>NC_143019.1:125368103-126787059 GCF_055824585.1 Amblyomma mixtum
CGGAGTCCCGAACTCTCGATGCGCGGAGTGCCGGTGGCTGTTGAGGCAGCCGAATATTTTATCGGGTTTATTGTGCTCCGTCAGGGTACCCCTGCCGTTTTCATCACTGACCGGGGTTCCGCGTTTCTGGCCCAGCTCACATAGGAGATCCTCCGTCTCAGCTGCACCAACCACCGCCGAACCACTGCGTACCATCTGCAAACCAATGGGCTGACAGAGAGGTTGAAGAAGACGATGGCCGACGTGATCTCCATATACGTGGACGTTGCCCATCGCAGTTGGGAGGAGGTACTGCCCTACGCTATATTAGCATATTGCCACGTATCATTTTAGTGTTTCTTCGTTCAGGCTCAAGGCTGCAGGAAAGGGTTATCACTTTTGTTCGTGACGCGAGAAGCGACCAGACTAATCTCGATTGATCGCAGCCATGAAAGGCTGCATCTAGGTTTTTCCAGATTACTGTAGATGAGCTTGTCCTGTTATCTGGAAGTTTCCTTGCTGGCTTTAAATTGAGCGACACCGCGAGCGGCGGACATTCGGAGTTCGACGACCGCCGAGCACGCCTGTTGCTTACGCCACCGCCGAGTGATTTGATCAGTTCTTTTGAGGGCGCGAGTCAGCCCAAATAAAGAGCTTCGTTTGAAAGTCTTTGTTGCTGTCTTCCTGAACACTGGACTGCCGTCACTACAACGTGACAATATAATGCCGCTGCCCTGGAGACTACAGGTATGTCCCTTTTCCAGCTGCTCCATGGCAGACAGATCACCACGATGCTTGACGCTATGCTACCGCACGAGCCGCCTGTCGACGTAGCCGATGATGCCCGACTAGTCTGCGAGCGCGCAAGAAGCTCTGCAACTCGCTAGACTGCATCAAACGCCAACAGCATGCCGACGCTCGTCAGTACAATCTCCGTCGACGCGACGTCTATTTTTACCATGGAGGCAAGGTCTGGGTGTGGACGCCGGTACGCTGTCGAGGTCTGTCCGACAAACTCATGAAGCGCTACTTCAGCCCGGATACGGTTCCTCGCCGCATCGGTGAACTTAAATACCAAGTGCTAGCCGAAGGAAAGCGACCGCCACCACGTCGTTCGCCCCAGCCTGAAATTGTGCACATACTCCGGATGAAGCTGCATTACGCGCGATGATCGCCTGCCCCCTAACTTATTTTCGCGCTCCCTTTTACATAAGCCAGCGGGACTTGCTGGGCGCGTGTGTAGTTTTCCGACGTTTGTTTCTGATATCGGGTTAGCATCGGAAGCATGCTTCTTTGCAGGGGGAGGTAGTGTAGCGACTGAAAGAGAAAAACGAGGAGCGATCGCCGCGCGCCGACGACGACGTGGCTGCTGGTGGACATGCATGGTTTTTATGCCGTTGCTTTCTCTTGTTCTCGCCGCCCGCCTGTACGTCAAGCCGTGACAATATTTCGATCCACATCTGTAGTATAAAGTTACTAAGTTCAAACTTGGTGAGCAACCACTGAGAAAGCAGCCCTCTGTCTGGCTGCTGCCTCATTTCCACTGCCCAAAATTGCCACTTTATTTTCATTCCATTGCACCGAAACTTGACACTGTGGAACAGATTGTCCTGAGTGAGCTATTTTTTTCCATAATGCCATACCAACTAGCTCAAATGGCGATTCCACTTCAGAAGAGGTTAATATAATAAATATTACGAATTAAGCGAGTTCTCGACGCTTTCAGGCATCGCACTGTCCTATATTGTGTAAAACGAGAACAAAAAACAGACACTTGATTTGTGGTGCAGTGCCGTTTTAAAAGGACACACAAGATAAATTAATGCAAATACCGTTTTCATTACAACATTTTTCTGCGACTGTTTTTACTACGTTGCATTTGACCGGAAGGAAACAGCTCATTTATGGATGTGAATATTGAGTTAAAAATTTTCTGCCTCTAGATGCAGACTTCTACACCGCGAAGGACAGGCTGGCTGCCTGTCTTTTATAATGAGTAGCGGTATGACATAGCCTCCTGTATCTGCGAAGAATATCGGTGTCCACGCACGAATTCACTTACATTGTAGGCCGATGATGGCTACACTTGTATGGCGCGTTTTCGTCTCCAGCAGCTTAAAAATGCTCCCGTTTCACCCTTTCGTATTTTCATCTTTTCTTTCGAATAAAAGCTCTGTTTTCGGGAAGTATGGTCTCTTTCTCCTTAGAGTCCCATTGTCTGTGGATGTCCGCTATTTTCATTTTCTCCTCAGTATCCTTTTAATGAAGGATGTGAGACTGTTATGCAACTCAACTTGTCTTCCTGATGTGTAAGGTTCTGTTAAAGAGTGCATATCTATATTTTGCATATTCTATGCAAAACTTTAGTGTTTTTCGCAAGTAAAGTTTCTTTCAAGCAAATTAAAGCACATTCATGCAAATAAAGAGAACTTTATTGGTTTTTCATTCCCTTCCTAAATAGCCTTCCTATAACGTACTTTCAAAATATGCCCATCAAACGTTCTCTATTTGTTCCCAACGACAAATGGTTTTACTGAACCAAACCAATAGTGATCAATTTTATGGCTCCTAAAAAAATTAACCACCAGTAGAACATGTGCTGCTCTTCATATTCTGCGCTTCAGTGTTCTGCTCTTCAAAACTGTGTTAAAAACTCCTCGCGGGAGCTGATCGTAGTCGGAACATAAAGCGGCTTGAACAAGCGCTCAATGGGATAAAAACGGAGCACACTCTGAGCGCGCTGCCCTCAAACATCCCCAAGTCTTCCCTATGAGCCAACGCCGTAGAGAGGGCGCGTATTCCTAAGATTAATTAGTTGTAAAGAAAGGCGTGGTAGCAGTCTTACAGTTGGTGTACCAGTGGACCTAACGAAGGAATTTGCGACAATGAAGAGGGGCAGCGACTAAAATAAATGCTTACAGTAGCTCTGAGTGTATTTAAAGATGAACGCAACAGGTGTAAGCGGTGCAAAATTTTTTCCAGCGATTTTAAAGCAGGGTCGTCTCAGGAAGGATAAGTAGAAAGTTTAATATTTGAATGTGAAATCTACTTTCTCTGCGGCTTGACTCATACACCGATAAACAACAAAAAAATGCATGCCAATAATAACGTGTTTTTAATTCTCTATTTTAGCTTTGCTACCGACTACTCTGTACCGGTAACTACAGCCGGTCGCGGCGACGGCATATATGTATTTGGGGCCGCAGTCAGAGAGTAGGCTCAGCGAACTGAAATAACGGCCTCAACAACTAAGCAAACGGACTCTATTGCTGCCACGGCGGTGGTCATGATTTCTATTTAGTGACCAAAAATTCTCTTTCATAAGTTGCACGTAAACACAAAAACGTCTCATTGCTTCGCATCCCTTGAGTCATTAACGCTGGCGTTAAGGCCATCTACGCACTGCGCACAGCGGCGGTTCAATTAGCAAATTTAGTTCGAATAAAAATACCGGATGGCGCGATATTGCTGCCGTTCGTCATATGCGTGTCCAAGGAGAGCGATCAGACCAGCTGAAGCTTGAAACGCAGTCTTGAGAAACGAGTGGCATTCAGTACTCGCCGTGTGCCTTATCAAAGGCAACGCGTATAAAAGGATTTACTGCGCTGCTGTGGAGTGCGTAATGATCTGGGGAAGAAGACTAAAAGAAGTGTTTAGCCATCATATTACGCTGCCGAAAGAAAGACAGTGGGAAAGATGCTTATTTCTTAATATTTCGAAGAAGTGCGAAAACAGTAAGCGATAACAGTGATTTTGTGAGTGCCAACAGAGTAGAGATCGCAGGAAGCAGCATAGTATGCACAAGGCATAATGTAGTTGGAAAATGTTCTCACGCAGAGTAATACTTTTACTGTAGTTAGCGCACTGCGCAGTATTTCTGTAATAAACAAACTTTTGCATGAACGCTACACAGGAAGGAAAAATATAAGTGGTTATACGACATTGCAAGGAATTTTGATGTATATCTGCTATAAAGAACTAGTCGGGAATAGGATAATTCAGGTAAATGCAGAAGGTCGTTTTCTACTGTGCATTAATAGATCCCTGGGGGTCCTCATGTCGCTTCTGGCACAGTGGTGCAGCGGTTAATCGATGCGTCACTGCCGTGAGATGGGCCTCGAGTGACCCAATCGCTATTCCCGAGCGATAAAGCATTAATTTCAATAATTAAAATAAAAATAAATTAATAAATTTAGCGGCCACCTGCCATGGTGGACAATTTGCTCACTATCGAACGGGAAGGTTGTGATGACTCCGCAAGGTTACATGCCCTAGATGGCCCACCTGTCTCCGAGGTTTCTTTCAGGGCACCACCTTACCATACCAGAGCCATACCAGTGATGTTTCGCTCAGAGTGCCGACAACGCTGACGCGGAATTTTCTGGGTAACGGCGCCTTTAACGCTGCCGCGTTAACGACGCGTTAACTGCCGTGAGCTGTTGGTAGTTACCGCGCATAAAGAACTCCCGGTGGTCTAAACTGCTCCGCCGCCCTCCCCTATGGCATCCCTCAGAGCCCATGCTTCACTTGGGTAGGTTAAACCGAACATTTTGCGGTATTATTTTTTTCATATACAGTATCCTTTGCTCTCCTATTGTTTAATATTGGTTTGAAGCCCTCGACTCCTGGCCGAACATAGATACGGTTTGCCAACAGTGTAAGACGAAGGCGTAGAGTTGCAGGGCCCTCAAGCTCACCTCGCGACAAAGGGGATCAGTTGACTGGTCTCAACCAGGAGTCAGTAGTCACAAAATGGAGAAAAGGAGGGAGGCAAAGGATATACAGTGTGGAAAAACCTGAAATTGAGAAATTAAGCAAAGTCATTTAAATATATTCTGAAGCAGAAAAGAAAGTTCGGGTGTAGGGGTCCCGTTGCGAGAAAGAATTGCTCCCTCATAACTTTTATCCGTGCATTCATATTCAAGGCACTTGTCATAAAAAACTGGTCATCTTCATAGGCAGAGTGACTGGACGATGAGGAATTATTTTTGGCTGCAGGTCACCAAAGAAAAAAACTTTAGGCTAAAAATGACTTGATCCTAAATGTGGAACGTTCTCGCTTAACAGACGCTAAAAGTTTTGCCACCACCACACTTCTGCACTACATGGATTCGTAGGCTGCGTGTTAGACCCCCGTCATAGAGTACAGAAAGCATATAACTGTGTTAAGAAGAGTTAGAAAAGCCCCGCGACTTGGTCGTGATTTTAAAAGATGCTGAAAAAAATGGGAGGTTACACTTGACCTCCGGCTAAACGTGATGACGCCATTGCGTTAATGAATTAATGCCCATATATGCGGTATTGGCCATTTTCTACTGGACAGATCTCTACTTGATAAGTAGATCCCTGGGAGTCCTGATGTCACTTCTGGCGCAGCGGTGCATATGTTAAGTGATACGCCACTGCCCTGCATTGGCAGATTCTGCAACTAGTGGAGCTTGTGCGACGCAAATTGCTCTTTCCGAGGAACCTCTCGTCACCATTCATTAACTAGCTGCCATCTGCCGCAGTGGACAGCTTCCTCTCAATGTGGTGGGCAAGGTCACATGACCTTGGTAGCCTACCTGGGTTCCTTCTCGGGGGAAGTTTCTCTCTTAGCGCCCACGACGACGCCGACGAGGCCGACACCGGATTTCCTGGAGAACGAGAGCTTTAATTCTACCACCTTAATAAAGGGGCTCCTGAAAACAGCACCTAGCAATATAACTAGCTACACCTCCGAAAATTACGGAGAGGCAGTACAATTCCAAACACAAACAGTGTGTGTCGCAATCACTAACGAATACACACCAACTAGCCCAACTGTCTTCCATGATCAAACACAGATGAAGACTAAGCATTTTGTGCTAAACCTCCATTTTCCTGTTTACGATCGAAGTGTGCATCATTCTTCTACTCGTTCCACTCTTGCTGTTTTGGATGCAACTGTACCCGAATCCTGTATAGTGTGATGAATCTGGGCTCGCGTAAGGGCGCGAGCCTGAATGTTTATTGTGCTGCTGACCCAATAACACCAAAGAGCTGCCCAGATTCCAAGCTCTGTGCTCGTACTTTCGTAGGTTTATACGCAACTTTTCCTTAATTGCTGCGCGTTAAACGAAACTTCTGTCCGGCAGTTCCGACCTTTTGCCGTGGTCCCAAGTGTATGACGAGGCCTTCGATTCCTTGCGCCGTCTCCTCACCGCGCCGCCGACACTGCGCCATTTCGACCCGACCACACTTACCCAGGTCCACACTGATGCTAGTGTGGTAGGTCTCGGCACCGTACTCGCCCAACGCAAATCTGGCTTTGTTGAATGCGTCGTTGCCTATGCCAACCACACGACCACAAAGGGTGAATCTAACTATACAGTGACTGAAAATGAGTGCCTGGCGATAGTTTTGGCCCTTACCAAGCTCCACCCTTACTTCTACGGCCGCCCGTTAGAAGTCGGCACCGACCACCATGCGCTGTGCTGGCTTTCCTCTCTGAACGACCCATCGAGCCGCATTGCGAGATATACCCTTCACCTAGAGGACTACGATATCCGTGTCGCGTATCGTACCTGCCGCAAGCACCAAGACGCCGATGCTCTATCGCGCTGCTCACTTCCAGCTATTATTTCGAGCTTTTTTACCTCCGACGCTTCACATAAGCGCCATTCCTTCTGCGCAGCGTGCCGACCCATGGATATCTTCTCTTGACTTCCTCTTCAACCCATAGGCTGCTTCTCCATCACGTGCTGTTCGCCGCAAAGCTTCCGATTTTTCAAATCGTGATAATCTCCTTCATCACCGCAACTACAGCTCAGATGGCCGCAAGTGGCTGCTAGTTATTCCCCGTCACCTTCGCTCAGAAGTCTGCGCTCATTTTCACGCCGACATGGAGCGTGGTCATGTCGGAGTGTTCAAGACATACGCTCCCACTAGGCTATATTATTATTGACGTGGAATGTGCGTATTCATCTTCAAATACGTGCGCTCATGCCTTAGCTGTCAACATCGCAAGCCACCTCCTCATCATTCTGGTGGCGAATTGCATCCGCTGCCTTGTCTGCCATGGCCATTCGACCGCGTCGGCATTGATTTATGGTGCCTTCTTTCGTACACTTCCGCCGGTAACCGTTGGACTATCATTCAGGTTCTTCATTTTAAATATATTGAGAAACCACCGCCCTTCCGGCTACTACACCCTCAGAATTTGCCTCGTTTATTTTGAAGAGATGCAACATTCGTCACGGCGCCCTTCGCCAATTGCTGAGCGACGGAGGCCGTGTCTCCTTGTCAGATGTTGTGAAAGCACTGCTCACAGAGTGTAGTATAATTCATCGCTCCACCTCCGCGTATCATCCGCAAACCAAGGCCTCACCTAGTGCTTTAACCGTACCCTCGTAGACATGTTGTCTATGTACGTCTCTTCAAACGACGCTTACTGGGATCTTGTCCTTACGTATGTAACCGATGCGTGCAATACCGCAAATCAGTCAGTTACTGGCTTCTCTCCTTTCTTTATCCTTTAGGGCTGTCACCCTTCTGGCACCATTGATACCATTCTGCCTTGCAACCCGACGCTTCCGAGTATACATATCTTTCTGAAGCCGCACAGCACTCCGAAGACTGTCGCCGCATCGCCCGCACTCTCATGACTGACACCCAGTGCAGAGAGAAATCGTGGCATGACCTGAGTCAAACGACGCCACACTTCCCCAATAGCACACTTGTGCGGCTCTGGATGCTGACAAATACACCGGGTCTTTCTTCAAAATTTCTTGCAAAGCACCATGACCGCTATACCGTGTGCGCGCATCTATTACACGGCACAACCTCTCATCTCGTCTCCTGATCTCCGCCGACGTGGACGCGAGAATGTTCATGTCAAGCGCCTCCATTCTTTCTACGACCCTGCCATATTGCTTGCGCCCTAAGTCGTCAGGGTGGCTCCTTTTCTCCCCGGGCGCAATTGTAAAGATGAAGACGAGCATTCTGTTAAGCGGCGACATTGGCATTGCTGCGCACGCTGTGTGCTCGACCTGGCTGACCACGGACTGTTGCCGCCCTACTCCTCACGTCTCAGTGCCTTTAATGAACCCCCGTCTTACAGTGTTTATAATTACAATGTGAAATTTACGAGTGCTTCTCCGGAATACAATGAGTATGATTTAGGGAGCGCCTTTGCTGTACAGGCGCAGCCATAAATAAACGGGGCAGCTTTTGTCTCAAGCGGAATTAAGGCTCTTTTAGGAGAAACGGCGGCTGTCTAACATTTTAATAGCACTATTCCTGGGTAAGTAACATCTTACCGGGACATCGGAGTGCATAAAAGAAATATCAGACCTACCACTGCCTTTTCATATTAGCCATAAATATCCGAAGCTAACCATCTGCTTGGATACCTGCGGCGTAATTTTTCTTCATACCCGATATCACTAAACCTTCTTCTTTATAAAAGATTAGTCTTCATTATACTTGAGTACGCCTCCTCTGTATGGAAACCGAGCCCTCGCAAGCTAACTCACTCGAAACTGTTCAGAATAATTCGACTGGGTTCATTCTTCATAACTATATTCAGACTGCAGTATATGTGCCATGATACAAACTCTAAGTCTACCGTCACTTGCTCTTCGCCACTAAAGCTCTCGCCTCTGCATTTCTCACAAAATATACTTCCATAACACACAACTTCGCATTGAACTCATTCATCATCCATCTTATCGTTCTGCCTTCGTTTATCACTCCCACAATGCTAGAATCATTGTCGTACTGATTGCAGTTTCCCAAATTTAATTAAACGGATATGACAGGATGGAAACCGTCTTCCCGGCGTTATCGCCGCCGTTGAAGACCGTCCAGGTTTTAAAAATTCAGTAGCTAACACTGTCTAGTTAGGAGCCTAACAACTTGTATCTTTTATTTCGCTGCGCTGCTTGCTTTTGTTTTATGTGTTATCCATTGAATCACTCCCCTCTGTAATGCCAAATTGCCCGCAGGGTATAAATCAAGCAATTTGGAATAAAATGAAAACACAGCTTTCGTGTATGCACAAAAATTTCACTTAATACTTGGCAGTGGTAGAACAACGTGTTGGTTGCTATTAAAACACAATCGGCAGTTATTGTGCTCCTGCAGTAAAATAAAATCCACTTTTCGCCAGGGGTTTTCATATGAGCGGAAATACAGGGTCTGTTCTGCAAGTAGTAGGACTGATTTTTTTCCTGGGCGAACGGGCGGACGAGAGGTGGTCTGCGCGTGCAGGATCGTTGAAGGGGGATATTGGGAATGCTGGGGAAAATCGGCAGTCGGCTCTCGGCCGTTGATGAGAGGAGGTCGCTTGTACTGTGAACCCCTGTCGAAACGTCTCGTCACGCAGAATCATCGAGCGTTTACTGGATCAGCGATACGAGATGAAATTTTGAGTAAATCTTGGTAAAACGAGCAAAGAGACTCACAACATGATTAAGGAGGCCTACAGTGACGCTTCCATGGGTAGATCAGGTGTTTTTTGAGTGGCACAAGCTGTTCCGAGAAGGTAAGGAAAAAGTGGGGGAAGACGACCGCTCCAGACGCCCTTCGACATGCAAGAACAACGAAAATGTGTAGCGAGTGAAGCATTTACCTAACAGTGATCGTAGAATGAGTATCATAATGATTGCTGATGACTTGAGCATTCCTAAAACCCAAGTTTTTGAGATCGTGACAGAAAACTTATCGATGAGGAAACCGTACGCGAAGTTGTAGTCGGGAATGTTGTCAGAGGAGGAAAAGGCCAACCGGTAGAATTTTCTTCATCATGTGAATGAGGACCCCGGTTTTTTGTACAGCACAAGGCGGCAACGCTGCTTCAGCCCCTCTACAGCCTCGACTTGGCCCCGCCAGACTTTTTTCTATTCCCGAGAATAAAATCGACGCTCAAGGGGAAACATCACGGATCGGTAGAGGTGGTTCAACAGGCCGTGACGAGGGATCTGAACAGCATTCCGCTCCAGGCGTTCCTGGAGGCGTACGAAAACTGTAAAACTCATTGGCAGCAGCGTGTAGGTGCGGAAGGGTGCCACCTTGAAAAATTGTAATCGTTTGTACTATTCTCTTGAATAAATTTTTTTTTTAAAATGAGTCCTACTACTTTCAGAACAGACCATGTATGTAGTGTATCTACGCTATTTGGGAAATTGTTCCTGAAATGTGTTGCTGCAAACGAAAATAAAAATGATCCGCACTTTGTTCTTACGCATGGTAGAGTCAAAATTGTGGTAGACAGTCTTCGCAGTGTGTGCTTGCTGATTCTGTTTTTAACTTATGGTGGTTTAACGACCCAAAGCAACTTAGGCTATGACGGACGCCGTAGTGAACGGCTCCGGATATTTCGACCACCTGGGGTTCTTTAACGTGCACTCACATCGCACAGCCCACGGGTCTCTGGAATTTCGCCTTCACCGAAATCCGACCGCCGCGGCCGGGATCGAACCTGCGTCTTTCGGGTCAGCAGCCGAGTGCCGTAACCACTGATCCATAAGAGAACTGATTCCTGCTTTTCAACGAATGACATTGTCTGCAGAACACTGTGTCGAGCAACGTCTGTGGAAGCAAAAGAGCTACAACACATTAAACGGTAACCTCTTTTTGCACATATAATATTAGGGTGGATGAAGCTGTAATAGTGGTTGAGAAGGCTATTGAGGGGAAAAAGCTAGGGTAGTTTGCAAAAATTCGAAATTTTTCGGTAGATCTTCTTGAATACGTTGGTGCGATTGAAGTTTGCAGTCTGTGTACACTCCGGAAACTTTCTCTGGTCAACAGTTTGTAGCCTGTGAGTACCAAACCAAACGCTTGCATTGCTAGCACGGGGTTTATTGTTCGATGCAAAATCAATACAATTACTTTTCGTAGGCAAGCCAGTAAATATTTGTAGCTCAACTAGGTTGAAAGCCTAAGGCATCGTTTGCTTTCGTTCAGAGATCTTGTTGATTATTGGGGTTTACAAACATGCTAGTTTTTCCTGCGTATAATTTACAGTTACAGCTTTGAAACATATCTTTGTCATGAGCTTAAGCATGTTTCAGCGGAGTATATGAGCGGCGGCCGACAAAACAGGCTTCTGGTAATCCTTCCTCTCTTACTAACCTTTTGTTACTGTTGCACATGTCGCCGCATTATTCGGGCAAACTGCGAATCGGGCCAGGACGCAGTACATCCTGGCGTACAAAGAGGAAAACGCTCATTAGTGTTCTAGCGCCGAAAGGAAGCAGTTAGAGATGAGAGCAAAAGACTTTTGGCGCACTGAGTCGTGCTAGCGCTAGGCTTCGTTAGTTGTCTTGGGGTGACGGCCAACGACGGGAAGACGGCACTGTCAGAAATAATCCAGTGGAAACAAAAGATTGAACAATCTTGATACGGAAAACTAACGTGCAAGACACACCACCTGTAAATGTGAGCAATCTACCTGAGAGAGCGCCGCAGCATCCCTTCATTTGCATACGACTGGCGTCCAGGCGCATAATCGTGCCCACGGGTGCTGCATATGAGTCCTCCAGAGTAAGGAAGCGGTGGCTCAGGAAATGAGGAGGAACGAGGCCGCCGAGGCAATGAACGAAAGAGTCGCAAGAACGTTAGTAATAACATGAAAGCGCTCTTTCCGCTTCCATATGTGTGCTTGTGAGTGCGCTTGTCTGTGTTTTCGAGCGAATGTAATATCGTTTCGCCTTCGAATTTTTGGCATTCGCACCAAAGTAGTAACACTACGACTGTCTCGTCTGCTTACACCTGTTTTCTCCTGCCAATAGAGCCGTTATTCACCTGGAGAAGAATGGGCCAAAAATAAGACAAGGATGACGGGATCATATTAGGCTAGGACTGCTTTCCGCGGCGCAGTACGCATTTGCATTCAATTTACGTTTGGTGAGCAAGTTCCCAGACGTTTTTCGTCTGCCATGCTGACAAACTGAGCCTCTTCAAACGAAGTCGGGAGCTGTCGGGAGAAAGTTTTTGGGCTCGCTGTTCTTCATGTGAGCTCCGCAGGAAATGATACATCACGAAACGAAGGAAGATGCGGCTTACAGAGATGCATGAGAGTCGTGGCAGTTTTTTTCTTCGCTTCAGGTGACTAAATACCACCCATGTGTCCTCTAAGGTAAAGAGAGATGGTAGAGTGTTTTGCTTTCAGTTTGCAGCAAGAGCGACACATGGTGCTTCCTCGGATATTAATGGTAGCGCCATGTACATCGGCTTTGTTTTTAGTACTGAATGTCATTTGGCAGGCCGAAAATGGGGTGGTCTCTAGAATGTGTCTTCTGTTGTCATGTCAGAGCGGCAGGTCCGAGATATATCAGGTACGAGAGACTGGAATTCATAGAACTGGGCCTGCATCCTTCAACGATTTCTTTTCCGGTCCCTTACTGCAATTCCTTCTTATTTCGAAATCAGGGCCGGCCGGTCCGAATTCTTGTTTAGCTGCTGGTCGTGAAGCCTGAAGTCGCCAATTCAAATAGAAAAAATCGGAATGAACGAAGAAGTAAAAGTGCTGCTACACATATGTCTCCTGCATTCTTTTGCAAAGCACCACCGGCTCTGGAAGGCATGTGGGTGCTGCCACCTAATTTCGCCAGGACATCCAGCACCACCTTTCCCAGTAGCCTTCTCAGGAGGGTAAACCTCACAGTGCCTCTTTAGACACAATTCTCCTGATGCAAGCGGCAATTTATCTTTCGTCATTTCGCTTTGAAAGCTAATTCACGGTGTCGTTGAAGTATAAATACTTTCTCAGTCTGTTTAATTGGCATGACCTGCACTGACGACACTGGTGGCCGGTATATCAGCATGGTGATTTTTCGTACAAGCACTTATAGTGGCCATTCCTCGCATTTGGTCGTTGTGTGTCTGTCTTTCTGAAGCTGGTTTTGTGGCGGGCTCCGCACATGCCCACCGAGTGGTGACAACCTGTCTACAGTGTCAGGCGGCAGCCCATTTAATCGTGAGGGGCTGCTCGGCAAGAGCAACCTGGGTTGCCACCCAGCCCAAGCAACCCGAGTCCAATTGATGACAACACCTACCACAGCACCTACCTTGTGCTACTGTGCCACTGCTCACCTGCTCACTGGGCGGCTTACTTGCCAAGGTGTAGCCGGTGTTAACCAGGCGAGAACCTCTGGCGCTGCGCCACTGCTCACCTAACAACCGGAAGGCTTACTTGCCAAGGTGTAGCCAGTGGTAATTAGGCGAGAGCCTGGACTGCCAATTAGACGGCAGCGCCCCTAATACTACCAAGCTAAGCGGAATGCTCAGCAGTGATTAGGAAAAGAACATGATTCGAATTATGCTTGCCCTGTATTGAAACGGACGAAGCAGTTGTGGTACTAACTAGGTTGTAGCCTTGTACCACCTGGTAGGTCGTAGCTGCAACCGACAATTGACGTCATGCTAGCGCACATCCGCACTTGGCATAATTGCCGAAATCCACTGACAATTATTGAAACGTAAAATGCTTCTAGCTGTTTTTTTTTTGGCGAAATGAGACCGACAGTGCTCAGAATCCGTGGCAAAGTCAACATCGGAACGGGAGCCGAAACTATAGCCGAAACTACAGCATTTCTAATCACTCCAAAAATTTGTTCAAAGTTCGTGTTTGCAATACAATAACTTGTCTTTCCAACGCTCTCAGAGGGATTCCGAACCGGGCCGGCAGAGCAAGACGAAATTCTTTTCCCCGCCGGTCTCAAGACTAGCGCGAGATGCAGCAGCCATCGCCGAAGCACCTTAAGCTACGTGCTTGTTATTTTATAGTATATGAAAACCCAGCTTACATTTCGATGCATATCTGTCTTCTATGGACTTTAGGAAACAAAAGCATCATTTCTACTCCATCAGTGGCAGTGAATGTCAGAAAATACTCACCGTGCTCCGACCCTCTGCCAAGACGAAGTTTTTTTCAACGGCGAACCCTCTTCGAAAGCTGCACAGCTCTCGTTTTTAGCTGCCATTGAATGTCTTAAGCGTCTCTGCGTTGTTCATTTTATAGTGTATCTTCTATACACGCTTATGTATATCATGCGTGAATAAACTTATATACGGAACTGCTTACCATGTATCATGTATCCCCATTCCTGCAACAGGCACTGTAGGTGTGCAATATGTATAACTAACCTTCTAACTAACTAACTAACTAACTAACTAACTAACTAACTAACTAACTAACTAACTAACTAACTAACTAACTAACTAACTAACTAACTAACTAACTAACTAACTAACTAACTAACTAACTAACTAACTAACTAACTAACTAACTAACTAACTAAATAAATAAATAAATAAATAAATGAATAAATAAACGCACATAGAAACGCTTTACCTTACGAATAGCGTTCCAGTAATGGATGCCTCTCATTTGCTCCTCATATTTCTCTGCTGCACAGGAAGGCTAAAGGTCTGAAGCGAAGTAATTAGGGTTGCGAGGATCCTTATCATCGCACCGTTAGTGGAGGCGTTCAAGCACTTTCACTGGCTCAGCACAATGACATGGCCTGCCTTCAAAGAAGGAGACGCGGTTACAGAGGCACACACTTAATTAGAACAGCCCTTTATCACCACGTCACATATTGAACAGAACGGGATCGACCGCATAACAAAGCTACTGATTTTTCCTGCAGATTGAAGAAAAGAGCAGCCTGCCGAATCATGGGTATCCGTGAGTTCTCATTGGACTATATAGGAACTGCGACGTCATCCGCGTGACAACGAATGTCCAGAAACCGAACATCAAAGAACAGAAAACAGAAAGTTAATTGCAACATCAGCATATGGGACCCGCATATTTAACTATACGTCAGGTAATCATCACATCTTCAGTGGGGGTTCTGTGCGCCGGAGCACTGCTGGACGAAACATTCATCACCCAGTTGGGACAGCGCTGGCGTGCAACAGGAAACAAGGAACGACAATGATTATCTAGGATTTTGTACAAAGATTGATGCGTTAGACAAAGCGCACACACATTTCATTCAGTAGGTGCTTTTCTTCTATTCCTTCGGAGGTATTCCTCGAATAGTATCCACTCCGTCAATAACGCAGCATGGCACGCTTTTCAGCAGAAGGTGTATGGACACAGTCACCGGAATGAAGTACCTCGTTACCACAGCCATCGTAGCCAGTAGTGTCCCGGAGCTCCGACGTTCGCCAATTCCTCTTTCAATACATAATCAATACAGGCAGAGAAGCGGGCTACTAATGGCGATAAATTTCACATGTACCAAAATTTGTGGTGTGAAAATTCATCTACTTTGAGGATCAAAAGCATTTGCAAGTTTCTGTATAGAAATTGCTCCACCGCAGCTGTCGGTAAAATGAAACTTTCCGGGGTTTCGTAACTGGTATGTCATAAAGTGGTAATAAAAAAATCGTAAGGTTTTACCGTAGTTAAACCGAGTGGACGTGCGAAAGCACGTGTGTAGCCTGGTTGGCTCATGGTTTTGGTTTGCCGGGTCGTCGGCGCGTCTTACGACGATATTAGACTGATGATATTGGACTAGAAGTATATCGTGATTTAAAAAAAAATAGTTGTTCATTCGGAACTGGTAACATCAGCGTGAGGTAGGGAGAACAATAAGTGATATAATCACACCTGGATTGTCCCATATATACAAGCGAATGCTGAAAGTAGGCAGGTTTCCAGAGAAGTTGAAGGTAGGAAGAGTTTGCGTGATGCGTAAGACTGGAAGCTATAACGTCCCTAGTAATTATCGCCTATTATCTGCCTTGCCGGTCGTCTCGAATATTTGCTGAACAAGTCATCAATACCACCTACATCATATTTCGTTAAGACCACAACTATTGCGAACGAACAATACGTATTCGAAAAAGGTAAATCTACGCAAAAGGCTTTACCTGACAAAAGGAAGAAATCACCCACAACATACAAAAAAAAAATTTGAGCTTGGGCTATCTTTAGTAACACTTGTTGCTGGGCTAGTTGGTGCATTATTCTAGCTATCTTTAGACTTCAGAAAAGCCTTCGACTCGGAATGTCACAGAATCTTAATACGGAAATTACAATTATTTGGGGTACAAGGCTCCGCCCTGACTCCTATTCAAAGTTATTTGCATCCAGAATGCTGTTCACGGTCATTAACACACGCACACTTTAACCCACACTTTGCACACACTTTGCAATCACGGCCTTATACTACATGATGTGCCACACGGGTGAATGCTAGGTCCCATTCTGTATCTTTGTTCACATATATGATATTGCTAACATTCCTCCTTGCTCCGAGACAATCTCATAAGGAGGCAACGCAAATGTTTTCTTCAATTGCTCCGGTTTACAAGCTATAGAAAATCAAGCATATGTGTGGTTATAAGACCTAACATTACAGGTGCGTGTCAACAGGTTAGAATTAAACATCACGAAGAGTACATATGTAATATTCAGAAATAAAAATAAAGTCATAGAGGATGAGCCAAACTTGTTATAGAACTTAAATCTTATACAACGAGTACAGTCAATAACATTCCTTGTTGTTATATTTAATATAATTCTTATATAAAGACTCTTGGGAAAGCTGAACAACACGGCGACACCTTCTCCTCAGAGGCACCAGGGAGAGACACTAAGTAAGGTCGCGTGCATCCCGTATCTTCACGGTGTCTCGCATCGTCTAAAAACGGTCGCAGCGCAACACAACCTGCAGGTAGTGTTCGCCTGTCAAGAAGTTGGGAAATTGTGTGCTGCAGTGAATAAGAAGCTGGAACCGGCCTTTTCCAGAAAGGACGTTCAAAGGTGCACTGTGTCGCAAGCAGACAAGTTCATTAACTGCAAACAAGGGGTGGTGTATAGGGTTTCTGTGTCATGCGGAACAATATATTATGGTCAAACAGCTAGGTGTATGAACGCCAAGTTGAAAGAGCACGAAAATTGCCTTCACAAGAAAGAAATCCCTTCTTCTAATCTCGTGCTTGATTGCCGCAAATACAAAGAAGATGATCGTCCTTGCCTGCCGGACTTCTGCAATACGTCGATAGCATACAAGAGTAATAACCTCATAGGCAGAAAAACTATCGAAGCATATTGCATCGCTAAGAACTCGGGCACGTGCGTGGCAAGACCGCCCGTTGGTCTACAGGGAAAGGAGATAGCGTTCCTTGATAAGTGCCTTTCCTCTGCAGCGTAATCCTTGATGTTTTTCTGTGCTTTGTTTCATTTGCGTGCTTTTTTACCTCATTGATTTGCCTATTTTTCACTACATCTTCAGTTATTACACAGTGCCGGTGCCGTCTTCTCTTTCGCTGTTCCTTTGTCTGTTTAGCGCTGAACTTCAAGATGAATACGTGTCGTGGACACATTATGCTAATCAAGCAAGAAAGACAGTTTCGCGATGAATCTGCAATCAAGATTTAGGCTTTTATTACCAATTTCGCTTAAAAACAGCTTTATTTCAATTCAATTGAGATGCATCTTCTTTACTGTTTGTTGATATGCGGCGATACGACACAAACTATTCTAAATTATTTCTTTCTTCTACAGAAAAAAGTCATAAGAGCAACTGCTAACTGGCTAACTAGACAGCAGAGACCCTTGGTGGAACAGTCCATATTTCAGCTAAAAACACTTGAAACATATCACGCAATTCATCATGATCCTTAGTTTTTCGTACAGGAGAGAATGCACTCACCGGGCATCGTGCCTTTTCGCGTCTTTCCTCAAGTGCATGCAAATGCACTTTAAATAAAGGTATAAGCTTCAAGATTAAGCTCGGATTGAAGTTAATCAGAGCGAATGTGTTCGCGCTGCCGATAGAAGTTGATGAAGACGACAATGTGCAATGCACAGTGCGACAGTGTGCTGCAATTTAACGTGAGGCGTGATCGGCGGCGGCGATAGCATAGTGCTCTCATAGAGCGTAGCTGCTCGTTTGGCGCCGCAGAGCTTTCGAATTCGTATATCCAAGGACCTATAGGAAAGACACTTTCAAACCGCCTACACTCTATCAGTGCGAAACAAAGCTGACCGCACGAGTTCATTGCAGTGCTTCTTCGCAGCAATGACCAGGTGAATCAGTGTTACACAGGAAGGAAGAAACAGGCAGCGAGAAGAAGCGCCCAAGGTGTAAATTTACCCCCTCGGCGCAAGAACACGAAGCATGGGGAGAGTGTGGACACCCGCTGATAACTACGTCCGGAAACGTGCTCGCAACTCGAAATTCCGCCTTTTCAATGCATCAGGGTGGCTGATGTTACGATGCTACTTATGGACGGTGCCACCGTTTTCTTAATTTTTGATGGTGTGATCGTTATGTTTATATTCCTATCTTCCACAGAACAAAAACCTTACACAAGAACTTGAGAAAAATATTCCGTTCCTATAAGTAAAGATAATACCTTGGCTATGAATGAAAACGGTAAAACCGCAGAAACCGAAAGGCAAGCTAAAATTTTTTTCTATATTACTGGTCTTAAAGAAGAACAAAGCTGGAAGAGAAAGTGTTCATACGCAGGCAATAAAATGCCAATAGCAATGGGGGAGGGCTGTGTGTAGCAAGAGGCAAGAAAAGGTGAGAAAACGCAGGCTAGGCGAAAAAGTAAAACTTTTAGCGGACGTGAGGCGGCTAGATATGGGCGGTTTTGCATTTAGATTGGGGCCGTGACCTGCTGCTTTTTCCGCGCAGTGCACACGCGGCCGCTCTCCTTTCCTAGAACCGCAATAAAACATGTAAGATCAAGGTGGCAGCTGCTCTTCAAGGTAACAGCTTTAAGAAAAGTTCTCTCTCAGTCGCTTCTCGTCGGTAGTTGAAGCTTCCATTTATTTCTATTAGTCACAGAATATATTTCAGCTAATAAGCTTCGTCTGATGTGCACTGCGGTGGACGGTGTGGTGTCATCCAGGAATGGCTAGAAAGTAACAGGGCAGCATCTCTAGGCTAACATTAACAAATGCTGCATAACATTTGTGTGCCAACTCAACAACAAGAAATATTGTATCAGCCGGTCAGGTTAAGCAGGACTAATGGTATATGTCGTCATAAGACGGATTGTGTCACCTTGCTCGTTTTGAATGTAGCAACCAGATTTTCAGCTGTATTATATAACAGCTGGCGTAATAATGAGCATGCAATCTGTGAATACGTCCTAGCACAAAAGTTTACATTTAGTGTCGGTTACGATAAGTAAAACCGCAGGCCTGTGTGGGTTTTTAATTTCGACAGCAAGAAGCATCGTTACCTAACAACTCCCTCGTGGGGAATACGGAACATACTTATGGCCCTAGATTCTGTTACGCCTGAAAAAGCGCTTTTCTGCGTCTTCGTTTTTTTTTTTTACCACTGGAAGAAGGCAGGAAAAGAGCGAGTTAATGCTCAATCTCAACCATAATCCTGGTGCTGGTCACAAGTCACCAGATGCGTAGCATATTTCACTTTGTGGGCAGGAAAAACGGAGAACTGGCAACGAATAAAAGCATGCCATTAGTGGGACGCAAAAATACTACCATTGCCGCTGTACAGCCTACTGATCACGCTCATTTTCGTTCATCTAGCCCTTGTTGTGGTTCAGTGGCCCGTTTTGGGCGGAGCAATATCTAGGGGACCGATTCAAGGCAGTACCGGCCGAATTTTTCTGCAACACAAATGAAGAACTTCCATTAACAGCGAGACTTCAGCGCGCGATAAAAAATCGCAGGTGATCGAATACAACCCGTAGCCATTTAATCCGGCGTGCCCGAGAGCGCACAATGAAGCTTTGGATTCTATTCCAGGCGCATAATTCTGCTTTTCACATTGGTTGGAAGCTGTGTGGTGGTGGCTCAGTGGGAGCGCGAGTGTTACTGTGGTAACCGCAGAGTTCCGTCGAGACCGACCAGTGGCCTTGGCTTAAATCACTGGGATCAAGCGCCTATCTTGGTGCTGCAAGGGAAAACAGAGGGGGGAATATAGAAGCTTGTCTTAAGTAATTAGCGTAGTAGTAGTTCTTGCTGTGGTGGTAGCTGAAACAAACGCGACATTCAGCGCTCTTCACGCTTCGCAGACAGCGCCAGTTTCTTCACACTAAGCCCGTTGTGCAGTGATAAGAGGCCTGCCACCAATTTTACTCCACATTCTGATCTTGCTATTATTTGTGAGTTCTTGCAAATGTTAGTTGACTGTGACCCCGCAGTCACCGTCGCTAGTAACTGCATTTCCGCAGATCAGGTTTTAGCCGCGCAGACCAACTGAGATGTTGCCTTTTAAAACTCTGCTACTATTACGGCTCGCTTTTCGAGGAACTGCTTTAATGAAGTGTTTCTATTCGTAAAACTAGACTTCCACTTCAGAGTGACGAATGCTCGACGCGATCCACAATGCGCCGGTCACAAGAAGTGTGCCGTCTTGCACAGTGGAGCTGGCTAGATTAGAGTGATGGGGGTAGCAGTATCCTCTACGTGAATGAAATATACCGTCTTTTCGAGGTAAACCTTGAAGAACACTGCGAGAAACTTGAACTGGTTTTCAAGAAAGCGAAACATGAGCACTCGGAATGTGTTTGCAGAGCTCGTAATAGCAACCAGATCCTCTTCTGTGTTTATTGCGCTGTGCACAGCAGAGAGCTGTCTTGTGGCGAAGTGCACATTTTCAGTCGTGTTTTTATTTATTTATTACTGCACTTTCCGGCACCTGAAGAATAGCCAATTTGGCTGCTGGAGCCTTGCATTTTGGTCTTTTGTGACCTCCATATGGTCATTGCTAAAGGCGTTTATGGCAAGACAAACCTCAATAAACTCGCTTCCCTCGTCCGCAATCATTCTCCTGCGTGTGTGAAGGCATCAGCGGTCGTGTAAAAGCAGCACATTTAACTACTTTCAACGGGAGAGTAAAAACTTGGAAATGTGAAGAGCGAGTGGTTTGCAGATGGTAAATAAAACGTTGTCGTTCGCACCTGCGAAGGAATTTTTATTGACAAGTACAATCAATAATAAAGTAGTGTGTTGATTGATGGTGCAATCAGACATCGAAAGCGCGTAATTTGAATCCTGGAGAATTTTCAAGGCAAATGGACCGGCCCAAACCATTAATTCCATTTCTGCAACGTAGGGTAGACGGTTGCCGCTTGAGTCTCTTCATTGTGAAAGAGTAACACTTGCCACTCTGCGTTTTATTGCACTTTCTTCCCTTCTGACTTTCTCTGCAGCTCAGGAAAACAGTCAGCTCTAATCAGTGCAGGCTGACTGCGTCCACTCTAATATCACGGGCCAGAAGCCTGAAATATGGAAGAGGTGCACCACAGATAACATGTTACACGGTAAGGGGCCTCGCACTTTGCAAGCGGTCGACAGTTGTGTTGGTAACGCCAAATTATGCTGAGCACGTGGAACTGGTTTGCCAATTGGGAATGCATCAGGAAAGTTTTGCGATGCAGATGAGGCGCAGCAACTATTACATACGTCTCATCTCATCTTTACGTCATCTGCTGCCTCTGCTGCACAAACTTTTCGTGAAGATGCATCGCGCTTGCTATGCTTATGTTACGCTGCTAAGCCAAAGGGTGACTTCGCACCGTACCTGCGGAATAGCGGTAAAGAAAAGTTGGGGACCACAAGCAACGCTCATATCCCTGCTGGTACCAACGACGTCGAGCTGCATGCTAACAAGGGTAAAATTTTAAAGCTTGCTGAGTATCCATCAGTTGTGCAAAAGCAATAGCGTCTAATCAATCTTCTGCCGATAAATTTTGAAAATTTTTTCCAGCATTCAAAGCCCTGTCCAGCGCGGCTTGCCGCTAGTCCTAAGATTACAAAGCAAGCATTATCATGCTGCCCTGGTAAGGGCCGATACTCGAACCGCCATCCCCTCTGTTACAACGTCGGGAAAATATTTTGGCAATAGCAGGTAGTGCATAGAGCAGTCGTCAAAAGAAAATTCAGATCGCTCTCAGCAGCTCCCAGTTCAAAGACGCCAGCGAACAATCGAGAAAAGATGCCTGAAATACGTAGAACTTTCTCGAACATCGAAAGATCCGCATCAGGGGAGCAATAATATCGCATACCGGTGTCGTCGGGCCTTTCTTAGCAGACAGAAGAAGGTCAATATGCGTATAAGCGGCAGTAAGTTATGAACAAGCAAGGCAAACCAAGACACTGCGCGGCTCTATGGTAATGCAGCAAGCTGCACACGGAGTGGTATCAGCTGTAGAGCTTTCACTGCTTGCAGCTTGAATGAGCACACATGCTTTCAGTACTGCGTCGCGCGTGCACAACAGGCTGCAGCTTTGATATCTGTTGATCGGAAAGCTGAAAGAAGGCTGCGCCCAGGAGGGCAAATTTGGAAAGGTGCTTTGGTATGGCATTCTACAATGCGTGATATTTAGCGGTAAGAAAGACAAACCGAATGTAAATATAAAACATCGCAAATAGGAAACGTGATTTATCTGCAGCTGATTTGCTATGAGACGCGCCGTAGTGAAGGGTGACGGAATAATTTCGACCGCACTGGGTTCTTTACCTCACAATCGCACTGCACAACAAACGGGTCACTTGGCATTTATCCTCCACACAAACATGGCCTCTGCGGCCAAACTGCTATCCCGCACCCTTGTACTCAGCAGCCAAAACCCACATCCACCGATGAGAACCCAAAAGAAATAGGTTTAAGATAGTAACAAATAAATAGTGGCGATACGTTGAGAAAGTAACAGAAAGGAAATGATGATGGTAGATTTGAGTAGTTAGCCCAAATCGGATTAGGTACGCTAGCAGCTCTGTTTTCCCTTTAGGTCTGGTGTTCAGATCCTGTGTTCCTTGGTGGCAGTTGTTCTGATAGCGATAATTGGTTAATAGCCGTGTAGTCTTAATTGGCCACTCTCTCATTTGAAATCACAGATCCTGGAATTCTGGAAGTCCTCTAACCGCTTCTGGCTCAGTAATGCAGCGGTTAAGGGATTCGCCACTGCCCTTCTTAGCAGGCGCGGCAATTGATGGGGCTGCCTTATATATATATTTATAGCAGTGGCATTTTCATAACAGTTGCTAACTGCCGCGTGCACGGCTGTAGAGCAGCGTCACTTAAGTTTCACAGTTGCCTTAAGCTTCGCCGGCACGCTGAAGCAAAAACACGCACAGTGTTGATAACCGCCCTTTACACAGATGAAGAAAGCGTTCGCGCCCGCAAATAACAAATTAACAATCCATGTTCTCCGGCTTGTCGCATGAGTGGGCGTGCTCGGCGAATCTTTAAATTTTATTTCCTTGCTTGGTTGCTACAGCGCTGTTCTTCGGAACGTAAAACGCGATAAAAACCATTCGCCTACTTACGCTGCCTGTTCATCTCAAGTTCGGTGATATGGGCTGACGTCCAGAAGAAGGGATAGCTCAGCAGACGACGGGCCCAGCTGAGCGTGCTTTGTGAGCACGCGCTTAAACTCATCCTGTTTCTAACTTCGCTCCGTCATATGGCGCTGACGCACAAAAATGTCGCCGCTCGCGCACGCCAGTTAAAGATTTCGGCGCCTCTACGCTGCCTCCTTGCGCAATCCTGAACATGAACAAAACAACCCTGGGCCTCACAGGCAAGAACTTGGAAATTTTAATGGTGATTGCCGTGTCGCAATGCAGATAATCAGCAATTCCACCGTCTGGCTTTGCAATTGTTGCAATTCACCTGCAGAAGTAAGGGCGAAGGGTGAAGCGCTTGTTAATAAATTGCACGTGTAAATATAACTTCTTTATTCCACTGCCCCTGTATAAAACACTATTAATATATCTTGAAACTCACTGGCGTTACAAAGTAATCATTCAAACATTGCTTATACCACAAGCGTTTTTAATTTCTCGAATATTCCTTGGGTTTCTGTAGTTCGCCTGTTGGCAATTCGTTTCTTGTACTGACGCTAATATTTATACATACTATTTATCTCGAGCTTTGGATGATAGCCGACTCTACGACCGGTCTGCAGAAAAAAAAAACATAAAAGAGGTAAAATAAAAGAGTCTTCCTCGAACATCTACTTTGTAACGTGATTCAGCGCCATAGAGGAACTTCAAAGGAACCTTCATCAGCGTAAAACGCTGGATTTGCTCAGGAATAAAGGGCAAACCCTGAGCACTTTCGAGGGCATCACCGAAAGCCTTATACTTTGCGCTCTTCAAATGCAAATTGATGCACGGTTCATCGAACGCACTCAGCAATCGAATGGCGCAATCAGGCTGGATTGCGTTTGGAGAAATACTTACTCCCGTGCCAGCTACAATACGATGAGGACACACGAATGATTCAGAAAAATTCACCAGCATTCCGACTTGTTTGTAATCAGGAGTTAAGTTTTCGGAAAAATGGCATATGCTGATAGCCGTCTCTTAGTATACGTCTCCTCTATTCCATTTAACTCCCCGCTATTCGACGAACTTACGACAGACAAGCAGACGACTTTCTTCGCCATTTGAAATATGGGTCCTTGCAAGCGGTGCAGTGAAGCATTGCTCTTGACTGGAAAGTTCAATTCAGTGAGCCAGAGCCGAACTATATTTTCCTTTCCTTTACATTATTAGCCCTTAGTGCCCAAGAATACTAGCACTGGGAGCGCTTAAATTTAGTCAGCAACGTACAGCGCCAATTTCACCTGCACCCTTCTCTAGGGAGAGCTCTCTACATTGCTGTGATTCGGACTTAAATGTTTTTAGGTTTGCTTGGTTGCAATTTCTTTAGTTTTGTTATTGTTTTCGAGATGTCCTATTTAACGTTATCAGCCTGATAACCCTTCATGCGGTCCCCGTGCTCTTGACTGTACCTTCAAGAACCCTCTAAGCGCCAATGAAGCGCCCAGTAGAAGTTAGCGATTATGTTCTGTCTCGTCCCCTCTTTTTGGGCTATGGAACCTCTTGCTCTGAAACACGGCGCAAAATTTGAAGCGTATTAGGAATTTTACCACCCAGAAACTTAAAAGCCACTGGGAGAGAAACTTACATGGGCATGCCCTCTTACACCACGGTGTGCCCTTGTCAATGTGAGACGGCAGAACGAACTGTGGAATTTCTGCACCCCAACAGTGTCAGCGCATTACAACATAACTTCATTCGACCGCTCTATTGCCTTGCGCAGAACACGCGCATGCACAAACTGTGTGTTACAAAAGACGCTCTTTACCCAGCGCACTTTTCGTCCGCCGGTGCCTTCGACATGTCCCAGACTACACGCGTGAGCGCTTCTGCAGACGTCGCTTAGTTTAAGTAGTTTCTGAGTTGGGACACGAACAATGTGGAACTTTATGCGACAGCCTACGGCCCCTGTTCTGTAAAAAGCCGGAGTCAGCACTCCCGTTGTCGTCAGCGTTGCCGAAATATCCGGATTGATCGAAAAGTTACGTGTTCCAAGAGGCTTCCATACAGGGTCCCAGTCACCTCAACGGCGCTTGGACATTAGACGATCGGAGCAACCCCGAGGAATGCGCAAGCGCATGTGTGCCGTCGGCAGCCGTCTTTCTCCTCAGCCTCTCATAAATACGGAGCAGATGACGACTCACATTGTAGGCGTCACATCTCAAGCTGCTATGCAGCAGACTCATCACTGTATTCCTAGTAGCAGCACCTATCTAGCATAGAAAGCAAACGAACAACCGGCCCCCAGATTGCGAGTCGGATACGCTACCGCTACGCCGCACAGGCCTATTTGTACGGCTCGGTTACAGTGGGGCTTTATATATTGTCACGCAGTGGTGACTGAAGTCCGGCGAACAGGAACACAGCGAGAATGTCTTCGAAACAAAACTCTTTATTCGGGTTGACTTCCGCCCGCAAAGAACTGAATCACTCGGCGGCGGCGCAGCGACAAGCGTGCTCGGCGGTCGTCGAACAGAATGACCGCCGCTGACGGCCGTGCTCTTTTTAAAGCTGATAACGAACCTTCGAGATAAACTTTAGAAGTTACTAGAACATTCTGGCACAAACAAGAATCGGCTCCGTCCGGATGCGATCCATCGAGATAATTCTAGGCGCGTCTGGCGTCAGAAACGAAGCGATAAAGCGGCGCGCCGGCAGCCTTGAACTATGAACAAATAAACACAACAAACAAACGCTACAAAGATTCGCGGCATTAGTCCCCTCTCAAAGAAGCATCGCCTCGATGCTTTAGAAAATAATGCGGCTATCAACAATCAAGAACGGATTGTGCAAAAATAAACACCGAATGTGGAAACACGGCGTCCTTTAGCGTGCATGATAGGGCTTTAGGCGTACGACATGGACTACTTCGAGTCGTACGCGGCGTCGCTGGGATGCAGTCATTTGGTCAGGGACGACTTCATAGTCCAATTCACCTAGCCGACGAAGAACCTTGTACGGGCCGAAATAGCGTCGCAAAAGCTTTTCGCTCAATCCTCGGCGGCGAATGGGCGTCCAAATCCAGACTCGGTCTCCTGGCTTGTATTCCGCGTTGCGTCTTCGTAGGTTGTAGCGTGTGGCGTCAGTTCGCTGCTGGTCTTTGATCCTTAATCGGGCAAGTCTTCGGGCTTCTTCTGCGCGTTGTAGGTAGGCGGCGACGTCGACGCTATCCTCCTCGGTAACGTTCGGCAGCATGGCGTCCAGCGTTGTCGTGGCCTCTGTGCCATGGACGAGCCTAAAAGGAGTCATCTGGGTGGTCTCCTGCACTGCGGTGTTGTAAGCGAAGACTACGTAAGGCAAGATGACATCCCAGGTCTTGTGCTTGGCATCGACATACATGGCGAGCATATCGGCGATGGTTTTGTTGAAGCGCTCGGTGAGTCCGTTGGTCTGCGGGTGGTATGCAGTTGTTCTCCGGTGGCTGGTTTGGCTGTAATGAAGGATGACTTGCGTCAGTTCCGCCGTGACTGCTGTTCCTCTGTCAGTGATGAGAACATCGGGGGCGCCGTCTCGCAGAAGAATGTTCTCCACGAAAAATTTGGCGATTTCTGCTGCTGTTCCGTTCGGTAGGGCTTTTGCCTCGGCGTAGCGGGTCAGGTAGTCGGTCGCTATAATGATCCACTTATTTCCAGATGTTGTTTTCGGGAACGGGCCAAGCAAGTCCATGCCGATCTGCTGAAAGGGCCTTGAGGGGGGTTTAATGGGGTTCAGAAATCCGGCTGGTCGGGTTGGAGGGGTCTTTCGTCGCTGACAATCTCGGCAGGTTTTCACATAATGTGCGACATCGGCAGACAGTCGGGGCCAGTATACTTGTCTTGAATGCGGCGGAGGGTGCGAGAAAACCCCAGATGTCCAGCTGTCAGCTCGTCGGGTGAGGGCTGAAGAACTTCTCCGCGCAGACTTACAGGTACAACAAGGAGGTAGGCTGTCTTGTTCGCTGCAAAGTTCTCCTTCGCGAGGACATCGTTCTGTAAACAGAACGAAGACAATCCTCGCTTGAACGAGGCGGGGGGTGAAGAAACCTTGCCTTCCAACTATTCGATGAGGCATTTTATGTCGGGGTCCGCGCGTTGCTGTTGTATAAAAGAGCTGGAGCTGATGGGTGCCAGGAAGGCGTCCTCATCGTATTCCGGCGGCGGTGCATCTACAGGGGCTCGTGACAGGCAGTCGGCGTCACAGTGCTTGCGTCCGGACTTGTAAACGACGGTTACATCAAACTCCTGGAGCCGTAGGCTCCATCGAGCAAGGCGGACGGAGGGGTACTTCAAACTGGCGAGTCAGCACAGTGCGTGGTGACCGCTGACCACCTTGAACGGTCGTCCGTACAGGTAGGGGCGGAATTTCGAAGTAGCCCAGATGATGCCAAGGCACTCCTTCTCAGTTGTCGAATAATTAGCTTCGGCTTTGGACAGGGAACGGCTAGCGTACGCGATGACCTTCTCCACTCCGTCAATTTTCTGAACGAGGATAGCGCCTAAGCCCACACTACTTGCGTCGGTTTGAATTTGAGTCTCGGCGTTTTCATCAAAGTGCGCAAGGATCGGTGGGGTCTGTAAATGGCGCTGAAGTTCCTTGAAGGCTTCTATTTGCGGCGCTTCCCATTTAAATGGAACATCTGCCTTTGTCAGGAGGGTCAGTGGCTCGGCGATGCGCGAAAAGATTTTGACGAAACGTCGCTAATACGCGCACAGTCCGAGGAAATCTGCGCACAGCTTTTTTATCGCCCGGTGGCGGAAACATTGCGATAGCAGGTGTTTTCTGCTGGTCTGGGCGTACTCCCTCTTTGCTAACAATGTGGCCTAGAAACAGCAGCTCTTCATAGGCAAAGTGGCACTTCTCTGCTTTCAAGGTTAGCCCGGACGATTTGATTGCGTCTAGTACTGTTCGAAGCCTTTTCAGGTGCTCTTCAAAGCTCGAGGCGAAGAAAACAACGTCATCTAAATATACCAGACAAATCTGCCACTTCAGACCTGCCAGCACTGTATCCATTACTCGCTGAAATGTCGCTGGTGCGGAAAAGAGACCAAATGGCATCACCTTGAACTCGAAGAGGCCATCTGGAGTGATGATGCAGTCTTCTCGCGATCTCTTTCATCGACCTCAACTTGCCAGTAGCCGCTCTTGAGGTCCATGGATGAGAAATACCTGGCGTTGCAGAGCCGGTCGAGTGTATCGTCGATGCGAGGGAGGGGATACACGTCCTTCTTTGTGATGTTGTTCAAGCACCGGTAATCAACGCAGAATCGAAGTGCACCGTCTTTCTTCCTTACTAGAACAACAGGTGCCGCCCAGGGGCTCTTTGAAGGCTGGATAACGTCGTCTCGCAGCATTTCTCCCACTTGGTCCCGGATGGCTTGTCGTTCTCGCGGCGACACTCGGTAGGGGCTCTGGCGGAGAGGTCGGGCGTGCTGGTCGGCTATAATGCGATGTCTGGCAATTGGCGTTTGCCGGACTTTTCGCGACGAGGAGAAGCACTGGCTGTAGCTCCGAAGGAGATTGCGGATCCGGTCTTGTCTGGTCCGGGGCAGGGCTGGGTTTATGTCGAAAGTGGGCGAGTTCTCTTGGCCAGGTGAATCTTCTACGGATGGATCGGAGAGGGCGAATGAGTCTCGTACATCGGATATTTCGTCGAGGAAAGCATGCGTCGTTCCTCTGTTAACGTGCCGGTATTCTTCGCTGAAGTTTGTCAGGAGTACTTCGGCTTGTCCTTTCTGGAAATGTGCGATGCCTCTGGCGATGCCGATTCCTCGGTCGAGAAGCAACTGCATGTTCCCCTCGATAATGGCCTCTGTGTTATTCGCTTCCGTGGCGCCTACGGTGACGATGACACTTGAGCGGGGTGGGACACTCACTTGTTCCTCCAGGACACTAAGTGCAACATGATGTTCCAGAGTTCTCATCGACGGAATGGCCTCGTCCGTGGAAAGTGTGATCATCTTGGATCGCAGGTCAATGATCGCCTGATGCTCATTGAAGAAATCCATGCCCAAGATCACTTCGCGGGAACATTGGCGTAGCACTACGAAGGTCGCGGGATAGGTATGTCCCTTGAGAGTCACTCGCGCTGTGCATCGTCCTGATGGCGTAATGAGGTGGCCCCCTGCGGTGCCAATTTGTGGGCCGTCCCATGCGGTCGTTACTTTCCTCAGCTGCGCAGCGAACGGTCCGCTCAGCACCGAATAATCGGCTCCTGTGTCGACTAGAGCGGTGACTTTCCGGCCGTAGATAACCACTTCTAAGTCGGATGTCCTGGCTCTGGAGTTGAACGTCATCTTCGGCTTTGGATCACAGCTTCGTCGGGTATGTGAATCGTGGGTGGGGTGTGTGGTCGAAGCATTTCTTGACGGCGGCGTCGTTTGAAGGTGGTTCGCGACGTGGTCGAGTTTGTCTTTGTATGCGGCGTCGGCGTAGTGGGGGCGGCGTCTTCATACGGCGTGGTCGCTGGAGGATCTACGTTGTTTCCTCGGCAAGCAACCTGACCTCCACAGGTTGCTTTGTTTAGTTTCCCCTATGGGGGCTAGGGGACCTTCCTCGGACAGCCGCGGCGTAGCTTCGGCCCTGTGATGGAAATCGTGTGGTGGACGGCGACGGGGAGCGGGAAAAACGGCTTGAAGACACGTACTCCTCTCTACGTAGGTAGTCGTCAATTTCCTGTGGTCGCTGGCCGGGGAGCGGTCGAGGGGCGTCGATGGCGAAACCTCGCAGCCCGATGCGCCTGTACGGGCAGTGGCGAAGTATGTGCCCGGCGTGGCCACAATGGACATAGTGGGCGGTTGTCGGGAGTCCGCCACTCGTCGTATTTCCTAAAGCTGTTGCGTCGGTCGTAATGTGGGCGCGCAGGAGCTTGGGGCCGTCGTTCTTGCAGAGCTGGTGCGCGTCGAAGAGGGCTTCGGGGTTCTCGTCAAGGCGCCGGACTGCGTAGTGCGGCGGCGTAGTTCATGGCTACAACTTCCGTTGGTGTCGTCTGTGACGGGGAGCCAAGTGCATGCTGTACTTCTTCGCGGATGATGTCCGTGAACGACGCCACATGAGTCTGCTGCGTCGGCTGTGTGGGCGATGGCAGCAGTCGGTGAAGTTCTTCGCGAACAATTTCGCGTGTGAGATCACGAAGGTTACCTCCACTTGCAGGGGTATCTTCTGGGGGGCTCATCGACAGTACTTCAAGTGGTCGGTTGTAGTGCCGGGTCCGGGCGTTCAGGGTCCTTTCGATGGTTTTAGCTTCAGCTTCAAACTCGGCGACGGTTGTTGGAGGATCCCGGATCAGTCCAGCAAAGAGTTGCTCCTTCACGCCTCGCATTAGGAAGGAGAGTTTCTTTTCTTCGTTCATGTCAGTGTTGGCGCGCTTGAAAAGGCGTTTCATATCTTCCACATACGCAGTCACGGTCTCGTTTGGGCGTTGAAATCGCGACTGCAGCAGGATCTCCGCTCTTTCTTTGCGTACGACGCTAGTGAACGTAGCCAGAGTTGCTTCTTGAAGGTCGCCCAGGTCGTGAAGGAAGTTTCGTGGTTTTCAAACCACGTTCTGGCAGAGCCGTCCAATGCAAAATAAACGTTACGAAGCTTAGCGCTGTCGTCCCAGGCGTTTAGCGCTGCTACACGATCGTACATGTCCAGCCAGTCTTCCCCATCTTCGTGTGGTTCTCCATGAAAAGTCGGTGGCTCACGGGGCTGGCGAAGCACGGCGGGAGTTGGCTGTGCACCAGGTTCCATCTTGGGGTGCATAGCAGGCCAGCACCTCAACCAGATGTCACGTAGTGGTGACTGAAGTCCGGCGAACAGGAACACAGCGAGAATGTCTTCGAAACAAATCTCTTTATTCGGGCTGACTTGCGCCCGCAAAGAACTGAATCACTCGGCGGCGGCGTAGCGACAAGAGTGCCCGGCGGTCGTCGAACAGAATGACCGCCGCTGACGGCCGTGCTCTTTTTTAAAGCTGATAGCGAACCTTCGAGATAATTCTAGGCGCGTCTTGCGTCACAAACGAACCGATAAAGCGGTGTGCCGGCAGCCTTGAAGTATAAACAAATAAACACAAACAAACGCTACAAAGATTCGCGGCAATATATATACACATATATATATATATATATATATATATATATATATATATATATATATATATATATATATATATATATCTTGTGGTCTTTCACTTAATGATTGTAACTGTGAAAGAGGAAATCTTGTCTGCGAAGGGCAAGGGGAACCACTTTCGGGTCATGCCCTTGAAGGCGGAGCTTAAGTGTGCCACCAATTTTTGCATACAAAATCAAGCAAGCATGCATAGCTGCCCTGAGCCAGTGGCGATGCGCGGACGACAGGTTTGACTTCCCCAGAGAATCTAGCTCCGAGGAGACAAGGAAGGCGTATGAAGAAATTTCAGCGGGCGGGAGACTATGCGCTGCTTCAGTAACACGGGTCGTATGTGAAGATGTCGACGGAATTGCTGGGCCATTCATGGGCGCCTGCAACAGCCCTGCTCTATAAGTTCCACCAGAATCCACCGAGTTAGACAACCATCACTGCGGTTCTTTTCATTTCCTGCGCGCTCTATAGAAACAATGGGTTCTGCTCGAGAGATAGCCACGAATTCTCAGTCTCAGGAAAGATCAGCAGGCGTACCTGGGCAAGCTGTATTGCAGGTCACGTGTGGCACCGATATCGTGGGCGAGTTTTTAAGAACGCATGTTTCGTCCCCTGTGGCAAATTATACCTAGTCAAACATGTGTACGATGTTGGCGAAGATGTTCTCACCGTAGCAATGACCTCTGACATCCTCGGGAATTTTGAAGCCTAAATTAAGGGCATTTTTTACGACATGAGGAAGGAGGTCTTTTATTCTTTCGAGGCTCTTTTTTTTACCGTCTGTGTAATTGATTTCCACGTTCAGCCGCCGCGGTGGCTCAGTGGTTACGACGCTCGGCTCCTGACCCGAAAGACATGGGTTCGATTGCAGCCGTGGCGGTCGAATTTCGATGGAGGCGGAATTCTAGAGGTCCGTGTACTCTGCCATGTTATTGTACGTTAAAGAACCACAGGCGGTCAAAACCTACGGAGCCTTTCACTACGGCGAACCTCATAGCCTGAGTCGCCTCGGGACGTTAAACCCCTAGACCATAAACAAAACTTCACGTTCTGCATATGTGTGTTCCACGAACTGGTTGCCGTAGGGCCCGCTCTGGGCTGAAGCTGACCACGAAATGGGAGTGTAGATTCAAGCACGCGCTCTAGACTAAGTACACCAAGCATTATACGCAGAACGCTGATCTGTTCATGTACATTGCACACAGTACTGCACAGTCCCAGCGTTCTCTGATTTCACTCCAGAACCAGTACGAGCACGAGTAGCTTCTATGACAACCCGAATCGTAAAAGTAAATAGAACAGCATGTTTTACTACGCCTTTTTCCTTTCTTCAGGCAGAAAGCCATGATGTGATTGATCGGAACATGGAGTAAGTGGTGCTACAGGCGCCGGAGGGCAACAACGACCTTTTGTAAAGGCATTGCCTAGATGCCGCCACATGTCCGCATTGAAGCAGCAGCTCATGAAGGCCATAACTCAGAGCATGACCATCTTTTTCGCGCAAGCTGAGTGTGATTAGTTACTACGACCAGGAATAAAGATGTCAACAATTTCGTCGTTCTGAGCTTTGTTCTTTGTGCCGTTCTGCGCTTTGTGCTTTGTGCCGTGCTGTACTTTGTGCTCGAAAAGCCCATTGCTTCTGGTGGAGGTGCACTCTAATGCCGTCCTGGAGCTGAGAAACGACACCGTTACAACCCAAATGCCGAGAGACACTGCACCTCCGCCGCCACCGGCGCCGCCAGCACTTGTTATCGCTGGCATGCCTCGTCAGTGGGACCTGGCTGTCTTCAGCGGCACCGGCGACAACGATGTCGAGGACTGCCTGGCGTCCTACGAGAGGGTAAGCACGCACAACCGCTGGGACGACACCATGAAGCTTGCGAAAGTCATATTCTACCTCGCTGACGTCGCCAACCTCTGGTTCCACAACCATGAAGCCAACATCACCACCTGGTCGGCTTTCAAGACGTCCTTCGCCGAGTTATTTGGCCGTCCTGGTGTGCACAAGCTCCGCGCTGCACAAGCGGGCGCAGGAGCCGGGTGAGACGTCCCCCAGCTACGTGGAAGACGTGGTGGACCTCTGCAAGCGCGTCAACTCTGATAGCTCTGAGGCCGATAAGATCAGGCACATTATGAAAGGTATCAACGAGGACGCTTTCAAATGCTTCTTGCCAGGCAGCCGGACATCGTAGCCTCCGTCAGCAGCTTGTGCCAGAGCTACGAGGAGCTCCGCAAGCAACACGTCCTCGCTCGTCGCCCTATACTGCAGCCCGAGGTACTATCCGCTCACGCCGTGGTCGCTGGAGAGCAGTAGTTCATGCAGGAGGTGAAATGGTTTATCCGTGAAGAAGTCGCACGTCAACTCGCGCTCATGCATGGGGCTCCAGCTCTGTCACCAGCACTTCCTCCGGCCTTCCAGCAGACCATCCAGGCACAGGACGCCGACGCCCTGCAGATCACGGATGCCTTGCCACCCGCCCCTCAGCAGGCAGTGGCTGCTCCGCTTACCTACGCCGCCGTCCTCTCCCGCCCGGCGCCTCATTCCTCGGGCAATTTCTCCGACGCCACCGTAGCTCCGCCGCCTTTGGCACCGCGACCTGTTCGGTCGTATCGGGCTCCCGTACCACCGTAGTTGTCGCACACGGCGCCGGCGTCCCTTCCCTTTGGTCGCCCATGGCGCACTCGCGACAACAGGCCCATTTTTTCTGCCTGTGGCATTGCCGGACATGTCGCTCGCTACTGCCGCAATCAGCCCTATCCACCTACTGACGTCCTGATGCCATCGGCATACGGATCTTACACGCAACACTACCGCATGCAGCCTAATCCGCCACCACCTTCGCCCACAACTCACAGCCAGTCCGCAACGCCGCGCCGCTCCCCTTCTCCACGGCGCCGTTCCATCTCCCCGATGCGCCGCCGCGTCAGCCCCAACGAAGCTGAAAACTAGTGAGCGCAGTTCCCGAGGCGAGAGCTGCGCCTTCGGCGAACTTTACAAGGCCTCTGACTTCCCCCGCCGACGCCGTTGATGTGGCCGTAGACGGTGTTGCGACGTGTGCCCTGATTGACACCGGAGCAGCCGTATCAATTATGGACGCGAAATTTTGCCCCCGCATCAACAAAGTTCTGACGCGATTTCCAAGAATTTTACTCCGCACTGCTGACGCCCAGAAAACTCAGCCGCTCGCCTCTTGCACGCCATCTACACAACTGAGTCCGTGGCACTCTCCTCCTGGTCGCATGACGCCATTCCTGGGTGGGACTTTCTGTCGGACTTTCTGACTCTTTTGCGCCAAGTGCTGACTTGCCTCAGGAGCGCAGGGCTGCAATTAAATTTTAAAAAATGCCACTTCGGAGCTCGCCAACTGACCATCCTCGGTCACGTCGTCTCTAAAGAGGGCATCCTTCCGGATCCGCAAAAATATCGTGCGGTTGCCGAGTTTCCGAAGCCGTTCACGCTCAAAGAACTGCGGCGTTTATTCGACCTATGCTCATATTTTCGTCGCTTCATCCGGAGTTTCACCACCATCATATTACCTTTGGCGCTACTTCAAGCCCAGACCCGTGTACTGTACGATGTCAGTGTACGTTAAAGAACCCCAGGTGGTCGAAATTTCCGGAGCCCTTCACTACGGCGTCTCTCAGAGCCTTAGTCGCTTTGGGACGTTAAACCCCATAAACCAAACCAAACCAGAATTCCTTGTCGTCATAGTGCTTCAAATGAGATGATGCTTTCGCTACACTACGCCGGCTCCTTACTTCGCCATTACGACCCAACCGTTCCAACCGAGATCCACACGGATGCTAGTGGCATCGGCATCGGCATCGGTGCTGTGCTTGCACAACGGAAGCCTGGATTTAATGAATATGTTGTCGCCTATGCAAGCCACACGCTGTCCAAAGGCGAGATCACTTACTCCGTGTCCAAAAAAAAACGCTTGGCCATTTTGTGGGCAATAACCAAATTTCGACCATATTTGTACGACCGTCCGTTCGAGGAAGTCGCCGTCCATCGTGCTTTATGCTGGCTGCCCTCCTTGACGGATCCATCCGGCCGACTTGGTCGTTTGGCACTGCGACTTCACGGGTACCGTTCTTCCGTTCCGAACGCAAGCACTCTGACGCCGACGCCCTCTTCCCGTCACCGCTACTTGCCGTCGATACCACCCTCTCTAGCATTGATCCCGCGCTCTCTTCGTTACGCTCTCCAAACATGCATCCGGAGCAGCGCAAAGCCGCCTGGATAACCTCTCTCGTGCATCTCCTTTCCGGCCGCACTACGCCAGCGTCCATCCGCTCGCTTCGTCGTCAAGCCCGCCACTTCACTCTGCAAGACGGTCTTGTTTGTCGCCGGAATTACATGTCAGATGGTCGAAGATGGCTACTTGTCGTACTTCGCCACTTATGCACTGAAGTCTGCGCATCTTTTCATGCGGAACGCCAGAACGCTCATGCTGGTCTCTTAAAACCATACACGCGACTTCGGCACCGCTACTACTAGCACGGCATGTACAACTTTCTACTAAAGTACATTCGCTCATGCCTTGACTGCCAACGCCCCAAGTCACCACCGCAGCGCCTTTCCGGACCATTGCAGCCTTTACCTTGCCCTGCCCGCCTATTTGATCGTGTGGGCATCGACCTTTATGGGCCTCTTCCGCCTTCAACTTCTGGTCACCGCTGGATTGCCGTCGCCGTCGGCAATCCAACGCGCTATGCCGAGACGTCCGCTCCTTCGGCGGCTACAGCCAAGTACTTAGCTTTCTTTATTCTGCGGAACCTCGTTCTTCGCCACGGTGCTCCCCGCGAGCTTCTGAGCGACCGTGGACGCGTGTTTTTATCAGATGTTGTCCAGGCGCTTCTACAAGAATGCCGCGTAGCTCGCAGAACAAGCACGGTGTACCATGCTCTGAAGGACGGGCTGACCGGAAGGTTTAACCGGACGCTCGGTGACATGCTCACGATGTTGTCACTCCCGTCCACTCTAACTGGGACCTCGTCCAGTCTACCGCCGTCCAGTCTACTGCTGGGTTTTCGCCATTCCTCCTTCATTATGGACGCGAACCTAGCTGCATGCTTGACACCATTCCCCACCACCATCCTGATGCTATTGACTGCTCGCCTGGTTCTGAGATTGTCCAGTATGACGAAGAATGCCAGCAGCAAGCCCGATCCCTCACGTGCCACGATCAACATCGTCAGAAAGAACGCCGAGATCCTGGTCACCCCTTTACCTGCCTACCTGCCCGCTACTTCATTTGGTGCTGGGTCCCTTCTGGTCCTCCGGGCCTGTCGTCCAAGTTTCTCGCCAAATATCACGGCCCCTGCCGTTTTGTCTATATATATATATATATATATATATATATATATATATATATATATTGTAAAGACAGACACCGAGACGCGCTGAGCTGAGCGTCCGCTCGATTGCCTAGCCTTTCTGTAATCCCACTTCCTCGTCTTCCTCCGCCTGCTTCTTTCATCACGACTTCGTCTTTGCTGTCTCGGCATCACACTTGGCCACGACTGCGGACGCCCTGTTGATTGTAGGCCGCGTCGCACCCAGACCTCGTTGTCGTCGACGCGGCCACTCGTCTCGCCCCGCTTCAGCAGCCGCTCCTTCATGGTCTCGTCCTTCACTTCGACGTAGAGCAGGTTGGTGCACTTGCACACCTCAGCCTCGAAGCGGTCACCCTGCTCGGTGTTCCTGGGGTAACCGTCAATCAGGAACCTTTGGTTGTCGCCACGCTCTTCCTCATTGCTCCTTTCAGCTGCTGCAAGACCGTGACCAGTGGGACGAGCTCACCCTTCGTCGTGATCTCGTTCATCTCCTTGCCCAGGTCGCTGCCGGACTGCACCTCCGCCCGCTGCAGGTCACCAGAAGAGATGTGCGTGAAGCCGTAGTTGGCCGCTATCTACTCGCATTGGGTACCCTTGCCGCAGCCGGGGCCGCCGAAGACAAACACGACGGGAAGCTTGACTTTTAGAGGCCCGTCCATTGGCGTCGAAGTAGGGGGAGGAGCAGGGGAGCAGGCCTGGCTGGAGGCGGAACTTCCTCAGCCTTCTCATCTGGTTCTTTTCTCCTCCACTTTTTTTTTCTTCTTCTTTCTCTTCTTTCTCTTCTTCCTTCTCTTCCTTCTTTTCCTCTTGGCCTTTCTGATCATGAACAGGCCGTCCATATCATCGTCGGCATCCCTGACATAGGCGCCGCGAAGTCGTCCGCTGGTGGATGGGCGTGGAGGGCCGCGGCAGACCAGGACAGTACCCGGACAGTTGCAGGCTCTCGACCGTGTCCCTGCGAGGTCGTCATGCAAGGTGGTGTGTTCGAATCTGCGTCGACGCATCAAGGCGACGCCGGTGGTGGACTATCTTCTCGATTCTCATCAAGCTGCCTGCCCTGATGCAGCCTCTCTCTAACGGGAGGGGACGTGGGAGCATCCAATTCTCGTTCGATTTGGACCATTAGGAGGCGCGATACTGATGGCCCGCTGCCGACCCTGGAACCCGGAGAAGGCGGCAGCCGCGAACGGCCTACTGGTAGCCTGCGTCCGGAGCGGGACCCGGAAGTTGCTGGCTGCCGAGCAGGTGGCACTGGAGGGGTCCGCTTTCCGCTGAGGGCCTCGTAACCCTCGTCGATGCGGTCCTCTTCGCGGAAGTCCACGCTGGAAACAGGCTGGCGCCGGATTTTGTTGTCTGGGAAAATTGGCTCATGAAACTGACGTCCCGGCAGCAGGGGACGCGGTTGTCCTGGAGTGGCCGTCATCCGTTGAGGCGGCAACCAAGGCGACCGCACTCCAGGCGGCATGCTACCCAGGCTATTACTGTTCGGACTTGAGCATCCGATGACGCTGCTGATAGCCACTGAGCCCAGAGCCGCCGTCACCGAGCTGGCGAAGCACGGGTGCCGTGGCGAAGGTGGCGTCATGAACCCAGCACTGCCTGCAGGAGGCGGCTGCGCCGCGGGCCGACCGAAGCGGTGTCCATCATGCGTCGATGCCGGAATGTTGGGATGCCTCATCGGTCCATGAGACGGTTCCCGAGACATCAGCGGGGACGGTGGCACTGCTGAGACGGAGCCCGCGCTCCCGATGGAATTGGGAGGAGCGCTGGTTGCATTTTGGCCGGGAACTGCCGACACCTCGGCGAGCGAGGCGGTCATCTGAGAGCGGTGCACCACGGAGGACGCGTATCCGCTCGTCGGCTGCGGTGACTGCGGTGGCGGACTGACGATTGTGTTGGAGCCGACCCGCAGGAGCTCGGATGCTTCCACCGCGGCAATGGGCGCCTCAGAGCCCAACGCCTGCTGCGGCCACGTGCGGCCCCTGCAGGCCTGAAGAATGCGTACCTTATCTTGATTGTAAAGGGCGATGTCTTCGTCTGGAGCCTGGCGCCGCGCTCTCATCGTCGTGAGTTTGGCGTCGTGCGCAGTGGCCAGGCGTGTAAACGCGGCAAGAAGTGCAGAGGTCCAGGCCGGCCAAGTGGTGTAGCGGCGGCCTTCGTACTGGTGCCAGGCGCGGGCGGCACCGCGGAGATGGTCTTCAGCGACGGCGAGCGTGGTGGCTGGAGACCAGGCGAAACGCCGGGCAGCAGCGTCGACCACTTGAATCCACGCTTCAGCGTCGTCAGAAAATCCACGGTACTCCGGAATTTGTATCGGGGTTACTGGGTATCCAGAGGACAGTGATGCGCGGCCAAGCGCTGCAGTCAAAGAAGCAGATAACTCCCGGATGATGGAGAGGGCTTCGGGAAGAAGGGCCAAGGCCGAATCCGCCGAGGAGGCATGGACGCCGTTCTCGGGCGGAAGAGGGGTTCCAGGCGCCGAGGGAACCGGCCGTGGGACTGCCCGGCCGCTTCGAAGGAGGAGCGACGGGTCGTGGAGGTCCGGGCCGGGCTCGACGTTGGTCGACTGCGCCATTGTAAAGACAGACACCGAGACGCGTTGAGCTGAGCGTCCGCTCGATTGCCTAGCCTTTCTGTAATCCCACTTCCGGTGGGATCCCACCGGCGGCAGTGGTTGTTTTTTCTTCTGCTTTTCTAATCAATTAGCTTTAAGCGATAACATGTTCAGTAATATTCTAAAATTGATCAACACCACAAAATAAATAAACTAATTAAATATCCCCTGTGCCCCTTGGTTTCTGTGGCTGTTGGCTTCTTTCATATATATATATATATATATATATATATATACGAGGGGGTACCCAAAAGAAACCGGACTAAATTTTTTGGTCGGCAAAGCTTCTTTGTTACCGCGTTTTGCCACTAGGAGCGCATAGAACGAACATTCCAGAGTCAGTAAGCCGAGTGCCGTCGTTGAAGGAGGTCAGACTAGTTTAGGCAGAGTTTTAGAATGACGGCTGTTTTGTGTAAATGTCGTTTTTGCAATGGCTGATTTTCGTGAACAGCGTACGCCGGTGAAATTCAGATTTTTCGTCGGAAAAAGTTGAATGGAAACTCTTGAAATATTAAGAAAGACGTACAAGGACGACACTATGGGGACAACTCAAGTGTTCCTGAATCGAATCCTGAATCAAAGCAACAATCATGCCAATGGAAAACTTCAAATTCACCTCGCCTCAAGAAAGCTCGTCAGGTGAAACCAAACCTCTAAGCAATGCTGATTTGCTTTTTCGACGTGGGAGGAGTCGTCAATTGAGAATTTGTTCTGCAGGGTCAGACAGTTAGCCAGGCTTTCTACTTGGATGTTTTGAAAAGATTGGGCAACAGTGTGCGGTGGAAGCGGCCAGATTTGTGGCGGTCAGGTGACTGGTTTTTCCATCATGGCAACGCCCCTGCTAACACAGCCCTGTCTCTACGACAATTTTGGACCAAACATGGCATGACCCCTATTCCTCAACCCTCATACTCTCCCGACCTTGCCCCGTGCCACTTTCTTTGCTTCCTAGAATGAAAAAATAGGTGAATGGAAAGCGTTTCGCTGATGTTGCTGAGGTGAAGAAAAAAACGACGGAGGCACTGTCAAGCATCACAAAAGATGAATTTAAACAATATTTTGAAAAACGGAATGAAAGATTCGACTAGCGTATCATTGCAAGTGGGGAATACTTTCAAGGAGATTGAAGGTCTGTGCTTAAAATGTGAACAAATAAGTTCAACAAAAATAAGTCCGGTTTCTTTTGGGTACCCCCTCGTATATACATATATGTATATAATGCAGCAAAAAAAAGGGGGAAAATCTTGGCACGGTATGTAGTAGTAAAAACGTAGACCAACGTTTGAAACGCTTGAAACAATTTATTGACGTTTCGACCGTGGAACGGCCTTCGTCAGAATGTCGAAGGCCGTTCCACGGTCGAAACGTCAATAAATTGTTTCAAGCGTTTCAAACGTTGGTCTACGTTTTTACTATATATATATATATATATATATATATATATATATATATATATATGACACAAGCCAACAGCCACAGAAACCAAGGGGCACAGGGGATTTTTTTTTAATTAATTTATTTATTTTGTGATGTTGATCAATTTAGAATATTACTGAATATGTTATCGCTTAAAGCTAATTGAATAGAAAAGCAGAAGAAAAAACAACCACATGCCGCCGGTGGGATCCGAACCCACGACCTCCGAATTACGCGTCCGGTGCTCTACCTCTGAGCTACGGCGACGGCTGTGAAATCTTCTGCTTTCGGGGGTATTTATGTTCACAAGTAACCTAACCTTGAGAGTGTTCAACAGCGCCACCCACGTTCATAAGAGGCGGACGTGGAACGTCCTGAGTTACCGCAGGTGTGACGTAGAACGTCATCGAACGGAGAGGGTGGGAGCTGCGTGAGAACCATCTTATGCTTCCTATGGCGTCAAGGCTGCCAGAACCGAGGCCCTCGCTAAGCAATGAAGCAAACAAGGGAAAGGGAATGAGGGGCTCGTTATAAATATGACACAAGCCAATAGCCACAGAAACCAAGGGGCACAGGGGATTTTTTAAATTAATTTATTTAATTTGATTATTTATTTATTTATTTATTTATTTATTTATTTATTTATTTATTTATTTATTTATTTATTTATTTATTTATTTATTTATTTATTTATATTCGTTGGACTGAGATGTTTGATTATAGCTCTTCTCTAGTCGTTCGGTAGAGATTATACATTGACACTATTTTTATCAAACAAAAAGATATTTGGCTCACTCTTCGACACAACCTTTAAGACAGGCATGCATAAACGATGTCGCAATAAAGTGAATGAAGCACATTATAAAGGATACCCTCGCAAAAAAAAGCAGAGTGTTTCAATCAAGCGCCGGCACCCGTGAGACGGGGATTGCACCAACCTAATCAAATTATAACTTCAACGCTGGCTCGTAGGAACCAATATTGCGCAGCGTACAACGAAGAGGGGTGATCACCAGTCGCCAAGAAAAGGAGATGAAGGTAAGGCGTATCAGAAAAAGGAAAAAAAAATTAATCACCGGACCCATAACGTACCTGTCAAATGTACGTATGAAGAATGAGCTCTGATGTGCGCGTGGAAAGAAGTGCAGTGGAGGAGAGACTATTATTTTAAGAAAACTAGAATGAAAAATTGAGCAAAATTTTCTACTGCCTCAACTTTATGCGGGAACACGTGCATACCTCACGCCGAAATCATGCACCTGGGAACATCGCAAATATATACTTTGGTCTTATGACGCGAGCGGGCAAAGAATATTGAAGCCCTTCGTCTCGTTTAATAATCTGCAGGTGCTGGGGGCATTGATACTTATAGAGCGTGGAGCTATATTTTTTAATGAACATATTTTACGAGAACAAAGGATAAACAACAAAGAAACTCAGTAAATTACCACGTATTGATTTTTGCAGACAGATTACATGTCACCGCTTGACTTTGGAACAATTTTTCAACAAGTCCTAATGGTAAACGCTACAGTGCATTCAGCACCTGCATTTTCCTCTCTCTTTTCTTTCTGTTCGTCCGTCGGTCTGTTCGTCTATCCACATTACCAGAAAATAAAGCGCATGCGGAAAGGCAAAGGGCTGAACGAGATCCGAACACGCGCTTTTTAACTGCCGGTGTGAGTAGTGGCAACGCGGCAAGCCAAGGCCGCTTGTGCCGACGAGAACACACTTAGAGGCTTATAGGGAAAGAGCTTAAAACTAATTTCAGATGAGGGAGGCGAGGTAAAAAAAATCGATTATTAGAGGTGTATAATTGGAGGGAGTTGTATTGGGACTAAATACTATGGGGTATACAATTAAGAAAGGAAGATCTGAACAGGCGTTAAGACGAAATCGATTTCGGTAGAAATTGTACAACATGAACTGGTGGGCGAGTTGGTCTGACATATTTTCTAGTGAAGCAGCGCAACGGCACAAGGCCAACAACCATGTAGTTACCAAACACAAAGATAAACTTACTAGAGAGATAATCGAGGCATCTGAAATCATGAAGCTGGGTGAGAAATGTATCAGCACACCTTCCATAGCCATTTCGTTGAAAGAGCACAACTATCTGATGTCATATGACCGATGTACACGCGATACAGCTGCATGCGCATAGTGACTGGGATGATACCTTCCGCTCCTATCTCTTTCTTTTGTTGTTTTTTCAAAGGTGCTGATGTATATATATGCTGATTGCATCCGGAATAAACATTTGTTGTCAGTTCAGCGCTGTGTTTGTCCTCTTCTTCCGTTGGCCTTGTGCCGTTGCGCTGCTTCACTAGAAAATCGGTAGAAATGTATGCAACAGATTATCGATACCACCATACACGTAAACGCAATGAACCAAACCTAGAGTCGTTCACCTACAAACTTCACATCTTCCTTGACCGTCGTTCCATGGCCGCCCGCCTGTGTTCTCCTTGGTTTATCTAAAGTCTTCGAAAATATTCTGCCAGAAACTACTCTTCTTTGAACTAAGAAAATTGAGACTACGTCCGAAGATTCTACTTTGGCTAGAGCATTTCCTCTGTAATCGTTCACAGTTCGTCACGGCTAACAATTTTAACTCCTTGCTAAACGCAGGCCATTCCAGTGTGCTACAAGCCGCTGTTTCAGGTCCCCTGTTCTTCCTGATTTACATTAAGGATTTAACCGAATGCGTGTCCTCTGGCATCGGCTTATTCGCGAATGATTGTGTGCTCCTTCGTGAAATTAACGACCAGAACGACGTCATCATATTCCAAAATGACATGAACACTACTTACAATCGGTGTGACCTGTAGGTAAAAGAACTATACACTTATAAGTGTAAAATTATGCGCATCTTCCGCACGTCTACTACTTCAATCGTTTACTCTTTCTTTAACATAACCCTGGAACTCGTTTCTTCAGATTGTCACCTTGGCGTACACATGCGTCTACACCTAATGGTCCGTACATAATAATGATATAGTTAGCCACGCTAATCCTAAGGCAAGATATCTGAGCCGCAACTTTTTTATAGGCCCCAAGTCACCAAAATTACTGTTGTAGAAATTGCTAATCTGCAAAAAGCTTCAATATTCCGCATCCATCTCGGATTGCTACGTTGAAAACTTCATTTCATTGAATTAGTTTGAGACAACTCCGCTTTTATAATTCTTAGTAATTAAAATCGCATTTCTAGTTTAACGTTTATGAAAAACAAATTTCAACTTACGTTTTTTGCCTCCCGTCGCTGATTTTCCGGGCTCTGTTGATTTGATAAAATTTTTTATAACCACGTTTTGTATAATGACATTCTGATTCCCACCCTTGTACATGTCTCCTCGCATTTATCACGCACAAAAAGTTGGCATCGCTTTTGATTACAGAGAAACTTCCCTTGAGTCGTTCATTACGCGTACATCACAGGACAAGAACCACCCTCCCTGATTTCTCACCTCTATTGCTGATCGTTCCATTTCCGCCGTGTCTTTGCCAACATTGTACGAGCAGAAATGTAACAAAAGCTTGAAATTATTTTAGCCAATCGTTTATAAACAGGAGGCATTCATGACTGTGATTCAAATCTTGTTCTAACCTCTCTCGTTTGCAATGCCGTTGGCCTTGACAGGAATTCAAATAAAAATATAACTGGATTACAATGGAACGGAAACCTGAACACCGGTGGTGGCGAGCCTGAGGGCACTCGGTTGTGTGTCGTGGCCGCCGAACAAGGCTTAGTTACCGTCACTGTGGCAAACAAAGATAAATAAGTTAAGATCAAGATCAACATTTTTGTGCAACGGAGAGTCACCTACGATTCAAAAGAATGACATGTGATTTGGAAACTAGAGTATTATTCGCCCCAACATAGAAATCTAGTCTACGGCTGGGTTCAAGTCATGGCATGAAATGTCTGCTCTGCGGCTCCGTAGTGGTTTATAGGGGTTTAGCGTTCCAAGCGACTCAGTCTATGAGGGACGGCGTAGTGGAGGGCTCCGGAAATTTCGGCCACCCGGCGTTCTTTAACGTGCACTGACATCGCAGAGTACGTGGGCCTCTGGAATTTCTCCTCCATCTAAATTCCGCCGCCGCGGCAGGGATCGACCCCGCGTCTTTCGGGTCAGCAGCCGAGCGCCGTAACCACTTAGCCACAACGGCGCGACTCCTTACTATAGCGAAGTCTTCGTCATTCATCTGCTTTCATTTCTATTGTGACCTGCGTATTCTCGCTTGCATCCTGCTTCGATTTGCGCTGCCACCTGCCTCCATCCTGCGGCCTCCTGCCTTTGTGCAGCGTGAAGTCAGCGCAGCGTTAAAAACCGCGAAGCGCATGGAATTAATCTCGAGCTTTCCCTTACGGCATCCTTGATTGCCTATATGAAGCTTTGAGACGTCAAACCAAAATTATTCCTTCTGTAAGCACCTCTATCGTTAATGTGTACGAGGCTATAAGAAGGAAGGGGGCCATCATCTTTTGAAAAATAAGAAGGGCCACAAGTGTTGACCATTTCAGTGATGATAGAGTTCCACGCTATCGAATCAATAAACATCTTTGGATGTGGTCGTAACTCGTCACCGCCATGGAGATTGCCATGAAGGATAGAAAGAACTGCTGCGGGCCACCGAAGCTTGTAGGTCCAGCAAAAATTTTCAACTTTCGCGTTGGCATCAATATGGTTTCATCAAAACGTACCATACACAGTTACCAAGATCTCTAGCGTCATCCCGTGGCTGCAGCGATGTCCACGCGCATGAGCATTTCTTTTCATGCTTGCTAGAAGATGAGGGCGCCGAGGTGGCGATAACTGAACCTTTTAGTCTGTGTGCATGCACAGCATGCAGGCGGCAGTATCTCCTGAGGATAGCGGAAATACCAGCAATACGAGGGAAAACCTGCACGAGCAGGTGTGTATTCTTGCTTGGATGGCGTACAGCTGTTAAGCGCGAGTATGCCAGAAAAACTTCAAGCCGTGGAGGGCCCGTTTCAATGGAGGTGAAATGCAGACATGCTGGTGTGTGGGTGAAGTGAGTGCAGATTAAAAACCTCCAAGTAGTCAGGCTTAGTCCAGTGCCTACCGCTACGGCGTATGTCATAGCCTCTCCACAGCTTTGGGACATTGAGCTCCCCATATCCTACCACCATGTGTTATGCTTAACCTCTGCAGTTGGCAACTCAACTCAGGGTATTACTGAGGGGATTGGAAGGACGGAACTCGTGATGTATCAAGACAGGGGCTATGCCTGGTACTGTTGCTGGTACAGTGAATGTCTAGTTAGTGTTCGACAGTAGTGTTCGGAAAGGTAGTGGCAAAAATAGTGCTTGCGCTGCCTGGTAAACTCATAGGAGCAACACAAAGAGGGAAAACAGCAGGTGAGGATTAGGTAAGAGCGGGTCTATTGAATGATGGTGGGGACAGTGTGCTAGAAAACTAGCCACGCTGTATACGCAATGCTTTGTGACCTCGAGCGTACTACAAGCTTGGGATAACTCTAACATCCTATTTTTCCATAAGAAAGGAGACGTCTAGGGCATAAAAAACTATAGAGTGATTGACGTACTGTCAATTGCCTAAGATGTTTGGTTTATGGGGTCCCAATGCGGCTCGGGCTATGAGAGACGCCGTAGTGAAGGGCTCCGGAAATTTCGACCACCTGGGGTTCTTTAACGTGCACTGACATCACACAGCACACGAGCTTCTAGAATTTCTCCTCCAAAGAAATTCTGCCGCCGCGGCCAGGATCGAACCCGCGTCTTTTGGGTCGGCAGCCGAGCACTGAGCCACCACTGCCTATAATGTGTAAAATAAGGTAATGGACAATGAAGTCAGGACAACTGTAGATTTCAACCAACCAAATGGTCAGACTGTGTTTCGTAAAGGCTACTAGACAATATACTGTCCTCACGTTATGAATGAGATCATAGAGAAATGTGCAGGATATAGCTAATTATTATATATAGGCTTCATAGATTACGAGAAAGTATTTGACTGATTCCAACCTCAGCAAACTGCAGGCATTGCGGAACAGCCTTATGTAAAATACTGGAATATATGTAAAATGCCTGCATAGCTACCATAGTGTAAGAAAAAGAACAGTAGCGCAGCCAAGACGAACACAAGAGAGGACCACACAGGACTAGCGCTAAAGTTCACCTAAGCGAGGATTCCGCTAGGTGGCGCCGCCCTGGTTAGCTGGCTGCCTACCGCGCTCTGCTTTAACCTGCCCCTGGCCTGGTCCAGGGCCTCGCCCGCCCCTGGATTTACACTCCATCGCTTCAGGAAGGCTCCCGAAGCACGTGGAAACCATCGGCATCACGGCCCGCTGCCGAACTGGCCCTCCAAGCGTCTCCAAAGCTGTGAAGCGGCGCGGCGCCTCGCTAAACCTAACGCGCCGCGCCTCCACCGCCGCAATGCAGCGTCTGACCAAGCCCCTGCAGCCCAGACTCACCGATGCCGCCACCGCGGGGCCTGTTCCAACCACGTCGACAGCCGTCCCTCAAACGGGTACATTCAACGCCGCCCACGCAACCGAGCACATTCCTGCCGCACTGCACGCCTTGAGCGACGCTGGGAGCACCGGATCGACGGCCGCGGCGCAGCCGGCAGCGTTCGTCGTCGGCGCAGCGTCCACACCTAGCCAACTCCACGCTACAAGGGACGCCAAGAGCTTCGGGGCCATAGACGCGTCGCAGCCGGCTGCGTTCGTCGCCGCCGCTGGAGCCGCTGCACCTACTCCAGCCAAAGGTACCACTGACACCAAGACCTCCAGCCCGGCACCCGCGTCGCACACTGAGACTCCGGCTGAGGACTCAGACATGGACCTTACGACGTCCCCGGCAGACGACACTCCTTCCCAGGAAATCGGCTGGACCACCATCGGTGCCAACCGTAAGCCTGCCACCGCAGCCCGACCCCGCGCCGAGCTCATCACAGTTGCCATCCAGCTTCCCCCTGGAACCCTCACCCCCAAGCTACCTCTCTACGACGTACTCGCCGCAGTCGCCTCCGCTGCACAACTTTCCTCGAAGACTAGTGCCGACATCACCCTTCAGGCCAGGCCAGCCCAAAGCCTTGTGTTTCTAAAGACTCATTCTCCTCTCACCGCCCACCTCCTACTCTCTGTCACGCATCTTTAGCTTCATGGTAAGCCTGTCACCATCAAAACTTACACCCCCCATCCTCCCATCTCATGCCTCGGCGTCATCCATAACGTCGGGGGCCACTTCACTCCTGATGACCTCATGCATGACCTGGAATCTTTCAAAACAGATATTCTCGCTGCTCGCATGATGGGATCCACTCAATCAGTGCTCATAACGTTCGCTGGCACCGTCATCCCCCACTTTGTTTATTTCAAACGCGTTGCCTTCCGGTGCTGCCCTCATAAACCTAAGCCTCCCACCTGCACCCGTTGTCTCACTCTAGGCCATCGCGCCCACCAATGCCCCCAGCACAGCGTTCCGGCCAAGTGCCGTCGCTGTGCTGCTCCTCTACCCGCTGACCCTTCCGCTCATGTGTGTGCCCAGCCCTGGTGCGTTCATTGCCAGGTGAACACCCACCCCTCCCTCGACCCCACTTGCCCCTTCATCCTTGCTAAGCAACGCGAGTGTGCTAAAGCTGCATACCTCCGACGCCTAGCTTTGCGCCGGGCCACTCAACCCACCAACCCTCCCCCTCCCCCGCCTCCTCCTCCTCCTCCTCTAATCATGAATCTCCATCATCTCCGATCACGTCACCACCAGGCTCCTACGCCGCCATAGTTAAAGGATCCTCGGTGCCAGCGTCCCTCTCTTCCACTACACCACCCTCTCCATCCTTGACTGACGAGAGCCGCTCCTTCGACCTCCGGCTCGCAATGCTGGAACGCCAGCAGCGAGAGCAGCAGCGCATTTCCCACGATCTACAACAGCAGATACATGCCTTGACTCAAACCCTCCAGACAACCACCTCCTCTCTTACCTCCCAGCTTAGCAAGCTAAATGAGCACCTTGCCACGTTCACCACTCCTTCCTCCAGCGCCCAGGTCGCCCCTTTGGCTGACCTTGCAGAAACCACCACACAGGCACATCACACTCGCTTGGTTCAGCTGGAAACTTCGGTTCTCCAGATCCTTACCACCCTCCAAGCACAATCAAAGCAATTGGAATCCTTCGCATCTATGCTCCAATCCGTCCATGAGTCACTGCCCCCGGCAAAAAAGAAGGAACGCGTACCATCGCGTTCCTCTCCACTATCATAATGGCGTTTGGCGAGGACCTTGAGATTGTGCAGTGGAACTGCCGAATTCTTTGCCACAATAAGACCCCCCTCCACCAGTATCTACTCACCCGCCCCTCCCTACCTCATTTTCTCCTTCTCCAGGAGACCCGGACGGCCCGCAATGTCCCAGGCTACCGCGCCTACCATGCCACTACGGCCACACCACTTGCGTCTATTTATGTACGCAGTGACGTGCTCGTAGAGCAAATTGAGATCCCCTCCACCCTCCTTAAATATTTAGTTGGTGTGGTTTATTACCACCCTTCTTCCCGCATCTCACTCGTCCTTTTGTCTTTTTACAACCCCCCTGTCACTTCCTCTTTATTCTCTGCTCTGGGCAAATTCCTTCACTCTCTTTCTTCTACCTCCCATCTCCTCTTTGGTGGTGACTTTAATGCCCCTCACACACTCTGGGGCTACCCACAAACCCTCAAACCCGGCCGCCTCCTCCATTGTCTGGCCCAAGAACGCCACCTCACCCTTCTTAATACTCCTGGCTCTCCTACTCGAGCGCGGGCACTGCCTCACAACGCCCTACGACACCCGACCTCACTTTCTCTCGGGGTTCACTTTCCTTTCACTGGCAGGTGACAGCCGAAACTCTTCTTAGTGACCACTTTCTCATCATATCACCACCTCTCTCTCCCACATCCCTCGCTGTCATCCGATTATTCACACTGACTGGCATGCTTTTCGCACTAATCTCGCCTCCGACTCCTTTCAATCCTACGACGACTGGACGTCGCGCATCTCTGCAGCGCTCACGTCCAGTAGCCGTCGCGTTCGCTCTCGTTACCCAATCCAAGACCCAGATCCTCACCTTCTCCGTTTATGGCGTCGCCGTAAACGTCTTCAACGCTCCTTTCGCTCCCAACCACACAATGCCCAACTTTCCTCCCGGATCACTGCTTTGCGGGCCGAGATCGTCGCCCACTGCGCCTCCCTCGAGCACTCTCGTTGGAGTGCTCTTTGTGACCGTCTTGACTCTGCATTGCACTCGCGATCCACATGGTCTCTCTTCAAATCCCTCCTTGGCACTAAGCCTGCCCTTGCTCCCACTCTAGCTAAAGCCCTCACTCAAGGAAATCCCTCCGATGTTTTTGATCAGCTCGCCTCCCGCCCCCTCTGGCACCCTCCTACCCGGTGTACTGCGGTGGACCTAACCCCGATCTGGACCAATCCTTCACTCTCCGGGAGCTCGAATCGGCTCTGGCTGCTAATGCTACACGCTCGGCTCCCGGTGAGGATGCCATTACATACACCACACTTCGCAACCTTCCTGACTGCGCCAAAGAATTCCTCCTTCAAACCTACAATGATGCATGGGACAGCGGCTGCCTGCCCAGCTCCTGGACCTCCTCCCTCATTTCTATGATTCCAAAGCCGGGCAAGCCTCCCTCTCTCTCTAACCTCCGCCCAATCTCCCTGACATCATGTGTTGGTAAGACCCTTGAGCGAATGGCCCTGACTCGCCTCTCTAATTTTCTCGAGACGAAGGAATTCTTCCCTCATTCTCTCATCGGCTTCCGACGCCACGTCTGTGCACAGGACATGTTTCTGGTTCTCCAGCACACGTTTCTGTCACCTACCCCCACTCAAATTCACGCACTTGTGACCGTCGATGTTCGCAAGGCCTTCGACGGTGTTTGCCACGACCACATCCTTTCCCAACTCGCCTCCCTAGACTGTGGCTCCCGCATGTACTGTTATATCCGCTCATTCCTCTCTAAACGTTTCGCTCGCTTTCGAGTCGACACCTATCTGTCCGACCCCCACAACCTCACCCGAGGCACTCCTCAAGGTGCTGTTCTCTCTCCTACCCTTTTCAATCTTGCTATGGCCCCTCTCGCCTCCCAGCTAGCTGAAATTCCCGACCTGCATCATATATTTTACGCCGATGACATCACTCTCTGGTGTTCATCTGGCTCTCCCGGTCACGTACAGGACACCCTGCAACGTGGCCTAGATCTCATCGACTCCTTTCTCACCACCGCTGGCCTCTCTCCTGCTCCTGAGAAATCCGAGCTTCTCCTTCTCAACCATTCCTCCTACCAGCGCTCACACAACCACTTCGTCTCTCTCCACCTTTCTGGCTCTCCCATTCCTGTCGTCACACAGTGCAAAGTTCTTGGCTTCCCTTTGCATGCGGCTAAGAATGTGCAATCCCTTCACCGCGCTGTCACCACCTGCCACTCTGTAACTCACCTCCTGCGGCGCGTGGTCACTCGACGCTCAGGTCTCCACGAGGCTCACGCGTGCCGAGTTGCCCACGCGCTGGCCCTCAACAAGGTCTTGTGCTTTGCACCCTACGCTTCCTTCACTCAGACTCAACTTAACGCTCTCGAGACTGCCCTTGTGGGCCTCTACAAGGCAGCTCTCAACCTCCCTATCACTACCTCTACCACTAAGCTCTTTGCCACAGGCCTCTTCCATCCTATTCGTTCTCTTCTCAGTCTCCATCGTGACTCGCAGCTTGCCCGGCTTTCCCTTACCCGTCAGGGTCAGTGGTTATTGACTCAAGCGGGTATCTCGCCCATTCCAATCTCCCCGTTTACCTCTCCTATTTCCACCCCCGCCCCCAATCTTCGTATCCTTCCCCTCCCGACCAACATGTCCCCCGTCCTGCACGCCGGACGTCGTCATGCGGCCGCACAGCACCATTCCCCTCTCTTCGATACCCAGGGTGTAGCTTACACGGATGCCTCCTTCGTGGCTCCTCGAGGTTCCTGCGGCTACGCCCTGTACCATCCACACCTCCCTGCTCCTGAAACCCACACCAGCGGGCCGTATCTACACCCTCCAGACGCATTGTCCCTCGAGGTTCTCGCCATTGCGCATGCCCTCCAGTCATTTTCCCTCCTTCCCTCTCTCCAAGAGTACACAGTCTATTCGGACTCACAAGCCGCTATACACCACATACAGAAACGCACCCTGACCCCTTCTCTCCAACAGAAGGTCGAACGAGCGGTCTCCGCACTGCAGCCTTCCATCGTTTTCCTCCGCTGGGTCCCTGGGCATTCAGGGATTGACGGCAATGAGCTGGCCAATCAGCTCGCCCGCGACACACTTTTCCGGGCACCGTTGATCCCCTGGCCCAAGCCCTCGGAGGACGGTGGGAGACTCACCCTTCGCCGCACCATAAAAGAGGTCTACCTTGAGCTCCGCCTCGACAAACGCCTTTACCCTCCCCCTCATCCATCACTCACGGTGCCGGAGTCTCGCCTTCTTCGGCACATTCAGATGAATGCAGTTATCACCCCGTCCCGCCTCTTCCTCTATCGCTATCGATCGGACCCTTCCTGTCCCAACTGCCCCTGTATCTATGCGGACCTGGCCCATTGCTTATTCTATTGCCCGGCTGCTCAGCAGTCGGGTTCCTTCCCCCCACCCTCTCTATCCATCACCACCTGGCTCGACTGGCTTGGCGCTGAAGGGGAAGAAGAACAGCGGCTTCTGGTCGCCCAGGCGGTCGAAATGCTCGGCCTGTAAATTATGGTCGATTAAAAGTCTTTTACTACTACTACTACCTAAGCGATACGTCGGTGAACCTCCTCAAATCGGAGATGGCGTATCTTGAACGGTTCTGTAGATAATGTTGTGTGGAAACTGGTATCTCTCTGCACGTGTCCTGGTTTTATTTATATTTGCTGCGCTGTTAGTGAATAAAGTTAGATGAAGTTAGCGCTAGTCCTGTGTGGTCCTCTCTTGTGTTCGTCTTGGTTGCACTACTGTTCTTTTCTTACAACATGCACCATCTAGCCCAACAAAAAGTTCTTCTAAACAGTTACCATAGTCCTCCAGAAAGTCAGCAGTAAGTTTCCAGTAAGACGGGTGTCAGGCACGGAGGCACGGTCTCGGCAATACTATTCACCGGCTGTTCACAAGAGGTACTCAGATGACTGGAATGGAAACAGTTGAGGATAAGAGTTAATAAAGAATACCTAATAAATCTGTGATTCACTGATCACAGTGCCGTGCGAAGTCACTCAGTGGATAAACTGCAACGCATGATCAATGATTTAGACATGCAAAGCGGAAGGGTGCCGAAAAAGTTAGTAGGCAGCAAACCAAAGTAATGTTCAATATGCTCGGAAACAGCAATTTAAAATTGGTAGCGATTAACTGCAATTGGTAAGGGAATACGTCTACTTAGCGCAAGTAGTGACACCAAATACAGGTCACGAGAATGAAATAACTGGAAGAATAAGAATGGGATGGATCGCATTTGGAAGGTTTTCTCACATCATGAATGGTAATTTTCGAATATCCATCAAGAGAAAATCATAGATCCGCTGTATCTCACCGGTACCACATATGGGGCGTGAACCTTGGGGCGAACGAAACGGGTTCAACTCAAGGACAACGCAGCGAACTATTGAAGATAGTGACAGTAAACTGATACGTGTAACGCTAAGAAACAGGAATATAGCAGAGTGTATTGTGAATTGTACTCCGTTCCATCGCGTACTGCGGTCTGCGCCGTTTTGCTCGAACCTTCTGGGATTACGGAACTATTTGTTTTTCGATGTTCCCTGATAAGGTCATCTACACCTGCCTGTCAAAAATATACGGTCCTAGGGGTTTGCATGTAAGGCCTTCTTCTTGCCTCATTATCCATCCTCAGCGACCGTAACCTCTTAAAAGAGGAATGACATCGCATCCTCAATCCTACCAAGCTTTGGACTGCTAATGTGCTAAGGAGCCCCGCTAAACAACCTAGAAGCAAACCCTTTGGGCTCCATACTTTTGACGGCGGCTGTAAGTTATATATAGGAACTGGTGTCAATCTTGTTTCTTGCGTAACTCTGGAAAAGCAACGAGAAACAATCGAAAAACGAGCTCCCAAGTGCACTTTATTAAGGCAATGTGAGGAGACTGGCTTGCGAATAATGAGAAAGCATAACGAGAAATTCATCCAAATGACACTAAACTACCAACTATGGCCTGAAGGGCTTGAAAACTCAGTGTGCTTTCGGGAACAACAAACGTCTCCACGGCACCTAATTGGCAACAAAAATATGCGACACGTGAACTTGGATTCACGTGTCAAACGTTTGACAATGAACGGAGGAAATCATTCGCAGACATGACATCAGTGCATCTAGATCGCTTCTTGCGCATCCTAGAGATCTTGTCACCGATAGTGGCCATGTTGACTTTCTTCAGAGAGGCTATGATGTTTCTACCAATGGTTACACAATGGACCGTCATGAAGGTACCGTGATTTGGAAAAACGCTGTACGTGGATAGACAATGTAAGAAATAAGTGATAGAGTAGCCAAAGCGAACGCTACATTAAAAAGATAAAACTAAATTGTGAACTGAATATTAAGGTTACATCCTTCAGTTTCTTGTACCATTTAAAAAGAATAAACGGAAAAGGCAAGAGTACGGCTGCAGAGAGAGAAGGAAACGGCATGCCAAGAAACAAGAAAGAAGAGATCGAGCTTCGGGCTCAAGCGTGTCAAAATAGGCGTTTTTCATTTCTGAAAAGCTAACTAAAACGAGGCTGGGGGAGTCATTTATATCCTTCCTACAACAAGACTTTGTGGAGTGATGCTTTCCCCTGGTGCATTCACCATCGATTTGGTCATCAAGGCTGGCTGCCTTTTACGTGAAATTTTCTCAGCGTTCATCTGCCTTCCGCACCTCTGCGAGAGCAGTTTTTTTGCACGTACAGAGCTTTGGTTCATAAATCGTGCTGCTCTATGACAACCAAATAAAGCCAGCTGCCAGTCGAGATTTATAACAAGGTTTAAGTTGTCCAACCAAGGGGGAAGCCATTGGAGACTTCTATCACTACGTTTCATTTTCTGACGCCTCTTGAACTCCTATCGTTCACTACCAGTGTTTTTTTTTTTTTGGTTTCTTCGATCGTACTTTGTGTTATCTGTAGATCTGCCGCTGTACTCGGGACAGCAGTGTTCTTTTTTGAAGCCATTTCTGGGAAGCGATATCAGAGGTGCCGACTGGGGTTCTCGTTGTTAACGTTCGCACAGCGACGCACATTTTAGAGTAAGGAACTTTAATACGACGTCTCCTCGCCTCATTCGTCTCAATGTATTTCATCGCAATATTGCTTCCCGTGGGTGTATGGGGTTACTCATGCTTTTAGTTGTGCGCCTCGTGGCCTTCCCTGTTGTGAAAGCACATTTTTGATGGTTACATGACAATCGCGCAGACTATGCTTAAATACTATTGCTGCTCGTTTTTATACATTGCACTTTGTTGCACTAGATTAATTTCAGTGTAGGTACCAAATAACGGCCGGATTGAGCTCAATGTTGACACGGTGGTCTTGAATGATGTCGGATGTAAGACATTTTGAATGAATATGATGTGTTTATTTTCTGAAAAGCTGTGAAAACACCTGCACAAATATGCAACTGGCGAAAGTACTTGTGTTACAAGAGAGTGATGTTGTAAAATCTAATTATTTGATCTTATTTATTTGGCATGAAATAAGGCTAAATATAAGCGACATAGAAAGCAAAGCCCCAGCTTATTTTTGCCACATAAAATCTGTACCTTTAAGAATGTTTAGATATATTATCCCCAATTCAAACTCATGTAATTAATGGAGCGTTCGAAGCTGAACTTTTACCTGATCTTTAGAAACAGTAGGTGTTTGCCATCTTTTAAAGCTTGTAGTGAACAAACAGTCAATAACTATCCATCAGTATTGCTAGTACAGCACCTTTAAAAAGCTTTTGAATGTCCTTCAACTACACATTGCAACTATGTATAATGTAGTAAATTACATTCGATACGGGTTTCGAAATTATCGTCGGAACCAGCAATACTAGACATCAACTGCGACATTATCGATCATTTCGAGGATAGCCGTCGTACGCTTCATTTATTTATATTTTTTTACTTCGAAGCTTTCTATTCTGTGTCTTGTACCATTCTCTATCTAATCTTAAGACGTTTTTCGCGCTCAGGATTGTTATAGATTTAACGCACAGTTATTTATTTTACCCCTATCGGCATCTCGACGTTAATCCATAAAACGTCTCCTGATGTTGAAGTAAAGGAAGGTGTTTCTCAGGGGTATATGAACCGCTACTACTAAATTCTATATAAATAAAGTGTGCAGCTTACAAACTTTCCGAAAATAATTTTGTACGCAGATGGCACGAGCGTTCTTGTAATGATTTATTCGCTAAAAAAACATGAAAATGATGCTAATGCATTACTTGGAACTCCTTTCGGGCCGGCTTAACAGCAGTTATGGCGCAACCCTGCAATGGAATGTTCACATTTATAAACTTATCCCAGTTAGCGGGACAGTAATATACTATAACCTTTTACAATTCCAGAACGTCTTTTTGTCGCTAATGTGGGGAACGGTCACATATAACATATTTTAGAAGCTCATTACTCGTCAGAAGTGAGTCTTGCGCACATTTGAAAAATACCTTGGGCGTCCACAGTATTCACCAACAGATAAACTGCTCAAGAAAGATCTGCTGATAAGCGCTAACCAAATATGCCACTATAGCCTTTTGCAATATGTTCAAAACAAGAACATTTACATCGGGAAACGCCAGCACAGTGTGGTTTCTGCACACATAACAGAAAAAAACTCTACGGCGAGGAGAAATTTTGGATGGCCATACAAAGGTTCAAATACCGCCTTTGCTCAATTACACAGCAAAACACGTAGACTTCAACCGGCCAACTTCGAAAATGCTGCTCAAGAGGACAATATTGTGCGTAAATATACCGTTTATTTTATTTTTTTTTAGACCGCTTCGTCCGCGTATAAGGCATTTCATTGTTGCTTTTAGAGTGAAAGCCGAAACTCCTCCCCTGCAAAGCTGAAGGTCATGTGGCTATGAAACTTGACCTTCAAGCCCGGTGGAGCAGAGGCTTGGCTCTGACGTCATGCCACGTGACTCAATACGCCACGACACAGCTGCGCTCGTTCAGCCGGCAGCGCTCGCTCGCCTCGCAATTATCGAATCAGGTAACTCGCTGCGGTTCGCATCATCTACGTATGCGGAGCCGACAGCGCTCTATAGGAACTGCCGCATATCGCGTGACGCGCCGTTCGCAATATCAAAGCGCGTGGCATGTGCTTGCCTTCATACAAAGCCATCGATGAGCAGCGTGCTGGGACTAGTGATTCGACGATGCATCATCGCCGTCAAGTGGAATCTGATGATCTTTACAAACTGGAAAGGCGTCAGATTAGATAACCATGCTTACACAGCTTTCGTTTGTCTTTCTAGGTTAAGCCGGGTTGAACCACGCATAATTTTTTGCCCATTTTGTTCCATCAACAACAAAAACAAAACAAAACAAACCAGAACCTTAATTTCACTGCGTCACCGTGCTGTCTTGCAGTGGTGGTGCCAACCGAAATCTGTTTATTTATTCACCACTTTGCATGTTTCATTCCTCTGAGAAGTTTTCTCTGCATGCACTATGCGCTGCACATTATGTTTTTTTTTCATACCTGTTTTGGAAGCAGGTAAAGAGCCGTTCATAATCCGAGGCGCATAAAACCAACATTGCGTAAATACTTGTTATGTTTGTTTCCATCTGTGATTTCACATATCTGTAATGCCTCTAAGCTGAACTGACAAATGGAGCAAAAGCCTTTGTCAGATATATTGCCTTTTGCCTTTGCTCCAGTTCCGGTAACAAGAATGAAACAAATGGAAATGTAAAATGAGAAAAGTCTGCTCAAGTTGGAATACCCGATCAGTAAAACGGAAATGAAGCGCAGATTAATGTGACCTTCAGCTCTTTACTTCCGAACTTCTGATAAGTGCTGGGGAAAGACAATGTATGGCGTCTGCGGGCCAACCGCACTAATCTCTTGTCAAAGAAAAAAAACATTGTTGAAATCACTGACACATATTGGGCGGAATAGCACCAGCCCTTGAAAAGAAGTTGAGATAGACACAGGCTCAGGGCTTTCTTGGTACAGATCGTTTTTATTGCTGTTCCGCTATAACTGGGAGGCCGCGGAGGTGGGAGCAAAAAACTGGGAATCACTTTAAAACAGAGATTAATGAATAATTGCCCACTGTGAATACAACCATAGTTCTTGGCACGTTTTCTGATCAGACAAGATTTCCGAGGGTTAATGAACACATGTTCTGGTGTCACTGTGTTCGTAAAGGACTGTTACGTAACTGAGTCACCGTGCCGCCGCACGACATGCAATGTAAAAAGGCTCGTAAGAGAGAATTACGCTACGCGTGTGGTCTCCGAGACAATTATTAAGAAACGTCCCTGTCTGTCTTTCGGCAAAAGTCTCTACATAGGGGCATACTGTAAATGATCATTGCATATAAACGTAGATGGAAGCAGACGCATCTTTTTCCTTCACACCGGCTTCAGTTCATCATCGGTTGGCGTCTTTCTAGAGGCAGGCATTGTAGTTTCTGCTGCACGAAAACCGCAGTGCTACATACAGCTGATGAGGTCACGCAAGAGCGTTTGGCGAAGCCCGGTATTTATTTCCGATAAAGCGACACAGCGAAAGCGAAAGGAAAGAGCGTGGTGGTACACACGTCTGCTGCCTTCTAGTGCTGTCCCTCTTATTTTTCGGGATTTTACTAAGTTAAGATCAATTTCCAACTCGCCCACTTTGCCACGTTTCAAGATGGATGTTTCGCAGTATTGCGAGCGTCTGGTGCTAGTGATGCTAACGGTCTCCTTAGGACGAATTGCTGGCTGTCTGATCCTTTAAGCATCTTGCGTGCCAAAAATACCAAGAGGGATAGGGTTGGAGTCACCGTTACTGAAAAATCCCGATGATAGATCTCAAAACAACGGATCACAACTTTCACCAGGTATACATATTGCCACGCCATCCCACTACAATATATAGAAAAAAATATCTCTAGATTCTTCGTGCTGACCCCCCGCTGATTGCTTGTAGCTAAGCAACAATGCCTGTTTTTCCTAAGCTGTAGCTGAAGAGCAGCACTGCTTGTTTTCCGGAGCCATAATGTGTTTTCCATGCTGTGTGTCATTTACGGTAAATGAGGTTATAATATCGCATTGATATCCGCATGAGAAGGTTTTTGGGACTCCTTCCTTACTATCTACACCTCAGAACGTCAGCCTTCAGTCAAGGTGCTGCATCTAGAACAAATACGTTGTGCATCGGTTCCGACCTGTGACGGTAGCTCGCCGGTATTCTTGCACCAAATGTACAAGATGTCTAGCGAGGATCTCCTCTTGTGCTTGTGTTTTGCTACATTGATGATGTTCTAGCGGAGTTTTAAGAAAACGGAGGCAAGCTTTGAATTTCAGTACGAAATATTTCCTATTCCATTTCACGAAAGAACTTCCACCTGAAGGCAAGATCACTTCTTTTCTTTCATGCTGTCAGGATCATCATGCGCCCGAGGCGCACCACGTTCGGCACAGTGAATTAACGATAGCTAAAAAAGAAAAAAAAGATGAATCTTGTTTTGAGAAATTTTCGCCCTTTTCGGAGCCGAAGACAGGACAATGGTATCTGCACCACACCTCCCAAGTCATTTAGTGCACCCAAACCCAGTATATGTGGACCAGGTGTACGATTGAGGAAAACGCCGGTTTCTTGGCCCGGATATTCTCTATCAATCGAGCTCAAACTAGGCACAGAGCAATGAAGCGGGCAGCTCTCGGCGACGAATCACTACAGCGATCTTTACCTCCTTCGAAAATCCTTCTTGCAGCCTTAGCTGTGGAAGTCGCGAGCATAATGATTTTTTTCTTGTATTATACATTGTGCTGCTTCTGTACGAGCGACACTTTACAGGCTGTGCTGTCCAGTCAATAGTAGATATTTGGGGGGGGGGAGAGAATTTTTGGCGCCACCTGTACAGAGTGGCGCTTAAGCAGTTCGTATAGCTTCATCCAAGAGGAGGGTTTACTTGAAATTGCCGTTACTGCACTAGTAACAGAAGCTGCACTAAGCGAAAAAAAAACTGCCATACCTTCGTCCTTCAAGGAGAGGAGAAGCTCTGACGACAGTTGTAGTGCACACCGCTTGTAACAAAGACCTATTTCTGCACATGGAAAGTTCTCGGTACAGCACAATTACCTCTCAGCATATAATGACAGCGAGAGTTTTTGATTCTGAAAGTCTTGTATTGCTTCTCTAGAAATACCAATGTAACTGAATCATCGCTTTTTCACTCAGTAGGCGAAAAATTTGAAGCGTAAGTAAAAGTATATCTTTTTCCGACACTTGAGAGCGTGAGGGAAGCCAGTGAGCGACAATGCTTCAATAGTTTCAGCAACAGTTCATAAAAGCATTTTGATAGGCATGAGAACTTGAAACGAGAATAAATTGTTCCCGTTAATTCTCGTTATACAGCGCTCTGTAAAATATTTGATAGTGGCTTTACGTGCTATTTACGAAAGTAAAAGGTCCCGTATAGAATTTCGAGAAGTGGTCTGGTTGGTCGCCGTTCCTTGTGTACATATTTCAGCAAGTCGATAACCTTTAAGGCACCGATATAGCGTCCACACCGCTACAAAGACCGTATTAGTAAACCTGGTCACCTAATCTTAGGTTTACGAGAAATCACTATTAAAACCATAGAAGTTTTCAATTCAACTTAACTTAGTTTTCGCTGATATAACGTTCGGCTAAATCATTTCTGCATGTATGGCAGCGCAGAAAGAGAAGTACGCCGCTGCAGTATAGCTATTTGCTAGTGAAACTTCACAGTACCCTGGGATTACTCTGAAAAATGAATTTCCGGTAGGTGTTTAGCATACTGAAATGTGTTTTTTTTTGTACTTATGGGAAGGCAGCCGAAGCCTCTCCTGAATGCCTGACCTGTCTGGTAAATGTCATAATCACCAAGTTAACAAGGGAGTGAAAACCTGAGGGTGCTTGGCAAAGTTTTAACAAGAGGACTTGTCTTTGTCTGGGCAAAGCCTTCACTATTGGCGGGGTTTAAATAGGGTCATCCCTTCGAAGAGGAAGGCTCGTTTTGTCACGTGGTACACGTTCCAGCCCTCAGATTGTTCGCCTGGGTCATGCATCCTGAATTTCCTGCGCTCCCGCGTCTCATGATTCCTCGCACGTGCCTTCTGGAGAACGTAGGAGCAACTACTCTTGCAGAGACCTGCCGTTTGTTGCGCGCTCGGCAGCCTCATGAATGTTTCAAGTCAGCGCTGCGTCGCTCGGCCAGGGAGGGATCCATTTTGCTGAGTGGCACCGAAGAACAGCAGGGCGTCTCTTTTTATGCACCCTCTTACATTGTTCAGGTCTCATCAAAGGCAACGGCGCACTTGTGCTTCCTTAGTTATGCCACCCGTGTGGCCGGCAATAAAGGAAAAGTTTTGTTGTTGTTGTTGTTGCTGCGACTCAGAGAAGGATGAAAAGGAAAGTGCACGGGGCTGCCGACTGGCTCGCCGAGCCGCCACCGCTGCCACGTGCAGAGAAAGGAGAGTCAAGAGATGAGAGAAAAGAGTGAAAGAAAAGACGCGCGTCGAAAAACCGTGTCTGCCGAGGCGAAGGCGCTGGCTGTAACAGCAGATACCCCCAATACAAACAACCTGCTCGCCCAGTATTGCTAGAATAGCCGTCACGATGAACGTGTAACTGGCCAACGAAACCACACCACGTTTGAAGATGCGCAGGAACAATGTGAGGGTAAGGAAAGTTCGGCAGTGTTATGAGGATATACACACTCGGAAAGCTGGCTGAAACTGCTTTCAATTTTATTTCAGTGATCATTGTCGCCCTTGCTAAAGTCAATAAACTCAATAAAGTCAATGCCAATTCGTGATTCACTGAAACCGAAAGAAGCACTTTCCATAACGTCTGAGTACAATATTAGGCGCAACGGATGTTCTTAAGGTTACCACGCGCCAAAAATGACATTTTGAGTGAATAAAGAAGTGATAGCACAGCCGCCGTGAAATGAATTGCGCATCTATGGTTTTTGGAAACTCACCACAAGGTTGCAGGCTCGAAGCTAGACAAGGTTTGCGGATTTCTTTGCTAGCAAAATGTAATAATGGCCACATGCTCAGATTTTGGTTTCAGTTATAGAGCCCTAGATATTGCCATTAACGCTAGAGGCTCCAAATATACGAATGACTTAGAGTTGAATTGCAGCACTGGTGCTTTGTAATAATTAATTAGAATATGAAAGTGGTTTAGGAGCGCGCGCCCAGCTCTCGGGTAGATTTCTTGGTGGCTCTTATTCTTGTCTTCATGTATATGTCAGTATTTGGCATTTACTTCATGCACCCAACAAAGCTGCACTAGTGGGATTAGTTTCAGGCAGACATCAATATAAATGCCCGCGAGATGCCTTCCTCTGCAGACTGGTAATGTAAGCAGGAACGCTCTGTGTCGGTCGCATTATTTTTGTAAGAAAATGCGCTGAGTGTTAAATCGTGCGGTAACATAGCTTGTTATCTCCGGTAAACAACGATGGCTTCATATTGCAGAAAACATGAAAAAGCATGATACTATGTGTATCGCAACCACCGCGGACCTGTAAATGCTGCAACAACACGAAGCGCTGAAGACACATCCGAAAATCACACAAATCCAATGTAAGCCGCTACAGAAGTGGGCCTTTCGGTTCCAACTCCCGAGGACTCGAATACTAAGCAGAATGCAAGCAGAATTAATGAAGCAGTAGAGAAGCATCACCTTTCACTGGGCCGAGAACTGATTGGTATTGCATGCCACGCTAGTGTAAATACGAAAACGGGACTTGAAGCTAGGAGTACAACCACAGTGCAACACTATCTAGGAAACGGGGACAATCTGAACGCTTCCGCAGGGAACACCTTGTGCAGTCCTGTAATCGGCTCTTGTTAGTCCAACAATTGCCAGCATAGAAGAACTAGATGATCTCTTCACGAAGATTTTTCGTGGGACTGCCCGAGTGCTACTGCGAGATAGGCCTTCGTTACTCGTCGCAGAGGAACATTCAGTCAAGACAAAATTAATGTTGGCCTCTCGCTCGTCACCCCGTGAAAAAGAGGCGTACGCTTAATCAAGGGTACTGCACAAAAGAAACAGGGACGAGAAGACAAGGACGGCAGCAGACGTGCGTTCGCCCTTGTCTTCTCGTCTCTGTTTCTTTTGCGCACTACCCTTGCTTAACCATGTATGGCCAACTCTCCCAACGTGAACTCTTGGACACGTTAAGCTGTTTTTTTATGTGATATCAGCTGCAGTCTTCATGTTTCCACGCTGGGGTGAGGCGACTGTCGGTGTAGAAGTTTTACCATATGTTTACTTCTCATTGTAATCATAATTTATAAATCTCGAAAGGGGCACATGCTAAAATTTTAAACGCTAACAAACGATGTGATTTGTATCATCATCGCAAGGTGATGCTCCCCAAGGAAGTTACCGACGCAGGCGTTGAGTGCAACATAAATTAAAATGATTTTGGATTTTGTCTGAAGAGCCGCTCGTCATTTCGACCCGCATCTAGAGGCGTCATGGTGGTGAATAAGCCGGGTGGTTGTTTAAAGGAACAGCGTTGCTTGCCGGCGACGCGGACATCATTAGTAATGAGGCAGGGTAGGTTGACAGGTGGGCAGTGACATCAGGGTGCACTGCAGTGTTGGCGCAGGTTGAGGCCAAAACTGCCAGCAAAACTTGCTTATAAATAGTTAACACCGCGAACTGGTTTTATTACACCTCATTTTCTTGATTGGTCGGCCTGTTGACCTCCTTGTGTCTTTACTCCGTTAAGGGCACCGTTAGGGATCATGCTCTTCTTTCTGAGTCTTAGTCCCGTTTGCCTCCACTTATTAATCATGAACAGCATAAAATTAACCAATTTTTATATTTTGTTGACCACTACAGACATTGCATCAATGGAGTAGGGGGCAGAGGGCAATAGTGCTCAGTGGTCGTACATACCTGTGAACAGCGAATCCGGAAGAAGGTAATGAATCATATCAAGAAAGCTAACAAAACATCGATAACTCAAATATTCGAGAATGAACAAATATTGCAAACACATGTAGCCACAGACTTAGAGGGAGTAGTGCGCTAAGAAAGGTTGATCTGGTTAAAGAACATGATCACTAAGGAATAAGGGCAACTTACTATGACTACTTCAGAATGCTAATCGTGCCGCCGAGCGAAGTGCTGAAACCAGAAATATTCTAAAATCTTTCAGAATATGTTATATAAACATTACGCGCACTGATAGTCTTACGCTTTATTTTCGTGTTTTGCGGTCGTTCATCTCAGAGAAATATCGACAGCGTCGCTGCTAAAGCGGGGGGATAGGTGACTCAAAAGAACGTAACCATAGTTATAAGAATAAAACGTTAATAGAAAAAAAATACGAGACTTCCGTCACGTGAGCAGGATATATATTGATTGTCATAGCGAAATCTCATAGATTGTGAAAAAATGTCATTTTTAAGCGGTTTTCTGCTTCAAGCCTTTTTGTCCACAATTGTTGGGTATGGGCAGCGAGGCCAGGAGAATGAGGCAAAGCACTTCGCAGATAATCTATACCATCAAGCCGCTTTGCACAGAGTACTTAGCTGTTGTTGTTCGCTTCTTGAGACAAGAAAGAGATAACCCCTCTCCTTCCTCAAAATAGCCACACTGGAGTTCTTCAGCCCTGACTTGCGGAACACAGGCAGACAAGCTTTTGCTGAAGTCCTTAAAAATGGCAAAGTACTGTACTCTAGTAAGCCAGAAAGCGACAATTATCCTCATCAGCAGCCTCACTACGCTCACTCTAGAACAAAGGACTCCCCCATATCCCTCCTATCAACTCTGCCTTGTGCCAGCTGCGGCCATCCTACTCCGTTACCCTCGTAATCGGACCTGCCCGCCTAAGTTTCCCCCACCCTCTGTTATGCTTCTTTAAAATCCAGTCTGTTAATCTTAAGGACAATCGATTATCTTGTCTTCCCATTACATGCGCCCAAGCCCATTTCTTCCTCTTGATTTCGACTAGGATGTCAAAAACAGGTGCGTGATTCCTGACTCACTGTGCTCTCTTCTGGTCTCTTGCGGTGTCTTAGCACCTATCACTGAATAGGTGTATTGCTGGGAAAGCGTCCCCAGAGAATCGTGAGCGCTGCTTGCTGGGCGGAGTGGTTGCTCTGCCAAGAACAGTATCGAAGAAATCCCCATGCGACCGATCTAGAATCAACACCGTCGTCACTTTATTCAAGGGAAGACATCTGCGGTTACCACAATCTGACAAGGAAGGAGGGTTCGTCGTGTGCCGCCCGGTTTCTACGAATAAAAGACCCTCCGTGCGGTGGAAAAGAACTTCACTCAGACGAGCCTCAAGCCTAGTAAAAAGAAATTGCGAGCTGTCGCCCTCTGCAAGAACTTGGAAATGGAACAGTTGGCAAAATATACAATTAAGTGCAAAGAAAAGACACTTAGCATGTTTTTCACTGCAAAGACTCATAAAGAGGAGGTTCCGTTCCGGTGTATTGTTAGTGAGCGCTATGTTTACCAAAGGCTTAGCCAATACCTATTAAGATATTGGAACTCGCTTGTCGTTGAGGACCTCTTCGGAACAAAGAACTCGACGGAAATTATAGCGTTCTTTCAATCCTGCAAAAGCCTTGGTAGAGTGTTTTCGGTAAATGCCAAGAACCTTTTCTATTCTATTCCACAAAAAAAATTTTTCTCAGCTGTTCAGTCTTGCATCGAAAAGAAAGGTGTTTTGTTTCAAAATTCAGCGGGTAGTTCAATGGAGAGTTTTCTACCTTTGTTGGAATTCTACCTTAGTGCTACTGTGGTCGAGTTAGACAACCGAGTGTACATACAGAAGAAATGAATTTGCATAGGGTCTTGTGTTGTGCCAGTGTTAAGTAACATTTTTCTCGGTGCAGTTGACAGAAATCTGGACATTAGGTTTGGCAAGAGCAAAGTCTTAAAGGTTTTCAGGTATGAGGACGATTTTTAGTTCTGTTAAGCAAGCAAGAAGCACCAACGTTCAGAGCCACTGCAAATGAAATTCTGGATGCGTTTAAAGAACTCAGCCATGGTTTGGAATACAGTTGTGAATTGCCACAAAACAACAAGTCACAGTTTTTGAACTTAAAACTCTCCTTGGAACGAGGCAGATTCTGTTGGATGTACAAACCTCGAAGTCAAAAAGAGCTGCTGTCCTACGAGTCGGCTCACTCAAAGACAGTGAAGCGAGCCATAGCCACATAAGGACTAGGACCTGCACTAATGAAATAATGTAAGCATTGCATGCAAGAAAGCATCCAACTGCAGACCGCAAGGTTACTTCAGGCAGGCTTTCAGCAGACAGTGATATCGGCAGTGACTGAAGCTTTGCTTCATAGAGTTATAGGCAAGAAGAGAAATATTACTCACGAAAGCAACAAGAGGGTGAGACCAGCCGTTGTGCCGTATTCCTACCCTGTAGCACATAATTTGAAAAAGGTTGCCAATAAATATAAGATTCCCCTAGTGTTTTCTGCCCCTTGCAAGCTAGCTACGTTGTGTCATAGGATTAATAATAAAAAAGCAAGAGAGCAATCTACGACGTAAAGCATGCCAACATGTTCGTCAGGTGTAGGGAAGGGGCGATTTACCAGATTCCGCTTACATGTGACAAAGTTTATATTGAACAAACCGGAAGGTGCTTGAACAAACGTTTAAGGGAACACGAGCGCTCACTTGAAAAAAGGCACTGGCTCTAATCAAGCGCTTCATTGCAAAGAATGTAAATGCATGCCTCGTTTACGCGAAACTATTGTTCTAGACAGAAGTAGAGACAGCGTAGCCCGGGAGTTGAAGGAAGCCTTCTTTCTAAAACGAAAGGGCTTGGAATGTGTCAGTGACGCGTCCGAATCATTGTACGGGAGTGAACTTGCCTTTTTGGAGCAACATTGCTAAATTTTTATTGCTGACTATGTGTGTTTCAATCATTGAGTGTCACTGTTTCATCGTTTTATTATTAAGGTCTGCGCACTTTTTTTAGCCACGGGTTGTCACACTCAGTCAGTTTATATTCTTTCCACAATTTCGTTTATCAGTTTTTATCGGTTTTACCCTTGTTACCACCTGCTATTGATGTTTTATCCGTTTTTATGGATCTTTACACCATGTTACATTAACTGTTTATAGTCATCAAGCTCCATTTTTTTTTTCATTTTGTTATCATCCCTTTTGAGATTCAGTTGACTTTTAGCTTCATCTCCCTGTTATGTTTTTATTGCTTCTATGGCTCTTTACACCATGCGACGTTTACTGCATCTGATTATCTTTGCCACTGCCTTCCTATATATCGTGCGAGTTTCGATCAATAAAATTCACTTGTCAGCTCAGCGCTCTTTCCTGTCCCTTCTTCGTTTCGCCTTCTGGCTTCTTCTTTCGCGCTGTTTCACTTATATCTTAACTATACACTCATCATTTTTCTTTCAACAGCTCGCTGCGCTGTCCTTAACTAGAGGTGAGCCCTTTTCGTTAGCCTCACCGTTTATGCTCTATAGGTGACCACCGGTAAGAGGCTGATGTTATATGGACTTCTCTCGGGAGATAGCAGTAAACTGCCTTTCATGATCGGAGAGAACCTGGCAAATGCACAACACCCCATTCTTAGTCTTATAGTTATTTTACTCCCACGACTCAGATCAGTGGTCACTATATGGCCTAAGCAGACATATTCCCTGTCGCCTTCCAGCACATCGCTACCAACTGCTAATTGCGGATACCTTCCAAGGCTGTTCAGCATTACTGTGGTTCTCTGCTTATTAATTTTTAGACCAACAGTACTCCTCTGCCTGTCTAACTCGTCGATCATGTTTTCCAGTTCATCTGGTGAGCAACTTAGCAAGGCAATAAATGACGCAAGCCTACAGTCACGAACCCAAAGAGCACATTAGATATATTTTTTATTAATTTTGCAGTTTTTATGAATTGTAGATTAATAAAAGCTGCACGAAAAACAGCCCCTGTTTTCTGTTTTCGACTCTGCTCAGGTTCAAGTACCGCTCTCTACGCTGTCGAGTCGCGTGACAAAGGATTTGTGCTGCGGCTGTTTCTGCCAAAGCTAATGTCGCCGACATTAACGATATTCCTGCGTGCTCTACCATGATTCTGCCACTCTCCTGTGATTCGGTTTCCGATGCATGTGTCGTCTTCACGCCGTATAATACTTTTCTGCGCTGCCACTTTCCGGCGCTGGCTTATGCCCTGCTCACCATCTCCACTGGCCTGACCGCATTGCAGATCTTCAACCAGTTTTCAAGGCCCTTTCAGCTGCGCCGCGGCGAACCAGCCGGCACAATGTAGCCCTTCGATTCTATTCTCAGCCACATAACGTGCATGCGCAAACTATTTCCGCGTGCACATTATTTGCTAATTCGCGGACTACTCGGAGTTCAATCAGATTTATGTGTAGTTGTGGTCTGTGTTTTGTCTAAACGCTGCATTTTTCGTACAAACACCACGTCTGAAAACTGGCCTTTTATTATGCTTTGGTAAAAGTAATATTCATACTAAAGCACTAAGATCATATTTGTCGACGACAAGCAGTGAGAAATCCCACCATCATCGGCCATATTTACTTCAGCGCTGGATGAAGTCCTCTGTTACTGACCTTCAATAGCCCGTTTTCTAGCCCTGGTCACCGTTTGAAACCCAATTTGCAAACTCAGGGTGACTAACAATTCCTTGGATTGTGTGCTTATTACCGTCGATTCATCAAGAACTTTTCGCGCATCGCTGAACCTTTTACCCAACTTACCAAGGCTGACATGCCTTTTAAATGGTAAACGCCGCAAGTGGAAGCTTTCTAACAGCTGAAGCGCCGCTTACAGTCCCCTCCTTTGCTCGGGCAGTTTGATGAAAACGCCGAAACCGAAAGTCATACCGATGCAAGCAGTGTGGGCTTAGGAGCAGTTCTCGTTCAGGAAAATGGTAGACAGGAGAAAGTTATCGCGCGAGCCAGCCGTTCACTGTCGAAAGCCGAAGCCAGTTCGATGACTAAGAAATAATGTCGCGCCATTATTTCGGCCACGTGAAAATTTTGACCCTACCTTTAAGGACGACCATTCAAGGTTGTGAGCGATCATCATGCACTGTGCTGGCAAGCCAATTTGAAAGATCCCTCCGGCCTCCGGCCGTCTCGCTCGCTGGAGCCTGCGTCTTCAAGAATTCGACATAACTGTTGTCTACAAATCTGGCCGCAAGAATTCCGAAGCAGACTGCCTGTCGCGAGCCCCCGTCGACGCAGCACCGGAAGAGGAAGACGGCGACGCTTTCTTGGGACCGGTAACCGCCAGCAGTTTCGCGCAGCAGCAGCGCTCTGATCCTGCGTTGCAAAGCCTAGTTTATTATCTGACAGGTAAGACCGCATCGCCTCCCCGAGGGTTCAAGCGCCAACGGTCGTCCTTTGTCTTTCAGAATAATGTCCTCCTGAAGGAGAACTTCGCGCCCAAAAGGACAGTGCATCTTCTTGTCGTGCCCAAAAATCTTAGGCAAGAAATTATGCAGGCATGTCGTGACGAGCCGACTGCAGGGAATCTCGGCATTGCTCGCACGTTGCACCGCATCCAGGAGAAGTACTATTGGCCGGGGCTAGCTACGGACGTTTCCCATTACGTGAAAACGTGCCGTGAGTGTCAGCGACGCAGAACGCCTCCGATTAGACCAGCCGGACTCCTGAACAACATACCACCTTCAACTAAGCCCTTTCAGCAAATAGGATGGACCTTCTTGGCCCCTTTCCGACTTTACCATCAGGTAACAAGTGGATCATCGTGGCCACCGACTACATGACCAGCTACGCCGAAGCAAAAGCGTTGCCTAATGGTACCGCAACAGAAGTAGGAAAATTGTTCATGGAACGAATTTTCCTGCGACACGGCGCCCCCAGTGCTCATCACAGACAGAAGAACGGCGTTTACAGCTGAGCGGATGCAAGCCATCATAAACTACAGTCAGACAAGCCATCAGAGGACAACTGCTTATCATCCGCAAACCAAAGGACTCACAGATCGTCTGAAGAAAACCTTCGCAGCCATGCTCTTCATGAACATCAACGCCAAACACAAGACGTGAGACATCATTCTGCCCGACGTGATCTTCGCCTATAACACTGCCGTCCAGACGACGACCAGGTCTACCCCATTCCAGCGTGTATACGGCAGGAAGCCCTGGACAACATTCACGCAATGCTCCCGCACCTTCCAGACGAAGACAGCCTCGACGTCGCCGCCTACCTTCATCTCGCCGAGGAAGCCCGAAGTCTTGCGTGGCTTCGCATTAAAGACCAGCAGCACACCGACGCCGGACGCTACAGTCTGCTCCGACGAGACACCGATTACAAGTCAGATGATCGCATTTGGATATGGAAGCCAATTCGCCGCCGTGGATTGACTGAAAAGTTGCTGCGACGCTCCTTTGGCCCGTACAGGGTCCTCCGCCACATCAGTTACCTAGACCAGGGGTTCTCAAACTGGGTTCCGCGGAACACAGGGGTTCCGCGGGCTGTCTTCTTGTGTTCCGCGAGAACCCTCACCGGCCCTGACCCGGCAGCTGATATGAGACTGGCTCTGAGTGCTACTGAGCCACGCTTTGACTTGCTCTTAAAAGGGAAGCAGTATCACCCATCACATCAGTATTTGTAGTAATCTGTGCAATAAACATTTAATTTTTGCAACCCCCTCTTTGCAAAAATGCACTCGACAACATTGCTGGTAAGTGAAAGCAGGGGGGGGGGGGGGGGTTCCCTGGAACTTATTGAAGGCTTTTGGGGTTCCTCCAAGCAAAAAAGTTTCAGAACCCCTGACCTAGACTATGAAGTCATCACCGACGACACGACATCCCCTCAGCGACCACGCATACGCCAAGGAAGTCGTACACGTCGTACGCCTTAAAGCTTATTATGAACGCTAAAGGACTCGAAGTTGCATTCTCCGTTTTATTTTCATTTTCAGGCATCGAGGCGACGCTTCTTTGAGAGGGGGCTAATGCCACGTATCAGTGGAGTGTCCGTTCGTTCGCGCTCAAGGCAACAGGAAAGGAGTGTTATTATTTTTGTTCGTGACGCCAGAAGCGACCGGACTAATCTCGGTTGATCACAGCCATAAAGAACTGCTTCTACGTTTTTTCCAGATTACTGTAGTTGATTTTCACCTGTTATCTCGAAGTTTCCTTGCCGGCTTTAAATTGAGCGATGCAGCAGGCGGCGAACATTCACAGTTCGACGACTGACGAGCACGTTTTTTGCTTACGCCGCTCCCGTGCTGTTTAGTTCTTTTGCGGGCGCAAGTCAGCCCAAATAAAAAGCTTCGTTTGCAAGTCTTGTTGCTGTCTTCCTGAGCGCTGGACTGCGGTCACTGCAACGCGACTGTAGGTCTCTGACGCTAGTTTAGCAAGTTTACTTCCCTACCTCTAGCTAAACACTTAGCATGAATGGCAACGTCAGTCGGATGATCAGACGCAGCCCGTCGTCTCCGAGTCCTTTCCGACGCGATAGACGGTCCCGGCGGACTCGCTTAATGCATAACGATAAACTGCGAAGCGGCAGTGTGTATGCACACGAGAGCGGCGCCATCTCCCATTGAAGCGATTGGCGATTCAAGGGGTCAGTAACGTGGGAATAGCTGGCCAGGCGGCGACGGCGCGTTACGGGGTACGTCAAGTGGCTGACACACCTCCATTGCTTCACTTGAAGGTCAAATGTACCGTGCCGATGACCTTGGCTCAAAGAGGGTAGTAAAGCGTTCGCTTTAAAAAAAAATTCCTTATGTCCTTGATTTTGGTCCCTGATTGCTTTCGTCATGTATGTCATAACGAGCCCCTCATTCCCCTTCCGTTGTCTGCTCAAGAACGTATAATGTTAACATTGCAAAGAAAAATGGTTGTAAGTGAAGAAAAAAAATTCGAATGTAGAAAATTTTAGGAAAGGCATCCCTTCGATTCTAAAAAAAAAATTTGTTTGGCGCAGACATGTTCGTGTTGCTGTGTGCAAGTATGGGTGCTCCGAAGAGAAGACCGACTTCAGTAGACAGACGCAGATCGCGCAGTTAAAACATGATATCTAGCAGACCTTTTCACAGGGAGGAGAAATGGCGGTCGGACAGGAGAAAATTGTTGGTAGCTTCAGATTCATCCCAAAATAAGCACAAGGGGGAGACCGCCAAATAAGATTTGCAAAGGCCAAGAAATTAATTTTGGTATCCGACAAATTAGCCGCATGAAAAATGCCCCAAGCTTCCTATATAGTCATTCATTTCCACTGAAGAATAGGAGATGCGGGTACTTAGTCACTGCCATACTGCTAGTCTCTGCCGCGAATCCTGGGCAGTTTTCTTTCTCAATCGTCAGAACGGGCATCATGTTTTTACATTGCTAGTGGGATGTGCCGTTGTTCCACACGGGAGCCAACGGCTATACCCTAAATGTGGCTCGAGGGTACTACGTGTCCTTGTGGGTATTATGGCTAACATTGGAGTTCCTGCAAACTGCAAAGAAACGCAAGTAGCTGCTCCACTAACGAAAGCTGATAAAAAGAAGCCCATCGTGCTGCAAGGCTTCGTGCCGTCTGGATGGGCGTCATATCATGTCATAGCCTGTCATATCATGTCATGTCATAGGCGTCATAGCCAGCGTCATATCATGTAGCTGGCGATGAGATGTTAGCAAAGAAGTTAATGGTCAATTGCAATAGCTGTCCTTGTGTTTACTATGAGCGACTGCTGTTGGAGGTCTGCGGGAAGTTCCTGAGGGCCTCTAGGGTCGCCAGACGAATGGTTTTTGATGCCTTCGTACTATGCCCATCATGTTGCCAGTCACTGGTCGAACGCGAATGGCCTTTGGTGCCTGCCGGTACTGGTTTCAGATATTCCCATACCCACAAAGCCTGGAAAAGTGCACCTTTCCCGTGGAAGTTTTTTCTGTCTGCGTTTAATTGCGAAAGCAATACTGCTAGAACTTTTCTGCCGTCGGCGGAGGTCGTTCCTTCGCTCCGGCGCAGCTGCGGCGCACGACCACGTGACAGCGTGACGTCACGACCAGAGGAGAGCAGGGGCCCCAACTCGTCTCTTCGGCCGTAATCGTTCCTTCGCTCGGAGTGGCTGCTACCACGTGACGGTCTCCTCGTCCCGCCGCGTGAGGGCGCTCGCTAGGAGAGGATAAACGGGGCGCCGCAGGCGCGCTCCGCTTAGTCATGTCTGAGGAGTTGTACAAGGCTTCGCTGGAGCGACGTGCTGCGCGCCAACGTCGGCGCCGTGCCGAGGAGACAGATGAAGAAAGGCAAGAGTGGTTGGCTAAGCAATGCGCCTATATCGCACAATGGCGAGCCCGGCGGCGTTCATTGCGTGTTCATTGGAATAAACAAACAGTAGAAACCATGTTGTGTCCAGAGTAAATCCTTTATTTGCACAAAAGGCGAAGCCATGCCAAACCACCAGCAGAGCCAAGCGCAGCCAGCGAGCTATTTATTTATTTATTTACCCTAAAGACCCAGAAGAGGGCATCACATAGGGGGGGGGGGGATGACTCAGGCTTAACGAGAGCTAAGCCACAGCTAATTTTTTATGGCACATCATAATACTGCACCATTACCGAATTATATACGCAGATCTCTCCTAGGGGAGCTTGTAGTTTACTGTTATTTTTTGTCTAAACCCAACAGGATGATTTTTTTTTTGGTATTTTAGCTACTAGTTGCGAGCACAGGACAAACTTTAAAGCAAAACTTTTGCTACGTGTTAGAAAGTCAAGCCATTCGCATCAATTTTTTCACAACAGTGTCTTACAATATTCCACAGTTGACTCACAATTAAAGGTTTTGTTCGTTTGGTTTGTTCGTGATTAACGTCTGAAAGCGACGCAAGCTGTGAGAGACGCCGTAGAGAAGGGCTACGAAAATTTCGACCATCTGGGGTTCTTTAACGTGCACTGACCTCGCACAGTACAAGGGCCACTAGAAATAGTCTCCATTGAAATTTGACCGCCGGTACCGTGATTGAACCCGCGTCTTTCGAATCAGCAGCCCAGCGCTGTAACCGCTGAGCCACCAAGGCGGGACACATACAATTGAATACAATGTCCAAGACTGCTCGATTTTAAGTATCAAATATCTTACCTGCTAGATGCATACAGAACGTCCATTGGTCACCAGACGTCATCTAACGAAGGTAACACGGCTATGTAGCGCCACCAGCCATTTCGGCATCCTGAGACAAGTAAAAGAGATATCACCTCTGTTCACATTACACTCTGTGCTCTCATCGGTTCCTTCAAACAAGGGATTGCTCATATTTCCTTTTCACTTTTACAAAATACGTTCTATGTAATACTCCTATTCCGATAAAAATGTCGCAGAGATGCCGGAAGGCCAAGGGAATTTGCACAACGCAGTGGATAAAAAGTTCGCAGTTTAACGGCTCTCGACATGCGATCAACACACATCTTTCAGCAAAGTTGGATAAGAAAAGTTCAGCTAGTATTCTTCGGCCGTCTTTGAAGACAGTCGGTTGAACAAATATTATGCGTAACTGCTCTTCGTATGTCGGGAGAAAGAAACCAAGACTTTCGATGGTAACCCTGTCTTTGGTGTTTATGAACAGCCGTTTATTAGACGCACCCATTGAGTTACTGTTACTTAGTAATGGCAAGCAAACTGAGCCCGGCCACACGTGTCTGCGGGTTGCCGTAAAGCTGAACGTAAGGTCGGCCGAAATACCGCAGCTGGCATGCACGTACGCTCGATAAGGCATGCCACTTTCGTCACTCTTCCGGACATAAAATAACACGGACAGCGTCATCCCAAGCATCCGGAAACGGGAAACTATTCCGCGAGACAAATGAGGAATCTAACCCATTCCCAACATCACCCTTTCGCACGAATTTGGGAAAAGAGGGTCTCCAGCACGAGTGCCTGAACGCTACACGAAACAAAGACAAAACGACCGTGCAAAGAAGGGCCCAACCAAAAGCAGTTCAGCTGGCAGCCAGAAGAGGCCGCAAAGGTTGAGGAACGCTCGTTAAGCGGCAAACACGGCAGAAAATTTATTACTGATCTCTGCCGCATCCTTGTCTATCAGGAACTCAGCAAAACTGGAATGTCCCATCAGACGCCAATAATGGCCGTGCCGAGACTCAAGCTCACGTTGCTACCGTTAATAGCACCGCTTACTGACTTGAAGGGCTGCCCTGAATTCATGCCAGGCCCGAGAACTGAAAACATGTAAGAAGTATGAATGAATGTTCGTATGGTGATGAGCCTTTTATAGGTGTAATAACACATAATCAGGTACAGTCTTTGCCAAAAGTAACCCGGCACAGGTGGTTGGTTTCTTAGCCGCGTAGCGAATCACTCATGGCAGCCCTTAAGCTCTGATTCTGTGTAAAGAAAGGCGAGACCTTGTCCTTACATTATGGCACCGTTCGGTCTTCAGGGCTGCTGTAAATGCTCCGTTATACGTTTGAGAAGCAAAAACCTGTTGCTCGGTTACTTTTGGCATAGGGGGTACATACAAAATCGCAATTCTGAAATGTGCATAACCTATAAATTTTACAATTCAAGTCGCGTTTTACATTATAAGCCTTGATATAAACAGCTCTTCGTGCAATATAGTATCTGAGCAAACAGAAAATTAGAGAAAGACATACTGTTTCTTCTGAAGTCTCCAAAGCCTGAGATAGACCGCTTGATTGCCCTGTAATTCAAGAAATTTGAAAGAAGAAACAGCTTTTCTCATTTTTTTTTTGACCCGTGGGTGTGTACTGTGCTTAAAGGCCAACTGCGAAACAAATATTGATTATTAAGTGCCATACTACTTGTAAGCTTCCAGATAATTTTGCAGACACCAAAACAACACAGGTATTTCGTATTTAGATGAGCATAAATTTCTCCGAACGAATTAATGGCAGCGTGTTCCTTATGAGCCTTCAGCTGCATGATTTGGCCAAGACTTTGCTTACGGCCCGCAACACAAGTTGGAAAGATATCAATAAATCTGAGATAATTTGTTTAAAAGAGTATAAGTTCTCAATTACGAGGGCAGTTTTGTGGCTGGATCGAGAACGCAGAACGTCGAAAAGGCGTTAAAGGAAACAGTAACAGCCAGTCAGCGAATACGCTTTCACGACGGAATAAGATGCTTGGAAAATAGTGCAGTACGCTTGCCAACGTAATGCATGATTAGTGCGGTTATCATACTTAGCATAATGAGCACGCTTCACACCGATATCTTGCGCTGAATAGAGCATTTTTCATTTCGGAGGCACGAATATGGTCGAACTTGTTTATATATAATGGCGCCATTTTTTTTACTCCGAAAGCTGTTATAGGTTTTCTTTAGCCATACAGCCTTGCATTCTGCCCAAGAAAGCACAGCATCAGCCGTGAGGCCTTTATTTGTACGTTAATTTCATGCCGCCAGCCTAACTGAATTTGTTTCATTTAATTCCTTTTCAATCAATGACCGCCACCTATCATAATTGGCAGGTAAGAGGAAAATACCCTTTCAAATTTTGGCGAGAGCAGTGAGACGCTGCTGGGACCGGATTCATGGCTACACTCCGGTTATACTAACTATGCCTACGGCCTGAAAATGTTTGCCCACAGTTGATTCCAATTTTTTTCTGTAATGAAAACAAGCTGTCGGAGGCGTAACGAAATACCTCCGCAGCACAACTACAGTTCAGGTTGAATATGTTGCAGGGAACTTTCTTTGGTTTTACCCCTGACTTTCCCTCTCTCTGTATCTATCTTTTCTTTGGTTTTGTTTCGAGACTATATATACAGCTAACGTTAAGAGTGCCCATATACTTCAATTTATAGTGGACGCTATTGCGGTGTCCGAACCTAAGTAGGCTCTGATTGTTTTTGATGACTTTGAAGACGTGTCCCTCTCTATGTAGTTATTATCCTAGCTACCCTGTCTGTGTCTTTTTAGCTCTACTTGCCATTTCGGCATCCGTAAACCAACTGGCCTCCTTAAGAGCTTTGGGTACCTTTATTATACTTTCTTGAGTCCTTTGTAACATGTCACACCCGCTGGATATAGCGCACGTTGGTCCCAACGGTGGGCGCGAAAATTCTGTTCGGCATATCACGTACACGGTAGCGGCTGCGCCAGCCTACATCCTTTTAAGAAACATCTCCAACTTTGTGAAAGTTTGAAGGAGTAGGAAAGCGAAGGGGGGAACGAGGGTACTATGAGTTGTTCCCCTTAGAAAGTATGTTAGTATAGGAAGGATGGAGCCGTTACAATAGTGGAGGCTTTCGAGCGTTATGCCTTAGCACATAAAGCTTGGTTTATTGGTTTATTGAGGTTTAACGTGCCAAAGCGACTCAGGCTGTTAGCGACGCCGTAGTGAAGGGCTCTGGAAATTTCAACCACCTGGAGTTCTTTAACGTGCACTGACATCGCACAGTACACGGGCCTTTAGAATTTCGCTTCCATCGAAATTCGGCCGCCATGGCCGGGATGAACCCGGGTCTTCCGGGCCAGCAGCCCAGCGCCATAACCACTGAGCCACCGCGGCGGGACATTAGCACATAAAGCATCGAAAACACTCAAAATTTTCCTGATGATAAAGACATTTTTGTCTCAGAAGTGCGCTGTTCTAATAATATTCGGCTGGGGCATTGACTGTCACAGAAATTTGATGTTCCTTGTTTGCGTATTACGGGAAATGAGATGTGTTAGAAGCTGGTACGGCGGCAGATTCAGCAAGCAGCTGAAAGCGAAGTTGACGATACGGGACGAAGCACAGCAAGATTGCCTAGCTCACATTATTAGGTGGCAGGGGTAAACAATGTTTTCATCTACGTCGAATATAAAAATAGCCGAAGAAATTGAAAAAGCGTGCCCTGGGAATACCGACGAGACGCACTGTCCATGCGCACACAACATAAAAGAAAAACATCTGACGGTATTCCGTGCCGCCTTTCTAGCTTTCGTGTCTGTTATTTACTATGCCGCGAGTAGCGTTATTGTTTATCCCAGGCAGTTCTCCTTGGACAAAAGTTACATGTCTTTGTTTTTTTTTTGCACAGTGGACTTTGCAGGGCTGTACAGAGAGTTATATTATTAGACCACTTCACGTATGCTGCGCCTTACGATTTTAGCTTTCGGTATTCTTAGGGTATAAGTTCGAAGTAAGGATTCGTTTTCTTTTCTCGGCGTTGCAACTTCACAAGCAAAAACCCAAATACCCAACAAAACAAGCTTCCTATTACTTACTAACGTGCTAGTTCTAAGCGTAGGGAGGAAATCTCACAATATCGATTCCCCGTCGTTCCTAAACGACCAGATGGGCTGCTCCTAAATTCACTTTTTCAGATGAAAACAATAATTGAACCTCAAGAAGAAGAACGAAAGTAGAAGAGGGAAATATTTAAACTTCGGAGTAATGAAGTCCTGGAAATTTTGATGATAAAAATGAGAATTACAGAGACAGCCCAGGTTTCTATTTAACGCAGTTATTATCGATCAAAATGCTAGTTCGTGGTTTCAGAAAGAAAATTTCCTGCATTTCTTGAGCCAGGACATTTCCGAACTGTTTCCTCCACCATTCTAGCGTCCAAGAACAATTTTATCTGAATGCTGCATTACTAAATGGTGACCAGTGACGCCCTCTAATCGATGCAGGCTCGATATATCAAGCGAAACAGTATCTTGTACATCTTACCATGATTTTTAGATGCTGCTTTAGGAAGAGCGAGTATGAGCCGTTATATTACAGGATGCCAAAGGAGAAGACGCTATATTTTTGTTTTTTCGTAGAGTTATACCGTCGCACAAGACGTCACCAGTTCAAGGGAGTAACAGAAGTATAACAAAAAGAGGGCACGTGCGCAGCACTGAAGAAACTTTGGTGTGAAGAGAAGCCATGGCTAAAATGTGGGTGTATGCATGTTGTGCGATTGTAATCATTCTCCGAGAAATTTGCAGTATCGTTACTTCCAGCATGTTTGTTCTATGGACGTCAGGTATATGTAGCTTAGCAATTCTGCTTCCTGTGTGAGTTCATTCATGGGTTCCATTCACACCAAATTGCACAAGCAAGAAAAAAAACAGTCAGTAGACTAGGTTGATGAGAAGAGCGCGAAATCTCAACTTAATGCTTGCAGTCATTCCGTCCTCATTTAGAGTGAGCTTCTTTCATGTTTGCACATTTTATTATTAATACACTCCCTGCTGTGATGACCATGCAGACCGGTAAGAGCAAGGACATGTAGCAGCGATTTACCGTCCTCCCATTGGAAGCGTGTCTTAATTTCTCTTGTTTCTTGAGGATTTTCTGTCCTGAATAAATAAAAAGAAGCACGCCTAGATTTAGGAGGTGACAAGAACATAGATTACCTAATCTAGTCTAACGAACAGCGCGAATTAACCATGCTTTTTGACTGCAATGCATTTGTAAATGTCATCATGGAACTAACACGAATGCAGACAGCCTCATCAATTGATGTATTCATCACCAATGTGCAGGGCACGTTTGCCCAATCTGGAGGCATTTGCGCTCAACTTAGCGACTATTTTCCAGAGTTTCTCTTCGCTGACTGTCAAAAACGGCGTGCATCAGAGAAACCAATACTTCAGACATACCAAAAGATAAATATAGCTACGTTGGAAGCCTTCCGGGCCAAACTTAGTGATGTGTTTTGGGAGTGCGTGTATGAAATTAAGTATCTAGATAGAGCCTTTGAGACCTTCATAACAATTCAAAGCAGTATATGTCCAGTGTTTTCCTCAAACGACCTGTAAAAGACCAAAAAATCTCGCAAACCATGGATGAGTAGAGACTGCATGCTAATGATAAAAAAGAAAAATAAGCTGTACAGCCCTCTTCTCTCCACTCGAGCTACCGACGATCACGTAGCGTATCGAAACCAGGTAACATCATTCCTTCGCCAAGCTAAGAAAGACCACATGAATAAAATATTTAGCTAAGATACATTAATAATAAGCTACCTGGTTGGGAAGCAAGAGCAGCACAAGATAGTACTGTGATAACTGTCGATAATGACTCGTTATCGGGAAAAAAAACTAGCAAACTGTTTTAACCAATATTTTGTTTCCATGGTGAGCAGCGCTCACGACGATCATTGCTCGAAATATCTTGAAGTTCGAAACCCTCACAGTGCGCTTCTGTCACCAACAGATTAGCACGAAATCGAAAGTTGCTTTGCAGCCCTTCGCAATGCCAAATCCTGTGATGGCAGATGATTTCCAGATACAACCTTTAAAATATGTCATGGAGCTCATCAGCCCAGCATTGGAATGCATTTTCAACGACTGCCTAGAAAAAGGTATTTTTTCGAAGCGCATAAAAATGGCATCAGCCTCTATTATTTATAACGGAGGGGGCAGAAAGGACTTTTCTAATTATCGTTCCATACCATTCTTCCAGTCTTTTCTAAATGCTTAGAAAAGGTAACATTGAAACGGATCTCACTTTTGTGAAAAACATAACGCAATAACATCATGCCAGCATGGTTTCAGGAGAGGCAGAGAGAGCACCCTTCTTCAGTAGAAAGAATTAATTTTAGAACCGTTTGAAAACAGACAGATTATTCTAGGTATGTTTATCAAGTTTTCTAAGGCGTGAATTTGACCGGATAAATTATGACACTCTACTAGCTAAACTCCCCATCTATGGTTTTCGGGGCCTCTTCTTTCAATTCGTACAGTCTTACTTGGCCTTCCGCAGTCAGCTGGTAAAGATAGATGACGAGGTTTCCAATTTCAAACATGTACGAGCTGGTGCCCCACAAGGCAGCATATTGGGTCGGCTGTTGTTCAACCTTTACAAAATGACAGTATTAGTCTATGCAAGAAATGCACAATTACTATATATGTCGACGACACCAGTCTTTTTCTTAAATCAACTGGCAAATTTTATCGCGCTGCACTAGCGAATGAGTTCTTGCATTCTCTTAATAAATTGTGAAACCGAAATTCTTTAGTAATCAATACTAACGAAACAGAAGCAGTCTTCTCAGGCCCAGGAACAAGCTGTTTAAACAACCAGACTTTTCACTCTTTGTAGGCTCGGCTAGGATTCAGCTTGTTTCCGAAGTTAAAAGCCTTTGAGTTTATTTCAATGAGCAATTGTCCTGGAATAAACATGCAAAGACTTCCATGAACAAACTATCTAAGGTCGTCGGTATTTTTTCCAGACTCCGTAACTGTTTCCCACAACGTGTGACAGAAATTACTTCCCACTACGTATTTTCATCCGTCATTTGTTATTGCCTGTTGTTGTGGGGAATATCTACACTTTTCAAATACTAGTTCACTTTATAATCTACGAAAATGAGCCCAGCCGCCGCGGTGGCTCAGTTGTTATAGTGCTCGGCTTCTGACCCAAAAGACTCGGGTTCGATCCAGGCCCCGGCGGTCGAATTGCGATCGAGGCAAAATTCTAGAGGCCCGTGTACTGTGTGATGTCATTGCAGGATAAAAAACCCCAGGAGGTCGAAATTTCCGAGGTCCTTCACTACGCCGTCTCTCATAGCCTGAGTCGCTTTGGGACGTTTAAACCCCATAAACCAAAAACGAGCCCTCGGAATAATAGTTAACGCCTCCCGTGACACACCTAGAGATAAATTTTTTCATGCGCTGCATATAATTCCCATACCGCTACTATACAAACATTTTATTAACACTCTACAGGGCGGCCACTAACAATGCATCCATGTTTTTCAATACAGTACTTATGCTGGAGCACAAGTACCATAATTATGGTACGCGTGCCCATGATCATTTCCACAATCGACAAACACTAATAAATTGCGGACGCCAGATAATAAGTTATAATCTGCCAGTCCTCTTGAACCCACCAAAATTATTATAACATTTTGAGGCGCATTTAAACTCTACAGTCATTCTCAAGTACTCTATTGCTGTAGGGTGTCATCTTTTTCTGTCGTTACTGTCTACCGCAGGTGAAACTGTCCTTTTCTCCTGTTGTTTTTGTATGAGTGAAATACTTTTTTGTGCTGGCCAAGTTTAGTACAAGGGCGCAGACTCTTTTTCAAGCCTTTCAATAGGGTTTTGGCTGTTCTGCTGACATCCATGTGGTGTTTAATAAAGGTGACCTCACTTGACTTGAACATGAAGAAATAATTAAACAAATAAATAGTAAATAAACAAACCAATAAATAAGTAAATAAAATGGTGGTGATATATTTCCGAACAGCGCTCTGATGTCGTCTGACTTAATTTTTTTATCACGCAGGAGACACTGCAATCCTGGCAGGGAAAAAAACATATCAGGAGCATAATGGCACACGTATTTTGCTTCTGACACTCACCATCATGAAATCATGAAATTTTAAATGCGTTGCACGCTTAGTCCCCACCCACTCCTCAAAGAAACACCACGACAAAGCGAGGCGTTTGCTGGTTAGATATAGGCCGGGCCGCGACGGGAACCAGAAACACGAAGCGCTGCTTCTTCCGCCCTTGGGAGCAAGGAGATTGTCTGAAGGCGACCACGGTCAATGTTGCGCGCTTTCCCGAGCAGTGAAAGAGGGCAAGGGCATGTCGCTTTATAAAAAAGACGAATAGTACAAAAAATGGCAATTTGTAATATTTATACGGAACATCTCGCATCGCTCTCCTGGACGGTGATACTTGTTATGAAATATAGCAGATATGATAAATTCATTCGTCCAACGGTAAGAGCAGAATTAATATGACAAGGCTGCTGAGGTGGTCAGTGAACAATATGACTTATGTTCAACAAGATGTTAGGAAATGAACGAGCAGTGGAACTGTGAACTGTAGGTAAGGAATATCTGCCTTTATCGGCATACTTAGAAAACGAAAGAACCTAACATGGGTGCTGTGTTTAAGTAAGGTTTACTCTGTTATATTTTTTTTTGCAGGCATCGAAATAAACTGACTATCTGTTTCGAAGAGGATATTTGTCGGGAACTCTAGGCGGGCGGTTACGGGCACAAGTACAGAGCGCAGGAGGGATGGGGACGCGTGTACTACTAATATGTGTAATATATATGTATATGTAATGTGTATGTATATTACATGTATGTAACATATGTGTAATAAATCTCCCACGTGTTCGATAGGCCGCAGTCGTCCCTATCATTCCAATAAGCCTGCCATTATACCTAGCAGTTGCATAAAAAAGACAGCATTTCATACAATCGAAGCAAGCACGAGTTCTATAAGTATGTCATTTTTGCCGATTATGCAATTCATAATGAAACGCTTAATACAGACTGGGATTTGCTAGCCGTGTTTCGTCTTCAGAATGCTGGCGTGGAATGCTTCTGTGCTGTTGAAAGGAATACATCTCTTTAACTTTAAAAGGTAATCTCGTTTACATTCCCGCTCCGAATTCGTTTCTCTCGGACTATGTCAAGGTTTCTTAGTGCACGCATTAATAACTTCTTCTATAATAATTGGTCAAAGTTGCCCTAAAGCCCTTTGTATTGCACACAAAAACGCAGCCAGAAAATTTTTTTCAGTCTTCAAAGTGCCGCGTCGTACGCATTTAATGAATACACCATGAAGCGCGGACATGTTGGATATTACGCTCTGAGCGGTACTTACCGCACTGTTTCACATTCCACTGTCAGCGTTGTAAAAATAAACCTCCCATCTTTCCAAAGAAAGGGTTTTGCCGCTTTTAATGTTATAATTTTGCCATGAGACCAAGGACAACACTTTTCCTTCTTCACCATGCTCTTGAAGCTGTCTTTAAAAAGTACCGAATATTTGATCGAAGCATTGTATACCAATCTGCAATGCAAATTTCGCTTTTAGAATGAATGAAACTTGTAGGTATCCATATACCATGCTAGGCCGCAGCTTTTAGCAATTTAACTTTCACATATGCACCGCAGCGGTGGCCTAGTGGTTTCAGCACCCGCCTCAAATGCGGGTGGTGCGGGGTTCCACCCGCTGTGCTACTGGGTGCCCATCGGTGATAGGATGGAAACAAGCTTTCCCCTGCCTGGTGCTCGGCTTCTTGAATGCTTGGGAAATGGATCTTTCACCTCACCATAAATCGCAAAAACCTTTTGCCATGATCCCTTTTCCACAGATAGAATTGCTCCATAAAAATTCATAATCTTAAAGGTGCACTGATTAGGAATCTGAACTCGTATTTTTACCGCTCGATCTACACGTTCCGAGCGTTCTTAGAAATCTCGAATTATTGCCCTATGTGGCCGATTTCCCCAAATTAAATCGGATTAAACTGCCCTGCTCCCCCCGCCTTTTTTAAATTCTCCGCAGACGGCGGGGGGAGTCATCCAACCTTTCACCCAGTACCGTGGCGGCTTGCCGCTCTGCCATCGGCGGAGTGATACTAGTGATCGCCGAAAGCAAAAGGTCCACGATTATTTTTATTTCCGTGGGCCTAATTTGCAGCTACGTAGTCTCTGACTAGATCTATTCATTCACGGAAACCTTAAAACAAAATAAATCGAAAGCAAAGACGCCACGCGACAGCCTGAAAGGCACTCAATGCGTTGGTTCGCTCCTCCCACCGTCTGCGGGCAATTAAATAAAAAGGTGGGAGCCGGACGTCAATCCAGTTTAAATGAAGAAAATCAGCCGCACAGGGCAATAAATCGAAGTTTTTAGAATGCTCGGAACGGGTAGATCGAGATCCTGTCGCAAAAAACATGTGTTCAGATTCCTCTTCAGTGCACGTTTAACTTTCATGCATGCAACTTTTTCCTCTATGTTATCGTTCCCGTTCCAAGGTAGCATACTTTGTTGAGAACTAATAGGGGGAAAAATTGTCTGTTGCAGCACATGATGTAGCTTTCTTCCGAATCAGGATCTGGTGCTTATTGCCTTTTGCCTGTCGTTCTTCATTTCCGTTTAACACTCAGCTGCAACTAAGGTGTGCATTCGGCTCACGCAAGTTTGCTCTATTATGAACTTCGCCTGCGGAAATGTAGTTGAGCAGCGACTCCCGGGTTTAATGTATGCGGACGATATTGTACTGTTAGCAGATAGCCAGGGAGATTTACAAACTTTGGTTAATTAGTCTGGAGACGAAGCAGGTGCTCTAGGATTCAGTTTTAGATAAACTAAATCAGGTGTGATGATTTTTAACGGTACAACTGATCAGGTGCTTACAATACAAGGCCACGAATTACCCAAAGTGGCCGAATACAAATACCTCGAGATATGGCTAAACGAAGGGCAGATATACACTGAAAAGCATGAACAGGCTCTTAGGCAAAAAGTACGAAGAGACGCCGGGATAATGAAACGTAGGGCATTATGGGGGTACAACAAATATGAAGTACTAAGAGGTATTTGGAAAGGAATAATGGTGGCGGGACTTACTTTCGGCAATGCGGTTCTGTGTTTAAGGGCAGACGTTCAGTCGAGATTAGACGTAAATCAGGCAGCTGTTGGAAGATTAGCACTAGGTGCCCACGGCAAAACCACAAACGAGGCAGTACAAGGGGATATGGGCTGGGCATCGTTCGAAGCACGGGAAGCTAAGAGTAAAATGCTATATGAAGAACGCCTGAGTAAATTCGACGGTAACAGGTGGGCAGCTAAGGTATTTAAATACTTATACAGAAAGAGCGCTGACCCACAGTGGCGGAAAAGAACTAGAAAACTAACCAGTAACTATGCCGGTCATGAGGGCGGAGAAAGAAAGAGCACTAAACGACAGGTTAAAAACGCGGAAGTTAAAAATTACATGAATTCAATGGAAAAGAATCATAGTGCAGAACTATATCGATACTGGAAAAGGCAGATCAGGAAAGAATTTTTCTATGATAACACAAGAGGCAGTGCCCTACTTTTTGAAACAAGGTCAGTGTGTCTTAGAACGCGCCGCTACAAAAAGAAATTTAACGAAGAAGATGACACATGTGCAGTGTGTGGTAGATCTGTGGAAACAGTTGAACACCTCATAGTCAAATGCGATAGTATCCATCCGGATGTCGATGCAGGCACAGTCACTCTTTCTGAGGCCCTAGGGTTTAAAGATCACAATGGTCATGTAAATAAATCTGCAGTGGAAGTTAGCAAAAAGCGATTGGCAGATTGGTGGCTGATAGGCAGAGATGTGGCATAAGGTTAGAATTGTAGGAAACCGTAGGTAAAGATGATGGCGAATTCCTATGAGAATTGCCAAAACAGTAAACAAAACAATAATAAAGAAATAAAAGCATGGTGGCAATTGGCACCACCCCGTTTCAAAGGGGGAGCTCCTATCCATCCATCTATCCATCCATCCGTCCATCCGTCCATCCGTCCACCCGTCCGTCCGTCCGTCCGTCCGTCCATCCACCCATCCACCCATCCACCCATCCACCCATCCATCCATCCACCCATCCATCCACCCATCCACCCACCCATCCACCCACCCATCCACCCATCCATCCATCCACCCACCCACCCACCCACATCCATCCATCCATCCATCCATCCATCCATCCATCCATCCATCCATCCATCCATCCATCCATCCATCCATCCATCCATCCATCCATCCATCCATCCATCCATCCATCCATCCATCCATCCATCCATCCATCCATCCATCCATCCATCCATCCATCCATCCATCCATCCATCCATCCATCCATCCATCCATCCGTCCATCCGTCCATCCATCCACCCGTCCACCCGTCCACCCGTCCATCCGTCCATCCGTCCATCCATCCATCCATGCGCCACTTAGCCATAACATCAGTTTCCAGCCGCGTAAGGTGGTCGACGTCTCTTTAAATAATGAGTAGTGTGCGCTGTGCTTTATTTTGTGATATAACTGGCACGACAAAATTATTGTATTCATTTTATGAAACCACCCAAGAAACTTCTGGACTATTCAGACCAGTTACGGTACTGCAAAAGTAGTCAAGAACATTGAATTTGAAGTGCAGGAACACCACATCGAAAGGCATAATGGATACCAGTTCGTGTTCCTTACATATACGATCTCAATCCTAAACACGGTTCCACATTAATATGTCTTTTTCTTTCGTGTTATTATTACTGAACGAATCGTCAGAGTGATTAATTTAACTGCGGCCGATGTATGCTGGGTACCAGCAGGTGCACAGGCGTTTGCCATGGTGTACTAAATATTAACACTTCATTTCCGCGCATTTGAAGCTTCTCTTATATTTGGTTTTCATTTCACTCTGAAATTGAAGCAAAAACTGATGTGATATCTAAAGCTACGTCTTCTCCATTTTTTTCCTGTGTATATTTTGCTCCTTCATTCGAGTTTATAAATGGTTACTACCGATGGTTACTATCCACAGTTTCTCTTGTTTTTCACATTTATTGTAGTCTTCTACTTGGAGAACTCAACTACTCTTGTCGTTTTTTCAGTGGCATTTGAAACACTACTAGGTCGGCGTTGTACCTGCCTTTGAAGCCCTTGAAATATCACAAACGCAAATAGTGCATGCTTGCTTTCGTAGCGCCTTGATCGTCCATTTTCAAAGTGGAGATTCTACTCCCTCACACAAGTCTACGGTGGCTTTTGCGCTATCTCTTTTCCAGCGTAACCACGACACCACCTTTGAGCCTGACATATAGAAAGATAGAATAAGGCCATTCTCTCCTTTTCACCGCAACCGCGAAACACAACAGATTAATTTTTAAACTGCCGGCACTCTAAACAAAACGTAACAATACAACACACACTTTCCCTGCGATATTCTAAAGAATGAAACTTTTCGCTTTTTTTTTTGTAACCTCACTGAAACATTCTCTGAAATAGTGGCGGCGCTGTCGCTGAAACTAACGCCGAATAAAACGGGAGAACGGCGTGAAAATATGTGAACAAAGATCTACAGAGACTCCCTATCGATGGGCATTTTTTTCTTTCACAACTAGGAGCGCAAATTGATTAAGGATACAGGAGAGGCGATGGTGAAACCAGCGGACGGCCCCTACACCTTGGGCAAGGGTGGCGTCTTAAGCCAGCTGAATGAGCTTCATCTGTGTCTTCGGGTCAGGGCAGAGGATTACAGCCTCCCAGTGATCAGAGTCAATAATGAAGTGACTCGCGGGTAGGGAGAGCGGGAAGTCCCACGTCATATGATTTTGATCGGCTTTGCTATCACTATTTTGCATTTTTCTGAGTAGAGTCCTTGCGAATAGAAGCTACACAGTTAGAATAGCTACACAGATTAGAAAAGCTACACAGGTGTTTGAAGTTTAAATCAAGCATTGGCCTGCCATTTGGAAAGCGTTTTATCTGCTGGGGAGAATCTGAGGTCTTGCAAGGCTGTAGTGGTGCAGGATTTATCTGCAAGAAAACAACCTACCCTCGCTGGAGTATAGGGCACGCGGGCTGCACGACCCCGCTCGGCGGGACATTTCTCTAGCTGGGTTATGAGCTGCCTCATTACCAGCAAGGGAGGCACAAGCAGGCGTCCAGATTAGGCGAATGCGCCGTGGGGGCTGAGAAGTTTGCAGAATACATGCTTCTTGTGGGGAGATTCCTCCCAGCATGTAGTTACGTATCGCACATTTTTAATCGCTGGCAATGGCTTCTGCTGAGGTTCCCGCAAAAGCTAGAGCAGTGGCTGTTTCTTTTCCAACATTTCTGTGCTGAGTGCGTTTAGTGGAAAAAAGATGGAGGTGCTGAGGCCATCGGCCAGCCACCAAAACAGGGAGAACGACGACGGTATGGCCAGAAGATACGAGGAGCAGTCCTTCCCCGAAATCCGCCGCCTGGGACGTGTCATTTGTTCGTACGGCATAACTGGCGAATCTCCACGTTCCGCCACCCAGGTGGTGACATCCGTACTAAAATTATGACGCCACCGTTTATCGTACAGGGAGGCGTTAAACAATTTCTCGCCCCATACAGCATACAGCTCTTAACAAGGTTGGAGGCTAGCTCGCGAATGGGATTCGAACCACCGACATAAGCACCTCTAATTGTGTGTGTTTCCACGACGTTAGTATCAAAATTGCGACGCAACCGTTTGTCACACAGCGTTCAGGGTGGTGTCATACGATTTCTCATTGCACCTAACAATGTATCTTTGTAGCCGCCGCGGTGGCTCAGCGGTTATGGTGCTCGGCTGCTGACCCGAAAGACGCGGGTTCGATCCCGGCCGCGGCGGTTGAATTTCTTTGGAGGAGAAATTCTAGAGGCCCGTGTACTGTGCGATGTCAGTGCACGTTAAAGAACCCCAGGTGGTCGAAATTTCCGGAGCCCTCCACTACGGCGTCTCTCATAGCCGTAGTCGCTTTGGGACGTTAAACCCCATAAAACCAAAACCAATCTTTGTCAAGTTGCGATGCCTTTATCTTATTATCACTTCACAATTGGGACGCAACACTTCGTCGTACGGCGTTCCCGGTGGTGTTATGCGATTTCTCGTAGCTCATAGCTTACAGCTGCTGAACAAGTTTGAGGCTAGAGCGTGGCAGGGATTCCAGCCGACAACATATAAACTCACAATGAGACATTCTTGCTTTAGCCTTCAAAGCACGTAAGCAGTCTTAAATGAATTCCGTATTTTTGGTTGCATGCTTACTACAGCCATTCAGAGGTTTGGATTGGGAACAGGTAGATAAAAGCTGAATGGGCAGTTTCTGCGACAAGAGAACTGCGCAAGACAATCTAGTCCGTAGCAAAGCACGGCATGAAGTGCAGTGAATGTGAGAGAACCAAAAAAGAAAATCTACAATGGTTATGTCTGGGAGTATGTCTGTAGACAAATTTTGCGCAACTCTAAGGTATGGAGGCAGATTAGAATAAACAGTGATGCATAGCAAGTGGTCAGGCAGCACGTCGGCATGGGCCTAGTAGCAACGGAAGATCGTATACTTGAGAGGATAATGCTTCTAATAACAAGATGTGACTGAAGTGTATTTGGCCGCTGTCACCGGGTTATGGATTGAAAATCACCTGTATTTTTCTATGGTTCAGTATCATTATCATCATCACCATCATATCTCCCATATCTCTCCAATTCTACTTATTTCTTGTTCCTATTTATTGTTTCCAACGCCCCCCGTTCTCACCTCTTCAGTCGCAGAAACTAGGCACGGTAGAGCATCCTAGGCTGAAGCACCGATAGTACAGGGCGTCTTGCAATCTCTGTTCGGTTTCCTCCTCCCCTGGACAAAATGCGTTTGACTATGTTCAAGGAAATCACTTCTTTTTAGATCCTATGGAGCAATTACGTTCCTTTGCCACATTTATGAATGTCTACGCTTAGGATTCTCAACTCATCTGCCTCTTAGTTAGCCTCCATGTTTCTGCCCCATGGGTGAGCACTGAGCGCTCAGGTGAGCGCTCATGCACTGTCTTTATATCTCTTATTGTGTCCCAGCATTTTGATCTTAAAGGGCCACTGACCAGGGTCCGGACATTTTTGAAAAACAAGCCCACTGCATAGATGAGGCATCGAAGATAACCTCTGCAAAATACTAGAGCCATGCGCGCCCCGAAAAGCTGCAAAAATTCAAATCAAAGCCCGTTCGTTCTTTCCTTCAACAAAAACGTCCCCGCCCCACTACTCTGAACCCCGTTGACGTCATGGGGGTTACTTTCGCTAAAGGCACTCCATTGGTGCATCGTTCTGACTTACGGGAGGAGGTTGGGCGTAGCCTTGGCGTCGCGTCGTCTGCACAACGCTTTCCGCAGCGCCTTCTGTTTTGCACATGCCTACAAATCCGCATGAAGGAACAACAACAAAAAAAAAACTGCGGAGGGAGCGTACGGCGACAGCCTTGAACCCTAGCCATAAAAAGTAAAAAATGGTAAAACTGAGTGAGTTGGTTCGCCCCCCCCCCCCCCTCCCGCCGTGATCACGTCACGAGACGCTCTGCGTGCGCGCTCCCTTCTCAGTTTTTTTTTCTTCTATGCAAGCCCCCCAAAACAAGGTTTTAATTACTAGTGCAGCAGAGCCTTTTCCTCGCTCGCCCACTTGACCGCTCCGCACACACACCGCTTATCCTCCGTGCATCTTGTGTACGCCTTGACTCCAATGCATGACATGGGCTTTGGAGCGGAGAAAAGCCACAAACACACAGAACACAAACACGCATGCAGACAAGCAAACGGGCGGTTGCCGGTTCCGCGCTTCGCCGTGTGTTTCGAACACAACCGACTTCCGCCCCTCCGCTCCTGAAACGGTGGGGAGGCCTAAAAAAAATAAAAAGGTGGCTCGCTAACTGGGAATGACAAACAGACGTATGAAAGCGGCGAAACACCGCGAGGAGACCCAAAGAGCAAAACAGAGAGGGTGTTAGGAAACCCGCAGCGCCCCTCCCCCCTCCCCTCGAATAGATCCAGTAGCAAAAACCAAGAAAAGAATTCTATTGAAGGCGGGGCCATGACGTAGCCGTGTGACGCACTCCACAGACACCACGCCTCCGGCTAACCTCGGAGAAGGAAGGGGTGATTTTGCCTTGCCGAGCCTATTCGACGAGGAGCGGGAGAGAAAAATCTCGAGGAGAGAATGGAAGGAGAGGAGGCTCGCTCCAAGATAGGTAGAGAGTGTTTTCGGCCTGAGGGTGGTCAGTGGCCCTTTAACGGCTGTATAGAAGTGGTTGTGCTCTTTTTATGTCGTTATTTTGCTGTCTATATCCATCTATTTAGAGCTGCAGCACTCAGAACGTGTTCCCAGTAACGCCAATAAAATTTTACTCGTAAGCTTAACCCTTTCAGCAGTCACTCATGGGCATTTCTGAAAAAGGAGGTGGAATATTTGTTGCCGCTCTTAATGTGCAGGTGGCATATTTTTTGCCATACGTTCTACGAGTAGACGAGCGACTGAGTGTTTGTTTCAATCTATCTCCTATTGAAGTGCTTCTTTTCGTATATAATTTTAACGATTACGCGCAGCATACTACATGGACTATCACTGTTTCTAAAAATGACCGTATATACCTCAATAAATTGATAAATCAGTAGATTGTTTTATGGTTTCATTGAAATACCTATAAGGATAATGTTCAGCACGATGTCCCATCGTAGAATTGCGGAGGGCTTCTTATACAAGCTAAATATGCGAATGCATTACAGATTGTGCGAAATTATTCTACAACTCAGAAAATAGAACCCCTGAGTATAGGCAGAAGACAAGAAAAATACATTCATTTGTTTCACCAAGTAATGAATGAATGAATTTATTTATTTTTGCAAACAAGCGCGTTTCATTAGGCGTTTCAGAAGGACAAAAAATTCATAATGTAAAGGGCAGTGCAAATACATTAGGTATTGTTAAGAAAATTTATAGTGCAGTTTATCAGCGAGGTAGAAGATAATCCATCAGTTCTCTTTCGAAGCTACTTAGAGAATTTTTAGTTTTTCTTTCGTAACTTAAATTATTGAAAATAGATTTTTTAGCAAACTCCTAAATTACGTTTCCGCCACCTATTTTAAAGGCTGGAAGGATAAAGTTTTCTGCAGCGAAGATAGCGTGTGGTTCGTACATCTTATGGTAGGCTCAGGAAATGTTTCCAAGTTTCCTAATAACCGGAAAAATATGAAAGTTACGTGCGAAGTGGCCGAAGAACTTTATGTCGTGCTAAAAGCAGCGATGAGAATGGAATTAACTGCCAAAAGGTAGTAATATGAAGGACCTATTTTTGACACCAAGCAATTGCGAAAGGTGTGAGTTACATGAACTACTCCAGGATTATAGGCACTAAGCAAATAGATATCATTAGTAGAGTATTATCAGTGAGACTGTTTCGCTGCGAAATTAAGCATGGGTCTGCCACAGAGCTTTAATGAAACAACATATGAAACATCAAAAAACACATATATCAGACATGAAACAAATACATGCACATGAAGCAAAAATAAATGTAACATGATTCATGAACTTCAAATAGGCATCGAGATCCACTCCTAAGTATACCGTGCTGTCGGTGAGTGCAACATCCAGTGTTACCGCGTGAAGGCAATATGAGTGAGGAACATGGGGCCGAATCCGCGATGCGATTCGCTTCGGAACCGGTTCGCTTCCCGACCGGCCGCCGCGCGCGATTGGCCGCGTTTCGTCGCCGCCGGCATCACGACATCTCTCGGCGCAGGGCCCCGGTTTTTGGACACGTCAAACGAGCCGTCTATCAAGTGAAAGCGAACCGGTGAGCCGGCTGTCTGTGGAACCGGGACGCTGGCGTTCGCTTCAACATAAACATGGTGTCTCTTCCCTTTGCCTCCTTGATGTGAGCGCTGTTGAGTGGTCGTTATCGGCGGCCGAATGATTGTGAGGATCCCTCCGTCGCGCCTGATAATGCTTTTATGCGGCATTTCATGCTTTCCAAGGGTTTAGGACGCCGGCGGTTCGCCGAATTACAGGGCCAACTCGCGCCGTGATGAAGGGAGAGAAATGTCATTTGTGCACTATGGTTTTGTGCGACGCTAGGCTTCCGAATGGAAGTTAGCAGGAGCGTATTGGGCACTGCTTGGTGTTAGCGTGCTGACGGCCGGTTATACCTGTGACAGGTTGGAAAATGATACTGAGAAGGTGCTGTCGAGAATCTACCTGTGCCCGTGCCAGTGTCGCCATGCGTGTTTGCTGAAAGAAGAATGTACGGTTAAGGAATCTCTGTCACTGAGCTCGGTGTCATCACAAACGCTTCGTCGTGGGGTGCGTTGCAGGCTTTCTTCTTTACGAACTTTGGCTGTTCTAGTGCGGAACGGGCCTACAGCGGTCCACTTATCGGCGGTCTCTTGCCAGAGCTGCGCGTCCTTGGTCAGCTGCCTGAATCCAAATAACGCCTTTACATTGTAACACTGTTGCCTTTCAGTGAACCAAGCTGACTCTGCAAAGTTAACCATGAGACCCTGCGTGTGAGTGTTTATAAACAAGCTTCCGTTTTCTTGCACTAAACTTTACCTGCATCAGTTCTGTTAACATTAGTCTCAGGTGTGCGTAAAAAAGGGAGGCCGCACGTGTCTAGCAAAAACTAATATTTTGAATTACAATAAGTACAAATTTTACTCGCGAGCTGATAGAGGCATATGTCATGATAAAGAGACGTAGTGATTGTTTGCTTTGTTTTATGGGATTTAACGTCTGAAAGCCACTCAGGCTCTGGAGGACCTCGTAGTGGAGGGCTTCGGATAATTTTGAGCACCTGGGGTTCATTAATATGCATTGACATCGCAAAGTATACTGGTCTCTACGATTCCGCCTTCATGGAAATGCGACTGCCTTCGTCGGGATCGAACCCGCGTCTTTCGAATCAGCAGCCGAGCACCATAACCACTTTGCCACCCCGGCGGCTAACTAGCGAATGTGGCAGCCAGCCATACGTAGTAGACAGCGAGGTGCGATTCGTGGATGCGACGTGAACTGTGATGGCGCGTTACTTTGGGTTCTGTTTCCTGCTCGTCGCTTTTTTATTTTATTTTGGTGCAGTGCTAATATTCTGTGATATTCATATCAATATTTAGTCCACGCGTTTCTTCGTCCCGCTTGTGTTTACGAGCACCGTTTTTTATGCATTGCGTATTGACCAAGTAGTCTACCTTCAACGATACTGTCCCATGAGCTCAACGGGCACCTAACAGTGCCGCAGCGAGTTGTGCAGACCTAGACGGCAGCCTATGCGTGCCGGAACTGTCCCCGGATAATACGAATACGACAGAAACGAAAGTTCCGCAATACCATACGCTTCCCGCGCAAGTTCAAAAATGAGTGGCGCCCTCTCTGGAACCCCAAAAAAAAAGAAAGCTACGTGATCGCCAAATAGCTCCCGTCTCCCCCTCGCTCTCGCACAATGTTCGCTCCACCCGTGTCTACGTCAAAATGACGAGCCGGGAAGAGAACCGGTTCCAAAACGAACTGTTTCGTGGATTCGCCCCATGCTTACGGTACGACCTCTGCACTATAAAACGATTTGTCATCACACAGCCTTTTGTACTGCGCTAGTTTTAAGAAAAACCAAAGACCAGTTCAAGTCGATTCATCAGACAGTCAAACCAAGGATTTCTAGTAAAGATCGCGATGCGGTCTGCGCATAGAATGCTATCGTAGAATTGTAGTGAATAATGAATGCCATAGATTTTAGTTAAACATAATCAGGAACACTGATAACAATTTCCAAAGATTATTATCAGATGACACAAATTGAACCGATGATTTAGTTGACGTTTTATTACAGATCATGATCTTCCGCTGGTACCGCAATCTTCAAGATTAGCAAATAAGACGTCAATATTTGTTCTACCGAACGCCTTTATAAAGTCAACAAACATAGCCGCGGCAAGTTTACCTCCGCCAACTGTCGATCTCATTTTATTAATGGCCGCCGCGGTGGCTCAGTGGCTATGGTGCTCAGCTGCTGTCTCGAAAGACGCGGGTTCGATCCCGGCCGTGGCGGTTGAATTTCTTTGGAGGAGAAATTCGAGGCCCGTGTACTGTGCGATGTCAGTGCACGTTAAAGAACCCCAGGTGGTCGAAATTTCCGGAGCCCGCAACTACGGCGTCTGTCATAGCCATAGTCGCTTTGGGACGTTAAACCCCATAATCCAAACCAAACGAACCATTTTATTAATAAAGCATTCCAAAGCCAACAACCGTACTGCTTTCAAAAAAAGATATATTTATTATAACACATTACTCTTGCTTCAAAAAGATCTTAAAGATATTGTGCAAAGAAATGATAGAATTAAGGTAGGTCTACAGGAGGTGAGAGTATCAAAATAGTTGTTTTTAAGTACAGGCATTTCATTTGCTTGTTTTAGTAGTTGAAGGACAACAGTACTTGTGAAGACAAGAACAAATTCATGACAGCACATCACACAGTGGAATTCTTAACAAATATATTTCATGTTGAGCTAAATGTTTATCTCAACCAAGACCCCGTTTTTTTAAGATTTGATATACCTGTTGCAATTTCTGAAGGGCACATAAGATCAATAAACGATGAAAGTTAGCTCCTTTGTAGAACAGTTCACGTGGAGGAGGGCACTGTATACCAATTCGTTTTGATGAATAAATGATATGCAGGAGTGTCAAGGTTGTTGAGGCACTGGTGAGAGACTGTTGACAGACTGGAGCTTCTATTTCCACTTCGAATTATTTCACCATTTTTTACTTTTTGTTCAGAAATACTGTTTCTCAGCTGATTTTAATTTAGAACTAAGCATACTGGAATACTTGGAATGCCGACCTTTCAGAGCCACCCCAAATGGTTGTTTTTGCGCTGAGATAGGTTATTTACGGATGCTTTACAGGACATTGCCGGTCAAGTGGGGAGTGAAGGTGCGGCATATCTCAGCCCATTAGGCCCTTTTTTGCACTTAAAAACAATGTCAGCGATTAAAGCAAAGAAACCAGAAATTGCGTCTTCAGGTTCTGAAAGTGATGATATGTGGGACCAGTCTGCGTGTTAAATAATCCCAGTGTACATAGACGCGTCAAACGTGGCATTATTTGCCACTCGGGATCAGTATTCCCTGCATGAAAAAAAAACGGTGCTGTGGTCAGTAATGTTGCTTGCAGTTCACACACACACTGGCTGGCACTAGCATCGCGGTGAGCAGACGCACATGAAATTCATGTCTTGAACACACACATCGACACCTGCAATTAACGCACACTAGAGTAGGGGCTCAATAAACGCACAAATATAAACCATGTAAGCTGTACAAACCACGTAGGTAGTGCAAAGGCGGTCACAGCCGGGTATCCAGGCCTGTTTCATATAAAATCTTGAGCACGGCTTTCGTCGCACAGAACAACCAGCACGTTTCGCCCTGGCGCCTAGAAGAGTTTCTTCAGAATAAGGGCGAGAGTCCAGTTGTCTGACGGTCTCTTCCAGTGTTCTCCTCTCATCAATGTAGTTCAGGCACTCGCACAGATGGTGTCCAATGGTCTTTGGAGTGTGCTACTGTACTCAATTTGGGTTAGTTTCTATTCCGATCTTGTGAAGGTAGTGTTTGGTGCAGATAACAGCAAGCCGTAACCGGTGGAGTAAAGTCCTCTCACGTCGCATTACCCTAGATGGCAGATGAAATCATGAGCCGGCGTCTTGCTTAGAGACGTGGTCCCGTTGACTGCTGGAATGTTTCCAGTGCAACTGCATTGCGGCTTCCATTAAACGCGCCAGCAAGGCTTCAACGTCAGATTTCGACAAGGATATTTCAATGAAAGCACCATCATCATGCGCTAACCGAGCCTCGGCATCCGCGCGCTCGTTTCCCGCTTTGCCGGAATGGCTCGGTATCCACTGAAGCCTTATGATATGGCGGCGGTGGAAAGCCACAGCTAACAAAATCACAATCTGTTGATCCAGCTGCTCGCATGTCCTTGGTTGAACAGAAGATTGTATGACCTGTTATGCCGATCTCGAGTCACAGAATATAGACCATTGGTGTGCTGACTGGTGAGCATTATAACGGAGAGGTATGGCTGCCAATTCGGTTGCCGTAGATAACGTTTCTTGCGTTTGCCTAAAACGGTGACATAAGGCATTTCCTGCACTTTCAGCGCTGCAGCTGAAGAGGTGGTTCAATAAAACTTCGGTTGGACCTAGTTGGTACATGTTTTTGTGAAGGTGTAGGTTGCGCAAACACGGCGCGAACCAGAAAGAAAAGACACAGAGAAACACACAAGCGCACCAAGAACAGTTTTTTTTCTTCTTGGGAACGCATACTTATACACCTGACCACGCATGCTCAAACGAAATTTTAACGACAATTGTAAGGGATCGGTAGTGTACGCGGGGTCATCGGAACGCGGCTGGGGGCGCTCAAAACGAAGCGTCTCCTTTCTCGGAACGCGGCCGCTCGCGAATGCGCCGGGAAATACGGGTGTCCCCCCGCCCCGCGGTGCCAATTCGCGCACGTGCTGGCACGAATGTGTATTTGTGTTAGTTTTTATTTCTATTTTGCAATGGAGAGAGTGTTTTGCCCTACGGAAGCTGGCGGGCTGGCCAGGCTCTCGATAAACCAATCATGTGAACATTGTAATATGCTTCGAAGGCACCAAACGTGGGCCGGGCCTTTAGGGCTTTAAAACCGGGCCCCAGAGCCGGAATAGGGGTTCTGGGCTAAGGTGAGATGCTATGCATCTTCGGCTACGCCGAGTAGGGGCCTCCCCTAGTGTTAGCCAGTTCCACCTTTTTTGTTGTTGTGTATCTCTTTGCTGTTTAATTTGTCTCAAGTGCCTGAACTTGTATGCAATGTAAATATATCTGTACATAAACTTCAAGTATTCGCCTTACCCCTGCGTGTCAACTCATCGTCAGACCGTCTCTGACGGGGCACCCTTGGTGCGAAGGAACGTTTCAGTCTTCAAGTGAACAAACCGTCCCTGGAGGGGCACCTCTGGTGCAAAGAAGTAGAACCTGAATTTTACTAGCGCATTGCTTGTAAGTAACGTAACACTATCGGCACATGTTTTACAGGTGAAGAAAGGTTTACGCTGTGGCACTGAATAGAACCAGTCTTCTATATCTACTGAAAAAGCGTACCCAACATTTGTATTACTTTCCAAAAACCGCACTACATCTTCCCAACTCTTAGTCCTGAATGGATCGTTAACTTTTAGCAATTTCAGTCTCTTCTGCAAGAATAGGCTTACATTGTGCTGCCAACAACCAGGCTCACTGACTATGGTTCTCAAAAGGTATTTCCGGCTTGTGCGTCGTTGCTGTGAAAAAAAACGATAAGCACTGGCCTCTACTATTATCTATATTCCTAGCGAGCGTCGCTAGTTCCAGTTTTTTGCAGAATTCTCTAAACATAGTTTTTACTTTTACCGCACGTTTTCGGACTGGGACAAAGTTTTTTGACACTGCCTGCAGCGATTTTTCATTTAAAGTGCCCTTTTTTACTACTGCGTAGATGTAGAAGACTTCAGTAGATGTAGAAGACTTCTTCTATTCAGTGCCAAAGCGTGAACTTTTGTAAGCGGTGAAATCATGCATTGAGGAAAATGGTGAACTCAGTTTCCAGAACGGTTCGGGAATTTCTGTGGGGAAGTTCTTAAATCTTTTAAATTATTATCTTAAGGTCACTTTCATCGTTTTTAATGACCAGCCGTTTTTACAGCGGAATGGCATTTTTATCGGGTCCTGTGTTGCTCCAGTTCTCTGTGACAATTTTTTATCGAGTATTGACAAGTCTTTAGACGATGTTTTTAGGAAGGGAAATGTTTTAAAAGTGTTTAGGTACGTTTACGACTTTTTAGTGTTTTATAGCGCGTGACTCTTCCAGCCAGGATGCGATTGATGAAGTTTTAGATGTTTTTAAGCAATATGGAGATGGTCTTGGTTTTACTCACGAGTAACCCCACAGGAGTGTTTTGCAGTTCCTGGACCTTAAACTAGAGTTCTTCGTATGGCATGTATGTTGGTCTTACCAACCTCGTGCAAAAAAAAAAGGAACTTTTGCCGTACAAATCTGAGCATTCCAAAATTGTGAAAAGAGGCATTACTGCCCTCTGCATGGAGTCGGCTCTCAAAAAGTCGTGTGTGCATCAATTGCAGGCAAGTTTTGACAATCAGGCCCGCCGACTTTCGGCAGCAGCTTTCCCTATGTCGCTGCTGGCGGTGGTTGCCTAGGCCCTGATACGAAAGATGAAGACCGGTACGCGAAGTATGAGGGGGACGAGTGAACGTGAAGCGTTCAGGCCTGTGGTGGTACCATATCTGCATAACGTGTCTGATCACCTTAAGAGAGTTGCAGGCAGGTACGGTGTCCCTCTGGCGTTTTCCGCGCCGAATAAACTGGCGAAGCTGTGCGCCCGCACGTGCGGTGATAGAAGGAGTGGCTGCCTAATCAGGCAAGGAACTTCATACATCCCTTGTGCCAAGGGGGTGGTATATGTCTTCCCTCTTTCATGTGGTAAGACCTACATCAGGCAGACAGGGCGGTGCATAAATGAGCGACTCAGGAAGCATGCGAATGAAGTTAAGAAGAGCACAGACAAAGGGGCAGGGGTGCCCCGTCAGAGACGGTCTTTTGAGGAGTTGACACGCAGGGGTAAGGCGAATACTTGAAGTTTGTGTACAGATATATTTACATTGCATACGAGTTCAGGCACTAGAGACAAATTAAACAGCAAAGAGATACACAACCACAAAAAGGTGGAACTGACTAATACTAGGGGAGGCCCCTACTCGGCGTAGCCGAAGATGCATAGCATCTCACCTTACCTTAGCCCAGAACCCCTATTCCGGCTCTGGGGCACGGTTTTAAAGCCCTAAAGACCCGGCCCACATTTGGTGGCTTCCAATCATGTTACAATGTTCACATGATTGCTTTATCGACAACCTGGCCAGCCCTCCAACTACTGTAGGGTAAATCACCCTCTCCACCACAAAATAAAAATAAAAACAAACACAAATGCACATTCGTGCCAGCGCGTGCGCGAATCGGTACCGCGGGGCGGGGGGACACCCGTATTTCCCGGCGCATTCGCGAGCGGCCGCGTTCCGAGAAAGGAGACGCTTCGCTTTGAGCGCCCCCAGCCGCGTTCCGATGACCCCAAGTACACTACCGATCCCTTACACGCCCTTCCCAAGATTCTACAAAGGGCCCAAATGACACTTTTAGAATTATAACAAAGAAGGGATCGATGTCGGTCACGAAACCACCCTGTGGGTGACATACCGCAGATACACAAGCACTGGAACCAACAAAACCAAAAGCAAAATAATTCACACGGGCACCAACACAACATTACGCAAAATGCTTAGGGGCGCCAAGAAAGCATAAGCAAAATGCACACTCCAATACACACAGTGCCATGCCTGCCGTGCGCCGTAACACGCCGTCCAAGTTGGTGGGTTGCACCCAATTCACCACCTCCAAGTACACACTCGTCCTCGCGAATGGACACACATGCACACAGACACTCGCAACCGGAGCGTTCACTGGCACTCATATTGGGTCCGTAAGCGGCCACGTGAGCCTCCTTAGTCGCACCGCGTGTCCCTGTTTACGTTCGAGACAACAGGTGTCTCGATCGACACGATTAACGCCTAATGGTCGCTACGCTCATTAGACTGGTGCCACAGCGGGGCAAGAACTCAACAGCTGGTGCCCTCCAGGATCAAACACGTCCCGGTTCTCGATGGGTCCAAACCCCTGATCACACAACGCACATAAGGGCACGCTCTCTACGACGCGCCGGTACGAACCTCGTGCTGCACAAGGAGCATAGCCCCTGGCCCATCCAAATATATCAATACGGTCAGTCTTGCTACACTTAATTTGGCGACCTGTAGCACGGAGCGTACTGTTCCTCGCACCGACTTTCAATTTGAAAGTCTCGCCCTTGCCTCCTAGTGCTTTGCCTCGCTTCGAGCCATTTGTCTCGTTCCTGCAAGGGCAAACATTGAAACTGCCGCTCCCTACTTTATAATACGAGCTTGCCGGCTTCACGGCATCATCCGACTCTGAGGCTGTATGAGGTGACTCGTAGTCACTTGATCCGAATTTGCCTTGAGTCAAGTCGTCACGCATTTCCTTCTCCTCGAAGGAGCTGGTTGGACGCCCATCGGGTGCGCTCGACAATTGCGCGGCGCTCCGCCCGGTACGCGAAACAGGCCCACCTCCGTTCTCTGGCTCGGATGGAACGCTCCTGCCATCACTAACGCTACGAGGCACTTCCTGCCACCTGCCCGACACCGTCTACCGTTGCGTCAACGTTAGACTTCCTCCTGACGCTAGCGCCGTGTCGGAGGTCACACTCTCATTCATAGGGCCTGCAGGAATTATATCGCTGCCCTGATTGCTATCGAACAGCTTGGTCTCGATTGCCCCCAAAACATCGGAATTTGGTTGTTCCTTTTCGCTGCTAGCCACTCGTGCTGGCGGAGGAGCTGTGACATTTTCGCGCCCTTCAGGAATCTTATTTTCACTTCCTGCGCTTTTTGCGGCCTTTCCTAAGAAAAATGCGTTCCAGCATACCGGCTGATTGCTTTCAGCATCCTCACTGCTGTTACCCTGACCTGTGCATGACAAGCATAATCCTTTGTCTTCCAGCACAGGCGGCGTCACCTCTCGTGACTCGGAGCAGTTCTCCCTGGCTGATTCACTGGCTCTTCTACTCTCCTTGATCTTAGAGATCTCGAGCTCTACCTGCTGGCGTCTTGCTTCGATTACCTTCAAGACATACTTAACATCCTGAGGTTCTTCCTCGCGAAGCAGCGCCTTTCCGCCATTTACTTTCGCGAGTTGAGCCTGAAGGTTCGTTAAGCGCGCCTTCGCTAACTCAACCTGGTTACTCACATCGAGTGAGTGCCGCCATGGATAACTCTCCATACCGCCGTCTGTACCCCTCAACTGTCCTACCGGCTCGAACACATGCACAGGGACGTGAACAATGCGACCAAGGAAACTCACACTTTCGATGCGTCGATCCACATTGCCAGCTCCTTGGCGTCGGAGTCCACCGCCACTTTCACCGGACGATGCGATGAGCTGTCGCACACCGGTGGTCCTGTGCACGTTGTCGTCACTTACTGTGACCCGCCGGTGACCGTCAAGTTCTCGACGCGCTGCTTTCTTTGACCGGATGCAGCCCCGCGTCGCTGGACTACTGCCATGGTCCTTGCCTCCTTGTCACCGTCTCTCCGCAGGTCCTTTCTCGACCGCTGGTGTTGCCTGATCGTCGCCTTTCTCCCTGCCTTCAGTCTTCTTCCTGCGCCGTCTTCCGATGGCCGCAGGATCCTGTCGACTGCGCCAGTAAAGTTCAGGTTCTTCTTCTTTGCACCAGAGGTGCCCTGCCAGGGACGGTTTGTTCACTTGAAGACTGAAGCGTTCCTTCGCACCAGGGGTGCCCCGTCAGAGACGGTCTTGTGAGGAGTTGAGATGCAGGGGTAAGGCGAACACATGAAGTTTATGAACAGATATATTTACATTGCATACAAGTTCAGGCACTAGAGACAAATTAAACAGCAAAGAGATACACAACAACAAAAAGGTGGAACTGGCTAACACTAGGGGAGGTCCCTACTCGGCGTAGCCGAAGATGCATAGCATCTCGCCTTAGCCCAGAACCCCTATTCCGGCTCTGGGGCCCGGTTTTAAAGCCCGAAAAGCCCGGCCCACATTTGGTGGCTTCCAATCATGTTACAATGTTCACATGATTGGTTTATCGAGAGCCTCGCCAGCCCTCCAACAACTGTTGGGTAAATCACCATCTCCACCACAAAATAAAAATAAAAACAAACACAAATACACATTCGTGCCAGCACGTGCGCGAATCGGTACCACGGGGCGGGGGGACACCCGTTTTTCCCGGCGCATTCGCGAGCGGCCGTGTTCCGTGAAAGGAGACGCTTCGCTTTGAGTGCCCCCAGCCGCGTTCCGATTACCCTGCGTACACTACCGATCCCTTACAGTGCTCATATTCAACATGTCACTCCGTCATTTGGTGTGAAAGCCGGTGCGGCGCGCATCTAGGCTTTCATCGTGAACAAAGAGCAGAACGCTCATGAATATACTGCCGCATGGAGACTGGTGTGCGAGGTCAGGGGAAAAAGTCTGTATTGGTAACTGGTGTCGAGCGAGTGCCGGCGCTCTGACATCCATGAGGAATGGGAAACACGAGGAAAAAGGAGTGCGAGAAATTCATTATCGAAAGGAGGGAAAGCAGAATGCTGAAATAGAAAAAAGTCACATGTAAGACAGCGCACAGGGAACCAAAACCAATCTACCTGAGAAAGTGTCCCAAGTTCGCGTGGTTAGCACGCGATTCGCGCCCATGTGGGTAATACTACTGCTGGGTGCAGCGCAGGAGGGCAGAGGAGTGGGGAAGTGGTGGCAAAGGCGATTAGGAGTAACCCACCCGGAGAAATGACTGAAACACCAGAAGGAAGGTTACCCGTACCATGTACACGCTGCTTCTGTGTGTGCGCATGTGTTTCAGAGCACAAGTAATATTAATATTCGGTCGCTTCAGGCATTTCTATCTTGCCACGAATATAGCGGTCCTACCACTGCGCCGTGCACTTGTTCCCGCTTTCTGCTCCATGTCTTGCCGTTGTTGATGTCGAGATTAATGACATAACGAGAAGACGGCCAGTGCTGGCTCCTTCTAGAGTGCAGGTGCATTTGAATTGCAAATAGACCCGCCTGAAAACGTTTCCAGACGGTTCCCGTCCATCTTGCTGAGAAAGTGAGTCTCTCCAAACGACGCCAGAAGAGTTCGGGCGAGACGGCTGAGTCGCACTCGTCTTCTTTTGGGAGGTTTATGCTCTTACAATGACATCCGTTTTTGCGAGTCTTTCTAAACCCTCGATGCATCCGAATCCGTAGCAGTGGGTGGAGTTTTGGCTATTTGTTTCGGCAAATTTCAGTTTGCTTAAAATTCAAATTTCAAGTTTTAAATTTATATTTTTACTCAAACAATAGTGGAAAATGTGTATGTAAGTCCACAGTTACATGATAAATTTTTAGTGTTTGCAGTTTTAAAATTAATTTCCATAATCTTTTTAATAAATATCTGATTTCAAAATTTTAGCGTGCAAACTGTGTAATGTATGTATTTTAAAAAATTAATCTTCGGATTTCAATATAGAAAAATTCGCAACAAAAATCTGCTTCAGAAGCTTTCTTTTGTTTGTTTTTGAGACTACAAGCTCCTGTCTTCGAAAAGGATACAGCAGAGGGCCTGCCGCATCTCTGCCCGTCTTACTCCTTATTTTGACCGGGAGAAATCTTTGTGACTAAACTTACACACTGAATTTTCCACGCTGTTAACAGCGTCGAAAGACCGCTCCGGCCGAATGTCTTAATACAGCTAAATCTTAGTCTAGTCATTTCCTTGGCGCGTCGCTAGCGTTGCCAGCCGATGAAATCGAGAAGAAGCCCAGAGTCGCTTCCAGGGATGCACGTCCGACACGGCATCATGTGTTCCCTAATACCGAGATGGCGAAAAGCAGGGGTTGTCCTCCTTGGGGAAGCTGGCGAACCTGGTGCTTTTGTTTCGGCAATAAGGCTGCCTTCCCTATAGATGGCTGCGCTATCGTCTTCGAACTCAACTTATGTTCTAAATGAAACATGAATGATAGCACTGGTGGGCCGAGCAATCCGTGGTCTCGAGTTCACAGCCAGCTTTACATCCTTCCACTGGCATAACAAAGAGTGTTACACCCTTGATTACATTGTTTGAGCGCTGATTACAATGTTGTATAGGGTGCCCTTAAGGGATGTAAGAAGTGATATTGATGGAAGTAGATCAGTACATCCACTGTTATCCCCGCTCTAAAGCAGAGGAAAGCGAAGAACCTGATCCCCTCGGAATGTCTGTAGCTGCAACAACATTGTGCATTCAGTTTGGTGCATTGGTTTGGTTTATGGGGGTTTAACGTCCCAAAGAGACTCAGGCTATGACGGACACCGTAGTGAAGGTCTCCGGAAATGTCGACCACCTGGGGTTCTTTAACGTGCACTGAAATCGCACAGCACACGGGCCACTAGAATTTCACCTTCATCGAAATTCGGGCGCCACGGCCGGGATCGCACCCGCGGCTTTCGACTCAGCAGCCGAGCGCCATAACCACTGAGCCACCGCGGCGGGACACATCGCTTATTCACCGATTAGCTAGAGCAATCTGAGTAAACAATGTAGTGAGAGCGCTGTGTCACACGAAGAGACCGCAATTTCCAGTGTGATCGATAGTACAGCTGAACTCATCTCCCTTATCACTTTGACCTCGTCTCGTGCCCGGAACGCATCCTTAGAATACGACGAATTTGTGAAAAGTAAAGTGCTACGTTGCGCAAGAAAAATCAATGCCAAAACACACTTCCACTGCTGAACAATAGCAATGGATCAAAGGAAACTGAGGCGATTACAATCAAGCAGTTTCTTCATCGGAATAGAAAGTTGTATTTCTTGAAAAAAAATGACTCGGGCTCGAAATGACGTTTCAGGGAACAGTGAAAATTCTCCCTTTCCTGTCGTCCTTTCCTTTATGGTAACTTCTAGCAGAAAGCTAATCACCACTTATTTACACTACGTGCGGAGAACGTGATAGTAATATACCGACAATGGTGGCTTGGGTAGAGACGGGTCCAAATATGCCGGCGACCCGCCGCGGTGGCTAAGCGGTAAGGCGCCCGTCTACCGAGTCGGAGTATCCGGCTTCCAACACGACCGCGGCGGCCGCGTTTCGATGGAGGCAAAACGCATGTCGCGCCCGTGTGCTGTGCGATGTCAGAGCACGTTAAAGATCCCCAGGTGGTCGAATTTATTCCGGAGACCTTCACTACGGCACCTCTTCCTCTCTTTCTTCTTTCACTCCTACCTTCCTCTCATCCCTTACGGCGCGGTTCAGGTGTCCGCCGAGATATGTGAGACAGATACTACGCCATTACCCTTCCTCAAAAACCAATTTACCAATATGCCAGCGAAAAAAAAGATGCCCAGGCTTAGCTTGATTAAGCCAAAAATGCGTTGCATATTGCGCGGTCTTTTTGCGCGAGGTATTGCTTGGCGGCACTCGATTTTGTCAGCAGCTTTTCCTCCGTGACGTATGGATGGATGGATAGGAGCGCCCCCTTTGAAACGGGGCGGTGGCAACCGCCACCATGCTCAGCCGTCCTTTTTTGTTTTTTTTTCTTTTTTCTTTTTTTTTCACGTGGTTTGGTGACGTCACACGTGACGTCACGTCACGTGGTTTGGTGGCTGCCCGGCCGCGCCCAAAGGCTGAACTGAGTGATTGCAATATGCTACGCATAAAAGACCCCGACTGGCAAGGCCGATCAACTCCCTTAGATGCCCGTGTATCTGCTGGTTGACAGTTCGAAACCTGACCTATGCCTAACGCAGGTTTCAACTAGAAATTCGTTTCCAGATTTTCCCCAGATTCCAACGCGACCAATATGGCACTTCTGCTATAATTTGGGCGCCCACAGTCTTTGCGCAAAAAAATGCCCCACCGGCCAAGATAGTGCGTCGCTCTAGGTGGGTAAGCCAAGTTATCTGTATCTCTGTCTTCTTAAAATCTGTCCTCGCTTCGGCGAGCGCGGCTTCGGCCGCTTATCTGATTGTTTCAGCAGCGTCCGCTCCGGCGGACGCAGTTGTTGCTGCGACGCGCGTCTTTTCGATCTTTTAACTCTCCTCTATCTGCACGTGGCAGCGGTGGTGGCTTGGCTCGAGCCAGTAGCAGGCCCGTGGAATTTCCTTTCCATCCTTCTCAGTCACAACAACAACAACAACTGTCTTCTTAAAGCTGAAGCAAACAAATCAGATACACCCTGACATCGCCACCGCCACTGGAGCACATTTTTATGCGAAGCATATTACTAGAGCTACACTACAGCCCGTCGAGCGCGGCGGTGGAGCTACCATTGACCTTGAGCGTGACCACGTGACACCACGTGACAACATGACGTCACAGCAGAGGAGAGATGGGCTGCCGGCTCGCGCGGTCGGCCGCGGCGGTGGAGGCTCCACATCAGAGGCGCGGCGGCTGACCACGTGACAACATGACGTCACAGCAGAGGAGAGATGGGCTGCCGGCTCGCGCGGTCGGCCGCGGCGGTGGAGGCTCCACATCAGAGGCGCTGCAGCTGACCACGTGACGCTACAGCAGCGGTATAAAGCTCAGCTTGCCTCGCTCTCCGGGCACTTACGAGGCGGCCAGGTGTTGGGACGCCGCCTAGAAGCAGGGCTGATTACAACGAGAAGCGAAAGCTTCAGCGTGCCACAGAGACCGATGAAGAGCGGGATGAACGTCAACCAAGGAAAGCCATGTATTACCAAGCCTAGCCATCAATATGCTTCGCATCTGACTAGGGTTAACCTTAGCTAAGCCTCAGCCATTTTTTTCTTTTATGATTGTGTTTTCCTCTGCGGCTAATTAAAACTGAAGTAGGTCGCAAAACGTCGCTGCGCGTCATCCTTTGTGAAATCATTTTTCTAAATAGGCAGTGGTTTAGAGCTGCCAGAAGTTATTATGCAGCACAGAAATCTATATGGTCCCTGCTATTATTATCACTGCAATGCACTGTTAATTATATCTGCAGTGGTTATGTACAAATACAATAGATTGTTCTTAGTGCTATTAGAATGTCATACTTACTACACGTTCAGTTGGGCGAGTTGGTAGATATTCATGATGTAAACAGCGCGAACTACAAGGGACAAGAAAAGAAGGGACACAGGACGAGCGCTGACTCGCAACTAAAAGGTTTATTCACTGAAACCTTCTTATATGAAGTAACAATCAAAGGGAAGAAACATCTGGATATCAAGACCAGATGATAGCAGGGGCGTGTTCTCGGTTAATTCAGTCATTAAAGCGTCAGGCCACTCCGCTTACGACAGACGTCCAACCTGAAAAGAATAAATTTGCCGTTTTGCCATATGTACACCGCGTCTCCCACGGACTAAAAAACGTAGCAAGTAGGCACAAAGTTGGCGTGTTTCTTTCAGCCCCCGTCAAGCTCAAACAGATATGCCCTGCCATTGAAAGAAAGAAAGAGGCCAAGAAGAAAAAAGAAGGATGTGGGGTTGCGCACAGGGATAAGTTTGTGGCCTGTAAAACATGTGTTGTATACAGTGTACCCCTTTCCTGTGGAGCGCGTTACATTGGTCAGACCGGGCGTTGTCTTAACAAGCGCCTACAAGAGCACAGGAGCAACTTAAACATTGGTGATGACCTTTCACATTTGGTCAAACATTGTCTAGAATGTAAAGTCATGAAAAAGAAAAAGAAAAAATGCACCGCATTATTTAATCAAACACGTGTACTATACACCCACAGTGATCAGACGACACGAGAAGTTGTCGAGGCTTTTCACATCGCAGGGGATCAACTGAATTGCGTCAGCAAACCATCTGTTTTCCTTTGCGATAGGAAGATGAATTTTCTCGGGAGCACCTGACGAATGTTGCGTTTCATGGTTTTTAATTTTTGTGTTGTTTCTTCCCTTTGATTGATTCTTCATATAAGAAGGTTTCAGTGAATAAACCTTTTAGTTGCGAGTCAGCGCTCGTCCTGTGTCCCTTCATTTCTTGTCCCTTGTAGTTCGCGCTGTTTACATCATGAATACTTACTTCAGCTACGTGGATATAGGTGCAAATATGGGCGCATATGCGCTTTTTTGTACACACTTTTTGTTAAATTCCCACTGGGGCGATCGTCGGCATATGGGGAATAGGAGAGGAGAGTACAGGGCAAGTGAAACCTTTTGCCGCAGTACAGGTATATCGTAAATTCTCTCGAATGAACGTCTGCGCTCTGTGCGCCAGTGTAGCACTTCCCCAGCAGCAACCAAACACTCAACTCTTGTCCCGTGAAGATGTCAACAGTGTAGGTGACCGAGCGGCTTCCGTATATTCAGAGAAGGACTTTCCTCTGCGGCACTTCAGGCACTTTTGCACTGAAAAAAAATTAAGATTTCCACTTTCGTGAAACTTTTTCGCTGCAAGCTGTCCACCAAATGGATGTTCCGCCATTCCGCATCGCCAAATTAAAAATATATATCCATACATAAAGTAAGTTTATGAGCTCCGCAGAGCAGGGTCTCGTGAAGCATTTTCTCCACACGCAAATCTGAGCAGCGGAGTGATGTACTATTTTCAGCGGTGATGCATTTTCAAATGCCTCCCTCCATCAGAGGCACGTTTCCAGTTCATCGAATCCCGCTAGATTTCTGAAAGCGCTTGGAGGCGGCGCAGCACGTATAAAACGTACACAGTCTTTTCATCGAGAACTCTCACCGCACGCATTCATTTCGCCGCTTCCTTGCAGAAATCATGCAGTGCGTGAATGTTTTCGTAGAAAAGATAAGCGAAAAGAAAAAGAACGGAAGCGAGAGGAGAAGCCTAAGCGTGCGTGTCACTTTACATATTCGGCGCAGGTGCGTAGAGCATAGGCAATGCTCGGATGTGCACGCCCGAAGACAAGGGACGGTCCCACAACGCAGGAATTCATTTTGTAATATTTTTAGAAATTGTAAGACTGCCGTATAATACTCACTGCTGAATGGCCCGTTGTGGCTCGTACTTTGATCTCAAGCAAAAAACAACATGCTTATTTTTGGTTTTGTTGCTTGGATCTTCATACAACAAATCATATCAACACATAACAAACGTCCATGAGAGATTTTGAGAAAATATAATATTTGTATAAATAATGATAGCAGTGTACTTACTTCATGAATCATAACCAAATAAGAGCAACAGCCTGTTATGAAACTGAAACTAAGCTATATACACTCTTCTCATAAATTGAAGGAGGGCTAGAGACGAAAATTTCTATATAAAGTACTAAAATATGGGCATTCGCGTTAGAGGTGCACTTCGTAACAAGGCTGAAGAAAATGTCTGAAAAGTGGCGTAGCGGAATTAAAATCTTCCAGGCTATATAAATTAACAAGATGACGGTTCGGGCTAGTGGGTATGCGTTATGTTCCAGAGCGCCAAGAACTCCGGGGGCAAACACAAGCGCTAACTTCTACTAAGGCTTTATTTGGTGCACACAGAATTTATACGTGAAGAAAAAAACGATACATGCCAGATTAAACAATATAAATTACACAAGATAATAAGAAAAAGCGATTTGTATTATCAACCACCAACTAGGTTTCACTCGTTGCACCACTAAGGTAGTGTACGGCGTTCCGCTCACTAGCAACACAGTGTACATTGGTCAGACTGGACGCTGTTTTAATGAGAGAGCAAGGGAGCATTATAATCTGGTGAAAGAAGGGAAGAGCGGTCATCTTGCCGGGACTCTAAGTGTTAACCCATTTTATGGAAAACTAAGTTTCTTGGGTGTGTAAAGGATCGGATGGAAAGAGAGATTATTGAGGCACATCATATTAGAAAAGCAGGTGGTCAGTGTGTTAGCACCCCTTTCGTTGCGTCTTGATAATGAACAGGCGTTTTTGGACAATTGCGGTTGATTTCCACGAGGCGATAGTAGCGCTGCACTTAAGCATTGTTCTTCTGAATAAGATTCAGTTGGAAGTGCAGCATACGTCCTATCGTACTTGTGTTTATTTTGTCCCCGTTTTTTCGTGCTGCTACGTTTTTTCAAGATGGATCAATACCAAATGGCCCAGAATTCGGTGCTTCTACTTGTTCTGAGCCTCTAATCAGAAAAGGATCATCAACGCTCAAAAGTTTAAGATGTCCTAGCAGAAATAGCGCTACTTCCTTCTGCCACGTGCCTCGTTCAGATATGATGACGCGGAACGGTGCTTCAGGCTTGTGTGTTTTAACCGAAAAAAACATCTCGAGGCCAAGTTCATCCGCATTTTAGATTGCAATCGCAAACCTATACAGTTCAAGCCGAAAACAATCTTTTTGCTTGCGATTCTACCTTTCCCAAAAATACGCTTTGCTGCTATTAAAAGCTGAATCTACTGCATCCCGCGCCTTCATACGGTATGAATCCCATGGAAATACCGCGAAGCCACCTTCTTTAGGCTTCTGAAGCAAATCATATCAGGCTTTATAAGGCGGCTAGGTGTGTTTAGTTTTGAATATATCATTACGTTCGAGCAGCATATTGGCGGCGCGGCGAACCGATGGAGTTGCACGGAGCTCAGCTGGACGACGCTACTGAAGTTGAGACGCCAGGCCCCGAACGCCGTTTTTCTTCTCTCCAGCTGCCGATCTAATTTCATCTTCAGGGCTGGTACAGGTGTTCGTAACGTCGTATTTCAGAAGACGCAGCATCTACCTTTGGAGCTTCGTCGGAGCCGCCGTCCTGCTGGTCTCCCACCAGTGCCATTCATGATGCACCAGGCAGCGGACCCTGCGCGAACACCAACGCGGTCATTGCTCCTAGACCGGTGATCTGCCGTCCACCGCCGGGATCCCAGAGGCGCAATCGTTTCTGGAGCGTTGTCCCTTTGCCAGCCAATCCAGAGATGTTGACGAGTGGCTCACCCACTACGAATGCGTCAGCCGCTGCAACCGCTGGGACTGGAGCTTAAAACTTGCGAATGTGGTGTTTTTCTTGACCCAAACCACCCTGCTGCGGTATCAGAACCACGAACACTCATTGACCACATGAAAACGGTTTGTCGACGATCTCACGCTATGTTTCGACGACTGTTCTGCGAAGAAGAAACAGGCTGAGCACACCCTTGCCCATAGGGCCGAAGCAGTGGGCGATTGGTGGCAAGGTATGCTCGCTGTGCTGCGGAGCCAACATGTGGCCACATCCAGACGAAGAGTGAGACTTTAATGAATAATGGAGAGGTGACAGCCAGACGGATGACCTGCAAGAGAGATGTACGACCGCGGATACGGCCACCTTCCAAGATGATCCAAAATAATAGTTGCGTTTTCCTTCTTCGTGGTGTGCAGTATCATGTTTACATTTGGTTTTCTCAGCCGTAGAATGCCTTTGAGCTAAAATGCTGTTTGCGGCATAGGCGGCGACGTTGGCTGAAAGAAATCCACAGAAAAATAAGCCGGCAGCTTTAGGCGCCTTGGATTGCCGAGGGTAATTATACCCAATATCTACAACCATATCCACTGAAAAAGAACCATTAGCGAAGAAAATTTTTAGGAATAGAATATAGTTTGGTTTGGTTTATGGGGTTTAACGTCCCAAAGCGACTATGGCTATGAGAGACGCCGTAGTGGAGGACTCCGGAAATTTCAACCACCTGGGGTTCTTTAACGTGCACTGACATCGCACAGTACACGGGCCTCTAGAATTTCTCCTCCAAAGAAGTGACATAGTAGATTTTTATTAACCGAGCTTTAATAGAGCGCAATGACTACATTTTTCAGACGTAAGATTAGCAGCACGAGAGGATTGTAGGGATGATGCCAGAGGGAGCATTCTTAGAAAAATGTACACGTTTGCCAAAATTTGATGAATGCGCCGCTTTTGATTTTCTACAATTCATAAAACATTCTCGTGAAATAACCACCACATGGGAAATATTGTCATGTTGACTACGCACTGGGATCAAAACCAGGCACAGTCACGAGACGTCACATTACTAAGATGACAGCACATAGGCAGCGGTAAGACTGGTGTATAATTACAAATGTTTATTGGGCTCACTTGCGTCCGTAAAGAACTGAACGACACGCCGACAGCGATGGCAGTGAGTGAGCTGGCTGGTCCACGAAGAAAATAATCGTCGCCGCCTTTGGCCACGCTCAGTCTAATAGTGGTGAAAAACTTTTCTCATAATGATCGGTAAGCACCTCCGAAAACTCTGAACAACGCAGAAACAGAAGCATACCGCTTCGATCTTGCCATACAAATCTGGTAGCCTCCTGCGATACAGTAAAAGTGATAGCAGCGTTTGGGTGGCTTCAAGCACCAATGAACAAATATTACAAAGCTTCGCGGCAATGTGATTCATATACTTGATCTCGCCCCTCATCCCTATGAAGCCTTAAGCTCAATTTTTTTCGCTTTTGATTATCGTATTTCTGACAGAAACCCGCGAATGAGCTGTTGCTATTATGTAACCTAAAGGATGACTGTGCTTACGGGCAAGAAAAGCCTATTGTGAAGCATGTTTCAGTGTATGTGCAGGAAGAACGCGAAGCAGACGCCGAACAACAGCATGTCATTCGTTCGAAAGAGGAACCCGATCCATTGCTGGTGATACAGCGAGCTCCTCGCATGCATTAAAGATTATCTACCCGCTAGGTTGGATAGGAGCCTGAGATACGGTTGTGCACGGAGCAACTTCTTAGGTGTACCCAATTAGCAGCAGAGAACTAGTAATTTTTCTGTGGTAGCCAAAACGCGTGCGACATGTCAGGGCACTAAATACAGTAGGAGCAGCTTGAACTTCAGCACCGACAGTGAACCGCAGAACAACGCGGTTGTCGTGGAATTCAGAGCAGAAAATGGAGCGCATTGGCCTCAGATGTTGAAATGGTGATATACGCACCCATTGAAGGAATGGGTACCAGCCAACAGTTGGTATCGGGCGCAGAGGCGCGCCGACAGCAGCCCTGCGGCATATTATAGTGGATGCTAATTAATGCCGTGTTATTTTGTGGACTTTGTCGATTTTAAAATATGGTGAGCCCGCAGTGGCCGTAGCCCGTGACCGCAATTATGCGTACTCCCTACCTACCCGCAGCTCAACTTGGGAGTCCCTGAAACGCGCCTCATCCGATGTAGCCGCTTTTCAAGCGACTGCTTTGATGTACCCAAAGTAATCTAAACGGACACATTGACTTTGTGACCTACGTCAGGCGCACCCTACAAAGCGCTAGCGCAGGAAGTGTGTTCTTTTGTACACTGATTTTAATTAGGGCTAGGAGGCTAGTTATAATAGCGAGTGTCAATGTTTGTTTCCCCATTTCAAGATTTCAAGTATAACAGGGCATGCTTCACTGCCAATCTTTCGTTTTCACCTTCGAGAACTGTCTAAAAAACTTGCAGCCCTACTCGAAGCAGGGAAAATGACGACAAGTAAAGTCGTCGAACTGCTAGTCACCGCAACGTCGCCGTCGGTTTTACATACTCTGTTCTCTACGTCGTAGAAAACAGGACGTCGATCACACGGGTTGAGTACCTTGTCCGCACTGCGCGAGGCGTCAATCGAATATTTTTTTCTTTGTAAGGCAATGACGTCATTTTTTTTATCTTGTGCGTGTAATCCTTGCTAGAGAGCGTTCACTCAGAGGAATCTTGATCATCCGACTTGCCTAGTTCTTCGACATCTCTTTTACAATGATTTCGAAGGGGCAGTTGCAGCTATGTCCGGCTACAGCAGTTAAAATTTCGAGGGGCCGCTTAGGTAATCTAAAGTGCGATGAGCTGAAAACCTTTCCCGCAACGCTTTCCATCGTTCTTGCGCTAGACAAGCAGAACTGCATATGCATTGCCAGGAACTCGGCGTAGCGCAGGCATATGGCGCTCAGGAATGGCACGCTATCATTGTGATACAGATGCACGACCTGCCCGAGTTTACTTTCGGGAAAGAATGAACTGGTTTCTTGACCTCCAGAGAGCCGCTGCGGGGCCTCCCCAGTGGATCTCGACTAGAGCCGTTGTGTATGTGAAAGGAATTTTAATCTAACGAAGCCAGACTCGTGCTGACTGACCCCGACAGTGTTTTATTTACATAGCTTTTTGTGTGTTTTTTGCCGAGTGTTTTTCGAATAAATGTTATGTGCCAAAGCCAGGCAATCAATAAAAAAAGTCGGCGTAGCACGCTGGGCTATTGAACGGAAGGATGGTGGTTCGATTCTCGCCGTACACAAGGCTTTAGGATTTTGGTTCTGGTTGCTCACTAGTTAATCATAAGTTCTGAATAATATTGACTAGTTATGACTTTCACTTCAGGTATAACGGATGGACGGACAGAGTCATAAGCAAAAGTTTGAGCTATTAAAGGTTTGATTTGATTTATTGGGGCCCAAGGCGACTCAGACTATGAGGGACGCCGTAGTGAAGGGCTCCGGAAATTTCGACCACCTGAGGTTATTTAACGTGCACTGATATCGCACAGTACACGGGCGTCTAGAATTTCGCCTCCACCGAAATTCCGCCGCCGCGGCCGGGATCGAACTCGCGTCTTTCGGGCCAGCAGACGAACGCCGTAAAAGGCTTTCGCCTTACGATGTACTGTTGTAGCCGGACAAGCGAAACTTTCGGCATGTACAGGGCGGGACGAAGGGGGAAGGCATGGAGGCATTGCAACACGTCTTTATCGGGGTGTTATTAGCGTCGAAATGACGCTGCATACTTTACCGTTGTATTTTAAATGGTACTAGCAGGCGGTTAACTAACGGCCGCTTTCGTGGGTGTGCTTTAAAATGCATAATTCAATGTGAAGCTTTTTTTCATGTGATTTTGCGGGCACAGTTCTCGCCCAGTGCCTACCCCCCCCCCCCCCCTTCCTAATTACGGATAACTTCAAGACGTATATATTGTGACGAAGACGAAGCTGGCAGTGGCGCGGGACGGAGCGCTCGCGCTAGGCCAGCGGCCATTAAATCATCTCTTACTCATGGTTCACCACGTCTCATTCTTCGGCTGGCCGCCACGTAACACTTGGTGTGAGGTGCTGGGGTCCCTTCATCGCCATCCTGGTCACGGAGCTTCGGCGTCCTGGGCCTGCCGTGGACGTCGGCCGTGAGTACCTGGTCAGCGCAGCACGGCCGTGCCCCAGCCCGCCCGACCTGAATCGGCCTCGACGCTCACCCCAGCCCCGTCCCCCGCCCGGACCATACGACACGATGACTCATGACCCCACGGACCCAAAACCCCACCGACCCCAAGACCCCACCGACCCAAGACCCCACCGACCCAAGACCCCACCGACCCAAGACCCCACTGACCCAAGACCCAAACGTGAAGACACCGTCCCCCTGCCTCTGCCATTCGGTGCGTCCAGAGACCTCGGCCGTCAGCTCCTGGCACCCTACGGCCCGGATGCTTTGTGGACCGGGACTCATTCTCTCATCTTTCTCATCGTGGCGGCCAGCACTGCACCATCATCTACATACTGTTCAACCCCCCACTCAAGACCATCGCCATTCCGCCGTCTGTTCGTCACCGATCGGGACGATCGCTCGGAGGCCCCGCGTAGTGTGACGAAGACGAAGCTGGCAGTGGCGCGGGACGGAGCGCTCGCGCTAGGCCAGCGGCCATTAAATCATCTCTTGCTCACGGGTCACCACGTCTCATTCTTCGGCTGGCCGCCACGTAACAATATTGCAGTGTTTTAAAAGTACTCTGGCTCTGAAATGACTTCCCATACTCGTATGTTTTGTTTTGGAATGTATGTTCTTCTCCGCCTTTGTACACAAAGAAGGACTTCATAGCTCCACTGTGAAAAAGCCTGGAGGGGACACTTACGCTACGCCATAAGGGCACGAGGCGATACTCTTAATGGGTTAATGCCCACATATCCAGAATTAATCATTCTCGAATTTGCGTTAATAAAACTCTGGGATTCGCCATACTATCCAGGAGCAGTAGTGCAGCAGGCAAACGTTGCGCAACTGCCCTCTGATGGCAAGTGCTACCACCGATGGGTCATTATTTAAATCAAATCGTTAATTTAACAGCCACCTGCCATGGTGGTCAGTTTGCTCACAATCCGTTGGGCAGGTAGCGATAATGCCACAAAGTCACAAGACCTAGCCCCCCCCCCCCCCCCCCCCACGGTTTCGGAGCAGCCGGAGCAGACGGCCACTCCGGCTGCGAGGCTTCACATGGTCGCCGACGCCTGCGACACTGACGCCGGATAATTGTCTTCAACATGAGGGTACATACTACCGCTCTCGTGGTAAAATAAAATTTCCCTGAAAAGTTTTGTTCACATGTATTGTTATTGGCCGCACGCCTTGCTGTTACTCCCACCCTGCGACAGCAGCCCCCCTGCATCTTGCTTACGCCTCGGATCGGTGTTGGTCTATAATATTAAGTACTCAAATGTAGGGTTTGGTTTGGTTTGGTTTATGGGGTTTAACGTCCCAAAGCGACTAAGGCCATGAGAGACGCCGTAGTGGAGGGCTCCGGAAATTTCGATCACCTGGGGTTCTTTAACGTGCACTGACATCGCACAGTACACGGGCCTCTAGAATTTCTCCTCCAAAGAAATTCCAGCCGCCGCGGCCGGGATCGAACCCGCGTCCTTTGGGTCATCAGCCGAGCACCATAACCGCTGAGCCACCGCGGCGGCTCAAATGTAGGGCTCCACGGACAACAAAGCAAGCAACAAGCAAACGGAAACGTGTTAACGGCCGATGAGCTATGAGGTCGGCTGTATTAAAGCGCTGCGAATTGATTTTGCCCACGTGGGGTTCGTGTACGTGCATTGACATAGCACGGCACAGTTTCATGGAAATGCGGTCGCTGTGACCGGGATTCAACCCCTTGTCCGTGGCATAAAAGCAGAACACCAACGCCACCGCTGCCACCTATTACCATTATCATCATATTCAGCGTCACTACGCACTCTGTAGTACAAAAGCCTCTCCCATATCCCCATTTACATTGTGTTGTACCTGAAGAACACACCACGAGCTAGTTGATTTTCCATCACAAAGAAAACAGCTCAAATGTAACGAATGACGCAGAGAGGGGAGACGAGCCTGTGTCTCGTCTCCCCTCTCTCCGTCATTCGTGAAGTTCGCGCTGTTTTCGTTGTGTTGTATCAGCCACGACCACCTTATCCCCGCAAACGCTTTAACCTCCTCCGCCCCCTTACTTTGTGCGGCCCTTCCTATGCTTGCCTTCTTTTAGAATACAGTCAGTTACACTTGATGACCATCTTTTATCTCGCCTTCTCATCGCAAGCGTTGCCTAAGCAGGTTTCTTCTCAATTTCAAGTGGGTTGTCATGAACGCGCTTTCGTTCCTTTGGAACGAAAGGTGGAACAACACCGGGAGGGGGGGCGGGGAAATAAAAATTGCTGGTCGTTTAGCCTCGTTAAACCTAGTGTGTACGCGAAAGCTTCCCACACGCTGCCGAACGGGTTCGACGTGAATTTGTGGTGAAACTGTTTCATTGCAGTCCCAAATTCACTGAGACGAATCACGTAGTTAGTCCGACTCTCTGAGTCGGTTTCCATCGGCTGTTGAGCATACGTCGAGGCGACTGCTTCCTTCGCGGCTCGTTGTCGTTGCTTCTTCGCTTCTTGTCGTCGTCTTTTAGCGAGCCGTTCTTCTCGTTCTTTGGGCGTCTCAGCCGCACGCTTGGCCTTCCGCGCTTCCCTCTCGCGTTGTCGGCCAGCTTTGTATCATGCTACGACTTCCGGATCCGTCGACCTAACTTCTCGTAGCCTTTGCTGATGCCGTACTGAGTACGCATGTTTGCAATCCGCCTCTTCATCTATTGCGCATCGGAAAAGCAAGCGCAGCTGCGCCAGCCGCGGCGGAAAGAACACGGCGCATGCGCAGTGAGGCGCATAGCTCAATGATGACGTCACGCGCAGCGATGCAGAGAAGGTCGGCACAGCGGCGGTGACGGCGTGCAGCGGACACCTGTGGCTAGGCGCAACCAGTTGCCTTGGAAACAGCACATGCGCAGAGGAGGCCTTGCGCACGACCCGGTGAAATTCTCCGCAGCTAGCGTAGTGAAGCTTTCTTTCCAGTAAACCTTATCTTACACCGCTAATAACAGAGAATAACAGAAACTGTGCGGTGGAGTTCGCGCGTTCTGCACCTGGGCAACGATAAACCCTTCATCATCACAACCCGGCGACGGCCACAATGAACAATAAATGGAATGAATACAATCGGCGTTCATCTGAAATGCAGTTTCAATGGTTATTTATTTCCAAATACTGTTAGCCCTTGCGGGCTGTTACAGGGTCGGAATGGTATAGTCAGTCAGTTCAAGACAGTTCCAGCTCTTTTACAAAAGTTTCAAGTGAACAAGTTTTGTTGAATACGTGTCGGTCAAGGTTATTCCATTCTATAATTGTTTTAGGCAGAAACGAAAACTTATACACATCAACTCTCGGCATGTATGACATAACTGCTAAATGATGGTTAGTACTCGATGACAGTCTTCCGGGTGGTCGCAAGTACAAGGTAGAATTCAGATTGAACATACTGTGATAAAGCTGATAAAAAAACTTTAGCCTAGCAATTTTTCTGCGAATAGCCAATGTTTGTAACTGCTCGTAAGAGAAGTTCTGATACGGACTGCGTTCTTCGGTAAGACGAAAATATAAACCTTGGTGCCAATCTTTGATCACATTCAACCTTCTTTTCAGGACCGCAGTGTGTGGGCTGTCACTACGCTGTACTCTTTTTCTGTCAGCCATGGGCTCAGCATTTGCGCAAGTATAATGGTACAATCTGATTTTACTATAACCGACGCTCAAACGCTTAACGTTTAAACGTGCGCATGTCGGCTCCACTATGATTCTGAACATTACTCAACCGAAAATGTGTCGGACAGCGTGCGTATAGCAATGCTACACAGCAGCTCGCAAAGACTGCCGAAATAAGCTCACACGTCGTTATCCTGTCCCAGTTTGGACAATCGTGGTGCAAGGATAGGCTTGTAGGCTTCCGACCCGGCAATAATTCCGCAATGGCACGCAGTTCCACCCAATGCTACTGCCCTTTTGAGAAGGACGTTACTTTTGTGTTGCAGCGCATTGACCGTTCGCCGACTCAATGATGTGTGACATTGAAATGGCTCTTTCTTGTTTTCACCGGCTTTTCTTTCTCCTCATGGACAGTAAATACAAAAGTAACATATGCCCGTCACGATTTGCAGAAGATTTACGTCATAAAAACAGCTTACCTAAAGCATAAAAGTAAAAGAATGGACGCGAGAACAGCCACAGATTTGTTATTCTCCTCCAAAAAGTTTAGTACAAAAAGGCAAGGCAAACACCAAGAAAAGGAGTTAAGAGAAACAGCTCTGCTCAGAGGTACCTCGCACGACGTGACTGACAGCTTGAACTCTGAATGCGCGACGTCCACTGATGTATCGATCGCTGGCCAAGAGTCCACTGGTGCGTGCCGTCACACGCCTTGCATCCTAAGGGAGGGACTGGGAGGATGCCATCCGTATGTCTTGCATTTGACGATGCGCTGGACGAGAGAAGTTGACGTCGTTGGCCACAGAACTTGCTTTTAGTTTGGCGGGGCATGCTCACTGGGTATGCTGAGACCGCCGACGGTGCCGGTAATGTGGAAAAAAATATTCATTTCCTTGCTTCTTCAGTGGTTGAAATTAAAAAAAAAAGAGGTTAGTGATCACGTGACATCGAACTTTTGATTCTATATAGCATAGTATTTGTGACATCATGAGGACGGAGGTGCCGTCTACAGGCAGCTGGGGCCTCAGTGGTGTGTTGATCCGCCGAGGGGCCTTAAAGCTCCAGACGCTCGGCATCGGCTCAACCACCAGGATCCCCTTTCCCGCGGATACGGTTTAACCCCGCTCGGCTAAGCGTGGGTTCTCGGGTCCGTCGTGGCGCACTGCCCACCATCATCCCTCTGCGGGGATGTCCCTGTGGGTTCTGGGAAACACATGTTGCTGCTACTTGCAAACATCTGCGTGTTGCAGACGCCCCTGCGGGGAATAGCCACGAAGAATTTGCGCAACACAATATGGTATGTTGCATGTACAATTTCCACTGATCACATTGAGTTTGCAGTAAAACAGAACGCAGAACACTGGTGCTTGATTTTTATGCGCAGTCACAGGGAACAAAGTAAGTATAAACGGAAAGGGATCAGCCAGTAGATTGCTGACACTGGCAATGTACAAAGAATAGTGAGTGCTTGTTGTTGTGCACTCGCATACAAAATTCTCATGACATGCCTGAAATTGGCTGCTGCAGTGGACTGCTTGTGCGTTCGACCGGTTTTCTGAGGGCTATGGATCCTACAGAGCGTTTTCAAAACAAGTACACAAGTTGCACGAAAAAATCTAAATGCAGCAAGCTGTTTAATGTGTAATGAGCCCAATGATATTGTGTCATACTTTCAGTTCAGTGCTAGTTGTGCAGAGATGTGCAAATTACTTTCTGTATCCATACATGCATGTGGCATTATTTGCGTCAGTGAAAATGGAAGAGTTTATGTTGTCTATGCTTTGCCACTGCAGGCTGAATTTTAACCGAATACAAAAACTGGGCAGCGGCACAACTTATTCTCCAGTCTACGTGTTCAGAAATATTCATGTTTCAAGGGCTGACAACAATGACAACGATCACGAGGACGACTGCTATGAGCCGGTCGTTAATTTCCATGCTGTCAGGCCGCCGTCCTCACACCAATGCCGTTATATCGTCCTCGTGAAGGCGTTTTCATTACAACAGTCATCACATATTGGTGATAGTCTCCTCCTCAAGGAACGATCGAATGTAACGCTATACTTGACCAACCCATGGCAGAAGTAACATCTTTACCGCAAAAAGGCCATTCAATAGGACAGGGGAAAAATGGGCACGTCTAAAGTGGAGAAGCTTGCAGAAAACCTCGCATATGCACGACGAGCTCGCACACCACACTGCTTTTGCCAGTCAACACCATGAATTGGAACCTGAAATAAGCATCAATGGTGCTGAGCCTTTGATGGAAAGCAGCTTCTCAAGAGGCGCGTTGATCTGCAGCTGTGTGCGTTTTGTCATGGGGCTCTAAGCTTTTAATTTCATTCGTTCAGAACTAGTCTACGCTTACTATCCAGACAGCTGGGTTTCTTTTATCTGGCTGCTTTGTGAAAATGACCATAAGTACGGCAAATAAAACCAGGGTATACTCGGCAAGAATGATTTGCATTAAAATTACTGCATGCATGGTTCTGCACTCACCAATGTACGGACCTTACGAAGCAGTGAAGGCCCACAGCCCACGACGCATTCGCGACAGATTGGGGAAAGCACCTTCTCCCAAGGCCAGGCAGCTTTCCACCACCTGTTTCACTACAGGTGAAAACGTGTCCGAGTGGGCGCCTAGCACAATCCATACCCCAGCTGAAATGCTACCCGTGAAAAATTACGATTACAAGCCGATACCACTCACATAAAAAGTTTCTTCAGCGCATTTAAGGTTCCCAAAAACTGCTAAAAGCACAAAGACAGCGTTTCCTCGCTGCTGTATGCTGGTCCACAATAATGAGTATAACGGACGAATTGAACTCCATTGTGCACTTATAGCAGACCGCAAATCAATTACTTTTAAAAATCATAACGGCAGTGTAACTTGCATGGCAGTCACCGACACAACGCTTGTGTCTTTCTGAATTTCCACTACAAATGTCGGCTAATATCGTCGTCACCCTCCTGCGTTCTTTACTGCGGGGCCCAATTCATTGAGGAGACCGCAAGCTCTTGCCGCAAACGCTCCGGTTCATAGCATGTAAAAGACTCCGCCTACATTAATTTAATTCATGAGAAAGGGGACAAAAATTACTTGAAAAATTATAGACTGATCAGCTTACTGTCCGTTGTCTACAAGGTATTTACTAAGGTAATCGCTAATCGCGAATAGTGTGAGGCCAACCTGCTTCAGCCAACCAAATGGCCAGGCAGGCTTTCGTAGAGGATTCTCGACCACGGACCACATTCTCGCTATCAAATAGGGTATAGAGAAATGTGCAGAATATAACCAACCCCTATATATAGCCTCCATTTATTTCCAGAAAGCATTTGACTCAGCGGAAACCTCTATATCCATGCAGGCATTGCTGAGCCAGGGTGTAGGAGAGCCTTCTGTGAAAATACTGGAAGATATCTATAGCAACTGCACCGCTACCATAGTCCTCAATAAAGTCAGCAATAACATTCCAATAACGAAGGGCGTCAGGTAGAGAGACACGATATCGCTAATGCTATTCACCGCCTGTTTACAGGCGGTATGGTATCACGCCTTGCTTCGAGCGACAAGCTTCATAAGCCGAAGGGGCGTTGCCTCATTTCGCTGCATAAAAGCGAGCGCGCAATAAAGCACGGCGAGATTCGTGCCGTGGCACTGCGCTTACGCTGGTCTCGTCGATTCCGTCCGAGTTTTATCAGTAACCTCTGTTACAGTCAGGAATAGTTCAAACCACAGTTTGAAGACACAGTTTGAAGAGCGTTCAATGCTTACCTATGCCTCCTTCCAACCGCAACGTCTCCGGTGGCTTCGCAAGTTGCATCTTTCTTGTCTTCTTTCAGCGGCAGATCTACCTCAGACCAGCCGGGGGCGGCACAGTTTAGGCACTTCTGACACCATGTACCGACTTAACGTCGACTGGGTTGACCGACGAGACCAGCATGAGCACACTGTCACGGCACAGTGCCACGACGAAGACCGCTTTGCTGCTGAGCATCGCTAAAGAAGAAGCCATCGAGGTGTACAATACCTTCTCCTACCAGGAAAACGAATCCAAGAACGACTACATAACGGTAGTCAAGAAATTCGACGCCTACTTCGCTTCGCAAGTCAATGAAGTACATCAGCGTTACCTGTTCCGGAGCCGAATGCGAGAGACGGGTGAGCCTTTCGAACATTTTATACGAGACTTGAAGACTAAAGCACGTTCGTGTATCTGCGGGATCAGAGACCAGATTGTTTTTGGAACGCATGATGCAAAAACTCGAGAGAAGCTTCTCGCCAACAGCCAGCTAACGCTACAGAAAGCAGAAAAACTGTGTAAGGCACCCAAAGCAGCGTCAGCACAACAGGAAGTGTGGCTAAGAGAACAAAAGCAAATTGGTCCTGTACCCAAGATAAGAGACGGTTCAAATGAGAGGATGCAAGCGCACTATAAATGCCGAAAGTGTGGAAGGACGCATGGCCCACAAAAATGCCCAGCGTTCGGAAAAATTTGCCGCGCGTGTCGAAAGGAGAATCACTTTGCCCAATGCTGCAGAACGAAAACTCAAGTTGGCGAGTTGCAAGGTACTGAACAAGATTTTGAAATACTCTTAGAGCCAGGCAGAGTGGACTGTGGAGGCAAAGGTCGGGAGTATGCCCGTCGAGCTCAAATTTGACAAGGTGTCTCCGGCAAACCTGCGGCCGTTTTCCCTGTACGCAAAGGTGCACCCCAAGCCGCCGTTAAAGCCCAGCAGTGCAGTGCTGCGATCCTACGGTGGAATTCAGATCAAGCTCGTCGGAATCGTGTGAAAAGAAGTGACCCCAGATGCGCGTACTTCCACACAGTACTTCTTCATTGTTCTGAAGGGGGGCCAAGCAATCCTTGGTTAGCGAGCTTTCGAGGCCCTTGGTCTGTTCTCCCGACAAGTCCACAGCGTATGGGAAAGCAGTCGGAAAAAGTTGCACAAGAATTTCGCCGCCTCTTTTTTGATAAAGGCTGTGTGCAGCGCCGCTACCGCATGGTTCTTCGTGACGGAGCACGCCCAGTCGTCCGGCTGGCGCGACGTGTACCACTGGCCCTGAAAGAGCAGCTACGAGAGCAGCTGGAGCGCATGGAGCGTGCACGAATCATCGCCAGAGTAACCGAGCCCACAGACTGGGTAAGCCCTCTCGTCATAGTACGCAAGAAGAACGGCAAAATAAAAGAGTATATTAAAAGAGAACAATACGACATGCCTACACGCGACGACATAGAGGCTGAACTTGCGGGAGCAAAGGTCTTCACGCGCTCAGACGCAAACTCGGGCTTCTATCAAATTCCGCTTCACGAAGAAACCTCCAGAATCTGCACGTTCGAAACACCTTTTGGCTGCTATCGCTTCCTGCGATTGCCCTTCGGCATCTCGTCGGCATCCGAAGTATTTCAAAAGACCTTAAACGATGGCTTCGAGGCATTGCTAGGAACGAAAGTTTATGTCGATGACATACTACTGGGGGCGCCTCCCGACAAGAACACGAGGAACGGTTGAGGTCTGTGCTGAAGGCTACAGAACGGGCAGGACTAACTTTCAACCCGGCCAAATGCGCCATCAGCGTGACAAAAACAGACTTCCTAGGCGGCGTAATTTAAGCAGAAGGCTTCAAGCCCAGTCCTTCTCTGGTTCAATGCATGCTGCATATGCCAGAGCGAAGCAATAAACTAGCCGAACAAAGAATGCTCGGCATAGTAAATTATTTTAGCAAGTTTATTCCAGCGCTCGCAGACATAACAAAGCTTTTGAGAAGCATTATCAAGAAAGGCGCAGTGTTTGACTGGACGCAAAATCACGAAAATGAGTGGCGTCAACTGTGCCACGCCTTGAGCGAATAACCGCTTCTATCAGTGTTTGATCCGACGAGGGAAACAAGTTTCATGTGACGCGTCATGCGACGGAGTAGGTGCCGCACTTTTGCAGAACCACAACGGCGCATGGAAACCAGTCGCGCACGCGTCAAGAACACTCTCGGAAGCAGAAAAACGCTACTCCCAAATAGAAAAAGAAACCCTGGCCATAACGTACGGCTGCGAAAAATTCAACCACTTGTCTACGGCCGCAAAGTGATCATCGAGACCGACCATCGCCCTTTGATCGCTATCTATAAAAAGGCTATCGCCGATATGCCACCGCGGCTGCAGCGCTTCTTCTTGAGATTGCTCAGATACGATTTCGACCTGCACTTCGCTGCAGGAAAGCAGCTCCTGCTCGCGGACATGCTTTCTGGAGCTTCCAGCAGTCGAGGAAGCGATGCCGTCAGCACCGATGACGTAGAGGTACACGCCGTGAGTACGGCATCTTCCCTAATCAGTGACTCAACATGGCAACGTCTCACTACTGAAACGGCCAGCGATAGTTACCTGAAAAACGTGCTGACCAACTTGAGAAAGAATAAACCAATAGAGGGTCCACTGAAACCTTTCGTTTCCGAGATTTCCCACGTCAAAGGTGTTCTGCTCAAGGGATGCAAAGTCATCCTTCGAAGTAGCACGAGGTGAGATATTTTGCGAAGGATTCACCAAGGTCACCAAGGTGTCAACAAGTGTAAGGCAAGGGCACGTCATCTCGTCTTCTGGCCTGGCATGAACTCTTAAATTGAGGCGCTAGCTCAGAATTGCGCCATATGCAAAAAATACGCCTGCAGTCAGTCAAACGAACCCCTCATGATGCGCCCTGTACCTGACCAGCCTTGGTACAGTGTGGGAATCGATTTTTTTCACTTCAGTGGAAAGGCCTACCTGTGTGTTTATGATTCTTTATAGTAGTAGTAGAAGACCTTTATTCGGCCATAATTTACAGGCCGAGCATGTCGAACGCCTGGGCGACAAGAAGTCGCTGTTCTTCCTCCCCTTCAGCGCCAAGCCCGTCGAGCCAGGTGGTGATGGATAAAGAAGGTGGGGGTAGGAACCCGACTGCTGAGCAGCCGGGCAATAAAAGAGGCAATGGGCCAGATCCATGCGGACCTGGCCCAGTGCCTCTTCTATTGCCCGGCTGCTCAGATACAGGGGCAGTTGGGACAGGAAGGGTCTGATCGATAGCCATAGGGAAAGAGGCGAGACGGGGTGATAACTGCATTCATTTGGATGTGCCGAAGAAGGCGAGCCTCCGGCACCGTGAGCGATGGATGAGGGGGAGGGTAAAGGCGTTTGTCTAGGCGGAGCTCGAGTTAGACCTCATTTATGGTGCGGCGAAGGGTGAGTCTCCCACCGTCCTCCGAGGGCTTGGGCCAGGGATAAACGGTGCCCGGAAAAGTGTGTCGCGGGCTAGCTGATGGGCCAGCTCGTTGCCGTCAATCCCTGAATGCCCAGGGACCCAGCGGAGGAAAACAATGGAAGGCTGCAATGCGGAGGCCACTCGCTCGACCTCCTGTTTGAGAGAAGGGGTTAGGGTGCGTTTGTGTATGTGGTGCATAGCGGCTTGTGTGTGTTTCAGGAGCGTGGAGGTGGGGATGGTACAGGGCGTAGCCGCAGGAACCTCGAAGAGCCACGAAGGAGGCATCCATGTAGGCTACAACCTGGGTATCAAAGAGAGGGGAATGGTGCTGCGCGGGCGCATGACGACGGCCGGCGTGCCGGACGGGAGACATGTTGGTCGGGAGGGGGAAGATACGAAGATTGGGAGCCGGGGTTGGAACAGGAGAGGTAAAAGGGGCGATGGTTATAGGCGAGATACCCGCTCGAGTCAGTAACCACTGACCCTGACGGGTAAGGGAAAGACGGGCAAGCTGCGAGTCACGATGAAGAGAGAGAAGAGAACGGAGAGTATGAAAGATGCCTGTGGCAAAGATCTTAGCGGTAGAGGTAGTGATAGGGAGGTTCAGAGCTGCCTTGTAGAGGCCCACAAGGGTCTTGTACTTTCCACCCTACATTTCCATTAATCACACTCAACTGAACACTCTCGAGATTCTTTATATAACTTCCCAGAGGTGGAATGTCTCCGCGAGACTTCAGCCAGGAGCGTCGTTAATGCAAGTAGCGTCATTTTTGCTCGTTATGTCATACCCATGGAAGTTATTTCCGACAACGGTCCCCAGTTTTCAAGCAGGGAATTTGCCGCGTTTTCACGCGCTTATGATTTCAAGCATGTCACCTCCTGGCCAGGATTCCCGCGCTCAAACGGGCTAGCCGAAAAGCGTGTTCAGGTGGTAAAGAGGCTGCTCAAGAAAACTACCGACGCGAAGCAGGATTTCTGGCTTGCACTTTTGGCTTACAGGATCGACTTCTCCTTCGGAGGGTGGACAAACACCATCAGAGATCCTCCAGGGCCGCAGACTACAGACAACTCTGCCTGACTGCCGATCTGGACCAGCCCACACAATCGGCAAGCATCCACAGCTTCAGTCCCCAGCGCGGCCGCTGTCGGCGCTCAGCGAAGGAGACGTCGTAAGAGTCCAAAGCGGTACATGGGCCACTAAAGCTGAGGTCCTCAAACCGTCAACGTACCCCAGGTCCTACAATATGATGGCGGAGGAGGGGCGTATCCTTCGGCGCAATCGTAAACACCTGCTGCCGACGGGAGAAGCCTTCCTACTTGACATCAGTCACGTCAATGATGCGGGGGAACCGGGGTGCATGAGTGCACACGGTGGTACCGTTCCCTCGCAGTACAACGCCAAATATAATAAATCAAGAAATATTCTAAAGCACACTTAATGCACATATTGCACACTATAAGATGTTTTGAAGCACTACTATGTAAATAATAAAAAGCGCTAGAACCATGGTTTTTATAACTTACTTGCACAGGTAATGCACTCGGTGGAACTATACGCAATCGAAAGAAGTGCAGCGGTGGTGGGATCACGTGTTCTCTGCTTTGTAATAATTCCGAAGTATGTCCAGAGAACCCAATGAAACTGGAGGCATGACGAGGGTTGAATTTTATACCATTAGTTGATACCTTTAGTTGCTTCAGCTGAGGGCGTCGCCAGAGCACGCACGGATATACCGAGTTCGCCAAACTCGGTCCTTCCAGCATAGCGCCCGTGTTGATTTTTTTTTTTAATTTTCGTTAACAGAGACAGTTCCAATACAAGTAATGACACCCGAGGCGTTCTTAAGAACTGTGGTAATTAGCTATCTTTCACTTTTTAGCTGCCTTCAGAAAATTCTCTCCAGTTTTTGAGTTTCAAGTTGTTTTTCAAGGAAGAACACGCCTGGTGGTTGTATTCACACAGATCCCAAAAACCAGTGTTGAGGTTTGACTCGGGACACTCAACACTATAAAAAAATGGAACAAATTCATGTCTCGGGACACTCAACACTATGGAACAAATTCATGTCGTCACTGCGTAGCGGAGAGTGTGCTTTTACGGGTTTGTAGATTTGAAGCTGTACGGTTGCCGAAAGTAGTCATTTCAGCAACATGCGAGAGGCTATTGCGGGCAGTACGGGAAGATTTCGCAAAAACGACCTTAGGCCCAAAACAAAGGAAAGATGCCGTTATTCTGCATGTACACCGAACGGCTCATAATCTTAGAAACGGTGCTGGATGGTTTGACGTGAAAGTAGTGTTTTCTGCGCAACACAAGTTGGGTAGGTGGAGGGGGTGGGGGCTTTGCCGTATTATAAGGAACCGGCGTGCCTTATCTTCCTGAATAGGCCTAGCCTATTCAGGAAGTTTCCCTGAATAGGCTAGGCGCAGCTGGCACAGAATAGAGTTATTTGGAGATATCGGAGGGGAGTTTGTCTTGAGGGGTCTCAGTTAAGGTAAATGAGAATGTTTTGGAGACTAGTACTGTGCGCGCAAATGCGGTCGCGTGTATAGATTATGAATTTGGAATATTCTGCACTTCGTGAACAGGCTTCCTATGAGTTAATTTTCGCAGCACAAATGAGTTTGTTATATTCGAACTGACTGTAAATTCTATCATTTGCGCTATAGATCACATATTGATCATATGGGTGTTCTTTCTTGTGTAGCTAGCAACAGTACTGGATGAAAACAGCGCTCTCACCCAGCTGTGAGAGCGCTGGCAAGCCCAAGAAGCCAAGGCATAGCACTCACACTGTGGTGGTTTGCATGTTGGTTGGCGAGGTAGGCCAATCGAGCCGCACACACACTTCTTGCCCGCACACACTTCGCAGGGCAAAGAACCACTTCTGTAACGCTGCGTGTAAGGGATCGGTTGTGTACGCGGGGTCATCGGAACGCGGCTGGGGGCGCTCAAAGCGAAGCGTCTCCTTTCTCGGAACGCGGCCGCTCGCGAAGGCGCCGGGAAGTACGGGTGTCCCTCGCCCCACGTGTATTTTTGTGCAAAGGAAAGGATGTTCTACCTCGCACGTGCGGGCACGTCTGTGCGTGCGTGTTTGTTTTTACTTGTATTTTGTGGTAGAGAGGGTGGTTTACCTTGTAGAAGCCGCAGAGGCTGGCCATGCCCTTGAAGAGCCAATCATGTTAAGAGTGCAACGGGACTGGGTGTTACTAAAGGTTGGCCGGGCCTCTAGAGCTTTAAAACCGGGCCCCGGAGCGGGAATAGGGGTTCTGGGCTAAGGTGAGATGCTATGCATCTTCGGCTACGCCGAGTAGGGGCCTCCTCTAGGTCAGCCAGTTCCACCTTTTTGTTGTTTTGTATCTTTTTGCCGTTTAATATGTCTCTAGTGCCTTAACATGTATCTAATGTAAATTGCTGTATATAAACTTCAAGTATTAGCCTTACCCCTGCGTGTCAACTCATCACAAGACCGTCTCTGACGGGGCACCCCTGGTGCGAAGGAACGCTTCAGTCTTCAAGTGAACAAACCGTCTCTTGCGGGGCACCCCTGGTGCGAGGAAGATAAAGAACCTATGAAATTTATTTTGCGATTGACACGTTTTCAACTGAAGTTCAGTGGGCGCAGTCTCTAGAGTGAACAACTCTTCTACCATAGGCTTCTTAGCGCCTCTTGTGCGGTAACTCGGAGGTTCGCCTGTTTCTCCTTCAACATACAATCAATATATGCTACACAGTATTTGCTATAAACTTCACTTGTAGTAAATGTTATTCGCACGAAAATTCCTGCATTCGCTCGCTGAAAAGCTTGTGCGTTTTCTCTTTTCGCGAAGCACCTTCCACGCAGATGGCGACCAAATGGAAGTTTAAGCGCTTTGATGCGAGATGTATAAAAATATTGATGATGTAACTAAACATTGAACACCACAGCAAAGGAACAGCGCATGAAATACAGTTCGGCGCACGTTTATTTCCTGCACGAAGCAGTCTGCAGCGTACATCGCTCACGCGCTTTTAAACTCGTCGCTCTATCCAAGGCACGTTTTAGCTGACTGAAATTGAGCTCGCGTATCCAAGCACATGAAAAAAACTAAACAAGTGCAAACCCTGAAAAAGGTTTTCCTCCAGAAAAACTCCACTCACAAGACCACACGTATTCATTTCGAAGCCTTTGCGCAGATGTCATGCACGGCATCAATGTTATGTACCAAAAAGCAAAAAAAAGATACTGCTAAAACAAAGAGGAAGCAGGGTAATGGCCCCCAAGTATCAATTTACTCCTTCAACACAAGTGCTAAAGTAGGGGCAGAGCGTGTGTGCCAGCTGGCGATCGCGTCCATGTACGTGCCCACAACTGTAAATTCTAACTGCCAAAATGCGCGAAAGCGGCTTGAGTATCGGTGCTACGTGCTCATGGCGTTAGCTTTTTGCTAAGACTTTCGATGTTTTGTTCGTTGTGTTATACCCATATGTTCCACAGAAAAAAAACCTAACGCGAGAGCTACGGAGAAAATATTGCGGTCCTATAAGTAAAGAGAATACTTCCCTGAGACAATGCAGCGCAACCTTAAAACTGCAAAAACCAGCAATGAAAAAATAAATAATCATATATACACTGTTGACCTCAGAAGAAGCTTGGCTGGAAAAGACATCTTACATGTACAAGCACTAAAAAGCAAATATCAATGTCAGACAGCTGTCGTCAGCTGGAGCAAATAAAATGCGGGCCACAAAGGCAAAGAGAAAAGGGAAATCTGCGCCCAACGTGGAACGGCTAGATATGCGTGGATTTTCATTTAAATTGGCTCCGCAACCCGCTCCCATTTCTGCGGGTGCACACTTTCACGCACTTTTATTGCGCCCCCGGTTGATCAAATCGGTGAATGTAACAACGCAGCTGCACGAGCCCACGAAGCTCGACAGCAAGAAAAATAAAAGTTGCCCCCTCGGTTTCTACTAGACTGTAGTCTCATGCTTTCGTTAGTTTTCCTCCGCCACAGAACGGCAAATAAGCTTTGTCCGCCCTGGAATGCGGGTGAATGTTTTAGAATTACCAGCAAGCAGAACTAAATTTAAGAAACAACCTCGGCACTGTACAGCAGCATGGCAGGACAAGGGTAATCGTTGAGATATAACCACCGAACACGCATTAGGGCTAGAGATGACGGGTCACTATAGAATGCCTTTTGCTTGAAAGTGTCTCACAATGTCAAAGCCATTTTTTTTTGGGGGGGGGGAGGGGGGGGGAGGGGGGTTGTACAATATAACAGGCCGTAGGTTATGAAGGACGCTGCGGTAGAGTAGCTCGGGAATAGTTTGTAGACGACCTGTGTTCTTCAACCTGCGCTAACGTCGCTGAGCCATCGAAACAGGGCCACCGCGGCCGACATCGAACGTTCTACCTTGGGTTCAGCATCAGAACGCCAAAACCATTGAGCCACCGCGGCGGGTATAATAACAGTACATGCAAAGAATGGTCCTGCAATCTGAGAACGGGTCTGTAGAACGAAAGCTGACTGTCACCGTTAGTGGCATTAAAAGATGCCTTTATCATGGGTGCCTCTTGATTTTTAATTGTCTAAAGCTTTGCGTAATAAGAATGCCATGGGGACTGCGAAACAAACTTTTGCCCTTAGTTTGCAATGCACCTTATTTTGTGTGTTTTTGTGCGGTCTGTTTTCTTAACGCTGGCAGGAACCTGAAAAAGAAAAACTTTTGGTCAGTGACAACCCCGACAGCGGTGACGGCAAATAGTCGACGAACGCGAACGATGCTTCTCTTACTGTGCTGGAATAATGGAAAGCGCAGAATATACAAGATCCTGCCATTTGCGGGAAATCAAAAATGCTATCACTGCGTGACGTACAGCCGATTTCTCGCACGCACTCGTCTTTATATAGACGCTGGGTGGGTTCGCAGGGTCGCTTGAGCGCGTAGCCCGATGCGCGGAATCGATTCGTGGCCCCGTCGGCCGAATTTTAGTAGAAACCAAATATAAAAACGTCCTATCTAGTGAGATTTGACTGCACGATAAAATACCGCTCGCGATCGAATTCAATCTATAGTCATCCACCTCCGGTGCGCCTCAGAGCACGAAATGACACTTTCACACGCAGATCTCCATGAGAGTTCAATCGTAGACAAGTAAAGCTGCATTTCACACATTGGTGCAGTAACCACACAATCTCGCAGGAAGCAACCAGCCTCCAGTAGTGGCCTTTGCCTAAATGAAGCGGACAAGGCATGTAGATAGGCGCAGCAAGGAGGGCTGAGTGGAACAGAAGTAAACTTGTCAGGGTTTCACCAGAAGTAGCAAGGATATAATCATTGCAGTCGTGGTTACCGAAGTACGCACCTTTTTTGGAAAAGGAAAAGGGACTTCAACTTTAAACAGTACTTGAGGCGTTCACGCTACGAGCAGCGACAACCAAATCTGGTTTATTGAAGGGACATGGTGCACCAAAATTCTGCGCTTGTCCGTAGCGTGCCGTTTACAGAGAAGAGAGAATATGATCGCACGTAGTACCAGACAATGAGATGACTGTGAAAAGAAACCGGGGATGCGCAGGGAAAAATGCATATGGGTACTTAATCAGAAACCGGTTCTCTTTATCTAAAAGAGTGTCGAAGGCGCACTTCAACACGTGTCAATGCCAGATTTGCTCATGCATGCCGTTTTGAAAAATGTCCCTTTCTAATCTACACTGTGCTATAGCTTATGTAGTGGGTGCGAGGAAACTGCGGACGTAGTGGTAGGTAGAATCGAAGAAGAAACGGAATCATGGAGCCTGAACTCAACAAAAGGGCTGCTAGAAAAATCAGGAAAAAACAATATAAAGCAATTGAACATCAGGATCAGTTCGATCAACAAGCAAGGAGGTAGAAAGAACGGGGAATAGTTAGAAAATTAACAGCTGGTTTAAAACGAAACAAATGTGTGTACATGCTCTGTGGCAGACACATCTCAAGGTTCTAGCAGATCCACCGTTTATCTATAGCTATATTTGGGGTGGGTGCAACTGAACAACGGAGAATACGTGGGGTATGGTAGGTATACTAGTACCTTAAAAAACGGGCTGGCTCTGCTAATTCCACTCTAGATAGGAAACGAATAATATAAACAGGCATATAATATATCTGGGCATCACGAACAATTGCTGGTGAAAGGACATGTCTAGGGGTAGCCAATTTATGCAGAGCGGACAAGGGCAGGCAAGACAACAACGAGTCATAAAAATGTCTCAGTGGCTATATCAAAGGTTGAGACGGTGCCGAGTTTATTCTGTTAGAGGATATGAATGGCGACATCGGTGATATTGATGGATATACTGATTGTCAAGGTAATTTAATGCTAGAACACTGTGAGCTGCACATCCTAGTTACCGTAGGCAGAGGAACTAAATGTTTAGTTTTTAGGCCCAAATCAAGTGGAAAATTCGAAACATGCAGACTCCTAATGACCACTGTCTAATTTCGCAGGGAATCTTTAGCAAGCTCGCACAAATCAATTAGACGACGAGAAGAGTGCAGCGGATAAAGTGATCATAAGCATGTTAATCTGCAGATAAGAAATGCAGCAAACAAAAAAGGAAACGCAAATTTAAACGATGATCAGATGGCGCTAATAAGAACAGGCACTGAGGGAGCAGTAACGAAGCGCCCTAAAAAAATAAAATGAAACTGTAACAAACTATAACGACCCAGTTCGCAAATGAAACAAGTAACAGTGGCAGGAAGGGAAAAGCAAGCAGCGAAACATGGTAGAATGAGAAAATTAAAGAGGGCATCGAACAACGACGGGAGGCCTCCAGAGAACACACAAACGCGAAGAAGGCGCAGCTTTCTCAACAGGAAAAGACAAAAAATGGGAATCTTATCGAGAAAAGAAACTGGATGTACAGATGCCCGTCCAGGATAAAATAAAGCAATCCACTGAACGCTGGATTTCTGATGTTCGCGACGCAACTAAAGGGGGGCAAGAAAATTCCGGAATCATAGAAGCGATTTGGGTAAAAAGAATTAAAGAAAGCAGTAACTTATTCAAGAGGCTGAAAAAATAATTGCAGGCAGACGAAGCTGTGAAAATCATTACATCCTTTATAGCTGAGTCATTTTGGAGCGACGATAGAGCACCCTATCATAATATGGAAACAGTAGAGGACACCAAAGAACGTCTGAACTGACCAATCTAAACTGGACATAGGTGGAGGCAAATATTTCGTAATGCACAAGCGCTGCGGTCGATGAAATTCTAATGAAGTTCGTTAATTAATTTGGGCCAAGCAGCAACGAAACGCATTCAAAACAGTCATAACAAATAAGGAATTTGCGGAAGGCTGCGACAGAGTAAAATGAAATTTTTTTGTAAAGGCAATGCTGATATTTAAGGTGATATTTAGGTTCTGTTAAAAAAAAAAGAAAAGAACAAGTTTCGGAACGTAATTGGTTTCTTCATCGGGTGTGACCGCAGGCGAGTTGCAGTTAACCTTTCTAAGCCCTCGTTGAGTCAACTGTCGGGTAAGTGGCCGTAGGCCATGGATGTAAGAGGTAGGGGGGTTTCTAGGGTGCGGTTAACACTCCCCGAGTCTGCTTAATGCGCCATGGCTCAGGTAAAAGCCCTCTACGCGGGCGCTGCTTGATGTCCAGCACTATGGTCCCCTCGAAGTCAACTTTCCGGTCACATGCTTCGCAGTGTTACGCCACCTTGCTTTCTTTTCGCAACCAGACAGACCCTGTGGAATATTTTATTTCGGGAAAGGAGGTAGTCCGAACATAATATATTTTAGACGTATTACGATAATATCTCTTACATAAAGGCTGGCAATGAGGGCAGACGAGATAAAAATGCAGACACGAATAAAAATTAAGAGTATAGACAGAAAACTTATTCATGATAAAGTCGATATCATGAACATAATCATGATTCATATAGGTTTGTTTCCAGCTGCTTGAGACTTTTCTCTCATTGGTTCTGTTCATGCGCCACTACCCTCATGTATACCTGAAATGTTTTCTTTCCTTTTGGGTAACTCTTAGTCCATTTCAACCATTTTTGTTCCATGAACGCATAGGTGCTTTGTACCTTTACCAATTTTTGTGAACTGCGATATGTTAGAACGGCTACTTGGGCTAGTTGGTATAGATTCATTGCTACGAGGCTAGCGCCTTGCTGTGGGTCTTTTCTTCTTCATCGTCTCTGTGCGCTGCCTCGTAGCAATGCGATATGTTATGTGAACTCACTTGTTTTTGTCTGTTTCGCTGCACTTTCACTAGGTTTTTAAGCATGAAATGCTTTTAGCTCCCGTTGTCGGCAGTGTGGTGACGTCACGCCGAGACCGAGAGCCATCATCCGGGCACTGAAATCCACTCATCCGGGCACTGAAATCCACTCATCCGGGCACTGAATTCCAGTCATCCGGGCACTGAAATCCACTCATCCGGGCACTGAATTCCAGTCATCCGGGCTCTGAAACGAGAACATCCGGGCACCGTACGAGACTTAACGAGATTTAACGAGACTCTCTAAGCCCTCCTACGCGACCGGCATGCAAGCGCCGGTTGGTCTCCAAACGAGACAAAAAATAACTGCTGCCAGTGCCTTCTCAATGTTTATCAAGATATCAGTGGAGCTGTGGGTTTGATAATGCACGGAATTATAATTTCTGATTTCTAATAACGCGTGCAAAAAGCACATAAATGCCACGTTACACTTCGTTGTCATACGTGATCTCTTAGGGGCTTCGCGCATCGAAGCAAAGGTGCACAGGGGCCCGGGGGAGAAGCGCTGCGTTCAAAGGGCAAGGCATCGCGCCGAACGGGTGGTGGCGTTCCTCCCTTCCTTTACGGTGCGGTTCGGGTGTCCACCGAGATGGCAGAGAATTACTGCGCCATTTCCTTTCCTCAAAAAACCTTGCGTTCAAATGGCAAGGCATCGCGCTGAACGGGTGGTGGCGTTCCTCCCTTCCTGTATGGTGCGGTTCGGGTGTCCACCGAGATGACATTAGGCCCGTAAACATTTCATGCTTACTCTACTCTCGTTTACGGGAGAGGCAGAGTTTTTTTATTTCTAACCTGTTCTACACAAACTTCCGTATTCGACCCCCCTTACACAATGCCTCTCCGGAGGCCTGTAAGGTATGTTTAAATAAAATAAAATAAAATAAAAATTGGACCGCTTTCATTAGGTGGCGGAGTTCCCAGCGTCCTGTTGGTTTCCGGAATGAGAACACTCGCTTTTAGGGTTGAGTAAATGACTGAGCTGGGAAAGAAAAGCATGGGAGCAGGTCATTGTCAGGTGTACTCAAAATTTAAAAGATATAATCAATGGCTATGTAATGTAATGTCTCCAAGAGGGAAGGCGTTAAACTCTGATTTATAAGATGCAAAGGCAACGTAAAATCAAATTCTTTAACCAGCCTCGTAACAATGGCAACTGCGCAATACGATAAGCGACGCTTTTTTGCGCGTGCGAGGAACACGGAGGCAAATTTCTTAAAAACCACGTTTGCGTTTGTCCGCAAATTATGCTCGAACCTTTCAAATCAAGAAACAACTTCTCATTTGCGTTGAGAATGGGTTTATTTTTCCTTTTCGAATTCTTCACAAATGTAGGAAACAAGCCCGATCCATTGTGCAGAAATATGTAGTACACTGATAGATTCGTCTCGGCTATTTGGAACTCTTCTCAGATTTAAAGCGTTAAGGAAGACACTCCAAGAGTAGACAAGCGTAGCAAAGGACGGCAGAAAGTTAGGTGGTGGATGATATTAATGAGTTCGCGGGGATACGGTGGCCGCAGCTAGCACAGAACAGGGTTAATTAGAGAGATATGGGAGAAGCATTTTTCCTGCAGTGGGCATAGTGAGGTTGATGGTGATGATATAGAGAAAGAGAGAAAACCATAAAACGGAGGAGCCTGTTCGAAAAATACACCAAATTCAGAAGTCAGGCTGCGATTATGTGTAAGTGTGTGGTAAGTTCGCTAGGTGTGCAAATGCGCCCCCAGCGATTCGGTATCAGTGTCCTAACGACACCGGAACATGATTTTGGTTTTCGTTCTTGTGGTCTTTTTCGCAACCTTCTTCCTTTTTGAGGTTTGCTTTCAGTTTCTCCTTAGGTAGCCTTGCACATTTCGGCCGACCTTTCGAATTACCTTTAGTTGCAAGTGAGCACTTGTATACCATGTTCACCAGTAAGCGTCTTTTCTGCACATTTAATGAGCAAAATATGTAGCATACAGGGGGTGACTATAAAGCACTTTTGAAGTGGAAAGCTTCACTACCCGCACCACAGCCGCGCTTCGCGTGAGCCGTTGGAGCCAAGATTTGCCACACCTGCGCATGCGCGAAACCGAGCGACGTCACTCGCGGCGCAGGTGGCCGCAGCCGCCGCCGCGCCGACTTTGCCGCCTGACTTTTCGGCGCAGCCGCGCGCTACTGCGCATGTGCGCCGCCTCCTCACCGCCGCTACTACTGCGCGCTCGCCTCCTCGCCACCGCTCGACCTTTCGTTGCAGCCGCGTGTTTACCACAGTTGCTACGCATGCGGAAGGAGGGCTATATAACTCGCTTGCCTACATCGTTATCGTGGTGCTCCCAGTGCGTTGTGCGGGAACTGCGACAGCCATGACGACAAACAAAGCATAACTGCAGCTTTTCGCTGGTACATCCTGCTTATCCAGAGCTAAGCCACTGCCTAATTTTTTTTGCCTTGTTCTTTTAATGATATTTGCGCCAAGGCACTCTCCTTGTCAATTCCGAAAGCGAAAAAGGAAAGTCTGCCTTAAATCTGGCGATTTGTATTAGAGGAGGAGAAAACATTTATTAGAACACTGTATTCTATATCGAAAGCGAGTTGAGGATGGTCATTTCACTGGGTGGCAGTCCATATTCCGGAACGCCATTGGCCGCCGCCGCTGCCCATGGTCTCTGGACCAGGGCCCGCTGGGCCTGCAGGTACGATCTGTACAGGGTCGCCTCTCAGCCCTCCCTAGTTGGCTGACTTATAACTGCTATATTTGTATTTAACTGGCAGGCCTACATCATCTGCTATAGGTTAGCATACCGCCCGCAGAATTTGCACCTGCCCGTGAATGTCGGGTCCACGTGTTTTATAACGGCGGGATTTAAGAAAGACCTAGGTTGCAGTTGTGTATGGTGGAACTCCTCGGTTCTGTCGAGACCCTTGGCAGTATTACGAAGTCATTTTCGCTAGCTTAAAAGGGCTTACCCGGCAAGCTGCTAGGAAAGGACCCGTCTCACCAACATTAGCAGTTAATGCCCAGGGATGCATGGCTTCTGTTGGAAAAAATTGGGACGGAAGTCACTCCTTACTGTCATAGGGGAAACCAGTTTACACCACGATGAAACTCTGAATTGTCCAAATACTTGCTTTGCTATTTTATTCTCGCAAACCCTTTCACAGGGCATATGAGGTGATCAGAAGAAAAAAAAAACGCCATCCATTTCCTTTCCATGAACTTTGCTTAGGAGAGGTGCTTGGAAAGAAGCAAATTGTTTTCAACAAAATACAACCGGAAGAATCGCTGCAGCTCCTACACGGCATAAATGCTCAGAATACTGCAAAAACAGTCTAATTCAGAGCTGCCAGCACAGTAAGGATCACCTAAAGACGCAGCTTTCGCAATAACAAATTACGGGCTGCTGGCATAACCTAGACATCTAATCCCGCCAGAGGCCTTTCGCGCGCCTCGTACAATATCTTCTTCTCTCGCTCACTCGAGCAACACTTAATCTGAAGCGTTTCGGCAGTGATCGATGAAGGAAGCTGCAGACCTTGTGCGAACAAATTGGCCCTCTTCGAAGCGCCGACGTGCAGTCTTCTCCTGTGCAAACATGGTCTTCGTATATGTTTCCACTTCATCAGAAGGCTCCAAACAACTTTGCTCTCTTCGTGGAAAGGAGGTGCATTCAACCGTAGGAGTGGAACGGGATTCGTTCATTGTTTTCCTTTTCGATGAGCAGTGACGTCAGTAAAACAGGGGCAATCGTGAATTCCCTAGAGGCTAGGATAACATGGTTGGAAGGGCCAGCGATACAAGAAAGAACAGACTTGGTATCTCAAGTAATGTGGTTAGGTAGTGTTTTCTACCTAACCCAGCCGAAGATCTCTAGTACACCTTAGTTACAGTCTACTGAGAAAGAGATTTTTTTTATAACAGCCAAACTAAATATAAGATTATTTAAGCGTTATTTGGCGGTGCATGTATATCGTAACTGCACTGGGAGGTCCTCATCGTGGTCTTCTTCCGGCGCCACACGGCAGAAAAGAATACTTTTTGTTCATTGTTAGGCGACACATACATATTGGCCTCCAGGGATGACAAACGGAGAGAATCAGGATTTTATTTAGTCATGACTGCAGGGCACAGCTGCAAAATTAAAGACTTTTTTGCGAGTGATGTTTGCAAGGAACTTATGATACCTGTAAGCTTACTTGAACATATATACTTCTCGAATTTTCACGAAAATATTGGACTGCATAAGTATCCCCCACCGCACAGTGATGTTCATGCTTGCTTCTTTAGTGCCGAATGTCATAATATTTTGACGAAAAAGACGAAGGTGGCAGTGGCGTGGGATAGAGCGTTCGCGCTAGGCCAGCGGCTAATAAATGATCGAATTGCCATCGATTAACTCGACTCATTCTGCGGCTGGCTGCCACGTCACAATCGGTGAAGGCGCTGGATGTTCGTCGCCATCCTGATCCTAGAGCTTTCGGCGTCCGGCGTCCTTTCAGCGTCATGGTCTTGGCCTGCGTCGGCCGGCCGTGCCCGCAGCCTTTCAGACCTGAACCGACCTCGCCGCCCGCCCCGGCCCCGTCCCTCGCCCCGACCAGAAGACACGACGCAAGGAGGACGCTGTCGCGACCAGCACCTATGACCCGACCGACTCGAGACGCTACCCACACGTGGCGACACCGTTCCCCTGCCCAGACCATTTGACGCGTCCTGGGGCCTCGGCTGTTGGCTCCTGGCAACCTGTAGCCCAGAAGCTTCGTAGACCGGGACTCATTCTCTCATCGTGGCGGCCAGCACCTCACCAATTTCTCCTTACTATTCAACCATCCTCTACAGACCACAACCTTTGCCCACGCCCCTCTGTCAATGATAGGGACGATCACTCGGTGGCCCCGGTTAGTGTGACGAAGAAGACGAAGCTGACGGGGGTGCGCGACAGAGCGCTCGCTCTAGGACAGCGGCCATTAAACCATCTCATTGCCCACAGTCAACTTGCCTCATTGTTCGGCTGGCTGCCACGTCCCAATATCTTATTTTAAACAGATCACGTTGACAACAAACGAAACGTTGAAAGCATTAAGTTGAAAACCATTTGTTCCCTCAAATCGGCCGCATAAATTTCCTTGGTGCTTTTACAGAAAAATATCATACTTTCAAAACATTTCAAGTTCGATTTATGAAGCCACTGATACTGGAGGTGGATGCATACCAAAATCAGTCTTGCGAGACGAGATGCTAGGGGCACTTGTTACCAAAAAAAAAATGGTTGGGGGAGTTGGTTCAAGCATACAATGACCACAGTACAGCACACTGCTCACTCAAAGGAAAAAAACAACACCGCACTCCGTTGTATCCTGTTTTCCTTGTGCCGCGTCTGTTGCGGATGGGCTTTAGCGATTTCCAATGTCGATCAAAAATCTCGACCCACAAAGCCAGATAGTCACAGGAAATTCTTGGTCCCCAACAGAGCGAAGAGAAACGAGGTGTTCGTAGCTGAGGCATTAAGGACATCATGGAAGCGCAATCTCTAACACATTCATCCAGTAGCAACGAGATGGCTAGCCGTAGGTCACAAGTGATAATCAGTGGTGATTTCGGCTAGTTGGTTAACTAGGACTAGGCAAAGCAGTGCAAAGAAGAAGGACAACAGAAAAGAGCGACAACATACGCTCTGCTGATAGAAGTTTCCCAAATGAAGTGACACCTCTGTCAATTTCATTCGCTTTACTAGTCAAAAGTTTTCTTCGGCCATCGCAGTAGGAACACTATGGCATGGAGGCCAGTTTTTCTCACAGACCGCGACTTCTTCCATCAGCTCATATATATCCTGAACAAAACGGCTTATTGTTAGTTTTAGCCTAGTGCGCTGTTATATCATTTGGGAGAGGGGGGTGGTGATGTCTTAAAGCTGCACATGGGCTATGAAAGATTCCGTAGTGGACGGCTCTTTATAATTACGGCCACCTGGCGTTCACTAATGTGCTTTGAAATCGCACAGCACACAAGTTTCTGCCACCGCTGCAGCAATTTGCTCCCGTATTTCTGTACTGAGTAGCGAGATGATATAATCACTAAGCCACAATAAATATCGCTTCATTTACTGCTGTACTCTGCAGGAAGCTGCGCTCGAAGAATGCGCACTCGCAGAGAGTAAATGTTTACTTAGTGCTCAGGACGAAGAAAGGGGCTTGGCAAGAGCACGTAAAGCGAAGGAACGGTAACCGATGGTCGATAAGGGCAACGGACTGGATTACAAAAGAAGGCGTGCGCATCAGGAGTCGCGTAAATCATGCAGGGCGGATGAGATTATGATATCTGCGTAAAATGGGGGTGGCCGCAGCTTGCACATGACGGGGTTAATTGGAGAGATATGGCACAGGACACGGTTAATTCGAGAGCTATGGGAGAGGCATTTGCCCTGCAGTGAGCATAGCCAGGCTGGTGATGAGAAAATAAAATGAACTTGTCAATTTTGAGCTGCACTCGAACAAACACACAAAAACACCCTCGCCATTTTCCTTGCGTGCCAGCTTTGCACATATCCACTGACCTCCCACCTCAGTGCCAGCTGCGTGGCAAAATACGTGCCACGGTATAGATTAATCTTTTATGAAATCACTAGTGAAAGACTCAAGCTCCAAAAGGGCTCCGCACTCTGTTTTTCGTGGCTGTCTGTAGCATCCTCCGCAGAGAACCAGTCTTACGGAGCACGTTTAACAAATGATGTTCCTCTTGAACACTAACTCATTCCCACCATTAAATATATTACATCGACTTACTAGTAATAATCCTGAGATTGCTAGCAGGAACATCTGCGTTATCTACCACACATAAGGTACTATGCCTTTAGTTAGAACACACTGATGCACTGCTTCCACTGCTAACAGTAGGCTGTAGGACCACGCCACATTGCTTGGTCTTCACGTCATCTTCCCATGCAATTATAATGCTGCAGCATGCTTGCACGGCTAGTGAATAAGCAATAGAATATGGAAGTTTCAATCCCTTGTTCTTTGGTTAGAGGCGCCACATTATTATGCTACACCAGGAAGTCCGTAACTGAATATCCTTTTGACAGAACTCAAAACTGAATGCACTTCAATCTCACTAATGCGCTTAACATCACAGCTGCCTGTGTCCTTCTCTTAATGCGCCGCAAAACAGTTATGCGCAGTGTTTTGCTGCAGTGCTAATAATCCCATGGGTTGTCTTAGTGTGGGAATAATATTGCGACATGGAATTTTGGTTGCAGTAGTTTCTGTTGTTCTTCGAATTCCGACGCCTATGGGGGCGGAAAGCAAGGCAATGTTCTCACACAGCACTCGTGAAGTGTTAATTGTTTCTCTACAGCGACAAATACGGCCAGGTGAGCGGATAGCTTCCAGCCTGAATGGCTTCCATTTTCGTAACATTCGCGACGAGTGCTAAAAAATTACCGACGATTACGTTACTTCCTAATGCGAAATTTGAGCGCAGCAAATAAGCTGTTTCACCTTTTCGATAGATTGAGGCAAAGAAATCGAGCAACACATGTATGCGCTATCACAGATTTTTTTTTTTTTCACACGTATTCCTTTAACAACCAGGTCTAGCCGTGGGAAGGTGGTCACGTATTCGTCGACGTGCCGGGGCCTACGTGAAATAACCGGCGCGTCGGCAACTGAAGAGCACCCTATCCGCACACAAGAACAGGGGGGGGGGGGGACCCTTTCCTCCTCTTTCTGCATGGCGGCGACGGTGTTCTATGCAGTCACGTTATCTTGACTCTCTAGCGGCGTCAGCGGCATCCAGCGGTATCAGTCGGTCGCTGCTATCTTTCTGCATGGCGGCGACGGTGTTATCTTGACGTTATCTTGACTCTCTAGCGGCGTCAGTGGCATCCAGCGGTATCAGTCGGTCGCTGCTAGCGCTGGGGGGATGAAAGGGGGGCGGAGCTGGTTACGAGGCCGACGCCGACGACGACGCGAAACCCAGGAACGGACGCCAAAGAGCTGCGCTCTAAAAAATGTGCAATTTGTAAAGGCTGGCCTGAGACAGTTTCAATGCACACTCAGCGGCATCATGAATGCGTTTGCCATGCACGGAAAATTCACGGAAGAAACTGCGCATGTCGAAAATAACAAATGATGATAGCACTAAATGTTTCAGAAGCCAAGAGGCAAAGTGTATGTATGAGCACTATTGATGATTATATAGTATGAACACTATTCGCACCTCCTGTTGAAAGGGCGTAAGGCACAAGATGAAACATGCTGGTTGAGAAACTGATATTGGAAAACTTTATTACTGAAGTTTTAGGAGTATGGAGCAAGTGATAACACGCATTTGAAAGCAGAAAGAAGAGCGTGTGGCTGGCTAGGATTAACATAGAGAACGCAGTCGTAGACAAAACACTACGTGCCCCGCGTTCAGCCTGTCCTTACCCCGAATGTCTAAGCAAGTAGGGATAACACCACGAAAGTGTTCAGATCACATCCCAGAGTAATGAGTCGCGTGGTGCTCTCTACTGCACACAAAGCACCGAACCGTATTCCGCGCATCGGCAGGGCTCGTGATCTGTTTTGTCCGCCGGGATATTTCGCCGCAATCGATAGCGGACGCATTACCACAAACAGAGGCGCAAGTGTGTTGCGTGATGCCGTGCCAGGCTCTCCCCGGCGCTCCTTTGTTCTCCCAAGAGGAGAAAATAAAAAGCGGGTGACACGAACGCCACGGAAGGTAACAGAAGCCGCCCAGGGCAGTGATAACTGAATGCACACAGTGGTGCTTTGATAAGGCAGATGTACACGATTGAATAATAAATATATAGAATAAAGACCCGTTTTTATTCGTAGTGTTGCTTTCCGAACCGTCCTCCGCAAACAAAATAAGAAAACAAAAATACGCTCTCCGTGGGATCAACTTCTCTGCCCTACCACATTCAGTGCGGGAGCACCGTCTCCACTGGAGGAGTTGGTCTAAGCCCAAGAGAGTTTTCGTATCACCGTAGCAGAGTCAGCAGCAATTTTCGCAGCGTTTGCGACATGGGACACCCCGTTGAAGGCGTTCCTGACTTTTTGTCTTGAGGTTTTGCTGCGTTATCAGTTGCTCTGCACCTTTTCCTTGCGCGGTACGTGAGAATAGCAGTTTTCCAGTGGGAACCGCTAGCCAAATGCTTTCCCGCTTCGTAGCCCGATTCTGGTGTTTTTACGATGCACCAAAGCAACTTCAAGCGTACATGAAGTTTCGAATATTCCAAGCTTCATTGTCATTTTTATATGCGAAATTATCTTCATTAATCAGGTCGTGCCCACTTCAACAGAAGTGCTTCTGCCACCAATCTTGAATTAGCCTGCTTCTGTGTCCACCGTAAACCAGCGTGTGCCCTCAAAATCGCTGCCGCCCCTGCCAAGCTTCCGTTGCTTTGTAATCCACTGTTTCCGTACGGCCGACTGTTAGAGACCGTGCATTTCACATCCACACATCAGAACTTTTCTTTTTGACGTCTGCTGGAGCAACAGCAGCTGGATTTGGTTCTCTAATGCAGCTTGCTCTCTGTCTACATACATTTTCACAAGTAACATTTAATCTTTATCTTGCGGAGCTCACTATAACTTGATTTGAAAGCATTTAGTTAGCTTCCTAGCTTCGGTCGCCTAACTCTGGATTTTAAGGATACAACCTCTAGATAGTTTTTTTTTCGGGACACAATGGTTGGCTTCGTTTCAGAGCGAATTTCGTTTCAGAGAGAATTTTTTTAATGGTCCAGAGATGGCTAAAACCACTGCGCCCTTTGGAAGGAAATAAATTTACGTTACTTATCTAGATATGAATTTGTTGCTCCTACTAAGGTACTTAAATTGTCGAAGTTCGACATTCCAGGCAGAAATTAACTATTTTGCTTCTAAGCTAATGGACAGTGGAATAAAGGACTAATGTAAGTCTTCATTGTTATATGTATATAGTCCTTAGAATTCGACTAATGTTTCCAACATTTATGTGTGTCATGCGGCAGGCGTACGGTCACTATCCCGAGTGGCGGCATATAACCGTCAGTTATACAGCGAGTACAGGCTTTCCCCTTGCCTGGTTGTGTGCTTCTTTGGGGTGAAATGCTTGTAAAATGGGTCTGTGACTGTGACTGAGTCCTTGACTGTGTGACTGCGACTAAGTCTTGACTGTGTGACTGTGTCCTTGACTGTGGGACTGTGACTTCGGTTTTGTCTTTTTTCGTTGTGATTTTTATTTTGTGGCCGGCACTCAGTGCTTTCTTAGACTGTTATGTGACCATGACTTTGCAGTGACTTGGGTTTTCTTTTTTTATTACATTATTTATTCCGCGGAATGCACGTTGTGCTTTAGCTGTCTGCCTGCGACTAACTTTTACTGTGATGAACCTTTTGTTTTCTCTCCTTTTGAGTTTTTTTACCGCTCTGTTTTTCGCTTAATTTTTTTTTTCTTCTTTGAAACATTTAGTTGTTTTCCATTTATTTTGAATTCGCGTTAGGCCTGGCAAAGCTTTGCTGACTCTCTTTCTTTTATGTTTTTTTTACCTTTTTGAGAGGACCAATAAAATGGTAAAAGGGTCTTTGACCCCACCTTATATACAAAAAAAATGACCACATTGGACTTCCACGCACAGGGCGATTTCGGTTTCTCGAGGATCGATTATCGATCGATGGGGGGAGAGAGAGAGGAGGAAGCAACCTTGGTCAAAGACCTTTTTGAAGCAGTTCACTCCAAAAGATCCGAGCGCCAGGCAGTGAGAAGTCCCTTCTTGTTATACCCCTTATGTAATAATAACCAAGAAGGGGTCTTTAGTGTGATGATGATGATGATAGATTTTTATGGCGCAAGGGCATCTGTGGGCAAAAAGCACCATGGCGCATGTTTTTTTTTCAAGGTGGGGTCAGGGACCCATTTCCCAAGCATCTCACCCTAAAGAAGCCGAGGACCAGGCAGAGGTAATCTTGTACCTATTGTATCAACAGTGGGTATACGGCGCCACTGAGGATCGAACCCCGCGCCTCCCGCATGCGAGGCGGATGCTCACACTAGGCCACCGCTGCGGTAGGCCTAAAAAACCAAACTGAACTAATAAAATGGACCCGAATAAGATATTTGAACGAAATGAGCAAATCAGCCGTTATTTCTGCTGCGTGAAGAACGATATTGAGAGCTCACTCAAAGATCTTCATCACCATAGCCTAACTACGCGCTCTGCATGGCAAAGGCCTCTTCCATATCTCTCCAATTAACACCGTTCTTTGCCAGTTGCAGCCCCCCCATCCCCGCAAAACTTCTTAATCTCATCCACCCACCTAACTTTTTGCCGCCCCCAAGCTGCGCTTGCTTTTGTCCTGGAATCTCCTCCGTTACTCTTAAGGACCAGCGGTTATCTTGCCTTCGCATTACATGCCCTGCCCAAGCCCACTTCATCCTCTTGATTTCGACTCCGAGGTCGTTAACCCGCGTTTGTCCCCTCGCGCAGTCCGGCCGCTTCCGATCTCTTAACGTTACACCTATAATTCTTCTTTTCATAGCTCACTGCGTTGACCGTAACTTAAGCTGAACCCTCTTCGTTAGCGTCCACGCCTCTGACCCATAAGTAAGCAGCGGTAAGTTACAGCTGTCGTACACTTTTCTCTTGAGGGATATTGGTAAACTGATATTCATTATCTGAGAGAACTTGTCATATGCGCTACACCCCATTTTCATTCTTGTAGTCATTTTCCTCTCATGGTCCGGATCAGCAGCCACTACTTGCCCTAAGTACACTCCTTAATCCCTCCTAGCACCTCGCTACCAATTGTAAACTGCTGTGTCCTTGCGAGACTGTTGAATTTCAGCATGTTAATTTCAAGAGAGGATTTTGCCACAACCTTCTATGAACAAACTCTCGGCCCTCAGTGCCGAGCGGCTGCGGACCAACTGACCAAGGTACCGGTCAGACCTGTGACGCAGCGGAGGATGCTACGAATCTCTCGCTTCGGACAGACCACCATTGGAACCTGAACCTGGCAACGCTTAACACTAGAACCTTATCCAGTGAGGCTAGCCTAGCATTGTTGTCCGAGGAATGTCATATGGCTTCGTGAGGTTAGGAGGACAGATGAGGCGCATACAGTACTAAAGGGCGGGCACGTACTGTGCAGTATCGGATTAGCGGACAGACGAGAACTGGGTTTGGGATTACTAATTAATGAAGATATAGCTGGCAACATAGAGGAGTTCTAAAGTAAGAGTGAGATGGTGGCAGCTATCGTAATTAGGCTTAATAAGGGGTACAAGCTGATGGTGATGCCGGTGTACGCGCCTACATCAAGCCATGAAGACCAGATCTTTGAAAGCTTCTATGAACATGCGCAATCCGGCAAAAAAAAAAGTACAATCAGAGTACACTGTACTAATGGGCGGCTTCAATGCAATGGTAGGCAAGAAGCAGGTCAGAGACAAGGGCGTTGGGAACTATGGCGTAGAACCCAGGAATAACAAGGGAGAGTTATTAGTAGAGTTCGCAGAGAGAAATTATTTACGGATAATGAATACGTTCTTCTGGAAACGAAAGAACTGGACGTGGACGTGGAAGAGCATCAATGGTGAGCCTAAAAAAGAAACTGTGCGCTTCCCTTGCATCCGGCAGGATAAGTAGGTCCTCGCAAAGTTAGCAATAGCGACCATGATATCTTAAGCTCCCGAATTAGCCTATACTTGAATAGGAAACGGAAATAGGAATTGACATGGAAGTTCACAGACGAGTGAGCGGTGAGAGGGAAAGTAGAACAATTCAGGTTTTTGCTGCATAACTGATATTGTGCTTTAACTAAGGAAGACAACCTTATTGTTCCAGCAATGAACGATAATCTAAAGAGGAAGTAATGAGTCTCTTAGAAGCAATGCAAATGAAGAAACCAGCTGATGACGATCAATTAACCATGGCCTGATGAAGGACGGTGAGGAGATTGTGCTGGAATAACTAACCACTCTGTATAGGCAATACCTTATGACCTCGAGTGGATCTGAGTCATGAAAGGACGCTAACATCATCTTAATTCATATGAAAGGGGACGTTAAGTACTTGAAAAATTACATGTCGATCAAGCTAATTTCCGTTCCCTACAAAGTACTGACCATTGTAATAGCTTATGGAATCAAGACAACCTTGTACTTCAATAAACAAATTGCCAGGCAGGCTTTCGTAAAGGCTGCTGGACAATACACTATATTCACACAATGAATTAAGTGCTAGCTAAATCCTTAGGCTATAAAGGGCTCCTATATATTCCAACTTTTGTGCGTAGCATAAAATTTGGTGTGTTGAGAACATGTCCAGATCTCTCCAAGCGCGCAATCTTACTGCTTTGATAACTATCCTTCGATGCTCTTGAAGTGTTTCTGTGCAATCTCTATTTCTTTTCGTTGATATAACGGTCTGCTAAATCGTACTTTTGTTTGGCTTTGTTCAAAGTTGGGAAACCTGACCTTAGTGAACTTTTCCACCATCACAAGTGTAAAAGTGGACAGCTTGAAGACAATGACATTTTCGACCTGGGCTTGGACTAATCCTAGAGGCTAAATTTTTAGCGCGTGTTCGGTACACCCTGATACCGTTTTTTAGACACATTTCGGAGGGAGCCAAAATGCTTGCATAGTGCTTTGCCTCTCTAGAACAGGCCATGTTTCGTCACATGGCACATATTTCCGCTCACAGATTTACCATGGGCCATGCATCATGAATGTCCTCCATGCACGCTTCTCTCATTATTCCTCTCACATGGCTCCCCGAGAGTGCAGTAGCATCGACTCTTGCAGAGACCTGCCATTTGTTGCGCGGTGGGCACCTCATGAATCTTTCAGAGCGGCGTAAAGCCCTTCGACCGGACGAGGATAAATCCTGCCTGAGTGGCACAAAGCAGAGCTGCGCTTCTCCTTTTATGCCCCCTTTTCTATCATTCAGGTCTCAGCAAAGCCACCGCAGTATTTGTACTTGCTTGATTATGTCATCCGTGCCGCGAGCAATAACGGCAAATTGGTGCGCAGAATGACCAGCGTGACGACGTAGCAAGCAAAGGAAAGCGCACTACGCCTAAAAATGTGCTCGTATAGTGTGCGGGGAAGAAATTTAGTATGTAGTATGAGGTGAACACACTTGGAATGCTACCTTGATATTTATTTTTAAGATAATTGACTGCATTAGTGTGAACGAACTATGTTAATTACGCATCGTATAAAAGGAAGAGAATACCACGCCCATTCGTTTGAGTACGGTGTCGGAGCAAACAAGCGCCCTTAAGGTTACCCTAATAGCCTTATTTTTTTAATTAAGAAAGAGGTAAAAACACACTTGGCGTGGCTTGGGCCTCAGCCTATGGCGTTGGGAAACTCAGAACGAAGTAGTAGGTTGAAGATGGCCATGGAGGCTGGATTTGTATACAACGCAAATGCTGCAATCCTCACGTGGTAACCTTCTATTTCATAATAAACAACGCTAGTTAAAGTCTATAACGCTTGAGGCTTTGAGTGTAGACATTCCTTAGAGCCCATAGCAGAACATTATGAAATCTATATTAGCCTATTAAAGTCGAAAAGCTCTCCTGCCTACGTACCGTGGAGAGTTCTGACGGTTCTGAGCACTCGAGTACTAGACACACGACAAGGCCGAAAAAGACACAGCACAAGCGCTTTTTCTTGCAAAAGTTATACATCTTGCCCCATTCTTAGAAGAACAGTAGATTGGGCGAGTTGGTGTTCCATGGCGAAAGTACATATAAACAGCGCTAAACGACAGGACTAGAAGAGGAGTAGAAAAACACGGCGCTGAACTTACAACTGAATTTATTGGAAGGAAATATTTTCAATATATACATACAAAAACGCGCACACGTGCGCACAGTCACTACATCAAAGTGGAGATACAATCAACAAGCCACGTTGGTCACACGTGTTGTACCTGCCTTCAAGCTACCCTTTGTGCAACAATGTCATTTCTTTCTTTGACAAAGCTAAAGAAGTATTGCTAACGCAACCTTTTGATTTTCTAGTGATATGAAATGCTTCGGCGACTTCTCTTGTAATCTTGTCAGTATGAAAAAATAACAATTCTGTATCGTCAAAGAACGGCACACATTTGCATACACTGCAATGACTTGACAAGTTAGTATCTCTTTTTTGCAACGAATTAGCATGCTCCATGAGCCTAACATTAATGCATCGGCCTGTCTGGCCTATGTAAGTGCGACCACATGATAATGGAATCTGGTAAACTACCCCCATCTTGCAATTAACGAACTTGTTCACATGGTTAACTTTGCAGACAGACTTACGTTTGGCACCTTCCTGCTTTCTCTGAACTGCTGCTCCTAACCTACCCAGTTTATTAGGAGCAGAAAAAACCACACTCACGCCATACTTGGCCCCTACCCTTTTAAAACGATGTGACAACGCGTGCACATATGGCATGACAACTGTTTTCTTCCCCTCAGCATTTTCTTTAGGCTGACCCGAACATTTCAGTGTTCTAAGAACCTTATCTGCACCAGCCACTAGTACGGAATCAGGGTACCCAGCCTCCCTACATCTCTGGGCTTGGACTGCAAGACTAGCAGACATTTGATGCATACAAGATTTTTTGACGGCCATACCAATACATCCTGTCACAATACCGAATTTCACAAGCTTGGAATGGAAAGACGCATAATTAACAAGAGGCTTTTCACTCCTGGGAGCATATCGCCAGCATACATGGTTCGGCAAGAAGGACAAGCTCAGATCTAGGAACTGCAAGGCGTTCCCCTGAGGGATCTCATGCGTAAACCGCAGTCCAGACCCATGCTGTGAAAAAACATCAAGTACCTCAGACACACACTCAGTACCCAAAGACCTAACTAGAACCAGGAAGTCATCCACATACCGAAAAATTCTAATGCACTTTCCATTTAAGTCACTTTCTACTGCTCTGTCAACATAACTGAGAAAAATGCTGCTAAGAATTGGCGCAATTTTGGCTCCAATACACACTCCCGATTTTTGCTTAAAAACTTTGCCTTCCCACGTTACATAGGTATTCTCTAGATAAAAGGATAAAAGTTCCAGGAAGGACCCAACGGAAATGCCACAATCATTTTGAAATACGCACTCATCGTTCTGTTCTGAGATGCAATTCTGAACACATTGCAAAAGTTGATTATGGGGAAGAGAATAAAATAAATCAACCACGTCTATGCTAAAACCAGAGCACGAAGCCGGGTTCTCTTTCAAGAGAAAGTTCACAATTTCCTCCGAATTTGGAACAACAAACGGGTCAAGAACGGAGAGTGATGACAAATGCTTATTAAGGTATGACGAAACCTCTACTTGCCAAGTTTGACGCTCTGAGACTATTGCTCGAAACGGAACGTCCGGTTTATGCGTTTTAGCCGAAAAAAAGATTTCAAGCACAGAACACTCTGCAACCTTAACTTTATTTGCCAGACTTTGAAGCCCAAAGCCTTTCAATAATGAAACGGCATTTTTCTTATTCTGAACCGGATCCTTTCTAGTCCCTCTAAAATGTTTCCTTATGGCATCACATGCTTTGCCTGAAAATTGCTTCTCAGAAAGTACAACGAAGAAGCCTTCTTTGTCGTGTTTGTCTACTCCTCTTCTAGTCCTGTCGTTTAGCGCTGTTTATATGTACTTTCCCCATTATTAGGTTGGTTGAGAAACACACAGCTGCCGCAGACCGACATAGGAAGAGATAAATATCGCCTTTCCCATGCCCCTGTATCCTTAACATTCACCGCTGCATCCATGTAGGTAATAAACAAACATTTTCTTTGATACAGCAGCATCGGGGAAGCAAATACAATTTCACAAGCTCCTCAGCGAACGCTCTGTGCAGTCCTAATAGCTGCTCCTATTGGTTTAGCAAATGTCAGGGCGTAAAATAAATAAATGCTATTTGTCTTCAGATCGATTACATGATTGACCGCCCTAGATTTACTTCGAAATAAGGTACGAGTCTTTTATTCTTCGTTCCAGAGAAATGGTAAATTGGTTCTTGAGGAAAGCAAATGGCGCAGTATCTGTCTCACATATATCGGCGGGCACCTGAACAGCGCCGTTAGGGAAGCGAGGAAGGTGGGAGTGAAAGAAGAAAGAGAGAGAGAGATGCCGTAGTGGAGGTCTCCGGAATAAATTCGACCAGCTGGGGATCTTTAACGTGCACTGACATTGCACAGCACACGGGCGCCTTTTGCATTTCGCCAGAGAAACTTATTCAAGATTCGCGCTGCATTTGGCCTCTAGCTGGTCGTCACGTGAGGAAGACGAATTATGCTGTTCTTGCAGTAGCACTCTTTATGCTTGCACATTCTGGTAAGTCGGTTGTGTATGGACAATGTTTTACTATTTTTGTTTCTTTCATAGGATTTTAACAGCATTTTTTCTCCAACACGGGCCCATTGGCCCCAAGACGCTACACGGCATTTTCCACGGGAATAATTTCTGCCATAGCTTAAGAAGCTGCAATCAGATCCATGATCAAAACTCGTGCCTGCGTTAATCGGTGCCAAAATAAGCTAGAAGTAGAACTGAATGCACTTAAACATCCAGACACTTTAAATTATCGCGAATAAATGCAAGTCAATGAAATTACCAACTATCAGGTTAGAGATTACGCGAATGGCGATGTTACAATAGAAAACCACAAGGTGGAATCTCGACCAGCGTTTGCTGCGAAAGCAACACTCCGACAGCCAAAGCGAGACCTCGGGTGGCCGCCGTAGCTACGCTTACTTTGTTTCAATTGGTCGAAATGGTCTTGATGTCAAAGTGCGCGAATGATTTTCAGACGGGGCCAATTGGTACTTTGGCTAGTAACCATTCAACCAATTAAAGGGATCGTATAGTGATGCTCCAAGTAAGTGGGTCTGAGTTTAGTTAATTGCCTAATTAACTAATTAGCCTAACTAACCTTTCCAGTCAGACGAGATAAATAAATAAAACCGAGTAGGAAATCGGTCTAGTTGCCGAATACAACCACGGTCTCCAGCCCGCGAGACGAGCACGCTAACCACTTCGCCATGCCAGCTCGACGGTTTGGAATGAACAAAGGTGCTTCTAGTGAACACGGTGTCCTCGTTCACTCACATCTTCCTCCCTTCCCGTTATGGCGAGGTTCAGATGTCCACCGGGATATGCGAGACAGGTGCATTTCCTTTCCTCAAAAATCAATTTACCGACGAGCAAGGCGTAGAGCCGAACGGGCGATGGCGTTCTGTGGACTCCCTGGGAGCGTTGCAAGACGCTATCGCGTTCCACTCTTAGAGGCGAAGCTTAACACATTAACCACACATAAGTGACAGAAGCAGTGACACTGCGCTTAAGGCTTTCGCCTCACCGCACTTCAGGTCAACAAAGTGCGCCTCTGAATATTTTCATGGTCGCGCTTTTTTTTTTTTGGTATGGGGCGCTTATAGACAATTACTAAACAAGGAAAATATTACATTTGCTCTCTGATTTGTTTGTTTGGTGCCGTTCCTGATTGATGTAGGATTACGGTGTTTGCTAAGGGGCCACAAAAATGCGTCCTAATGTGCATAATCGTACATAAACCGTGCTAACAACTCAACACCACGACGATCAAAGTGCTTCGTGACGTCGATCGCATTTGATTAGGTTCGAAAGTGCAGTCCGCTGATGCAACATTGGCGATGAATTATTTCTGTTCATGACTCTGACGCCGAGGTTTTCAGCAAAGACGATTTGAGAAATGTGTTCGAAACGCATCGGAACGTCTTCTGGATTTCAGGATGTTTCTATAAGACTGCTTTTTCTGACCTAGCACGCCGCCCTACGCAGACGAAGCTGACATGAGGCACTAGCCGTGTGCAGAAAGTGGCCACAGACGACAAGGGGAGCGGGTGTGACAGAGAATGAAAAGGCAAAAAAATAGTGACTACTCTGAGGCTATTCGCTTCTGGAAATTTCTTATAAAATCCTACAAATTCATGAAGTAATGAGATTTATCGCTGAAGAGGCAATGATCTTGCCCTGACATAGCAGCCTTCAGGTGGGACGCTTCGATAATCTCCCTCTCCGTTTTACTCCTATGATGGCTACATCCGTGAAACTAGCTGCGAAGTGCGAAATTTGCAAAGAATTGGGAAGTTCAGTGATGCTTACGCTTCTTCTCTTGCAGTGCTTTAAAGGACTTTATGGCACAGGATGCTTTTCAGCCCGATAGCGTGAAAGGCCTCGTTCTTTAGAAAATCCAGCGTCGGCGTTCTGAGCGAAAAATCACGAGCATGGCACGTGGCCCCTTGAGAGCAACCTAGGAGGAAGGTGGCCCACCTGGGTCACGTGACCCTGTGGCGTTGTCACAACCTGCCCACCGGATAGTAAGAAAACTGCCCACCGTGGAAGTTGGCAGTTGAGCTAATCATTCGTCGTTCGGAAAGCGCAACCTGGGTAGCACAAGGCTCACCGCTGGGAGCTCCTGCCATCGCAGGGCAGTGACTCATCGCTCAACCGCTGCACCACTGCGCCGGGAGTAGTATGAGGGCTCCCAAGGATCTATAAATGTAAAGTAGGAAGTGGCGCTCTGCATATATGGGAATTAAGCATTTAGGCTTAAACATGAACATGGTGCATGCCTCTTTCAAAAGGAAAAAGGAAGCCAAGGCAAAAAGGTGGTAGACCTGACTAGGCTTTTCCTCCCGAATACAGACAGCAGCACACACCACTGCTGTATACGCAAACAAGGCAAGCATAAATTAAATATATAGTCTGATTCTAAACATCCCTAAATAAAATATTGAAAGCACATAGTAACACATATACTTCATGGACATACATAGAGCTATCGCATCGTATCCTTAAGATGGAGCTTAAGTGTCCGCTCCATTTTCATTCCTCATCCGCTCTATCCCGCTCTTGACTTCCTGTCAGCCAGCTTCCAGCTTTTCGAGTGCAGAAAACGCATACAAAACTTAATATATAGCAGGCTTTTTTTAGTCGGAGTGACGTTGTGTGCGAAATTACACCACTACGATGTTTCCTCGCAGTCCGTTCTGTAGCATCTTCCGGCATGCAAGCGATTTACGCCCAGAGAAGCTATCAGATTCATTGGGTAGACCCTTAATTGTATCCTGTAAAACTGTTCAGTGATGTTCACTTCAACTAGGGGACTAACTGGTGCCGTTCTTTTCGTGTTAGATCTTTCCTGTATATGAACAGTCCAGAATCTAGCATAGGTTACCAGGTCAGTTGTATCACAATACATCTGCGCTAACGGAGGCCGCGTGTTGGGAACAAATAATATTTCGAATAAAGAAAGTTAGCCGCATTTGAAGCTTTAAAATTACAGCAGTAGGTAACCTACATGTCACTGCACAATACGAGTTCTCAACATCTCTTCTGGTAGCTCGAATATATAGATGATTGTATACGTGCCAGAAAAAACGCAACGCACAGTTCACGCCTTTGAGACGATGTGCTATTGAAGTGAGATTAAGGAAATGCAGCTTTTCTCCTGATGCAAAAAATTAATTATATATCACAGCCTGAATGGCTGGTCTGATATCGCATAATTTGAATTACAATGCTTTATTGTGCTTTATTATGCTTACTTTTTTATGCCAAGTTTTTCAGAAAAAAAAATCATAAGCGATAATTAGCCATATCTTTTGTCGCGTTTGTTTGCGGCTGTCTCGAGTGCATCGCAGGCTACGCGTTTCATTCCGCTGTAGAATGCTGCATGGTAGAGTGCGACGAAAAATCATGTTTTCACGTACTTCGCGGTTTGCGACAAAGAAAAAAGATGACACGAAACATCATCATTATCGGCCTGACTAGCGCTGACTGCAGGGCAAAGGCCTCACCAATGTCTTTCCAATTAACCATGTCCTTTGCCAGTTGCGGCCACCGCATGCCCACAAATTTCTTGATCTCATCCGCCCACCCAGCTTACTACCGCCCCCTGCTACGATTGCCTTCTCTTGGAATCCATTCCGTTATACCCTTAAAGGTGCCCTGCGACGTAGATAAAGCAGGAAGTTTTTATTATTTGTATGCAGAGTAAGGGACATTGTGAGTCCTGAACGCGCAATGATATTGCCGAAATCGTAATATTTGATATTTTAATCTTCGCCAGAAATGCTTGTTTCGAGCCGATGGTGTCGCAACGCGGCGGCCATTTGCGGCAGCGGAAAGGTGGGGGCATCCAGATTGGGCGCTGCCTTTCTCATTGGTTGTGCGTCCAGTTTGCATACTGTTCCTGTATACTCGCGAAATAGATCCACAATATTATGCCTCTGAGTACTCAAAGCTTTTCGCATGCCACAAAAACTGGAAAGAAGCAGTGAAAGTCAACGAAAACTAAAAAGAATAAATCTATGGGCGACACCTTCCATTCCGCTTCAAACCTTCGAGGGCCAGCGCTGTTAAAAAACGTTGGCTCAAACCACACCAAGACGGCAGGGAAAAAAAAGAAACAGTCGACACACCTTGCCCAAAATTGTGAAGAGACTGGCCGGACAGGAGGCGGGAGGCGAGTTTTCTTTTTTTTTTTTTTGGGGGGGGGGGGGGTGGGGGGAGAGGGATGAGGAGGAGGTACATTGCCAACAGCCTTCCAGTCCGAATAAAAAAGAAACATCGGGGAGCTTCCTTTGTTGTTAGTCACCCCTGCCCTGACTACGGCGCCGCATGCACGGGGGGCAGATGCCGTCAAAATTCGCGCCTGTCTACAGACCCGACAAAGCAACAATTGCATGCACGCTTCCGCTGCGTGTGCGCCAGGCGCAACTCTGACTGGTAGCGCCCAATCTCGGTACCGGGTGAGTGAAATGGGCGAGTGGAATGCGCTTTCGCCTGAACTTTCATTTTGAATTTTCAAAGTGGAATAACTTTTTATTGCATGCTCCGATTTCAATAATCCTTTTTGCCCTGGTCTCTGGAACGCATGATGAATCTAATTAATGATATTAACCGATACTGACGAAATCATCGCGGTGCCCCTTTAAGGACCAGCGGCTATCTCGCACGCCCTGCCAAAGCCCATTTCTTCCTCTTGATTTCGACTATTTTTGTGTCACGGAAATATCAACAATTGCTGCAATGTATTTGTTACTCTTGTAGGCTAAAACACGATCAGTTCAGCAACTTTTCGTTCAACAGAACGTGATTGCAGCAAATTGTCAAGAAATAGCGCGCAACAAATATCGTGTGCTATGCAATCTCCTCTAAATGATGGCGGAAAAAGCAGAGGATCTTGATATAATTGCGCATTATTCATTAGCAGTACCTACTAACATCAAAATTCAGCCACATCCCACATAACGTAACTTTTCGGCTTACCATATGGCTTGTTAGTAAGACAGAGCACAAATGCAATTAAAATTGCATGCTCCGCTGCCCTTAACGCTTTCGCTAACACGAGTGGCAGGGGTGTTCCAAAGGCCACGACTGCCGCGTGTCATGCTGTGCGTGCGGATTTCCCGCAATACTACCTCATTTTCTTGGCCGCGAAAGGAACCTGGGATTTTTTGTTACTCTTTCTATTGTTTTGCTTCGGGTCACTGCGTAAACCTGTCCCGCCAGGGATTAAACTGCCATTGCGTCTTCCTAGTATATATGCAGTGAAAATCCGTGCTCGGGCTTTGACGAGGTATTTTGTTGCCACACAGCCGAGCTATACTAGCGCAATCTTTTCGCAGCGATCGCTTCTCATTAAGCTGCGACGCATTACCACGCACGTGGTCTGTAGATAATGGTCAGCCCCCGTGGAACGACTTTCGTAACGACCACTTCCCAGACCGTAAAGAGCGGGATTAGATGAGAAGTATGGCGGTGGCCACTCGGCTTTCCATGCCATTCGATACACTCATGAAAACAGCCAGGCGCTCCAACGCGGTCCTGCCTCTTCGTTGCCATCTATTTGCTTTCTCTGGCCTCACAGACAGTGTCTGACCGGAGTTTGGAAATAAAAAAACGGAGAAGATTATTTGGTGGTCAAATATTCGTGGGGGCTGTGATTTGGATCAGATAACACGTTTTCGCTCGCTTTTTATTTCTAATATTCGATGGACGGAGCTGGCGCAGGAAAAGATCAACTGGAGGGCTATGGGACCGGCCTTTGGCCTGCAGTAGACGGCAATCAGGCTAATGCTGCTGCTGATGGTGTTGACTTTGATTATGTTGATTTGTTAAACCATAAACTCTTAGAATCTCATGAGGAATCTTATAACTAAATAATAGATGAGTAAAACTAGAAGGTTGGCAGAAAAGTGTATAACTCAAGGCATACAAAGCACACGTTTCCAACTCTTGTTTTCAGCAGGATATTGTAGCTAATTACGTAGCTATCCTGCGCACACAACTGGAGACATTACCTTCGAACGAGCTTAAGTAATTATGGCGCAGTTAGAGCTGCCGCGGTGGCTCAGTAGTTATGGTGTTCGGCTGCTGATCCGAGACACGGGGTCTAGATCCCGACCGCGGCTTTCATATTTCGATGGTGGGAAAAGGCTAGAGACCCGTGTACTGTGAGATATCAGTGTACGTTAAAGAACCCCAGGTGATCGAAATTTCCGGAGCCCTTCACTACAGCGTCTCTCATTTGCTGAGTCGCTTTGTTACGTTAAATCCCATAGACCGAAACCAAATTATGGGCAGGCACAGCACAGAGAGAGAGAGCTCTTTAATGCAAAACAGAGATTTTAGCCAACGTGAATATTCGCTTACATGCTATCCTGTGTAGGGAAGGAAATAGGGGAGTAAAAAGATGGAGGAAGGGTGCTAGAAAAGAATGCAGTCGTTGAAGAAGGTTGCAGAGCATTAGTTCACTGCATGATGGCTTCTTTGGATGCGACAGAAGTCAAGTTTTATGCCTTCAAAACGGGGTGATCAAGTGTTTGGGCAATTTATAGTTTGTCTGAAACACCACTGCGATCTAAAGAAACAAATAAGAAAATCATTGCACGTCGCTGCTTTCTGTAGCAGCCTAAATGACCTTATATAGAATCCATAGTGAGTTGTACTTGGGGGACGGACTGCATGCATTGTTCATAGTGCGCTTGTTCGTTGGCGTCACGCTGGACATTCGAAGGGGATATGAAGTACAGTCTCAACTGAGCAGCAGTTTTTAGAATACTGACTGTTGCTTATTTTAAACGGTATCGTATACTGTTCATAAAAGCAACATTAAGACGGAGGCGATGTTCAGTTGTTTCTAGATAACACGGAATTCCAATTAGTAGTCTTGATTCAATCGCGCCGCAGCAGGCACAGTAAAGGAACCATGAACGCGCACATCTCAGCAAACACGGGTATTCCGAAAGTCATCGGAAGTGGCCAGCTCAAGCAAGCAGTACCAATGAAAACTAACTTTCCAACCAATTTATGAACACAGCTGCCAAGTCAACTCCACTTTAGGAAAGAAAAATCGTTAAACACACGTTCCTCTGGAGAAGACCTTGTTTTATGGCTTATGGCATCATGACAACACTGTGAATGAAGGTACGAGTTCTTAAACAGTCATGAAAAACAAAGATAACATTTTTAAGCAAAAGTTTTAACTGTGCGTGGTAAAATAAAGCAGATAAAAAGCGGTTAGGTTTAACCCACTACCAGTTAAGAAAGACGATGAAAGAAAAACAAGTGTCGTTTACAGAGGTAAACAACGACAACATAGTAATGGGGCCGGGGAGTTTATCTCACGTTATCACAGAAGAAAAAATCACTTATGGTCTTTTAATTATGAATATCTTTTCAGCAACGAAGCGGGCAGCACGGTTCATGGTTTCGTAGAGTGGTCAGTGTGAAAATAGGTCCATTTGCCAGAAGTTCTAGTACCTTCGGTTAAATATTTCCAAATGAGGAGGAAGACTAAGGTGTAGATGAGAATGAATATTTTTCGAGCCATTAAAATCAAGATATACAAAGCAAGCTGTCAGCTGGTTCCGTGACCCGGATTCTGCCCCGACGCCGAAGCCAAGCGCACTGCCTCAGAGCAGAAGAGAGGAGAGCGGCAGTGGAGCAGCGGAGCTACCTGAAGGAAGAGAGGAGGCCGACCAGAGTAAGCCCCGATATCGAAAGTGAGCTGCGAAACTGTAAGGAAATCCCTGTCACATTTTCCATTATAAAGCAGGACTTCTTAGTACGGATGGGAAACGTGTTGCGAACGCAGATTGCGCAGCTTGTGACAAGTTTCCAGCTTACAAAACACTAATCTAACGGCTTATCGAATACGGCTCAGTTTCATTGGATCGTATCAGCAATTATTCTGCGATAAAATTGAATCTGTCCAGAAGAAGCAAATTCATTTTATCTATTGTCGCTATAACAAAGAATTTTAGCCCTCGTCTAATCTTAGCGCACTGTCTATAACTCCGCTTTCAATACGCCGGTACATCGAATGCCTGAAATATATTTCCACGATCATTAACTCACCGCGCCTCAAGGCAACGAACACCCACGCTACCTTATCTACTGCATTATCTACAAGGCGCCACCACTGTTGAAACATTTCTCCACTTTACGCACGGACTGACATGTACAAATTCAGCTTTTTCCCACGTACCATTGAGTACTGGAACACCCTACCCTGCCTGGTGAAATTCGTTCACTTCCAATTCGGCAATTTTTGACTGCCATTGAATGACACTGACACCTTGCTTTGTTCACGTATTGTATTTTAATTGTTTGTATTTTCTATGTATGCACGCTTGCATTTATGAACATATTTAACCTTTTCATTGCTTCCCGTTACAGTAGATTTTCTTTCAAGCTAAACCGGCCTGCAGCGTTTCTCCATGAATGGCCAGACAAAAGGCGCTGTGTCCAGGGTGCCATTGTCCGCTGAACGGCGACCAAAGTAAGTTCGACCAATTTACTCGGTGCGACAGAGCGAAACGGGACGAAGGCTGCCTCGCGAAATACCACACTCGTTATGCACGGAGACTCAGGGAGTCATTCTCCATCTTCCGCGCTCGCACCACAAAATAACACAGGAACAGTCTGAGCCGAAGTATCCACTAGCACGGACTATCTCGGAAGACAAATGAGGCGGCTAACGAGTTCTTGGCATTGTACTTCGCGAAAGGCGTGGAAACTAGGAACTTCTCCGCAAGTACCTTTGAGAGACAGGGAGAGACAACAACGGAACATTTATTGTGGAGTTCTCAGTTTCTGGCTACCGCAATGGACACCGCCGAGAACTAACCAGCCTGCAGTGCAAGTAACGCTGTAACATGCGAGCAGTGCTCGTTAGGCGCGGAGGAACGCAGGAAATCCATTACCGAGTTGCATGGCATTCTTGCCTTTTCTGCCAGGCACTCGTCTAACTTTGGAGCCTCGGCACGTCTGTGCAAAACTGAAGGCACAGCGCACGGAAGACAGGACCGACTAACCTGTCTAGACAGGTCCTGTAACCGACAGGACCTGTCTTCCGTGCGCTGTGCCTTCAGTTTTGCACAGACGTGCCGAGGCTCCAAAGTTAGACGAGTGCCTGGCAGAAAAGGCAAGAATGCCATGCAACTCGGTAATGGATTTCCTGCGTTCCTCCGCGCCTAACGAGCACTGCTCGCATGTTACAGCGTTACTTGCACTGAAGGCTGGTTAGTTTTAACAATGTTTTAACAATGTACCGACTAGCCCAAACAAATACCTTAGTGCAATACGTCTGTGCATGCTGGGCGCACGGACGCTTCGCAGGTCTATATAGACATGGCTGGCACCACCACCTAATGACGTGAAAGCCTTTTCTATGTTTGCATTATCTGGACAATTCTTAATCCTGTCTAAGTTTCAGGTTAGCGTTCTGCCTTGTTCATTTACATTTTTTGTCAAAAGCTTTCGGAGTCACGACTATTTTGGTTTGAGTAAATGAAAATTATATTTCCCGCGCTTATGCCGCTTCATTCTTAATCGAATTACTGTCGCTAAAATGCTTGCTTTGTTTTGAAACATGGATCTGGCGTCACCACGTCCGCAAAGGAGTTCCCCTGATAAAGGTGATGCATGAATTGGTCGCTAGTTATCGACGCCTGCGCAATACAGAAACGCGATAAAAATTTTCCGCTCCGTCAACCACTTAGAAAGTGGAATGAATTCGAGGTTCTCGTACCGATCCACAGTACGCGTCCCTACTTTCTTCATGTGCCTCCTGAACGTAGCAGAGTGCCATAATAAAATGACGTTCTAAGCTGGGCGAATGAAACCAACGTAGTGCAGCTGAACAGTCGTGTGGCCTGTCTGAAGCATTTTTTCATTATACAAGTTAGTAAAAAGTAAATTTTAATTATTGCATTCTGGAAGAGTGCCACCTCATGAGCTGAAGATTGAGTAGAAATAGAGCAGAATCAAATGGTTACAAGGAAGCGCCATTTACGAGACCTTAAGGCAGGTAGTTGCCGCAGGTCTACATCACGGAAGTGAAATAATTATAAGATTAAGAGTAGGGTGGAGCGCATTTGGCGGGTACTCGTACTTCATGAAAGGCAGCTTACCAACATCCCTGAAGTGAAAGGCACAAAACTCGGCCCTACCGCTACTCATCTTATGGACTGAAACATGGAGGCTAATGAAAAGGGCTCAGCTCAAGTTAAGGACAACGCAGCGAGCTATGGAAAGAAAAATGATAGATGTAACGTTAAGAGATCGGAAGAGGGCGGAGTGGGTGAGGGAACAAACGCGGGTTATGACATCCTAGTCGAAATCAAGAGGAAGAAATGGGCTTGGGCAGGGCGTGTAATCGCAAAGGCAGGGTAATCGGTGGTCCTAAGAGCAACGCACTTGGTTCTAAGAGAAAGTAAGCGTAGCATTGGACGGCGGAAAGTGAAGTTGGTGGATGAGATTAAAACGTTTGCAGGGATAGGGTGGGCGCAGCTGGGACAGGACAGAGTTAATAGGAGAGACATGACAGAGGCATTTTTTCTTCAGTGTACAAAGTCAGGCTGATGATATTGAAAAAGAATTATTGTTGAATAAAAATACTACCACTTGATAGGGCCACTACTTCAGAGCATCAAAACGAGTTGACTTTTTTTTATTTCCTTTTCTTTTTTTATTGCCGAAATTCGCTTTTTAAGGCCGAAATTTATTTTCTCGATTAACTGAATATGTTGTACTGCCTCTGTGCTGATGTTTTAATACTGCCGCGAATGTTCGCAGTGTTTGCTCTTTCTTCAAAGCTGCCGGGACGCCATTCGCTTTGTTCTTGATGCAACGACCCGACCAGATTTATCCCGATTTATCGCATCCAGTCGGCAGCAATTCTACGTTGTTCCAAAATGTTCTATTAACCTTGCATGCTTTATCTCGAACGATCGCTATCCACTTTAGATTCAGCACGGTCGAGAACGGCGGGCATTCTGTTCGATGACCACCGAGCACGCATGTTGCTACAATGTCACCGAGTCATTCATTTCTTTGCGGCGCAAGACATCCCAAATAAAGAGTTTTGTTTCGAAGCCATTCTCGCTGTTTTCCTGCTCGCCGGACTGCAGTCACCGCCACGTGACATTATTGTCACGAGACGCTGAAGCGAAGACGAAGTGAAGAACGCTGAAGAACAAGCTCGCCATCTTTGGGCTGACGCACCAGACACAGGTAGGCTCACCCCTGTAAGGAAGCCTCTAGCAATATACAGGGTGTTTCGCCTAAGACTTTACACTATTTTTAAACAGCCTTTTTGAGTTAGAAGAGCAATTTTTTGGCAGTGGTGCAATACATCAGAATGCAGCTAAGATATGCCAAAGTAACACGTTCGATTACAAATATATATTTAATTTTTGTAACTATTTATGAAAGGCTTCTTAATTATTGACAGACGCGTAGCCCGCCATAATTAATATCCTTATCACTTTTTAGAATTTTGAAAACGCGGTTTCCGTTTGCGCTGTGGCCCAATAAATTTTGGCTACATCACGCCAAAATACACGCCCTTTCGAGCTGCTTACAGGCAAAGCAACCTCTCCAGTGCACGTAACTCATCGAAATAGCAAAAATCTGCTGATCCGCAGCGCTGATCGAGGGTAACCGCGTTTTCGAAATTCTAAAAGTTATATGGATAGCACTTACGGTGGCCTGCGTGACACTCAATAATTAGTTACCACGTCTTAGCTGTACACTGATATACTACAGCACCGGCAACACTATGCCGAAAAAAGCGCTCTTCTAACAGAAAAAGCCTATTTTTAAAAAAAACTGTGAAAATTCTTAGGTGAAACGCCCTGTATATATGTGGGTGTGGGAGATAACGATGATCGAGGTCCCGTGAACGTATTTTTATTTTCCAAAATTACAGGATTGCCCTTGTCTGCTTAAGAGCGGACTTTTCCTGTCTTATTTTTTCTCCGCCCGTTTCTTTTCATTTTCCATTTTTTCTTTTCTTTTGTTGTTTTTTACATTCTTTTATAAGTGCGGTGACCTGCATTGGAGCAATGTGAAAGCAAAACGTCCACATTCTATATTGACGCAATAGCTATTCTGACATCCAAGTGCTATATCGATGGCCATGGCTATTGCGACGTCTAAGTGTGCTTTTGGCGCTTTTATTAGTTAACTAATTACTCCACACAAGTAGTAGTAGTAGTAGTAGAAAACTTTTATTGAGATCTTTTAAGAGATTCGCGGATTCGAAGCCTCCGTCGTCTTTCGTGGCGCCGGCGACTTGAGGCTTCTCTTCAGCAAGGTTGGGCCCCTAGTCCAGGGCTCCACTGAGTCGCGCTGCATCAGTCGCGAAACCCAGTTTGGAACATAGCGAGATTTTTTCACCCACTCCCTGATGCACTGAAACTTTTTCTACATATCATTATAGAACGACACGAACGTGTGGACAAAATTTGCGGACACTTTTTGATGACGCGTACATAGCCATAATATAATACTAAAAATAAAGTTTTGTATCTGTTGGACAAGGGTGTTGGCACAAAGCAATGGCACGCAGGTTTAAGAGAGAGGCATTAGTTTTTCGGGAAAAATACGTATTGCACATGAGGTTGAAAACGTCGCTAATGCGGTTTCGAAGAATCGCTAGTTAGGGTCCCCGCGGAAAGAGCAGCTTTTTTTGAGTCGGAACATTTTTTAGAAATTATATGCAAACACTTCTGGTAGAAGGAGTTCCAAATTTTTTTGGCTGCTATAATTTCGCTTCAAAAAATCGCAAAGACTTTAAAATGGAATCTTCAATCAAAAAAAAAACGAATTTGAAGCTCAAATTTTTATTAATATTTATCTATTCTTTCCACGCTTATAGAACACAACTCGTACTTCAAGATCAGTCAGATGGTTTTTAATTAGGCAATGAAAGCGTATGAATCTAAAACCAAAATATCCGTGGTATTTTCTCCACAAAAACTCTGGAAGACCTTTAGTACCTGGTAATTCTCAATATTAAGAAACAATTATTGCGGTATGGGGTTTTTAATCACAAATCTAGGCTAAATGCAGAGCATATTTTATTCAGGAACTATAACTGACTATTTTCTGCCAGAAAGTGCAATGGCGATAAATTTACTTCTGAGTGCATTAGGTTGCGTGCTGGTTATCACAACGGCAAAATCCCAAAAAATACCTTGAAATCATGTTTTCCTTAGAAGCTTTTTTTGAATAAGAGAAAACAAGAATACTTCTGTTTCTTCTAGTGGTTTTTATATGGCGGCTAGTGGGAATAAACAGTTTGCCGTACCTCATGGCAATTACGCTTAGAACCGGATTTATAAAGCGCTCAGCTCAAAATTTCACAGCATTGAGATCACGCATAGCTCCTTTCATTAACCTTGAACAAAAGCTGCACAAAACGATGTTTTTGTGCTTTGTGATTCTCGTACTTCAAGATGCGTCAGGAAGCCTCTTATGCTCAGAAATATGGATATTGTTCGCATATGTGAGCAAGCTAGTGCCGCATGCACCATCGGTAAGGGTATAGCCATTTGCGAAGCGCTGTAACTTTCGCCACTGAAAAAGATCGAAATACTTATACAGTGAGCACAGAATCCTAACACAACTTGGGAGTCAAATGAAATTGCTGAAGAGCTGAAACTTTTTCTTGCTCCTAAAATGACTTAAACGTGCACTGAAGAGGAATCTGAACTCGTCTTTTTGCCGCGGGAACTCGATCTACACGTTCCTAGCATTCTTAGAAACTGCGACTGATTGCCCTGTATGGCCGATTTCCCAAATTAAATCGAATTAACGTCCGGATCCCGCCCTTTTTTTTTAATTCTCCCTCGTACGGTGGGCGGAGTCGACCAACGCGTGAAGTGCCTTTCACCGAGTCCCGTGGCGGCTTGCCGCTCTTCCATCGGCGGAGTAATACGTAGTAGTCCGTAGTAGCAAATAGTCCGCGCATATTTTTATTTCTGCGGGCCTATTTTGGGGCTATATTATCTGCGAATGAAACTATTTATTCATGGAAAGCTAAAAAACTAAATAAAGCGAAAGCAAAGTCTCCACGGAGCTGGCTGAAAGGAACTTCACGCGTTGGTCGACTCCGCCCATCGTACGAGGGAGAATTAAAAAAAAAAGGGCGGGAGCCGGACGTTAATTCGATTTAATTAGGGAAATCGGCCATACAGGGTAATAAGTTGCAGTTTCTAAGAATGCTAGGATCGTGTAGATCGAGTTCCCGCGGAAAAAAGACAAGTTCAGAATCCTCTTCAGTGCACCTTTAAATGAAAGGCACCCAAATTATTTCCACAAGTACACAAGTTCTATTACAGCGTTGTTTATGCATAAAAAAAGGAAGAGCTATAAGAACAAAATTTATTTTGCATGTTCGCCTTTTCTAGTACTAAACACTGCTTTCCAAATGGAGTGAAACCGTCCCACTGAAAAAAAAGAAAGTTATCGCGTTTGACATACATTTCCCCCTGAAACACTACGCGAGCTGATTTGCCATTATTCCCGACAAATTATCTGGCCAGCCACATATGCATGCATAACCCAGTCTAAATGAATGCACACCATGCACAAACACAACGTGTGCATTTATATGTCAAGGCAACTTCTGCCAATGACAGGAATCGCACTTACTTTAGGAGCAAATATTGATTTCACTAGCTCCAACTAAGGAAATATCAGATGATAAAGCTGATGTTTCCGTCCGAAGGGCACAATAAAAGTGCGCGCAATGGCGATGGTACGTGGATTTAACTTTCACTATAAACTATTATCTCGATCGAAATTGAGGGCATAGAAAAAGCCAATAGCTGCGTATCTTCAGTGAAAGTAAAATTAAATAAAATTATCTTTCAGGGCCCTAGGCATAGTCAGCTTTCCGACTTTCAGAGAAAGTACGCGATAAGCACATGTATCAAATGTAAAGATGTTGAACCGGATTTAAGCAATCCTTAGCTTGCTTAGACTACAGTTTCGGAGTGGAGTTCATTCTGTACTAACTTCAGGCTTTATGTGGGGCCATTCCATTTAGGAATAGCGACATGAACGGTTACCATTTATTTGGTAATACTGTCTACGGGAATGGAGTCATGCGCCTCGAAAACCTTTTCATTTGTAGACGTTCGCGTTTTGTCCAAGATATTGAAGTTGAAACCATTACATCAGTGCACGATGCATTGTTTAGATAGATTATGGTACGTAGGACCATTATGCCATTAAACGCTGTATAAGCAAGATACGATAGTGTTAATGGACTAACGCACGCTGGTAACGTCATGTCTAACGGAACAGCATGGAATAAATTACGTAAGCAGGCTTCGTCTTCTACCTGAACCTAAAGAAGCCGACCAGTTAAAGTACGATATTGACATCAAGGCACTGATACTCATATTCGAGAAAGACAGCTAACTTAAAACGCATGAACCGTAAATTCTATGGGGAGTCAGGGGTATTATTAAAATTCATTAAAAGGCAATAAATAGAGTATTATAAGAACTGAACCATACTCACAATACCCTAGCAATAACATAGCGAGTTACAAAATACAGAATGTTTGCGTTTGCTGGCATTAGTGAGACGTTCAGAGATTGCGCCAAACTGAGGACTTACTTATATTAACGTTGAACGTGATTAAAGCTAGGCTAGCAAGCAAAACAATACTTATGAAGTATTATCTGAGGCTATGTCAGTATGTAATCTAAAACGCAACCACAAACACTTACTTGGAAGTTTAATTTTTGACCGCTACTTCTTTTAACACACAACCACAACCAGTAACGGTAACTGTTCGAAATATGGCCTGCTTAAACCAATATCTCAAGAACTACAGAACATGGTAGAAGGATATCAACTGGGCACGCACAGTGCATAATAAATTCCTAGAAGGCGCCACATTGAAATGAGTAGAGTTACAAATGTACGGCGCTGGTGATTTCACCGCCTACAATGGCGTCCTGGGCTGTATTTGGTAGAAGTAAGAGTGTCCATCTAAGTGTCACAGATTATTCTGAATATGTATGAATGTTTTGTGGCGCTAACTGGTAACTTGTCACTCACTCACCGTCAAAAGTACATTTTAAGAAAAGATTTTATGGCGTGCTTCAAAAATATTCACTGCGGTATGAAAGCAGCCTATAGCGTTGTTCCAAATATCTAACTTAAAATACTGTGGTGCAGTTATGTGTAGTCACCTTCGACGAAATTGTTCGCATACGTCTATTTACAGAACCAAGTCAGCTGTTTGTTCTGTGGGCCGTTTGGTTAGTACTTTTCAGTTCAAACTGGCAGTGTGCCTGTTCGCTTAATTAAGCACACATTAAACTTGTTGACTGCGAAATTTGAATGCGTGTTTACTGTCTTGAAATATTGAAAACACACTGTTTATATCTGTAATGACTTGCAACAAAGCAACGAACTAGGCAAAATTGAAAAAAGTTGGCGAAACACCAGCGGTTTCTCAGTTGCCGTGCCCAGTGCATTCCCGTTGCATACTAAAGCAAACACGGGCTATTAACTCGGCCTACCTTGTTATGTTGCTTAAACCAAAAGTATCTGCTTTTACAGCACTGTGTTCGGTAGGTCGTTTTTTTTGTCCCTATGGCTGATCTTTATTAGTGGGAACGCAACACGGTGCATCAGAGACAGGAATTCATCCTGAGCGTCTTAATTGCATTACATGGAGAAGTGTACATCCGGACTTTTACAATAAATTCGCAGGCTCATTACAATGTGAGCTGTGCATAAGCACAGCATTAATTCTAAATTCATTCATCTTTTTACTAGCGTCTTTCACTCGCACAATTCCTGACTTTGTGAAAGCTAAAGTGATCTCTGAATGAACTAAGCAGCTTATGGGCATACCTTATAAAACAATATACTTACACTCTCAGTGTGGTCGAAAGTCATGCACCTGGGTTACATGTTTCTGTATTGTTTTGTCACACGACGATGATGTCGTGTGGGCCTTGTGATTGCAGGGGAAAATAAATGAACACCTTTACGGCAAGCTTTCCGCTCTTTTGGGTAAGAGAATGATGCGAAGACCCGCCGATATGGGAGAATGACCCATGCAGCACATATCAACCTCAGACTACTGTCGAGCATTCTTCGAAATAAAACCGACCACACAAAGTAACGAATCACTCAGTTAGACGTTTACGGAGAAAAAAAGAAATAATACTTATAGTACTAAGAAGTAATTCCTTCTAAAGGCAATTATATACGGCTCCATCATTCCTGGGAAGATAAACGGTCGGTTTTTGTGCTCTCAAGACGACTGAGACTTCCGCAGAAATCATACATGTTTTTGCTTCTTTTCCCGCAAAACTTTCACGCAACACTTGCGCGACCATCAATACACGAGGCCCTGCCTCATCCGAGGCTCTCTGCACCGCAACAAATATCCTCTACTCGAAGTCCCAGTGGTGTTCTCTTCCATCGTAAACATCTCTATACATCCTTCCGCTACGTTTAGTGTGCGTACCGACTCCTGCAGAGCTAAGCGGAGATCCTTCTGCTTCATTTAATGCGCGTGCCAACTTCTACAGAGCTAAGCGGAGTTAGGGAAGTGTTTTATTGTTGGTTATATAACACTTACGGGCGTTACCAAGATACCTAAGTGGCGTAAGGAATATTAGTGCCCCTGAAAGTTTTTCCGGACAAGTCTGTTGAGATTTGAGTTAGCCACGCCCGCTCGACTGGCTCTCGACAAGCAAAAGAAACTGCCAATAGTCAACTTCTCTCCCACGTGAATTTACGCATACATTCTATTTTAAAATTACTATTCTGAACAAAGAAATGTTCGCAGACAAAATAGTCGGGTTAATCTGTTCGAAATAAGTGAGGCATGACGCATGTAGTTGAAAACATGGCAGCTGCAGCTGGAATGAACTGCGGAAAAGAGTATTTCTGGGCTGAAGATGTTACCGGTGCTATAATTTGTTGTTTATCCTTTCAAACAACTTAATCTGGTCCGCCCATATTGATGATACCAGCGCTTCTTCACACCGCGAGCTCGGTCAAATCAGACAAAGGGATACTGCCACTCACTCCAAAGTAAAGCCAAAGTAAAGCTGTTGGTCTACAACTCGTTAATCATATCTCGGTTAAAATATGCCTCCGATGTTCGAGATCCTTTCACTACAAGACATACACCAACTATACAATGATCAGCAGTGCGTTTCCTATACAATACCTGCCATCGCGATGATTCCCCATCGCAATTAATGAAAATTAATAAAGATAAATCTTTCTAGCGCTTGAAAAAGCTAGCCCTATTAAAATTCCTCTTCAAACTCGATTTTTGCCAGTTTCGTCACAACCATTCTAAACACTTCCTGCTTTCAACATCCAGAGTCACAATGCATTAACATGTTCATATATCATCTCCGTTATTCAGCCGCACAAAGAAATCAAATATTCTTTCTTCCGTCGGACTATAGCCAAATGTAACAATCTGCACTTTGTTGTGTTCGCATCAGAATTTTTTTTCTGCGAATAAAGCAGTTTTTGACTGATAAATTTTGTTCCTCTTTGTCACAGTTTGTTTTTGTCTTTTCTTCTTTCGTGTGTTTTAATCCCTTTTTCAGAACAATAGATTTCGCTTTCAGCAGTGATGGCGTGCTATACCAGGTGTTACAGGGAAGACGAAGTAATTTTCAGGATTTCAGGATTTTGAAAACGCGATTATCCTTGGAGCTGTGGTTCAACAAAATTTTGCTACAATGTGCCAAATTGCATGGCTTTGGAAAACCATGCACGAAAAATCAAGCTTTCCGGAGCGCGTAACTAGTCCAAACTGCCTAATTTTTTGGAGCCATAGCGCCAATAGTAATATCGTTTACAAAATTCTAAAGAAATCGAACGGCTATTGCTTACGTTCTATGAGGATTCTGGTGTGGGCTAGTTGGTTCATGTATAATAAAAAGCTTCACGCCGCGCTACGGAACGAGGACAGAAGGAACACGAAAACACAGGACGGGCGCTGTGTGAAATCCGCGCCCGTCCTGTGTATTCGTGATCCTTGTGTCTTCGTTCCTTAGGCTGTGTGATTGTGTTTATTGCTTACGACCGGCTACATGTCTCTAATGGCAACTAGGAGCCTAATTACACTTGTTAACAGTTAATTACTAATAGTTAACCACGTACTACTAAAGACGATTCACTGATTTTCTGGTGTCCGCCAACACTGGTAATACTATACTGAAAAAAAAACCATATTTTTACCTCAAAAAACCTATTTTTTAGAATTACTTAAAATCTTTCCTGAAACACCCGGTATAGCACACTGCAACTTGCACCTTAGCGGCCTGCAGTACTGTATAAACAGATAAGCTGTAAAAAACGTTCGCCCTGGCTATCTCTTCGGCATGGCCGGACTCTGCAACCAATGAGAGATGTGGAAAGAGTGACGGCCTATTATGCTCCTTTGTTCTCCTCCACGCTTCCCATCAAAATATACGCTCGCAGTGAATGAAAAAATTTATGATTGATATTAGAACTCACTATGGCGTTGGACCACGCAGATAACAAGTTAGCTTAGAATTAAGCAGAGCATCAGTCCAGCCTTTCGAAGTCGCATTACACGCAAGAAGAGTGATATAAAGTCTCTTTCGATCTTCATGCAGAAAGGAAGCTTTAATACTGGCCTAATAGAGCCAATGCTTTCTTGAAGCCCTAAATTAACTAGGGGGCGACAGAATAAAAAGGCACAAGCACTGCCCTGAGGCTGGGCATTCCACTAAGGGCACATCAATGGCGGGGTGCAGAAGCCGTTAGGAGAGATAGCTCCTTCTCCCCGACGTTCGCAAATTACCGACACTGAATAACAAAGAAGGCTATGCTTCAGTGATCCGAAGAAGTGTTCCGCTTCTATTACCACCTAACTACGCGGCAAAGAACTGCTCTTTGTTCAAGGGTGTGAACAGGGTGCGAGCTCTAAAGTCACTGAAAGAAGTGTTCGTGTCCATGTTTTCTTAGATCACGACTTTAGGTAGCTGGAAGAAAGGGGCACAGCACCCCGACTGCTTAACATGTCTTAAGTTGGTTAAAGAGAACACGAAAGGAGGAAAAATAAACACGTTATTCTCTGCTGAAGTTTCGAGGCCTCTTTCTCAAATATAGCCCGATTCACGGGCGCAAAATTGTGCTTGGGAAGTTCGTAGCCCACGACATTTTCACCAAGAGTTTTGTGCGTGAAAAAAATATTTAAATTCCCCCTATCGTTCGTATTTCCGGGTCTTCGAAGGAAAGAGATGTAGTCACAATTAGCAAATCAACCTCGCACAAGGCAGAGAGATTGGCAATGCACTTCATAGAAATAAACTTTGACTTGCTTGTTGTCTCACATTTAAATTAACTTCTGGTATTTTTTAATAATTATAATATAATAATTTATTTCCCATCACTAAACATTGAAGAAGAGGACGAGGAACAGAGCGAATTACGCATGACGGTGCTCTACCACCTGTACAGCAAGAGAGTACTGGTGATAGCTTTTTGTTTTGCAGTGCAGCTATAAATTATTTATCAATAATTCACGACATTTACGAGTTGAAACTTGGTAAATTGAGCGCTGAGGCCGACAAAAAAAGACAAAATAAAATTTAAGTGACTTTTGAGAGGACGGGAATATCGAATTACAATACCGAAAGAAAACGGCACTTATCCGTAGAGAATATTACTTGCCGAAAAAAAACTAAAACTATGATTTCAATAAACTATGGAAAAAAATTCACACACAATCAAAGAGATTCATGAAGTAGAGTATGCGTTAGCTATAGCCGAGCCCCGGACAGAGCTGTCGATAGTGCCTCTGTCGGGTTCTGACAGTGCGAACCGGTGGCGTGATCCAGTCCATCAATCGCCATGTGACACGCCGTACTCCCTCTGTCTTCACTCTCTACACCCCTCGACTCTGATTGGCATTATCGACGCAGCACGAAACACAAGAACAAGAGGAGCACACGGACACAGCGCTGTGTCCGTGTGCTCGTCTGGTCCTCGTGTTTCATTCTGCGTCGATAATGTCCAACCAACTTTTCCAAGCTTCCACTTTGTCGGACTGACGACCACGCTATCTGTTTCACCAACCATCACCCCCTACCGTCTATTGCTCTTGCCTGTCCGTTGCTCCTATACACTGAAAGTGGACAGGGAGTATTTCCTCACACCACTTCCATGCTGCGAACCGAGGCTTTACAGGGCAACTTCAATGCCAGACACTTTACGGTAATAGGCGTTCTAATAATAACGCACTACAAAGTCCACCGAGTGCTCGAAGAAGAAAAACGCTAATCGTTACCCTAAGGTATATTGCAGGTAAATCTGGCCCAATGACTATGTTTTATGACGCATAACTTACATGCCACAGCTTCAAAAGTAAAATAGGTGCTCCATTTTCGCACCGTACTGTTGGTATGCATTCTGATTATAGAACCTCTGGCTGAGCAGTCTCGATTGCTAGGAGAAATAAAAACTCTACGGATGACTTTCGAGCTACCGATTAAATTTTCTTGGGAACCCTTGCAGCTAAAAAAAAGAACGATGGCGAATGCATTTAGTTCACGGTAAGCGCATAAGAAACCAGAACTCGTCCGCAGGATATAACATTACTAGGATAGTAATACATTGTACTCCATACCAGCAGAATCATTCATTTCGCCCCGTCCATGTTTTCAGAGATCGTGAAGTTCCGTGGCGCACTCATTTTTATTCGATTTCTTTTTTTCTTCGGCATTTTCATTGTACCGGAATCTTCTAGAAAGCATTGGAGATTACAAATACATTGCAGAGTTCTGTGTCGTTTTACTGCAAAGCGCGTGATAGTAAGATTCTGGGCTTTTCTTTTTCGAATAGTGCATGTGTTTCTTATCATATCTGACTTTTGCTAGGTTCTCTAGCATACGGCTCGCCATCGCTGCAGGAATGCCTGCGTGGGCGCTGCGGCTTTTCAATATATAAAACTGGCTAGCGCATGTGTTCAGACGTCTACGTGTGTTGCAGCAACTGTTTGTTACCTGCGCTCATGCATTTCCAAGCGGCATAAGCGCGCATTCCGAGAGCATGTCTTTAGGAAAGTAGCGCTTTCTGGTCTGACTCTCTCCTTGCACGCTGCCAGTTGTTTCATACACTGTGCCTTTCCTTTGACACAGAACACTTGCAGAATAAATCCGCTCGCTAAGGTTCTCCACAGTGCATACCTATTTGCAAGGAAACGAAGAAAAAAATCGAGACGCAAGAGAGTGCCCAGGCCTTGCCATATTCCACTCAGCGAAATAGGTCAGAGCCCCGCATAGCAATGCAGGGAGGTTGCCGGAATACATTTATGACGCTACGCCCCATGCCGCGGGCTCGATGCTACCACGGAGGCTGCTACTGCGGTGCCATAGAGGCATGCTGTACGAATCCACAAAGCTCCATTCCTGTGAGACTTTGGGGATGCCGCACGCACAGTCGCAGAATTTTTAGGGCGAAGCATGGCTAACGAAATTCGCAGAGCCGTGCCTCCATGTGTCAACTTGTTCTCGGGCGGTTGGATTGCTTTCCTCTTTGTGAAGGGAGAGGCTACGAGCACGAATTAGAAATGTGACTTTGTCAGTACCTTTAATGCAACAGTTATAAATACCGCACTCGAAAGTCGGGTCTCTGCTTTGGGAGATCAAACAAAACTGATATGTTCATTTTTTATTTAAATACGTAAAATTGCCCAATTTGGCACTGGTGTACGGAAGACCAATAAAAGGGGCGAAAGCACTGTAAGTAAATGTAAAGGCAAACAGATCCAAGAGAAGTACAGCTGCAAACCCTTTCATGCACTTCAGAAGTGGCCTGCGACACCTGTAAAGTATACAGCGTTAGCTGTAACATGCAAAATGTGATTATGCATAAAGAAAGGAGATAAACAGTGAGTGGATTCTGGTACCAGGTGTATGGTACGTCGGTTAGTTCCCATCAGTGTGTTTTAAGAGCTACTATAAAGCTATTGCCGCGCAATGAAACTATTTCTTTTGGTAGTCATCATCATCGTCATCATCATCAGGCTGACTACGACCATCAATTTGCTGTGCGTGGGAAAAAGCTGATGTAGATAGAGATGTCCTGCGGGATTTTTCTGCTATTTCACAGCAATGGTCTCTTCGTTGGTAAATGTTCTTGGAAGGTATACGGTGAGCTGCATGGCTAGTGCCTGTTTCTTTTTATTCGAAATGTAATTTAAGAAGATTATTCTGAAGAAGGTCCCAAGCAAGGTCGACATTATTGTCAACTGTTATATCGCAATATCCTAATTCAATTATAATGTTTGAATATCTAGAGGGGGTAATATTTATGACAGCTGCAAATGTATAGTGGGTAACTGCGACTGCCACTATGTATACGTCAGCTCTAAAGCTCGCAGATAAGAAGTGACTAATTTCTTGTTTTTTGTACTTGCTCATGAGAATATGTAAAGAAACCAACCTCACAGATGGTTGGCGCAGACAATTGTGGCTGTCGATTTTAGTAATTTCATTACGGACACAAATAAAGCACAGAGATGGCCTTCAACCAGACACTTTTGTTAGCTACTCCACGTTCACAGATTGGTCGACGTGTATCACACGAGTTTGGAAGGTCATTGTAACGAGGGCATAACTGCATACTTCCAGTGTATACAGCATTAATAGCGTACAGAATCTCTCAACAATGACACCAGATACCCGTAGTCATGTTTCTGCATAGGTTCTCTCTGTCAGCACGTGGAAGAAGCTTTCCGAACAAGCATCGGGGCTATAGGTAGAAAACTTAATCGTTCACATCATCTCATTCAAAACTGCGATCCCCTGAAGTCCCCAAAGAGACAATTAGCTAGCGTTGCAAAACAAAGAACACCCATCGGGTGCGAGGTTCAGCCCAGGGGCGGCACCGCTCGCTCTCCAGGCAATGTTCCTTATTCTCCCCGAAGATGGCAGCGAATCACCATCGCAACACACTCTAGCCGTTCTGGTGACACAATGGCACAGCTGGACACTACCTGCGCTTTCTCTAGTTGTTGGAAGTCTCGGAAGAATTCTTTTCTTCGGTTCCTGGTTCCTCAAAGGTTTTGGTTCGCGCCTCTGTGCATCACACTAGCGCAAAGATATTGGTGTTGTTGACTTCGCTGAACACGCTGACCAGCGCCATCTGTGAGTAGCACAAACATCATGCAAGCGGCCTCCACGCGTGAAGCTCCGATCCGCGCCGCCGTCCGGCACACGTGGGCGGGGCACTACGGAACTTCGCGACACCGTCACTAATCCCAGTAGTCTACCGCGACATCCTGACCCTGTCCACTTGCCGCCACCAGAAGGAGACGGCCTGCCAGTTGATTCGTCGTGCGAAGGCAGGTGGTTCTCCTCGTGCAGTGCCGTCCGGGCAATGGCCCTTCTCCGAATGTCGCGGCTGCAGTTCGTTCCCTCGCGCGCGCGTTGCGCCGACGTCCTTTGCTGACCGGCTGCACAAAAAGGAAAACGTTGTTCATTGTATCAAGGCCGCCTCGAAGAAACCGCTCGTGTCCGCTCCTTAGGTGACCTCGGGGTAGGTGTCGAGCTTAACACCATTCCTCTCAAATAGGCTTACACGGATAAACTACGGTTGCTTAACTTTAATGCAAGACCACATTTCGAGAACTCCACTACGCGTCCTTTAGAGCCACGTGTTAACCCAGCCACGATCGTCAATCCAATGAACAGCCACGAAAGTTAACGCAAAAAAATTGTAGTTACCAAATATATTGCCGCTTTGTTCAATAAAACTTCTTCCCGCATCGAAAGCCTCAGTGGCTTCCTCAGAATTTGCAGTGCAGTGCTCTCCTGACCCAAACAAGGTTCAGGCTAAACGTGGGGCTACTTTCTTAATTCACTTTTTTGTAATCTGAGATGTCCCATTAGGTGCATTTTGAAACAATCTAAATTTATCACGTTGTAGCGGAGGTTAATGTCTTACAAGAAACTGAGCCGGTTCTGGCTTTTATTGTCCGACACGCATCTGAACAGTGTAATTCCTCCCTTGCGGCCATCACATGTGACACTTATATTATTCCCGACCTTGGGGCCTTTGTTAATCCAAAGCATATGGCCGTGGTCAGCGATCGGTGTTGAACACTTCAAGTATTGCTAGATACTGCCCCTTCTTGAAAGCCCCAACGACACTGCACCGGACGAGGGGAGAGCCGCTCTAGCCCTTCGCATTTAAGTGAAAATTCTCCGATCGCATTGAGCTGCGAGAGAGTGAGACATCGCACGGGGACTCAGGTGTGCCTTTCCTAAGGAGGTTGCTGGAGCAACAAAGTGAGCTGGGGAATCACAGGTGAGTACGGCGGCAGTTAATCATTTCAACATCAAGCAACAAACACTGAAGAAATCTATTTTCCTTCACCAAACCAATTTACTCAAACAAAAGCCCCCAGGTGCTTTTGTTCAGCACGTAGAAAGAAGGTCACAGAATTATCACTCAGTCAATTTCATTCTACATCACCTATCGGCGTCTGGAGCGCGGTCAAAAGCGTAAAAACAGGGCCTGACCCGAAACAAGCCTACACCAATTCACATACAGAGCAAATAATTCCAAAAGGAAACTCTTCAAAGATAACTTCAGGAGTTAATTTTTTTCTGGCTTCTCATTTGGCACAGTGGAAAGGTTCACAAAATTAGACGCTGGGGGACGCAGCAGCAGAAAACAAAACGCAGCGCACTGGGTAAAGGCAGGAAGATTCTCTAGATCACAGTATTACAAGCCACAGGAAGCAAACAGTTTTCCTCGAAAATCTAGTACGAAGCAAGTCGAAACACCTCGAAAAGCATGTTAGGAGAAAACGGGGCACCAATCTTTATGATTCCCGTGGAACTGGAAAACATGTTTTCTGCCTTTATAGGATTTCTTTATTGCCTTTGTTTCAGTGATTTACGACCATACCCTACACGCTTAACCCTACTCTGTGCTCTGTGGTTCTCCTATGGGGATCGTTAAACTAAATCTTATTCGTTGCCACACGGCCTTCACAAGACTCTTCGCAGCGTTATATTTTTATTTTATTACAATGGGGATCAGGGCTCCTTTGCGCTGTATTTCTGTTCCCTCGTGTTCTTCTGACATTGATTCGAAATTCATAGATTAGTTTACTTTAATTGCTTTGCAGCATTATCATTTATGAATGGTATACATCATACCATATTGTCACGTAGCGGTAACTGCAGTCCGGCGAGCAGGAAAACAGCGGGAATGGCTTCTAACCGAAATTTATTTGGGCTGACTTGCGCCCGGAAAGAACTGAATCACTCGGCGGCGGCGTAACAACAAGCTTGCTGGGCGGACTTCGGTCAAAATGCCAGCCCCTCTCGGCCATTCTTTTTTAAAGCTGATTGGGAAATTTCGAGATAAAGCTTGGAAAGTTTTCTAGAACATTCTGGAAATACGTCGAGTCGGCTCCACCTGGATGCGATCAATCGAGATAAATCTAGGCGCGTCTTGCAATAAGAAAAAAAAGCGATAAAACGGCGATAAAATGAACAAACACTGCACACAATCACGGCAATGCTCCCCTCTCAAAGAAGCATTGACCTGATGGTTTCGAACATAATGCGACCACAAACAATTAAAACCGGATTGTGGAAAAATATAAACTGGGTGTGGAAACGCAGAGTCCTTTAGAGTGCAAAATATGATTTTAAGTGGACGACATGAACAACTTCTGGTCGTACGTGGTGTCGCTGGGATGCAGTCATTTCGTAAGGGATGACTTCATAGTTCAGTTCACCTAGCCCACGAAGAACCTTGTACGGGCCGAAGTAGCGGTGCAAACGCTTTTCACTCAATCCACGGCGGCAAATGGGCGTCCGAACCCAGACTCGGTCTCCTGGCTTGTGTTTCGCGTTGCTTCTTCACAGGTTCTAGCGTCTCGCATCGGTCCGCTGCTAGCCTTTGATCCGTAAGCTGGCAAGTCTTCTTGCTTCTTTGCGTTGAAGGTAGGCGGGGACGTCGACGTTGTCTTCTTCGGTAACCTTGGGCATCATGGAGTCTAGCGTGGTCGTCGCCTCCCTCCCATGGATTAGCCTAAAATGCGTCATCTGGGTGATCTCCTGCATTGCGGTGTCGTCGGCGAAGACGATGTAAGGCAGGATGACATCCCAGGTTTTGTTTTCGGCATCGACATACATGGCGAGCGGTATCGGCGATGGTATTGTTCAGGCGCTCGGTCAGTACGTTGGTCTGCAGAAGGTATGCAGTTGTCCTCCGGTGGCTGGTTTGGCTCTAACGCAGGATGGCTTCCGTTACTTCCGCCGTGAATGCGGTTCTTGTGTCCGTGATGAGCACATCGGGGGCGCCGTGTCGCAGAAGAATGCACTCCACGAAACATTTGGCGTCTTCTGCTGCTCTTTTCTTCGGCGCGGCTTTTGCCTCGGCGTAGTGGGTCAGGTAGTCAGTCGCTATAATAATCCACTTATTTCCAGAGGTTGACTTCGGGAAAAGGCCAAGCAAGTCCGTGCCGATTTGCTGAAAGGGCCTTGAGGGCGGTTGAATGGGATTCACAAATCCTGCTGGTCAGTTTGGAGGCGTCTTTCATCGCTGACAATCTCAGCAGGTTTTCACATAATGTGCGACATCGGCAGACAGTCGGGGCCAGTAATACTTGTCTGGAATGCGGCGGAGGGTGCGAGACAGTCCGAGACTTTCAGCTGTCGGCTCGTCGTATGAGGCCTGAAGAACTTCTCCACGCAGACTTACAGGTACAACAAGGAGGTAGGCTGTCTTGTTCGCTGCAAAGTTCTTCACGAGGACATCGTTCTGTAAACAGAACGAAGACAATCCTCGCTTTACCGAGGTGGGGGTTGAAGAAACTTTGCCTTCCAAGTACTCGATGAGGGATTGTAGGTCGGGGTCCGAGCGTTGCTGTTGTGGAAAAGAACTGCAGCTGATGGGTCCCAGGAAGGCGTCCTTATCGACGTCCATCGGCGGTGCATCTACAGGGGCTCGTGACAGGCAGTCGGCGTCAGAGTGCTTGCGTCCGGACATGTAAACGACGGTGACGTGAAACTCTCGGAGGCGCAAGCTCCATCGAGCGAGGCGGCCGGAAGGGTCCTTCAAACTGGCTAGCCAGCACAGTGCGTGGCGATCGCAGACCACCTTGAATTCACATCTGTACAAGTACAGGCGGAATTTGGACGTAGCCCAGATAATGGCAAGGCACTTCTTCTGTGTTGTCGAATAATTAGCCTTGGCTTTTGACTGGGAACGGCTAGCGTATGCGATGACCTTCTGCACTCCGTCAGTTTTCTGAACGAGGACAGAGCCTAGGCCCACGCTGCTTGCGTCGGTATGAACTTCAGTCTCGGCGTTTTCGTCAATGTGCGCGAGGACCGGGGGCGACTATATTCGACGCTGAAGCTCCTTGAAGGCTTCCACTTGTGGCGCTTCCCATTTAAATGGCACGTCTGCCTTTGTCAAGTGGGTCAGTGGCTCCGCGATACGCGAAACGTTCTTCACAAATCGTCGGTAATACGCGCCCAGTCCGAGGAAACTGCGCACAGCTTTCTTATCACTCGGTGGTGGAAACATTGCGATAGCAGCTGTGTTCTGCGGGTCTAGGAGTACTCGCTCCTTGCTAACGATGTAGCCTAGAAACAGTAGCTCTTCATAGGCAAAGCGGCACTTCTCTGTTTTCAAGGTTAGGCCGGACGACTTGATTGCGTCTAACACTGTTCGAAGCCTTTTTAGGGGCTCTTGAATGTTGGAGGAGAAGACAACGACATCATCTATATATACCAGACAAATCTGCCACTTCAGGCCTGCCAGCACCGTAGCCATCACTCGCTTAAATGTCGTTGGTGCGGAACTGAGGCCAAACAGCATAAACTCGAACTCGAAGAGGCCATCTGAAGTGACAATTGCGGTCTTCTCTCAATCTCCTTCATTGACCTCAGTTTTCCAGTAGCCGGTCTTGAGGTCCATCGATGAGAAATACTTGGCGTTGCAGACCCGATGAAGAGTGTCGTCGATGCGGGGGAGGTAATCGACGCAGAACCAAAGTGTGCCGTTTTACTTTCTCACTAGAGCAACCGGGGCCGCCCAGGGGCTCTTTGAAACTTGGATGACGTCGTCGCGAAGCCTTTCTTCCACTTGGCCCCGGATGGCTTGTCGTTCTCACGGCGGCAATCGGTAGGGAGTTTGACGGAGAGGTCGGGCGTGCTGGTCGGTTATAATGCGATGCTTGGCAATCGGCGCTTGTCGGACCTTCGGCGATGACGAGAAGATGCGCACCAGAGTTTGGGTCGTGCCTGTGTTGTTCCAAGTCTTTTTGAAAAGCGCAATTATGTGTGACCGCGATGACGAGAAGCACTCGCTGTAGCTTCGAAGGAGATTGCGGATCTGTTCTTGTCTATTCCGGGGCAGGGCTGGGTTTATGTTAAAAATGGGCGATTTTTCTTGGTCAGGCGAATCTTCTGCGGATGGGTCTGAGAGGACAAAGAAGTCTCGTACGTCTAATGTTCCGTTGGGGAAAGCAATCGTCGTTCCTCTGTTAACGTGCAGGTATACTTTGCTGAAGTTAGCGAGTAGCACTTCGGCTTGTTCATTGCGAGTATGTGCGTGGCTCTTGCGATGCTGATTCTTCGGTCGAGAACCAACCGCATGTCCCCCTTGAAAATGTCTTCAATATTATTTGCTTCCGTAGTACCTACGGTGAAGATGACACTTGAGCGGGGTGGGAGGCTCACTTGTTCCTCCGGGACACTAAGTGCAACGTGATGCTCCGAAGTTCTCATCCATTGGGTCATGAATGTCAGTGCCATCTCCAAGTTCATTTCTTTAGAGGACAATGCTCTAAGAAAATGAAGTTGCTAAATAGTGGTTAGCAGCGATAATCACACGTGCTATTACGAGACATTTTATTACCTGACAACTGCATTTTTGACAAAGTGCATGCGCGCGCTTTCTTGACGCCCTGCCTTAAAAAGCTGCTTGTTTTTTTACAATAAACGCAGTTGCAAGTTTAGCGCCGTGTGTGTCTTCTCTCCGTTCTTGTCCTGTGTCCAAGCGCTGTTCTATTACAAGGTGCATAACCAACTCACCCAAATTGCCACTTCACTCCCCAACTTATATTCTAGAGACAACTTACAGCAGCTGCCTTGACATGACTTTCGTTTCTCGATGCCTTATCAGCAACTTCCGGTGGTTTTCGCATGTTTAAATCCGCGCCAGTGACCATATTCCTGCATATCTGACCATTGCTGGCCTTTCCGCATGCACCTCTTCCTCACGCATGCGACGCATCGATTGCTCAGTGTTTCAAGCACTTATGGAAGATGCTTTCGGAGGAGGTTCATCCGCTAATTTTGAAGGGAAAATTAAGGAGGCCATAGAGAACGCGACACAGTTATTCACCCAAATTAAAAAGTACACAGAATTCGATATGGAATTGCAGCGCTTGCGAACACTGCGACATAAGGCAGAGCGTAAGTACCGACGCGAAAGTCGAGCCTTGACCACAGAGATGCGAGGCGCATGCAAAATAAAATTCAGAGCAGAATTCAAGCCCTCGAGGCACAACGTTAGATGCCATTCTGTGAAACGCTTGATCCACGGAAACCTTTGTCAAGCATCTGGAATGTAGTTCGTGGCCTTCGGATATGCCCACACCAGTTGCACCCTTTCAAAACTCTTTCACTCTTCCAACGACGTGGCGAGGTCGAGGTAGCTGAGGATTTTTCGGCGCTAGAGTAGCAGGACCAATCTGCCCCATCTGCAACACTGCATTGCAGTGATGTTCCTGCCTCTCGGGATTCTCTGATTGACTTTTCCTTTTTCGTGGAGGAACTTGACGCCACGCTGGCTTGTTCCAGATGGTCACCATCGCCGGGACCCGAAGGTGTGCCATACACTGCACTTGGAAACCTTGGACAAGAAGCTAGGCGTGTCCTTTTCGTGTATTACAACAAAGGATGGAATGAGGGCACATTTCCAGACGAGTGGAAGTCCAGTCGTCTAGTTGCGCTCCTGAAACCATGGAAATTGCCTCTTGACCTGACATCATATCTTCCAATTGCGCTGGCTAGTTGCGTTTGCAAAGCAATGGAAAGGATGGTAATTACCCGTATTGAGTGGTACCTGGAGCGTTACCGCATATATCCGGATAGAATGTCCTGGTTTCGACGTGGACGCTCTTCAGTTGACAAAGTGGTCCACCTGGTGTCATCCAACCAGCGCCAAAAACATCTGAAGCGCTTGACCGCGGCATTCTTCCTGGATATAAAGGGCGCATACGACAATGTAACTTACCAGGCTATTTTGGACGCTCTGGAAGCTGCCGAGCTTGGTGGTCGCGTATTCTACTGGATACGTAGTTGTTTATCCAACAGATCTCTCTTTTTTTTCTTCTCATTCTTGTCGATATACTACCACAGCCGGCGCAACTCTCAATCTATGCGGACGACATATGTATCTGGGTATCCAGAGTTACGCGCCCACAAGTTCGAGCGGACTTCAAATGGCGTCAAGTATTCTTGCGGCCTACCTTCACCAGCAAGGCCTACAGATTTCAACCGAAAAGTGCTCGCTTGTTGCCTTTACACGCAAGAACATGTCTTCTTATACCGTATGCATAAACGGCACATCAATACCCTACGTAAAGAGCCATCGGTTTCTGGGAGTAATCATCGAACGAAATACATCATGGACCCCTCATATCTCATACTTGGAAAAGAGACTGACAGCGATTTCTCACTTTCTCGCCTTTCTTGGGGTAAAGTCGTGGGGAGCGTCGGTGCGGTCGATGATGCAGCTCTACAACGCCTTATTCATGAGATTTCTTCGCTACAGCCTCCCTGCACTTGGAAACATTTGACAAAGAAACATACGAAGTCTGCAAAGCGTTCAAGCTCAAGCTCTCTCGACTTGCCTAGGATTGCCGAAATGTGTCTCTACGGCCGCATCTGTACTCATCGCCCAGGAGCATCCAGTCCCTACCTACTTAACAGTTGACGTACTGAGGGCGCACATCTGACATATCTCCCGGATTCCCTCTCACCATCTTGCCAGTCTTCCTATTACCAGGCCGTGCACATCCTTTACAGATATCATCGACGCACATCGCGCCATTCTGCCGTCCCAGTTTACACCCGCCTCTAGACCGTCCTCGCCACTTTGGAGCCTGCACAATCCCCGTGTGCTTCTTTCAATACCCGGCATCATAAAAAAGATCGATTTATCGCCTATAGAACTAAAACAAGTCAATCGTTAATATTTCCATGGGCACCGTGCAAACCGGGTGCGCGTTTACACCGACGGCTCAGTGAACCCTATCAGTTCTTCTTGCTACGTGGTCATCACCGCAAGGACGACAGAAATTAGACTTAATGATAGCTCACCACACTTCTTCGACGGGTGCAAAACTTACCGCTTTTCCCCTCGCTATTGAACACATCAGTCAGCAGCGCCCTCAGCGGTGGTCTACTTTCACCGGTCGAAAGCTGCCCTCCAAGGCTTACAAGCTGCTCTTCGCCGTGGAGCCCATGAACAACTGATCGCAGAAATTCGACAACTATATCACTCTTCCATCAACAAAGGACATGACATTATCTACCAATGATTACCGGTGCACAGCGGCATAGCAGAAAATCACCGCGCGGATGAGGCCGGTGATCTTGAGTCAATTCCCATTTCGAGATCAGACGCAGCGGGCAGGCTTCGCGCACTTGCGCGGGACATCACGCTTGCCGCGTGGAACTCCCGCCTACTTTGGAATTCACGTTTAAAATCCTTGGACCCAGATCTAAAGCTCCGGCTTCCATCAGGCCTACCACGACGTGAAGAAACTTTGCTGCGTCGCCTCTGGCTTGGTAGCTTTCAACAACCATTGCTCTTTTTTAATCGTTATTGCTGATAGCCCTGCATGTGCCATCAGCGGGTATGACGAGACTATAACCCACATTATTTGTGATTACCCTGCCTACAGCGCCGACAGGCAGTCTCTAAGCCGTGCGCTTGGGCGCCTAGATCCACGCCCAGTGACGGCAATTAAGGTTCTCGGCCACTGGCCGCGGCGATCGTCGGCGGTGAAGGCTGTTATAACTCGAGTAACAGCATCCCACCGCTGCCCCCAGTTGTTATGGCTCGGCTAGCAGCACCCCACCGCTGCCACCAGTTATCATAACTCGGGTTGCAGCATCTCTCCGCTGCCATCAGTTGTTATAAGTTGGGTAGCGTGACCAGTTGTTGCGTCGGGGCTCGTCCGAGATGAGGAAAGACTGAAGCTTCGGAGTTTGGGAAACGGAAAAACAAGCGGTTTTAAAGGCACTTTTGAAGACACTTATTTACATACTGCGGATTGAAATAGAAGAGCAAAGAATCAAAATTTAAGAGTTCATGACGACGAGCGACTGAATGAGCGTTTTTGACAAGGCCCAGAGCGTTCGTTCTCACTTAGGGCGCTGGGTAAATAACCTAAGGCTCCGCCCCTTCACCGGGCGGCAATTCAGCACGACACAAAGATCGGCACACCACAGCAAAGCACGGAGTCACCTGGTGCAGAGTCCACGGGTGGGCAACGCAAGTCTGCACCTCTTTCGCACTGCGGTGCAACATTACGGCAAGGAGCACGTGTCCATCGAACACAGGTGTGGCGTAGGCGGGCTGGCGCCGCGGCAGCATCTGCGCCGGCTTTCTCCGATTCGTTCCTGTTCCTCTCAGACGTGGTGAATCTTCTTCCCTGTCGTCTGTCCATCGACGGTCGCTTCTTGCGGGGTACCGAAGGGAAGGTCGTCCACAAGCGACTTCCCAGCCAGTCATCCTTCTTTTGGTGGGGTCATCTTGGGGTCAAACGACGTTTCGAAAGTTCCGCTGCTGTTGCCGCCACCGTGATCATCGCGAGCCGCAAGCTGAATCATAACAATGCCTCCAAGGCATTATCCTCTTCTTGCTAGCTTCTAGCCGGCAGGACAAGCTGTGACTTCAAAGAACATTGACTTTTTATAGTGACTTCAATTTTCTGCGACTCTCTTTTCTCTTTCATTTCTTATCGTCTCACTCCTTTCCCCCCGTGTAAGGTAGCAAACCGATTATTATTCCGGTTAACCTCCCTGCCTTTCCTCTTCTACGTCCTCCTCCGAAGTTCAAATCGTGGGGATGGCCTCGTTCATGTAAACTGTGATCAGTTTGGATCGCAGGCCAATGATCGCCTGACGCTCATTCAGGAAATCGATGCCCAAGATCACTTCGCCGGAACATTTTCACATCACTACGAAGTTCGCGGGATAGGTGTGGCCCTTGAGAGCACTCGCCCAAGTCAATCGTCCTGGGGGCTATCGAGGTGGCTGCCAACGGTGCGAATTTGTGGGCCGCCCCAAACGTTCGTTACTTTCCTCAGCTGCGCAGCGAATGCTCCATTCATCACCGAATAATCGGCGCCTGTGTCGGCTTGAGCAGTGACTTTCCGGCCGTCGATAACCACTTCTAAGTCGGATGTCCTGGTTCTGGGTTGCAAGTCGTCCTCGGTGTCGGGCCACAGCTTCGTCGGGTATGTGAATCGTGGGTGACGCGCGTGGTCGAAGCTTTCCTTGACGGCGGCGTCGTTGTGAAGACGGTTTGCGTCTGGTCGGGGTTGTCATTGTGTCCGGCGTCGGCGTAGTGGGCGCGACGTCTTCATACAGCATGGTCGCTGGAGGATCTTCGTTGTTTCCTTGGCAAGCAACCTGACCTCCACAGGTTGCTTTGTTTAGTTTCCCTATAGGAGCTAGGGGACCTTCCTTGGACAGCCGCAGTGTAGCTGCGGCCCGGTGGTGCAAAACGTTCGGCGAGCGGCGACGGGGAGCGGGAAAGACGGCTGGACGACACGTACTCCCCTCTAATCAGGCAGTCGTCGATTTCCCGTGGTCAGTGGCCGGGAAGCGGTTGTGGCGCTTCGATGGCGAAACCTCGCATACCGATGCGTCAGCACGGGCAGTGGCGAAGTATGTGCTCTGCATGGCCCATTGGAAACACAGTGGGCGGTTGTTGGGAGTCCTCCACTGGTCGCATTTCCTAGTTCTATTTCGTAGCTCGTAAGTTGGGCTGGCACGTGCTAGGGGTCTTCTTTCTTTTATAGCTGTTGCCCGTTGAAGAGGGCTTGGGGCATCTTGTCGGGGAGCAGGACTGCGTATTGCGGCGGCGTAGGTCATGGCTTCACCTTCCGATGGAGTCGTCGGTGACGGGGAGCCAAGTGCATGCTGAACTTCTTCACGGATGATGTCCGTGAGCGGCGCCACCTGAGTCTGCTGCGTCTGCTGCGTTGGAAGTGGCAGCAGCGGACGATGTTCTGCGCGAACAATTTCGCGTACCAAATCCTGCACGTTATCTCCGCTCGCAAGAGTATTATATGGGGGGCTTGCCGTCAGCACATGAAGTGGTCGGTTGTAGTGACGGGTCCGGTCCTGAAGAGTCTTTTCAACGGTAGAAGCTTCAACTACGAACTCGGCGACGGTGTTGGAGGATCCCGGATCAAACCGGCGATCAGTTGCTCTTTTATGCCGCGCATCAGACAGGTCAGCTCTTTTTCCTCAGTCATTTCAAGGTTGGAGCGCCTGAAAAGGCGGTTCATTTCTTCCACATACGCTGGCACGGTCTCGTTTTAGTGTTGAATTCGTGACTGCAGCAGGCCTACCGCTCTTTCCTTCCGTACGACGCTAGTGAACGTGCCCACTAGCTGCTTCTTGAAGGTCGCCCAGTTCGCGAGGGAAGATTCGTGGTTTACAAACCACGTTCTGGCAGTGCCGTCCAATGCAAAATGTACGTTTCGAAGCCTAGCGCTGTCGTCCCAGGTGTTCAGCGCTGCCACACTCTCGTACATGTCCAGGCAGTCTTCCACATCTTCGTGTGGTTCTGCACTTAAAGTCGGTGGCTCATGGGGCTGGAGAAGCACGACAGGCGTTGGCTGTGCGCCAGGTTCCATTGTGAGGGGCATAGCAGAGTAGCAGGTGAGCACCTCCACCAGCTGTCACGTAGCGGTGACTGCAGTCCTGCGAACAGGAAAACAGCGGGAATGGGTTCTTACTGATACTTTAGACAGTTTTAGCCCAGCGTTTTTACGGCCAGGGTTAATTGGAGAGACATGGGAGAGGCCTTTGCCCTGCAGTTGGCGTAGACGGGCTGATGATGATGATGATGATGATAATGCCCACTTACTAGAGAAGCTAAAAAGTTCATTAATCGATTTTACTTAATTACATGCCTGACCACATTACCTCACATTGTATCCCGGCGGTCCCATAACTTACGCTCAGAGATTGGTTACATGCACCACTCAATGCCTGATTTTAGGAAATCTGTGAATTTTTGTATCAAGCACCTGTTTTGCCTCGAAAAGTAGCTTTAAAATGCGAACATAAAACGTAACAAGAGAGAACGTTAACAATAAGGTTATCAAAACATTACAAACCGCATTAATAAAATCAATATCACACTGCAGTGAAATGCTTCAAAAATGACCCGTAACTCAGAAGCTTCAGTGACGTACAAGCAGCTGCCTGTAGTTTGAGTTAAGTATTTCTCTCATCTATATAGGCTGGAGCTTTAACAAAATTCGTTGCATTATTTTCGCCGTCCAACAGTCGGTACCGTGTGAATTTCGGGTCTAGCCTCATCGGCCTAAATATTCGTTCGTAAATGGACGTTAAACATAAGATTGTTACCGAACCCTATCATGTCGGGAGTGTCAGATAACGGAAACACAATTTTCAGTGTAGCGGAAACCGAATGCAGAAACTCTGAAAACTGGGCTATAAACCTAAAAACGATGTACTTTTTTTGTGAGCATTCTTTTCTTTCATTAAGAATACGGCAGAAAAGGTACAACTTACATTGACAACAAAGCAACGCCAGCTCGGCAATCTGCGGCTTTTTTTCCTGAGGCCGTTGCTCTCTGTGTAGGAAATAAAGTGAAACTGAGCAATGGAAAGGAAAACGATGGGCATAACTTTGAAGGCCTCGTCTTTCCGGGAACGGGGTTCGCGAGTGGTGGTATCGCCCGAAGAGTGACGCGCTAACAGTCAGCACAAAAGAGACCGGTTTATTGCGGACCAAAACAGCGCTTCAAAACAGGCACATCACAGAAAATGGAGCCAAACATGCGCTACCTCTCAAGACAGCGCAACGCTAAGGCTACAAGAAAACAGGCGCTGCAACTGAGGTCGGCACTACAAAAATAGAGAGTCGAAGTGACAGTTTAAAGGACCGGAACAGAAAGTACAGTGAGACGCCGATAACACCGAGTAATAGCGATGGGGACCTGAAACGCTACGTAAAACATGGCTGCATGAAGCGTCGCTAGTTGCGTACTAGCCACTCACGCAAACGTCTATTCCATTCTTGCAGATCCCACTTCCATCTGTTCTCTTCATACCTGCACGGTGCCGCCCCGCCATCATGGTACGATCTAGCAACGCTCTCGCAGGAATCCCCCAACGCGTCGCTTCGCTTCACCGCTGCGATCCCCACGAGCAACATTTGGCCATGCGCAGTTGCACTGCGTGGCCGCGCACCTAGACCACTGGAATAGAGCGCGCGCAGTTTAAATGCTAAAAAGGGGCCGTAGAGTCCTACAAGGTTAAGGTACATGAAAAGGGTCGAGAGGGTCAGGGGAACAAATGCGGGCTAATGAGATATTAGCCTAATTCAAGAAGAAATGTAATTGGGCAACGCATGTAAGGCGAAGTCAAGAAAATGGATAGGTCACTCAGGGTAAAGCAAACGTTTCCAAGAGAAGGCAAGTCTGGCTGGGTGCGGCAGAAGTCTTTGGGGCGGATGAGATTAAGAAGTTTCCAGAGATAAGGCGGCACAACTGGCACAGGACCGGCTTAATTGGAGATATGAGGGAGGTCACTGTCCTGCAGTGGGCGCAATCAGACTGATGATGATAATGCGCGAGATTTAAAGAAAACATTATTGCGTTCTTGAACTTATACGGTGAATTCTGAGCCTCTTTATCCGCCTTTTACGCAATAAGGAAGGACGTCACGTAGGAAGACACGATCTCGCCGATGTTATTGACCACCTGCTTACAAGAGGTACTCGTAGACTTGGATTAGGAACAGTTGGGGATATGAGGTAATAGAAAATACCTAAGTAATCTGTAATTCGTTGAAGACATTGCCTTGCTAAGTCACTCACAGGATGAATTGAAAACCATGATGAATAACTTTTACAGGCAGAGCAGAATGGTTTGTCCAAAATTAATGTGCAGAACACCAAATAAATGCTCAACAGTCTCAGAAGCGAGCGACAGTTTAGAGTTGGTAGCGAGGTGCCGGAAGTGGTAAGGGAATGCGGCTAGTTCCCTGAGATAAGAATAGCAATTTACCAATATATCGAATGAGAAAAGTACACATATAACATGTGTACCTTACCGGTATTCCCCTGGGGGCAGAAACGTGGAGGCTACGAAAAGGGCACAGCTGGAATGAGGGCAAGACAGAGAGCTATGGAAAGGAAAATGATAGGTGTAACGTTGAGGGACAGGAAGAGGGCAGAGTGGATCAGAGAACAAACACTGGTTAATGCCATCCTCTTCGAAATCAAGAAGAACAAATGAACTTGGGCTGGGCATGCAATGCAAGGCGAAGAAAATGATTGTCATTAAGTGTAACGGACTGGTTGCCAATAGAAGAAAGCACAGCTGTGGTGGTGGTATGAGACAAGGAAGTTTGCGGGGATAAGGTAGCCTACCTGGCACAAGAGCCAGTTAATTCCAGGGGTACGAGAGATGTATTTGTCTTCCAGACAAATACAGTAACGCAGTAACGCAGTACAGTGACGCAGTAAAATTGATGTATGTTTTCAAGTTTAGGTTCCAAGAAATAACTAATGCAACATTGCAAACTGTAGCGGCAGCTTTTGCTCGGCCTCTCCACAGATCGACACCGCAAACATCTAGCGGGCTACAGTTGAAAAGAAGCGCGTCGCTTCGCCTCCCAACAAGACAAAGCTGTCCCGATGCAGCTCGTGTCGTGTTTACACTTTCCAGCAGTGGTATATTTTCCCAAAGCATGCTCGAAACGAGCACTCAGCAGACCTGCTCTTGCAAAGCACGCCGCTTTTTCGCTGTTGCAGCGCAGTGACATTGCTTCAGCTTCAGGAAGCGCACAACACTATTTTTCAAGTCATGTGAGCGTTAGCATTAAGGAAAGAAAGGTTAAAACGGCACATCTACGAGATGCAGTAACCGCCGTAACTTGAGCTGTTGCCCCTTCACTATACTGATATTGTAGTGACGGGCCCCTTCGCCATATTGTTGTTGTTAAAATGGCGGGCCCGGTCACTATAGTGTGGCTTCTGAAAATTACGGGCCCCAACACCATAGTGTTGTTTTTAAAATGACGAACCCCGGCACTATAGTGTCGCTTTGTTAAATTACGGGCCCCGTCACTGTATTCACTAGCTTTTCGAAGGAGGATTCTCAGTGGACGCTTACTTTTACCCGCACTGCAAACCCTGTGCAGGAGCCCTTCTACACAATGAGGTCGCATGGTTTTGCTCGCGCGTCTGTGTTTCGCTAATAAACGGAACTGCGCGCGGAAAAGCGTGCTCCACCGACGTGACAAGACTCGTAACCGAGACCTCGAACTTGGGCAAAAAGGTTTTGGACGCGTTAATGAGCGCCCGCGTGTGGGTGGAGCGCCCTCCAAATGAAGTGCTGTTTGTACACTGAATGCTAAAGGGAAAATATTATTGTCAAAGTATACAGGCCAACCAGATTTCGCCAGTTAAGGCGTGAATTTTGGCCTTTTGTTTATCCATGAAAACAGTTAGCGCAAGAAAGAGGACGAGAGAAGGACACACCATGAGCGCTACTAACAAAAAAGTCTTTATGACACATAGGTAATACTTAAACAGTACGGTGGCTCGCGTATAAACATCAAAAAACAAAGAACTACAATCACGGTGGTCAGATGCTAACAACTATATAATAAGGCTATCTCTTTAGCCAGCAGACTCAAAGAGTGAGCACTAACCCAATCTGCTCCCCTTTTGCTGGTTGCGAAGGCCTCTACAATTTCTCGCGTGAGTTGTACCCTGTGATTCTTCAGGACCTTGCAGTGACGCAGGTCTGGCTCACACGCGTCTTCGTGGCAGTCACGGCAATGCAGCGTGAGGTTGCTCTTGGGGGCCGAAGATCTTAACAGCTTTTAACTGCCACGCATAAACTGCAATTTTTTTATGCGTGTACAACCTTCCTCTTTAATGCCTCGTTTCGATGAAGCCTTTCTTGTTAGTAGCGCTCGTGGTGTGTCCTTCTCTCGTCCCGTTTCTTGCGCTAACTTGCTATTCTAGTTTTAACAAGGTTTTTTTTTTTTTAATTTGTCGACGTTTATGATGATGCTAATGAGCATTCTGCAATATATGACTTCGGTTTAACTTCTATCACCAGGAGATTTGTGGCTGCTCCTCAGATAGTATTCTAATGCTTTTACCTTTCACCAGCACTGCATTGCAGATGAAGAGGCTCAAGTTTTCACCCTTTATCTTGTTTCCCGAACTATTTGATCATAGTCCCTGTGTCAAAGGCGACGGCGTCGCCTCATCCGGGAGAGGAAGTTCAGCGTTGATGAAGGTCCGAAACTCGCAGCGAATACGAGAGCGTCCACACATCACTCGCACCACGTAGCATCTACATGACTACATAAAACAAAGGAAAGGGTTGATGATGAAAACAAATATCTTCAGCTGTACAGCCGGCACACATTGGGTTCAGCCGGATTTCTTTCATATTGCAAACATAAAACAATGTTAGTCCACAACAGTTCTCAAATACTCGGTTGGATGAACACCGAGATTACACCTCTAACGTCCTTTCATTTTTGTATATTGCGACATGGTACTCGGTCATGCGCACACAGCGCGAAAAACACAGACAAGGGGCAGAAAGACAGCACTCGTGGTATGTACGTCATTCCGTTTGTTGTCTGTGTTTCTGTGCTACGAGAGCGTGAAAAGTATGAGAGGTGGATCAGAGTGTAAACTGATTTATAAAGGCTTTGACGTGGTCCTTTCGGAATAACTTTTCAGCCGCTTTCAAAGACAGATGTCACTTCCCCACTAAAGTATAATGGCTGAAGGTAAATGCCAGAGGTGAAAGACTGGAAAAGAACGCATGGTCTGAATATAAATATGAGGAAATAAGGGAAGCTTAGTGGCGCCGAAATAGAAATATATATCGTAGCAGCCAATTAAGATCTCAGCGCAACTTGAAGGCAAAATGCAATGCTCACGCAATACGTCCTGCAGTCAACAACATCTTCTTCTTTGCTTTTCACTTTCCATTACTCTCTTATCACTCTGCTGTGTTTGTTTTATACGCCTGTTCTTTTTACACGAAGTACACAGAACGTCTAACTTGGCTACTACCACATGATCATTCTCCCGTTTCCGCGTTTCGTCTGCTGCTTAGACATCAGTGCCTAACACATTTCGAAGGGATCTAGACCGGATAGGCAGTTAGAAAACCAAAATACAACTTTATTTCCGTCTCCTTTGTTAAAAATATCATATAGTTATAAAATGCTGTTAACTTTATTACTGTGTGAAAAATTCTTAAGTTCGTTCCCTCGTTCTACTGGGTTGACTTCTGTTAGAGAGTTTTTCCATGCGAATAATTATTCAGTTTCCAGCCTGCGCAGAGTTGTTTTTCGATGTTTGGTTGTAGTCCTCAAGCATATATTTAAATCAAGAGCCGACAAACCGCGACAACGCAGTTGCGCGTTTTTCATACAACCTCCGTGTTCTCCTCTCACTAGGTAATAACTTCTGCGGAAATATGATTTCTTATAGCCCAGAAAAATCCCATTGTAACATCTCGCAGTGTGCGTTGCCTTTAATCCACCGTCTTCCACGTTCATAAAACATTATGAACGAACTTTTGCACAGAAATGCGGCAAAACTGTCTCCTGCTTACTCGTGCGTCTTTTACATTTAAAATGTTCGAAAACAATGAACGAAAACAATGAGCTCAGGTCGGCGTGTTATTGTCAGGGCTTCGTTTTGGCCTGCAGGCTAGCAAAACTTTCGGCCCCTTAGGCCGTAGACCCACCAAAACTTCTCACACCAGCTGGACCTTTTAAATTGTGAAAAATGTAATGGCTGTTAAAATCAAAAGAGCCAAGAACTTTTAACTTCCGCCTTGTGCTTCAGACAGGGAAGATGAAAAGCTGTGCTTGCGCTCTTTGGACATTAATAGGCAAAGGCTAAGGTCACGAGAAATAGTGCTACTGCGAATGGTGACCGAAGCTTCTCAAGTTTACACTGCGCTGCAAATTCTTCGCGCATTTTGCCAATATAGAACCTGGAGACTTTTTCTGATTGATTGCGCGGAGAAATGTTCCGCTAAACCTTTGGCAAGGGCCAAAATTTCTTTCTTAACGTTTATAGGCAGGGCATCTTTCTCCGCTTCTGGCAGATCGAACGGAAGCAAAACACCGCTGAAGTACGTTTCAAGCTGAAAGTAAAAACGAAGTATTTCGGTGCTATAGGAAAACTTCAACAAAGGACAAGAGAAAAAGCTATGTGCCTTTCAGGCTGACGGCTTAGGAAACAGCTCGCTTTTGCTTAAACATTATTTAGAGGTGCGTTTCTGACGGCTCATGCCGCATCCTCACCGTAAAATATTTCCGTTACGATGGAACATTGCCGTCAGAGTACTGAAGCAAAAATTACGTAGCAGACATCAGACTGCTTACGTACTTTGAATGAGAAATCACTCTTTTTCATTTTTATTTTCTTTTTATCTCTTATTCATTTTTTTTATTTTTCTCTGTCCCTTTCTAGTGACACACCTACTCATTAGCATAAAGTCTTAAGGCAATGAGCATACTAGGTTCGCCTTTGTTCGCCAAAATGCACCCTCGGTGTTGTGGCCCATACGTTGTGCACTCGCATCTCATTATGAAAGCCCTGGGGTCAATTCCCGGCACCTCCGGAAGAAATTGTTTTCTTTGATACCATGATGACGTAATCTGGGATTTTTGGGACCACTGCTCCTGGTGGACGTTTAAGCCGGGTTTCGATGCCGATGAGTTATGTAATGCATTCGCATTAAAATATTGCAACGAAACACAATTTCATTATGAAATGGGTCGCTTCGCTCGGCTTCCTTTGAAATGATAGAAATAGAAGGCCGCTTAATAACGTCGGGTCTTAATCTAGGCATTCCTTTGTAATGTCTGAGTAATAATCCAATGCGAGCAAAGTTTGACGCGTAAACAGACAACCAGGCGGGGGGCCACTTTTGTATTATCATATGGCATAAATGTCGCTTGGTGTGACTCCGAATAAATCTTGCAAAAACAATGAAAAAAAGTACGATCATGATCATGGATTTTTATGGCGCCAGGGCATCTGTGGCAAAATAGCGCCATGGCACAAGATGTTTTCGACTACTCAGAGTTTGGTCAAAGACCCTTTTTTCAAGCGTTTCACCCCAGATAAGCCTAGCACCAGGCCGGGGAAGCTTGTACCCATTGTATCACCGGTGCATGGTATAATGTGCATAATACCAGATGCAGCATATATGATGTATCACATCATATACCATGCATATCACTGTGTTATTGAACGCGTACTATTACTACCGAAAGGACAATCAACGCTGCAAATTTTCATTTTTAGCCGATGCCTGGAAAGGCAAGTGCTGCATGCGGCGTTGGTCACATTCTGTATTAAACCTCAAAGCTTCGTGCACACCTGCTAAAATACCGCACATTCCGGTGTTTTAATGTTGCGTTTAATATAACATGAATATAAATAGATCCCCAAGCTAAGGCTTTCTCGGCATGTTCTTTTCAGTAAAGGGCCCTGTTGTTACAGTTGTAACTAATTTTTCCTTTTTAAATTCGTTAAATACCCTTTTCTATCAAATCCGCCTTCTGTTATATGCACCACAACCTTCTCCTTTGTGACCCCAACTTCGCATACTGCTTTTGAGTAGCGCATCAAGTAATGATCAAGTAATCAATGTAATCATCAAGTAATCAATGCACCTGCCAATCACACCTTTGTGAACGTCATCATTAAAATTTCTGCAGGTTTCGTGCCACTTAACTCAAAATTCACTCTCTATAACGAATTTCTGTGCACGAAACCTCAAGTGTGAACTTGAACCTGTTGCTTTGGTATTTTGTTCGATACTGGTCGAACGTGATCCAGTTTCATAGGAGAGCTGAAGACCAAGGCCTTCTGTGTCTCTTGCCTTGTTGTTTGGTCAGTCATGAAACAAAAACAAGTAACGCGGCTTTGTAGAGTTGGCAGTAAGCATTTATTGCATTAAATCTGCTTTCAGCGAGGACGCCGCGCTGCTGATTGAAATAATCGTGTTTCTGTTCACAATTTCAAACGTTCCATTCATTAGTGCGAGGTGGTTGTTTGTATGCACAATAGTACGCTGAAAGGCACAACTTAAACGCTATTGACATAGCAAATAACCTGACTTTCGTCAGCGTGCAGACGCGTTACAGCCAACGTTTAGCTCACAGTGTGCATTCCATGTGCAGTGCTTCTTAGCGTGACCAATTCATCTTTTCATTTTAGCGCTTCACTAAAGTTATTATACCTCAGTGTGAACAAGGGGGATACTGATCTGCGAATTATACACAGCTTCAGCAACAATGAGGAGCGTGCACTTTTTGAGCGAGAGGATTAAATAAGAGCTATTTTAGCTGACACTCTCGGTATCTTCAGTCTCGTGCACACACATCAAAGCTTGGCAAGTATGACGTCAGAACGAGCACCGAATTAGAGGTCGAGAGGCCATAATTTTGATTGGACAAGTAACGGAATAAGAATCAGTGGGTGACATCATATATGACGCAATTTCTTTCTTGTTATATGTTAAGGTGGTTATATGCCTTCGTAAGGTGGTTATATGCCGCAATTCGTGGCGTTTTTTCTTCTCGTCTTCTACCTTTCCTGCATTCCCCTTCCCCATTTTTATCTTTGCAGCATCGTAATAAGCATCGTAATCGTCGCTTAACTTCTTATCGTATCTCTATCTTTCTATACTTTTACTCAGGAATATCTTTCCGCTTTTCTATTGTAATAGCTACAGCTTCCGCCGTGCTCTGCTATATGTGCACGATCATTGAGAAAAAAAACCTGGAACATATATAAAGCGCAAGAACAGTGTCTGCAGCTTCTTTCCTTGCAAAGATAAAAGCACATTACCTGCAGCATTGTGCGTTAAGCTTTACCCAAAGGCGTTTGTCGAAAATATTTCAGCTCTGTTTTACATTTCACACATGTACGGCACTGTTTCGAGCTGACCTTTGATGATTGTATGTCCTTCAGATGCATTATCCACAGAAAAAAAGGCTGCTTTGAACAACTTTCCTTCGAAGCATAATACTTGTCTCTCGCCATATTGGAGTAAATGTCTAGCTTTGAACCTTGAACCCAAGGGAACAACTCTCCTTTTCACCCAGTGCTTGCCTGTCGTGTGAAGAAGCACGAGAAGGAAAGAGCCAAAGTTTGCAGCCTTTCTTTTTGACAGCCCGGTTTTTAGACCAAATCAATACTACAGCTTAAGGGACGAAGACGAAACCAGAGTAGGGTTTACTCCCCAGTGAGAGGATTCAGCCCTGAATATTTCATGAATGTAAATGGCTACATGCTTCTTCTAGTCTTTTTTCCAGGCTTCTTTGTTTTCTGGGGCGCGCAGTTTGTATCCCACCGCGGAGCGAATAGGGGTCAAAGGAAGGCGCGCCCTAAGAAAACAAATTTGAAATTTTTTTTTTTTTTTAAGTTCTGTTCATCGCCTTTCACGGACATGAGCGGCAGAGCGCTTCTTTCCATGGTGGACATACGCGCTGAGCTGTTTAATAACAGCGTATTGCAATTTAATACTTTTTCCTTATTTCTTTTTCTTCTGTTGTGTTAGGAGGCAACCAATGGATGACCAATTACTTTATATATTTGAATAGGTACCAAGCAATGCAACCACTCCCATAGGAAGTTGTTACAAAAAACGAAAGGCGATGCGCTGTGTTTTGCCCATACCCACATGTTACCTCAAAGAAAAAGTTTTATTTCTTTTTTACTTCGTCCTCCCGTTTTCCACGATTGGAGCAAAATTTGAAATCTCATTAGCTTTTCAAATTTATCCATCATGTTATTCACTCGCGTCTCTTGCCAGGGAAGCAAATTTCGTCTTAACGTTTTTGATAGCACTCTGACGGTCATAAAAGGATGACTTATGACATGAGTCGTGATTGTGACTGCTTCCGAGGCTTTGATATTGCTCTGTTATGAATTAGAGTAAGAGGTAATGTTAGAAACCGCAGTTGAGTGTTAGAAACTGCGGCTTCCTGGCTCGCTATCGTCAAATATATGCAACCACGCGATGATGTTCTTGCAAAAGTGCGTAAATACATTGTTTTTAGGAAATCTGTTATGATGGTTTCTTTATTTTAAGATGCCTCTGAGCTGAAGGTACGTTTTCGCGGTATTCGAGGAAAGCAGTTGGTAGCAAGGTGAATTAGAATTCTAATCCTCAGTATGTCTGCGCACATTGCCTGTATGCAAAATAGCTTGAACATTTTTTGCGTAAATATCCAGAGTACGAGTTCTGCAGCATCATTGAAGCCACGCTTCAATAACCAAATGTACTGGTTAGCCCATTAGTACTACACGAGTGTGTGCTAGGATAATTTGGAAACACCTGGGTTTAGCTTGTCGTATTCATGCTTTTGGTGTCTTCTCACCGTGACAGGCTTTATGACGAGGTGATATCGGCTAGCTAAATTATGATATGTGCTAATTTAATTATCTGAGCGTGACATCAGAGGTGGAGTTTTGTGCCAAGTTGGAGGCTATTTCCTTGCACAAAAATTGTTGCAGGGAAAGGCGATCAAGTGAGTGGTCGCTCTCCGCTTGTTTTGCATGGCACTGAAAATATTCGTCGGAAAGATTTGAAGCTGTTTGCACAATGTGTACATACGCATATCTGTGTGTCTTGCACTGAGCACCTGTTTTCTTATTAGAACATGCAGCCACGGCTGCCCGAAATTCTGACCAGCTAACCGAAGCTCCCGAAACAAAAATAATACGCAGCACCTATTATGAAGCCATATTTTTATAAGTTAATATTATGACGTCGCTTTCTCCAAATGGAGCACTGCTTGCGCAAAAAGTATTCTTACTCAATATTATGCCAAAACTAAGTTGCAAGAAAAGACGGCTGTCTGAGTCACATTTGGTAAAACCGTCCATTAGTTGATCAGAAAGTTGCATAAGGTGCAAAGCTTGAAGTCGGCAGCCGTAGTTTTACGACTTAAGAGAGCGATAAATCACGTCTGGGCCTGAGGTACTGACACCAGGCGCTCCTCACTGTGAAAAACATCTGAAAACAGAAGATTAAAGCAACGAGATAAATAAAGCATTCATAAAAAGCAGTAAAAATAAAGTCTGAGAGACATTAGTTCTAATGTGCGGACGGTAAATCAAACAGCCGTGTGCAGTTGCTTTCATAATACAACTTGGCAAAAGGAAGGTAACTGAAGAATGACGGCCTCTGGAGCTAGTTGGTGCATGACCTAAAATACTGGGGCGCCATGACGACTGCACACGAAAGAAAAAGCCAACGCACGTGCATATGTTGTCTTTTTCTTTCTTGGGTTGTCGTCGTTGCGCCTCAGTATTTTCAGTCAATAACTGAAGAAATTGAATGTAAGAATTATGGAAAGGAAGGGAGCTATAAAGCTTTAAGCACTATGCAATTTATTCGTTTTTTTTTATTGTTTACGACCATTTTTATCAGAGTGGGGAATTATAATATGAACGCTACAATGAACTGAGAATTAACAGATTGGAAACCAGACCTCTGAACAGGTTGTTAACTTGCGTGCCTTAGCCGAACGTGATCTTTAGAAATATGGCGACCTCAGCTACATTACAAATTTCAAAAGAAACTATGGACTCCTTAAAACGGGTCTCTGCAGTGAGGTCAGGTACACCATTAACGCCTTTCTTTTTTCAGTTACTCAAATTTTATTTTCGTTTGATTCTCTTCACTCAGCATTTTATCTTCGAAATGCGCTGCCCGTCTTTGCGAAAAATCTGCCGTTTTATCGAATGTTTTGGCTGCACCCCCTGCCTATATTCTGCATTATCAACAGCAATGGTAACTGCGTGACAAACGTGAACAGCGTCAACTGCGGGACAAACATCACTGCTATATCCCTCCTATTAAACCCATCCTGTGCAGCTGCGGGAAACTTATTGCTACAAAATGCCTAATCTCATTAACTCATCTGACACTTTCACACCCACTGCAACGCCAACTCTCTCATGGTATCCCCACTCCATTATTCCTGTCGACCCTCGAATACATTTCCTAGGCACCGCCTATGTGAAAAACAATAATTAACTTTTGATACGCAGCGGCTGTGCAGCCCCTGACAAAGGCGACAGTCGGACCTGCTAAGCAGGTATGGGTCCAAAGCAAACAGGTGATCGTAAAAAATGCCGTAACAAAGGCCCCAATTTGAGAAGGCGATGTCCATGATGGTCCGATGGCACTTTTTTCGTTTCCAATAGAACGTTCATGCAGGAAGGTATGTACGGCCTCCATCAGATGCAAAGGGTAAGAGTGTTCTTTTTCCACCAATTCCGCATTTTATGAAAACCTGCACAGCAGGCTTTAATGAACCCCAAGGTCATCCCCTTCACCCCAGCATGTTTTTTTAGCACCTAAAATGCGTCGGTGCAGAATACGATTGAATTTTAGTACCACCCCATAAGAAGAATAGTCGGAAGTGTGCACCGCTGCTGCGCAGATCGACAAACAACACAGCAAGAGGACTCCTATTGACCTGTCCGACGTTGTAAGGTTTCTGTGGCTCTGCCTGGAAAACACGTATCTCATCGTATTTCATTTTTTTAAGCCTTTTATTAACAGGTGCTCAAGGCTTCAGTTCTCCGATGTCTGCAACAGCTGTTCTCTGTATTTTGTGACAGTTTCTATTACTCTGATAGTTTTTATAACTTAACTGTAAATGCAAGTTTTCAAACCTTCTATCAGAGTCACCAAAAGAGTTTATTTTGCATTTATAATGCTCTCGAAACATCACGGAACGCTTGCAGACATCGTTAGCACGCACATAAATGACATGGAAATAAAGTTATAAATCTAAAATTTGAAGAAGAGGCTTTACTGCCTTCAGGGAAAGACAAGGCTTCCGAATTTTCATCACAGCCCTCATCAATGCTCTACTCGCAAAATGATAACATTAGTCGCAAAGAGGCGCACCATGTTTGCTGTAAACACCCCATAACAGCGTCCCTCTCTTAATGCACACCCTGAAATTTTCGTGAAATCCGGGAAAGAAATTTTTCCGAAATTTGTTTACGCCTTCAACGTATTCCTTGCGTATATCTACGAAACGTTTTGATTTCAGGGAATTATTCAAGTATTTTAGGTGCTTTTCAGCTTGTTAAATGGAATAGATTGAGAAGCCCCCTTTGAAGCATTTTGCCGATGTTTCTCACCTGAATTAGATAGCTGAACAAAGACTTACGTATCTGTAGAGGAGCATTCGGCTCCCATACAGCAGTCTGGTTATTCCTCTTGTTCTCGTCTTGTTCCCAGCCTTGTTGACAGCTTAAGTTTTATTTTCACTGTTCTATGGCGGGCGTCTGCATTTGTACTTTTTAACGGTTCCTGTAACACGCAACTTGTCCGTTGACTGTATCCTTATAAAACACTAAGCAGTGACTTTTTTCCGTGCAAGTAACAACAAGAAAGATCGAACACCACCGAGTTACAGGAAAATAAAATATTCTACGCAGTGAATGGTAACATTTGTTCAAAAGACTTCGATTACGTCTGCATCTCAGAATACGAATTCGAGCAGATGATGCAAGGGAAGTATTAATGATATAAAACATAATAAAATCAATTTTAATGCGTTCGCCGATTGCCTAAAATCAAAGCTACAAGAGAGTGACATGGACAAAACCGCTGTTAGTGCAATGGAAACCATTGGGCACGACGTTATCTCGCGCCCTTAACAATCATAATGCGAAGACACTTCTTCGCAGCTTTGACAATCTTCTGCAAGCGTATCAAGGATGCTTCGAACAGCTCTTGAGTCCAACTTAACTTGTTTTAAGCCTTGTGTGTCTAGAGCGGTCGAGGTTTCCTGAGACAAGGCGACGTGTTTCAAACACTCCCATTCTCTGTATTCTGTCGCATTTTCCGCATGTGGGAAAGGAGCGGGAACGCAAATAAATTTTAACATCAGTATGCGTAGTACTTGTTTCATCATGTACTACCAAGAACATCTCGTATGTTTTCCTACTATGAGGTGCAAACTCTGAATTTAAGCATTAATAATTAAAGGAGCGTTGCCACGCCGCGGGCGCCTTATGTAGAGTATCCTTTTTGAAAGAGCGCCTTTTTGATCAAGGGGTACTCACTGCACAAAAATTCAAGACCACTGAGGCGACACGCTTTCGAAGAATGCGAAAACATTGACGCCTCCTCGGCACTCGTCGCCTCTCCTCACCTCTCTTTATTAATCATAGATGAATTGATTATTCCTAGATCAATTGAATGATTACCGGTAAATTAAATATTTATTGGTAAATTTATTAATTATCGCGCATTCGGTCAATTCGGTAAATTATTAATCGGTCAAAGAATTAATTATAATTCAATTGTATAGTTCCTGAGTCGCTTCGGGACGTTAAACCCCATAAACCAAACCAAACCAACTAGTTACCGATTTTTAATCTTATCGGTAGATGATTCATTACCGATTTCGTTGTACAAATTCGACGCCCTAATAACTTTTCAGTACGCTTACTATATACCCGTCCAAGCCATTCCACTTTCCATTGCTTTTGCTTCTAATTAACTAATTATCGATTCTTTAAGCTTACCGGTTGTTAAATGATTACCCATTTTGTTGTTCCAATTTGATGAATTAACTGCATCTCCATCCACTTATTACATACCGGTCCAAACAATTCAACCCTCGACTGCATTTGCTTCTAATTAGTTAACTAATTACTCCAAATCAATCAACTGTTTATAATCGATTATTCTAGATTTCATTCACCAAACATAATACAATTTATTTCGAACTTTTATTTTTGCCACTCATTTTGTACAATTCGCTGCTATTGCTTGCCGTACGCGCTCTTTCGACGTTCAATTTCAACATTTCGACTATAATTATTGGTTCTAATTAATTGACTATTCTTATTGAAACTGTTTGTTTCCTCACACTGTTCTCTATCTATCGCAATTATTGGTTTGATGCTATCTCTTCTGAGAACGTCGCAACTGCTGCGTACACGTTTTGCGGACACGTTTTGGTGGACACGACTCCGCCGACATAGCCTTGAAGTGCTTTCGCATTAACAAACATTTTTAAATGCAGTATGTTTCAAGATTCGCTGTTTACCGCGGCACTGCAACACTTTAGGCCACAGCCCATAAGCAGAACATTTATTTTCTCTTATGTTTTCTTTTTCATTGCTTTCTTCTTATAATTACTTCCTATAGTTACTATAATTACACAGTGATACGTACCACCACGATTAAGAGTTTACGGGACCCGAATGTGCATAAAAATATTCAACGCGGCGTATTCACGTAATCCAGTCGCCTGAAATGAGTCAAGCTACGACGCTATTTTGAGGTGCTTTATTTCACACGGTACCAAGACTGCGCGCATGAATAGCGCAGAAGGCTCAGTGCAAACGCAGCGTCTGCTGATAACGTGGTCCAGTGCCTACGGCGATCAACGCCAAAAAACATTGCGAGCTGCCGGTACTGCAAGACGTCAAGCACTTAATTTGATTGGCCGCTGGTTTTAAAAATAACGGCAGCAATGAGCCAACTGCGCGGTCGTAATGTTTAATAGAGAAGAAGCAGAAGAAAGTGCGCGTCATTGTACAACGCAGCAGTCAGTTCCAATAAGACGTCTTAGTCACCGCTGCACTTCATTAGCGGGCGTGGGGTTTTCATCTAGCATTCAGAGGGCCTGTTGCGCATTTGTTCTTAAAAGCTACGAAAGCACCAGATTTTCTCAGGTCGCGCAACTTTAGCGATAGGGTTTCTTCGTTTTAAGATTTGATATCACACCGTCTTGTCCAACACTATGAAACCGTACTTAGCACTGATGCCTAGGTACAATCCATAAAAGAGATTATTAGTGAATTTTTCTAACTTCAGTGATTTGGTTTAATTAGTATAATTTAGCTACTGCCAGCTTCTATTTATTCGGAACGCTATTCTCTTAACAATTTTTAAAAAGTTCGTTTATATTGATCGGTATATTGTGCCCTTATATTTAGGCCTTACTGATATTCCATGCCCCTTGTCGTATTTCCTTCTGTCGCTTAACATAACTACCGTCTCATATTTTCTTTTGTGCTTTTCTTTGCTTTTCCGCTCTTACCTCCGTGCTAGTCATTTAGCTCTCGATGCTACCTTTAGTCCACAATTTTGCTCGGGATGAATTACGCATCCATGTAAATTAAAGTTATTTCTACCGCGCACATAAAAAAAATTCGCTGTGGCTTAGCTTGGTTAAGCCCGGTAATTGCGAAAGCTATATCCGTAGCTACGCCATGTGGTTCAGCTGGTAGTGTAGCTGGTGGTGCTGCTTGTGGTTAGACTTGTGGTGATGCATCGGTTATACAACCAATCCAATCCAGTGTAATCTAATCTAATATAATGTAATCTAATTTGATATAATCGAATCTAATCCAATCAAATCTAATCTAATCTAATCCAATCTAATGTAATGTAATGTACTGTAATCTAATCCAATCTAATCTGAGGCCGCCGGTGGTGGCACCGCCACTACTCGCAGACGGCGCGAGATGGTCGTCCAGCTCTTCGGCGTGACGTCACACAGAGGTCATGCGAAAGGTCATTTCATGTGCACCGCCGTCGCACGGCAAAGGCTTGAAAGTGCAAGTAGTAAAGCTTTCGCTTTAAAGACGCCCACCGACAGAAAGTACCCGCACTTGTTGACGTGAACTTCACAGGAACAAGCACGAAATAGCATGGCTTGCGACTGGACATTGGTACACATGTACAAGAAGGTGGAAATGACGGGCTGCGGGTGCCTTCCGGAGTACCTGCCGATATCCCGCCTGACTTGCAGATATCAGCCACCAAAAGTTGAAACGGGAAGTCCCTGCGGGCAGCTGATAATAGACACATGCCTTCACTAACCGAAAGACTAAGAAATGCTGAAAAAAGTTTCGATCCCTCAGTTCTGCATACTGGTCGCGCCTTTATTTCGTCCCCCTAAAAGGTAAAGGCAGTGGGGAGAGCGTGGCGCTGATCTGAATTCGGATAGTATCGCAGCACGCGCACGCAGCACGCACCAAGCTCAGATCCAAGGAATCGACATGGAAGCACTATAAAAGACGAGACCAAGTAATAGCGAAAGAGATGGGAAAGGCGCCAGAGGATTATAAATAACCGCTCCCGAATAGACTGAAGGTCCCATTCTCGCAGATCCACGTCTGTCCGAGAAGAAGTGAAAGAGAGCGCCGAAAAAAAATGGCAGGCATTTGCATTTCGCAACGACAGCGCGGACGCCGATACTGCACGATCGGAGCTGCGGTGCGGCTTGGTTTCAGTCAGCAGCTTGTCTGCCGTCGCTATTGATCGCGGGCGAAACGAAACGGCGATGTGGGAGATCTGGGCGAGACCTGCGAATATAATATACAGGGGTGGAGGGTTCTCTTCGGCGCAGGTCCATTTGCATTGTATATAAGCTTTGCGTGCCGCTCCCAGGCAGATGGCTTGTCTGTCTGGCCTGCGAAAGCGATCCCTATCACAGAACGCCATAGGCGCGAATAAGTTCGGCAGGGTCTTGTGTAGAAGCGCTAATAGTCAGGCGGCGTCCATTTGACGTTAGGAACAGGAATACGTGAAGAAAGATGCTATCTAAGTGGTCCGTTTCCATTCGCCTTTCGAAATGAAAGATTCAACAGGGGCTAGTGCCTTCGTGGCAGCAATAGATCCACTCTGTATAGTACTTCTCAAGGTGAAATTTCAGTTTATGGCGGAAAGTTACACTAGGTTGTATACGCGTGAGGAGATTGGGTGAATCAAATACCTACTCGTGTATGCCTTTTTTACAAAAAAGGCTTTGCACGGTAAAAGGTCGAAAGTTCATGCTTTTTTTGCAGAACTGACAGGACTTACGTGTTACGTGTTGCCCTAAACGACAGTTCTAGCTAACGACGTCAATAGAGTGTTTTAACAAGCCCTCAGTGTATACCCTCATCCCCATCGCCACTGCTAGGTCCTGCTTGCGCACATGCCTTACATACTTGACTAAACTAGCAGTATTCTGATTGTCGTAAGTGAAAACGTTTAATTTCTGCGCATGCCGTCTTACTGTAAGGGAAACCTTAGCAGTATGTGGTAACACCACCCTATACCCCTCTAATGCAATGGCTGCCGCTTAATATCTACTCTCGCTGGCACATCCCAAAAGAAAAAATTTGCGACTGGGTGGAGCCTTGCTGAAGAGCCCTGTGGCCGCAGGTTATGATTTTCATCTGCGTATTGGGCATATACAAAATTGAATGCTTAAAATCAAACTTAAGTAAGCACACGACGGAAACTAAGAGTAATAATAATGTTGGTGTTCCTTAACAGGACATTAATAGGGCAATTATTTTTAAATAATTTAATTTAATATTTTTTATAATTTAATAAGTAATTAAATAATTATTTCTAAATAAATAAAGTTTGACGTCACTGTTTCTCGCGCACGCGCAGTATGGCCTTTCCTCGGCTCCGCGAAACGGCTGGGCGACTCGTGTTGTGTTGCTTTCGCAACAACAACAAAAAAAAGCATGTAAGGCAGCATCGTCCAATCGCCGGTACATTCATCATATGCTTGCTTCTTTAGCGCGCATTACCCTTCTTCTAATGTCGCCACAGCGTTTTGTTTTTAGCATTAGTGAGATTGCAGTATGTCGCTCAAGGTACACGCCAGCAGCCATGAGCAGTCGTATGCACTTCGATGAAAGCAAGAACTCGGCCTAGAAAGCCGCAACCCTGACACATATTAATATGTTACTAACTGCAACGCTAGATCTTCCAGAGTGACACTGCAGGCAAGTTGCGGTGAAAATGAATGCACACTTGTGCACAAAAATCACTGTTCTATAAAAAGCAACGAGGGAAAGTAAGCGCATTAATTCTTGGCAAGAAAACAGCCGCTAACAAGGCTTACTAGCAGCAGCCGTCGATCGCACAAGGATTTTAGTGTATCGATGCTGCAGAAAATATTCAGAAAATAACCACTTAAGTAGTGTCCATACTAAGCCCAAATACTGATCCACGGAAAGCACAGTTGGCCGGAAAACAGCCGCTGCGAACAGGGCTCGCGCAGCCATTCGTGCCTCCTCGCCGACAGCTGCGCCACTAGCGGCGCGCGCTGTCCCTATATGAACGAGGAGCGATTGCCGCGAAGAAAGACTACCGTCGTCCCGTATATGCACAAGGTGGCCCACAGCATAAAAAAGTGGCAAATATGCATGGCGTCCCTGTGGTGTTTTCGGCGCCACGCAAGCTCTCCGGGTTGTGCCCAAGGATCAGCGCGGAAGGCGCTCAACGAAGAGCATGCGAGATAAAGCATGCGGCACAATTTGTAAAATGCGCCACGGGCGTTGTGTATCTCATCCCGCTCAAGTGTGGTCGCGTGTATGTGGGCCAGACAGGACGCTGCGTGAATGAACGTGCAGGGGAGCATCAGCGTTCAATTGGGAATAGAGAAGGAGCAAATTTGCCTGCTCATTGCACTGCATGCACCGGTTGTGAGCCACTGGTAAATAATATCAGAATTCTGGGCAGGAGTAATGACAAAGTTTCCCGTGAACTTCTAGAGGCATACAACATCAAGGCAAGAGGCGATAACTGCGTGAGTGACACCTCCGTTTCATTGTACAACGCGGAAAATAATTTTTTGGAGCGTTTTTGATGGATTGTCGCGCAGGGTTGGTTTGCCTCCTTATCCTCTCCTTCCCCTCTTTGTAGGCACGTGTGCACACTGCCTATAAAGCGGCACTGAATCAAATAAACACCAGTTATAGTTTGCGCTCTTTCAGTCTCCCTCGTGTTTTTTTCCTGTGTGTGTCTTTTGTGCGCAATTCGTACCTACAACAGTATGCACCAACTCGCCCAACAAGAAGTTCTTCTTAACCCTATATGAAACTTTGGCCGGAGTTTCGTGGCCAGAAAAAAACATTGAAGGACTATGGTATTACTGTTCTTAATAAAGTTGGCTAGAAGCATGTACGGTGACGTCCCTGGACCTTTCAATAAGCGTGTAAGTTATTGAAGAAACTTGGCTGTCTCTTTTTTTCTGGAAACTCCCTCCTCCTCTCCCTCCATCGCTTTTTGCTCTTAGCTGCACGGAATTCGCGAAACGGGCACAAAGACACGCGATAGTGTCGAGGGACAGAGGGCCTGATTTTTTTTCATGCATTCGAATGGCAAGAGGCTCCCTGCGGAGGGCGTTTTCCTCGAATCCGTTAAAAGGCCTCCGTATAGAGACCTCTCGGGAATTCAGCATGAGATTGTTGGGGGTGAGAAGAAAACGCGTGAAATGCAGAGAAAAACTCGTTTGGCGCTTTCCGAGGTCTCGCAAATTGCTTCGCGCTGGAGCCCCGGCTATTCGGCCCATTTATCACGTAGAGGAAAGCGAAGCCTGACCCGCGCGCCCATCTTCTCTGCCGTCACAAAGGACTAAGAATTAACTTCGGAGAACTATCAGAAATAAAGAATTTCGCCGATCACAGTGTTATTCAATTTCATCACACTTTCGCCGTGCCTACTACAGCAGCCCTTCCTCCGCACCTATAGCGTCGAAGATTAATGTTTTAACGCGAAAGTGAGGTGTGTTTTTTTTATTATTTCAGAGGATTATATGGTTCATCGGAAATAGAATCCGATTTTCAGAAAAAGTGGCGTCCCAGAACCTGGTCACCCACGCAGAAAAATAGAACTGCTTCCGAAGGTGCGGGCTATTGAACCCAGGACTTTCAGATTGCGAGGCGAGCGGGCAACCCAGAGGCCACAAAACCATTTTTTTTTCTTTACTGCATGGAAATAGCGCCGAAAAGAAAAAAATCTGAGCACGCATACGCCATCAAACATCAGGCCACTATCCTTCTGCTTTACCCCGCCTTCGAGAATATCAACAGACTGGGCGGCACACATATGCATCCAAATAGGGGAGCCAGCTAGGGGGCCTTTGCCGGGCAGCGACAAAGCCACCTTGCTTTTCTGGAGACCAAAGGTAAACATAGTAAGTGACTTGCATTACGACTGTATGCTCCTAAGAAGGCGTATCACTAAAAAGGCGGGTAAAAAAATTAAAAGAATAATTATTACAAAAAGGATATTAAAAAAGCAATACTGTCTCATTCAAAACAAGTTAGTAGTCTTAAGATCCCTGTGTAATTTTAGGAGACGACTTCTTACATAGCGTCCTTTCTTCATTTTGTGAATGATTTCTTCGTTTTAGCAAATGCTTTCGTTTTAAGTCAATTTTAATGAAAGAATAAGCCAGAAAGCATTTGAAGAAACCATTCTCTTTCAGCACGTCATGCAATTGATATCAGAGCCATGGTTCACTACCACGCTTCTTCAGTTTCGATAGAAAGTCGAATAACCTTTGCTGGTGGCGACCTTCCCGCTAGTCTCCAGTGTAGAGGAATCGACAATTCGACGATGCAAGCTATGCGGGCAATTTGTATGGCTCGCATTCTTGCGCAGCTCAGAGATCAACAAGAGGCTCCCTCCAGACATCGTGAGCTATCCCTGCACACTGAGGCGTTTATCTGGCCACCCTTGTAACCCAGGCAATCAGGCGATGCGTTGCCTCATCCGTGAGCTAGAAGAGCACGTGCCTGGTACAGACTTTGTTCGTACAATCCTTGCTCCCGAGAAACGCCTAACCGCCTCTCAGCGAGGCAATTTTCCGGGCATTCACTTAATTTCAATGCTCACACTGTCTGTTCTTTCCTCTACCGTCCTTGTCCCACCACTGCGGTTGGGTTTCAATATTTCATCACATTTTGCCCTTATATCATATCTATTTATTGGTAAATACTGTCAATCTCATGGGATTATAACAGGAAGGGCATAAGTTGAACAGTCTAAAGCACAATAAGGCAAGCAAGCATAATACAAAGGTAAACACTCAGCATTGTGGGGGTAAGATGTTTAACAAGAACTCAAGAATAGAAGTAAAGGGGTATAAACTTTCAAATGGACGGAACAGAGAACAGTAATCATGGAACAGAACAGACACTGGAAGCCAATGAATCAATATTTTAAAACTAATAGGCAAAAATGGAAGGTAATGCAACGGAAGAACATATAGAAAAGCGCACAATATGAGCACAATTTGTGCCTGACTGGAAGGCGGGTACATATGCAAAAGTACGTCAAGCATTTATTGCGTACCCAGTTGGTGTTCGACGAGGGCTACAAAGGTATTTAATGATGAGCAGCTTGTGATGGTTGGGTCAAGGGTATTCCATACGCGTATAGTTAGTGGGAAGAATGAGTGTTTAAAGCAGTCGGTCCAAAAAGTGTACTCGTTTAAAGTATGAGAGTGCTTATGGCGTGTGGGCCTGGTATCTGTAAAGGATAAATATTTAGAAGTGTCAATATGCAGCTGATTATTGAGCAACTGCTGCATGAATCTAAGACGTGCTAGTTTGGCTCTCTTCTGCAAGGTAAGCATACCAGCTTTATGGAGTAGGTCAGTTGGTGAGTCAGTTTGGCTATATTTATTAAAAATGAATCTGATTGCCTTCCTTTGTACTTGTTCTAGTTTACTTACATGTTGTTTAGTAGACGGAAACCAGACAGTATTAGAGTATTCAAGAATTGGCCTTACAAGGGTATTATAGGCTAATAGTTTTGTCTCTGATGGTGCTAGTTTGAGGCGCCTTCTCAGGAAGAAGAGTCTTTTTAGAGCCTTTGATGTAATGTGAGTTATATGGGAGCTCCATCTAAGGTCATGGGATATGATTACACCGAGGTATTTGTATTCCACAACTTGGGGAGTAGGATATTATTGATGACATACTGAGATGCTGAATTTTTTATTTTCCTGGTTATTGATAACGCGGCGGATTTTTTTATCTTTAGGTTCATTTGCCAATCGGTACACCATTTATTTACTGCTTCAAGGTCGTCGTTCAGAGCTACATTGTCTGCGGCTGAACTGATCTCGCGGTATATAATGCAATCGTCGGCAAAGAGCCTGATGTTAGAACAAATATTTGATGGTAAGTCATTAATAAAGATGAGGAACAAGACAGGGGCTAATACGCAACCTTGTGGCACTCCGGATGTTACAGGAACTAAGTTCGAGTTTTCCAGGCTAAGTGAGACGTATTGTGATCTGTTTTTTAGATAGTCTTTGATCCAAGTAACTATGGGGCTATTACCTAATGCAGATTCCAGCTTCAATATTAGTTTACAATGGGATACGCGGTCAAATGCTTTCGAGAAATCTAGCAGTAATAGGTCTATTTGTCTGATTATCGATACTGGAGGATAAATCATGCACTAATTCAATTAACTGCGTAGTTGTGGACAACCCCCTTCGAAATCCGTGCTGTAATGGTGATAAGATGTGTTCCCGTTCCAGGTATGTCGTTATATGGTTTAGAATGGTGTGTTCCAGGAGTTTACAAGTCGTGGAAGTGAATGAGATGGGCCTGTAGTTTGCGACATCATCCTTGTTTCCGGATTTGTGTATCCGTATGATTTTTGCAATTTTCCACTCATTCGGAAGAGCACAGGATGACAATGATTTTTTAAAGATTATGCATAAATATTGTTACGCGGCGGCCAGCCGAAGAATGAGGCGTGGTGAACGATGCCTATGAGATGATTTCAATGGCCGCTGGCCTAGCGCGGGCGCTCCGTCCCGCGCCACTGCCAGCTTCGTCTTCGTCACACTACCCGGGGCCTCCGAGCGATCGTCCCGATCGGTGACGAACAGACGGCGAAATGGCGATGGTCTTGAGTGAAGGATCGAACAATATGGAGAAGATGGTGCAGTGCTGGCCGCCACGATGAGAAAGATGAGAGAATGAGTCCTGGTCCACGAAGCATCCGGGCCGGAGGGTGCCAGGAGCTGACGGCCGAGGTCCGTGGACGCACCGGACGGCAGGGGCAGGGGGGCGGTGTCTTCACGTGTGGGTCTTGGGTCTTGGGTCGGGTCTCGGGTCGGTCGGGTCTCGGGTCGGTGGGGTCTCAGGTCGGTGGGGTCTCGGGTCGGTGGGGTCTTGTGTCGTCGTGTCTTGTGGTCCGGGCGGGGGACGGGGCTGGGGTGAGCGGCGAGGTCGGTTCAGGTCCGGCGGGCTGGGGCACGGCCGTGCGGCGCTGACCAAGTACTCACGGCCGACGTCCACGGCAGGCCCAGGACGCCGAAGCTCCGTGACCAGGACGGCGATGAAGGGACCCCAGCACCTCACACCAAATGTTACGCGGCGGCCAGCCGAAGAATGAGGCGTGGTGAACGATGCCTATGAGATGATTTCAATGGCCGCTGGCCTAGCGCGGGCGCTCCGTCCCGCGCCACTGCCAGCTTCGTCTTCGTCACAATATTTTGCTGTCCATTCGGCATATCTCTTAAGAAATGAGTACGGCAGGTTGCCTGCGCCTAGTCCTTTCTTTGTGTCTAAAGCAAGTAATAAATTTAGTATTCCTGACTCGGTCACAGTGAGTGGTTCTAGCTGCTTTTCGTTGCTGTAGTTTAGGTGTGGAGCAAATCCGTTATCTTTAGTAAAAATCGATTGAAAGTAGTTGTTTAGGGATGTGGCAGTAATATGGTGTACTTCTCTTGAGCCTTCAGGTTCACTCTTTTTAGGGTTTATATAATCCCAGAATTTCCGGGGCGCGCGTTCCAAAAGCTTAGGAAGGGTTTTTGCGAAGTAGTTAGTTCTGGCTGCTTTGATTTTTGATTTCATTGTTTGGATGGCTATTGTAAGTTGATTTTTGGCTTGTGGATTTGACTTCAATTGCTTTCGCAGTCTTTTCACCTTCCTCTTGGCGTGAATGATGTCCCGCGTAATCCATGGATTTTGTTTGTTTGTTTTCTTTGTTTTAGTTGGAACAAAACATTGAATGCAGTGCAATACAATGGTTTTGAACCTGAGCCATAACATTTCAATGTCTGTTGAAGCGTTGGAAGATAAAACCTCGAAACGTGAGAATTCAAAATTCAGGTGATCTAGAATACTGGTGTCGTCTGCGTTACAGAAACCAGGGTATAAAATTTGCGTTTGAGACGAGATTACGGCATCATGGACGGGGACATTGCATAAAACCAATTTGTGATCAGATATCCCATCTAGGGTTTCAGTTTGAGCTTTGTCAGCAGGAAAATGATCGCTGAGAAATATTAAGTCAAGCATGTTCGATGCGAGTCCCTGTGAACGTGTGGGTTGATTTACTACTTGTGATAGGTTGAAGTTGAGCATGAAATCAATGATTATTTCTGAGGAAGGAGAATTAAACTCTAACGTCTGCCACTTGATGTCAGGGAGATTGAAATCGCCGAGTAGTATTAATCTGGACCCAAAAGCATAGCGACGCATGTAATTATATAGAGACAACATACAGTCACGATCGGCTGTAGGGCTGCGGTAAACACATCCAACGGTAATGCTACGGGAGCCAAATATTAGTTTGCAAAATAACGCCTCGATGTTTTCGACGTCCGGCAAGACTGTGTACGGTATTTCATTCCTGATTATGATAGCCACTCCGCCGCCACGTGTTCTATCTTTTCGTATGACAGAATACGTAGGTGGCGTAATCTCAGCGTCCCGGACATCGCATGATAGCCATGTTTCGGTTATGGCAACAAAATCAGGTTCCAAGCACAGCAGCAAGGATTCCAGTGAGTCTGTCTTGTTTATAATACTGCAGGCATTTATATTTAGGAAGCTTATTTGGGACGATTCGCTTGGCGACGGGTGCGCGACGCCGGTGCATCTGCGTGTTCGTTTTTTTCATTGGGGGTGAATCAGGCTCCTGTAGAACCTGAGAATCTGTTTCAATGAGTACCTTATCGTTTGTTCTGTCATCCCAACGGTAAAGTTTTCCGTTTATGCGTATTTTATCGTATACCAAATTTACTTTGTCTCCGCTGTTTTTATTTGGTTTTGCACACTGCCATAGTTTCCTCCTGATATCGCGTACCCGTACCGAGTGGTCTTCGCCAATTGAAAAGTCACTCTCTTTTAGTTTGTGGCAATTTTTCAGCACTCGGGCTTTATCCCGGAAGTTCAGGAGTTTCATTATTATTGGTCTGCTCTTTTACTTTCCCGGCTCTCCTAGCCTATGTATCCTTTCGATTGTTACAGGTTTAATTTTGAGGAGCTTGTTAAATATTTTTTGGTTGTTGACTAATTTGTCAAGAGAGTCGTCGCTCTCTTCAGAATCCTCCGGGAGACCATAAACTATCAAATTGTTCATTCTAGAACGATTTTCTAAATCGTCAAGTTTCAGTTCAAGGTCTGAAATCACCCCCTGCAGGCTGGCCACCTCGTTCAAACCGCGCGAGATCTTGTTATCGAGGATAGCAAGATTTTCTAATTTTTCGTCTATGGAAGTTAGACGTTTCTCCTTGATTTCTTTGAGGTCCGTCGCTATTTCTTGAAGTTGTTTCATCACTTGGGCCATGTCGGGGCCAGGGTTTGACTCGATGTCTCCAGCCAACAGAAGTTGTTTTCGTACATAAGATGCCAAATTATACAGCAAAGGACATAGCAGCCTTGGGCACGGCAGCACTACCAAGAATGGATCGTCTGAACGAATACATTTGCCAAATTTTTGGCTCACCTGCAAAAAGTAGACGAGCGGATTATCGTACCGCATGCTTGCAGTGCCGCCGCACCCAATGGTGCCGTGATGCCTGTGGTGCTCATTTATACGCGTCCGGTTTGCCGCAAGGGGTGCGCCGAATTCTGAGTCTGCGCTCTGTGTTCCAGGAGATGGGTAGTCATGGTTGATGCCGCGGCAATCCAGCTTTGGTAAAGCCGTCAGCACGTGGTGTTCACATTCATCGAAGAGTCGAGTTAACGATGATTGTGTCACATAGTCTTGCGGTCCGTAGGTTGCTGGCACCAGCAGCAAGGTGACAGCTATCTGCAAAAAGTAGACGAGCGGATTATCGTACCCCATGCTTGCAGTGCCGCCGCGCCCAGTGGTGCCGTGATGACTGTGGTGTTCTTTTTGTGTTGCTTGAGGCGTGATCGAAAACAAAAATTCAGGGGGCACTTTGGCTCTCTATAGTGCTGCAAGGCGAAAGCGTTTCTTAGCGCAATGTTGGTTTTTATTTCTTTATTATTTTCATGTTTTGTTTTTTGCTTTTTTTCTTAGTTTTATTGTTTTTATTTTTATTTCTTATCATTAATTTGGTTTTATTTTAGTTTCCTTCACTTTATTTCTTTGATTTTATTCATGAAACCCATGCATTCACTAGATGCGCCAGATGCGCCTTTATTCATGCTCTAACCTTGAGCCTTCGTGGCAGAGTGGTAGTGTCTCCGCTTCAAATGCCAAAGGCTCTGGTTTGATTCCCACCCTCGGCGCAGTTTCTTTTTAAGCAGTGACTCGAAATGCGGAAAAATCTGCCGACACATCTGTCGACATGGCTGCCGACGTGTCTGTCGACACGGCTGTCGACACGGCTGCCGACAGCGTCTGCTAACGACAGTATGAGGCATTACAGGCTTTCGCCTTAAAAAGGATAATTGACTGCATGGAGTTTCAGCGCCCTTGTCAAATTGCAAATACTTATCTCTGCGTGCAACATGTACAAGCTAACACGGTTCTTAGTTCTCGGTAGCCCTCTCTGTGTGTCCTTCTCGTCGGTCGTATCTTTCACGAAGTTCGTGGCAAAACACGTCACCAACTCAACAGATCATTTATAAGGTTTATTTACCCGCTCCTTTTGATATTCCGGGTACTAGGTGCTCTGCACCAAATAACTCAAGCTCCTAAGCTAGCCATGCGGTACTGGCTCCGGAAATTCTCACACCGTTGCTAGCGTTCAGGCATAGCATAAATAAGGCACTGCTGCACCTTTGCATCTATAACAAACCGAGGTGAATAGAATCGACTGAAATGTAATCACCCCTCCCCCTCCTGTTTTTATTGCCCTCTGTCATACAGGAGAATTTCAAATTACCAGCGAAGGTGCTTAAAATCGAACAAAGTTAGCGCTGAGTATTTAACTCTTGTTTTAATTCTCATATACGGTAGAAGCCAAATAGGACCCTTAGTTAAGTTGGAAGCTGAATTTTGGATTAATACTCGTGTACCATCTTCCACCTCATTGGACTGGTCACTGTCACAAAATTCGGCGCAATTTAGGGAACAAAGAAACAAAAACAGCGCCGCGCGGACCCGTCTCGCGGGCGCTAGCTGAACGGGGGAGAAGGAAACCCCCGCTGGGCGCCTAGCCTGTGTGCGTGTGCTCTCTCTCCCCTCCATACCGCTCACCGACGCGGCGTGCGCGGAGGGCATGAGTCATCCACGCCGATTTCTCTAGAACATCCGAGTTGCTTCTACAGCTGACGGGGGGAAAAGGGCGTAGCCTTGCGTGCACTAAGACACGTCCCCCTCGCCCGTCGGCGACGGCGCCACGCCAGAAAACGCTCGAAACTTCGAGATGCGACCTCCGTACTCTGACCAATGGGGACGCGCGGCCGGTGAGAAGAGGGAAGGGAGACTGCTCAGCCGATGCTGAGTGTATGTGCGTGCCTACTCTGGCGCGTAGAACAGACGTGGAAGCCAGCCTATAAAAGAAGGCATTGACCGCTATCAGATTAGTCAGTCCGGACCGCCGTTTAAGCTTCATCGAAGCGCGCCCGTCCGACTCCCGGGAAAACACCACTCGGCTAGCATCGGACCAACGAGGCAACGTTCGCCAGTCCGCGGGACGGCATCGTCGTGGAACTCTGGTCGTTGGACTGCCGCAGTGCCCGGTGAACAAATTCTGTTTTGTTTGTTTACTTCTCTCTCTTGTGTTAGTGCACTTTAGGTGCAATATTGTCTTTGTACTGTAGTCTCTCTCACGAGTTTAACTTTGCCCGAGTTGCATTGTTTGTTAATCACTTTGTATGTGCTTGTACTAGTGATTGTGCAATCCTCTGTATCGTCTCTTTGCTGCTTAAACTTTGTTTTCTTTGTGAACCTTTGGCTCCGACCCATTCACTGGCTTGCGACTAGCGAAAGCTGGGCACCGAACGCCCAAAAACCTCTAGTCACTTGGTAGCTGGTCACCGCTGAGCTTGCCACGCTGAGTCGAGGGCATCTCCTTTGAGTCCGAGACCGCTACCCCCACACGCGCTAAGGGTGTCTGGGAGCTTCACGCTAAAAGTGCGCGAAGTGTGGGTGACAATATATTCTGGCGTCCCCGACAGGACGTTTGGTGTTTGTAAGCACAGAGAACGGAGAAAAAGTCGGAAGGAGTTCACGAAGAGGTCGTAAGCGAGAGTTTACCAGCAGAGCGATATTGTGAGGTGCCGCGCCGAAGCGGTTAATGAGGTTCACCGTGTAGAAGTATTCATTGCTTTGAATGTATAGTTCGGTCTCCAAATATGACCTTTAAGGAGCTAAAAGAGCTAATAGAGGTCGGCCTCTAGATGGGGATGGCCGGAGCTGAACTGCGAGAATGGGTGAACCAGGAAAGAGAGAGAGCTCGAGAAGAGAGAAAGAAAGAGAGGAAAAGGCGAGAGGAAGGGGCCGAAAGGGCTTTTAAAAGAGAGATGGCAATCCTTCATAGGAAGCTTGCTGAAATGCCGCGTTCGAGGAGCGTCGGGGAGCCAGTGGAGATTAATGCCGCGGATATCGGGCGGAAGAGCGGAGAGATTGGGTCTCTAGCAACCACAGAAGAGGTTGTAGCTAGCTCTACAGGTCAGAGTGAGGTTGTGGAACAGTCTGTTCCTGCAACTGAAACCACAGAGAGCGAAGAACAGACCGGAGTGTCGCTTCCTCAGGAAATTGAAAGTGTAGCTAGCGCTGAGGTAGTAGGCACTGAGGAGAAGGCCAACCTGACGCTTCCGTCAGAGGTCATGTTAGGGCAGTCGCCTGAAGATGAGAAGGAAAGTTCGAACTCTAGTGACAATTCACTGTGCTGCACAACCGAGGGTGGCAGTAGGGACCGAGAGGAAGAGCGGTCAAATTTCGAACAGAACGAAAGCTCCGACGCAGTAATAGCTGAGAACGCACTCAGGGAAAACCCGGAAACCATTCCGAGAGAACCCTCGAGCTCCGAGGAGGCCTTTGCCTATGGGGAAGGCGAAGAATATTGTGTCTATGAGGAAGTCGACCAAATGTTTGCCACTGATGAAGGAGAATGTGCAGTGGGAAGAGGGCAGCAGGCTGGGGAATGGTTTGCTTACGACTGCACTGGAAGTGACCAACTGACGGAAAGAATTAAGGAAGGAGAACTGAGCAGTGAGGAAAATAATTCTCCAATGACTCCTGAGCCGAGCTCTGAGCATTGCGCTCGAAGAGTAGGCAGAAAGAAGAAAAAGAAAAAGGACTTGGAAGAAGAAAGCTCAGTGCTCGAAGAACAAGAGAAAGCTGAACGAGTGGCTTCATCACGAGAGAACTCGGATGACGCCATTGTCAGTGAACCGGGCTTGACCCAAAGGAAAATTTGGAAGAAATTAAAAAGAAAGAGCAGCGAATCGAGCACCGCCGATGCAGGTGGAATCAAACAGCAGAAACCCCGGAGGAAATTCAAGAACCGAATGCGACGAAACCGAACCAAGCTGAAGACAGCCGAGCCGAAGGCAAGTGAGCTGCACGAACATCGTTGCAAAGTGAGAAAGAAGCTGCGACGAACAACCCAGCGTCCAGTAAGGACTCCGTCTGGAGGCGCAAAAGAAAACAGAAGAGCGCGCGCCGAGGAGAACACGAGGAGCGGAGCCGTCATGAGCGATCTGGCGTTAAATTTGTTCGCAACAGACGCGCTAGCCGCAAGAAAAGAGGAAGCGCGCGAAGTTTGAGCAGAAACACAGAGAGCCGTACGAATCGGAAGCTGGGCCACAACAGCGTTCGCAAGAGAAGCCTCAGCAAGAGGCGGAAGAAGACCAGAACGCGAGACAGGAAGAAAACACAGAGTCGCGCAAAAAAGAGAATTAAAAGCGCGACTGAAAGGTTGAGCGAGACAGCTCTGTTCCGAGCCCATGGTGTGAGCCGAATTTGGAAGTATAGGCGGAGGTGTGCCTTGTATTTGCGTGCTCCATGTTTGCCATGTTCTGTTAATGTACTGCCCAATCGGGGTGTGTTTTTATGTGCATTGTGAACATTGCATAGAGTTACGTATGTGGAAACATCATTGTATTGATGTATATATTTTCACTTGTAGTTTGTGAGCGCATGCATGTGCGCGCGAATTGTACCGCCGAACTGCGGCGTGTTTTGAAATGAAATCTGTCCATTGCAATGTATGTGAAACATAATTGTATTGTTGTGTGTATTCTGGCATTCGGCTTGAGTTTGTGAGCGCGTGCATCTGCGCACGAATTTTGTGATTTGTGAATATTGTGTAACAATATTCTTAAAGGAAGGGGCAGTGTCACGAAATTCGGCGCAATTTTGGGAACAAAGAAACAAAAACAGCGCCGCGCGGACGCGTCTCGCCGGCGCTAGCTGAAAGGGGGAGAAGGAAACCCCCGCTGGGCGCCTAGCCTGTGTGCGTGTGCTCTCTCTCCCCTTCACCACCGCTCACCGACGCGGCGTGCGCGGAGGGCATGAGTCATCCACGCCGATTTCTCTAGAACATCCGAGTTGCTTCTACAGCTGACGGGGGGAAAAGGGCGTAGCCTTGCGTGCACTAAGACACGTCCCCCTCGCCCATCGTCGACGGCGCCACGCCAGAACACGCTCGAATCTTCAAGGCGCGACCCCCGTACTCTGACCAATGGGGACGCGCGGCCGGCGAGAGAAAGGAAGGGAACTACACGGAAGATGCTGCGTTTATGTGCGCGCCTACTTTGGCGCGTACAACAAACAGACGGGAGAGCGAGCCTATAAAAGAAGGACGTTGACCGCTGTCAAGTCAAAAAAAATAAGAATGGAGTATCTGATCTCGCTTCGGCGAGCGCGGCTTTGGCCGCTTATCTGATTTTTTCAGCAGCGTCCGCTCCGCGGACGCAGTTGTTGCTGCGACGCGCGTCTTTTCTTGCCTTTTTCTCTTTCCTCTGATCTCTTACCTCTCCTCTATCTGCACGTTGGCAGCGGTGGTGGCTTGGCTAGAGCCAGTAGCAGGCCCGTGCAATTTCCTTTTCATACTTCTCTCAGTCACAACAACAACAACAACTGTCAAGTCAGTCTGGACCGCCGTTTAAGCTTCATCGAAGCGCGCCCGTTCGACTCCCGGGGAAAACACCACTCGGCTAGCATCGGACCTACGAGGCAACGTTCGCCAGTCTGCGGGACGGCATCGTCGTGGAACTCTGGTCGTTGGACTGCCGCAGTGCCTGGTGAACAAATTGTGTTTTGTTTGTTTATCTCTCTCTCTTGTGTTAGTGCACTTTAGGTGCAATATTGTCTTTGTACTGTAGTCTCTCTCTCGAGTTTAACTTTGCCCGAGTTGCATTGTTTGTTAATCACTTTGTATGTGCTTGTACTAGTGATTGTGCAATCCTCTGTATCGTCTCTTTGCTGCTTAAACTTTGTTTTGTTTGTGAACCTTTGCTTCCGGCCCATTCTCTGGCTTGCGACCAGTGAAAGCTGGGCACCGAACGCGCAAAAACCTCTTGTCACTTGGTAGCTGGTCTCCGCTGAGCTTGCCACGCTGAGTCCAGGGCATCTCCTTTGAGTCCGAGACTGCTACCCCCACACGCTCTAAGGGTGTCTGGGAACTTCCCACTTCAAAGTGCGCGAAGTGTGGGTGACACTCACACGCTCGAGGATTGTTTCTGGCAAGCCACGACGACAAGTTATTTGACGGCACTCTCTCCTAGCAATGGGTCGCGTCAAGTGCAGCTTTAATCTTTCAAGTGGACAGCAAGCTTGCTAGCGACCATCGTATGACGCGTCACAGAAAGCTAGCGCACACCAAGGTAGGCTCTCGACAAAGCTTTTTCTCTTAATTGATGCACGTAGAGGGCCTTCGGTGCGTTCTGAGCCCTTTCACATCACAATGTTCCGGGGCCTTTTACCGCTTAGATATGCCACAACTTGCATTGGTGACGCCAGCCTTGTCAATCAGTCGCCAAGCTTGACATTCTGGTTTTAATTGTTCACAATTCGCGCATGCTCAGAGATGCTACTTTTCGTTGATTGCAGTTACATTTGGTGTGCCGCAAGGATGGGATCTTGCCCCCTTACTTTTTCTTTCTTATATTAACGATCTACCTGCCAGCGTTCTGCGTTCAATGAAGCTTTTTTTCTAATTATTGTGCTGTTTACTGCGTGATTAAGAATACTAACGATGCTGCTTTGCTACAAACTGACTTAGACGCAATCTCGTACTGGTGTTCTAAAAGGCATATGGCCCTTAATATATTTAAATGCAAAGTGATGCGCTTCTCATGTCATAAAACACGAAACCTGCAGTTATTTCATCAACAATGCATTCTTACTGCCAGTTACATGGTATAAATATGTTAGCGTTTTTTTTAATCCCGAACATCACTTGGAATGACCATGTCAGCCACATTGTAACCAACGCCAACTGCATGCTGGGGTACATAAAGAGAAATTTTTCCAAAACTCCTTCTTCTGTCAAACTAACACTTCCTAAATCTTTGTTGTGTACTAAGATAGAATATGCTTCGTCAGTATGCGACCCCCAAACTAAGGTACTGAAATCGCGCAACCCATTTTATTTTTTCTAACTGTAATCGTACAGCAAGCGTAACACTCACGAAGCATACGCCGCTTTATTTTTGATGACCATAATCGTAAAGCAAGCGTAATAATACTCATGAAGCATACGCTATCACTGCCGCCTCTAGAGGTGCGCAGAAAGATGTCCCGACTGAGCCTTTTCTTGAATATTTATCACACGAACAAACATCGAAAAAAGGCACTGTTCATCTCATCTACCTACATTTCATCACGCATTGATCATCCGCACAAGGTCGGCATCCCACTTTGCCGCACAACTGCATGCTTGGCATCTTTCATCCCCAGAACGTCATCGCGGTGAAAGCACCTGCCGGCAGCCTTACTTACTGCTAACAACATTGAAGAATTCAAAAAGCGCTCAAGGCACACTTTGCAGTTGATTACAATACATTTTTTTTAAATTTTTCTTCGCACTGTAATCTTGCATGGCGATGGAGCCGCTTTTTCATGCTTAAGTGCCACTCATTTATCATAACACTGTTTATACATTGTTCTTCCTAATTGCATTGTAGTTGATTTGTATTATATATGCCTTCTTAACCGTTCCTAAATAACTTCAACCTTGTAATACAGCTCCTTGAATCATTCTGTTTCCCACCTTAACGTCTTTATTGCACAACGCACAGTGTTTATAGTTAACGAACGCTGACTTTTTAGAGTGACTTCAATTTTCTGCTACTCTCCTTTCTCTTTCATTTTTTTATCCCCTCACCCCCTTCCCCAATGTGTAGGGTAGCAAACCGATCATTATTCCGGTTAACCTCCCTGCCTTTCCTCCTCCTCCTTGTTTATAGTGGTGTGTAATGCGCCCCGTAATGCTCTATAATAATGCTGCAATATTTCAATCTGCACGCATTCAATATTTCTGGAAAAACCTGTTCATCATTATTCTTATGTACCACTTTCGAGCCGCTCACTACCCTCTCTAATGCCCTCTGCATGGGCCATGATAGAACGCGCAATAGATCAATAAAGTGCAGTGGCTTGAAGGGCAGCCGCTTTATTAAACTTCAACTTCCCCGGCAAAAAGCGCAACTTTCTGTGGCCGTTAATCATAGCGGGTGTTTTTGTTTTTTCATAGATTAAAGGGCAACTGCACGTGTTTTAGGCAAAGCATGCGAAGCCCTTTTGGGCTAGGATTTCAAATGGTGACGTAATCGCCGATTAAAATTGCGATGCCCTTCAAGCTTATGCCCTTCAGGCCCCCCCCCCCCCCTCAAGTGCGGGGGGGGGGGGGTTGATGACGTCACCAAAGGTACCGATGCAATTCCACCGCATAAAATCTGCTCTCAAGGAAAAAACCAACGCCAGTGAAGACAAAGCCCGCCAGGAGTAGTTTGGCAGCATCAAACGAGGCATGGAAGGGTGTGTTGACGGCAGCGGTAATTTGAAATCTTAGCTTCCGTGATGTAACAACGAACTTATCGCATTTTTCCTGCACTTTGAGCAGAAGCTTAAAGTTAAATCTTCCATTACGTCACTATTTTAAATGTTGGCGCAAAAACGCTTGGCATGCTTTACCTACAGCCTATAAAAATATGAATCATTGAATATCACGGAATGTTTAAAAGTGGTGCAGTTGCTCACTATAGCGAATTTTTAAATTTTGTGAACTTCGTTCGCCTCCGGAGTTCCTTGCATTTTATTCCGCTACTTAATAGTGTACTCAAATACCGAAGAACCCACCGGAGTATAGAATTCCAAGAAATGTCATCACAAAAAAAAACTGACCTTCGTAATGAATATTCGTGTTTAGCTAAAAGCACCAGTGATGGAGCACTAGCTATCTTTCTTTCATGCGCTTCCTGCGTGGCGGTAGAATTATGGATTCACAAAGCCTTTTGTTCGGCTTTGCTAATTCACTTAGTGTTGCTCCTTTGGGCGCCAAGCAACTCGTCTTTAGGCAAGTCAGTAATGCTGGCATCCAGAGATATACTTTTGCCCGCAGCAACCTCAGAACAGACCACCGAAGAAAACAATAGCCGTCACTTGCCTTCTGCTCGAACAATAAAGGTAATGAAAATATCACTGTGTGACAGTCACAGATAAGCACCCTCAGAAAAGGTGGAAACCTGTCTCCTATCCCGTGTTGTTAGAAATAAGGCTGAAACTCCGAACCTGCGCTGGCTTTCCGAGCAGCATAAAGAGCTCCGCTGAATGCAAGTGCGCTTTCCGAATTGCAGGAGGGTACAGAAAAGATAGTCAAAGAGCTAGACAATACCACTAGCACCAGAAAGTAAGGGGGGGAGGGGGGGGCAAGAAATTTGAACTATTGCACGCACGACGCCCCTGTGGGAAAGGCACAGCGTTACCAGCAGTACTGCTTTGAAAGATCACGCTATCCTGCCATAGGAATGAATCATTCCGCGTCCTGCAAGCTTCCTCCTCCAAAGTAATAAATGAGAAACGCGCATGGAACCACTGCCGTTACCTAAGACAAATAGAACAAAGACATTTCCGCTTAGGACACCACTGGTCAACAAAAACATATGGAATCTAGCAGATACCATAAGTTATATGGAGAGAAGCATTAACGCAGATGAAGCCGAGCCTTGAGGCATGGGAGAAAACTGGCCTTTTTGAGTGCAATAAATCGCATGGAGATTTTAGCCGGATTACACGCGCTTTGGGTGCACCTCTGAACAAAAGAGCGAGGTTGGTTCAGGCTAGGCCTATACAACCGCGAGAGCCGAAAATAAATTACACATACTCTGTTCAGTGTATTTGTAATTTGTGGAGTGTGGAATCTGAAATGTGCAGCTCGATGTCCCAAAGCGGAGCATCGGCTAAGAGGAAAGCCGTAGTCACGAGCTTCAGGTTAATTTAGAGCAGCAAAATGCATTCACATCGCGTCTTGCGCCGCAAGACGGGATTTCGCGTTTGATCTTCTCGAAATAAGGCCGCATTCGCCGTGTATCGAACACGCGACCTTAGGATCAGCAACCAAGCGCCTAAGCCACTGAAACACCACAGCAGCTCATGCTCAAAATTAGAAATATACTGATGGTTGGAAAGCCTTTAACGTGCTCTCTTATCATCAGTTCAGTGCATTCGTTCTCCCAGCAACCTGCGCACTCATAGCATATTCAGAAAACGTTTAAAGTCTGCGCATTTAAACAGCTCAAGACCAAAAAAGCGGATAAAGCAGTCCCTTACTACAATATAAAGCTCACGTGCACACCGTTTTGTTTTTTCGCTACATATTAGCTCGGCATTAATTGCACGTCGAGAGTGCTCTTTCCACGCTTACAAGTAATAAACCCAGTTTCATGGGCGTCATTCCCTCGAAACGTTCAATCCATGAAATGGATGCAAAACATGGATACTGGTTCCCACACTAAACACGGAATGAGCAAAAAGGGAAAGCAGTCTTCTAGCGCACTCTAACGGCAAGGCACGCTGCCCGAGCCACGGAATATACTTTCATTACTAAAGATGCGGAATACTTAAGTTTGGCAAGAGAAGCAAACGCCCTCTTCAAAACGTGCGCTGTTCTTGCAGTTCCAAGGATATTAAATATTAGCAGAGGCTTTAATCACTTGTGTTTCCTAACTTAAAGACCTCCTATGCTGCGTTTAAAAGCCTCTTTTCGTTCAAGCTGCACGTATGCACGTAATTACTATTTTTGGCAATGGGAATATACTTCCGTCGCGAAAATAATAGCACTGGGTATATTTAGTGATCTAAATTTAATCCGGAACTAGGGCCGCAAACTCCGGTGCTAAAAGAGTTTGCACTAGTGGACATCTTAGCCGTTTTTCACTCCCATGTAGGCTTATTCGTGATTGGAGTTGACTTACTTGCAACAATATTAAAGCCATCACAAACCCGCCGCGGTGGCTCAGTGGTTATGGCATTCAGCTGCTGACACAAAAGACGCGGGTTCCATCCCAGCTGCGGCGGTCGAATTTCGATGGAGGCGAAATTCTAGAGGCCCGAGTACTGTGCGATGTCAGTGCACTTTAAAGAACCCCAAGCGGTCGAAATTTCCGGAGCCCTTCACTACGGCGTCTCTCATAGTCTGAGTCGCTTTGGGACGTTAAATCTTAATAAACCAATAAACCATTAAAGCCATCACTCCAGGACATACTCTTTCGCTAAAATTTTAGCAATGTTGTCTTGCGCAACCAGGAAATTGGGTGACTTTTCCGGATCCAGCCTTGGCAGGTATATAAGGGCGCGATTTTCATGCTTAATTTTAAGGGCCATCGATCTTAAAAATTATGCCATTGGATCGTATATCGTACTCGAAGTAGCACCACAGACGAGTACTGAAGGAGCTTTGCAGAGCACTCGAAAGATTGCGACAGTTACTAGGCGCACAAGCCGCTCACCGTCCGATGTGGAATGCCAAGGATTCAGCGGGATTCATATTGTTATGAAGAAGACGACGCTTGCAGTGGCGCGGGACGGAGAGCTCGCGCAAGGCCAGCGGCCATTAAATCATCTCTCGTTCATGGCTCACCACGCCTCATTCTTCAGCTGGCCGCCACATTACATTTGGTGTGAGGTGCTGGGGTCCCTTCGTCGCCATCCTGGTCCCGGAGCTTCGGTGTCCTGCGCCTGCCGTGGACGTCGGCCGTGAGTGCCTGGTCCGCGCCGCCCTGTCATGCCCCACCCCGCCCGACCTGAACCGACCGCGCCGCTCACCCCAGCCCCGTCCCCCGCCCGGACCACAAGACACGACGACCCAAAACCCGACCGACCCGAGACCCGACCGACCCAAGACCCACACGTGAAGACACCGCCCCCCTGCCCCTGCCGTCCGGTGCGTCCACGGACCTCGGCCGTCAGCTCCTGGCATCCTCCGGCCCGGATGCTTCGTGGACCGGGACTCATCTGCCAATCATTTCATCCACCGTGGCGGCCAGCACTTCACCACCTTGCCACTTTCTAGCCTGGATGCTCATCACCGCTTCGCCCATCCCTTCATCGACGTCTTCTTCTGTTTACGATCGGGACGGTCGCTCGGTGCCCCCGGGTAATGTTACGAAGAAGACGACGCTGGCAGTGGCGCGGTACGGAGCGCTCGCGGTAGGCCAGCGGCCATTAAATCATCTCTTGTTCATGGTTCATCACGCCTCATTCTTCGGCTGGCCGCCACGTTACAATATATTGTCTCCAACTATACAGTAACATCTGGCTTCGAGTCAAACATTTCCATAAGGCCGAAAAGCAGCAGTACCTTTGAATAACTAGTCCCGCTGTCTAAACAGAGTGAGGGCTTCTTCAGGTGAAACACAGTACAGAAATCGTAATAAGGGAGTAATTACTAATTGGCATCCACCCGAGCACAGCCATACGGCTACAAAGGAAAGCTATACAGCTTTCTCAGAAACTTCGTAGTTAAAGAAAAATTAGTCCTGGTCCGGGGTTCGAACCCAGGACCACCGCTTCACCGGAGCAGTCGCTCTACCAATTGAGCTAACCAGGACGGCAAGCTTATTGTAGGACGAGAGCGAATTGATCAATAACTCGAAGTGGGAACTGTGTTGGTGAAATGTTTAGGGGAATCCCCCAAGGTGGAGTACATTTGTAACAAGGGAGTAATTACTGATTGGCATCCACCCAAGCGCAGCCATACGGCTACAAAGGAAAGCTATACAGCTTTCTCAGAAACCTCGTAGTTAAAGAAAAATTTGTCCTGGTCCGGGGTTCGAACCCAGGACCACCGCTTCACCGGAGCAGTCACTCTACCAATTGAGCTAACCAGGACGGCAAGCTTATGGTAGGACGAGAGCGAATTGATCAATAACTCGAAGTGGGAACTGTTTTGGTCAAATGTTTAGGGGAATCCCCCAAGGTGGAGTAGATTTGTAATAAAGCAGTAATTACTTATTGGCATCCACCTGAGCGCAGCCATACGGCTACAAAGGAAAGCTATACAGCTTTCTCAGAAACTTCGTAGTTAAAGAAAAATTGATCAATTCGCTCTCGTCCTACGATAAGCTTGCCGTCCTGGTTAGCTCATTTGGTAGAGCGACTGCTCCGGTGAAGCGGTGGTCCTGGGTTCTAACCCCGGACCAGGACGAATTTTCCTTTAACTACGAAGTTTCTGAGAAAGCAGTATAGCTTTTCTTTGTAGCCGTATGGCTGCGCTCGGGTGGATGCAATGAGTAATTACTCCCTTATTACAAATCTACTCCACCTTGGGGTATTCCCCTAAACATTTGACCAACACAGTTCCCACTTCGAGTTTTTGATCAATTCGCTCTCGTCCTACCATAAGCTTGCCGTCCTGGTTAGCTCAATTGGTAGAGCGACTGCTCCGGTGAAGCGGTGGTCCTGGGTTAGAACCCCGGACCGGGACGAATTTTTCTTAAGTACGAAGTTTCTGAGAAAGCTGTACAGCTTTCCTTTGTAGCCGTATGGCTGCGCTCGGGTGGATGCCAATGAGTAATTACTCCCTTATTACAAATCTACTCCACCTTGGGGGATTGCCCTAAACATTTGACCAGTACAGAAATCGGTTTTGACCTACGGAAAGAGAACTAGAAGGCACCAACGATCGTATGAAGAATGGTGTAATAAAAAAATTGGCTGTGGCTTAGCTAAGTTATGCCTGCCACAAAGAGGGTCCGATTGTCGGTGAAGCAGAAGCATCCGATTCAATAGCTCGGACACATTACATGCAGGCCAAGGTTTGCTCGTTTTTGTTTGTTCTTGTTTGTTCTTGTTCTTGTTTTTGTTTCTTTACTCGTTCGTCCTCTGTCTCCTCGGACCACTGCCTTCTCTTGGTTTCGATCCGACAAAGAAGCCTGGCTTCTTTCGGTCTCTACAACTCACTTTCCATATCTGCCGACGAATCGTTGTTGTTGTTGTTGTTGTGACTGAGAGAAGGATGAAAAGGAAATTGCACGGGCCTGCTACTGGCTCGAGCCAAGCCACCACCGCTGCCACGTGCAGATAGAGGAGAGTTAAAAGATCAGAGGAAGGAGAGAGAGGAAAGGATAGACGCGCGTCGCAGCAACAACTGCGTCCGCCGGAGCGGACGCTGCTCAAAAAACAGATAAGCGGCCGAAGCCGCGCTCGCCGAAGCGAGAACAGATACACTCACCGGACGAATCCCACCCAGCCGCCCCTTCTATATACACAATGCAACGCCGGCGCCTCCTCTGTTGTTGCCACGCGGTTTCACCGGCTCCTCCTCTGACGTCATGCCAGATGGTGCGGGGAGCGGCGCTGCCAGCAGCAGCGTTTGCTAGGCGGCGGCTCAGCTCGCGGTTGGCCACCAACCACAGCGAAACGGCGAGAATACGGCACGAGAACTGGAGAACTGATCGAAGCGCATGGCCATGTCCTCAAATTTGTCTGGAAACAAGATTTTCTGCTGGGCTAGTGTGTATAGCATAATTAATTTTCATATCATAGGAAAAGACGATGTACAGGAGAACAGCAGGAAACAGGCGATCGGGGTTTTCGATATCCAACCTTTGTGAGTCTTGTGGCGAAATTGAGACTATAGAACATTTTTTCCTCTTCTGCCGGCGGCTCGCTGCTCTCCGTAGAATTTACTTGGAGATCCCCCTCGCTTGGCTCGGGCTTCCTCTACCTATTCCGAGTCTCCTATCCTTTGGGGCAAGCGCCAAGGGATATGCCCTGAAACCAGCGTCGCGATTTTATTCACGATTATATAATTTCATCTCGTAGATTCCTCGTCTATAATGTGAATTCACAACTTTTCCTTCTCCGTGTTTTTTGTTTTGTACAAACTCTAGCTCTCTGTCCCAAAATTATCAAAATACTCCATTCCCTGTAGATGAGTGCGTTTGTATCGGCTATGTACCCTGGCCAATCTCCCGCCGTGGGTATGTGCCATTAAGCCTGAAGACATCATCATCAAACAAGCGCTTCTCCTGTCTTGTTCTCTTGACTTTAGTCTTTAACTGCGCTTTCAAAAATCGGTTTGGCTTTCGGCAAAGAAGCGAATGAGGTGCAGGGTTGGAGGCGAGAGTTGGCGTGCTGAGGTAGCTGTGCTTAAGCTATTTTTGTCGCTTCCTGCTCAAGAAATGGGAAAGCCGTACCAGTAGGTGAGCTCACCAGAAAGTGCACGCCTGTCGCTTTTGCTGCTTTATCCACAGATGGTTTGGTTTTGGTTTATGGGGTTTAACGTCCCAAAGCAACTAAGGCTATGAGAGACGCCGTAGTGGAGGGCTCCGGAAATTTCGACCACCTGGGGTTCTTTAACGTGCTCTGACATCGCACAGTACACGGGATCGCACGTGAAAAGAACATTTTTCACGGGCGTTATGTTGGAAACGTTTAATCTTATTTGCTCTTCATTTAGCCTTGTGCTATCGGTAGCTGCTTTTGGGGCAAAAAGGTGCCAGGGATGGCGTTACGCTGGTCTTGTTAGGAACACGCCACTCAGCACTTAATTGCATAAATGCGGAACACATCCTTGTTGCACTGTAGGGACCGAGGTCATCGCCGAAAAGCATGGAGGCTTTATAAACTTGACCATAGGCTGCGACGTCACTGCCACGTCAAGATGAGGTCGCGCTATCTGCACGCGGCCGGTTTTTCCTCTGCCGTACCTTTCCGTAGGCCACTGCCGCCGCTAAGCTGCCCCTTAATAACAAAGCGCTGTTCCTATTCAGCCATAAAGGATGCTTAAGAATAACACGTGGTTTCCGCCACACCGCTCGAAATGCATCTGGGATACATATGTCCGCTACTGTTTCCTTTTTTCATGTCGACGAATGACACAGTACGACAACTTGTTTGACACACCTGACGAACTTTATCGGCGCCACATCCGTCTTGCGATGGACATCGGGCGGTTATCCTGCAGCAGATTAGCGAAGCATGGTCCTTGTGGCTCGGCCAATCTGGAAGCGGCGCAGCGCAGAGTTCAGAGGGGCCATGCTTACAATTGGCCGCTCCTTCCCCTCCTCCTGTTGTTTCGTCGCGTTTGTCGTCACAACCAAATGAGACAAAAAGGAAATGAAAATTTAGAAATACGGGCCAAGAACACGTTTTGGTTTTGATCATAAATGGAGGCATTTCGTAAAGAATGAGCTGCGACCTAATACTTGAATGTAAAGGTATGCATCTCTGCGTCTTCACGGACACCTTTGCACACAACCTGGAAGTATAAAAAACTTTACTGGGAATTTGATCTACCTTCTGTAGCTCGATATTTGCTTTGTTATCGCCAACGGTTTACGGCGAACTAGAGCGTGGCATAGTGCCTGCCTTCGTGACTTTTATACTGTGCTCAAGCTGCAGGTTTGCCCTGCTCAAATAACATTTCGTCAGCTCAAGAAATAAGCACTCGCTAGCAGCCAGACGGCGGCGGGTTTCATTCAATCGCGGAAAAATCCCATACTCAGGTTACACGCAAGAGAAATCTTGCAGACTGGCTCAGCTTCTATTCCTTCCTATTACTATTATTGGAACAGGAAGCGCCATTTTAGAAGTGTGCATTGCGACGATTCACTCTCCCTGAAAGCCTGCCTGTCGTTTGCTCTAACGCGGTTTACTAGTCGCTTTTGTCAAAAGAACAACAAAAAAAGATTAGAACGGCTGTTTTCAGTAATAAACACTGCGGCGGAGAGCTAACAGACCTGTCCAAGTGAGCTAGCGAAAAGAGAGCTCATTGAACGCACGTTATTAACGACTCGCTGTTTTCAAACTGAAAACTGCACGTATGACACGTTCAACAGCACTGCAGTACTGACAATAGCCAGGTCGAAATGAAGTGCAAGAGAGGTACTACATCATAAAGCCACGCTGCCAAATTCAAGACAGTAAACAGATAATTTCTTCGTGGCAATGCACAGAACAATAGCCAGTTGCTGACACCTGAAGTTTTGAAAACAGTGATCTGTGTGGGGAAAAACGGGAAAAAATTATAGACCGCAAAAGGGGGCCTGCAATCACGGTGTGAATATCCTTTTACGGCTCAGAAACAACTAGAAACCGTGCCAGTATACCTACTCATTGAAACATGAGAACTCAATGCAGGCCGATAATTACAAGTACTTGGGGGTAACTCCAAACAAGCATCCGAGTTGCACCAGTTACATCGCCACAATTTGCACTGCCGCTTATAGGATAATTTCTTTTCTCCACCAAAAATTAAAACTTGCTCCGCTTCTATCGAACCCATTCGCTTATAACAAATTTATAAGACCTAAGCCTAAATATGTGAGTGCAACCTGAGATCTGCTTTCGAAAAAAAAAAGAAGCATTCGGTGTTGATGTTGCAAAGTAAAACAACCCTTTTAGTTTTCAACATTTATCGAAGGCATGTTTCACCGTCCAACTTCATGACGGCAAACAACCTTCCGAACATGGAAAAAAGAACACCACTCGCAAGCGTAAAACTTCTCTCCATTCGGTACTAACAGTTTGATTTCAGCTGTGATGACTATCTTCTAGCAGAACTTGTTGCTGGGCTAGTTGGTCCATTCTGACATTGGTGAAAACAGCGCGAAAGAAGAAGCCCGAAGGCGAAACGAGGAAGTGACAGGAAAGAGCGCTGTGAAGAAACACATAACTTCTCCCAAACGTACACCCCTAAAGGAAGCCGAGCGCCAGGCCGGGGGACGCTTGTACCCTTTTGACCGGTGGGTGCGCGGCGGTGGGTTGGTGTCGAACCACCCACCTCCCGCAGCCGAGACGGGCGCTCAAACCACTAGGCCACGACGGCTTCTTCTTTCGCGCTGTTTTCACCAATGTCATGAGTATCTTCGCCCAGCCTTAACCAGACATACTGAAACACTCTGGGCAACAGCCTTTCTCCATGCTTCGCCCGCATAAATATCTTTAAAAAGTGTTTTTTTTTTTCAGCTCTGTCACTCAGTGGAACACAATACCACCTCGCGTCTTTGCCTAGGGTGATGTTTCCGACCTTTAAGGGCGCATTTTTTTCTTTTATCTTTGTTGATATTCTGTTCTTCCTTTAAATTTATTTGGCTTCCATTTACGACAAAGTTATTGAAATTCTTGTCGCTGCTGATATATTTCTCGTGCTTTTAATTGTCCTCATACCCCGCTGTCTCCCGGAAACCATTATTTTTTTTTACACTTGGTGTCTGCACCTTGAGTTTTTCTTCATTTTTTTTTTCGTTTATTCTCTGTTTCATTCTTGAAAAATGTTTTTTCCTGGCTATAGCTGTTACTACCCAGTACTGTCTCGTGCTTCATGTGCATGTCAGATTCTCTGTGACCAGAGTTTTTATTCCTTTGAATTAGTTTTCGTTGATGGGGTTTAACGTCCTAAAGTGATTCAGGCTATGAGGCACGCCGCAATTGAAAGCTTCGGGTAATTTCGGCCAGCTGCATTTTTGTTTTTAACCTCCACTTACATTGCATGCCACACGGGCCTCTAGCATTTCGCCTCAGTGGAAATGCGGCCGCCGTAGCCGTGATCGAACCCGCGCCCTTCCGGTCAGCAGTCGAGCTCTATATATCCCCTGAGCCACTGCGGCGGCTTTATTAGCTTGAATTATTTGCTGTGTTCATGGATCTTTTTACTATCTTTCCCAGTCTCCATGTCCACCGGGCTTCACTATTTTGCTGATAAATAAACAGTGTATAAAAGTGTGTTCTTTCATACAAAATTATGCGCCAGACTTACTATAGCGGCTCGTAATGCCTTAAAAAAAAGCCAAACTTTCGCTAAGTCGTGGATCGTCAAATAGGAACAGTAGGAAAAATATATGTACTTAGAAACCATGATTACAAATAGGAAACAATTTGTAGTATTTTTGGTGAGTTACGTCTAATCACTGCTCCATTAAGCCTAGCCCGACACGGAGGTGCTGGAAGCGGAGGAAATTATCTCATCTTCCCAAACCCCACATTTGGTACAAAATAAAAAGAACTAAAAAATTAAAGAGAACATTCGCAATATACAATGGGCTAGGTGAGCTTACCTTTCCTTTTGCACATATCAAACGAAGCAACAGACAAAGCTTCGTCGAAAAGCTGGGCAGCTGCGCTGTGCGAACGGCCGCCTGCAACAACATACTTAACAGCCGCTTGGCAAATTCAGGCTCATATCTGCACTGAGCTATCGTTGTTTGCGGAATTACTGTAGTCATAAATGGATTCTAAGTGAGAAGGCTCGTGTTTTGTTCCCAGTTGAGTTGGAAATCAGCAGAAACTAAAGCACCCCGGTGAAGTTGCTGCAAACTGTAAGGCAAAGCATTTTAGCTAACCATAAAAAAGGAAGAGAGCTAATGAAGGCGAAAACAATGCATCGAGGAGAAGTATGTACGACTGCGAAAAAGAAACTAATTGCACCCTAATGATTTTAGGAATTTTCTAGATAAGTATTTAGTCGATATTTTACACTATTGAATAAACATGTCAGGCCTTCAAGGGATTATTCTATCCTGGAATCTGAACACTGCGGCAGAGACCTGTCAGGTCGGGAGGCAAAATATCTCTGTGACGATGTCTTCTTCAGGTTTGGCAAACGATGCAAGATGGCGGTATGCTAGATTAAAACACTAAACCCCTGGTTACGGCTCTGGGCGCCTAATTATGCGGATAAAAAAACACTTCAGTAAGAAAATTAAACAGGACGCCCTTTTCCCTTTAATAAACCTTGGCGAAGACTCGGGCGATAACCCATACAGGCATTGCTGTTTAACGAAATTATATACAGTGCCTTTCAAGTACACACCAAGGGTCCTTGTCTAACAAAATCTTTGCGCTCTAGGATATCGGCATACACGTACAAGCTACAAAAAAAAAATTGTCACTTACCCAGGCCGTTGAGTATACTTCGATTTTTTCTAATAATTACTACCACAGGCTCTCTCATAGCGGAGAAAATTAACTCTTTACCACATCGAACAGTTCCGCTGTCCAAATAAGTGCGAGTGTACATTTGTTGGGCTGAGTTCAGTTCAGTTTTTTTATTCCCGTCATGTACAATCGTTGAGGTGATAGGAAAAAAAAATGCGCACACGGCTTGACGAAGCTCTAATCTATCGTAGCAGCTCGACACGGCGATGCGAGGGTACTGTAAAAAAAAGCAATAATATGGCACAGAAGACAAGCATAATCAACAAACACATTACTATCACAACAACTCCCCAGCACGGTATTTTGTACAGTTTACACACGTATACAAAAACAGTGAGTTACGCGATCCCATCGGCGCGTCTGTTCATTGTATTTAAGCTTGGAATTTATTCATCCCGTTCTACGAACTTATTTCCGATGCTGTTATAAGAAGCGGAACCAATGAATAGAATTATGAATATGTACTGGTTAAAATATGACGATAATATGTGCTAGTATTTGGGGATGAACATACATTAACGCTTTCATTTAAAAAAAATGAAAATTCAAAGAACTGCAGGCTGCCGGGATTTTGTCCGTATTTTTAGTGAGTTCTTAGTACGGTGTGACGCATTAAAGTGAATTAAAAATAAGGCTACGCGGTATGAGCCGGAAAGGTTTTTTTATAATTCATTTTAGTAAGGCCCACCGTGTGTGCCTACTTCGGCGGAATAGATTTTCATCGTCTTCTCTTTGCGCGTTCTTTCGTTCCAGGTCCGCTGAGCACTCCCATAAGCACGACCTTTTCTAATTGCACACCGCTGAGCATTGTTCATGAACCCATTCCACATGTCCTGGACAAATCGTTTGAATCACCAGTGCAGCGGAAACTAACTCATAAACATCAGCTCGCCGCGCACTTTTGTTTAACGCCATATGGCACTTCGATTTGGACGAACACTGCATGAAATGGCGGCAGTTATTAATCGCCAGTGCATTTTTAATTGCTTAAAGTTTTTTTATTTTAATTGCGCGCTTCTGTTGTGCTAGCTTAGCAAGTGCTATTTCCTGCGCGTAGCATTAAGGATTATTTGCAAAGCAATCAGCGGCAGGCAAATTAGTCGGCTGAGCGATTCACGGTAATTGCAATGTCAATCGCGGTTTCCAGTCCAGTCCCCGCCGCGGTGGCTCAGTGCTAAGGCGCTCGTCTACCGAGCCGGAGAACCCAGGTTCGAACCCGACCGCGGCGGCCGCGTTTCGATGGAGGAAGAACGCAAATTGCGCCCGTGTGCTGTGCGATGTCAGGGCACGTTAATGAACCCCAGGGGGTCGAAGTTATTCCGGAGACCTCCCTCTATGGCACCTCTTTTATTCTTTCACTCCCTCCTTTATCCATTCCCTTACGGCGCGGTTCAGGTGTCCGCCGAGATCTGTAAGACAGATAATGCGCCTTTTGCTTTGCTCAAAAACCGATTTACCAATTTATCCCCGCTCTAATACAGGCCCCGTGCGCACACATATATGAATGTATTTTTCAATGCAACTTCTTTATGCTGCCATAGTCTGTTTGGCAGCGCATGCCGCGTTTTTATTGGTCCTTTAACCTGTCGTTTAATATTTCTAATAATAAAAAAAATTCTAGCAAAATAGCGTATCCAGCCCTACCGAAAGCCAATCCGTTACTTCTTCTACGCTTATTACCATCTGGTCAATTTATACAGATAAAAAATTTCTCCGGAACTGCTAAACTGGCTGGAAACTGTAAGAATAAAACACCAGTAATTATGAAATCAACAGGCTGGAAATTGTGGAATCATTATTAGCTTTTAAGATGCACATGACCTAAGCAATCAAGAAAAAAACGTATTAGTACTGGCGGCGCAATCTATAAGCTGGAGCATGCAAAAGAACTTGGTATCAAGCTCACTGTTGGTGAAGTAAAAAAAAACAGACCCGTTTTCAAGGTAAAGAAGTAAAGCACGCGCGATCCGCCTCAAACTAAGAAGTATGCGCTCACAAGAGCACAGTATCAGAAAAAGCTGGCAGTTCGGAATGTACGCAACTCCAAAAAGTATCTTAAACGCTGATTTCGCTCTCCATTCGTACCCTTTTGAAGTTACCTTGTTCGCACTGGCTTTTCCGAGGTAACGATATTACATAATTTTCAGGTACTTAGCCTATCACTTATAATTTTCGATTACTTAGCCTAAGTCTTTTGAAGCCTAATACTATTTTGTTAAAATTTATTTCTTTATTTACATATACCTTACAGACCTCTGGAGAGGCATTGTGTAAGGGGGGGGGGGTCAAATACGGAGGTTTGGGTAAAATAGGTTAGAAATAAACATCATTGTGTAACTGCACCAAAACAGACAAAAACAAGTAACTTCAGATAATAACATACCGCAGTTCACAAAAATTGCTAAAAGGTACAAGGCGTCATGGAACTTTGCGTCATGGAACAAAATGGGTGAAATGCCCAGAGTTACACAAAAGCAAAAGAAAACATTTCAGGCATACATGAGGATAGCTGCGCATGAACAGAACCAACGGGGCAATAGTCCCAAGCAGATTAAATTAAAGCTATATAAATCATGATTATATAAATGACGTGCTAAGTGTTATCAACGAAGTGTTTGTGTAGATGTTCGCGAAAGGTGTCACGATTACTCTGCTGGCACGCGGGAGTGACGAGAAGCTGAAAGCATGAGTGCTGCCATAAATGCGGGCATAGCTGTAGTTACTATGTAACCATTGTGATAACCCAGGCAGCACGCCAGCATTGTACCAACAATGGCTCATTGTTGGAATACATTGGCATCAATATTGGGCTGGCATTGGCATAGGAGCACATTACTACATTTTCCAACCTTGGCCCATACTTCATACCAAGATTGTCCCATTGTTCAGCCATTCTGGCACTGCCAGTATGGGCATATCACTGGCCTATCCACTCATACTTCATTGGTCCTGCAAGTATTGGTCCAATGTTCAGCCATGCTGGTACTACCAATACGTACTGAATATCAGCTATTCCATTGATGTCCCATTGTTGATGCCAATATTAGTCCTATGGATAGCCATTCTGGCCCTACCAATATGTACTGAAAACAGGCTACTCCATTCATATACTCCATTCATATCCCACTGTTGATGCCAAGATTGATATGTTCAGCCATTTGGCACTCTCAATGCAGACTAAGCACAGGCTTTTCCATTCATGACAGCGCACACAACCTGTCACATCAATGGCTTACAGATTGGCATGCCACTGCCCTTTTCTATTTACTACTCGCCAGTAAAGCCTATGATAATTTTCATCTTCAGTGGCCAACATTAATGCAAATGTTCACTCGTAAACAACCATGCAAATATTCATAAAATGAGACAACCAAAGTATTCATGAAAAGAACATTTATTCTATGAAAAAAGTCCAAATGGAATTAATTGTTACCGGGAAGTGTGGTGGCAGGTGCTGTGGGGATGGGTGGTGGCAGGGGCTGTGGGATAGTGGCAGGGGCTGTGGGGTAAGAGGGGGCAGGGGCTGTAGGGAGGGAGGGCCCTCGGGGTGCTGAAGAGGCCAGGGGATTTGGAAGCACACATGCAGCCACAGTGCAGGGGGCTGTCCCCGCACTCGCAGGTGGCGTGCTTAGTTGGAAGGGGGAGAAGGCTTCGGCAAAGCGCCTCTTCCTTCCACCCCCCCTGTCACATGAACCGGGCAGCCACCTGCGAATAAACCCCTGTGCCTCCGATGCATCAATGTTCATTTTTTCGCAAATGGCGTCTGCACAGGAAAAGTGAACAAAGAAAATAAACATTATTTCCAGGCACACACAAATCACGTCCATCATTTTAGAAAAATATAGAAAATAAATTCCAGGAAATGGCTAATGAAAAATGCTGTACTGAAGGGCTTCAGATTAATTTTGGCCACCTGGAGTTCTTAATTTAAGATGCACCGACATCACTTAGCCCACGTGCTTCTTTGCATTTAGCCTCCAGAGCAATGCAGCTACTATGGATGGTGTTTGATCCCTCACTTGGAATCAGTAGCTGAGCACCTGAGCCAGGACATCAGGTAAAAAATGTAGTAAACAGATATACTATTACATGCCTCATAATCAAGGCAACATAAAAAACCTGGACACAACTAAACAACGAAGTAAAGAATCACTAGAGGGGCCTCAATCCATTGACACTGACTTCTCGTTGCGATTGACCACCTTGCACCTGCTAAGTGGCATCATAGATGCCTATAAATAGAAGGCAAGTGACTGCAGCTTCTATTACACACCGCAGGTTCGAAGGGGCCATTTTCAGCTCCAATAAGCTTTCCAAACAATGAAAATAAAACTGTGAAAGCATGTTAAAGGGAACATGAAAAACTATTTACTAAAGCTAGAAAATGCACACAATTGCTATTCCATCAGTTCACTCTGCAAAGCAAGAAGTTTTAGGCTAGCTTCATTAACACCGAAGATATTGGCGATCAAAAAAGATGATCCTGTCCCCTCAACTCAGAGCACCCCAGTGGGCAAGAAAAGCTAAAGAAAACAGGCTGTGACATGCACCACCTCACCCAGCCTGTGTTTCTTGAGCGCACCCAGTGAGGGTGCACCCAGAAATCCCAGCTGACGTCAACTGGAAGGGGGTACAAAAAGCGTGGTGAGGTGTCACCAGTGGTCACCAGAAGCACTTTTTAAGAATTTGTGAATTACAGCTAGGGCCCATGCAGAGCTTTTTAAATATCACTCATATTCACACAGAGCACTTCTATAAATCTGTTGCATCAAAATATTACCATAAATGTGGAGCAACTTGCAAGAAAACTGCTGGTTAGAATAGGTTACAGCAAGAAAGATTATTATTTGGACCACATAATTAGCACCTCAACTGAGCTCAAAATTCTTGGCCTGTCTCTCTGTGCAATTACATCTGCAGCTAGATAATGCTTTATAAAGAATGCATACACAATTGGGAAAATGCATGGTGTAGACTATATGAGCAGCAGAGTTCACAGAAAAACGTGGTCATGTCATTCATGTGAATGGCCTCATAATTCTGCTGCTGGAAGTAAATTTTAGCTGTGGCAAGAGGTGGCAGCCTTGAGACTCCCCTCAGCCAAGCCAATCGCCTCTTATTCACTTTGTTGTGAGCCCACTGTGTAGACTGAAGAAAAATGTGCAGTTATATCACGTGGGGAGCATAACTGGCACCATTGTTTAGCCCCTGCAAAAGTAACCTGTCAGTGACAAAATGCAACTGCGTGCACTGCTTTGCAAAACATGCATGTACCATGGACGTTCATCAAAGTGAGAGGTGTTGTTTCAAGAATCCATTGTCCCTAAGGTCACACCTCTTGTATCGCACCCAGAGTTTTACTGTAGCCTGCCCCCCTCCATCTTTGTCACCAAACCACAAAATAAGCATTTGTAGGCAACGGAAACACTGACAAAGCTTTCACTAAACACAATGTTCCCTGTACCACATAAATTGGTACAATCGTTAAGGCGCAATAAACTGTCTTTGACGCAGGTGGATAAAAAAACCTTATGGTGCACAAAGGATTATTCTACCCATTTACAAAGGCAGCAGTGAAACTGTTAAAGTAGGGAAACAATCTGTAGCACAACCTGTTGCGTCTAAAAGAAACCTTTCACCATCGGCCTAACTATATATGTCTACTGCTTGAAAAAGGCCCAGTATTTATTTTAACCCGCTCATGTGCCCACACTGCCGCTTCATCCGCACTTTTCAACGTTTAAAATTAAATGGCAAAAGTAATATAAGAAACATACCTGTTACCACTTTGCAAAGCTTTAAGTTTGCAAACGCTTTTTTGCCCTTCCGTCCGTGGAGGCTGTAGAGCCTCTGGACCTCTACGCTCATTATCGCCGTCATAATACTCCCGCCAACTTCTTTCAATGATTTCCCGCCCAGGCGCATCAGCTGATTCCGCTGAAAGAAAATTCACATTCAAGCAATTGTTATTTGACATAAAAGAGCCTTAATGACGACTTAATAACACTGAAAGCATGTTATAAGAAAGTGTTAGTGTGGTTACTTATGAGCTCAGATGAACGGATGCAAATTTATTAGTCATGCCTAATGCAGCCTAACCTTGCTAGTAATTATACTGAAAATCTGGGACAAAGCAAAGCAAATATACGTACAGTTAGGTTGGCAAGAGCCCCTCTGTAGAAAGACTTTCTAAACAAATAACTGATTTGATCAACTTATTTTACTCATCCATGCCAGTCACCGTCACTGGAACTTTGGTGGCCCAGCTGTTTTCTCAACACTGCACCACCCAGTGGCCAGTTGCAACCAACGTCATCAGGCACAGCTATAAATGGTACACATGCTTGTGTAAGTGACTGAATGGGGTGCTTCCCAAACAGTTGACTGATTTGTTTATGTAGGTTTTTCGATATTAATGTACTAAAGTCCTACACTGTAAGTGGAAGATTCCAAGCGAAGGAATAAGTAGCAGCAACAAAAAGCCGTGCCATTTTGCCAATTGTATTTTGCTGCACCATTCGCTCTATCTATCGCTTAGTTCTAGATTCCAGAAAAAAATTCTCACATCACCCAAAACTGCTTGATGGGATAGCCAATAAGCTTGCCATCCATGCTTCCAGTTTTTCTAAATTGTTCTTCTTTCATGCACGTGCTCAGTCTAATCATTGCCACTACACTGTACAAAGAGGAAGCCATTCTTGCCATGGCCACAAAATAGTTTGGCTCTCCCTGCCACTGATCTACGCAGTGGAGCACTCGTGACAGCCTTGGAAATAAGAGAACCTTGTAGCGTGTTCCAATCGGCAATATGAAGCAACTCCATGAATTCACGTTTTCGCTCCTGTCAAACAAGGTGAAATCTTTGGATCTGTGCAGCGAGCTTCATTGCACAAATCCAAAATTCCGAGGCCAGAAAGGAAGTGGCAAATATCTGCATCTGTAGATCGCCAACTAGAACACACCATTAGAATGTGAGAAGAAAGGATCTTCTTGCCTTAAAAATCTTCTTGCATTTTGAATGCTCCACTATATGGATGAAAAGCACACCCCTTACCTGATGGGAGTTATACATTTCCTTGCTACATCTAACCACACGCATGCAAATAAAGCAGTAAAATTAAGTACTGTAAGAAGTATGCTTACATAAAAGATTTCAGTTAGGAGTAAGAACACAAAAATAATGGCACAGTAACCTTTTCAAGATCCATCCCTTTCACCCGCCATTTCAATGAGAACTTAGACATGAATCACATAGTGATTGCATGGAATGCACCTACTTTTTTAGTCACACCAACACAGCACTTTATTCCTGGAAAAATCACTTTTCAAGTTTGCCATTTCCATAGCCTCAGTTTGATTTTAAGGGAACACTTCACTCGCAACACAATGACTTTCTGCACAATAAATTCTGCTGTTTCTCATGCAAAACAATGACATATATGCTTGGTCATATGAGGCATTTTATGAAATCTGTTTCATAAATAGTCAACGCACTTACAAGTGCTTCCAGAAATTTTTACAACATTGCTATGCCATAAGAAGCATCATCCCTGGCCATGAAGTCTGTTTTGGTTTGTTTTCAAGTAGTTTTAAACAGTAGTTCAATGTGGCATTTTAGGTTTACTCCACAGGAAGAAATGCTCGGGAATGTGACATCTACCGACCCAAAACTTTTGAAGAACCCCTGACCCTGCACTTTAAGCATGTAGAACACACTGAACTGACAACTAAACTTCATCCAGCACTGAAAGAATACACTTTTAAGGATAGATATCTTTTCAGTCACTAATTATTGTTTAGTAATTAAAACAACATAAATACCAAGGTAGTGGCCACAGACTCGTCTTGCACTGCAGCTTCTGCAGCCTCCATCTCGTCGACGCTGTAAGCCGGCAGCTGCAGGCTGGCCGGCACTGGGACTGGGGCTGCCGAAGCAGCCTCTGGTGTGAAAACAATACCGGCTTCTAGCCTAGCCAGCCTCTCGAGGACTTCCGCCTGGTGTTTCATGGCCAGGCGATGCTGCTCCCGCTGCTGCTGCCGTATTTCCAGCAACAGCCGTATTGCCTTCAACTGGACCGCTGAAAAAAGATTTTTAGTCAGGGCAGGCTCCCCATTGGAAATTGTGATTTACTCAAGAAACCGAACTAAGCAATGAGCAAGGCAGCAACATGCTGCTCTGTATTAGGCCTTCTTTAATTAGAACATGGGTCTTGAAGATAAGGGTGGATGTTTGGGCGAGTTGGTTGCTCATGATGAAAAACTGTAGCGCTCGAGACGAGGACACAATGAAGACGACAACACATGCACTAACTTTCAACTGAATCTTCATTCAATGCATAAACCGCTTTTAAATACTGCGAGAGCATCATAATATCGTCCCACAAGCCCATCACACCTCAAGTCACTTTTCACATTGTTGGAGCCCTCAAGAAAAATCATCTTCTTTGATAGAGATACATACGGGATGCTTACACACTTATCTTGTAAGGTTTTTATTCGTCTGGCTTCAATAATCTCCCGTGTTAGCTGTTTCCTGCTTTTGTTAATCACCTGGCATTCATCGAACTTGCATGGGGTAGTGAATAGTAAAGATCTTTAATATCGATTGAGAAGGCTAAGCCTTTGTCAGGTTGTGCGTTAAGGAAGCCTATTACTTCTTCCGAATTCTTTATAAGGTACGGATCCTTGATTGTTAACAGGTTTAGTTTCTCTTGTAAAAATAAGGCGATTGACTAGTGCCAAGTGTCATTTTCTGAAATGATACCCTTAGAGGGACGTCCGGTTTGTGCGTTTTCGCACTGAAAAAGACCTCGAGGTGATTTTGCTTGCTGCTTTCTATCGCTTTCTCTACCCATCAAGATTTAGCTTCTTACACAACTTTTTTGCTTGAGTTTTGAGCCTAGACAGTGACTGGTTTGCCTGACAGTTAAAGAGCTTAGAAATGGCCTCGTTAGCTTTGTCACTGAACATAGATTCTGGAAAAACGGCAAACCCGCCTTCCTTATCTGCCGGCACAGTACACAGGGAATGTTTGAATAAGTAACCCACTTTCAAGCCTTCTCAATCGATATTAAACATCTTTAATATTCACTACCCCACGCAGGTTTGCTTAAGTGCGTCGAAGATAACAGATGATTTAGGAGTAATAGATTTCCAGAACGCTACAGGAGTGTCTGTACAGAATTTTTTGGACTTTTTAGCTTTTTATCTCCAGTCCACCTTTATCAGCTAGCAGGGCGAAAACAGGGGGTTTGTATTGGGTCGTGCCTAGTACCGGTTTTGAGCAATTTGTACCTAGCAAGTGTTGACAGAATCATCAATGTTGCCTAATTGGTTCCAAAGTGACCAGAGTATTTAGATATGTGGATGATTTTCTTTTCCTCATTGACAGTACCTCGGGTGGCCTAAAAACAGTATCATCTGATGTAACAGCAGTTTTTAAAGAATGCCTCGACCCACTTCAGCTGACCTGTGAATATATCCTGAAAACAAAGAAATTCACTTCCTTGACATTAACCTGGTGTGTGATCAAGAACACACTTGCTGGAGCTATGTGCCTTGTGCCAACAAATCCTTGCTTGCTTACAATTCGGAGCACTCTAAGTTGATAAAAAGAGGCATTGTCAACATGCCTCTTTTAAATACTGCATTTAAAGGCTCTGGAAAAGTCGTGTGGGCACCGGATGAACCGTAGTTTTCAGGAACAGGTTAAACGTTTACAAGAGGCTGGGTATCCTAAAGCCATCTTAGTGTCAGTGGCTGAGGGGATGATTCGTAAGAATAATTCCAAATGTCAAACTCTGCCTGAGAGATGTAGAAAAATAGCAGTAGTTCCGTACATGCACAGGATTTCCCATAATCTGAAAAAGATAGGCCAACGAGTAGGCGTTCAGGTAGTGTTTTCAGCCTCTGATAAACTGACAAAACTATGTAAGATGACGAATCCGTACTCTGTGAAACATCAAAGCTATACAAAGAATCACAAGAAGAAATTTTTTTACTGCGCAGAAGGTGTCGTGTATTCTTGCCACTCTCATGTGGTATGGTTTACATAGACTAAACCGGGAGATGCCTAAACGAGAGGCTATGCAAGCACAATAAGAATATAGAAAATGGAAAAGGCAATCTTTCAGAACACTGTGAGGAATGTAAACCAGATGCATGCATGCCGAAGTTTGATGAATGCCAGGTGATTAACAAAAGCAGGAAACAGCTACCACGGGAGATTATTGAAGCAAGACGAATAAAAAACTTAGAAGTGTGTAAGCATCCCGTATGTATCTCTATCAAAGAAGGAAATGATTTTTCTTGATGGCTTGAACAAAATGTGAAAAGTGACTTGCGGTGTGATGGGCTTGTGGGACAATATTTTGATGCTCTCGCAGTTTTTAAAAGCTGTTTGTGCATTGAATAAAGATTTAGTTGAAAGTCAGCGCATGTGTTGTCGTCTTTGTTGTGTCCTTGTCTCGAGCGCTACAGTTTTTCATCCTTAAAGATAACTTAAAGAAATTGTGGCGACATTAGTCTTGTCCAGCTGATTTCAAATATGTCATTACTTAAAAATTGGCTTGCAGCGTGAATGGTGAAAAAGCGGCCCAGTAAAATCTTTTAAGTGTATATAGATAGACAAATAAAGAATGAAATGTTTAAAAAAATGGCCATTTTTATACATTTCCGTTTACTGAACTTGCATAACGAAAATTATTGCAATTACAAAAAAATATTTATCCAAGACAAAAACTGAGGGTGCTCTCAGTATTTACAAATGACAATGTACTAATTCAAAAAAATTTGCTCTGCCTCCAGCGATACAGAGGTCAGAGAAAGCATGGATTAAAAAGTGGGCGTTTTCAAAACTTTTTTGGAAAAAAAAAAAACATTAGACGTCACACTCTTACCCTTAACTATGTTATCATGATATAAACATTAGGAATCATGTACCTGTCTGGGCTAATTCCAATCGTGCAGTTCACTTTCAAGTCAGCAGTGATGTGATTGGGTGAGGTCAGTGTGCAGTGAGTGAACTTATATCGTCTCACACTTAAGTCTGCAAGTAAACGTGAGTGGCGAGTGGCCGTGGGTGGTCAAGAGTGGGAGTGAGTGGATGTGAGTAGCAAGTGGCTGTGCGTGGTGGGTGGACTCGACAGCAAAGTTTGCTGCAGGTGTTTTGCGACGGTGGTATCCACTTAGCTATTTTAATGTTGCTGACAGCTGAGAGAAGCAAATATGAACTGCCGAGGATGCTCAAGGGTGAAGCTGCACAAGGTGGCATGCTGGTGTTCTTGGACAACCAAAGCAGAGGTTTCCGTAAGAGCAGAATGGCAATCTTTTGTTCCTTTTCACCATAGCCAAAAATATCATGAAGAGGGAACAGACCTAGGGTAGGGGCAACGGGTGAGAGGGTGCATAAAGGAGCTCCCCATAAAACCTTTCTAGAAACAGGCCGAAGGGTACTGGACTGTGCCTGTAGAATAGGAAAGAGTTAGGAAAGAGAATAGGAAAGAGAAACTCTGTACTTGGGACCCACTCCATTGTGAAGGCAAACTCATTATTGTTATTAGAAATTGTTCAAAAAAATGTGTAAGCTTCTTAGCTTATGCTAAACACACACTCATAGCCCGCCGCGGTGGCTCAGTGGTTACGGCGCTCAGCTGCTGACACTGAAAGATGCGGGTTCGGTCCCAGCCGCGGCGGTCAAATTTTGATGGAGGCGAAATTCTAGAGGCCTGTGTACTGTGCGATGTCAGTGCATGTTAAAGGGTCAGTCTACTCACCAAGATGAGTGTATAAATAATGGCATATTCTGGTAGTTAGCACCCTGTAACGTCAATAACGAGGGAACTGCTCGCAGTTTAGGCAGGAATTTATATTTTATTTTGGCATTAAAAGTCGCGTAAAAATGCATGGTGGCGACACCAAACATTCATTTTGCTGCTGCAGGTGGTGGTCTTTTTTTGTATCAGCATAAGTGAATATACTACGTACCGTTGGTATGCACCAATGTCACAGAAACATACATTTTGTTCCAGTAAACTGTAGAAGGTGCACCGCTCGCTTTTTCTGTAAATCACATGAATATTTATAGTTATACCTACCCTAAACGCAGGCACATTCCCACTTTTAGCTCAGCGTATGTTTGCAGAGACGCAAAAATAAACTGAGCCTATAGTGACGCCATCTGGTTGTCAGGACAGGAACCATTACTGTAAACAAACTGACTCTCCTGTTAAGCCTAAAAGCGGCAGAATCGTCACCCTAATTAAAAAATAAAGCAAATTTGTCTCTTATACGTTTTCTTATAGGCGAGGTGAGACGAAGTGAAAGACCGGTGGCCTATTTATGGCCAGTGAACGCACTGAAAAAGGAAGCAACAACGAGAATTCAGTCCAAAGCGAGGGATTCGGCTTCGAAGGGTGCCGCCGTGTTTGTCGCCACGCTATGCCGCGCGGCGGAAATCGTCAAGATCGTCGCTACGCTCGTCATCACTTCATCACTCTCACTTGTCATCGCTTCCCATAATTGCGACATATGTAACCATTGTCCTTTAAGTGCCGATTTCTTTTAATAATCTCAGCTCTTGAAAATTGCACTTTATAAATTGCTATGACATTTGTATTTTCATGGTTGCCAGATGAGACTACCATCTGATACAGATGTGTTCCCACATCAATAAATTCTATTTTAAAATGTTCTACCGCACTTCTTGGCACCACACCCAGCTAAACGGTAATTTGAGTAAAGAGCTACCCAGGTAGCACCGAACATTAGAATAGTGTTATAAAAATGTTATGCAAGTTGGAGTAATGTTACATGTTGCATAGTAACTTTACATTAACATTAAAAATTAACATAAAACGTTATAAGTTACATAGGAAACGTTACTTTCACATTCTAAACAAACGTTGTTTTAATGTAATCTTCTAAATTTTATTATAATGTTAGAGTCGCAACTATAAAACAACATTGCAAATATATTTCGAGCACAGATTTCCAGACATTTTCTCACTGTTCTTAGAGTAAAGAAGTTTTTCAACTAACAGTACCTTGTAACCACATCTCTTAGATAGTACTCGCCATAGATTACATGAAGAGCCCCATTATTTTGTCACAAAACTTGTGCGCGCATGGGCAGCTCATGTTTGGTCGGTAGTTATTACCCATTCCCCACTATCACTCATTAGACGTCCCGCAGTAGCGAGTATATAAGCTCGGCGGCATGATATCCGTTTGGAGGTGAGTGAATGCGAGTTGCTGTGCTGTAGTGTGCTCTTGTTGGTTCTTGCAAAGTGTTGTAAGTTGAGTGCCGTCACCACTGGCAGGCCTGCATGCTTGTGCGGGGCTGCTTCACCATTTTCGAGAATGTTGCATTTATGTTGTTTACATGTTTCATGAATGTTTGGGGAAGGTTATTCGAATGTTTATATGTAACATTACAAAAACATTAGAAAAAAAGGACATTAAGGACATTGAAATAACATTTGAGCGTAACAAAAATGTAACATTATCGCAATGTTTCGGTGCTACCTGGGTATCGCTTGCCGCAAAGAAAATATGGCCGATAAAATTCAGTACACTGACTCTTCGAAGAACCCTAGGTGGTCGGAATTTCCGGAGTCCTTCACTACAGCGTCCCTCATAGCCTGAGTTGATTTGCGACGTTAAACCCCAATAAACCAATAAACAGGCACTCATCGTCCTAGCAGCAAGTGCGGGAGCAGACGTGCGTAACACTGGTTCACGACACGGGAGATGCATGATAAGTCACCACTTCCTTGAAGAATCGAAACTGAAAATTGGTGGCCAAAGAGATCGACAAAGCCCCGGGCGGCTCACCACAACATCTATGCGACCTAGGTTATGCTAGGGGAGACACAAGTGTTGTCGGCTGCGGTAGTAAATCTCTCATCCCCCTCCATTGTCAGCAAGCAAAAAAACAGTGAGTGAATGTGAATGCGAGCGGACATGAGCGTTAGTGAATAGTTGTGAGTGCGAGTCGTCTCGAGTGTGACTGAGTGGTTGTATGAGTGGACATGAATGCGAGTAAATGAGAGTAGCCGTGGGCATGATTGAGCCACCTCATGCCGAGGTATGAAACACAAGCCGAAACCTTGCTATGCCATGCAAATCCATGCTGGCGCGAGACGTTGAGTTTCAAGCAGTGTGACAAAATATTCTCAATTTTTATCAGGATGGCGCAGCTTTTTTGTTTTGCTGCAGTTTAGCACATTTGGTGCAAGGGTGGGGTTTCAGCATATAAGGACCATGCCTAAGCTGACGCCAACTGAATTTTGCTGGTGCGAAACACAATAACAAAATGCAAGAAAAATCAATTTAAAATAAACAATGAGTGCCTGCAGCCCTGAGCTTGTAATTTGTATGCTTTATTTTCTTTGATTCTCTCATAAGTTGTAGCTTACCAGTGATGCCGGCTATAGGGAACAATTGCAGGTCTAACAAAAAGAAATTAATGCCATAAGCAGGGCAGGACCTACAGTAATTAGCACAGTAGGATAACACGGGGACAAATAATGGAAGTACTGAATTCTTTCACTAAGCGAGACCATTGCCTTTGCAAAATATTTGCAGTGAGCATTTCCATGAAAGTGGTGATGAATAATGAAATTATTTTGGAGCTTGTGGATTCAAGGGCTCTCTTGTTCACAGCTGTTTATACACAACAAAAGATTGTGACAAGACTTACGATCATGAGTGGGAGTCATTTGCTCTCCGTCAGCCATAGTCTCCTCGGATGGCTTGTCCACCACTTCCTCTTGCCCACTGGTGATGTGGTCAAAAGGGGCTGAAATCGATTGACATGAGGACAAAGCATGTAATACAAGACTTGCATAGGAAAAGTTAAGAACCTATACATAATCTATGCGAGAGAGCATGACCTTCAGTAATGTACAGAATTCATGCTAGTTTCGGCCGCAAATTTTCCAAAGCTGTCCAGGGACTTTCAATGTGTCATGAATATTAACGCGACAGCGTTAAAGGCACCGTTTGCCAGCAAATCGAGCACTGGAATTGTGAGTGAAAATCACGGGCATGCCTCTGGCAGGTGAACTGGCCATCCACCGACTGGTAGTGGCGTTGTGTGACAGCCACAAGACATGACATGGACAAGCTAGCAGGCACTGCCAAGTCGGACTTCGCATTTGAGATGGGAGGGTAAGATCGAAATCCAGGCTCCCAGGACCTTTGCATCCTGAGTTAGGTTTACCCTAGGCCGCGCAGACATGTTCATAAGGCTTGGTTAAACCGGAATTTTAGCTATGTGTGGTGGTCTCTCATATAATATGGTAGCTTACAAATGTATACAACAGATTAGGAATTAGGCGAGTAGCAGTGTGTATGTGCATGACAAAGGATCCGTGACGGGAGCATTAATGCTGTCACATTATATTTTTAAAGGTGAAGCTTAAGAGCCCCACCCAAATTTTTTTGTGCCCCCCATGCTTATCACTTACGACATGATGGTAGCGGGACTGCTGGTGCCGCAGGAGATTCATTTCCTAAAAAAAAAAAATTGTCACTACATATCTCCAGCGCAACAAATAATTTAGTAGTATTTTAGTGTTTAAAAATCTAGGGCTCTCAAAATTACCTGACAATGCTGAGGTCTCCACAGCCGAGCTGTATTGGTATTTTGTAGCTTTCTTCTGCGCTTTTTTGTATGTGCCTGCAAAAGATTACACATCTGAAGCCAAACTCTTATGCAGCCTACACTGAAAATACCACTTCACATGAAATCACGACTAAACATCATCAAAACACTATCCTACCTATACCTGAGGTTGAAGGCCTCAATTCAGAATGCTTGCTATGAAAGGCAATGCAAGGAAGAGTTAATTTTGACCCTAAGACCACGTAGCCTATAATCGGATGAAACAAAAAAAAAAGCAGATGATGCCCCGAAAGCAAGCCTTTGAGCCAATGGTACTAAATGCTTTTTCATGATGTTATGTTTATACTGAAAACTGCACAAAAAACGAAGACACAGTACGAGAAGGCACGACACGGGCGCAGACTATCAACTGAATTTTTATTCACATGAAGAGGCCTATATACGTATCTTCTACCCACAGTGAGACAAGCGCAAAAAACACAACAATCGCGAAAATCAACAAAAAACACAATCACACACTATCCCTTCGCGTGCACCGTGATGCAACCGTCAATTACACTTCCAAAAAACTGCGCACAAACAAAATCACGACAACCTTAACGGTCACGCTGATATCACGCCAAAGACCCATATCGCCTGCTCGCCTTAAGAAAACTGGCCAAAAAGGTTATCTCCCTGTCAAGCAAGGCCACAGATGGTGATGCCACACAGGAATCCGAGTCTTTCTTTATTAAATAAGCCTCCACCATCTCCCTGCATACCTGATCGCTATGTTTGAACAAGACGCTGGTCCTGTTCAAATGAGGGTAGCACTTTTCGCAACCCTTGCAATGCATGGCGAGATTGGAGGAAGCCGCTCCCTTCAACGACCTACGATGCTCCGCCATCCGCTCATTTACACAACGACCCGTCTGGCCGATGTACTTTTTTCCGCACGAGAGCCGCTCTCGTGCGGAAAAAAGTACATCGGCCAGACGGGTCGTTGTGTAAATGAGCGGATGGCGGAGCATCGTAGGTCGTTGAAGGGAGCGGCTTCCTCCAATCTCGCCATGCATTGCAAGGGTTGCGAAAAGTGCTACCCTCATTTGAACAGGACCAGCGTCTTGTTCAAACATAGCGATCAGGTATGCAGGGAGATGGTGGAGGCTTATTTAATAAAGAAAGACTCGGATTCCTGTGTGGCATCACCATCTGTGGCCTTGCTTGACAGGGAGATAACCTTTTTGGCCAGTTTTCTTAAGGCGAGCAGGCGATATGGGTCTTTGGCGTGATATCAGCGTGACCGTTAAGGTTGTCGTGATTTTATTTGTGCGCAGTTTTTTTGGAAGTGTAATTGACAGTTGCATCACGGTGCACGCGAAGGGATAGTGTGTGATTGTGTTTTGGGTTGATTTTCGTGATTGTTGTGTTTTTTGTGCTTGTCTCACTGTGGGTAGAAGATATGTATATAGGCCTCTTCATGTGAATAAAAATTCAGTTGATAGTCTGCACCCGTGTCGTGCCTTCTCGTACTGTGTCTTCGTTTTTTGCGCAGTTTTCAGTATGAATTCCTACCAACTAGCCCAGTTTACCGTTCTTATTAACTACATTTGTTATGTTTAATCCCCCTGCAGGACATTGCAGCCAGCTGGCAGGTGCCAGCATTTTAGTTGATTATAAAGTGATTAAGCTTGATGCTGCAGAATCCAATCACCATGACTTGTTGGACAGCTTCCTTTCAGGGGCTTTTCCTGGTTCTTTTGTTGTTACATATGACTATAACAATGCACAACAAGTGCATAATTTGTGCATTTTGCTGCCAATAAAATACTGCCACCACGGCAAGAGCTCAGTTCGGGGAGCTTGCTCAGCAGTGAAGCACCTTATAATCTGTTACACTGCCACTTCAGTGTTCCAAGTGATGCTGAATTGAACAGCAGCAGGATAAGTTAACTCATGTACAGTCGAACCACGATACAATGAAGTTCGTCGTGCAATGAAATTTTTTCATTTCAGTTTCCTGCTTCGATTGAAATGCATGTATTTTTTACCTCAGTTCTAAAATTGCGTATATTATCTTCACGAATGCAAGCCGACAGAATAAAGTGGAATGGGAAGGCTTCAACAAAGCGCAATATCAAATCATCGTGATACATATGTAACCATGTTTTTTTTTGTTCTTTTGTAAATTGCTCTTTGCCACCCATCTGCAAATATGTAAAGGGGGCCAAGGACCACTCAAGCTGCCAACAAGCAGCATTTACCTTGGCCTCTTTCATTTCCTTATAAAAGGACACAAATAAATGAAATGAAATAACAACTCTAGTGAAAAAATATATCTCGACAACAACCTAGCCTGCAGCGTAGGAGCAGCACACCTGTTACACGAGTTCACTCTACTGAGAGTCTTCAATGCGCTTGACTCAATGGCCAACTGAAAGTGCCTGTATGACAGCGAGGAGATCAGTGTTAGCAGTGACAGGAACCAGAACTTTCTGGTTAGAATTTAAGCCTGAGGAGTGGAAGACTTGCGAAAACTCACACTGCATGTCTGCAATGCAACTTACGAGATTTGGTGACAACCACAACCTTACATGTCAACCATTTGTCCGCACCAGCAGGCGGATCCGCCTGCTCTTGAGTCAGGCGGATTACCTCGGCATTCGATGTCACTGGCCACTGACATTCTGTTTCATCCGGGGTCAGCCACCCAACTGGGATGACTGCCAAGCTGTCGTCTTCCAGTGGAAATTTTACGAGAGCAAATAGTTTTTCTGCCATTCTGCAAGATGAAAACAGCGATAAAGAATAATGAACAATTAATTCTCACTGCTTTCATTTCAGGTCCATCCTTTCACAAAAACACCAGTAATGTTGAAACCAAGCCCAAAACATAATGAGCAGATATTCTTCTGAAAATTTGCAACTCTGCAGGTTGCAACTCTATGGCACGTCATGAAGCCCCAAACCAAGCATCTGGCAGCAAAAAAATAGTTATAGGCAGAGTCTATTACATCATTGGCAGGCAAGATTTCCTAGCTGAATTTATATTGGCACTTACCTCTGACTGGCTTTACAGTTAAGCTGTGTGGCGCTGGCACTTTTGTCTGCACATTTTGCACTGCACAGAAACTTGCACAGTGTGGTTCAACATCACAAATTGACACATTGGCTATGGGGGACTGCGTAGTGGAGGGTATGAGATTGATTTAGACCACCTTGGCTTGTAACAGTAGCTTCGTTTGGGCTAGTTGGTAATAATTATTCGAAAACACAGCGCCTGTCCCTAAAGATCTGTGTCGTGCGTGTCATTTTTTGCGCTATGTTTTCGAAGCACCTTGGCTTATTTAAGTGGTATGCGCTTGAGGCAATAGGTCCACGTGACATGACGAGTGATGTCGCCTACCCCTGCTGCTGGGACCAACCAGACAAAATGACAAGGCTGGGTGGCAGAGCAGTGCTTTTCACCAGGGTTTCTACATTGCGGCCACTTCCCCTCGCTTTACAAGATAAGCTGGCGTACAGGTAGACGCAACATGAAAGGGAACGTGCAAGTATGCGACTTCTATTCTGTAGTGCCATTGCATCCGACAAGGCCACAGAATGCAGCAAAGTAGCTGAGGCTACTAGTAACAGAGATCTATTTAATCTGCCCTTATGGCTTGATATGAGGCAGTATCACATGTAATGGCCATCCAAAGGGTGGAGGCCACGCGTTCGCATGTTCCCTTTGATACTGTTTCGACCTCTACCCTATTACTTGGTTTTATAACTTTAGCAAAAAAAGGAAAAAAATGCGTTGGGATTCATTGTTTTCTCAAGTAGACAGGGGCATTTAATTGCATTTGTGAAGTGCTGAGATTTTAATGAGAAATAAATGAACTCTGCCACTTCCTTTTCTCTTCAGCAATATGTTCGCACTGCAATTTCGATGAGTGGTGGAAAAACAAGCACCGGCAGCTTCACTGAAACCGTGCTGAAAAACTAACTCTGCTTGCGAAACTGGTGGGAATTCCTCCAACAATGTGGCTAGCTTTGCGACCACTTGCAGGCAATGAATGAAAGCTACAAGCACAGAAAAAAATTCAGAGGGCACTTTGACTGTTAGAGGCAAAAGCATTTTCCGCACCACTCTGACTGCCTCTGTGGTACTGGTGATATCATCACTGGATGATGTCACACCTCATTAATGACTGATTACCAATGATGGCAGATTACTAATCAATGGCTAATTACTTTTCAATGACTAAACACTAATTAATAGATAATTAATGACGCTTAACTTAAGCTTCGCCTTTAGCGACAGTGTATTGTAGCCCTGCCATGGAGTCCACAAAACCACACTACCCCTTCAGCGCAATGCCTTGCCCATTAGAAACACCTTTGAACTCAACGCTTTTTGAGGAAAGGAAATGGTGCAGTAATTCTCTGTCATCTCGCCCACCAAACCACATACAGGAAGGGAGGAAGTGGGAGTGACAGAATATCCAGTCACTGCATATTCTGTCATCTCCCTGGACACCCGAACCCCACCAAAGAGGAACGGATCCAGGAAGTGGGAGTGAAAGAAGAAAGAGAAAGAGGGGCTATAATGAAGAAAATGATTATTGCATTTGAGGAAAGGAAATTAAGCAGTAACTGTCTGGCATATCTCTGTGGACACATCCAGTGGCATATCTCTGTGGACACCCGTCATCCAGACACTGGATGTGCCTAGTGCCACAGTGTCTCGCTGCAGTAGTAGTAGCAGTAGTGGTTTATTTAAAAATAAAAAAGTGAAGCAAAAGAGAGTTGCCGGCAGCGGCAAATGCTATCTAATATCTTAAGCACCCGAGCTGCAGCCGGCGGAAATGAAAGGGAAAGGGAGAGGATAGTGAGGAGAAGTATAGAGGGGAGCGACAGCAAGAAAGGACAGGGGAGAGCTTTGTACACTATTTACAAAATACAAAAGTAATCAAGTTCGCGCCGCTCGCGCGCTAATGTCCAAGCATTGTCCGAAAATAAGTGCGCGCGAGCGGCCACTGCGCACAATCACGTACAAAAGAAGTAAACTCTATGTACATAGCCGCGCGCACGTAGCGTCCTGTCTCGGACTAACAGCGCGCGGCGCACTGCACTAGCGGCCGGAGTGGGGCGCCCGGCCGTTCGTGTCACGCGTGCACTACCTCCCTGCAGTCCTCATAAATCAGTTTTCCTTTTGCACATTATAATATGTTAAGTGGTAGAAATATTTATCCAAGATCCTAGAGCATATTATTCACAAACGTTTAGCTACCTTTCTGAATAAACAGCGTATTTTGTGAATATTTTCTGTGTGAAATAACTGCCTGGCCTAATGGGTCCAATTGGCTAGTCCAGAACTTCAGCTGTTACCTACCTATGTGTCTGTCTGTTTTTTGCGCCTAAAACCTATTCAAATATGATCCAGAACTGGATTGGAACTAATGGGAATGTCCAATTAGTTCCAATTGAAATGTCCAATTGGTTCTAGTGTTTTTTTTGTTTTTGTTTTTTTTTGACTGGGTACACAGTGAGCCGCACGCGCTAATAACCATAATTAGGCACAAAAAAACTAAAACGCAATCTCGGAACCTCCAGCACTGGCGCGCGAATTGCCGACTGCTGATCGCAGCTTTCAATTTATTCGACACAACCGTTGTTAGGTATACTTCAGGCACTGTCGAGCTGCGTGCATTGAGACTAAGCTCGCAGTATACTGCAAAGTCTTTGTTTCACTGTGACGAGAACTTTAAATCGCCGCGTTGTTCGTGTACTTTCCCGTCTGAGACCAAAATGTTCAGTGCAGAGAGAATCTGGTGCCGCGAAATAAGCAGTGAAATGCGTTACCGGTAGATTTTCGTCAGGCACAGAACACACATGCTTATGGGCGTATAGCATGCAAGCCTACAACGTATTTCCGGAGCCCTTCACTACGGCGTCCCTACGGGAACAAAAAATGACAATGAAATTGCTGACTGCACTGAATTAGTAGATTAGACAAAGGAGCCCTTCACACAAGGCATCGATCGAGTGCACTCAACCAAAAATGCAGAAAATAAACTGAAAACGTGGATACTTACGCAAAAGAGGACTTGCGGGTCTTCAGGCCAGGTGATTACAAAACGACGGGCTTTTGAACTTTGACAACGCACGTTCACGACGCAAATCAACGCGACACGTGCACGGTAAATTCGTGAGCGTCAGACTCGGTCGCACAGAGCTCTTGTGCTCGCAGTGCTATGCTTACATTCGAGCGGGAATCCATTTGCGCGGGAAACCCACGAAGTCACGTGGAGCTGTCTTCATCCAATGAACGAGAACGCGCCAGATTTGAACGGCGTAAGGTTTTTGTCACTTTCCGCCCTAATTAAAAACCATTGCGTTGCATAGAAGAAAAAATACTAGTAAAAGAAATTCTCTTCTCTTAACGCTCGCTTGTTCTGAATCAGATTTGGAAGAGAGGTGGCATTTGGCGGCCAGTTTTGTTTTATACAACGCTTCAGCACGGTACCTGCCAGATTAGTCAGAATAATTAGTTAAATCGTTTCTCTGTGGCGACAAAAACAAGATTTTAAGCGGAAACTGCTGGAAGTGCTACCTGGCGCCAAAATGAAAACGAGCTTTGCGTTGCTGCAGTTACAGTCTTCGCGCACAGCGCTCCGCCGGAGCAGATCGCGGCGGCCACGCTTTGCGGCAGGAAGGATCTTTAACTGGGGCGCGAGGCACCGTGACGCGAAGTGACGGCACCAATTTTTTTTTTTTTTGTTATTGTTAAAAGGATTTTTTTCGCGGCGGTTTCCGTCGCCTCTGCTCTCTCTCTCTTTCTTCAATACAAACTCTTATCTCTTTTAACTTCCGGTCCTTGTGGCAGACTCCCCCGCTGTTGCTCTCCCGGGTGCTTTTCTTTTGCCTTGTGAATAGCAATCTTTGCCTCCAGATTCTTGGTCGATCCCCAAGTGTGGGTATAGGCTAACAATAACAACAACTCTGCTCACTGTGTTTGCCTACCTCGCTGTCGATATATATATATCCTCGGACTTGTCCCTCGGTTGGCTCTAGCTGCAGCTTAGTGCATCGCTACTCCATGGCAGCATATTTTAGTTCGCTGTAGTCGTAGCACTTAAAGGCCGAGTAAGTCTGTTTTTTACTGAAAGCCGAGCAACCGCTTTTGCGCTCTACAATGAGTTCTGATAGGTGGCGTAAGTACTACGTCGTAGAAAAAGAATATCAAGAAATCTTGAAAGAGCTCGGCGTCTCGCGACCGCCCAGTGGATCACTGCCTGCTCGCTTGGAATTTGCGGCTAGCAAGCGAACAGCCGGAAGCAGAGCATCCTCGGGCGCCATTTGCACCACACCACTCCTGTCCGAAGTGAGCAAGCCAAGCAAGCGACCGAGAAGCGAAGCGAGTGCTTGCACCAGTGGCAGTGGACCAGTTTCATCGCTACAAGCCAACGCCAGCGCACCAGATTCACAGCAGCATGTCGCCGCCGACGGGGCTTGTACCACTGACAGCGGACCAGCTCCATCGCAGCTAGCCTGCGCCGACGGGGCAGGTGCCAGTGGCAACGGACTCGGAGCCCCATCGCCACCAGAAGATCGGCGAGAACACTGGCCGATACAATCAGAGCCAGCTGACCTGAGCGAGCCTGAAGATTCATCGTCAAGCAGCGCATGCAGCGACGACAGTTTTTCAGGTTGTGATACCGCACCCTTAGACAAGGAGACATTTGTTGCGAATGAGGTGGTACGCCAGCCTTGTGACAACCATAGTTCGGCAGCACAGCAATTTGCTCTGATAGCTATCAAGCATAATATGACGCATGCCTGCATGAATGATGTTTTGGATTTCTGCCGTCAGCATGGGATGTTGGACCTTCCTAAAGACGCCAGAACAGTTCTGCAGACACAGAGGAAGGCAAGCCTAGATGTCAGTGGCTCTTTTGTGCATTTTGGCCTTTCCGAGGGCATTCAACAGGCACTTCAGCAGGGTCCAGTACCTCAATGCGTAAAACTTCATGCAAACATCGATGGACTGCCACTTCACAAAAGCAAGCAGACAGCTCTTTGGCCGATACTTTGCCGCATAGCCAACATCAAGGAGTCGGAACCATTTATGGTCAGCGCCTACTGCGGCACAGGAAAGCCACCCTGTCTCGAGCAGTTCCTAGGCCCATTTCTTGAAGATGTTCGCAACCTGAGTTGCAGTGGACTTACCATAAAAGGGGTTCTGGTAAGCGTGAGCCTGACTGCAGTGATATGTGACGCCCCAGCAAGAAGCTTTGTAAAAGCGATAACAGGGCACACAGGTTATCATGCCTGTGAACGATGCAGCCAGAAAGGGCAGTACATAGACAGCAGGCTCACGTTTCCAGACCTGAATGCACCAGAACGCACTGATGCTTCGTTTCGCAGCCAGGAAGACCAGCGGCATCATACTGGTGTCTCACCATTTACAACACTGGACATTGATATGTGACATGTTTTCCGACTGAATACATGCATCTTGTCTGCCTGGGGGTGATGCGGCGGCTGCTTCGAAACTGGGTCCGCCGAGGATACACTGCAAGACTGAGCCGAGCTCAACGAAATGACCTTAATGATCAGCTTCGAGCAGCAGCTGCAGCCTTTCCAAGGACCTTTCAAAGAAAGCCAAGGGGAACGGAAGAACTTGACCGGTGGAAGGCAACGGAATACAGAACATTCCTTCTTTATGTGGGGCCTGTAGTGCTGAAGTCAATTTTGACAAAAAAGCTTTATCAGCATTTCTTGATTTTCCATGTTGCGCTCCGAGTACTCGCTTCCCCTGAGCATTATGTTGCCCTCAATCAGTTTGCCCGGGACCTGTTGAGGCATTTTGTCCAAGAATTTGGAAAACTGTATGGAGCAAAGCAGCTCGTCTACAATGTGCACACTCTGGCTCACTTGGCTGAGCAGTGCTTGGAGCATGGCACTGTTGACAACTTCAGTGCCTTCCCTTTCGAGAGTTACCTCGGAAGAGTCAAGAAGATGCTACGAACAACTCACAGGCCTCTGTCGCAGCTAAGCCGTAGAATGTCTGAAGCCAGGCATCATGCACATACCTGTACCAGACAAGTGGACTGGCACGTGAAAGTGGGCGATTGCGTTCTAGTTGACAACCACCCTAGTGTCATCACTGAAGTGGCTGGGGAGAACGTAAAAGCTGGAGCCCTGCTGAATTGTAGGGATTTTTTCAAAGTGCCAATTCAGTCATCAAGGCTAAACATTTGGCGTTGTGGTGATGTTGACCTAGAAACTAATGTCTGGCCCCTGACATACCTGAAGGACAAGGTGCAGTGCTTGAGGCTTGTATACAAGCAAGGGCATGTGGTTTTACCGTTTCTGCACCTTTGTTGAACCCTCAGAAACCGGACGGTACCCCTGACATGTCCATCGAAGAAGCAGTTTAAACCATATGCTATTATAAAGGGTGCCAGTTTGTTTTGAGTTTGACCAAGAGACACAAATCAAGCACTGAAACCTCCTAGTACAACTGAAAGAAAAATTTTCCCTCCTTCAAAACCTAGCTGAGAGTCAACTTTCTGCCTCATTTAAATAGTAGAATACAACAGCCACTAAATCACCATGGGACAGCTGCGTAGTGTACATTGCCTGTGCATGCTTGAAAACCCCAGGGGGTCATAATTTCTGGACCTTTCCACTACAGAGGTGCGTTCCATCCCAGCCACGGCAGTCGCATTTCGATGGAGGCAAAATGCAAGAGGCCTTGTGTACTGTGCAATATCAGTGCATGTTAAAGAACCCCAGACGGTCGAAATTAACCGGAGCCCTCCGCTACGCCATTCCTCATAGCCTGCGTCGCATTGGGACATTAAGCCCTATAAAGCCTTTCCACTACAATATTCCTCATAGACAGAGACGTAGCTCTCTATGCTCAAGTGAGGAAGAGGAAGAAGCCATGCTTGGACTTGGGTGCGTCGGAGTGGGTGAAGCTGCCTCGGAGTGTGGCAGGAAGTGTGGTGGTGTGAAGCCGTGGCGACTAGTGCAAGGGAAATTGTTGCTACTGTTGGTGCTGTTATTGAGTTCCCACAGCCTAAGTAATCCTTTTGGCTGTCGTACATTGTTTACACTCGAGTACCTCTATGACAAATGCCTTTGCAACAAAATCACAAATGTGCTGAAGTGAAAAGGAAAAGCCATGCTTGGACTTGGGTACGTCGGAGTGGGTGAAGCTGCCTTGGAGTGTGGCAGGAAGTGTGCAGCCGTGGCGACTAGTGCACGAGAAATGGATGCTACTGTTGGCACTGTTATTGAGTTTTCACAGCCTAAGTAATCCTTTTGGCTGTCACAAACTGTTTATGTTCAAGTGCCCCTGTTACAAACGCTTTTACCACAAAATCACAAAATGGGCTGAAGTGAGGAAAAGGAAAGAGCCATGCTTGGACTATAGTGCGTCGGAGTGGGTGAAGCTGCCTCGGAGTGTGGCAGTAAGTGTGGTGGTGTGAAGCCGTGGCGACTAGTGCAAGGGAAATTGTTGCTACTGTTGGTGCTGTTATTGAGTTCCCACAGCCTAAGTAATCCATTTGGCTGTCGTACATTGTTTACACTCGAGTACCTCTATGACAAATGCCTTTGCAACAAAATCACAAATGTGCTGAAGTGACGAAAAGGAAAAGCCATGCTTGGACTTGGGTACTTCGGAGTGGGTGAAGCTGCCTCGGAGTGTGGCAGGAAGTGTGGTGGTGTGAAGCCGTGGCGACTAGTGCAAGGGAAATTGTTGCTACTGTTGGTGCTGTTATTGAGTTCCCACAGCCTAAGTAATCCTTTTGGCTGTCGTACATTGTTTACACTCGAGTACCTCTATGACAAATGCCTTTGCAACAAAATCACAAATGTGCTGAAGTGACGAAAAGGAAAAGCCATGCTTGGACTTGGGTACGTCGGAGTGGGTGAAGCTGCCTCGGAGTGTGGCAGGAAGTGTGCAGCCGTGGCGACTAGTGCACGGGAAATGGATGCTACTGTTGGCACTGTTATTGAGTTCTCAGAGCCTAAGTAATCCTTTTGGCTGTCACAAACTGTTTATGTTCAAGTGCCCCTGTTACAAACGCTTTTACCACAAAATCACAAAATGGGCTGAAGTGAGGAAAAGGAAAGAGCCATGCTTGGACTATAGTGCGTCGGAGTGGGTGAAGCTGCCTCGGAGCATGGCAGGAAGTGTGACGGTGTGCAGCCGTGGCATCTAGTGCATGGGAAATGGTTGTTACTTTTGATGCTGTTATTGAGTTCTTACAGCCTAAGTAACCCTTTTGGCTGTCATAAGCTGTTTACATTCAAGTGCCTCTGTGACGAACGCTTTTTCAAAAAAATTACAAAATGGGCTGAAGTGAGGAAAAGGAAAGAGCCATGCTTGGACTATAGTGCGTCGGAGTGGGTGAAGCTGCCTCGGAGCATTGCAGGAAGTGTGACGGTGTGCAGCCGTGGCATCTAGTGCATGGGAAATGGTTGTTACTTTTGACGCTGTTATTGAGTTCTTACAGCCTAAGTAACCCTTTTGGCTGTCATAAGCTGTTTACATTCAAGTGCATTCATGATGAACGCTTTTACAACGAAATCACAAAATGGGCTGAAGTGAGGAAAAGGAAAGAGCCATGCTTGGACTATAGTGCGTCGGAGTGGGTGAAGCTGCCTCGGAGCATGGCAGGAAGTGTGACGGTGTGCAGCCGTGGCATCTAGTGCATAGGAAATGGTTGTTACTTTTGACGCTGTTATTGAGTTCTTACAGCCTAAGTAACCCTTTTGGCTGTCATAAGCTGTTTACATTCAAGTGCCTCTGTGACGAACGCTTTTTCAAAAAAATTACAAAATGGGCTGAAGTGAGGAAAAGGAAAGAGCCATGCTTGGACTATAGTGCGTCGGAGTGGGTGAAGCTGCCTCGGAGCATTGCAGGAAGTGTGACGGTGTGCAGCCGTGGCATCTAGTGCATGGGAAATGGTTGTTACTTTTGACGCTGTTATTGAGTTCTTACAGCCTAAGTAATCCTTTTGGCTGTCATAAGCTGTTTACATTCAAGTGCATTCATGATGAACGCTTTTACAACGAAATCACAAAATGTGCTGAAGTGAGGAAGAGGAAAAAGCCATGCTTGTGCGTCGGAGTGGGGGAAGCTGGCTCGAAGCATGGCAATATGAGTGGTGGTGTGCAGCCATGTTGACTAGTACATGGGAAGTGTTCGCCATTATTGGCACTGCTGTTGAGTTCTCTTTCATGACAGTGACAACGAACATGTATTGATCCTTGAGGGGTCAGACTTTTGTTGGGACACTGTGACAGGCAACGTTAAATCTGTCATGAATGGGCTAAAAACCATTGAAACCACATTAAGATGGGCTGTTCAAAGCCGGTTGCCTTCAAAAGTCCCAGTGGTTCTTTGCAGCAGTGTGGTGGCTTCCCGCTGTGGCATGCATCAGACGAACGACAGTGTCTTTCTTGGCTTCATTTTGTACAAGAAACTGCTCTCATCCGCGTTGAATACATCATCGGGGCTGTAACCGTGAAGTAACTGAGGAAGTGCATGATCTCTCCATGCGGACATGCAGTCTGTGATGTGGCAGTTTCAGTGCAGCGAGACAGTAATTGCAACTATGTGATGTATGGCGTTCAGCTTCGGAATGGAACAGAATTGAGGCAAGGGTATGAAAAGTGCAGCGCATATGAGTTGGTACAACGTCATCCGCATTGTGTGAGCCTATCTGGGTTATGTCTGTTCTTAATAGTGAAGGATTTACTCTAGGGACTTAAAAAAGTTGCCCTTAGTAACCGAGTGCCTCTTGTAACCATGTCTTGTATTCAGTGTTAACATGGCGAACATAGGAAAACCAACCAAACCACTTTCAAATGTCTCTTATAACCAAGTGTCTTTTGTAACCGTACTTTTCTTGTTGGCTTTACTTGTTTAAAGATCTTCCATTCAGATAAATAGATTGGCTCATTGTTTTTCTAAGCAGGGCTTTTTACAGTTCCCATGAAAGAAATCATTCTTACCTCTAGTGTGTTCTCTTCTGATGTAAAATAAAGCAAATGTTTCCCGCCCTTGCAGCCAAAGCTTCATGTTCTCAGCCTTCTGGCTACTTCTCAGGGCAAATATTTCTCACGGACACACCTTAGAAATGCAGTGTACAGTTGGATTTGCAGAAACGAAAAGTACAAGTATATTTGAGAGCAGCTATATCTGGAAACGGTTTTCGATATGACCATGCTGCAGACTTAATGTATAACTTTTTAGCTATGTCACTTTAATGCAGTTAGTTATGAGAACGCCTTCTTTAACTACATCCTTCTGTGTTTACCACAAGAACAGAATTGATTAGCGTCTTTTTTTTTCATGAAACTGCTCAGCATTTCCTTCTCTTGGCTGGTTATCAGGTTCTGTTGAACTATTTTGCATCTTTCCTGTATGCTAAAAGAGTAGAAAACTGAGCTAGTTGGTTCTGTGTGTTCCTTTCTGTGTCCGCATTCCTGTATGCTTTTTGTTTTTGCTCAGGCAGTGCTTTTCAGGAAAATTACATTGCCTTTAGTGTGTGTACCTAATGCACACAGCCAAATATTGCGTAACGCTAGGGCTACATGCCCCAAGTATGCATACCAGCTGATGAAAAGGTGCAATAACATCTTCACCCGGGGAAGTGTGAAGTGGTTGCCATTTCATGAACAAGCTTTCAAGGGAGGTATTGTGTGCCTGTATCAATGAACCACTTTACACTGTGATGTCATTTGTACTCAAAACAGCTCTTATATGGTCGAAAATCTTTAAAAGAGGATCAAGGGGATTTGTGCTGACATCGCGCAGCAAAAGGCGCCTGTGTACTGTGTGATGTCAGTGCACACTAAAAGATCCCCAGGTGGCCCGATAATATTCTTGAGACCTCCACTATGGCACCTCTTTCTTCCTTTCTTCTTTCACTCCCTCCTTTATCACTTCCCTTTTTCCACTGAGATATGTGAGACGGATACTGCTCCTTGGTGGGAACAGCCGAAATAACAAAACGCAGACACAGAAAGGAACACATAGAACGTAGACGAAGCTGACTTTCAACGTCTACGTTCTATGTGTTCCTTTCTGTGTCTGCGTTTTGTTATTTCAGCTGTTCCCACCAAGAAGTATGAACCAACTAGCTCAGTTTTCTACTCTTTTAAGATACTGCTCCACACTCCCTTTCCTTAAAACCATTTTTTTTTTACAGCCCACTTCCCTTTTGTACAGACCTCTGAGATTGTATACTACAGCAGAGTTCAGTGCTAAACTGGGAACAGGTAGTCAAATTTGGTGTCAGTGTTTAATTTGAATTCATCAGCTGAAACAACCTGCAAGACAATTTTTTTTTCTGCCATGACATTCACAGTGTAAAAATAATTGTGATTAAAGGAAAGTCCCTACCTCTTTCACACTCTTTTGTCTGAACCATGCTGTGGGGTGAAGTGGTGGAGAAGGGGGTGAAAGAAGGAAGAAGGGCTGGGAAGAGTTTTTACCAGAAAGAGCCACAAATTCTGTTTTGCAAGCCTTGAATTTGGATGAAGTTGTCCCCAGTACAAGAGGATTGTTATCCCATTTACACATTCATATAACAGAAGACACAAAAATTGCATTTTTCATATTGCTGAATGAATCAGATTTTATTTTTACAAGAACTCGAAAGCGCTTCAATTCTCAGTGATCAACTTAAATTTTTGTTGTGGTTGATTCCATGGCTGCATAGTCACTGATGGACAACAGTTGGGCAAAGCACGTAGCTACAGCCACTGGGGCCCAATATTGCAGTATTAAATCAAAGGAGTAGCAGCTTTAGATCTTAGTTCTTTGTCTCTTGCACCATACTCACGAGGCAGTGAATAATGTGTCGTGGGAGTGGGTCTGGTAAGAAATTGTGCTAAATTTACAGTCTAGGACAGAAGCTCTCAGTTCTGAAATGTTAACTGCTCTACAGTAGCAGTGATTGGGGAATAAACAGATCTGGTATGTTGACTGGCATGTAGGTTAAGATTAAGAGCAAGTATACATTGGCACATTTTAGTTTCCTTGATATCTGTGGCTCAGTTTTCCTGCTGCCTGCTTAGCCATGAAATTAGTGCTTCAAGGTATAGTACACCATTCAGCATTTACTGCGAAAACAGTAGTGGGAATGCACATTTATTATACAACAGGAAGACTCAGAGCGACATGCAGGTGGTGCTTACCTGCGCCTTCGCCACCGACCGACTCATTTGCACCAGGTGTGATGTGCACACCAAACCGTCGAGGGATTTTTGGAACGTGACGTGTCGAAAGTGGTGCGTCGGACAGCGGAGCGCCGCGCGTGCCAGCCCCGCGTGTTGCACGTGTGCACGTGCGAATGGTGTGTACGCGAGGCGGGCACGAGGAGCGGAGAGCTGACATGTCAGTAATCCGAGGTGTGAAGGAAGACACCGCAGCGGAAATCTGGTCATTCAAGCGTGTAGATGGCAGCCGTCGGTCGTTGGGTCCGTGCCGCCGTTGGACGAATTCCCTTGGATCTCCCACGCATGCCTACTGCGTCCCTTTAAAGTTTGGAAGCGGCAGTCGATGGATTGAGCTAGGGTCCGTGCTGATGAAAATTCGTCCGAACCCGGGACCACCGCCTGTCCAGGGCGCAATCTAACTGAGCTAATCGGGAACGCTGGCAGATCAGATGGTAGGGCGCGTGCTAATTGATCTTCAACTCGAAATGGGAGCGGTGTTGGAATGTATGCATGCATGCATGGTAGCTAGCCGGGTTGACACCGCGCGCTTCCCACATATTTCCTCAGAGCGAAAAAACAGATTTGAAACCACTTTCCAAATGTATGTTCGGCGACCTTTGCATTATCGATGAAACAGCCTGATTTGTTTTGCTCGGCAGATTGAGTGCAACTGTAAGAAAAGCGCATAACACTAGGACGGCTGATAAGCCCCGTTTACAACGCGAGAGCAGCGCATCGTATCAACTTTCTCGTGTATCCCACTCATGTAAACAGGGAAATTGCGCCAGGAGAATGCACTAATCCCTCAGGCAGGGCGCAGATCGGCAAGTGCAAGTCGAGTGCTGGGGTGAATAGAAACAGGTGCTCGTAGGGCGCCTAGATGTGCTCGCGCTACTCTCCCCTCCCGCGCGTCGAGACACCCTAGTTTCGGGGCCCCCTCTTCCGCCCTGGGCGCCTACACAATACTCTCAGAAGGTAAACAAAGCAGACTCTGCTCAAGTTGTGACTGGCTGTCCCCCCCCCCCGCTTCCCCCTAATTCCGCGTGCCGTATGCTTACATAAGCCTTCGTTCTCGCCCAACGAATTCTTCTTCAAGCTACAGGAGGGCTAACGCCCCATTATTCTCCATGTTTCAGTAAAAGCTTGCCAACATAGCTTCGCGACTTGAGAACGGGGATCAAGAATTTTTATTTGTTTATCTAACCCACCTTTTTTTCCGCTCCTAGACTGCTCTCAATGTCGTAGGCAGCGCGACGCTGCCTACGACACGAAGTCGAGTTGCATATATGCTGGAAGAGATTGGAGAACTGGTGAGATACTGCCAACTTTGAAATATGGAAAAGTGAATGCAGGGGAAACATTCCAGATACTGATCCAATACTGCCAACTTCTAAAAATGGCACAGCCAAGGCAGGAAAAACATCCGAGAAACTGGTCCAATACTTCCAGCTTCCAAATATGGCTGAGCCAAGGCAGGGAAAACGCCCGAGAAACTGGACCAATACTGCCAACTTCTAAAAATGGCTGAGCCAAGGCAGGGAAAACGCCCGAGAAATTGGTCCAATACCGCCAACTTCTAAACATGGCTGAGCCAAGGCAGGGAAAACGCCCGAGAAACTGGTCCAATACTGCCAACTTTTAAAAATGGCTGAGCCAATGCAGGGAAAACGCCCGAGAAACTGGTCCAATACCGCCAACTTTTGAAAATGGCTGAGCCAAGGCTGGGAGAACAGTGGCAACGCGGGGCCTTCATAGGACCATAGTTTGCCAACGCAATTCCTACATTGGACCACTGTCATGTGCTGCTTGGGAAGTAGGATGGACGTTCTAGATTCATGATGTAAACAGCGCGAACTACAAGGGACAAGAAAAGAAGGGACACAGGACGAGCTCGTCCTGTGTCCCTTCTTTTCTTGTCCCTTGTAGTTCGCGCTGTTTACATCATGAATATCTACCAACTCGCCCAACTGAACGTTTTGCTAAACGTTCGAGATGTGCTGATGGTGAATCAGTGGCATGGTTGTTTTTATGAAAGATAGATAAAAGGGTAATGTCGCGACGCATTTTCAACGGATGAAGCGAAAGTTCAATCTTTAGTTGAGTTACACGGGGCTAATAAAAGTAATTTTGCGAAATGATACAACAAGCCAAGTAAAGTTCGGGTTCTCTATCTTCCTTCCTCGCAGCAGAGGTGCCCCACCAGAGACGGTTTGTTCACTTGAAGACTGCAACGTTATCTTCGCACCAGGGGTGCCCCATCAGAGACGGCCTTACGATGAGTTGACACGCAGGGATCAAGGGAAACTTAAAGATTTATATACAGATATTTACAACACATACAAGTTTAGGCACTCGCGACAAATTAAAGGGCAAAAAGATAAAAAACAACAAAAAGGTGGAACTGGCTAACACAAGGGGAGGCCCCTACACGGCATAGCCGAAGATGCATAGCACCTGACCTTAGCTCAGAACCCCGCTTCCGGCTCCGGGGCCCGGTTTTAAAGCCCTAAAGGCCCGGCCCACATTTGGTAGCTTCCAATCATGTTGCACTCTTAACAAGATTGGCTCTTCAAAGGCATGGCCAGCCCTCCGGCTTCTACAAGGTAAACCATCCTCTCTACCACAAAATACAAGTAAAAACAAACACAAATGCACAGACGTGCCAGCACGTGCGGGGTAGAACATCCTTTCCTTCGCACAAAAATACACGTGGGGCGGGGGACACCCGTACTTCCCGGCGCATTCGCGAGCTGCCGCATTCCGAGAAAGGAGACGCTTCGCTTTGAGGGAGAAATACCGGTCCCGATGACCCCATGTACACTACCGATCCCTTACAAGCCCTATTCTGGACAGCTTCCAACATCTCTGTTAGGTATTTCTGAATAGGTGACCAGAAGAATGAAGCGTACTCAAGCTGCGGTCTGACAAAGGCTATGCAGGATTGTTTAAGCACGTGAGGGGCAATGCTTTGCAGGTTACGGCGAAGGAAACCTAGTGACCGGGAAGCATTAGCGCAAATGGTGATTATATGTTCAGCCTAAGAAAAGTTTGGTGAAAAATGGACGCATTTGTACTACGTAGTTCGAGCAAATGCGTCGTTATTAATGTGGTAGAGAAAATGCGAATTGACTCATTTTCGGCTAAAAGAAATTGTCTTATACTCAGAAATGTTTAAAGTCACTAGTCACTTTTTACACTAGTCGGTACTGCGATCGAGGTCACTTTGCTGAAGTGAAAGGTACTTTTTATTGGTCGATAAATAGTGCAGTCGTCAGCAAATATGCGTATACAAGATGACACGTTTACTGGCAGGTCATTAATGAAAATTAAGAAGAGTGATGGACCGAGGACGCTTCCTTGCGGCACGCTCAATGTAACTGTCAAGCTTCATTCCTTTCTGACGCCGTGGCCTTATCCTGCTTATTATGTGGATCATCTCGCCTGTCATTCATGAACAGTCTCGGTTAATACGTTTTTCTTACATCTATTCTGGCAGAAGAGATTACAAAACAATATGTAGAGTTTGGTAACCATGTAGTCCAGAAATACTCGCTTCCTGGGCCTCATGCAATACATTTTCGGAGTAATCAATTTATTGTAAATAGAACATCCTTCTTAAAAGTGGCTGCACAAACACGCTCTCTGTTCGTGGCATCAGCACCGGCGCTTGGAAAAGCGTCCTAGACGGCTGCTGATTCTGTCACCACTGCCACTTTCTTTCATCGCGGGAAGCACTAAGCAATTGCGACTTCAAGGGGTGGACGAGTCTTTTCCGAGAGCTTTCTTTTTGCAAGCTGCTAACAAGTCTGACAATATCAAACAGCTGCGCCTATGACTTACTTGCTGCAGTACTAAGGTGTTGCCGAAAGCGTCTTAAGGCCAACCCTATGAACCCTCCTTCCGCTAGCGCATTCATGGTCGGTGCGTCAGGTGAGCGAAGTGGCGTGTTTTTGCTCGTTTTGGAATGGGTCAGTGGTATTTTGCGCGGGTTTTCAGCCAGTATTTTCTCATCTCAGAAAAGCGCTAAGCCTATTATTCTGCGCGTAGCGCTTAAAGCGTTTCTAGTTGGTAATTGGCAGTGGTGTGCGAGGGGCACGCGAGTTTAGAAATGGATCCGCTGATTTTCACCGTTTCCCAGCGAAAGCATCAGCCGCGGTTCAACCCTTCGTGACCGTCTCGCTGGTGACAGGGCATTCAGAATGAAGACGACACAAGTATATCGCCTACGCTATGGGTTGCAGCGAAGCACTGGAGTAGATTTCACTCTTCTCCACCAAGCCTGAACTGACTAGCCAACAAAACTTGTAGGGTCTGCTCGCGGGCAGGTGAAATCTCGCGCCGCTCACCGCGGGTAGCCTCGGACCCCTTCTTCCCGAGTGGTGGGGCGGGGGGAGCGAGGCTAGGAGAAAGCCTTAATAAGGCGCGACCGGGAAGGCTCGCGCTCTCTCGCTCTTGGACCAGCCCTGCCAAAGGACCACCTGACCCAGCTGCCACGACGACGACCGGCCACCCTGATGTGAGATTAAACCTTTTCATACAAAGACCTGCCTCGAGTCACTGCCTGTGCGTCCCCGCGCAGAGGAATCGCCCACAAATAATGGCACCCAGCGTGCGGCTTTAATTAACACCTTGTGGACGATTTCTCTGCCGATTTTGGGATGTGCAGCCAGTCTCGTGGCAGGCCCTCTTTGTTCGGGGCCACGCCGGACCGATAGGGTTAAGGAGCGGGTCAGGCGGAATGTTCGCGGGGTAGCGACTTGTGTAGTGTTGTAAATTTGTTAGGGGTTTTGTGTTATTTATGTAGTTTTCGGGCGTTTTCTGTTGTGTATTTCTGTGTGTTTGTAGATAGATTGTTGTGTATATGAATGTTCTCCGCCATGAGGCCGGTGCGTTGCATACCTGGCATAACGGTGAATGCAGCACCTTTCCCCGCTGTGCCACTGCAGAGGGTCAGCCCGGAGGAGGCGGCCCTCCGCATCCTCCAGTCCAGCCGCCCAGACCTGCGGTCCCCGGCGGCCGAGGAGCTTTGGAGGGCGCTGCCGGCAGGGCCCCCAGTGGAGCCAGGCGCCTCGCTCCCCCAGGCGGCTCGTGAGGAGCCCATCCAGCCAGCGGTGAGCGGCCCCCCGGCGAGCACCCCTCCCCCCGGCGACGACTCTATGGACCCGGAGGTCATCGAACGCCTACTGGCGGACCCCGGGACGGACGTTTGAGGGGGGGGGGGGAGATGTAGGGTCTGCTCGCGGGCAGGTCAAATCTCGCGCCGCTCACCGCGGGTAGCCTCGGACCCCTTCTTCCCGAGTGGTGGGGCGGGGGGAGCGAGGCTAGGAGAAAGCCTTAATAAGGCGCGACCGGGAAGGCTCGCGCTCTCTCGCTCTTGGACCAGCCCTGCCAAAGGACCACCTGACCCAGCTGCCACGACGACGACCGGCCCCCCTGATGTGAGATTAAACCTTTTTATACAAAGACCTGCCTGGAGTCACTGCCTGCGCGTCCCCGCGCAGAGGAATCGGCCACAAACTTAAGTAAAAAAAATAAAATTCCGCTGCTTCATTTTATTATAAAAATCAACCGCCTTTGTCCCCCTCATAATATCCTGAAAGGTCAACTCGTTATCGGTTCTCCTTAATTCCTCAGGTAATTCAGTACTCAAAATTCCCGCACCACCAAAGAACACGATTTACAGCCATTTCTTGCTGAAATGAATGCATGCAAACGCCTTTTCTTCCCGCACACTTTTTCCGGCTTGGAATGCGATTCCTAAAACTTTTTTTCGGTGCACTAACGTCGAAGAACTTTTTATTTATTTCGTAAATCACGCATGTATAAAGTCTTGGACTCAAAATTTACGTGCATTTGTACTTATTGTTATACCATCTCCTTTACTTTCTTTGTGTGGCATGCAGTACATTTATCATTATTATTATCTGTTACGTTTGTGTGTGAGACCCTCTTGCCTGGGCCAATCTAGCCTGCAGTATTCTCAGATAAATAAATACATATACCATTACACCTGCTTTGAGGGCAAGAAAAGGGGCGGCAAGATTTCACTGCGAAGAATTATTTATTATTTCAGCATGTAAGTGACAAAAAGATTTCTTCGACTTCCGCGGAGTTCGAAATAAAGGCAACATTTTTAATCTGCAACAGCAGTCATAGATTAGTGGGACGTGCATTTTGCCATTAATTTTAGTATCTTTGTATTTTTCATGCATTTCTTGAGATTTATAGACCCGCTGTGTAATTGGCACACTAAGAGCTAGGCTATATATACAGATTCAAAGCTGGGTAAATATACACCAAGAGAAATGGTTTGCAACGTATATTTGGCGCTTTATAAAGATTTGACTGCTGGTGTGCCTCATGTTTACAGGACTAAACATCTCGTCAAAATTAAGCTTGGAGTAAACAGGAAGTTCATATTTAAAGAATTGTAGTCAGTGCTCTTAGCTGCAATCCTTTCATTTCCATCCGGACAACAAAAGAATCAGACGCAGAACACAAGCGCAACTATTTGTCTAAGCGAAATTTGCGGCGCCATCCGTTAAAGACAATGCTCTGATAACATTACGGCGTGTATAAAGACTGTGCTCCTGGTCAACATGTAAGCGCCTTATTTTGGGCTGCGACGAATCAGCCAGGCTGCTATCTTATTTATTCTTAAAAATGATAAATAAAACTACTACTAATAACTATAATTATTTTTGTTTTTATTAATTATTACCTCTGGCAAGGGACTGGCTTAATCGCAGAGACATGGGAGAGGTCTTTGCCCTACAGTGGGCGTAGTCAAGACTAATGAAGACCCACTAATACCCACTAACAGCGCTAAAGAGCCTCCTGGGTGCCGAAAGGAAGCAATTTATGCTCATAAAAGGAGCCCTGTATGGCGGGCAGTAGAAATTCGAGCGCCAGCTCTCATTGATTTTTCAGACGGCACCCGCCACTGACGGAAACTCTGGAGCGCACGAAATCAGCTAATAGAATGCACGGACAGAGGAAAGCTGATACGGAATACGGTCGCATGCTAGACAGCGCGCCAACAACCGAGACCAATCCACCTGAGAACGCGCCTCAGGTTCCCCTCATTTGCATGCGAATGGCGCCCAGGCGCGTTACGCTGCCAACGAGTGCTGCGTAGAAGAGCTCAAGAGGGAGGAAGCGGTATCTAACGCAATTAGGAGGAACATGGCCGGAGATGTTAGGTTTGAAACAGAAGAAGGAACGTTACTGGCAGCTTGCACACGCTGTTTGTGCATGCACATCTATGTGTGCGTGTTTCCGCGACTAAGTAATACCCATTTGCTTCAGGCATTTCAACGCTGGCATGAAAGTAGCCGGTCTGGCACTTTGGCGCGTACTTGCTACTGTTTTCTGCGGACAGTTTCGCCGTAATTCATCTCGAGCTGAACAAAGCAGAAATGAAGTAATAAGGAGGAGACCAGAGAAGGCTGGTTCCGACGGCGCAGGTGCATATGCATTGCAAATTGCGCCTTGTAGGCACGTTCCCAGACGGATCCCGTCTATCTTTCTAATGGCGTCTTCGATTGGTCCTTCTGGTGATCCGGCTCAGAGCCCGCAGATCGGATCGATCTCTGAATCCGAGTCGGACGAAGCGCCGTCAAGCCTAATATGCGAGGCGCTTTGAGAGCAATCACGTAACGGAAGCAAAAGATAAAGCGTTTGGCTGGCACCGACTGGTAGCAGCATTTGAAGCATTTTATGTATTGCGTATCGCTCCTTTCCGCCAAAGCACATCTATATTCCATCACCAGAGCCCCGCTGACAAAGCTGTTTCTTCGACATCACTACTTGACTTTTGAGCTTGGTCGGCGTCATCAGGATCAGTTCGCCAGCTGACACTGGTGCTATGAGCCCGAAAACATTGCGCTTTGCTTTCACTGTCAACGTGTATATTTCTTGCACTAATGAACACCTCGACTGCCTTTGCAGTCGCGAAAAAGGAGCCTCAAAGGTGTGCCGCGAGAAATGCAGGCGCAATGACACCGCAGAAGGCTCCTCGCGCTAATCCTTTTCTACACTTAGAAACACCTCTGGCTCACTTACCGGCACATACCAATGGACTTCGTCGGCATGAAGCTTGTGCATAACTGCAGTTTAAGAACATCAAAACGTTGCAGCAGAGCCAACGATGCCACTGTGATGCCTGTCGTCACCGACCGCCAGCGCCATTTATTGCCGCCGTTCCGGCGCCGTGCCATTTTCGGTGGACCCCGAGCAGCCCAAACCGCTCTGGGAAGGAAGTTGGAGCGCCTCGAGGCGCTCGGCTTGAGAGGCGAGCGCTCAGAAAGAGCTGGCCGGTGAAAAGGACATAAGCTGCTCTCGAGCGCCGTCCCTTTACGGGGCAGAATATGCTGCTCAAGCCATGAAGAATATTTCCGCTATTAAAGATACGGAATACTTAAGGTTTTCAACGGAAGCAAATTGCTTCTTCAAAACTTAGGAAGTTCTGATAGAAGATTTTAACCGAGGTTTCAATCACCTCTATTTGCTAACGTCGAGACGGCTGGTGCAGCGTTTAAAAGTCTCCTCCCATTGAAAACTGCATCAAGTTGTGCTTTGCGGTGTCGATAGACCTCCGTTGTCAAGACTAAGCATTCCGGGCACTTAGTGGTCGGTCAATGTTTGCGTGATCGCAGTCTACATGCTTCATCGACTAGCCGAATTTTGGACTTTCAGTTTTCACTTCATTAAGACAATAATTACAGTATTTTAAACACATGGTTTTTGGAAGCTCTCTGCCTGAATGTTCGACAGCCGATTTCGCGAATAGACCACTCGCTCGGAATGAAAAGCGTATTTAAGGTACAAACTGCTGCAGGGACTAGGCGCTTAGCAGCGCCATACAAGCGCATTTATGACTTCACAGCCCCCCCCCCCCCCCCCAATTAATTAGCGGTTGATTGTCGAACAGGGCTCAAAACTTTTCACGTTGAGTTTTTATGCATATGCTGGAAAAATAATAATGGTCCGTGTATAACACTGCTGCACAGTTACTGAACTAGCTTTAACACTTTCTGCTTTTTTGCGTTATTTGGTATTCCATATTAACCGTCGCTGCGCTTATACAGCTCAGTTTACATTCCTCCTAACCTACTGCTTAGGGCGCCCAGTGGTTTCAAAAGTATAACTTTCATAATAGATAATGCCATTCATAAAAAATAGCGGTCATATCATATCAAGCCGCTTATGTAGCACGAGATCTCGGTGCAGACGGGCTTTCGTCTGTGCAAAATTTTTTCTGAAACTTTTAATCGACGTTCGTCCGGATACAAATATTTTCTCCTGGTAGCGTATAAATTGATGCGTTTTACTCGGAGAGCTTCATGTGCACACCGCCAAAAGTGAACGACTCCTTCCCCGCCGCCTTCGAAGTCTCTCGCGACCGACAGCGCCGAGGTTCGCTGGTTCTTCCTTGAAGACGCCGTCTATATCTGCGGGTAAGCGGGGCAATGTACTTGCAATAAGCTCAATGTATACAAAAGTTGTCGACGCGTGCCACTTCAAGAACTTCCTCGCCAAGCAGCATTTTCTCTTTCTCGAACGACAAGTTCCACGGCCGCAGCTGTCCAAATCCGAGTTTCTGCGCTTTCATTCGAAATATGACAAAAAAAGTGATAATAAAACAAAACCTCTTTATAGTAAATCGATGCAAGAACTCCTAACACACGTCTCTGCGCACGCATGCTTCCGGCGTCGGGTGATATACAAAACGCACCCCTCATGCATTTCACGCTCGTCGCTCTATCCCAGGCGCATTTCTGTCTGCTCAAATTCACCTGACATATCCAAGTACCTGGAGAGAATACTCAGCACGTGGAACATCCGCAGAAGCGTGCGCTCGAGAACAACTTCGACCATACGTATTCATTTCGGCTCTTTTTCCCAGAAATGCCGTGCATCAGCGTTATGCAGAAAAAAAAGGGAATAGAGAGGAAGCGAGGAGATCAGCTCTAGCATGTCAATTTACCTGCCCGGTGCCGATATTCAAAACATAGGCAAAGCGTGAATGAGCCCGCAAGCACGTCTAGATACGTGCCCACAACTCCAAATTCCCACTCGAGAATGCACCAGAGCCCCTTGTATTTCGACGCGGCATGCGGGTGGCACTAGGTTATTTTTCCTTTAGAATGCTTGCTTACTGATGTTCGTGCTGAAATTACCTGTGGAAAAAACGCGCATCTCCGAACTTAGGCAAAAAAAAGAAACACCTTGGCCGTAGACAGTCATAATGCTCGAATCATGTGGTGTACCACTACCCTAAAAAAGCAGAAACTAGCGGTGAAGCTAGAAATTATCTACTTGCACAGCTGGCCTTAAAAGAAGCAAAGCTGCAAAAGAATGGCGACATTAAACAAGTGTTAAGGCGTGGAAACCGATGTCAGAGGGAACAATATGTGGGCCACGAAGGTTTGCGACCGACGTGAGGCGGCTGGGTATGGACGGTTTTGCATATAAATTGAAGCCGTGACCTGCTCGCTTTGCCGCGGAGTGCACATGTGCCCGAACGTGTTTTTCTGCCGAAAGTTGAGCTGTCCGACTGATGTAAAAGTCAGGCTTCGCGGACCTTCCAAGGTGCCTACAAAAAGGACACGTGCGTCTCGTTTGTTTCTGCTCTGTAGGGCCTTTATTCGTTTTCGTTTCATTAGCGGTCGGAAATCTTTCGGCTATAAACCTGCATCGCACTTGGACAACTGGCGAACATTCTTGTATCACTGAACAAGGATAACGTTAACAAAGCCCAGAGCGTCTAGCAGCCTAGCATGCGTTCGGTCCAAAGCTTGCCACACGCACCCATTTCCATGTTTGTGGGCAGAGCTTTTTCGGAGTCTTAAAAAACGACAGGCTGTGTGGAGTGGCATGCAAATAGACGCAACGAATGGGGTGGCATGCAGTGAAAGCATTTTGAAACTAGACTAAAGAGGACGCGTAGGTAGTGAGTATCCAATTCGCAAACAGATTTGCCAAGAACAGAATGCATCCTGCGTCGGGGTTTACTTGAGAAACCTTCTCGCAAATAAGCTTTTTATTTTTTTATCGAAAAGAAAACATACCATAAAATGTTGAGACGTAGGAAGCACAGTCTTGTCAATATAAAATCAAAAATCGTGGTGCCGTAGTGGTGCCGTAATTTCATGTTTTTCGTTTCTGATTTTCTTTTCATTGATCTTATTCTTCGACCTAAAACAGTTATACGCAGGAAAGACATACCAGCGCAAAAAACGAAAACAAAGGTAGCGAGAGAACGTGACGAGCGCTGTTCCCTCATTACGTCCGTGTTGATTTTTTTTCGCTTCTAAATCTTTCCCAAATATGTACCAACACGCCGCGCAACAAGTACTTCTTAAAACACCTCAAACTGCTTGGCCTCAGGCACAAGAGTGCTGTACACCAGTGACTGCCCATTGAAAAACACGTATCGAACAACAGTAAGTCATCAGCTGGAAAGGATGAAGTCTATCATTGGAAAAAGCGTCGTAGGGAACTCTTCGCACGCATTCCCCGTTTTTTATCCACTGCTATGACTGACAGGCTATGGCGTTTGGGTACTGAGCCCGATGCGCGGAATCGATTCCTGGCCGCACCGTGAGCATTTCGATGTAACAAAATGCATAAACTTTCATTCGGTGAAGCTTCACTGTAGAATAAAGAAGCGCACGGGATAGAATTTGATCAGCTGCCATCCACTTCGGTGAACCTCACATCGTGCAATGACGCTTTGAGACGCATAGCTCCTGAATAAAACTCCATTCAAGACACGTAAAGCTCCATTTGACAAGAAGAGCTTCGGTTCTGGCCCTTTGGAGGCGTGCGAGGCTTGGGCCGGTACCCGTAGAGCCTCGCAGAATTCACCCAGCCTTCAACGCTGGCTCTAGGTTCTAAAATATCGGAGGTCCTCACAGTGCTGCCGTAAATGTCGGGGGCAGAGGGAGGTGTTCGCAAGGAGGAACTCGACAGGGCTTCACCATGAGGAGCAATGAAGTAAACTTTGTTGTATAGGAGTTCGAACCAGGCATCAGGGTCCTAATCGCCACAATAACAGTGCCACCTTCAGCACAAGCAGCGTGCGCTCAAATAGGAAGGATAATATGGAGGCTGGAATGGAGGACACAGTGCCTGGCTCCGAATGCTCGAATCATTCCCAATGCACGCAAGGAAAATTTGATACCTCTGAAAGGCTCTTCCCGACTGCAATAGCGCGCTGACAGTGCGACGTATTCTGCCCGAGATCGAGGGAAACGCATCATTTTGCGACCCCTCACAGATGTTAGTGAACAAAGTTCCTCACTCGCCACCACCCGTGACCCCACTGATTGGAACCCCCTTTTACCAGCGCAGCTTAATATGGAGTTACTGAAACTCACCTCCTTTGATGCAGTCGCCTTTGAAGAGACTGCTTTGATGTGCTATATCTATTCATAAATTGACACGGAGTCTTTACAGTGACCTAAATACGATAAACTCCGCAAAGGGCTCAGCGCAAGAAGCATCGCGTCTTAGACATTCACACTCTTGGTATTAGGGCAAAGTGAGTATCATCGTTCGTTTCTGGGGTTTAACGTCCCAAAGCGACTAAGGCTATGAGAGACGCCGTAGTGGAGGGCTCCGGAAATTTGGACCACCTGGGGTTCTTTAACGTGCACTGACATCGCACAGTACACGGGCCTCTAGAATTTCTCCTCCAAAGAAATTCTAGCCGCCGCGGCCGGGATCGAACCCGCGTCTTTCGGGACAGCAGCCGAGCACCGTAACCGCTGAGCCACCGCGGCGGCGCAAAGTGAGTATCAGTACTGCGGTATATGAAAATATTATCCCGTCGTTTCATCGAAACTGCTCGAAGGTTTGTTCGATATGTTTTCCTTTCTTCCAGAACAGTCAGAAACATTTGCACTCTGATTCAAAGAAGGGAAGAAAGGGGTGAGCTCGGAAAGTCTTCGCAACGTTATTCAGCGCAAGCTGGTAGTATCTCGCATTTATGACGTTGTTTACAAGTGTATAGTGCACATTCAGATGCGTTGAGTGCTTTGGGCTTTGATATACTTGCGCAGTATTAGATTTTAAATGCTAGCCACTTGCCCTAGTGTGCTTTATATTACGTCTGTCTCTCCATTTCTTTGCCTAGTAATTTCCGGCAAAGCGAGCACCAGACTAAGCCCCCCCTTTGTCCGGATTCTTTCTTTGGGATGTGTGAGGGTGAAAGCGGCGATATCCGGCTACACGTGCTCATTAAATTGCTTTTATCGGTATGGTAAAAAAAAACTTCGTCATGTTCAGGCCTAATGCTCTCGGTTTCTGAAAATAACTGTCGGATTCATCTCTTGTCACGAAACAGATGTGGTCGTGGGGTGTACAGTAGCGAGCAAAAAATATTAGCACAGATAATTGGCGATCATAATTCGTATATCTCACCACGCGGCGCTGCGGTACACAGAAGTGCCTAACGGGACGTTTCCATGTTTGCAGCCTAGGGGTGGACGGCAGGAAGTATGCTTTATCAAGCGTGCACCGCCCGAGCGTCGAAGTGCCGACCCTACGTGATTGCGCATGCGGCATTTATTTTGGCTCGGTTATCATGAGCAAAGATGACCTCTTTTTATTACTTTTTTTTATGTCCGTGACGGTTTGCTAAAAGGAACTCGCTGGCAGATGATAGCGCTTCTTTTAGCCAGTAATTTGCTGTCCGCGGCAGTCCGCTGAACCCCCCTAATAGCGTAGAATGGGAACGGCCCGGAACTCTCGTTATCAGCCTCTACGCCACTCGCAGCGCCACGCGTTGTCATTCCGGCGCTTTGGTGTTCCGTCATGTGTGCTAATCTTTTTTACCCGCGACTGTACACATATGCACGTTGTTACACCTAACAGGAACCAAGAATTTTAGAAATGTGGCTTTGCAGAGCTGCATGAAACCAAATACATGTTGTTTCCAGTCACGTCACTTCGGCTGCGGTGGTGGCAGACAGCGGTTCGCAGCCTAATTGCTCCGTACAACTGGTTGCAGGTTGCAGACTGCGCGACGGATTTCTCCTTCGCCTGGAATTCCCAAGACTGTGGGACCTGCAGTAACCTTCTTTGAACTGACCGGCTGTGGATGCACGGCATTTCGTTTCCTGAAGCAACTACCGCTGCTAGCGTCACCAGGCTGCTATCACCGGAATGATTTGTGCCGCTCCTGTCACGCCCACTGCTCGTCACTTCGGCTGCGGTGGTGGCAGACAGCGGTTCGCAGCCTAATTGCTCCGTACAACTGGTTGCAGGTTGCAGACTGCGCGACGGATTTCTCCTTCGCCTGGAATTCCCAAGACTGTGGGACCTGCAGTAACCTTCTTTGAACTGACCGGCTGTGGATGCACGGCATTTCGTTTCCTGAAGCAACTACCGCTGCTAGCGTCACCAGGCTGCTATCACCGGAATGATTTGTGCCGCTCCTGTCACGCCCACTGCTCGTCACTTCGGCTGCGGTGGTGGCAGACAGCGGTTCGCAGCCTAATTGCTCCGTACAACTGGTTGCAGGTTGGTGCTTTTGCCTTTACATTTTCACTCTTGGTCTTACCCTGCTGCCACCGCTGCCGAAAGTGTCTTGCTTTGTGCTGTGCCTTTTTGACTTGTTGGCCCGTGTTAGATAAGACATGGCTGGCCGCGATAAAATATGTGCGGCATGTTCGAAAGCAATTCCAGCCAAAGGCCGTGTAATGGAATGCTCTGAATGTAGCAACTTGTTCCACCTAGGAAAATGCTCTGGGGTGTCTGAAGCTGCTGCGAAGGGAAAGGCTGAGGCTTTTTTCGAGGTCTGGAAATGTGGCACATGCTATTCGTCACGCCTCAGAGGGGCGGGAGGCGGCAAGGAGGGAGAAGAAGTCAATATACCTGTCATTCTCAGTGCTATCCTTGCGAGACTTGAGAAACTTGAACATCTTCCAGAAAAAGTTGACAGTATTGACAAGTCGATCAATATGATGTCAGAGAAATATGATGAAGTGTTAAAAACAATGGCTAGACAAGAGGCAGAGATTAAGGAACTTCGAAAGCGAGTTGTTGTCCTTGAAAGTTGTAGTAACAGTGAGGAAGTGAATCATCTGAAGGTCACTGTGAACGATTTGGAGTGGAGGAGTAGACGGCAAAATTTGGTATTCCACGGCATTTCGGAGTCAGATGGTGAGAATTTGCTTGAAAAAGTGAATGATGTGGCCCACTCAATTGAGCTTCCTGAGCTGTGCGAAGGCGATGTAGATGCCGTACACAGGCTTCCCGCGAAACAAGGCAAAGTTCCAGGTGTGCTAGTTCGTTTCACTTCCCAGAAGCTCAGAGATCAATGGTTTTTGAAAGGCAAATCACTCAGAACGTCTGACTCTGAGGTCTCAATCGTAGAAAACCTGACTCGGTTGAACAGAACGCTTCTCGATTCTGCGAAGAAATGGGCTGATGCGAATGCCTACAAGTATGCCTGGCACCGGAACAACAAAGTGCTTGTACGAAAGGCGAACGGGGAACTGGCACACGTGATTCGATGCGATGACGATTTGAGGAAGTTGTTGCAGTGAGTCACTGCTCTTGGTTGTAATTAGTTCCTTCTATATGGGTGATACTTACCTCTCTCCTAATGATATTAACAATGAGGTTCAGGGCCAGACTAACCATTTTTCAGTGCTATGTTTGAATATTCAGTCTGTTCGTGATAAACATGACATTTTACGTGCATTCCTTGAACAGTTTAAATTCATGTTCTCTGTGGTAATGCTTACTGAGACATGGGTCAAAGACAAAGTTGATTGTCCTGAGCTACTCAACTATCAGTCTTACTTCCTAAACAGAACAAGCAGAAGAGGCGGAGGCGTTTCTTTGTTTGTGCTTGATAGTGTTCAGTGTGAAAGGGTTGATGAGATTACTTCGGTTACACCTGATTATGAGGTGCTCTCAGTTTGTAGCAATAAGAACCTCTTCACTGTTGTGTATCGCCCCCCGAATGGTTGTGTTGAGAACTTTTTCACTATATGGAGCATGTTTTTCAATTTGCCACTGAATATAATTACACTGTATATATAGGTGGTGATTTCAATGTCGATATGCATGAAAATACACCCAGAAGGTCACGACTATCATTACTAATGGAATCATATTGTCTTGTAAACGTTGTGGCATTGCCTACACGCATAACACCCACTACAGCAACACTTCTTGATTTGCTGATTACAAATAACGCAACAAATGTGCTCTCAACCGGGGTTATTAATTATGCTATTAGTGACCACCTGCCTGTTTACATCGTATGTAATAGTGTGCCTGTATTAAAATCAAACTGTAAACAAACAAATTTAAAAATACAGCAGATCACCTCAACTACGTTAGAAACATTTCGACGCAAAATAATGAACGTCAATTGGGAACCAGTTTTTGCTGCATTGACTGCTGACATAGCGTTTAGTTGTTTTCTGAAGATATTCGCTTCTATATATCGTAACAGTTTTCCGTACAAAGATGTAAAGAAACCAAAACGAGCTCGTAAACCCTGGATTACCTCGCATATTCTTCGAATGATTGCCAGAAAAAATTCCCTCTATCAGAAGTTCTTACAAAGTCGCAGTCCAGAATCGTGGGCAACATTCAAGAGGTACCGAAACAACCTGAACTTAACTTTAAGAAAAGCGAGGAATGCATATCACCTTAACATGTTCGCTGGCTTGACCGATCAAAAGAAAGTTTGGAATAGGTTAAATCGAGTCTTGAGCCCTAACTCTACAAATACAATTGAAAGTATTACAATGGAAGGCATTAGTTATAGCGGACTCGCACTCGCAAACAAGTTTAATAGCTATTTCAGTGGACTTGTTGATAGTGAACACAATAGTATGGCATTGGATTACATTACGAATCATACAAGTAACAGTATTTTTATAACATGTTGTGACGAAAATGAGGTGCTTAATATATATAAAGGCATGAACAATACAAACAGTGAAGATGCTTTTGGACTGAAAATGAAACCTGTTATGTACGTCTTGGACATTATCTGCCCAATTTTAACTTATATTTATAACTTGTCTTTGACTACCGGCATTTTCCCTTCGTACATGAAAATAGCAACAGTAGTTGTTCTTTATAAAGGTGGTTCGAAAAACGATCTTGGTAATTATCGACCAGTGTCTATATTGCCTATTTTTTCTAAGGGCTTGGAAAAAACAATACATTTACGACTTTCCAATTTTCTTGAAAAATACAACGTGATAACTCCAAGACAGTTTGGATTTAGACCTAAGTCCTCTACTGAAATGGCTCTCCTGAAGCAAAAAGAAATAATCTTAAATAACATTGAATGTAAACAAATAACCCTTGGAATATACATAGACTTCTCCAAAGCCTTCGATAGGATTCATCACGAAACTCTTCTTCTTAAACTTTCTGCATACGGTGTCCGGAACAAGGCACTATCTCTTATCACCAGCTATTTAACTGACCGATATCAGTACGTTTCTATAGATAATCATCGCTCTACTTATAATAAAATAAAGCATGGTGTACCTCAAGGAAGTATCCTTGGTCCCTTATTATTTAATGTATATATTAATGACTTAGTACAGATCGACTCCGAAACAGAATACGTAATTTACGCTGACGACACTACTTTATTTCTGTCTGGCACCAACGCGAATGATATAGTAGAAAAGGCTAACAGCGTGTTGGGCAAACTTAACTCATGGTCTGAAAAAAATTCCCTACTAATAAACACACGGAAAACAAAGGCGATATTTTTTAGAGCTAAAAATGTCAAATGGGCTGTACATACAGATTTAGTATTGGGTGGTAATATGATAGAAATAACTAATGTTGTAAAAACACTTGGCGTTCACTTCAATGAATTTATGCTATGGGACTACCACATCGAGCAAATGGAGAGTAAGCTAGCTCGCGTTGTCGGCATACTCAGAAGGTTAAAGTGCATGATACCTTCTAGGACAAAACTTGTTATTTACCATGCCCTCTTTGACTCTCATGTTAAATATTGCCACTTGGTCTGGGGTACAACGACGCAAACTAATATTCAGAAGGTTTTGACATTACAAAAAAATGCAGTCAGAGCAATTGCGGGTGCCACATACTTAGCACATACGAGTGCTCTGTTTGCAAAATACCGCATTATGGATGCAAGGGTTATTCATCAGTACCGTGTAATTCAGCAGTACAAATCTCAGGTACATAGTGACACCACATTTTTTGCTGACCTTGCGAATCTACGGGAAAATACCGCTGTTCACAACACAAGACACTACGAATATTGGTATGTACCTTGTCCACGCACAAATTACGGTTTTCAAACTCTCAGCTATGTGTTGCCATCTTTCCTTAATAGAAACGCTTTCACTAATCAATCCATTCTTTCCGTTTCATACAACGCTGTCAGAAGTATGTTCTTGCAAAAGAATGAATAATATCCAACTGTAAAATTAACAAAGTATCCATGTGCTGTGATTAAACTATCATTTGCGTGTGTGTAACAGTACTGAGACTATTCTGGTGATCTGTTATGAAGATATTGTACATATTTGTTATTTCATGCATTCTCTTGATATTGTTTTACTGCTGTCTGTCATCACCGTGCCAAGCCGCTACGGGAGATGGGAGCTTTGTCAAGCCGCATGCGCGGCTTTTTTTCCTTTCTCCTCAGCCATTGTATATGACTGAAATAAATGCACTGACTGAAACGTGGCGCTCCTTAGATATTTCTTAAATTCTGATTTATTAGGTAAAGAGCTAAGAATAATTGTGCAAATTTTCGAGCATTCGTTTTCGAGTCGCGTGCGTTTTCTTAAGTTGCAGAGGGGTTTAAGATAGAACCGATCCTTTTTGCTGTACAAGCGTACCTCAAAAGGGGTACTTTTTTTTCAGGCATTTAATCAAGGCCCATGATGAAAAAAACATGTGACTATGTTCATGCGCTACCATATTCCAGCGATCCCAACCGTGTTTTGAACGAACGATACTTGCGCGCTCACTGTGCCCAAATAAGCGGCATCCGCTCAGCTCGACGGGCTGCAGAATAATAAAAATGAAAAAAAAAGATACGGAGCTTACTTTAAAATACGTGACTTCACTGCTTCCCCTCGCTCTTTTTTTGTTTTGTCTATGCAATGGCTCAATAGAACCTCCATCTGAATTGGCTGTCGACGGCCTGCTTTTCACTTATCGCGAGTCACCGCCCGCGCTTTTCATGTTCAGGATGAATGGGATGACGCACTTTCTCGGCTGCGTTTTGAGCGGCGTCGGCCGCTCACTTTGCTGCAGTGAGGGCGCACGCATCGTTCGGACAGGTCGCTCTTGGAATACTCAGACTGATAACTTATAAGGAGAAAGCCTTTTATGCCTCATGAGTGACGTGGGAAAGATTTGTCCCGCTTTGAACAATTCATAGCGAAGCCACACTCCAATCCATAGCCATCCGACAAGCCAATAAATATTCCAATCCTTAATTCAGCAAGCCAAGCCATAATTCACAATCCAATCAGTGTTCTAAAAATAGGGTAACGCAAGAGCACAATCACGTGCTTTTTTTCATATTTCGCGGGCTTTCGTTAAATGCTGTAAAAAATGACCACGTAGAAGATACATTCATAAAAAAAAATTGATCGGATCTTTCGTATCCCCCTTTACAACGTAAGAACGCACGTGACCATAAAGTTGATATTAAAATTTTTGCATAATTGATCTAAAGTAAAGAACTAATTAAGAGGAGTTTTAAAAATAATCTGAGGAGCGCCACACAACGGGAAACAATATGTCTTTGAATGCACTCAGCTCCGGTGCTCCGCTTTCTTTTTAATGCTTTGTTCAAGTTACGTAGAACACACAGCATAAGGGTAATTTCACCGATGTTGAGGTTTCAGGTAGAGTTTTCTTCGCAGCATTTCCGTGCTTTCGGAATCTCGCAAACACATTTGCAAAGGCTGTAAACCTATAGGTATGTTCTCTATTCCCAGTTTCGTTGTGCCGGGCTGATTGTTGCCAGTTAACATCCTCGCCGCTCTTGTTATACTCCTTCTCTATTTCTTTCCCATCTTTGAGCAGAACTGAAAGCACAGTATTCCAGCCACCTGTACCAGACAGTATACGTACCATTTATTACAGGCCTCAAACCTTAACTCTTCATAGCTGTGCTCTAGAATCCCTCATGACGAAGCAAAGAGTTCTTTGCTTTTCCGCAGTGGTTACTCTTGCCATTTACTACGCCAAATAATGATAACAATCCTAACGCACATGTCGGTTAGTGACACGTTATGAAGCTCTTCTAATGCGGGTGCAGCACAGGACGTATCGCTTATGGTCATGTTATCGTTAGTTCCTGTGCAGTGTCACGCTAAATAGTTTCACTTTAAAAAAAGTATTTTGGTGGGCGCTTTCTTGTGCATCTGTTTGTCACATTCCTTTTTCTTATATTACAAAATTACTAAGGCACCAAAATTACAAAAATTTTACTACCACGAAAAGGGGTTGAAACGACTAGCTTGTTCCTCATTTTAAGTGTTGAAAATATCACATACCACGTGTTCTTCGAGCATCAGTGGGCTTCATGTCCTTGCCGAGATACATGACACATATCTCCTCGCTAAATATGGGTATGTTTTTGATATCTGTTGAGCACTGATCGTTGGCGTGAAGGCAACATAGCTTAAGCGCAGTTCAAATCGGAAAAAATATGGATACCTCGTACGCTCAAAACTGACCCCTTAAAATCGTCGTGGAGATGTGAATGTTGGGCACATCTCTTTGGATTTCTGATGGGCGTCCGAGTTCCTAGCTGTGAGCGTAGTTCTAATTTGCAACAACTAGGAAGACCATCCGAACAAAATAAAGATCTTCGCAGATCAACTCACCGGAATCAGCGTGTTTTGTCACAAATACACTCAAAAATATTGCCATTGAGCTGCGCATTATTAGCTAACGGGCGTGTGACAGATTGTGCTAGTTGATAATGTTTATGAAAGGCCTGCTTCCCGTTCCTGACATCCAAACAACAGCCCATGCTCGAACTGCTGGTGCTCTCTAAACACGAATAATCCTACGTGGCAGCAAAAGGTAGCAAGCTTTTAGAGTCTCTAGCGCACTCACCTTTAGACGCACGGTATGCTGCCCAAGTTCCCGAGTTGATTTCGCTTACTTAATATGAGGAATGCTTACCCTTGGCAACGGAAGCTGTTAGACTCAGCTTGGGACCCGCGTCTGACCAGACGACAGCCCCAAAGAAGGATGCCGCGCTTAGAGAGCACCTGCGGGATTTTCTGGTGACAGCGCCTAGGGACGCCTGGGGACAGCGACCGACGACGGACGGAACCAAGGGCGCCCGTTCGGGCGGATAAAGAGACGGAGCCATCAAGTGATTGCCCGTTTCCGTGAGGAGCCGGCCCCACCGTAGAGAGCTCACCGCAGTTGAGGCCCGTGGAGTCGCAAGGACCCCATGTGTTTTCAGCGAAACGGAGCCGCTTGCACCCCTGTTGCTGCACTGCACGAATTAGCAGCGGAATTGCAATTTCTCCTCTCCCGTTTCCACGGGTTGAGTCTGCAATGAGTGACTCCGCCTGCTGCAGTGGTGTGCAAATTTGATTGGTGCACATATTGGCGAATTGTGCGTCCTGTTGGACTGGCCTCCATCTGATGGAGGGGCAGAACCGTGCGGGATTTAAGGATGGTGCCGAGTGCTAAAGGCCACTCTGGGCCCAGTCGAAAAGTCTCATCCAGTCGTTGGACGCTATGAACTCTTAAATTTTGACTCTCCTTCTTCAGTATGTAAATAAGTTTGTAAAAGTCCCATTAAACCCGATTGTTTTGGTTTTTCCAACCTTCGAAGATTCAGTCTTTTCTTAACGCGAAGACTCAACACGCTACCAACGGAGCCCGTGTTCTAGATAGGCTGTGCACCACGGCAAGGTATATATCCACTGCAAAGCATATTAACTTGATCCAGTTGGCAGTGGTTCTTAAACGCGGCGCCGAATGACCCTAGGTTAGCAAATAGAGGAGATTGGAACCTCGATTAAAATCTTCGTAACTGCTAGATCTTTGCGTATTCTGAAGAGGCAATTCGTTTCCAATGCCAACCGTAGGTATTCCATATCTTTAAAGATAGAAATCTACCCTAGTATTTGGGAAGCATATCTTGCCCCTTAGAGGGAGTGCGCTTGAGGACAGCTTGGCTCTCTTTTTACTCCTTTCGCGTTTAGAGAAACCTGATGAAACATACTATGCTGTACTAGACAGGGCCCACAATCCAAACGCGGACTGCCCAGCTGCGATACTGACTCCATACCAATCCAGCTTTTGCAAGCCCCGCCCGTTATTTCAGCCCGCTCAGCAATAGGGCCGCCCGCCTCTTATCAAGGCCAATCTTATTTACTAGATCTATGATTCTGATCTACTAGATTATGAAATAATATATAATATAGAACATAGACTGTATACAATTGGTATATTTCTGGATCTTCAAAAAGCCTTTGATTCGGTGGACCATGAGATATTATTAACCAAGCTGTACGACTGCGGAATACGAGGTGTTGCATTAGACCTAATGAGAAGTTATTTAAGTAATCGATCCCAATATGTTACAATGAATAATGCATCTTCGTCGGTAATGCATGTGCTCTATGGCGTGCCACAAGGATCAATCCTTGGACCGATACTGTTCAATATGTACATCAATGACATATGCAGTATACCAAATTCGCCAAAATTAATCATGTTCGCAGATGATACAAATATATTTTTCTCTGGCAGATCTCTCACTCCACTTCAGGATACAGTGAATAACTACCTCAACTTATTGTCCCTCTGACTAGATACTAATAAGCTACGGTTAAATGGCAAAAAGACTAAATATGTCATCTTTTCACCAATTAATAAGCCGGTATGTAGTAAAATCATCATACGTTTCCGCGATAACTCATTAGATCAGGTAACGACGCAAAACTTTTTGGGAGTATGGTTTGAAAGTAGCTTATCCTGGAAAACACATGTCAGCCATCTAGCAAGGGAACTAAGTCAAGCAGTTGGCTGTTTGTATAAGGTTAAAAACCTTGTTCCGCTTTGGCTAAAAAAAAATGCTGTATTACTCTCTGTTCTACTCCCGTCTCTCATACTGTGCATTGGTCTGGGGAACAACAACAGGTCAAAATTATAACAAATTAATTTTATTGCAGAAGAAAACTCTGAGAATATTTGAAAATGTTTATGGCAAGCCTCAACTTCTTCCCACAAGTCCGCTCTTTATAAAGCATTTATTAATCAAAGCAAACCAAGTTTATTACTTCAAACTCTTACAGTATATAAAGAACAACAAGCTCTACACTACAACGAATCCTGAACCATGGTCACAGTATTCTCTCCGCAAAGGACACAGAAGGACACCCATTACAAGAACAAACTGTGGCCGGCAACATACAGACTTCCAGATACCTTTGTTGTTGAATCGTGTTGATGAATTAGTCAATTTTACGAAACCAATGTCCAAACATTTTCTAGAAACCCTATTGCTCAAGCATGACTTTGTATTTGTGTAATTTTGTGCTGTTTCTTTTGTTTTGTTGTACCTGAAATTGTATGTCTGTTTTTAGTATTACCGATTTTCTTTAGTAATGTTTCTTATAACAACATGTCTTGCTTTCAATATAGCTAGATGTTCTGTTATTGCAAAGCAATCAGCAATTCTATGTTAGTCTATTTTGTAAGTATTTATGTGTTCATGCATGGCGCAAATGTATGTGACCAAAGATTGTGTGCTCTTTACCTGCTCGCTCAACGTCATCCGGAGCGAAAGCCATTGTCAGGCACTGCAGCCTTTAGCTTTCGCTCCGGCTTCTGTAACAGAAAGGAACAAATAAAGAGAAAGAAAGAAAGCATACGCACAATGCTGGTGCCACGCCACACAGGCGTCCAAATTTAGGCACTGCTACAACCCAGGAAAAACAAACTGAGGGTAAACGCGAAGTATTCCACAACTAAACGCACTTTATACGCAATGAAACGGTGAGTCGCCAATGCAATTCAATTATTTAAAGAGGGAGTAAAACCATTGCTTGTCGTACAGGCCCCCTGTCACAAAATAATCGCCCAAGAACATGCCCTGCGATTTTTTGTTTTCTAAATAGCAAGCATTTTCATTTTATTCGCTTTAAAAAAATTCTTCACGAGTGAATAATTAGGAAGGCAATAAAAAAATGGTACATAACTGGCAGACAACATTCAAAAATACATTTGTTTTCTCACAGCACATCGACAAGCCAACCTCAAAAGCAGTGCCTTACAGCTTCATTCTTAATTCCCAATTGCATTGTATATAGAAAATCACGAACCGTAAAGAGATGGAGTTGTCAGTGTACTTACGCCTTCCGCGCATGGCAGGCGCTCCCAGATTTGTCTATTTATATTGTGCAGTCGCCTTTTCTAGCTAAAAAACCGCGAAGGCTGTTTCTAACGTACTTGAATAGTGAAAGCGACGAGGGTTTGTTTTTCACAATAACTAAATGCAAAAGCTTATATTCGGTAAAAATCTATCATGGATGAAGTCGGCCAACCAGGAATACATTAACTTGCGGTGCCGGAATAATAAAGACAGTGAGAGACAAGCCGAGACGATGTATTGTCTTTTTCTACCGGGTGAGTGTTATTTTGCCTTTGGGGCCGACCGGCAAATCGAGTTCTTGGCACCGGCGTGAGACAGGAGCTAAGCTCGGTTGTCAGCTCGTTGTCCACGGCTGCTCTATGACCACTCCGCTGCTGCAAACTCTTAACAGCATTGAGTTTCAACAAACATAACTTAAAATATACACGCCCAGTGATAAGGTGTAGTTGCTCATCTGCTTTTAAAAAGCTGTTTATTTGCCACAACCATGAATAGAGGCCGAACTTCACGAAGGACGCACAAAGGGAAGACGAGACACAGGCACTGTCTTCTCTTTCGTCGTCTTTCCTTTCTGCGCTTTTCGTGACGTTCGCGCTGTTTTTATTGTGTGTCAATTTCAAACTCTTCCCACAACATAAATCTTCTTAGTCACGAATTATTACCTAAGCCTAAAATCAAATCTGCATGCATCCTCATAGACTCATCTAATAACTTGCCCATAAAAATTCTTCGGCCCTGTCTTTGCTTAAGGTTGCCTTGAAATCAGATTTGCCCACAGACGTGCACGCCCTTCACCTAAGCGCACCCAAGTTTTCGCTTTCTTCTCGATGAGTGCTACAGCATAAGTGTAAAGCGCTATTATGCACCGCTTACGGTATAATAGCTTCTTCATTCCATCTCTGTTTCTTTTCGTGTTCAGCAGCGAAATCATTGTGGTTCGCTTATTTATTAAAACAGATGCTTGGGCAAGTTGGTAACTCATTTTCACCGGAACAGCACGCACTAAGACACGGACACGAAGGGAGACACGACACACACGAGCGCTGACTTTAAACTGGTGTTTATTGTTTGGAACGATGCATATATGCAGTTCCAACAACACAAGGAAAACAAACCATTCATTCATAGATTCATAGTCAATTCATGCATGCCGCACTGAACAAGGACGATAGCAACATTATCATTTTCCCTTCGCTAAAAATGCCCATTCTTTAGAACCGATCGATAAAGAAGGGGTACTGACGCATGCGTCTTTAGACCAGGCGATGTGCGCTGCTTCGATTATTTCTCGTGTTAATTGGTCACTGTGTTTACTTAAAATTTGTGTGCGAGTGAAGTCAGGGTGGCAAGTTTTGTTTTCACAGTCTCTACAATGGATCCCGAGATGCCCTTGTACTGTGTTATGCACGTTATTATTGCGCTCCTTCAAGCGTTCATTGAGGCATCTCCCCGTCTGACCCACATACAGCTTGCCGCATGACAAGGGAATGGCATACACTACACCTTCTTAACATGACACGAATCGATTTTCATGCTTGATGTCGCATTTTCTGGGAACGAAATCAGTGTTAACCATTTTGCACATCTTCCCAAGCTTATCCGGAGCCGAAAACATGACCTTAACACGTGCTCTATTCGCTATCTTTTTTAGTCTGTGGGAGAAATGATGAATGTAAGGCACAACAGTAGTTTTTCTTTTTCTTTCCGCGCCCCTGAATCTGCCTGCTCCTCTTTTCCATTTTTGCTCAAGCTACTGAGAATAGATTCGGACACTGATACTAGTAGCTGCTTGGGATAACCAGCCTTAACGAGCCGATCAGTTTGGAGAAGGAAAATATCGTGCATGGAGTGCATGCAAGATTTGTTAAGCGCGTTGTGATAGCATGACTTCGCCACGACAAGTTTTACCAGCTTAGAATGAGATGACGTAAAAGAGAGCAATGGCTTTCTGCTTCGTGGCTGGTAAGACCAACACATGTGATGGTGCATTAATCTGAGTTTGAGGTCTAAAAATTGGATGGCATTGTTTCCTGGCACTTCAGTAGTTAATATGAGGGGATAAAGGCACTCAACAAAGTTAGCTTTGATCTGCGTAAAGACTGCGTCAATGCTTCCACATTAGAGTCTATAAAAACAAGAAAGTCATCAACATAGCGAAAACATTGTACAGCTTTTGACTCTTTCAATTTTTCTTGAAGCCTTCTACCCTTTTGTGCTAACAACAAGTCACTAAGCACGGGAGCTGTGCATGACTCGATGCAAACTCCTCGTGTTTGCAGGTAAAACTCACTTTCCCAAGAAATGAAGGTAGAAGTTAAATACACTTGAAGTAGTTATAAAAAGCCGTCGGCGGATATGCCGTTCTTGTTTTGGAATTCAATTACTCCTTGCTGGCCAATACATTCTTCTAAGCACGCGAAAAGCTCGTCATATGGTAGTGAATAATATAGGTCCTTGACGTCAAAAGAGCAGGCCATCAGTCCTTTGTTATTGTTAGTTTCTAAAAACTGGATTACATCCTGCGAATTTTTCACCTGCAAAGGATCGTCCAACGTGAGCGAATTTAAGATCTTCTTTAGAAAAACGGCTACATGAAAATCGAAAGCATGAAAATCGATTCGTGTCATGTTAAGAAGGTGTAGTGTATGCCATTCCCTTGTCATGCGGCAAGCTGTATATGGGTCAGACAGGGAGATAGCTCAATGAACGCCTGAAGGAGCGCAATAATAACGTGCATAACAAAGTAAAAGGGCATCTCAGGATCCATTGTAGAGACTGTGAAAGCAAAACTTGCCACCCTGACTTCTCTCGCACACAAATTTTAAGTGAACACAGTGACCAATTAACACGAGAAATAATCGAAGCAGCGCACATCGCCTGGTCTAAAGACGCATGCGTCAGTAGCCCCTCTTTATCGATTGGTTCTAAAGAATTGGCATTTTTAGCGAAGGGAAAATGATAATGTTCTTAACGTCCTTGTTCAGTGCGACATGCATGAATTGACTATGAATATACGAATGGATGGTTTGTTTCCTTTGTGTTGGTGGAACTGTATATATGCATTGTTCCAAACAATAAACACCAGTTGAAAGTCAGCGCTCGTGTGTGTCGTGTCTCCCTTCGTGTCCGTGTCTTAGTGCGTGCTGTTCCGGTGAAAAATCGCTTATTTACGTCCAGGTCAAAAAAAGGCACCTGATCTAAAAAGCACGAGGTATAGCTTAGGAGCCTACCTGTTGAAAGCGGGGTTAAAAGTAGGAACACCAAAGTAAAGAAACAAAACCCCTACCGCAACCTCTCACCATCGCTGGCAGGCGCGGAGAGAAGTCGACGCAGCATGCGTCGTGTTCGCTGTGCGTGTGCCATGAAAAAGCCCTCAACATCGCAGGAAAAGAACCAAGCGATGGCTGTCATGACCGCTTAATCGGGTCACTAGATTGCCGTTCATCTCAACTGTTGTTTCTGCGTCTTCATTTCACAGCTCTACTGTGCGGGACACCCGATAGGCTCTATTTTTCTTTCGTGCTACCGCTCAGGAGATGCACAAGCATTAACCTTTAGCTTTAGTTTATTGCATATAATAGCCTAATGTTTACCGGAGAAGGTAGACATCAACGTTTAACACCACTCGAAGCACGCACGTGTGTACATCGGTGCCATTACGTTCCTCAACGATCACCCACGCGAAAATGTCCCGCTGGCAGTCTGCACGTCGTAATCGCACACCGCAACACACTGAAGTGGTTATAGTAATCTCGTACGTAGGTACGCTCAAACAATGTATATGTTCCAACAGCAAGGATATCCTTTTAGGCTTATCAATCCACAGTTATTTCGCGAGCGCTCACCGTCCTGCTAGCGACTCATGCCCACGCGAGAAAGGCGTTCCTATTGTGGCGTGCCGACCATGTACCGAATCACCGACGTGTGACACCAAAATGACTCTCTTCGGCCCCATCGTTTTTTCTTTCTCCTTACGTGAAGCAAATACAAACAGTCAGAGTTTGTCACGAACGATTTCTCTTTATGGTACGCACGCAACAAGCACCTGGCCCTACAGCCAGAAGCGAAGAGGCATGAAAAACAAAAGCCCTGAAACATTAACCTCAGGCATCCTGCAGCACAGGAAAAGCAGAAGATCAAGAGAAAAAGCGAACAAAGGACAGGCTCAGCAAAACTCAGTGGTGCGTAGAGACCGCTCGCACGACGTGACGGGAAGCTTGAACTTGGAATGGGCCGCGGCCTCAGTCGTATTGACTGTTGTCCGGCATCGAAGGAGTACGGCCAAGAGTTCGCTGGTGCGTGTTGGCACGGGCCTCGCATCCTCGGAGCTTGACCGCGATGCTACCACCTGCACCCCTTACGTTCCATGATCCCTTGGACGCCGGAAGTTGACGTCAGTTGCGAAAGAACTGTTGCCATTTTACTTATTTCTGCACGGTAGTTGGCTCTTCTAGCGGGAACTGATGGAAATGTGACAATAAAAAGTTTTCTTTTTTTAACCGTTAAAAGTTCACAAAGCGCATACCACTATATAACATCGAACTGCTGAGGGATTTTGAATCGGTACAGCTTTTTATTTGCGGCATCTTTTGTGCAGTACTCACAGAAAATGTTTTCCAAAATTAGAGGCCTAGCAGTCTGATTCGCGCGTCAACGCAGAGGTCATGAATGCATATGATATTCAATTTTCGAATATATATGTCATAAAGAACGTACACTCGCACATGAAAATGCCCGAGCACACTTCTGCTATGCTGTATAGCTCATGTTCTTCCTAAATTCCACGCTTGTACGTCGCCTTTCAAGCAGCGTGCGCACGGCGACTGGAGTCATCTATCCTCTCTTTGGGGATGACTTCACTGTGATAAAGTAAAAGATTAGCCACCGCGGTGCCTTAGTGGTTGAGGGGTAATTTTTAATTATTTTTTGTTTCTTTCTCCATTTCTTTGCTTCCATGGCTTCCCCTCAAACGCAATCAGATGTCATGATTTGTTTCCCTTCTGATATAGTCTTCCATTGCAATATCTACTTGACCAGGATATTTTTTCGTACATTGTAGATTCGCTGCGAGAACATCGGCAAGCATTATCTTTCATAAAGAAAGCTGGTGAGGCATTTCTGAAAGGAAGAGGTCGGGGAGGGTTCCAAGCAGATGACTTACACAAGCAATGAATGACTGAACAAGAACAAAGCGGAAGCAAGCTAGAGTATTATCACCCTTGCTCGCTGTTCTATAAGCGTGTCCTTGTGTGCTCTCAGGTTCCATTTCTCTTTTCAGGAGGCGATGAAAACCATTGGTGTTGCACTGGCGTAAAACTGTGGAGTGTCGTCCTTTCCAAAAGGACATCAGTTATAGAAATAATCTTGACCCCTAGCAATAAATTTCTGATATTGCTTCAATTGTCTCGACATGGCCCTAGAAGTGTGATGGTGACGTTTTAGATCGGAGTTGATAGAAAAAGAGTGGCAAGTATGAATTGTAAGCCTTTCCTCATACGCAATCTCCGTGCCTTGCGTCACCAGACTTCTACATATTCCGCAAGAAGGCTACAAGAAGAGGTGATGATATAACTGGTACTTCACAGTAACAACACTATGGCTTATATTTTGTTCTTGCAGGCATATCCTATCTCCTTTTGTTTTGTCTACGCTGGCTTCTCGCCAGACAGTCACTGACAGACTGTTTCGCTGTTGTCAACAGCAGGGGCTCATTTTTCGACGAAGACGTCAAGCAGGGTCGAGTGCACCACCTGCCACTGACGGACGAAGCGTTAATCAGATTTATTAATTCTGAATAAAGGGCGGTGCCGAACTACATGTTCCTTGTCACATTTTTCAGGTGGATTGCTAAGTACTAATTTTACATCACACGAGGCAAAATTGGACGTTCCTCCGTCTCTAAAAAGGAGACTGCATTCTAGGTAAACATTTTCTAAATGCGCTACTTCGAGATGACATTTTACTAATAATTTATGAAAAATAAATTGCCAAGAATTGTGTTGGAATTAAACTGCAACAGTAGCAAGGCAAAAGCATGGACCTGTAAGTGTAGGTTCATTATTCAAGCATAGCGAAACGCGAAAGAGAGTAGCGAGCGAGCACGCGTGTTTTCTCCATCATGCTTTGATGTTGCGTTAACTTCGCGCTTGTCTACCACTATCATGACACTACCAGTACTGCCAGAATGCGCTGCATTTCAAAGCCCGCAGTTCATTTTATACCCAATGCGAGCAGTTTCTAGCCATGCGTGTGGAATCTTGTGTTAGTAGTTTCGTTTCAATGGTCTAGATATCCGCATACTTGCTGTCGTCGCTATCATAGTAAGAGTCAAATGACTTTGAAGAGCCTAGAAGAACTGCCAAACTCCACCGCTTTTCCTGAAAAGGAGAACTTTCCAACCAAAACAGAGCATCATTAAAATATACAGAGGCCCAGCACTCTCAGTCGGCACTAAATTCGGGAATTAGGAGTTGTCAGGAAAATCATGGTCGTTGTTGGTAAAAACGGCCACTTCGTGATATTCATACAGTAAGCTGGGCGAGATATATTCCTATGCGAGTGCTGTACCGCGTGAAACTGCAGTGAGCCAGCCAAACCAGCGAGGTGGACGATGACGGCACCTGACACGTAGCCGTGGATCCGAGGAGCTGCGGTGGATCCATGGATCCGAGGTAGCTGTGCTGCCCATAGTGAGCCAGAAGAACATCCGGGAAGCCGAAGCATACATGGAGCAGCGGGTGGTACACAGCCCCGAAATGAAGTACAGACGTCCGGCGGTCATCATATAGTCGAGGTCCAGGTGACGCTGGCCTGAGACGTTGCAGGTGAGCAGACAGGTTGTAAAGCAGTATGTCGCACTTGAGCGCCTGAATTCTGGCGTCAATGAGAGTGATTGTAGCATCGAAATAGTGGAATGTGGGCAGCGGCGGTACGAAGTGTGGCTCAACCGGGTGTCGGGCCAGGGGAAAATGTAGTTCTTCCGTTCACCAGAAATGTGGCGTCCCAACTCGGGACGACCATGGCCATATTTATTTGTCTGAGGAGTGAACCCCGGCAACGAAGGAGAGTTGAGAAGCTGCGTTTGCACTGCTGAAACCCAGAGACCGTTATGAGACGCGCGAGGAGCGGTGACGCTCTTCTTCGATGCGCGTTCTAACACGTGCTGTGAACGCCGCGGGGGTCGGCTCAACTGTTAGTCATGTAAGCGGTCTGCGGTGTGATTTATATTTCGATGTGCAGCCGTGCACCACCCGAGAGAACTCTGTGTTCTTTTTTACTACAAATAAAGCCTATTACAGGCTGTTACTTTCCTCTGGCGATAGCCGAAAGGTTCGTCTACGTCCTCTTTACACGGTTCATCATTAAACAAAATGATGTAAACAGTGTGTGCAAACAGGGTGCCTCGCACCAGGAAAAATATGGAGAATTCTGTTTATACATCACAAAGGAAAATAAAGCATCTGCTGCTGGAAAGTGAACTTCGCTATATTACTCAATGCAAAACAAAAAAATTCTGTTCTGATTGGAGTAGACGTGCCTTTTTCTTAAATATGACAAACCTCTACAGCCACTACATGGAGGCTTTTATAAACTACTACGTTGGAGCCTACTTTGTTTGCTTATTGGTCACCCTTTGCACATCACCCTGTGCCGCAACAAGCTCTTGCTCGACACTGTAAGCAGTTGTTTCGCTTACACGCCGTAAACTACCCCTTTAATTCCGCCTGGCTTCGCATGTCAGCAAAGATTCATTGCTACGTCTAGAAGTTAAAAGCTCTTCGAATACTTCTGTAGAATTTCCGCTGTGGAAGAACCTTTGGAGTGCGCTGTGCACATATATTTAAGGGGGAATAAAAACAAGAGAAACACTACGGAGAACTTCTGGTTTTTCTCGTTATTGAACCGAATCAGCCGAATTCGAAGAAATCTTAATCAGTGTAAAACGAAGCACCATGCCGGGGAAAGCGAGGAAACGCCTAGCACGTTCGGAGAAGGCATTAGTGGTCCGAAGCTGTGCGCGCTTACAATTGAAATTGATGCTCGATTCCAGGAAAAAAGAACTAGTTCGACAGCGTAATCTCGTTGGATTACGTTTGGAGAAATTCTCTTGGGCCAAAGGGGGAAGAGAGGATGTGAATGTTCCGGGAACTGCTCCGGCACCCCGACGTGCTTGCTAATCAGAGGAGCGTTCGCTGGAATGCCAAGGCTTAACACAGCCGATAACCGTCGCATAGTAGGAGCGTTTATTCTTTCGAATCTAGCTCCCCGCTATTCCGGGAACTTTACAGCCTATACGAAAGAGCGGCAGATAACTTCTGCGCCGGTGTGGAAAATGAGCCCTCGTGTAAAAAATGGTAGTACTAGTGCGTACCGAAGGGGACGAGAGTTAGGCAAACTATTTTGTGATCTAATTTTGCTCTGGACTCACGTGAACTATGTGCTCTGCAATCGATTAAGTTAATCAGCATCCTACGGCCTTCGTTTCTATAGCGAGGCCAACGTGGAAGATTTGGAAGGCAGCCCGGTCCAGGTCCCAAAGGTTTTAGTTGAGAGAGCTCGGGCATGGGCTTCCGCCAATGCAGATCCGGACTGAGGACCCGACAAATCTCGCCCCTTACCTCTCTAACCCCTTTTCCTTGAATAAATGTTTGCTACTACTACCCCGTCGCTTTTTTTTACAGACGTTGCCAGAATAACGCTTCTCTGCAGTTAAGCACCGGGGCCGAAACTTGAAGTGGCCTAGCAAATCTTATTACCTGTAGTCCCACGCAATAACTACAGAAGGAAACTATCTGGAAGTGTATAACGGGGAACACGACCACTTATATTTTTAAATTTCGTGGCAATCAATATTTAGTTTTGAAGAGACGCTGTACATTTTCTGTCTGAGCGGAATCAGGTTGTCAGAAAACTAATGAAAACACAAGTCCCCAAGTTTGCAATGTAAGAACTCAAAACACTTTTCGAGTTCGTCCTCTAGCTGTCTTCTGTCAACAAAAGCAAAAGGTCGTAAGTTTATCCACGTTCGAGAAGGGCCTGGTGAAAGATTTTTGCTAACCGCGTAGGCGGTAGCAGGTCCTCGAACTGCTTCGGCAAATCCTGGGAGGAGGACTTTATCGTTTCAGAGACGCCGTCATGTCATGTCTGCCTTTAAAAACAATGAACTGCGCATTTATTGATAATAAATTTAACTTAAATAAATAGGAAGCCAAAGACGCGTGGTAAAACCGGGCTTGACACATTGGCTTCTTTCCAACGTGACTGTCGTCCTCGCCGTCCAAGTTTTCCATGCAAACAAACTAGCACTTGGCTCTTGTTCTAAACTGCAATACAAATGCTCTTGCATCTTGCTTACTGCGCACAACAGAACAAAAAGGCTGGCGTGACAAGAAACATACATGTAGAAGAGAAGCACGAACTGACAGCTATTTACCTAACCCATAATTCTTAGTGGACACACGTCCTCTAGCGGATTCTGTGTCGAGGTTTGATGAATACTCTTTCTTTAGATGGTGCACGTGTGGTCGTACCTCTATTTATTACTCTGTTTTCTTCTTGATAGTTCTTTTTCAGTTCCAGTGAAAGCAATAGAAGGATCGGTAAACCGGTTCTCCGAGCCGACTTCTAAAATTCTATATGCTTCTGTAATCTATCATTCCGCCAATTCATTTGCATAACCTGTCATAGTGGCATAGACAAAAGCGGATAACGCTCGTGCCTAGCAGAATACGTTGTCAGATTCGCTAGGAGTGCAGCCCTTAGCAAAAACTAATACGTTTGGAATATACGGTGGGCTATTTAAATTGTATTTTAAACATATTTTGTATTCATGAATGCACTAAAAATATGTAGGAAATACGTTCCTGAAATTTCATGCTTGGTATTCGGAATATATTTTTAAAATGTGCCAAAAATACCTCACTTCAATCAATCAATCAATCAATCAATCAATCAATCAAACGTTTTATTTTCATCACAAATTGATGAGGAATGGTTCAGGCAAAAAGTGGAAACAACTTCCACTTGAAACAGCCTGAACCCCCCGTATACATGACTTGCAGCGCGGGGGGGACACGTGTACAAAACAAAACAAAAAAAAAGAACACGAATAAGATTTGCGTGTTAAATAAAGAGCAAAAAATTTGGCACTTAAGCTGTACATTCTAGTAATACAAAAAACATGTCAAGCAAAGCGGTCACTAGATCTCAAATATAAAAAAAAAGTGCGTCAAGTGATTAAAATGCGGTCTCAGGCACAAACAACATAAATAACATTACAATCGTAAACATATGTCCCGGATGTCTCTCTGATTGCAGGTGTCAATACAGACGTTGTTCAAGGTAAGCTTATTTAGCAGTGTTGGAACGCTATGGCGGAGCATTTGATGACCATATGTAGTGCGTGAAAAGGGGATCCACCAAAATTCAGGATTTCGAAGAGTATATGCTGGGTCATTTGGTTTTAGCGCGCACATGTCCAGAAAGCTGTCGTGGATATGGTGAAGCGATTTTTTATACCTTGTCGCTAAGTAATATTCGTAGAGCTTTGAAATTTTGAGGATATTGAGGCGGGTAAACAACTCATCTGTGTGAGCTCGGTATTCAGCGTTTGCAATAAAACGAATTGCTTTCTTTTGCACACGAAAAAGCTTTTGGATATTTGTTTCCGTGGTACTGCCCCAGACCAAAAACAGTAACTGAGATAGGGCAAAAACAGTGCATTGTACACTATGAGTTTGATTGACACTGGTAAACAGGAGCGATATTTTGCAAGAACACCCGTGCATTTTGAAAGTTTAGATACAACATTGTCAATCTGAGCATTCCAACTCAAATTTTCGTGAAAAATAACTCCTAGTGCTTTAACAGAAGGTGAAACGTTTATAATGGAGTCCCCCATGCATAAATCAAAGTTTTTAGAAATTACACGTTGCCTAGTGTGGAATATGACTGCTTTTGTTTTTTGTGTATTTATGATTAGAGAATTATGTTCACTCCAAGCCCTCAGTTTGTCTAGCGTACTGTTTACAACTGGAATTATTGAATCAGGAGTGTCGCCTTTAAAAAGCATAGTTGTATCGTCTGCGTATATTATGTACTCTGGTGTGTTGTCGATGTTCGTGATGTCATTTATGTACAAAAGAAACAACAGCGGACCTAAAATGCTTCCCTGTGGAACGCCGGTTTTAACAGTCAAAAAAGATGAGGCCTGCTTTGTTATTACTACACATTGAAGGCGATGCTGCAAATACGACTTTATAAGAGACAGAGGAGTGCCTCGAATGCCTAGAATTTCCAATTTTCTTAATAAACGCTGGTGGTTAAGGCGGTCGAATGCCTTAGAAAAATCTATAAATATACCTAGACATATCTGTTTATTTTCAAAAGCACTCAAAATAATCTCTTTTTGCTTCAACAAGGCGGTTTCAGTAGACTTGCCCTCCAAAAATCCGTGCTGGTATGAAGATAGTAAAGAAAATTTAGCGCAAAACTTTGTTAGTCTACTGTGGATAACCTTTTCTAAACCTTTAGAAAAAACTGGTAGGATGGAAATGGGCCTATAATTTGACATATTATTTTTGTCTCCACTTTTAAAAAGCACACTAACTTTAGAAATCTGCATTAATTTGGGAAAGTGCCCAGAAAACAAAGCAAGGTTATATATGTAGGTAAGTGCGGGAGCTACCAAACTGATAACATGTTTTACCGGTCCTATTTGAATGCCGTCAATATCACAGGCTTTACTGTTCTTGAAAGAGGTAAAAATGCTGCAAATTTCATGCTCATCAGTTGGTCCAAGAAAAATACTGTCAGTATTACGTCTTATATCTAGCCCCACGGTGTCATATGATGGCACATTTCCAACAATGTCTATGAAAAAGTTATTGAATGCTTCTGCCAATTCTGATCCTTGTACGTGGTGCCCTTTATGAATTAATCCACTGACAGGAGGTACAGTTGATGCACGACAAAATAAATGATTAAGATTTTTCCAAACGTCGCTGCTTCCCTTACAGGCTTCAAATTTATCATGCAAGAATGCTCTTTTCTCGCGCTTTAAAAGAGCAGTCACCTTATTTCGATATTGTTTGTAGTTCGCCAAGTCACTCAAAGATTTAGTACTCAGAAATTTTTTTAAAAGATTTGTTTTCTTTCTTATCATCTTTAGATGCGTTTTTGTAATCCAGGGCTTGCGGTTTTTTCCCTTTATCCTGACAGTCTTTTCTTCGAAATGTTTTTTATAAATTGTTTTAAATATAGAAATGAACGACTCGTAGGCTGCATCCACGTCCTCAGAGTGGTACACATCATCCCAGCTAATGTTTGTGATGCTCGTTAGAAACGCGCCAAGTGTAAGGGGTGTAATATTCTGTATGGTAAAGGAAGGTTCATCGTGCGCTACTTTACGAGTGTCTTCTATGAGCATGAAAATAGGAAAATGGTCACTAATATCACTACAAAGGACACCCGAATGCACATGGCTTGCGTCAATATTCGAGATAAATAAATCGATTAAAGTTTCTGTGCGGACGGTAATACGGGTCGGAGTTTCTGTAAAAACAGTGAGTGCATTTGACTCTAGGATCGAAAATAACTCTGCACGAGCAGGCGAGGGTTTAAGAATATCGATGTTAAAATCTCCTGCAAGAATAACTTTGAACCTGTTTTTGTTCACGGATTCCAGGATATTGTCAAGGAAAACGAAGAAATTACTTAAATTAGAATCAGGAGGCCGGTAAATTACACAGCACATGTAACTACGAGACTTCAAAGTTAGACACTCAATATCTGCATTGATCATGCTGAGCTCTGGGATCAGTTCGAAACCCAGTCCATATTTTGCCAGAACTGCCACACCACCACCAATTTTGTGTGATCGGTTCAGAAAAAAGGTTTGATAACATGCAGGTTTGTATACTTCTTCCTTTGAGGTATACCATGTTTCTGTTAACATAATCACGTCGAAGTCAAAAGAAAATTCATTTAAAAAGGTAGCCAATTCTTCTTCTTTATGTCTTGCGGAACGGATATTAAGGTGAAAGCATGTCAGCCTGATATCTTTGTGGGAACGGACAGCGGCATTTACATCAGATGGGGGCACCGCAATTTCCATTTAAACAATCTTATCAAGGTCCTGTGTTTGTCGGATATGAATGACATCAGATGACTCGTCTTTCTTTGCAAGCACCTTTCCGTTTTTGATCCAAACAAAGCTCCACTTGTGTTCCTTCCTTTTTGATATGGCCATTCCAAGTAACTGCTTAACTGCCGGGCATAAATGTTCATTGATAAAAACAGGGGCGCCGGGGGAGTGGCCAAGATCGTCTGTCGAAATGCGCATCTTTTTCGCCTTCTGCAGCACTGCATCACGCTTGGAGCGGGGCCGGAATTTGACAACAATATTCGGCTCAGCATCCGAGTTCTTTGTTGGCACGCGGTGACAGATTTCAATGTCATCATCACCAATGGGCACGTGCAGAAGTTCCCCAATGTCGTGAAGAATCTTCGAGACTTCGAGCACTTTTCAAATACGTGAAAAAATATGTATGCAGTTTTAGCATCTTGTCAGTGTATTAAAAGTGTATTTTCGGAAATATGAAATTAATTCATCGAAAGTATACTTCAATTCTAGAAAACGGGCAGCCCTTGTAAACGTATATGTATGCAGTTTTAGCATCTTGTCAATCTATTAAAAGTGAACTTTCGTAAATATGAAATTAATTCCTCCGAAATATACTTCAATTCTAACAAACGGGCAGTCCTTTTAAACATCTTTGCACACTTCTAGCTGCCGTTGAACAGTCGAGGGCGCGAAATCGCGTTTCGGGAAATGGCATTTGCGTGTCGTCAATGTATTTGAAGTGCACTTCCGTAAATACGCAATTAATTTGTCCAAAGAACACTGAAATTCTAGCAAATTGGCAGTCCGCGTTAGCATGTTTGCAGCGCACTACAAGCTGTCGTTGAACAATCTAATGCTCAGAATCGAGTTTCGGGATCGCATTTTGGTGCTGGCCATCTATTTAAAGTGTAATTTCGTAAATACGCAATTAATCCGTCTGAAGTATATTTAAATTCTAACAAATGGGTTGTACGCGTAAACATATTTGCATTACACTTCAAGCTACCGTGGAACAATCTAGGGCTCGAAATGACGTTTAAGTGAAGAGTGAAAACTTTCCCTTTCTTGTCATCCTTTCGTTTATGGTAACCACTAGCAGGAAGGTGATCACCACTTATACCCCTGCTACACGGGCGCTTCGAATGCCTTCCAACCGAATGTCATCTAACGATGCTACACGTGTTCTGTCTAAGGGAGTGCTTGAAGATAATATTACGCCAATGAATATTAACCACGTCAGCATGAAATTTCCTCGGGAGTGCGCCGATGAGGACGACTGCACTCATACTGTTGTTTACATCGCTTTTTTACATAACATATAAAACGCAATCTGCGCTTTCATTCTATTAAACAATCTGTTTTCTTTTTTACTGGTTGTACTCGTGCTTGTTTACGCAGTGCGACAATGTGTGGGAAGCGATGATGCGATCGCACGCCTGAGGAAGCCGGGTTGTTGACATCGCGCAGGACTGGCGCTTCTCGCTTCTTACCAGTACTTTTTTTTAAACTACTTTATCCAGAAGTATGTCTGGCGACTGTTATCCACAAGCTAGCGACGGCGACGACTACTGCTGGCCGTAAAGCACGGCTCGGCAGTGTGGGTCACACCGGCGATTCCCGTTCATCGTACGCGTGCCCTGCGATGTAAGCAATAGTTGATTTCAGGTCACTGTTGCCAAAACTACACCTGGTGACCATTTACATTCGCTAAAGCTTGTGATTCGCTCTTCACAACCGCCGAAATCACAGATCCAACCCTGCGGACTCGCTGGGCCTAGTCGTCGCGGAAGGGAACAGAGCCGTCGTCGGCTGAAATTGATTTGGCAAGCGCTTATCGCTGGTGAGTGTTCAGGTGTGCACACGTGAAATATAGCCGTTCATTTCGCTCATTTAGAAGCGCGAGCATATACACACCGCTACCTCATCACCGTGCTCTCGCTCAGCCGCCGACAAGGCTGACCGTCCGCCGACCGGATTCGTCGGTGTCGTTGGCCTGAAAAACGTGTCCCTCTAGAATCATGTTATAGTAAACTAGATATTTCACTATACTTACATGCTGTTGTTCAGCGTGATATATACTGTCGTTGTCGGACTAGTGTGACCGCCGTCGTCGTCGTCGCTGTACAATGAAAACGAGCTGAGGCTTTCGAATGCGTTTCGAAAGTGTCGTGCAGCATCGCGCCAGTCCGTCGAGTCCGAATGTCATTCCTATTCTCGAATATGTCATTCCACTCAATGTCATTCGAACATTTCCGTGCGAGAACGTGATAGCATTATACCAGCAAAAGCGCCTTGGGTACTTCTGGGTCCGAATAAGCCAGGGAAAAGGACCCCGTCTGGCAGGGCAGACCGGCTCCCTTACACACCCATGTATCTGTTGGTTGACAGTTCGACTCCTGACCTGTGCCTGACGCAAGTTTCAACTAGCAATTCCGTTCTCAAATAACCCCAGATTCGAATGCGACCAGTAGGGTACTTCTGCGGTAATTTGGCAGCCCACAGTATTTGCGCAAAAAAAGGCCTCACCGTGCAAGATAGTGCGTGCTTTTCGCTGTGTATATATAGGGCAAGCCAAGTATAGTGTTTGTCGTAGGATTTGCTGTTTGCTGTGTCGTTGTTGTCTTGGTATGCTGTGTGTAGGTATCTGCCGTTCCCATTCAATCGCGTGACCTTATAATATCTGACTCCTGTTGATTAATGATAAATACCATTGTGAAAGAAGCCAACAGCCACAGAAACCAAGGGGCACAGGGGATTTTTAATTTATTTATTTACTTTGTGGTGTTGATCAATTTAGAATATTACTGAATATGTTATCGCTTAAAGCTAATTGATTAGAAAAGCAGTAAAAAACAACCACTGCCGCCGGTGGGATCCGAACCCACGACCTCCGAATTACGCGTCCGGTGCTCTACCTCTGAGCTACGGCGACGGCTGTCAATTCTTCTGCTTTCGGGGGTATTTATGTGTACAAGTAACCTAACTTTGAGAGTGTTCATCAGCGCCACCCACGTTCATAAGCGGCGGACGTAGAACGTCCTGAGTTACCGCAGGTGTGACGTAGAACGTCATCGAACGGAGAGGGTGGAAGCTGCGTGAGAACCCTCTTATGCTTCCTATGGCGTCAAGGCTGCCAGAACCGAGGCCCTCGCTAAGCAATTAAGCAAACAAGGGAAGGGGAATGAGGGGCTCGTTATAAATATGAAAGAAGCCAACAGCCACAGAAACCAAGGGGCACAGGGGATTTTTAATTTATTTATTTACTTTGTGGTGTTGATCAATTTAGAATATTACTGAATATGTTATCGCTTAAAGCTAATTGATTAGAAAAGCAGAAGAAAAAACAACCCCTGCCGCCGGTGGGATCCGAACCCACGACCTCCGAATTACGCGTCCGGTGCTCTACCTCTGAGCTACGGCGACGGCTGTCAATTCTTCTGCTTTCGGGGGTATTTATGTGTACAAGTAACCTAACTTTGAGAGTGTTCATCAGCGCCACCCACGTTCATAAGCGGCGGACGTAGAACGTCCTGAGTTACCGCAGGTGTGACGTAGAACGTCATCGAACGGAGAGGGTGGAAACTGCGGGTGGAAATACCATTGTACGGTTTGTTCTCCAGTTGAAGAATTAACCACTGTCATTCCATGGAGCCGTTCCATGACTTTTTTTAAGACCGAGTGCACATATTTGTAATGTATTAAATGTATATTTTTAGTATATTTCTAATGTATATTTTTATTGTATATTTAATGCATTATAAATATGCTAAGCGGGCAAAAATGTACTTTTCACGTATTTTTAAGAACATTTTAAATATTATTCCTAGTATACTTAGAAAGCATTCGTATTGCAGTTTAAGCATAGGGACAAAAAAATGCGAAATAAATATGAAAATAATACAATACGTTTGAAATGCATTTTTAGCACATCCTCTATTTCGCTAAGGGAGTCTATCCCCAAATCCTTGATTACGCACTCTTCGATTTATTTATGCACCTGCCAATGAGCCAGATGCATAATTCTTCCATCAATGGATGTCATCCGATCGTCTGCGGCAATCACTACATCAGCCAACCCTTAGCGAAAAGAGGATGTGCTAAAAATGCATTTCAAACGTATTGTATTAATTTCATATTTATTTCGCATTTTTTTGTCCCTATGCTTACACTGCTATACGAATGCTTTCTAAGTATACTAGGAATAATATTTTAAACGTTCTTAAAAATGCGTGAAAAGTACATTTTTGCCCGCTTAGCATATTTATAATGCATTAAAAATATACATTAGAAATATACTAAAAATATACATTTAATACATTAAAAATGTGTTTACTCGGGCTTAAAAAAAAGTCTACTGGGCGGCTCCATGGAATGACACGGGTTAATTCATCAACTGGAGAACAAATCGTACACGGGTATTTATCATTAATCAACAGGAGTCTGATATTATAAGGTCACGTGATTGAATGGGAGCGGCAGATACCTACATACAGCATACCAAGACTACAGCGACACAGCAAACAACAAATCCTACGAAAAGCGCTATGCTTGGCTTGCCGTATATATACCCAGCGAAAGCGACGCACTATTTTGCACGGTGATACCTTTTTTTGCGCAAATACTGTGGACTTCCAAATTATCGCAGAAGTACCCTACTGGTCGCGTTCGAATCTGGGATTAATAGAGAACGGAATTGCTGAGTTGAAACTTGCGTCAGGCACAGGTCAGGAGTCGAACTGTCAACCAACAGATACATGGGCGTGTAAGGGAGCCGGTCTGCCCTGCCACACGGGGTCCTTTCCGCTGGCTTATTCGGACCCAGAAGTACCCAAGGCGCTTTTGCTGGTATAATGCTATCACGTTCTCACACGGAAATGTTCGAATGACATTGAGTGGAATGGCATTCGAGAATAGGAATGTGACATTCGGACTCGATGGACTGCCGCGGTGCTGCACGACACTTTCGAAACGCATTCGAAAGCCTCAGCTCGTTTCAGTGTACAGCGACGACGACGACGGCGGTCACACTAGTCCGACAACGACAGTATATATCACGCTGAACAACAGCATGTAATTATAGTGAAATATCTAGTTTACTATAATATGATTCTAGAGGGACACGTCTTTCAGGCGAACGACACCGACGAATCCGGTCGGCGGACGGTCAGCCTTTTAGGCGGCTGAGCGAGAGCACGGTGATGAGGCGGCGGTGTGTGCATGCTCGCGCTTCTAAATGAGCGAAACGAACGGCTATATTTCACGTGTGCATACCTGAACACTCACCAGCGATAAGCGCTTGCCAAATCAGTTTCAATCGACGACGGCTCTGTTCCCTTCCGCGACGACTAGGCCCAGCGAGTTCGCAGGGTTGGATCTGTGATTTCGGCGGTTGTGAAGAGCGAATCACAAGCTTTAGCGAATGCAAATGGTCACCAGGTGTAGTTTTGGCAACAGTGACCTGAAATCAACTATTGCTTACATCGCAGGGCACGCGTACGATGAACGGGAATCGCCGGTGTGACCCAGACTGCCGAGCCGTGCTTTACGGCCAGCAGCAGTCGTCGCCGTCGCTAGCTTGTGGATAACAAGTTAGGCCGTTTCAGTTAAAGCGAACAGTCGCCATACATACTTCTGGATAAAGTAGTTAAAAAAAAGAACTGGTCACGTCGGAGAAAGCCGGGACAAGAAGCGAGAAGCGCCAGTCCTGCGCGATGCCAACAACCCGGCTTTCTCAGGCGTGCGATCGCATCATCGCTTCCCACACATTGTAGCACTGCGTAAACAATCACGAGTACAACCAGTAAAAAAGAAAACAGATTGTTTATTAGAACCAAAGCGCAGATTGCGTTTTATGTTATGTAAACAAGCGATGTAAACAACAGTATGAGTGCAGTCGTCCTCATCGGCGCACTCCCGGGGAAATTTCATGCTGACGCGGTTAATATTGATTGGCGTAATATTATCTTCAAGCACTCCCTTAGACAGAACACATGTAGCATCGTTAGATGACATTCGGCTGCAAGGCATTCGAAGCGCCCGTGTAGCAGGGGTATAAGTGGTGATCACCTTCCTGCTAGAAGTTGACATAAACGAAAGGATGACAAGAAAGGGAAAGTTTTCACTCTTCGCTGAAACGTCATTTCGAGCCCTAGATTGTTCCACGGTAGCTTGAAGTGTAATGCAAATATGTTTACGCGGACAACCCATTTGTTAGAATTTAAATATACTTCAGACGGATTAATTGCGTATTTACGAAAGTACACTTTAAATAGATGGCCAGCACCAAAATGCGATGTCCCGGAACTCGATTTTGAGCATTAGATTGTTCAACGACAGCTTGTAGTGCGCTGCAAATATGCTAATGCGGACTGCCAATTTGCTAGAATTTCAGTGTTCTTTGGACGAATTAATTACGTATTTACGGAAGTACACTTCAAATACATTGACGACACGCAAATGCCATTTCCCGAAACACGATTTCGAGCACTCGACTGTTCATGGCAGCTAGAAGTGTGCAAAGACGTTTAAAAGGACTGCCCGTTTGTTAGGATTGAAATATATTTCGGATGAATTAATTTCATATTTACGAAAGTTCACTTTTAATACATTGACAAGATGCTAAAACTGCATACATATACGTTTACAAGGGCTGCCCGTTTTCTAGAATTGAAGTATACTTTCGATGAATTAATTTCATATTTCCGAAAATACACTTTAATACACTGACAAGATGCTAAAACTGCATGCATATTTTTTCATGTATTTGAAAAGTGCTCGAAGTATGCTTTAAGTGAGGTATTTTTGGCACATTTTAAAAATATATTTCGAATACCAAGCATGAAATTTCAGAAACGTATTTCCTACATATTTTTAGTGCATTCATGAATACAAAATATGTTTAAAATACATTTTAAATAGACCTCCGTATATTCCAAACGTATTAGTTTTTGCTAAGGGAATCAGGAAGATGAATAAATAAAAATAAGTAAAAGTGAAAAGAACTGCAGGTTGACTGCGCCCCAGAGAGCCTGGCAACTAATTCTGCTCGGCACGAATGTTATTCGTTGTTTCGAGATGCCAGTATGACGAGATATGAAAATGAATCAACAAAGACACCACGAAAGCTTATGGTTTTATGGGGTCTAACGTCCAAAAGCGACTCAGGCTATGAGGCGCGAGCCGTATTAAAGGGCTTCTGATAATTTCCACTAGCTAGAGTTACTTAACGTTCAATAACATCGCACATTACCCGGACAACTATTATTTCACCTCCATCGAAATGCGATTGCGACGGCCGATATCGAACCCACGTCTTTCGGGTAAGCAACCGAGCACGATAACAACTAGCCACCGCGGCGGGTGGCCGGTCCTGAGGCCTGTGTTATCCACCCCTCCATTACATCATCATCATCAGCCTGACTACGCTCACTGCAGGGCAAAAGCCTCTCCACTGTTTCTCCAATTAACCCTGTTCTTTGCCAGCTGCGGCCACCGTATTCCTGCAAACTTCTTGATCTCATTCACCCACCTAACTTTCTGCCGTTCCTTGCTAAGCTTGCCTTCCTTTGGAATCTCTTATGTAGCCGTCAAGGACCAGCGGTTATCTTGTCTTCTCATTCAATGCACTGTCAAGCATCTTTCTACCTCTTGATATCGACTAGGATGTCATTAACATGCTTTTGTTCATTCACCCACTCTGTCCGGATCTGGTCTGTTAAGGCTACACCTATAAATTTTCTTCCCATAACTCGCTGCGCTGCCCTTAACATAAGCTGAACACTTTTCGTTTTCCTCCAGGTTTCTACCCCGTAGGTGAGTACTGGTAAGATGCAGCTGCAACTCCAGTATAGTGTTACGAAACTTTTGCCGGGTCGCTACGCAACTTACCCCGGGCCGCGTAGCGGAGCAAGTGGAGAAGAAGGACGAAGGGCGCAGCGGAGGAGAAGAGGACGAAAATGGGGCGCGTGCTCCAGGCTGGGACTAACCGGACGCTGGCTGTTCACCGTTTCACCGTTTGCTCCCATATACCCGTTCATCCTGTAAATAAACCCATTCGCTTCGTCACAGTATTGACAGTTAATGAAATCAACGTCATCATCTGATTGACTACGCCCACTGCGAGACAAATACCTCTCCCATATCTCTAACCGTGTGGGTCATCTGAGGGCATCGTATCCCCGCAAACGTCTTAATTGCACTTGCCTTCTCTTGGAGTCCAGTCAGTTGCCCTTAACGACCATCGGTTATGTCACTTTCGCATTATATGCCCTGCCTGAGCCCATTTCTTCCTGTCGATTTCTACTAGGACGCCCTTTACCCGAATTTGTTTTCTGGCCCACTCTGCTCACTTCCTGCTTCTTAACGTTGCTCCTATCATTTTTCTTCCCATAGATCTCTGTCTTGTGCTCATTTTAAGTTGACCCCTTTCATCAGCCTCCACGTTACTACCCAGTAGATGGATAACTAAGATATAGCTGTTATACTTTTCTTAAATACTCAGAAACGGAGTAAAGTTATAAATACAAGTAAGGCCACATGTTGATCGCCGGAAAATAATATTAACTACGAAAGTAGACGTAGATAGAGCTAAAAAATTCAAGGGGGCACTTTGTTGACCTAAAGTGCGGTGAGGCGAAAGCCTTAAGCGCGGTGTTGCTGCTTGTGTCACTGATGCGTTGTTAAGATGTTAGGCTTCGCATCTAAGAGTGAAACGCGACAGCGTCTTGCAATGCTGCCAGAGTCAATAGATCGCCATCGCCTGTTCGGTTCTACGCCTTGCTCGACGGTAAATTGGTTTTTGAGGAAAGGAAATGTATCTGTCTCTCATATCTCGGTGGACACCGAAACCTCGCCGTAGTGGGAAGGGAGGAAGATCGGAGTGAACGAAGACACCGTATTCATTAGACGTGCCTTTGTTCATTCGAAACCATCGAGCTGGCATGGCGGAGTGGTTAGCATGCTCGTCTCGCACTCCGCAGACCGGGGTTCGATTCCCGAACTCGACCAATTTCTTACTAGGTTTTAGTTATTTATCTGGCCCGACTAGAAAGGTTAATTGGGTTAATTGGGTGATTAAGCAATTAACTAAACTCGGTCCCACTTACTTGGAGCATCACTATACGATCCCTTTATTTGGTTGCCTGGTTACTAGACAAAGTACAATTGGCCCTGTTTGAAATTCGCGCACTGTGACGTCACGACCGTTTCGACCAATTGAAAAGCGTGACATTTCTGTCGACAACTCTTGCTTACAACGATGGGGCATTAAGGGCTTCCGCCTTAATAATTTTTATGAAGCAAGAACCACATGCTAATGAACAACTGTGAGTTCATGCGTCGCATTTGTAGAGATCGCATTGCCATACACATATGTCTGCGCCTACATAACAGCTGGCCAGAGTCAGTAAGCTCTGGTGATAGATATACTCGTATCACCGTGTCTTCCGCCCCGGATTTACACGTCCCCCCCCCCCCCCCCCTCTACTTCCCTCTGCTTTCTTTTCGTACTTGAGAGAAAATATACTCAGAAAACTCGAATGTCTGGCAACGATGCTGACGCGCTAATGACCAAGCGCTGGACAAACCACAGGTCCCATCGCCGTCGTGGCTTGACTAATGGTTGGATAGCAACAGATATTTCATCACCGCCTCGGAACTGGCTTTGTTCTCCGTCGGGAGAGCTTCATTATTCATATGACACGTGTCATTTCTCGCATGGGCGGGCATGACTTGCTGTTTTAGATGAATGACCTTTCAGAACCCCAAAATTTTCTCTTGTGAGTGGACTAGACGTAAGTTCATTTAATTTTTGCACGTTTGACGTTTAGTTTTCTAAACGCCTTGTGAAGACATGTGAGGCTTACTAAAAGGCTTAAGTTGTTTTATCTTCCCAAAACTGCTGTTGTCGTGGGCTTTACTGGGTCTAATAAACTAGGTGAAATATGCATGGAGTTACCACTGGCTCCATCGACACCTGAGTAGCTGTAGGCTGTGAACGCTGCAAGCTTTATTCTCTCCGTGTTTTGAGGGTTATCGCGACCAGCCAGCGTCGCTTGCAGTTTCTGCGGTGTGCTTTAATGTTTCGTGCTCGGAGTAACCAGGTGTGCACTACAATTAAGATGCGCTCGTCAGCGGCACATCTGTGCACCCTGAGACGCAAATCAGCTCATTCAAGAAAGTTATTTATGTTGTGAACACGTCGGGAGAGCTGGCTCTGTCTGTGTTAGAATTTTCAGTGTTTCTTAGTCCTGCCCTTCATGGCATTTAACGTTCTGAAAAGCACGTGGCTGCGGCACCTAGCGCCATTTGACTAGCAAAGCTGAGTTGCAAATGAACTGTTCCTAACTTTTTTTTCAACTTTTAGTCAAATTCTTACTCTTTTTTATACTAAGTTGCTTCAATATTTTGTTCTAACCTATAATGGTATAATCTCTACGAAGGCGTAGCAAATTTTTTCCTGTTATTCTTTTATGCCGCTGGTTTCCTAGTCTTCTTTTCTTTTACTATACGACTGTTGTGCACATTTTGCTTTCACTTTTCCTAAAACAAACCGATTCGAGAAGGCTTACAATACCCGCCTTGAAATCTAAATGGATCCATTTAGTCTGTCTTGCATTGTTCTACACTACTAGCGTAGACTGCGCAAAAATAACCTCCGTTCTCAACTTTACTTCTATACCGCCTCGTTCAGAGTCAACCTGATATGGACTTATGTTGAAATGCACGAACTTTTTAATAATCACACAACTTTTCCTTCCGAACTGGGCCCTTTTCGCCTCTATATTCCCGAAGTTATTCGTTTTACTGTCACTTCTCTCGGGTTGTCGCGATCCTGCTGCAGAAGAGAAAAGTTCACTCGGAACATTTTTTTACTGGTGGCAATATGACGCCATTTGCAATTTGTTAGTTTGTGTTGTGAAGCGTATGAATAATGTGAAATTCTTCGTAACACTAAAGGGCGTGAGAGATTTCTTTTGACATGTCAGTTCATTGGGTACTAAACTATATGTTTAGTCTTCTTAGTGGCACGTTCTTCTTAGTCTTCTTAGTGGCAAAAAATGGGGACGCTTAGGACACCTTAAGAGTGCTATACAATAGCTGTGTTCTGGAACCATTACAAGCTACTGTGGCTGGAGCTCTCTGGTAGCGACGTCGATACCGTCGCAGCCTCTCAGCACCTGCGATGATGATGGTTTTTTCTAATGTGGCGAAGCGCTTGATCGGGCCTTGGAGGTCGCGTGGCCCCGACGACGTCATCACTGTCTTGAGCACTCATAGAATTTTGCCTCAGACATCAGCGGGGATTCGGTTTGGCGACAAATTTAATGCTGTCGGATTAAAAGTGTGCGCTCTTTTTATTTCCTTACACTTCAAGCTCAAACGCTTGGCTGTGAAGAATACGGCCAAGTGACCAGGCGTCAAATTTTTAGATCTAAATTATTATAAATAAATAGCTGTGTAAATATACAGCAATCAAAGAAGAAGCAACGATACTAGACTTCAAAATATTCGCGCAGTTGCTATAAATAGAGACTGTAATGATATGATTCAGAATAATCTAGGTAGACCATTTCACATTCATGACAGTTTAAAACAAAATTCACAATTATACCTTTCTTGAAATTTACTTTAACCTCTCTAGAGACGCATATGATGTAGTATCAAAAAAATTTGAAAATTTGACTTCGTATATTTAAAATCCCTACTTCACTAAAATTACACGAATGGTTGAAACTTTCGGGACTTTCAAACATCGCACACTTTCAAACTAACGGAATTGCAGCGCTCTTCGTCGAATACTATATCGGTAATCTCTTGCAGAGGGCACATTTAATTCAGCAGAAACTTCTCCGTAAACTTGGAACCGAACAGCCGCGAACATTTTTGCTAGCGGAGCGACGATGATATCGGTTGATCTCGCGGATGAGGGACAATAGGACTGCGGTTTGCTTCGATGGGTATTTGACAGTGTTTTTAATGTTTTCAGCGTTCTATTTTCCTTTCGTCGGTATTTATTTCTTGGTTTCGAGATACTATAAGCCGTCGAATACTCACCCCTGCATCTCATGTTTCGCAAGTTTCTTAAGGTCTGCAATATTGTCACGTTGTAGTGACGGCAGTCCAGCGGTCAGTAAGACACCAACAAGACCTGGAAATGAAGGTCTTTATTTGGGCTGACTTGCGCCCGCAAAAGAACTGAATCACTCGGCGGCGGCGTAAGCAACAAACGTGCTCGTCAGTCGTCGAACTACGAATGCCCGCTGCTCGCGGCATCGTTCAATTTAAAGCCGGGAAGGAAACTTCGAGATAACAGGTCGAGATCATCTAGAGTAATCTGGAAACACGCAGATGCAGCTCGGCATGGCTGTGATCAATCGAGATTAGTCCGGTCGCTTCTCGCGCCACGAACACAAATGATAACACCCCTTTCCTGCGGCTTTGCGCGAACGAACGTTACATTACAATGATACGTGGCATCACCCCCTCCCAAAGAAGCATCGTCTCGATGCCTTAAAATGAAAATAAACATGGAGAATGCAAACTTTGAGTCCCTTAGAGTTCATAATATGGCTTGAGGCGTACGACATGTACGACTTCCGGGCGTGTGCGGCGTCGCTGAGATGCTGTCGTGCCGTCGGAGATGACTTAATAGTAGAGGTCACCGATGCGACTGAGAACCTTGTACGGACCAAAGTAGCGTCGCAGCAACTTTTAACTCAATCCACGGCGGCGAACTGGCGTCCATATCCAAACACGATCACCTGGCTTGTAATGCGTGTCTCGTCGGTGCAGATTGTAGCGTCGGGCGTCGGTGTGCTGCTGGTCTTGAATGCGAAGCCGCGCAAGTCTTCGGGCTTCCTCGGCGCGATGAAGGTAGGCGCGACGTCGAGGTGGTCTTCGTCAGAAACGTGCGGGAGCATTGCGTCGAGTGTTGTTGTGGGCTTCCTGCCGTATACAAGCTGGAATGGGGTAAACCTGGTTGTCTCCTGGACGGCAGTATTATAAGCGAAGAACACGTAGGGCAAAATGGAGTCCGACGTCTTGTGTTCGGCTGCGATTTACATTGAGAGCATGTCTGCGATAGTGTTGTTCAGATGCTCTGTGAGTCCGTTGATTTGTGGATAATAGGCAGTTGTCCTCCGATGGCTTGTCTGGCTGTAGTTTTAAATGGATTGTGTCAGCTCCGCTGTAAATGCCGTTCCTCTGTCTGTGATGAGCACTTCGGGGGCGCCGTGCCGCAGAATAATTTGTTCGACACAAAATTTTGCAACTTCTGGTGCGGTACCACTAGGCAACGCTTTCGCTTCGGCGTAGCGGGTTATGTTGTCGGTGGCCACGATGATCCACTTGTTACCTGATGATGAAGTCGGAAAGGGGCCGAGGAGGCCCATCCCCATTTGCTGGAAGGGCTTAGTTAGCGGTGGTATGGGGTTCAGAAGTCTGGATGGTCTAGTCGGAGGCGTTTTGCGTCGCTGACACTCACGGCACGTTTTCACGTAATGGGAAACGTCGGTAGCTAGCCGCCGCCAATAGTACTTCTCCTGGATGCGGTGCAACGTGCGAGCAATCCCGAGATGCCCTGCAGTCGGCTCATCATGACATGCCTGCATAATTTCTTGCCTGAGATTTTTTTCGACGACAAGAAGATGCACTGCCCTGTTGGGCGCGAAGTTCTTCTTCAGGAGGACATTATTGTGAAGGACGAAGGACGACAGTTGGCGCTTGAACCCCCGGGGAGGCGATGCGGTCTTGCCTTTCAAATAATCTACTAGGCTTTGCAACTCAGGATCCGAGCGCTGCTGCTGCGGGAAACTGCTGGAGCTTACCGGTCCTAGGAAAGCGTCGTCGTCTTCCTCTTCTGGTGCTGCGTCTACGGAGGCTCGCGCTAGGCATACTGCATCGGAATGCTTGTGGCCAGATTTGTAGACTACAGTTATGTCGAATTCTTGAAGACGCAGGCTCCAACGAGCCAGGCAGCCGGAGGGATCTTTCAAATCGGCCAGCCAGCACAGAGCATTGTGATCGCCCACAACCTTGAATGGTCGTCCGTATAGGTAGGGGCGAAATTTGGACGTGGCCCACATAATGGCGAGACATTCTTTGTCGTCGAATAGTTGGCTTCGGCTCTCGACAGTGAACGGCTAGCGTACGCAATAACTTTCTCCTGTCTGCCATTTTTCTGAACGAGGACCGCTCCTAAGTCCACACTGCTTGCATCGGTACGAACTTCGGTTTCGGCGTTTTCATACATGTTCCCTACCACATGAGGTGACTGTAAGCGGCGCTTCAGATCGTTGAAAGCTTCCTCTAGCGGCCTTTCCCATTTAAAAGGCACGTCAGCCATGGTAAGTTGGGTCAAAGGTTCAGCGATGCGCGAAAAGTTCTTGACGAATCGCCGGTAATAAGCGCACAATCTAAAGAAGCGGCGCATAGCTTTCTTGTCATTAGGCTGTGGAAACTCTGCGATCGCAGCCGTCTTGTGGGGGTCTGGGCGAACTCCATCCTTGCTTACGACGTGACTAAGGAACAGCAGCTCCTCGCAGGCGAAGTGGCACTTCTCCGGTTTCAGGGTCAGGCCTGAAGACTTGATCGTTTCCAGCACTATCCGAAGCCTTCTGAGGTGGTCTTCAAAGCTTGAGGAGAAGACAACAACGCCATCTAAGTAGACTAGGCAAATCTGCCACTTCAAGCCTGCAAGCACCGTATCCATTACTCGCTAGAACCTCGCTGGGGCAGAGCAGAGGCCGAATGGCATCACCTTGAATTCGAAGAGTCCGTCTGGCGTGACGAACGCAGTCTTTTCGCGATCTCTTTCGTCGACTTCAATTTGCCAGTAGCCGCTTTTAAGGTCCATCGTTGAGAAGTACTTAGCGTTGCACAGCCGGTCCAATGTATCGTCTGTGCGGGGGGGGGGGGGGGGGGGGGTGTAGACATCCTTCTTTGTAATGCTGTTCAAGCGGCGGGACGAATGGTGCTGCCCAGGGGCTCCTTGATGGCTGGATAACGTCGTCACGAAGCATTTCCTCAATTTGCTTGCGGATAGCTTGGCGTTCTAGCGGCGATACGCGGTAGGGGCTCTGTCGCAGTGGTCGGGCGTGTTCGTCTGTGACAATGCGGTGCTAGGCAAGCCTGGCTCGTCGCACATTCGGTGCTGATGAGAAGCAACCGCTGTACTTTTGAAGAAGACTGCGTATTTGGTCTTGTCTGCTCCGTGGTAATGCTGGGTTGATATCAAACGTTGGTTGATGGCGTTGGACAGATGGTTGTACGGGTTGGTCGGGCAGCGCAAATATGTCTGATGTCTGCCAGCTCGTCGAGGAAAGCGATCGTCGTACCTTTGTTTAGATGCCGGTATTCTTCGGTGAAGTTCGTTAGCAACACCTCGGCTTGGCCATTTCGGATTTGAGCGACTCCCCTTGCGACGGCCAGTCCTCGATCCAAGAGTAGCTGGGTGTTCCCCTTGATGACGCCTTCGGCAGTTTCGATGTCTCCAGTACCTATGCAGGCGACGACACTTGATCGGGGCGGCACGCTAAATGCTTCGTCGAGGACGTTTAAGGCAACGTGATTAGTCGCTGTCGTCGTTGCAGATATGGCGTTGTCCGTGGAAAGCTTGATCGACTTAGATCAAAGGTCGATGATCGCTCGATGTTCATTAAGGAAGTCCATTCCCAAAATCACGTCTCGCGAGCATTGCTGCAGGATCAGGAAGGTTGTCGCATAGATTCTCCCGTTTACAGAAACTCTCGCGGTGCAGCGTCCCGACGGCGTAATCAGGTTGCCACCTGCGGTGCGGATCAGCGGGCCATCCCAAGTTGTTTTCACCTTTCTGAGTCGGACAGCGAGTGGGCCGCTCATGACAGAGTAGTCAGCTCCCGTGTCGACAAAGGCCGTAACCGCGTGACCATCGACCGTAACTTCAAGGTCACTTGTTCGCGTTCTCCTATTGTACGTGGGGGGACCCAAAAGAAACCGAACTGAGAGCGCGCTACCATTCGTAGACGTAGTAGAGAGTTCTACCGCTAGATGGGGTTAGCAGAGACCTTCACGAAACAGCTGTTCAGACGACATAAATTTGTAGGCAAACATTTGAGCGTAGTGTTGTGTTTCGCTTGCAGTTACTTTGTTCCGCCTGCGAAATCTTTATGGCAAATTTAAAAGAACAGAGAGTGTGTTTGAAGTTTTGTTTCCTGCTTGAAAAATCGGCAACGGAAGCTTACCAAATGTTGCAACAGGCTTTTAAAGAGGGTGCTATGAGCCGCACACAAGTTTCCGAGTGGTTTGGGCGCTTCAAACGTTGTGAGATGAGTGTCGAAGACCATGCTCGTTCTGGGCATCCTTCAACGTCTCGAAACGATGAAAACGTTGAAAAAATCCGCCAAAAAGGAACAAAGATGGTCGTTTCACGATCGACCAAATTTCAGAAGAGACAGAGGTGAGTTGGAGCTCCTGTCAGCGAATTTTGACTGAGCAGTTGCAAATGAGACGTGTTTTCGCTAAATTTCTTCCTCGCATTCTCACACAGAATCAAAAGAACATTCGATTAAATTTGAGTAGGGATTAAATAAAAAGAGATTGAAAGGGATCCAAACTTCTTCACCAAAGTCATTACTGGTGATGAGAGTTGGTGTTAGGGGTATGATCCAGAAACTAAGCAAGCGTTAAGCCAGTGGAAGTCTCCCAACTCCCCGAGACCAATAAAAAGCAAGGCAGTTGAAGTCGAATGTGAAGACAATGATCATTGTCTTTTGTGATGTTCTTGGAATTGTGCACCAGGAATTTGTTCCCCCTGGCCAGACTGTTAACAAGCACTTTTATTTGGAAGTTTTAAGACGTCTGCGAGAGGATGTGCGGAGGAAACGCAAGGAACGTTGGCGATCAGGTGACTGGTTCCATCATCACGACAACGCCCCCGCACACACGGCCTTACCAGTGGCCCACTATTTGGCCTATCGGGGATGGACTGTCGTTCCCCACCCTCCATATTCACCAGACCTAGCCCCGTGCGACTTTTTCTCTTTCCGAGAATGAAGAAAAGTCTAAAAGGGAAGCGTTTTGGTGATGTGGTGGCCGTACAAACAGCTTCGCAGAGGGCACCGGACGATATCAAAGTTGAAGAGTTCCAGAGATGCTTCAAACAGTTGGAAAAAAGACTTGATAAGTGCATTGCATTTCATGGAGAGTACTTTGAAGGTGACTGAAGAAATTTTGTGCAAGAGTTAATAAATAAAGTTTTTATACGAAAAATCCGGTTTCTTTTGGGTCCCCCCTCGTACGTTGTCTTCGGTGTCCGATCTCGGCTTCGTCGAGTAGTGAGGCTGCGGTGGGCGTACTCCGATGTTATTTCACTGGGCAGCGGTAAAAGCTTCAAGTCTGACCGCGTCTTCGTCGTCGTCGTCGTCGTCGTCGTTGTTGTCGTCGTAGTTGAGGCATGGTCTTGCGTTTTCGTCGGTGGAGGATCTTTGATCTTGCGCTCAGAAGCAACCTCACCTCCAGAGGCTGCTTTATTCAGTTTAACCTTCGGGGGCTGGAGGAGCGTCCACGCATCGTGTAACCTCGGCTAGGAGATACAAAGCGCGGTGAAGATGGCGACGGGGAACATGATAGGCGGCTCGGAGATGAGCATCCTTCCCGACGCAAAAACTCCTCGATTTCGGCTGGTCGCTGGCCGGGTCGGGGCCGTGGAGCGTCGTAAGAGAACCCTCTGATGCCCAGTCGTCTGTATGGGCAGTGCCGGAGGACGTGACCGGCTTCGCCACAGTGGAAGCATAGTGGCCGGTGCTAGTCGGCAGTTCTCCACTCGTCGCATTTCCTCGGCTGTGTGCGGCGCTCGTAGGACGGGCGGGTTGGGGCGAGAGGGCGGCTGTCCAAAGCAGCTGGCTGAGGGCGATAGGGGTTGGGTCCCGTCGTCGAGGTGCAATACGGCGCACTGCTGCGGCGTAAGTCATGGCTGGAGGTTCCAGAGGCTGCGTGGTGGTCGGTGTCACACCCAAGGCCTGTTGCACCTCGTCCCGGACGACGTCGGTGAGCGAAATGAGCTGCGGCTGCGTTCCTGTTGGCAGCAATCGTCGGAGCTCTTCTCGCACACTTTCACGTCAGGTTATCGTTGTTAGCGGTGTCCATGCAGCGTGCTGACAAAAAGCGCTGCTGGCGGTCATACTGGCGGGCTCTGGCATCAAGAATTTTTTCCATGGTGGATGCCTCTTCGACGAATTCCGCAACGGTTCTCGGTGGGTTCCGTACGAGGCCCGCAAAGAGCTGCTCTTTAACTCCTCGCATAAGCAGCTTGACCTTTTCATCTTCCTTCATGCTCGAGTCGGCACGCCGAAAGAGACGCTTAATCTACTCAGTGTACATTGCAACACGGTCTCGCTTGGATGTTGTATGCGAGACTGTAGCAGCTGCTGGTCTCTCTCCTTTCGCACGACGTTCGTGAAGATCTTCAGAAGCTGCTCGTTGAAGGTTTCCCAGATCGTGAGGCTAGCTTCCTCATTCTCCAACCAGATTGTTGCTGGTCCCTCCAAGGCGAAAAAGACGTACCTAAGTTTCGTAGCATCATCCCAGTTGTTGAAGACAGCCACACGGTCGAACTGTTCCAGCCATTCTTCGGGGTCGGCGCCAGGCGAAGCGTCGAAGGTTGGTGGCACCCGGGGCTGGTGAAGAATGATTGGAGTCGTCGTCTGGATCAAGCTCATGGTGGACGTTGCTACTGGCTTTCGCTTCCGGGTAGGGTCCGGCAGAATCCCGAACTCAGGTGCGTCTCCTAGCAGACGTCGACTTGCGCGGTGGACTGGACTCAGGTCCTCCGGTAAATGACTGCGGGGGCTGGCGTCACGACTTGTACGGGGTGTCCGGAACATGGCAGGCTACCCAGCACCTCCACCAGATGTGACGTTGTAGTGACGGCAGTCCAGCGGTCAGTAGGACACCAAAAAGACCTGGAAATGAAGCTCTTTATTTGGGCTGACTTGCGCCCGCAAAAGAACTGAATCAATCGGCGGCGGCGTAAGCAACAAACGTGCTCGTCAGTCGTCGAACTACAAATGCCCGCTGCTCGCGGCATCGTTCAATTTAAAGCCGGGAAGGAAACTTCGAGATAACAGGTCGAGATCATCTACAGTAATCTGGAAACACGTAGATGCCGCTCGGCATGGCTGTGATCAATCGAGATTAGTCCGGTCGCTTCTCGCGTCACGAACACAAATGGTAACACCCCTTTCCTGCGGCCTTGCGCGAATGAACGGACATTACAATGATACGTGGCAATATTCTTCTGGCGGGCTAGTTTTCGCCTTTGGTAATTTTAAAACTGCTCGAAATTACGAGTACAGAGGAAGAAACCCAACAGAACAAAACAAAAAACAAAAGGCTTCGGATTTTTTCACATACTTCAGACAGGATTTTTCATCTCATAATTTGAACAGCTTGACCACACGATCTAAAACAAGTTAAAAAGAATTGTTCGCACAAAACTTGTTACTAACGATATTGGAGTATAGCCCAAATGAAAACACACAGCTGAAAGCAGAAACGAAAGGGGGTACGTGAAGACTGCAAATAATCCGCAGCCTGCATTTGTGAACTTCTTGCGGAAACAGATCACACGATTCCAGATTTTACATCATTATCATGCATTGTATCCGAATCTCCAATGTACTCGAAATTATCGCACTGTATTCTACGGATCGAGCAAGATATCGTGATTTATCCTATCCGCCTGAATATTTCAGTGCGTGCAAGAGCAGGCGCATTCAAAGAATAAAAGAGATGCAGGTGTGTTGTAATATCCCTGCCTGGGTTCTTAGCGGCACGTTATTCTCCCAGGAGCACAATCCAAAGCGCCAAACAATCTGACGCCAAAAGAGATAACAGAATCAGGAGATAAGAGTAAGCATCCAAAGTACTACGTGTGGAAGATCCAAGTGTTCGAACTGAATAATATATATACCATAAGACAACCGGCTTATGTTCATAAATGGGTCTTTTCGAACAGTTCCGTGTCGTGGACTCATGCTGGCGGTCTGACTCTAGCATCCTGAGTAAAAATTCCGCTCCCTCTAATATTAACATCTCCAACCGAGCTGCTATGCGGGGACACCGGTTCCTAGAGCCGCAATTATTCGAAGCCCAAGAGGGTTCAGAGTCGTCCTTGCCGATTCGCAAGCAATTTTCGCTGAGTCTACCGCATGGGATATGCAGGCGAATGGTATTCACACTCTCTCTTAGCTCTCAGTGGGATATCCATGCTTCAGCGTCCTTAGCAGTAACGGTACCTCACCGTGTACCACTTGCGGGGAGGGGATTACATGGTTTCGGTAGCGGTCCGCAAGCCATATGAATTCGCCGCTTTGCCTTTCGACTCTGCTGCCCTCATAAGGCCACAAAAAAAACTTCAGTCGGATTCAGAGCTTTGAAATTTCCGCACTTTATGGTTATTTTATGGGCGGCATGTCATCATCGACCTTCTTATTGTCACAAAATTCGGCGCATTTTAAAAACAAACAAAGAAAAACCGCCGCGCGCACGGCCTCTCGCCGGCGCGAGCCCAACGGGAGAGAGGGAAAGCCCCCGCCGAGCGCGTGCCTCTCTCTCTATCGCCACGGCGTGCGCCGAAGGAATGAGTCATCCACGCCGAAGATTCTCGAACATGCGAGTCGGTTCTACTGCTGACCGGAGGAAAAGGGCGTAGCCTTGCGTGCACTAAGTCATGTCCCCCTCCTCTGCACTCGGACGTCGGCTACGCCGCCACGACGGCGCCACGCTAGAACACGCTGGAACCTTCGCGAAACGACTCCTGACTTTAACCAATGAGGACGCGCGGCCGGCGAGAGAAAGGAAGGGAAACTACACGGGAGATACTGCGTGTATGTGCGCGCCTACTTTGGCGCATACAACAACAGACGTGAGAGCGAGCCTATAAAAGAAGGACGCTGACAGCTATCAGTCAGTCCGGACCGCCGTTTAAGCTTCGGAGAAGCGCGCCCGTTCGACTCCCGGGGAAAACACCACTCGGCCAGCCACGGACCAACGAGGCTACGTTCGCCAGTCTGCGGGACGGCATCGTCGTGGAACTCTGGTCGTCGGACTGCTGCAGTGCCCGGTGAACAAATTGTGTTTTGTTTGTTTATCTCTCTCTCGTGTGTTAGGGCACTTTAGGTGCAATATTGCATGTGTATTGTATTTTCTCTCGAGTTTAACTTGCACGCGTTGCATTGTTTTATTAATCACTTCGTATGTGTTTGTACTAGTGATTGTGAAATCCTCTGTATCGTCTCTTTGCTATATAAACCTTGTTTTGTTTTGTAAACCTTTGGCTCCGACTCATTCTCTAGCTTGCGACCAGTGAAAGCTGGGCACCGAACGCCCAAAAACCTCTTGTCACTTGGTGGCTGGTCTCCGCTGAGCTTGCCACGCTGAGTCGAGGGCATCTCCTTTGAGTCCGAGACCGCTACCCCCCCTCGCTCTAAGGGTGTCTGGGAGCTTCCCACGTAAAAGTGCGCGAAGTCTGGGTGACAATATATTCTGGCGTCCCCGACAGGACGTTTGGTGTTGCAAGCACAGAGAACGGAGAAAGAGTCAGAAGGAGTTTACGAATCGTAAACGAGTGTTAGCAGCAGAGCGATATTGTGAGGTGCCGCGCCGAAGCGGTTAGTGATGTTCACCGTGTAGAGGTATTCATTGCCTTGAATGTAGAGTTCGGTCTCCAAATATGAGCTTCAAGGAGCTAAAGGAGCTAGTAGAGGCCGGTCTCCAGATGGGGATGACCGGAGCCGAACTGCGAGAATGGGTGGACCAGGAAAGAGACAGAGCTGAGAAAGAAAGAGAGAGAGCTCGAGAAGAAAGAGAGAGAGAGAGACAGAGCGCTAGAGAAGCCGCTGAGAAAGAGAGGCAAAAGAAACGTGAAGAAGAAGAGAGAGAAAGGAAAAGGCGCGAAGAAGCGGCCGAAAGAGCTTTTGAAAAAGAAATGGCAATCATTCAGAGGAAGATTTCTGAAATTCGGCGTTTGAACAACGTCAGGAAGCCTGTGGAGCTTAACCCCGTAGAGGCCGGGTGGAAGACTAACGAGTCTAATTTGTTGACAACCACGGAAGAGGTTGTAACTAGCTCCACTAGTGAGAGTGTGGTTGTGGAACAGCCTGTTCCTGCAACTGAAACCACAGAGAGTGAAGAACAAACCGGAGTGCCGCTTCCTCTAGAAATTGATTGTGTAGCTACTACCGAGGTAGTAGGCATTGAGGTAAAGGCCGACCTGACGCGGCAGTCAGAGGGGACCCTAGAGCAGCCGCCTGAGGACGAAGAAGCAGTTGAGATCTCTATGGAGGAGTCCGAGTGCTACACCTCTGAGTCCGGCAGTGAAGACCACGAGAAAGAGTGGTTAAATGGCACTGAGTGTGAAAGCTCAGACGTAGAAATACCTGAGGAAAGCGCACTCAGTGAAGACCCGGAAGCCGTTCCGAGTGAACCCTCGAGCAGCGAGGAGGGCTTTCCCGATGATAAGGGTGAGGAAATTGATGCCTATAACGATGGCGAGGAAATTTTCGCCTATGAGGAAGGAGTGGGTGCAGGAGAAGGAAAGCCTTTTTACGGCTGCACACTAAGTGACCAACTGACGGAAAGAATTAAGGAAGGAGAACTGAGCAGTGAGGAGAATAATTCTCCAATGACTCCTGAGCCGAGCTCTGAGCATTGCGCTCGAAGAGTAGGCAGAAAGAAGGAAAGGAAAAAGGACTTGGAAGAAGAAAGCTCAGTGCTCGAAGAACAAGAGAAAGCTGAACGAGTGGCTTCATCACGAGAGAACAGCTCGGATGACGCAACTGGCAGTGAACCGGCCTTGACCCGAAGAAGAATTTGGAAGAAAGAAAAAAGAAAGAGAAATGAGTCGGACACCACCGAAGGAGGTGAAACCGAAAAGCAGAAGCCCTGGAGAAAATTCAGGAAGAAAAAGAACAGAGACAGAACTATAGTGCCTAGAATATACTAGGCACTATAACAGAACCAAGCTGAAGACAGCCGAGCCGAATGCAAGCGAGCTGCACGAGCATCGCAGCAAAGTGAAAAAGAAGCTGAGACGAGCAAGCCCAGCGTTCAGCAACGACACCGTCTGGAGGCGAAAGCGCAAAGAAACGGGCGCACGCCAAGAAGGAAAGCACAAGAAGTGGAGGCGTCATGAGCGAACTGGCGTAAAATTTGTTCGCAACCGACGCGCTAACCACAGGAAAAGAAGGGCTCGAAGTCTGTGCGCGAAACCAGACATGAGTACGAGCACGAAGCGGGGCCACAACAGCGTTCGCAAGAGAAGCCTCCGCAAGAGGCGGAAGAAGACCAGAACGCGAGACGGGAAGAAAACACAAAGTCGCGTAAGAAAGAGAATTAAAAGCGCGACTGAAAGGTTGAGCGAAACAGCTCTGTTCCGAGCCCACGGTGTGAGCCGAATTTGGAAGTATAGGCGGAAGTGTGCCTTGTACTTGCGTTCTCCATGTTTGCAATTTTGTGTTAATGTACTGCCCAATCGCGGTGTGTTTTTATGTGCATTGTGAACATTGCAGAGAGTTTTGTATGTGAAAACGTGGTATTGATGTATGTATTTTCACATGCAGTTTGTGAGCGCATGCATGTGCGCGCGAATAGACCCTTTAGAAAATTCAGTCTGGCAACTCGGCAGGCATCATCATCAGCAACTTTCGTCGGCGTCGTGCGCCATATTTTGGGCACCTTTGGCTGGAAGACGCGCAGCTATAGCGCTCTGCACAGCCTTTGCACTAGTTTCCACCTTGTGGCATGTCTGGTTGCGTTTGTGAAAGCGATGACGGAAAATTTGCAGAGGTCGAGGGACCTGACTGTCATCCCGGGCGGATTTTCAGAAAGGCTTTTGGACTCCTATCGTCCGGCCGCACCTCTCAGCGAAGCTACAAGCCGGTATCACTGCGATCCGTCGACAGTGCGCGTTGCCGTGTTACCCTGCAGGTCGAATCTACTGTCGATAAAGGAGGGCTAACAACACTTGGACCGGACTCGACTACGAGCAGGCGCACTGCAGGACGAAATGCGTGTGGATCCGGATACGGGCGCTCGATCAGCGATCTAGGCCTAGCGACGACTAGGGCAGTCGGGGACCAGCGCGCAGCTCGTCGCCCGGCGTCGCCGCGGGCGGTGTCGTTGCCGAAAGCTCCACTCTAGCACAGGCATGCTGTCGTTGCTAGAATCTAGCAAGCATCCTTTCTGGTAGCATGGCCGTTTTGTATTTTCTTGTGCGAACGTGAAGTAAGCTGAGCCTGACGGCCGGCCAGCCTGGATCCCCTGCCGGCGTCATAAAAACGAGCTAATGAGTGTTCTCGACGTAAATAATAAGCCCTGTAATAGGGAAATGAGAAAATACATCATTTTTCTGGGTCATTGGTCAATACCGAGTTGCTGGTAAAAGTGACAACTGTGGTACGAGCGAATTTGTTGCGAGAACCGCCTCGAAGCTGCCGCTGGCCCGACGCTGGGGTCCGGCTCGACTGGCGCCCGCTAGCTCCGCTGCTGAAGGCGCCGTAGAAATTAACCATACTATTATTTTATTGTGAGATGATGCTGTTAACAGCAAAGCGGAGTGAAGAATAGGCCTTCAATTATAGCGCAAGCGACTTCCGAAGCGCCGGCCCCTGCCGCTTCGATGCGAAGCAGGCCATAGGCCTAGCGACGACCACGGCAGACAGGCACCGCAGAGCTCTTCGCCCGGAGCGCCCGCGAGCGGTGCCGTTGCCCAAAGCTCGCAACATCAGCTGGCATGCTTTGTCGCCGCTCGAGTATAGCTGGCAGTCTTTCTGATAACAAGGCGATGCCGTCTTTTCTTGCAATATTTGTACACCAAGCCAAGCAGCGCTCAGGCACTGCTGGGCTGCGGTGAAGTGCGACACCGGTTGTCGGCGGAGCTTGGATAGAGCGGCGCAGCAGTGCTTGCCGCTGCGTGTGTCCCTGCTTGCTGTGGTGTGGCAGTTCGGAAGCGGCGCGACGGACGTGTTGCCGGACATGTGTCTCCTGCCTTAGCCAGAGTGCACAGGCCCTGACCGAACGAAAACACACAGCTGCTGCTGCTGCACTCCGCTTATGTCGCCGTCGTTTGCTGCATGTTCGCAACGGAGACAACGACGGCGCTCCTCGCCGCGCCGCATCGTCGTGCTCTTTTTCGCGCACACGGAACTCTCTATGAATGGACGTGAATTCTTGAAAATCCAAAACAAGCGCGTTTGAGCTACGTTTTGATTTTGTGACGCGCCGAAACAGTCGCCAGCATCGGAATGCATGTCCTCGAGTGCGCCGAAGGTGGCACCTTTATTTTTGTGCTCACTATACAGCGGAGCGGTTACACGGTAGAAGGAACATTTCGCTGCTCTTTCAATACTTATATCATTTATTTTAATGTGAAAACGAACAGGTCACGGACGAGAAGAAATAAGCATGCAGCTACTCCATGCGCTCCGTGCTCTGGAAACAGCTTGTTTCCGTGCGCGTCTCTTCACCGCGCTGGCTGCAGAAAGGCACACAGCAGCATGCCGGCATCGCGACTATAGCTTGGTGCAGATAGCCAATGTCAAGGAACATGGCTAGGACACAGAAACAAGAAAATTGCGCTTGTTGTGGCTTCGCCGGGCGCGCGTACTTTTCAATCTGGCCCGAGCGCATACCGGCAGGCGTATGCCCAAGTAATGGCGGAGGCACCGCGGTTTGCGCACCACACACCAGATGGCGCTGAATTTTCTAAAGGGTCTATTGTACCGCCGAAACGCGGCGTGCTTTGAAGTGTTGTGAAGTTTGGAGTGCAATCTGTCTATTGTACTGTGTTATGTATGTGAAAGCATCAAGATATTGATGTATGTATTTTGGCATTCGCCACTGACTTTGTGAGCGCATGATGGGTGCGCGAATTTTGTGTTTTGTGAATATTGTTACACAATATTCTTAAAGGAAGGGGCAGTGTCACAAAATTCGGCGCATTTTAAAAACAAACAAAGAAAAACCGCCGCGCGCACGGCGTCTCGCCGGCGCGAGCCCAACGGGAGAGAGGGAAAGCCCCCGCCGAGCGCTTGCCTCTCTCTCCATCGCCACGGCGTGCGCCGAAGGAATGAGTCATCCACGCCGAAGATTCTCGAACATGCGAGTCGGTTCTACTGCTGACCGGAGGAAAAGGGCGTAGCCTTGCGTGCACTAAGTCACGCCCCCCTCCTCTGCACTCGGACGTCGGCTACGCCGCCACGACGGCGCCACGCTAGAACACGCTGGAACCTTCGCGAAACGACTCCTGACTTTAACCAATGAGGACGCGCGGCCGGCGAGAGAAAGGAAGGGAAACTACACGGGAGATACTGCGTGTATGTGCGCGCCTACTTTGGCGCATACAACAAACAGACGTGAGAGCGAGCCTATAAAAGAAGGACGCTGACAGGTATCAGTCAGTCCGGACCGCCGTTTAAGCTTCGGAGAAGCGCGCCCGTTCGACTCCCGGGGAAAACACCACTCGGCCAGCCACGGACCAACGAGGCAACGTTCGCCAGTCTGCGGGACGGCATCGTCGTGGAACTCTGGTCGTCGGACTGCCGCAGTGCCCGGTGAACAAATTGTGTTTTGTTTGTTTATCTCTCTCTCGTGTGTTAGTGCACTTTAGGTGCAATATTGCATGTGTATTGTATTTTCTCTCGAGTTTAACTTGCACGCGTTGCATTGTTTTATTAATCACTTCGTATGTGTTTGTACTAGTGATTGTGAAATCCTCTGTATCGTCTCTTTGCTACATAAACCTTGTTTTGTTTTGTAAACCTTTGGCTCCGACCCATTCTCTAGCTTGCGACCAGCGAAAGCTGGGCACCGAACGCCCAAAAACCTCTTGTCACTTGGTGGCTGGTCTCCGCTGAGCTTGCCACGCTGAGTCGAGGGCATCTCCTTTGAGTCCGAGACCGCTACCCCCACTCGCTCTAAGGGTGTCTGGGAGCTTCCCACGTAAAAGTGCGCGAAGTCTGGGTGACACTTATATTCACATCAAGAAAAAGGGATTTCCCTTTGGTCGTCACTGACAATCGTTCAGCAGCCACCATGAACCAGCGAGTACCCGCAGACTCGGTGCAACTGCCAGTTCAGTTTTCATTTATTTTTAATCCACTATGTTTTTGCATAACCTACCGTCGGGTATCGGTTAGGTGCAGTACTTACATGTAAAAATAGAATTCGTATTTACTTAAGCTAGGGTGCTTAAAACTTGAGTTTCTTTATAATTCAACTAGCTATCTTCCTGCTCCTATGTGACCCAGACACTTCCTACTTACTACCTTGCTGCGCTGTCCTATGTCTATTCTAAAGATTTTGTTTGACTTCCAAATTGCGCTCACCCAGGCGTGCAGACTGCTATACACATTTCCTTTAGTACATGTTGGTAAGATTTAGTTCATGATTTTTCGTGCTTGCTGAATGCACTACAACCTATTCTTTTTTTATATGGAATTCGTTTTTCATTATCCAGACTACAGGTTACTACTTTCCTTGGTTGCATTATGTTTTTACTTTCTGCGCCTCACGATATACATAAACTGCTCTGCCTTTGTATACTGCTTAAAGATGCGTCGGCTTTATTAATAATATTTTTACATCTACTTTTCTACATTGGGTGTTGAAGTGCTGAATTCAGTGCAGCAAATCGTTCCCTATGTTCCTTTCCCCGATGAAGTATAATCACATGGGAGGTTCATAAGAAGTTCTTAGTTAATGTTTATAAAGCGCCCTTCTAATATTCAAATACTCGAGTAAAACTTCTAAATAATCATACATTACCACGGCGTTGTCGCAGGGGTTCGAGCGTCGGCTTTTTGTTCGCGAGGTGCGAGGTTCGATCCCCAGAGCCTCCAGATACCCACCTATCATAACAAAGATGCAAGCTCTCTCTGGCCTGGTGCTCGGCTCTTTTGCGGTGAAATGCTTGAAAAATGGTCCCTTGACTCTCCTAGCATAAGCGAGTGAGTGAGTAAGTAAACGTATATTGACGAGGACGGCGGCTGGAGCACATGTGGATGGGCACCCAGACCAGCGTTCCGGAGGCTTTTGGCGAGCTTCTGGTGATTAATATACCTTGTGAAGTGGTCCCCTTTCACCTAGCTTTCCTTGCGCTATTAAAATATATAATCATCAACAAACAGTTCACAGCAGCTGATTTTGGTCTCACAGCCTTTCGTCCTTTCTGAATTGTATCGTCTGACTCGAGTAGAGTGCAATGGACCGAGTGCCTATTTTGAGAATAGTGTTTTGCATGTTTATATATGTGTCCACGACACCCTGGTGACCTATTACTTCCGTAAAGCCTACCTTGTGAATTGCGCTTAACTTTCGCGATTCCCAATTGTGGCAGAAGTGTGTGTTCGTTCACTGCAGCTAACCACGCTCCACGAACAAGGCGGCTATCTTTGCTGTTTTTAGGTTAAGAACGACATCGACAGCTAGCTCAAACCTCTCTCTTCAGCTCGTTGGTTCAAGCTCTCAGTCTTAAAGGAAGTGCGTCGAGAGACCAGGGAAATATACAGCTGATTTACGACAAGACCTCCGCTGACTATACACTCGTTAATTCGCCATCTCTCCTCCTCGAGAGATCATCACCTGGTGTGTAGCCGGCTGACCTGGGGATTGAACCCAGCACCTCCCGAACACAAGGTGGTTGCTCAGTGTCAGTAAATATATAATTCATTCAACGAACTGAAACCTACAGCCAAAGTAAACATCCTGTGATCAAAAACAATCTTTCGCCTGCTACTGTCTAAAACGAGGGAAGCTTGGGAGAACTAATGTAACTTTAAGCGCAAGTACAATGTATGTCAAGCACATTCTGTTATGACCAACATGGGAGTAATTAAAAATCATCAAGAAAAAGCCTACCTTAGAGCCAAAGCAATAATTACAAAAATGACCGCCAATGCAAGTCAGCAAGAAAGAACCTGAATACAGCAAGTAGGAAATAACTTGAAACTTATTTTATCATGCTCTGTGCAAACATGTAAAATGCTAAAGAAAGGGATAAAAAAGTTTTTAAAAGTCAGCAGTGAAGAATGGAGGAAACGTTCGCGAAAAACATTCATGAAGTGAAGCAACGCAAGAGCCTTCTGAAACATTTAGATAAAATGCACAAGGAGGACAAGTAGAAAACTTCCTCCAGATTTTATTCCTTGTAAAACTTAATTGTGTTCTTTTTTCTCGTTATTTTGACGTTTGTTTGACGATAGCGAGCCAGTTATTCTAAAAACTGTGTCTAAATGAAACATTTTTCTTGCCACGCGATTTAAACTTCTGCCCTCAAGACCTAAAAGCCGCCGCGGTGGCTCAGTTGCTATGGTGCTCGGCTGCTGACCCAAAGGACGCGGGTTCGATCCCGGCCGCGGCGGCTGGAATTTCTTTGGAGGAGAAATTCTAGAGGCCCGTGTACTGTGCGATGTCAGTGCACGTTAAAGAACCCCAGGTGGTCGAAATTTCCGGAGCCCTCCACTACGGCGTCTCTCATGGCCTTAGTCGCTTTGGGACGTTAAACCCCATAAACCAAACCAAATCAAGACCTAAAAAGACTCCGTGGCCACCATTCAGAAGTAAATAGCGGTGTAGCCTTACCTCTTGGGTCCGAGCTGAAAAAAAAACTGTTGAGTTCACCTAAGTTTGATAACTATGAGTGGGTGATCTTTACTAAAATTGGAATGGAACGAAAGCGTACTTATGGGAAAATTGATGTCGTGACAGGAACATTATAGCTAATGGTGCCTGCCTCGCGTGCAAACTCCCGGAAGGTCAGCAGCGTGGAGCGGATCCGAGCGTCCTTACTCGATGTAATTCATTCAGGGTATGTGGTGACGCGCGCCTTGATGTGGGCGATAACTGTAGTTTGAAATTTCGGGATAGCGTGTAGCTTATAAAGCCACCTTTTACATTGAACGTTTCCTATTTGTCATTAGCATTTCTTAAAGAGGACATGCTTCAAAGGAAAAATATTTTCTTAGTGCTTCTTTGAAGCCCGAAAAAGCTTTTTGCGACCGACTAAATGTACTGTTGGGGACAAAATTCTCCAGAACGCGCGACTGATGATATTGGCTTATAGGTGCGAAGTGCGCTATTGTTCAGCCGAATTCACTAGCACACATTATAGAGCCCAAGGCTTAGTTTCATCTCCACAAGGGCGATTTGCAACCCCTGGCTGATAACAAAGACCTATGTTTTTGGTGTCGACCGCTTGTCCTGGGAACTTTTGTTCCCGACAGTACATCCGCTGAACACGCTTTAATACACCGTTGTCGAGAAACGCTAGGCAAGGCTGCAGGCAGGGGAGAGTGAGGAATGACCGGTCAAAACCTTAATCATCTGCCTTCTGGAGATGCCACCATACCTGTGTTTAAGGAAACGTAGGAAGAGCGGAAAGTGAGGAAACAGAGCGTATCAGCACAAATTGATCTAACAGCAGAGCAGAAGACAGATGAGCACTTAGTCGCCTCATAAGCGCAGTAGCCAGGAAGGTGTGGTTTGTGTTTTGAAAAATGAAAACCCTAAAACGAGGTGGTGGACAAAAAGTAAGCGGCAGATTCGGCACTGTATATCACAGTAGCAAAAAATTCGTTAGATTCATGGGCTCCCTTTGATAGCGCCCCAGAAAATTCACAAAAATTTTACGTAGCGCATTACGTTCATGGCACAATGCAGCACTTGTAACAGTGTCACAACACAACGCCGCAACGAAAATGTCGCAAATATGTATCCATACAAGCACTGTGTGCTCCTAATCCATCCAACCCTGCTTTTTTACTATACATTTTTTATCAGAAGAAAATATGGCGACGACATCAGCATAGGCTAAAATCTTCATTTTACAGTGTTCTAGCTAGAAGCCACAATTAGTTGTGTTTCTGAAGGTACTGAGCTATAGTCAATCAAGATATATAACGCGAGTTTTAAAGGTGATGTCCAACATGCAATTTAAAAAAATATAAATGTTTGGTAAGCTCTTAAGATACATGTTGGAGGTGTGCCGGGGGGAGAGGGGTGTGGCTGACAAGTCGCTCTTGGGGGGACGTAAAGCTGCCTTGTCTGTATGTACTACGTGCCGGTACAGAACAGCTTTCTCTCTGAATAATGTGCTGCTCCCCTGACACTGCCCGCGTAACTCTGGGTAGGAGAAATTCCCGACCGTCACGAGTTTGAGGCGAGACTATCTCCCACGCGACGGGGTTCCGAAACTGCTGAAGCTGAGGGCTTTTGTAGACGCAAAATGCAAAACCCTTTCTCCGTATGCACCTTATCAGATGGATTCTAACGTATACATGGCAGATGTACAGTAATATTGAGTTCATTGGATTTCAAGCCTCTGGCGTAAATTCCTATTATTTTTGCCGTGGACAGTAAATTAAAGCAGGTAAAGCGAAAACGACTCACACTGAGCAAATTTTGCATTTTTATTTTATATCCCAATGTCACATTGAAAAGTAGACAGTAAGATTGATTGAAACTCATCTACGTTCAAAATTTTTTTCTGCTCTGAACCCGTTTGAAATGGTTCGGTCCTTTCCGCACCGGAATAGAGCGTCGCTCCGGAGCCGAACCTGGAGCTGAACCCGAAAGGCGTGAGCCCGAAACGAACCAGAAAAAATTCCGGTTTGACACCCTACAACCAAGTTGTTCTTGGACGCATGAAGGAATATTTTAGTCAGAAATAGGGCTCTGCTGAAACGTTCTGCATTTACAATGGTCTGCGGCGGAAGCCTACTGATATCAGCACCTGCCTCGTAAGCCAGAGGTTTGCAATGGGTGCGAGCTTTCTACTCCTCACGTACTCTGCACCTGAGCGATAAAATTCCTGGTACCCCACACCGTGCAAAGTAAAAGAAGTGGAACCCTGTCCATGTCACCTTTTCTACCCTGAAATCAAATCATCATAACGTAGGTGGGCCGGGTTCGCATTTTATTCTTCCCTCCGCAGAATGCACGCGCAAACGTTCTTTCATAGCTACAGGACGGGAACCAGACCCATCGCTCAGAGTTGTAGCCCTTCGTTCCTTTGGAAAAAAGGTGCATTTTATATAGGTATTTAAACTTCAAATTTAATGAGCAGGCTCTACACTTCAATGGTCCCTGCTTTGACGCAACGCCGAACGCTGAATCGAATTCGAACAGGACAGCGGAGTTCCAAGTAACGGCAGTCATTACAAGCGCAATTTAAACCCCTGTGCCGCAGTCTTGTAAGCGACGGGAAAAATCAGTAGGGATACGTGTACCTCTGTTCAACCCTTTCAACCAAATTTATACAGCGCTTGATGAAGAAAAGGTAGATCATATTGTACAGATGGGCGAGTTGGTCGCTATGGCTTACGCCCATATTCTAGCATTTCACTTCAGTTCTTTTCATTTACCGTCAATAACAAAAAGCAGTACAGAGGGTAGTGGTGACAAACGTTGCAAAAAGAATACAAAGGAGGATACCGAACAAAATGTGAGGAGACATGTGATGCTTTTTTACAACAGGCAAAACAATACAAACCCATAAAAACTGCAAAGCAAAGCACAGTACAACCCAAATTATAATGCCAACCTATAACAGGTAACTACAGAAAATACTGCATGGTGAATTCTCAAAAAGAACGTGATCTGTATTTAACACTGTCTTATGGAAGACGCTGCCAGTGCAGAAGTATAAAAAGCACGAAGCCTAACATTACAAACCGAAATAGGCTGGTAAGTCGAAACTTGTCACTACAGAAAACGGGACGAACAAATGGTGAAAAAGAGCCCGATCTGAAACTAACAGTGTGTTTTGGAACACGATGTCAGTGTCGAATTTAAGGCGCTAAATATAGCCCACATCTCTTAAGCAGCGCATCGCCAATGCTCACCACATCTCCTTCTTTGATCGGAACTGTGCTTGGAATCCGTGGAAGTCTTTCGGTTCCATTTTGAGTTTTTTTTTGTTCTTATAACAGTACACAAAACTACTCCTTGCTTCGATTGTATTTGTAGCTGGCGAATCAATATCTGAATTAGGCCAGACTGATTCGAACGCACTTTTACATCATGGCAGAAATGTAAGTGGGTAGCTTGAGGCTATTTCCTGGATAATTAACTTTTCACAGAACAATGGGACTAGTGCTAGAACTTTATTTGGCAGTGGGCATCTGACAAAGCATGAATAACATTTTTCTTAATTTCTTTCTTTCGAGGCAGCTTAAACCAAAGCTGAATGTTCGACCTCTCTGGTAGAGGTCATGTTCGGTTACATAGTACACGTTTCAGTCCACAGAATGTTCACCATGCGCCATGCATCCTGAGTTGCCTTCGCTCCCGCGGTCCTCAAGATTCCTCTCACGTGCCTCCTGGAGAGAAGCAGCAACGACGCTTGCACAGGCCTCCCATTTGTTGCGCGTAGGGCTGGCTCGTGAATGTTTCAAGACTGCGTAACGCCCCTCCACAGGACCAGGATCACTTTCGGTGAGTGGGGCTGAGGAAGAGCAGTGCTTCTCGTTTTATGCCACCTCTTCTATCCTTGAGATCTCAGCAAAAGCACCGGTGCATTTCTGCTTCCTTATTTATGCCATCCGTGCCACCGACTATAAAGGCAAAATATCGCGAAGGATCACCCGCTAGACGAGAATGTAACAAGCATACGCAAGCGCACTACATCTCAGGATGCGATCGCAGAGCGTGCGTGTAAATAAGATGAGTGTTGTTAAGCGGGAACAAACAAGAAAAGCTGCCCAAAAGTGGTTTCATAATTACCTTCTTCGTCAGAAATTACCGCACTGAGATCAATCAATTATGCCATTTACTGATTCACCAAGAGCGAATGACGTAGACCGCATGTTTAGGTGCAGTGCCAAGGTAAAGAAGTGTTGTTTTTTCCCATGTCATTTTAGCCGAAAGAAAAAGTTACAACAGATCACCGTTCTCGGCAACGTTATTTAGAACATTTGGAAAGATGGGAAGAGCAGTTCCTGCCATAACAGACAGCTGCTGCTGCTGCCGCAAAAAAAAAATAATTTTCAAACGCCTGCTGCTGCCAGATTACTAATGGGATCAGCTTGAAGTGAAATTCAGTGCACTTAAACTTCTGTAATCTATAAACTTGCGTGAACGAACGCACATAAATAAAGTCATCAATGATATGGTAGATATTCTGCGAATGCCAATGCTAAGATGATAACCGCAAGTTGCGGGGGCCTCTTGATCATGGCGCGAGAATTTGCAGCAAATTTTTATGCTCCTTCGTTATTTGTTTTTTATATGTTACACATAACTAATTCACAACAAGAACACCTAGTATTGCATTTAGCCTCGACTTTATTGGTTTTGCGTTGTCCCCGTTTCTTCATCGTGGTGACGCTTGCTGTGGGGCCAGATAAATGCGGGCTTACGAGGGGGTACCCAAAAGAAACCGGACTAAATTTTTTGTCGGCAAAGCTTCTGTGGTACCGCGTTTTGCCATTAGGAGTGCATAGAACGAACATTCCAGAGTCAGTAAGCCGAGTGTCGTTGAAGGAGGTCAGACTAGTTTAGGCAGAGTTTTAGAGTGACGACTGTTTTGTGTGAATGTCGTTTTTGCAATGGCTGATTTTCGTGAACAGCGTGCGCCGGTGAAATTCTGATTTTTGCTCGGAAAAAGTTGAATGGAAACGCTTGAAATATTAAGAAAGACGTACAAGGACGATGCTATGGGGACAACTCAAGAGTTCCTGAATCGAATCGTGAATCAAAGCAACAATCATGCCAATGAAAAACTTCAAACTCACCTCGCCACAAGAAAGCTGGTCAGGTGAAACCAAACTTCAAAACAATGCTGATTTGTCTTTTCGACGTGACAGGAGTAGTCCATTGAGAATTTGTTCCGCAGGGTCAGACAGTTAGCCAGGCTCTCTACTTGGATGTTTTGAAAAGATTGGGCAACAGTGTGCGGTGGAAGCGGCCAGATTTGTGGCGGTCGCGTGATTGGTTTTTCCATCATGGCAATGCCCCTGCTCACACAGCCCTGTCTCTACGACAATTGTGGGCCAAAAATGGCATAACCCCTATTCCTCAACCCTCATACTCTCCCGACCTTGCCCCGTGCTACTTTCTTTCTTTCCTAGAATGAAAAAATAGGTGAAGGTCAAATGTTTAGGGGAATCCCCCAAGGTGGAGTAGATTTGTAATAAGGGAGTAATTACTCATTGGCATCCACCCAAGCGCAGCCATACGGCTACAAAGGAAAGCTATACAGCTTTCTCAGAAACTTCGTAGTTAAAGAAAAATTCGTCCTGGTCCGGGGTTCGAACCCGGAACCACCGCCACACCGGAGCAGTCGCTCTACCAATTGAGCTAACCGGGACGGCAAGCTTATGGTAGGGCGAGAGCGAATTGATCAGTAACTCGAAGTGGGAAGAGTGTTGGTCAAATGTTTAGGGGAATCCCCCAAGGTGGAGTAGATTTGTAATAAGGGAGTAATTACTCATTGGCATCCACCCAAGCGCAGCCATACGGCTACAAAGGAAGGCTATACAGCTTTCTCAGAAACTTCGTAGTTAAAGAAAAATTCGTCCTGGTCCGGGGTTCGAACCCGGAACCACCGCCACACCGGAGCAGTCGCTCTACCAATTGAGCTAACCGGGACGGCAAGCTTATGGTAGGGCGAGAGCGAATTGATCAGTAACTCGAAGTGGGAAGAGTGTTGGTCAAATGTTTAGGGGAATCCCCCAAGGTGGAGTAGATTTGTAATAAGGGAGTAATTACTCATTGGCATCCACCCAAGCGCAGCCATACGGCTACAAAGGAAAGCTATACAGCTTTCTCAGAAACTTCGTAGTTAAAGAAAAATTCGTCCTGGTCCGGGGTTCGAACCCGGAACCAACGCCACACCGGAGCAGTCGCTCTACCAATTGAGCTAACCGGGACGGCAAGCTTATGGTAGGGCGAGAGCGAATTGATCAGTAACTCGAAGTGGGAAGAGTGTTGGTCAAATGTTTAGGGGAATCCCCCAAGGTGGAGTAGATTTGTAATAAGGGAGTAGCCGTATGGCTGCGCTTGTAGCCGTATGGCTGCGCTTGGGTGGATGCCAATGAGTAATTACTCCCTTATTACAAATCTACTCCACCTTGGGGGATTCCCCTAAACATTTGACCAACACTCTTCCCACTTCGAGTTACTGATCAATTCGCTCTCGCCCTACCATAAGCTTGCCGTCCCGGTTAGCTCAATTGGTAGAGCGACTGCTCCGGTGTGGCGGTGGTTCCGGGTTCGAACCCCGGACCAGGACGAATTTTTCTTTAACTACGAAGTTTCTGAGAAAGCTGTATAGCTTTCCTTTGTAGCCGTATGGCTGCGCTTGGGTGGATGCCAATGAGTAATTACTCCCTTATTACAAATCTACTCCACCTTGGGGGATTCCCCTAAACATTTGACCAACACTCTTCCCACTTCGAGTTACTGATCAATTCGCTCTCGCCCTACCATAAGCTTGCCGTCCCGGTTAGCTCAATTGGTAGAGCGACTGCTCCGGTGTGGCGGTGGTTCCGGGTTCGAACCCCGGACCAGGACGAATTTTTCTTTAACTACGAAGTTTCTGAGAAAGCTGTATAGCTTTCCTTTGTAGCCGTATGGCTGCGCTTGGGTGGATGCCAATGAGTAATTACTCCCTTATTACAAATCTACTCCACCTTGGGGGATTCCCCTAAACATTTGACCAACACTCTTCCCACTTCGAGTTACTGATCAATTCGCTCTCGCCCTACCATAAGCTTGCCGTCCCGGTTAGCTCAATTGGTAGAGCGACTGCTCCGGTGTGGCGGTGGTTCCGGGTTCGAACCCCGGACCAGGACGAATTTTTCTTTAACTACGAAGTTTCTGAGAAAGCTGTATAGCTTTCCTTTGTAGCCGTATGGCTGCGCTTGGGTGGATGCCAATGAGTAATTACTCCCTTATTACAAATCTACTCCACCTTGGGGGATTCCCCTAAACATTTGACCAACACTCTTCCCACTTCGAGTTACTGATCAATTCGCTCTCGCCCTACCATAAGCTTGCCGTCCCGGTTAGCTCAATTGGTAGAGCGACTGCTCCGGTGTGGCGGTGGTTCCGGGTTCGAACCCCGGACCAGGACGAATTTTTCTTTAACTACGAAGTTTCTGAGAAAGCTGTATAGCTTTCCTTTGTAGCCGTATGGCTGCGCTTGGGTGGATGCCAATGAGTAATTACTCCCTTATTACAAATCTACTCCACCTTGGGGGATTCCCCTAAACATTTGACCAACACTCTTCCCACTTCGAGTTACTGATCAATTCGCTCTCGCCCTACCATAAGCTTGCCGTCCCGGTTAGCTCAATTGGTAGAGCGACTGCTCCGGTGTGGCGGTGGTTCCGGGTTCGAACCCCGGACCAGGACGAATTTTTCTTTAACTACGAAGTTTCTGAGAAAGCTGTATAGCTTTCCTTTGTAGCCGTATGGCTGCGCTTGGGTGGATGCCAATGAGTAATTACTCCCTTATTACAAATCTACTCCACCTTGGGGGATTCCCCTAAACATTTGACCAACACTCTTCCCACTTCGAGTTACTGATCAATTCGCTCTCGCCCTACCATAAGCTTGCCGTCCCGGTTAGCTCAATTGGTAGAGCGACTGCTCCGGTGTGGCGGTGGTTCCGGGTTCGAACCCCGGACCAGGACGAATTTTTCTTTAACTACGAAGTTTCTGAGAAAGCTGTATAGCTTTCCTTTGTAGCCGTATGGCTGCGCTTGGGTGGATGCCAATGAGTAATTACTCCCTTATTACAAATCTACTCCACCTTGGGGGATTCCCCTAAACATTTGACCAACACTCTTCCCACTTCGAGTTACTGATCAATTCGCTCTCGCCCTACCATAAGCTTGCCGTCCCGGTTAGCTCAATTGGTAGAGCGACTGCTCCGGTGTGGCGGTGGTTCCGGGTTCGAACCCCGGACCAGGACGAATTTTTTCTTTAACTACGAAGTTTCTGAGAAAGCTGTATAGCTTTCCTTTGTAGCCGTATGGCTGCGCTTGGGTGGATGCCAATGAGTAATTACTCCCTTATTACAAATCTACTCCACCTTGGGGGATTCCCCTAAACATTTGACCAACACTCTTCCCACTTCGAGTTACTGATCAATTCGCTCTCGCCCTACCATAAGCTTGCCGTCCCGGTTAGCTCAATTGGTAGAGCGACTGCTCCGGTGTGGCGGTGGTTCCGGGTTCGAACCCCGGACCAGGACGAATTTTTCTTTAACTACGAAGTTTCTGAGAAAGCTGTATAGCTTTCCTTTGTAGCCGTATGGCTGCGCTTGGGTGGATGCCAATGAGTAATTACTCCCTTATTACAAATCTACTCCACCTTGGGGGATTCCCCTAAACATTTGACCAACACTCTTCCCACTTCGAGTTACTGATCAATTCGCTCTCGCCCTACCATAAGCTTGCCGTCCCGGTTAGCTCAATTGGTAGAGCGACTGCTCCGGTGTGGCGGTGGTTCCGGGTTCGAACCCCGGACCAGGACGAATTTTTCTTTAACTACGAAGTTTCTGAGAAAGCTGTATAGCTTTCCTTTGTAGACGTATGGCTGCGCTTGGGTGGATGCCAATGAGTAATTACTCCCTTATTAAAAATAGGTGAATAGAAAGCGTTTCGCTGATGTTGCTGAGGTGAAGAAAAAAACGACGGAGGCACTGTCAAGCATCACAAAAGATGTATTTAAACAATGTTTTGAAAAATGGAATGAAAGATTCGACAAGCGTATCATTGCAAGTGGGCAATACTTTGAAGGAGATTGAAGGTCTGTGCTTAAAATGTGAACAAATAAGGTCAAACAAAAATAAGTCCGATTTCTTTTGGGTACCCCCTCGTATGTGCAAAACCGGTGCAGCTCTGTGCTAACTAGTGAGCACCAGGTCGATGCAGATGTTTTGTTATGACAACTGCATTGAATTAGATTAGAAATCTAAGTCCTCTGGTGCGACTTATACTACAAATTCCTTGTGCTTCGTTTAATCGACGTGGAAGTTGCTAGCAAGGACATGTGCCGAAGATTGAAACCGGCTAGAGAAGACTTGAATTTCAGGATGTTTCGCTAAGGCGGCTTGCCCCCCTATGACGATCCTACGACGACGAACGTAGCACGAGGCACAGCCGATATGTACAGAGTGGCCAGGGAATTAAGAGGCAGGGAGTCCGGCAGCGAAAGAAATAGGAAGTGAAACACTTACTACACATACAGTCGTCTCCTCGAGCGCTGTCTAATAAATTTTGCGTAGCAACAAGGTAATGACATTTATTTTAAAGAAGGCTAATTATTGTGACCTGACATACGTGTACCTGAGGACGAATTTTACGGATGAATGATCTATGGTCCCCCCCCCTCCTCGGTTTTATTCCCCACCATACCAACGACGGCTGTGTCAGTCAAACTTGGTGACCAACTTCGCACTTCGCATTCAGTTGTGAAGCTCAGTGATGATCAGGCTCGTTCGCAACCGTTTAAGATGCTTGCAAGAGCGCTATGCCATGCATTTTCATTTTTACTTTTCCGGCACACTCCACCCGTCTGCTGATTTTGAGACGCTTATTTCAGCCGTTTATTTATGAATGGCAGCTATCCTCTTTAGTCTGAGAGACAGCGTGTTAACATGCAGCATTAGAAGCGCTTGCAGCTTCCTTGGGAAGTTTTCTCATTTATCGAGACATGCCTACATGGCTCATCAATCGCAGTATATTTTCTCCGAGAAAATTTATTAGATCAATGTGTAGCCTTCCATTCTTTGTAGGCCGTTAGCATATACAGTCCTAGTCAAAAGTCTAATGGTCACATCATTCAGTTCCCGCGAAATGAATGTTCCTAGAATTCTATGTGTAGCGGGTTATTCAAAACACAAGTCAAGCAAGAAGCTTCTCTACCGCAAGAACAAATCTTCTGCTAGCATTTCAAGGTCATTTGGTCTTTAATAGTGCTATAATTGCTCTGTTGTGCGGCTGAAGCGAGAAGAAGCCTTTGGCCTTAAGACATTTCACCAACACTGTTCATTGAGACTTACGTCGACCAGGGATACAACGAACACCTTCTGTTGCGTGTCGCAACTTTTATATATCCCACATTATCCCAGAATCTAGAGGAGGGAGGAACGTGCGTGTTCAGTTAAGTTCAGTGGTATTATAAATGCAGCAGCACAGTTCGCGTACTGCAAACAAGGAAACAAAACATGTCGGCGAAATAGCCTCATTGGCATTCAAAGCCCTATACTTCTAGGAGTACCTAACCCTCCAATCGGACAACCTCCCATTTTATCGCAAGAATTTGTGGCCGACCATAATAAGCGTCAGAAAAAAATTCAATACTCAGTTCTCAACTTAACAGATATGATATAGTGAAACGAATAAAAGAAAATTTATTTTTCACTAAACAAACAAATTCTAGAAAGCGGCTACACAACCTCGTGAAGCACGCTCATTGTGATCATGGAATTGTGTCATCCTAGAATTTTCAAGTGCGCAGGAGAGAATGAACTGTGGAGGGCGTGGCACTTTTTGCGACTTTGTCTAGGACAATTTGAGCTTTTCATCTTGCTTCTACGCAGAATACCCGCAATCAAAATGCAATACCGAAGCGAGTTTTTCCTCTTATCCATTCAAAAAAATGAAAAGTTATAAGGAAAAGCAGCTTTTCTTTTCAACAGCTATTATTTCAAAACAATATCATCAATTCCTGTAATGTACTTTTTAATAAGCTTAGAGACCACCTTACAGAGAACTAAGGGATAAGCTTAGAGACGATCTGTACAACTTTTCTCCAGCAGAGTACAAGTCTCGTAAGATGTCTACACACAGTGTTCTTCAAATAACCTGCGATATTTGGTCTCCTCAAAATGTTTCGGCCCAGAAAACACAGTGTAGAAATATCTTTTACTGTGCTGAAGTCGCAGTTTGAGGAAAAGCACTGAAAATCATACCTAAGGTGCTTTATTCGCCTTAGACAGCACGACAGGAATATATTGTTCGCACCCAAGCTTAATTCACATGCTTCGTTGACCTTTCACGCTTTCGTTGGCGGGAATAACGTCCGTAGACTACCAGAAGCCTCATAGCCATGTCTAATCCTCTGCATGCGGATTTTCCGCACGACTGGTTCATTTTCGCCGCCGCCAAACTAATCTTGCGACTGTTTCTATTATTATTACTGTTACTGCGCATCAGGTTGCAGCGTAAACCTGTCCGGCAAGGAATTAAACCGCGCTTGCCTATTCCTGTTATTTATGCACCGAAAATCCGTGCTCGGACTCTCACTGGGTTATTTCTGCCGCACGGTCGGGCGGAGACTAACCCGGCCTTAACGCAGCCATCGCTTCTCATTAAGCTACGACGCATTAGCACAGGCGTGGTCTGTGGATAATGGTCGGCTCCCGTACAACGACTTTCGTAACGACCACTTGCGCGAGCGCGAAGAGCGGGATTAAAAGAGAGATACGGCGGTGGCCACTCGGCTTATCGTGCCGTTCGGTTCACGCGTGAAAATCTGCCAGGCGACCAATGTAATGCTGCCTCTGCGCTGCTTTCTGTATGGTTACTCTGGTGTAAAAAAAAAAGTGTTTATGGGAGTTTCCAAGTTAGTTAATGGCGGAGCTTGCTGATAGCAGCCGTTGATGGAGCTCCTATTTATATCAGACACCTCGCTTGCTCGCTTTTTATTTTTGCTATTCGGATACTTAGGCATTACGTGGGATCAAGCGGCACCATTCTATAAATATGTACCTCTAGTTTCTTCTGCTTCTCCTCCTCAGTAAACAACCTCTAGCTTCACAACGCACACTTCGTCGCCGTTAAACAAAAAATGCGCGGTTTGCTTCCTTGCACGGTCCTGCACGTCAGAAAAAATTACCGCACATTTAACGCATGCCGTTATTTAGGTAGTTGCATAGCTCATGGCTAAATGACAAGGAGTCGATGTGAAAAGTGTTCGAAGTAAACCTGGTCAATGCTTTGCTTTGCAAAGAAAATGCGAGACTGCATCTGCTTCTTTAATGCAAACTTGTACTTCCTCTTGCTCTCAGAAAAGACAACTGCGCAATAAGTGTCTTCGTTTTTTCCTCCATATCTCAGTGCATGTACTCAGTTTAGTCCGAAATCATGTGTCCGTTTAGGTTAGCAGCAACTGCCGTGGTTCGGCCGGCTAGATCGCTGTGTGTAATGAGTATTTAGGCGGAGCCAATAGCTTGCCTATACCTAACAATACCTGCTGCGGCGGTACGCTCACGCAAAATGTCGAAGGCTTCCTCCAGTTTAGTATATGTCGAATGTCGAAGAGCTAAAAGGCACACGTTTTGTTTACAGGGGATGAGGAATGATTAAGCAACATAGGGTGTACATTTTAAAGGTTACTGGTGAAACATTCAACTGGGCCGGTATCAATAGGGTACCCCTGTCTTTCCGCAAGAAACCATTCTCATTGAAAACAGGATCTTTCATAAGATAGAAAAAAGTAAACAACGCAATGAAGGCGTAGTCATCGAAAGGCCGTTTTCGGAATTAAATTTGTGTGTCGACATTAGCACCGGATTTAAACTACACAGTATTTCATTTCAAACAGGAGGCAACCCGTTCCTTCCGGTATGGGCTTCACGAATTTTTGTCGACTAGCGGGAATGTTTTTAAATCCTATTTTCTCGCAGACAAAATCGTGTCTTGATGCCGAACAAACGTGAACATAGCTACAAATAGCCAAATTATTACCAATCTCTACTCAGAACAACATTTCAATGCAGTTGTCCTCAATGCTCCATTAACTTCCATAATAACTTCGAGACCTGTGCTTATAACGTCTGTAATGCTGAAATCAAGATGCGTGTTGGCTGGCAAGCAAGGGAACAATTACTCATTATTATCCATTTAAACACAGCCATGTAGCTGCGAAACAAACTACCCGGATTTCTGAAAATCTCAGCAGCTGAAAAAAATTTACTGTGGTAGAGAGGGAGGCAGCTTTCTCGCACAGGATGAGAGTGGAACAGGCGTTGCTCTTCAATGTGCTCCCGTAGGGCTCCGCTCATGTGGGTGCCAATCAGTAATGGTTCCCTTCACTGAAATCTGTTCCTTTTTCCACTTATTTCGAAGCATAGTTCAATAGCATTGCTTTTGCCATGTCTTTTTAATCAAATCGCCTTCACCCTGCCACCTGCTTGCCTTGCTGGATAGCCTAGTTTGTGAAGTGATTGCCCCGAAAAGAACTTGGTCGTGGGTTCAAAGATCCAGCCAATAACAGTTTTCCTTAAACTGCGGTCAACGTTGAGATATCTGCTTGCATCCTTCTGTTGCCGCAGGTCTACGCTCAGCGAAGAATGAGTGATATTTACCTTGTTTGAAATATGATCAGAATTAGCAACTTCCACAATGCACATTGGACCAAAACCGGAACCCACTGCCGCCAGCTCTAGTGCTGCTGCGGCTGCTGTAGTCCCTGCCGGTCGGCAACCCAGTGCTCTAGATGCTGTGGCAGACGGGCTTGATAGTTGTTTAAAACCGAGCACTGTTCTCTCACTCGGCCATTTAAGCATCGCCTATTATGGTTCATGCGCACGAGACCACAAGAAAGCGTATCGTCTAGATGATCTCTACTGTCATACCTACTCTAGATGATATCTACTCTAAATTCAATAATTAATTCATTCATTCATTCAGTCCTTAGAGGTCCACAAGGGACAAAACGTAAGGGGTGGAAAGACATGGAGGTGTTAAGTTAACATGAATACAGATTATCTTCGATGGTGGTTTTGAAGCCACCGGATTTTATGGTAGCCACTTCGGGTGGAAAGCGATTCCAGCCTCGGGCTGTTTGGCGGAAATATAGATTGATAATTTTTTTCAGTGCGGGCATTCACGCCGTCGGTGGCATTAGGATGACTATTACGGGAAATCAGATGAGCGCGTATGATAGCTGTAGCTTCAGGATTAAAGGTATGATATCATTTACAATATTAAGAAGGAAGGGCAATTTTACGACGACAAGTCATTGTAGCAAGATGAGCTGAATCTTTAATGCAGAAACACTAGTGCGATACAAATAGTGAGAACAAATTAATCTGGCAGCAAAGTTGTTCTCGTGGTTCACATTGCTATTTCTGTTTATGCTTATTCTCGACCTCTTTCGGCACAATCTGTTCACCTATTTCTCGAGTTCACGACACGTTTAACCGGTTTTCACCAGGCACATTGACAGTTCCTGTAGTTTAGTATTACAACATACCAGGCGGAGTTGAAAGCTCCAAAATGCAGCCAGACCTTTACCAAAAGTGTTCCACCACAATTTATCAACTTATACTTATCGGAAACCTTTATATGCGGAATGAAAATCACAAGCACATAACTGACTGCACTCAGAAGGTTATCGAAAGTAAGGGTAAACTCAATATATTGTGGTCGACATTTGCAAAATATGCAGACGCGTACAAAATATTTTTTTTTGAATTGGTAACGATTTGGAAACTAAGCAGCCTTAAAAACAAAGCGTCATTAGTATTATTATATAGTCAGCAAATACATGCCCACTCCAGAACAAAAGCCTCTGCCAGTGCTCTCTAATCAACCCTTGCTTATTCCGGCAGTATCCATCATATCCCCACAAACTTCCTAATCTCCTTAGCCCACCTGATTCTATGTCTGCTACATTTGCGTTTTCTTGGGATCCACTCCGTTGTCCTAAGCTCCGATAGCCGTTATGCTCTTGGTATAACATCCCCTCCTGACACTCGTCCGCTTTTCTGTTTTCTAGATTCAAACTTGGATACCTATGACTCGCTTTTGTTTCCTGATCCACTGTGTGCTCATTCTGTCTCAAAAAGTTACCCGCCCCTGTTGCCCTTGCATAGCTGGCCGCGAGGTTCTCTGCTTAAAGAAAATGTTCGACGTTTAGAGAAAAAATGTGAGGTTCAGACTGGATTTCAGATGCTGGAGGAATACTCTCAGACCTGAAATAAAAAATGCATAGTTCCGAGAATCGTCACAATGACGTAGTATCTATGCTTTTCATCAGTACCAAGCCACATGATGCTAAGATGCGGACACGGAACAATGTGCACGAAATGCCGCAAGAAGGTTTGGAAAGGCGCGAGTAGGAAGCCAATACAACTGTTAACTTGGAGTCGCAAAGCATCATTTAGCGCGTGCTCGATGAAAAGCCTTCGCCGAGTATTTTTCGCGTGTCATTGAACCCATTTAGTAGCGCGCACACAATGCATAAATATTAATGGCTTACCGGAAAGAACGTACGAAAAACAGCCAGTAAGCTCGTCTACAGCATTCCGCAACAGACAGTGCACGAAATATGCCGCTTGGGGATTTCAGAGTCGACCCAATGGAAACCAGGATAAGCCAGATCACTTATCTCTGTGTAAACAAGGTTGAACGGTACAAAGGGTGCGGTGCCAAATACCGCAAACGGAATGCATGAAGACTGGAGGAGACAACCACCGCCCACTATGCTCGAGCCGGTTAAACAAAAGAACGGTGTCAGCCGAAGTAACTTCGAGTACGAAGCTATTCCGAATAACAAATGATGCAGGTAAAGAACTCTCCGCAATGTACTCTCGTGCAAGGCGCGGATATGAAAGATGTCTCCACGAATGCATCTCACAGAATGGGAGTGGAAAAAGTCCGGGAGTATTGCTGAGGTCTTATTTTCCTGCAAATGGAGGCCTGAGCACACATACCTAGCCAGCCTGCTGGACAAAAACATTGTGGAGGTGTAAGTAATGCTCGGTGCGAGAACACTGGAAACCCATTACCGAGCTACAGTCCATTATTCTCTTCGTGCCAGTAACTCGGCGAACTTCAAGGCGTTGGTGCGCCCGAGCAGGCTGAGCGTACCGACCCTTAGCTAGTGTAGCCACAGCTAGCAATTCCGGATAATGACGTTAGCTCATTTTCTACTCCGAACACAAAGTGGTTTATTTTTTCTCCTTTCTAACTTACAGGTAAGCGTTACATCCGGTTAATGTGCGCACTGTCACAATACTATCACCACTTAAAGGTGACGTAAACTCGAGTTTCTCACCGCGGTGGCGCCTTCGCCAACCGCACCCGACATGACTAGATTAACATTTGTTGAGCGCGGTTGTGACGTTCTTCTGATGTAGACTTTTTTGCGCGTTGAGAAATTTAGCAATTCTAAGAACATTGTAAAAATAAAAAAATAGAAAAGACTAAAAGTTGCAAAGCAGATCTCGGTCAGCAGAGACATTGTTGCTGCTATAACAACTACTTGAAAAAATGGCAGCTACGTTTTTACCTCATTGCCGCGTACCTTAGGCTCAACAGTTTTTTGCACGAGAGCATCCGGCCTGGGAAACGCTGGTGCTCATTTGACACCTGTTTGCACCCTTGCGCCTGTGCCCCTCTGCCCTGACGGGGGGAATACAAGAATTCAGTCAGCTCAAGGTCGCGTTCTATTGTGTCTTCTTAAGTTTTGTTCGAGCAGCGCTGGGCACCGACGCAACGTCGTCACAAAATTATGTTCGGAAATAGCCGTGATTTGCATGGTACGGTCGCTTTTGTGTTTTCTTGACTGTTTCGTAGCCGTTCATATCAAGGTTGTGGCTTGCTACTGGCCGAGAATCGTAAAATATTGTTTACATTTTAAAAAGTCTTGTGACTGCACTGCCGTCTTGCCTGACTGTCACAGTGGCGACACTATAGACGGATGTCAATAGTGGCACATTACTTCAGGCTCCTAGCGTGCGGCCCTTTATATAAACGTATTCTGTTTTTCATTACTTCACTTCGCAAAAAATAGAAGAAGAAGGCCAGCGCCCTGTGTTTGAGTAACCCATATAATCACACAAGGCAGAGTGCGTTCTGAAGGAAATCTGTTGTAGTAATTGTGAAAATTTTGCCAATTTCTTTGGATTCATTGCAAGACACATAATGAAAAAACGGCGCTATTCAACGTACAATCAAAGTTAAATATAAATACAGTTCAACGCTATCACCACCGCTTAAGAATGTCACTTAACCAGGTCAAAAGCGGAAAACAAAGCCGCTTAACAGGATAGAAAATTATTTCACGTAATTTTAATTCACGTAGCGTATAGATGGAAACATTTCACCAATGACTTGCTCTCTAATGCCGGAGAAACGCCCTTAGGGATTTCGTGCGCACGTGGAGAAGTAACGAACTCTGTGCAGCAGTGACGAACCGTACAGGTTTATTGGAGAAATGTAGCTTGTTGGGCCAGTTTAGTCAAGCTTACGAAAAAAAAAACAGCAGAAAAGTAGGTGTTCACAAGGAATAGACAGGACAACGCTCGAAGCAACCATATTTTACTGGATGAAACTGTCTCAATAGAGCCGTGTGCATATGCGCGTCAGCAACAACGCCGAGAAAAAAAACAACAGACATTTCATGCTGCAAGTCCTGATATCTTGCACGTGACAAACTATGTCACGTTCCTAACTTCTTTATTGTGAATGCTACTAATGGTTCCCGTTTTATTTGTTGCTTTCCGCGGCCGACGGTTCTGACATTAATGCCGGGGGAGGGGGGTCACAGTTTCTACAATGGTTGGAGCGTTCTTAGATTGGCTATGTTATCTGGCTGGAGCGATGTGCACTGCTGACTTAAAATGTGCAACGGACGTTGTATATTATTTCTTCCGGTCATGCGGAAAGACCTCCGTCGGACAGGCCGGCCAATGCATTAACGAACGCATAAACATGATGAACCGATTAACAGCATGAAATGATTAAAAAAGAGTGATGGAGGCAGAAGTTGTAGGTAATGCGTGAGCCCATTAGATAGTAACAAACAAAAGTAAAAATTATTTTCTTCGAATTATTTCATTTCAGGCGCTTTACATACGAATCATTAAGCCATTTGTCAAATCTAATGCAGTTACGTTTGGCTATTAGTGGAATGGTATGCGTGCATAATTTATCCATCTTTTGTCGCAAAGAACTTGATACGGCAAGAGTGATGGAAGACTTCCACACGCCTTTAGTGCTGTTTGCAATCAATTTAGGAATATAAAATAAAAAAATCGTTCTTGATTTGACGGGACACTCTGAATCTTTTCGAATTTTACTCTTCGTGCAATAAAAGAAAGCGAAAATTGAAACACATGCTGCAATGAACCCTTTTAAACAGTTGTCATCGTCTTGAAGTTCCAGCATAATATTCCATACTCACAGCAATCTCCCGCTTGGTTGAAACTTGGTTCAGCACAAAAGACGAACACAGAGAAAGGAAACGACACACACGGAGCGCTACATCAACTGAGAATGCATAAACGGCTCGGTGATCAGCCTGGAGGAACCCTGACACATCTTGCGACTTTTTTGTCAGGTAGTGGTCGTCTACCTTAATCATTTTAAGCTTTGTCAACAAAAACCGGCTTACACACTGCTGCCAAGAGTCATTCTCACTAATTATTGTTCTGGAAGAGATGCCAGGTTTGTAGGTCTCTGCGGTGGAAAAGGCATTCAAGCAATTCTCTCTGCAGTTCGAAATATCGTTAGTTAACTTTGTCAGGTTTAGCTGTTTGCCGAAATTCATGAATTTGGTTTTAACGCGCACCTCGCTCTTCTTCACTCGGAAAATGTTCTTCTCAACGGCTTGGAAGGCTTTCTCCTGGTAGTCACCTCGACGCAAGACCACGAAGACGACGAAGACGGCAATCTTGTGAAGATTGGGCTTATGAACCTAGTGCTGTTAAGCCCATCGTGCCGTTTTCATCAGCTCACTCCAAGCTGGTGAAGAGAGCAATTATACATACCGTTTTCAGCAACACAGTGAACAAATCCTGTGCACACAGGTTGGAGCATAGCTTCAGCAACCAAGTAGACCACCTGGCAAATGCAGGCTACCCGTCTGAATTATTAGTTTCCGTGGCAGGAAAACTACAGGAAAAGTTAAAATCAAAAGGAAAAAGTGATTGTACGAAAGAGACGAAGAAAAGGGAGATTGTTGTGTTGCCATATCTTCACAAAGTATCGCACAATCTAAAAAGAATCGGAAAAACATGCAGGCGTTGATGTCGTCTTTTCGGCGCCCAAACGACTGTCCAGCCTGATTAAGAATGTCAATTCAGAGATTAAAGAATCGCGAAAGTGCCCAATAAAGCTCGCAAAACAATTTGTGCCTTGCCAGGAAGGGGTGGTATATTCGCTGCCACTATTTTGTGGTAAGCGATACATCGGCCAAACCGGCCGATGTTTAAACGAAAGACTCAAAGAGCATGAGTGTCTCCCGTGTCGCTATCTCTGGCCACGTGGCGAAACATTGCAGGCACTGCAAAGGCAATGAAGATGACGATGATACCTACGTCTGTGCGCTAAACTATCAGGAAAGTGCAGTGTTAGGAAAGAACCGTGACTCGTTAGCAAGGGAGATCATAGAAGCTCACTTAATGGGTAGGCTCTCGGAAGAATGCATCAGTGCTTCATCTGTCGCGTTGTCAGAAAAAGAAAGACGATACCTTGATTGCGAATATTGACAAGTGCATGCTCACTGATTATATTGTATTCTCGCGCATGTGATTTGCTTGGTGGCACGTGACTGGTATACTAGTATGTCAGTCACGCATGTAAGTGTGGACTGCATTCTTTTCTGGCCGCCAGGGAGGTATCTATACCTGCTGGCATCCAATAAAACTTTAGTTGTGAGTCAGCGCTGTGTGGTGTCCCTTCTTCATCTCTGTCCTGTCGTTTGCGCTTTAGTTATGGATCATCGAAAACACCAACTCGCCCAACAAATGCTTTTGTCGAACTTCTTACAGCAGCGGTCTTTCAGTAACTTAGCGCATGCAGTAGGCACCACGTACGGGCCCCTCGTGTGCGCTTGTCTTTCAGTAGACATACAAACGCACCCAATTCGTACTGTTTGTGTCCACGGAGACAAAAACAGTGGGCACGAGGGGAGAAAGTGGGCGCAGCGACAGAGCATGCGGCATGATGCTGAACGCTCCTTCAATGCAGGTTCTACTTGCGCTTTTCACGATTTCGCCGTCTGTGTCATCCTGTACCCCGACACTTCATTCAACGCCTCCCGGAGCATCAAACGCCGCCAAAGACGACAGCGATACGGGCCTTTCTTAAACCCGGCCTCATCTGTGATGTCCGCCTACAGACGGCCAGCCACATCAACCATGGCATCATCCTTGATGCCTGATATAAATGGGCCGCCGGCCTGTTTCACGTTCAGTGGGCACGGGGACAGAGCATGCGGCATATGCTGAATGCTCTTCTTCCTTCAATGCAGGTGTGTGCTACTTTTTCATTATTAGCGAAGAAAAGTGATGACCGCTTTATTTTACTGTTCCCGTGCACAGAGGCGTTTTGTGAAACAGTTGTCGAGTGTTTTTCTGTGCCGCTGTTATTACTTTGCTCCTGGGACATCGAATCTAACCCTGGCCCCTACACGCGATCTGAATCTCTTTCTGAAATTGACTCACTGCCGGATGATCCAGCCGAGCAAATGAACACACTTTGTGGCTAACTGAAAAATGTTCATTCTCGTTCCCTGCAAACTTCGAAGAGTCACGCTGAGCTGGCTGCAGGTATCAAAGCTATGAGAATAGCCAAAAGAATATGAAAACTACAACCATCGGCATTCACATACGAAAAGATAATCTTCAAGAAAAAACCAAAGTTTCAGCAGTTCAACGCTGATTTTTCCCCTATCCAGACTTCCCTACACAAGCTGTCAAAGCAAAATAATAATTTTTAATCGCGTCTCGATGAACTAGAAGACCGATCACGCCGAGACAATGAGAACTCAAGCTTTCGTACCGATTTAGCTAATATTGTATATTTACAGGATTATATATATTGTGTTCTTACTCATTGTATTTATTTTTCGATTTGTCATTGTGTTAATATTGTTGCTCATACCCCTGTAAACACTTCAGATATGTATTTTAGTTGTGTTTGTTTAATCCATTCCCCTCTTCAGTGCCTTTTTTAAAAAGGCGCTGAGGGTATTGTAAAGAAATAAAATGAATAAATATATAACAGTGCGCAGATCCTCAATTCATATGTTAGATGAGTAATGCTGTCCCCATCGTTATTGCAATTTTTCCGCTGCGTCAGTGATTTTTACGCACAAACTAGGGACTGTCTTTTGGCTCATCTCAATTTCACCTGCATTGCAAGCGCATGCAAACTCGGTGGCCGTAGGTGGACTAGGTATCTTGGCAAGTTTCTGTAATGCTTTGGCAGAATAGCTATGGCAATGTTTTGGCTATGTTTGGCTATGTTTTGAGAATGGCTATGTTTTGAAAGAGCGCGTGCTTTTTTTTGGCACATAAGTCGCAAGCTCTGAATCATTTTGCAGTTACTATTTCCCCTTAACAACCAATAATGCTTCGATGTTGGCAGCCTTCGGCACGAGTTACAAAGTGCTATGCAGTTTTATCCACTTTATCACCTTCATCTTCCTTGGCATAGAGTCACTGACAGAGGGGCATAGGTTTGTTAGAAATAAATTACTTGAATCGCTGTAGCACTGTGGCTTCAGTTTCTGAGCGTAGGTTACCATTATTTCAGTACACAGTATCATTTTGATATAAAAAGAATTGTAATGTCTTCTTTTACAACGATGATAACTATCAAGAGCACATGAATTGAGAAGTCGATATAAAATATATGCGTGTTTGGTTGGGTTCAATGCAAAATTGTGCCAAATATTTCAAAACTTGCGCTCCCAGCTTCGCACTTGTAGTCTAGCAACGCTTGCTTACAACTTCTCCACTGGTGTCACTTTTTAAGACCCGTCTACCGCATGCCGGCGTACACAAACCAATTGTTCTTTTTGCGCACACTCAGCCTCCACCCACTCAGCAGCTAAGGGACCCTTTGACTTCTGACACACGCACATAAATGGTATGAATACGCTAACAGCGTTTAATGTTTTCAAGGGAGAGGGGACGTTTGTTCCGATTTCACAGAAGATGTTCTTATCTATAGTGACAAGCTCAGCTGGAACCCATACATAGAGTCACAAAGGGTGGTGGCTATTTTGTGCCTAACTTTCTTCCGTCAAAAGGCAGAGAATGGGGCGGAGCCAGAGGTTAATGAACCAATGAAGTTGGCACAAAGAAAGAATACAGAGCAATAACACTTCACATATCGCGTTGTAAAGAAGGTGCTCGCTTAAGAGGTTACAGTACATAGAGACAGCAATTACACGCCAATAGGAAAGAGAGGCAACCAAAAAGAAACTCTTCACCGAGCACGGCGGCAGCCCGTCGACCAGGGACGCGAAAGTGACCAGCACGAAGACCGACGTCCGATTCTTTGATGGTCTGCTGGATGGGCAATGGTCATTTTGACTGCAGGAATCATGCGTAAGGCTTTCTGCGATGCAACCGAAACGGTAACTCTGCAGCATGGCCTAGCCGCCGCCGTTTAGCGGTCTTCTCGTAGATGCCCCGCGTCTGTTCGCGTCAAGGCGGCAAGCACACACGGCATAGTCGATCGGATGTGTCTAACTCTAAGTGGAGGGCAAAAAGCTTCGATATGTAAAAGATTCGATTTATAAACAATTGTCATACATCAGCTTATCTGTAACCTATAAACAATAATTTTGTGGAGCCACATTAGTGAGGCGCTTCTTCTTGCGACGTGCCTCCCGCCAGCGTGCTTGCAGCGCAACGCTCGGTAGGAGTCACTAGGCTTGGCTGCCTTGCTTCCAAGCCACTCCTGACGGTGCTTCGAAACTGGCCACTGCCAATCATTGGGGAAGCAGTCCTACTACCAATACTCGAAAATGGAATAATCACTCATAAAAATAAGGTACATTTTGTTTCCGGCCATTCCGCCTGACCTTCTGCGACGAAGCACACCAGGCGAGGATCACCGCTAGGCTTTCATCAGGTAGGTTAGCTTCTCAGCACTGCAGGCTCTGCATCGAATGGTGCCCTCCCTTCTTGACAGCGGTGTCGAGCAGAATGTGAGCATGGAGACCGAAGGCTAAGTTTGCGCACACCTCATGTTACAACGTTACAACAATAGCACCTACTGCAGGTTCCCATGAAAACGGAGACGACCCATCAGAAGATAGTTGCACTTCTTTGAGTTCAGTTGAAGTTCGGCGTTGCGGAAAAACTCATCAATGAATGAAAGTGGACGCAGGTGGCTATCAAACAAGGACTAAAAAAAATCAGGTCGTTCAAGTAGCAAGTCGTCCACTTAATGTCATGGAAAAATCAGTACACCATCCGTGGAAATGTAGCAGGCGCGTTACAACGCCAATAAGCATTTCGTACAATCATGAATGACTAAAGCAGTTTTGCATGGTCCATTTTACTGAGAAAGATTTGCCAGTAGCCGCTACAAAGCTCGATGGAGGAGAAGTGGGCTACGTGTGAACAATCCGATGCATCATCAGTTAGCGGAAGACGGTAGACATCCTTCTTACCGATCTTGTTCAGATGCCGATAGTCGATGCAAAAGCGCGAACTAACCACCGTGAGAAGCCGACGGAGATGCCCACGAGCAGTTCGAAGGATCGATAATGGCCTTAGCTAGAGTCTTGTATACCCACCAATCGGCGACAGGGCGCTCTTATATACACCGGAGGCATGACTTCCGGTTCATAGGTAGGTGTCAGTACGGTGTCACTGCAGTGAGTCCCAACAGACGTTTGACCCACAGTATTGATGCCACTGACGAAAACGCCACTGCAGGACACCAAAAGGCGGCGAATATCCTCAGTGTACTCAGGGCTCGTATCTTCTGCAATCACTCCGGAAACAGGACTTGGACCTAAAGTAGGTACACTGAGGAGCTTAAGGGACGTCAGTAGACGGGGCAGTAATAAGGTAGAAACGCTGCTGTTGGTCAGAGGCGACAAATCAGCAAGCGAAATCTCTGCGAACAGAACTTGGATCGACAGGCTTCAGTTTGTGGGGATCCATGTTGCCCCTCGCCCGCCGGATGAACCCTTCTCTCTCTCGTGGCCTACCGCGCCTCTTCCTCTGGCGGCCCCCGACTAGGCGCAGCGGCGGAGGGAGCGGAGGGGAGGCGCCCGCGACAACGCGTCGTCACGTGGACAGCCCTCCTTGCCCACCGCTCTCGGTTTCGGCGGCCGCGCGGGCCGCGCCCACGGGACAGTCGGATGGAGAGTTGACAGCGAGCCTTGAGAGAGAGCGGACGCGACACCAGCGGCGGCCCAGGTGACCTGAACTTCCCTGTGCCTGTCTCCTGTGCTTGTGTCCTGTGCCTGTTGCCTGCGGCTGCTGCCTGCGCGCGACCGAGGAAAGACATTGGGAGATCCCAATTAAAGCTCTTGCCTGCGGGCTTATTCCTCGGTGGTGTTGTTCTTCGCGGCCACAGGTGTGGTCGAGCTAGCGGAGTGGCGTTGGCCCTGAGTTCAGGGTCCGAACCGTGCCAGTAACCCCACATTTTGGCGCACCAACGTGGGGCCCCTCAGGAGTTCCAGGTGGGGTGCTAGCTCACGAAGAACAGCATGACCAGCCCGCGCTACGGGCTGCCGGACCTAATGATGTTGGCTGATGTATGCGGTGAAGCACGGGAGATCTCGAGCATCGTTTCCGTGGCCACATCTAAACCGACCGCGGATGCGGTAGCGCAAGGTCCGTCGGGCGCTATGCATGAAGCCGCAGGCGCGGCTGGCGTCCGAGATATTGCGCCAGGAGTTCCTGGTGAATACTCCGAGCTGGAGCAGCCAGATGGCTGTGGCTACAGGAGTTCCGTTCTGCTGAACGTGTCCCCAGGCGCTCCCGCGGATGCGGGTCGCGCAACTGGTTACGCGCCGGGAGATCCCGGCTAGCAAGGAAAGCCAAAGTCAGGTGTCAGTGGCTTCCAAACGCTCCGCTACGTCTCAGGCGCGTCCGCAGATGCGGTTCGCAAACCGAGTTTCCACCCAGGAGATCCTGGACTGCTCGTTGAGCCATTGCCAGTTGGCGTCGGCTACTCGCTCCTTTCAACTCCTGCGCACGCATTCAGACCAGGTGGTCTAACTGCGTCGACGCCCGCAGATGCGGGCAGCGCTCCCCGCCAGATGGCAGAGGGTGACGCAGCGCACATTGCTCCGGGAGGTCCCGAGCACCACTACAAGCCACCGCCAGTTGGCGAAGGCAAAGTTCACGGTCGAGACCGACCATATGGCCTTAACCTGGCTGAAACGCCTGCGTGAGCCCAGCGGGAGGCTTGCGCGATGGGCCCTGACACTGCAACGCTTCGAGTTCGAAGTGCGTTACCGCAAAGGCACTGCAAATGTAGTCGCCGATGCGCTGTCACGGGCGCCGGTCACTGACACCCAACCGGCCGGCCAGGACGAGGAGGAGGCAGAGTGGCAACTGTCTCCCCCTCTGCGGAAGGAGCTCGTTGCGGGGAGTGCCCCGTTTTCGAAGCCCCGAGAGCACGTGCACCTCGTTGGAGCGGGGATCCCTCTCGAGGTTGCGTTCAGCAGAGAAGAGCTTGTCAAGGCTCAGCAGGAAGACTCACTCTGTCAGGAGTTGATCAATAGTCTTAGTGAAGAGACAGACACTCCGACGAGCCAGGCCAAATTGCGCTGTGAAGCCACTGGTAGTGTGGTTGGCGCTAACTCTAGTGTCGCTGGTATTGCGGCGAGTGAGTTGGAGAACTTCCTGCTGGACCGTGATGGAGCTTTGCTAAAATACGTGCCAGGCAAAGAGGCCTCGGATGAGAGTTTCAAAGCCGTTATTCCGCGCAAACTGCGGCGCGCCGCTATGCGGCACTATCACGACGCAGACGGTCACGGGAGCGCTCCAAAGACATGGCAGAAGCTTTGTCGGTTTGCTACCTGGCCGGGAATGAAGGCTGACGTATGTAGATATGTACGAACATGCCACGTCTACCAAGAGAGAAAGCCTAGAGGTGGAAAGCCACCTGGCTTACTCCAACCCATCCTAAGCACCAAGCCCTGGGAGATCCTGGCGTGCGATTTGATGGGGCCGCTGCCGCGCAGCAAACGAGGGTACAAATACGTGCTGGTAGTCACGTGTCACTTCAGTGGGATCGCTGAATTGTACCCGCTGCGAAAAGCGACTGCCCGGGAGATCCTGGCAAAGCTGTGTGAAGTGTTTTGCCGCTACGGCTTCCCAAAGCGGCTTATCACTGACAATGCCACGTATTTCACATCGAAAGTTTTCCGTGATACGTGTGCAGCAATGGGTGTCCGGCAGCAGAAAACCACGTGCTACCATCCCCAGTCCAATGTGAGCGAGCGCCGAAATCGAGATATCAAGCCGCTCCTGGGCGCATATGCGAGATCGCACAATGATTGGGATGAGCACTTGGACGCCATCTCCTTCGCTCTGCGCACGAGCACAAATCGCTCCACCGGCTTCACGCCGGCTTTTCTCATGTTTGGCAGGGAGCTGAACACGCCTATGGACACAATCCTGATGGAAGGGTCGGAGAGTGTCCGCGAAGTCACGGCAGATGTTGACGACTACGCAAGGCGATTGCGCGAGCGTTTGGCAAATGCCATTAAGGAGGCGAACCGCAGCCGCGCGAAGGCCAGGGCAAGTGAAAAGGCCACTTATGATCGCGCACACAGAGACGTGGACTTTCAGATGGGAGACCTCGTTCTGAAGCGCAATCAAGCACTCAGCGATGCAACCGCAGGTTTTGCGGCCAGTCTAGCGCCCAAATGGGTGGGACCCTTCCTGATCGCTGAGAAGCTTTCGCGGCTCAACTACCGGCTGAAAGACCCGAGATCGGGCCGAATCAGCGGACCCATTCACGTGGGAGAGCTGAAACAGTACTTCCAGATGGAGGTTGCTGTGGAAGCAGAAACGCCACCCGCGCAAGACTGCGCAGAGGCGAGCGAAGCCCAGAGAGATCTCTACAGGCATCGCTATGATACCCGAAGCCAGCGAGCTCGCTGGGGCAACGGGAGAATGCCGAAAGCGTGAGATCACGCACACGGCGGCGTCGGTTGCCAAAACAGCTCGAGATCGAGCAAACGGCGAAGGAACGCCAGACGCGCGAGATCGCGCACGGTGGACCTCATGCAAGGAGATCCTTGCCCCCGACGTCACAATATCCGAACTGGGCGAGATCGCCGAATGTGACCCATGCCGACCACGGCAAAGCCTGGTGCGAGAGGTCTCGTGCCCACCCTGCCTGTGTGGATACACAAGGCGGGGTAGTTGCTGTACCCGGAGCACTGCAAGACGCCCGCTCGGAGGAACCGAGCCCCCACCGGCTGCCCTGATTTACGGCCCTGGCTTCAGCGACGGCCACGGAGAGCGGCGCGCGGCCGGGGAGCGAGACGCCGAACTTCGCCCCCACACCATCGCACGGGGCATCGGCGGCGGTTCCGGAACAGCGCGGGGCGCGCTGACGATGGGCGGCCTGAATGCGGAGCAGGCCGGCTTTCGCGGGCGCCATCCTGGTCTGGCGCGCGCCCCAGGCACAGAGCTACCATCCCGGGGCCCAGTCTCCGGAAAGGCGGCATGGACCTGCTGATCCGCCGAGTACGCTTCAGCGGGTGAAGGTCACTATTGAGAGAGGGAGGGTGTGGGGATCCATGTTGCCCCTCGCCTGCCGGATGAACCCTTCTCTCTCTCGTGGCCTACCGCGCCTCTTCCTCTGGCGGCCCCCGACTAGGCGCAGCGGCTGAGGGAGCGGAGGGGAGGCGCCCGCGACAACGCGTCGTCACGTGGGCAGCCCTCCTTGCCCACCGCTCTCGGTTTCGGCGGCCGCGCGGGCCGCGCCCACGGGACAGTCGGATGGAGAGTTGACAGCGAGCCTTGAGAGAGAGCGGACGCGACACCAGCGGCGGCCCAGGTGACCTGAACTTCCCTGTGCCTGTCTCCTGTGCTTGTGTCCTGTGCCTGTTGCCTGCGGCTGCTGCCTGCGCGCGACCGAGGAAAGACATTGGGAGATCCCAATTAAAGCTCTTGCCTGCGGGCTTATTCCTCGGTGGTGTTGTTCTTCGCGGCCACAGGTGTGGTCGAGCTAGCGGAGTGGCGTTGGCCCTGAGTTCAGGGTCCGAACCGTGCCAGTAACCCCACAAGTTCTAGACTGGAAGCTAGGTACTTTTCTACGTGACGCGCACAACGCGGTGTGGCAGGACTACGTTATGGTGCAGAACAGCATCGTTAATGGAGCAAGCGACGTCGTCCCCGTCAGGGGCTGGCGGGAAAGGCTACATAGGGATGTAGGCATGAGAGCCAGGGGCAGACGAGCGAACTCAGTGGAGCGAAGTGGGGTAGAGTTGGAGGGGTCAAGAGAATACGGCCAGGTCCAGCTGAAGAAGTGCGCTGGACCAGTCGACAAGGGCAGAGTCAGCTGTTAAATAGTGAGTATCGAGGATTACACAGTGAGTGTACTGGTTCAGCACGGCGAGCAGAACTAGGGATGTGACGATCGGCGCCGGTGACAGGAGCAGAACAAATTCCAGTTGCAGCAGCAGCACTGCCATGGACAATCCGAACATGAAGTAAATGGCAGCGGTTATCAATTTCTTGACGCAGCGGTGCAAGGACGACCTGGGGCCGATACCTGGACGCCAGCGTCAGTGATTGGTAGGCACAGGAACACGGAAAGAAAGGTTAAAGAAGAACGGAATCAACTGTGTAGCAGCCCTGACATAGGAGAAAGTTAAGGGGTCGTCGACAATCCTTTTCAGTACGTGACTCCCCTTATCTGCCTAGAACATTTCCTTATCAGCTTTCCGACACAGGGCCAAGATGTCTGGCACATGAAATAAATCAGGAGGCACTTTGACTGTCTCTAGTGCTTAAAGGCGAAAGCGTTTTCCGAACAACTTTGACTGCCTCTGTGGCACTAGTGACGTCACCAATGGATGACGTCGCGCAAATTAATGACTAATTACTAAGTAATTACAATTTACTAATTCATAACTAAACACTGATTAATGACTAAGTACTAATGAACTGCTAATTAATGACGCTTAAGCTTCGCATTTAGGCGTGGAACGCGACAGCGTTTGTAGAGGAAGGGAGAAAGTGGGAGTGAAAGAAGGAGTGAAAGAAGGAAGAGAAAAAGGGTCCGTAATAACGAACATGAAAATTGTATTTGAGGAAAGGAAATTACACAGTAACTGTCTCACATATCCCGGTGGAGACCCGTCATAAGCGTGACACCTCTGCTGACAGCCTTCCGTCGACAACGATGAGGCATTACAGGCTTTCGCCTTAATAAATGTAGGATTCCATAGGTGCTCGAGCTGCAAATTCCTTCTTAGCGGTGAGCTGCCGTCCAACAGGCCTCCCGAAAAAGTTTCGGCTGCTCTGTTTGCATATGTCCTAGGATGTAATGCATTCGTGGGTTTCGAACCATGTGCTCCTGGTTCCGGCAAAGTGGAATAGCACGTTGGCAAGCACGAGCGTAGCGTCCCACCTGCTATGCTCTATGACATGCTCATTAAGTAAGAGCCAGTCATTGATATCCGTGTCGTCCCTGCCGCAGAAGGTGTCCAGGTCGCGGGGGGTGGACCACGACGACAGTCTATGATGTAGGCAGGTATTCAGCCACTTCGGTAGTAATCACAATGGTACCAAGGACACGGCCGCTACGAAAGACCCAGCTTGTCGTAGCGCGGCGGCTGATGAGGATATCCAGCACCTCACGCACATGTTTTGAGGCAGTCTCCACAAAGAACTGTGCAGCACTGGGAAAAACTCATGGCCTGAGGCTTGGAGAACACTCGCGCACACCCGCTCTCAGCGCCGTCCTTTTCGATAGCAGAGATAGTCTTTTGTTGCCGACTAGGTAAGATCATCACCCGGTGTTCACACTTAAAACCTCAGCAGCAAAACCTGCAGGTTGTCAAGCCTTAGTCCGCATACCAATCATGAAAGTATTACTTTCACGCGTAAAGCGAAAAGATTCAAACTACTCTCCCCCTTAAGTGTCCACATTGTGGGTTTATGGGTTTGTAAGGGTTTAACGTCCCAAAGCCAACGTAGCAGCCACGATAAATTTAACGAAAGTGTAATAAAAACTGATGTATAAAACATTTTCTTATCACGTCACAAGCAAAGTTTTCCTGTTTCCGTATGCATTCCTCTTTCTGTTTCCTTTCGACCAGGACCCTTACTTGGGGCGACTGCCACACAGGAGGCAATCTCTCGTTAAAAATATTTTCTCTCTTCGCCTTTTTTTTAAAATATGATTGCCATTTGCAATGCCGCATTTGGGAAGACGCTCGAAAATTTGATAGGATATTGTCTGCCACATTCCTTCCGCCGGAGGACGGATTTATTATGATATCTTAGTAAGCTGACAATGATATATAAAAGAAAATGCATTGTTTCAGCAATTGTTTTTAGATACCAAAATGAACGTAAGCTCCAGCGAATATCTTAAAATAACGTATTCACCTTACTACACCATACTCGTGAATGTTTGCGCTCCTATATTTTCTCTTGATGGCTGCAATAACGTGTTTAGGCAACTTTCATGAGGACCATGTGAATAAGAAAGTATGCTAAAAGCATATTTGAAGCCTTGCTAATGCCGTCTCAGGACGACATCCACAAAAATAAGAAAAATGTTGCACAGTGTTTCTCCTATTAAGTATAAAGTGCGGTGCTGCTTGTTAGCGCACGTAATAATGAACACCAACTAATACAGCACCTGTAATCTGGAAAAGCACAACAAAGCAGGGAAAAGAAATGAGCAGCCCTTCTAGTTGTACTAAGCTGGTTATATGCACACCAAAAATCATATCCTGCGCTGAGCCCTTGTATCGTTCTGGGTGCTGATGGAAGTCATCTAGCTCTACCAATTAGTGTCTTGTCCTAGTCTCTTGTCTTGTCTCTTGTCTTGTCCATATTGCACCTAATGAGCTTTCGCATTGCTCCGTGATATACTTTGTGAAAAACTAAATGCGGGAAGAGTCACTGTAGTGCTAAAAGTTGTCACCTGTGTTACTTGTTTTCCTGATGATTGCATCCAAACACTTTAATGTTCTTAAGCCCTGTGAGTATGCCTGTGAAAATAATGGAAGAGTTAAGGAAATGTTTCCTTTATTTCGTGCAAGCACAAAGACTCTATAACAAGTGCACAAGGAAAACTCTGCTACGCAGCACTAACAAGCCTCGGTGCTCTCGAGTCTGCTTCGAAAGAGAGCCCACAGCAAAAGGCAACGAAGCACTCAATGGTAGGTATATATTCTGGCCATATATAACTAATAATGCCCGGTGTGTTCAGGAGCAACACTTCCCAAAGGCAACTGAACATCGCTCCACCAACCCAGGACGATAAATTATTGGTTTTCTCGCAACCGAGCCGTCTCAGACGATCCGAAGAAACGATGTACGCTTTTGCTCCTTTTCTGTTCATATATGTTCTGGACGTAACTCTTGTTCGGTGATCAATAAACGGAGCCGCACCTTACTCTGAGTTCCCCTCCCGCAACAAGTTCCCTCCTGTCGGAGTGGTGTTGTATCTTATCTTCTGATGAAAACCTCTCTGCAGATCCTTCCGCTTCATTAACTACTTGTTCTCACTCTCACCTCGCTAAAGAAATATGGGAAACATTTTGTTGTTGTTTAGATAACACTCAGGGACCAAATAAAGATATCCCGGTAAAATAAATAATTTTGCCTGCCTTGAGACTTATGAAGTAAACTCCTGAGTGTGAGTCAGTCATACCTTGACAGGCTCTTTGTGCTGCAAAAAAAAGCAGCAATAGTTACTTTATTTCCTATGTGAGTTTGCGCACAGATGCTACTTTACACATCTTTCTTTATGCTGACGATATATGCCGAGGGAGATAATGAGGTCTACAGATTAGAGTCTACCTATTAGAACAACCACAGCCTATTACAAAAAGAGCCACGGAAGCAGTTAACGCCCCACCAAGTGAAGTCAACAAGGAAAAACAGACAACAAGATTGCCGACTAAACATTTTGCTGCGTTATTGCCATGATATTTGTCGTTATAATTCCACCCTTTGTAACTGTTCTTCACAGCCAAGTTGTGTAATAAGTAACCTATACGCAAGTGGTAACGGCTTATTATGCGGCTTTCTCGCGCACTACGCTTGCCGTAAAAATACGGGCTAGCCGAAAAGAAAAAAAAAAGCGAAGAGTAGTACAAGAATTCCGACTAGGAAGAGACAACGCAGATATCTAGATAGCTTGGCAGTTAAGCACAGCACAAATTCAGCGTTTCAACCTCGCTTCAGAAGCCAGAGGTGAAATGTTAGGTCTCCATACACCTTCGCAACGTTCAATGAAAGATGGCGCAGCAGGGCGCTATGCTTCTCTCTGCTTGGCATAACCCGCTCCCGAAGCACAACTGGACATGAATGAATATGTGGCGCTTGTTGCAGTACCAATACATTAAGGATTCGGCCATGTGATTAACTGAGTCCTAAAATAACCAGGGGGTGATGCAATAAATACTCTTATGTACAAGCACAGCCCTGGGGCATGGGCATTACATGCGGGTGCAATACATACATACATACATACAAGTTTTATTCTCCACAAAGAAGTGGAAGGAGGCGGAGGGAAAAGCCGTACATTTGCGGCTTGAAAAATCCTCCGCCCCCTTACAATGTATACAGCAGCAGAGTGGGGCAATAAACAGTCGAACAATAAACAGTCGAACATAAACAATTGAACATAAGGATAGATCTGTGCGTTCATTCACACAAAAAAAGAAAAGTATGAGTAGCAAAATATTTGTACATATTTGGAAGAGACATATTGGATACATCAGCGGCTTCTTTTTCTGCAGCATTCAATAATCGCGGAAGATTATACCGGAGTGTTTGTTGTCCATAGGCAGTGCGACATTTTGGAATTTTCCATCGTTCTGGAGTTCTGGTGCTGTAGGTGGGATAATTGGGCCTTAATTCTGCCATTTCAGTAAAAACTGTACTCTTTCGTTGGACGCTTAAACGGTACTGCCTGCATAATTTGTATTCGTATATATTTCTTACTTTTAATAAATTAAGCGAAGCAAAGATATGTGAAGAAGGTGCTGTGTATTCAACGTTTTCAATTATTCGTACTATTTTTTCTGTAGCCTTTAAAGCTTCAACAGATTAGTTTTCGTTGTTGTTCCCCAAACTAAATGAGAGTAGTTTAGGTGGGAGACAAAGAGAGCGTTATAGACCATTAGTTTAACTTTTTTTGGAAGAGTATAGCGGTTGCGATTTAAAATTCCAGTTATGCAGCTCAGTTTGCTGATTATACTATTTACATGATTATTCCATTGTAAAGTTGAATTAAAATATACCCCTAACACCTTGACAGTATCTACCACATCAATGGCTGCGGATCTAAACATTACGGTTCCTTGTAACGAAATTTGTTTACTTTTGGGTCGAAAAATTACCACCTTTGTTTTGTTTGCGTTAAGTTTTAAATTATTGCTGGAAGTCCACGAGTCCAATTTGCGCAGAACATCATTTGCTTTAGTAATTCCTTCAGCTTCAGAGCGTGATGACACCAAAGCACTCGTATCGTCGGCATATATAACGAACTTGGTATCTGAGAAGATGTGTACAATATCATTAATGTACAAATTAAATAGGACAGGGCCTAAAATGCTACCCTGTGGGACTCCTGAAATTATTTTTTTGCTGTGAGAAATGAGACCATTTATGTCGACATATTGAAATCTATTTGATAGGTAACTTTTGAGCAGAGCCAAAACATGTCCCCGTATACCATAATGATGCAATTTTTCAAAAAGGATAGTGTGACTAATATAATCGAAGGCTTGGCTAAAATCAACAAAAATACCCATAACAATACATTTCTCTTCAAACTGTTTTAGAATATATTCCTTATGGTCCAACAGCGCCAGCTCTGTAGACCTGTCCCTTCTAAAACCATATTGCGAAGTAGTTATAATATTATGCTTGCTGCAGAAGCGCGATATTCTATCTAGGATGATTTTCTCTAGACCTTTCGAGAAGGCAGGAAGAATTGACACCGGTCTGTAGTTAGATACATCATTTTTATCACCTTTCTTATATAAGGCTATCACACGGGCGACTTGCATTTTTGTTGGAAAAACAGCGGTAGAAATGCAGAGATTAAAAATGTGCGCTAGAATGGGGCTGATTATACGTATCACATACTTCACGGGTCTTATTTGTATACCATCGGCATCAACACTATGAGAATTATTTAAACTCAAAAAGAGAGAACACACTTCATTTGCATCTGTTGGTTCAAAAAATATTGTGCTAGAGTTTTTCTGCCCTGAAGTTTTGTATGATGTTGTCGGGTTTTTAGTAAAATCTCTGTTAACAAAGTAGTCATTAAAGATATTTACCATTTCTTCTCCTTTTAATATCTGTCCTTCATAAAAAATTTCTTCAACTATCTGTTTTTTCTCGCTCCGACCCATCAGTGCATTTAAGTTATTCCACATTAAGTCAGTCCGCTTTACGTTGGAACCGAACATGTTCTGATAGTATAGTTCTCTTGCTTTTCTTAGCTGCTTAGTCAACTCATTACGAAACTTTTTGAACGTAGCGAGATCAGATGTTGTACGAGTTCGCATAAATGTTTTAAACAGGCGTTCTTTCTTTTCAATCTTCTTCAATAGGTACTTTGTCACCCACGGTTTTCGACATCTCTTATTACCCGTGTGGCGTTTGAATACGAAGTGACGTTGGTATACCGAAAGAAACAAACTCAAAAAGGCGTCATAAGCTACGTTCGCATTTGTTTCCTGAAGGATGTTGTCCCAGCAAACTGTTTCCAACTCATGATAAAAAGCTTCTAAGAGGGTAGGTGTAACAGGCTGAAAAAGATTAGACACTTTATGGTGGAAGTTTCCCCGAGTACTAAATTTTATGCTACAAAACACAGGCAGGTGATCACTAATAGGGTAAGTGAGAACACCGGAACTGACCAGGTTAGCATCATAATTTGTTATTACTAAATCTAGAATTGTTTGCGTGGACGACGTTAGACGTGTGGGAGAAACAATATGGTTTATACAACCATTAGATAGCAATACATTTTCAAAATCTGTTTTCTTCGTACAATTGCTACTCATATCAACATTAAAATCACCGGCAAGTATCACATTGTATCTGCTTTGGTTAACAAATGACAATAGATTTTCTAAAAAAAACAAAAAATTCAAGGAGAGAGCCATCCGGAGGGCGATAACAAGTTGCAATTACAACGTCTTTGATTTGCAGACAAATAATCTCAAAATTATCTGTGACACAAGAAAATTCTGAAAGCAAGGCAGGTTGTAAGAGAGAGCTTACTAGCGCAGACACACCACCACCGCGACGAGTGGTTCTATTAACAGAAAAAGTTGTCATATTAGGAAGATCAAAAGTGTCAGAACTGCTTGTTTGCCATGTTTCTGTTGTCATCAGAACATCAAAACAATTCTCAAGCTTTTTTAACAAGGATTCTAGTTCAGCAACCTTGTTGAATACAGACTGTGCATTTAAGTGAAAGCAACGAAGATAACCATGTGTCTGGCCACCAAGCTCTCTTAAGAGTTCTTCTAAGGTAACATGCCCTAGGTGCGCCATTTCAAGATAAGGATCACGGGTTTCCGTCTACACGAAAAGGCATTTAGCTACCAAGTGTGGAGAGGTCACTTACGCTCTTGATAACCTTAGCGCCATCGCCACTCTTTCTACGCACCAAAATTTTCCCATTGACATGCCACACATATGCAAAGCCAGACTGTTTAGCCCACTCTTTTGTGGCTTGCAACAACACTCTCTAATAGTTGGTCATGTTTTCTGTGATGTACACTGAGTCGCCTTTTTCCTTAAGAACCACCCTTTTCTGCAGCCAAGCGTCTCGAAGATCCTGCCTTACAAAACGGGCAATCACACCTTTTGTCTTCCCTGGTTTCGCCGACATCCTATGAAGCGCGAGGGTGTCCGCCTCAGTGAGATGATTCATGCCAATCTTGTCCGCCACTTCGTTGACTTTTGACAAGAGGTCCTCTCCTTCCGCCTCAGGAATGCCATGAATCTCAATGTTCAAGCGCCTGCTGCGCCATTCTAAGTCATGGACACTGAGTTGTAAGTGAGTTATATCTTTTGAGCCAGCGTCTCTCTCGAGCTTGCCAATTCTGCCTTTAATTTCTTTGATTTCCTTATCCTGCGTATCAAGACGCTCTTTAATAGTGGCAAACTCTTCATGCAGCATCTGGATTGAGCTCTCTACTGCATCTAGCTTTTCGGTAAGAGGGAGAAGGGAAGTCAGTTTCCTGTTCATTTCTACAATAAGGACTTTCAGGTCGGCATCCGTATTCGAGTCACCGTTTGAGGCGTCACCCTTGCCTCCAGTCGAACGTTTACACGCTTCACACTTCCAAGCCTTCTTAGTCGACCCTCGTTTTGAAGCAAATGTTGTTTCACTCATGCCTGAACATATCGCGCCATGAAAACAAAATTCACACTCACTGCATGTAATGGCATTATCGTCATTCTTTAACTTTTCGCGACATTCGCAACACCGAGTCATGGTGACCAATATCGACTAGCAAGTTGGCAGCAGCGGCAGATAGCCAAGCAACATGCACGAACTTAATATAAAAAGGTTTGACCAACCTGTAAAACACAGCGAAGAACGGATTATTCGACGTCCGCCCCTCTCCGCCGCTGCTGCCAAAGTGCCTGGCGAAGTACGCCCCCCGTTGCAAAAGATTCCGCAGCTTTTGTCACAGCCGTCGGCTCCCGTTGATTGGCTCCGTCTTGCTGATATGGAAACGATGCTTGAAAATGGTGTTGCAGTTCAATCTTGCCAAGGAAAACAGGCCACGGTGAGATTCTTGTCCGATGCACCGCGGAAACACTGCAGCATCTGCGACTGTAAAACACAGCGAAGAACGGATTATTCGACGCCCGCCCCTCTCCGCCGCTGCTGCCAAAGTGCCTGGCGAAGTACGCCCCCCGTTGCAAAAGATTCCGCAGCTTTTGTCACAGCCGTCGGCTCCCGTTGATTGGCTCCGTCTTGCTGATATGGAAACGATGCTTGAAAATGGTGTTGCAGTTCAATCTTGCCAAGGAAAACAGGCCACGGTGAGATTCTTGTCCGATGCACCGCGGAAACACTGCAGCATCTGCGACTGTAAAACACAGCGAAGAACGGATTATTCGACGTCCGCCCCTCTCCGCCGCTGCTGCCAAAAAATGGCGGCACACAGAATCCTTAAGGGAAGATAGCTCTTCCTTGAGCAAGCCACACATATTTGATAAAAAGAAGGCTTGGCTGCGGTGACTCTGTGCTCCGCTTCTATTAATATTTGACTACTGCCCACAAAACTGTTTCTTTAGGAAAGCACTGCAGCCAGCTGGTAAAAACAAAAGCCCCTGAAAGAAGTGTTCGATTGTCTCTAGTTTATTCGGTCACAACCTTCAGTAACTAGAAAATACAAAACAGGGCCGCAGCACTGCGAGTGCTTACATCAAGATACTTTAAGTGGGCTAAAACGAACACTGAAGAAATAAAACTAAGCGGTTCAAGTCTCTGCCCAACGTCCATGACGTCTTCGTTAGATTTATGGGAAAATATCTGTGATCGAGGTTAATTTCGCACTCAGCTTTCGCTAAGTGTACTGCTCGAAAAGATTCATATTTAAGCTATGTTTCAATTTATGGATTCTGCCAGGAAAGCCTTCAATAAATATATACTTTCCTCATCGAATTTGGCTAGTGCAATCGGCTGCGGTATGCCGACCCATAAACATCCAACGGCAGTAGTTGCTCCTATCCGTTTTGTATAAAAAATTGCAGAGAGCATTTAAGCTCCGCCTGAAGGTTATTGCGCGATAGTGTTAACTGATTAATGTCCGTATATGCGGAAATGATCATTCTCTACTTTGCATTCATAGATCCCTGGGAGTACTCACCCCACTCCTGGCGAAATGGCCCAACCGAGGAGCGATGCGTCACTGCCCTGCAGTGACACGTGCTGCCACCGGCAGGACTCGTGGGACACATGCTGCTTTCCCGGAGCAGCCTTTCCCGACTAATGATTAATTTAACTGCCATCAGCCCGTTTGGCAGTTTGCTCACACTCCGGTAAACAGGCTATGATGACGTCGCAAGGCCACGTGATTTGCCGCTTAGGTTGCTTCTCCAGGGATTTTTCGCTCCCAACACCGACGACGACAACGTCGCTTTTTCGGCAGAACGAGAGCTTTAATGCTATCGCGTTTAACGTTCTGCTGAAAGTTAAACCAAGAAGACAAGGCTCCATAAACGCTTGGAACGCTTGTATGACCGTTTCCCTGTTATCCGCCATACGTTAACATCGGTACGATTTCTGTGTACTCGGTTAACGTATTCATTGACAGCTGCGAAACATCTTTAACTGTTTCCTTACTACGGAGTGGTGTGCGTAATTTTTTTACTCAGCATTTTTTTAATTGATTGCAAAGAATCACAGTCCAGCTAGCAGATAGCTTTTTTAATGATGCAAACAAAAAAAAATATGTTGCTTATGAAACAACAAATATCTTTGATTGGCAAATATATGAAATTCGCACAAACAGTTATCAAAGTACTACGCATGTGTTGTCGGAAAATAGGATAATAAAAAATCCAGAACAAGTTTTTTTTGGCCTCATGTGCTTGCGCGACACAAAGATGAACATTTAGAAGATGTACTAGGCACTCTATCTTCTTGAGCGTCCCATCGGCACGTAACCGACGGGAAAAGAGCAGCCCAGGCCCTAATCCTTCTAAGAGACATCTCCTCCAGTCTCGTTAAATTATGAGGTAGGGAGTAAGTGCACACGAGGGAATAAGGGCACGTGTACGTCGCGTCCTTAAAGATTACTTAAAGATGGGAAAAGTGGGTCATAGATCAAAAGGGAAGGTGGTTGGGAAATATTCCTTCGTTGGGGCTTGGTCTTTAAGAGCGTCAGCTCCCTTCTGTTCAAAGTTCTGCGAAGCGTATTGTTACCAATGCACCGGGATGCGTTTCGTTATTCTCTTATTGGGAGCCTGCATCTCTTGATTGATGCTTAGCAATCCTTGTAACTCTTTTGAGTTGCTTAATAGCGGCTAAAAATGTCGTGCAAACATAGGCTGCTCTTATAGACACGAAGTTATTTATAGCCTCCATAGTATGACGGATAGCGTAGATCTCCGTCAGATGTGGGTTTGGGTGGTTGAGACACATTTTGAATTTGTGATTAACACAGTGTGTGCCGGGCTAGCAGTAACCGCCTTTTCTATGACCGCCGCATTGATATTAGCCACACATATTTATGGGCTTATGTCAACCGAATTTTTTAGTTGTGGGCTTCTCTTTGCAAGCTAGTTTAGTCATCTCCTATGAAGATATTGTCGTGTATGTAGATGAACGAAAATCTCTTATTTTTGGAACCCAGTGCGTGTCATCACGATCCTGCCAAAACTAAGAACCACCCCGGCTGCCCAGAACTATTCGCAGCGGAATGCACTGAATAAACTTTTCGACACCAAGGAGCAACAGGACAATTAAAGATAAATTAGGTTACGTCTTCGAAGAAGTATGATGTTTATGTTGCAGATATTTGTATTATATCTAAAATTTGTGAATTTAAAAACCTACTTTGCCTGCGCAGAATTCTTTTTTGCTGCGACCAGTAAAAAAAAACTATGCGGCCATTATTTTCTCAAGGCACTAACGCATTAAGGGGAGCTTCCGATATGACGAAAAAGAAGCTCCAAAATCTAGCTTCCAATTGGCATGTACAGTGAGCTCCATATAACTGCCGCCATGCGAAATGTAAACGTTTCTGCTATTGCTACTGAAGGTCTTACTATTTTAGTGCTAACATTTTTCATTTTTGTATGAAGAATTGAGTTGTTGTACGACATCTCATTCCGAGTAGTGTTCCTCTGAGCTCCTTTCGCACGGTGCTTCTCGTGAGGTAAGCAGTGCTGCGGTGGGTGTAGTACGTCAAGTGACAAACCTTTTACATTTTGAAATCTCAGTATTGTAAGACTATTCATTTCAGGAATTGTACATAAGTGTGAATTAATAATAATAATAATAATAATAATAATAATAATAATCTTTATTCAGCATAATCTGAACATACAAAGAAACGGAAGCGCCGAAGCCACAAGTGGGCTTGTGCGGCGACAACCGGCAGCCGCAACAATCTTCGCGCTACATCAGAGCTCCATCAGAGGCAAAAGAAAATTAAAAGACGTAAACATGAAGAACACAAAAATTTTGGCACGGAAAGAATGAAAAAGCACTGATAAGATTTTAGTACATGTTAAAGATTCTCTAACGCTTGAACAGCAACACGCAGTTTTTTGCGGGTGGTTAAAGAAAATAAATCATCCGGTAATTCGTTGAAGATAGCTGGCACGTAATATTTTCTAGTTGCTTTGCCGTAGTGAGTGCGCACTCTCGGTTTATGATAGCGAGGAACATTGTACGTGTCCATACGGCGCGTCAGCCGTATGGACACAACCATCGGCGCAACCATCGTGCCGACACTGAGGCTGTGCCGGCAACTGAGGCTGCCGGCCGCATTGTTTTCTCTCAAAGTAGTTCACAAGCGCAAGTTTTTGTTCTTCAGTGATAAAAAAGGGTCTTTCCTGACTCGTCCCGGCCCAATAAAAAATTATTAGCATGGCGTTTCAAAATACCTAATGAAGGTGCTAGTGTCTGATGCGTAATCAAATATCTGCTGCTTAACAACAGCGCTATCTTGAGCCCAGAGATACTGAGGGGATGATAATAATAAATTCGCGTTAACGTGTGAAATAAACGGCTAACTGGAACGATAGTTCTCAGTTGCTAACCGGAGTATTGCTAGCCCAATGCCGGAGCGGATAGTTTTATCTGATACCGTTAGAACTCCGCGCACCCGCACCCACCACCGGTGTGCAGGGTGCCAGCCGGCCGGCAGCAAGGGCCACCTGTCAAGGCTATGCATGGAAGAGCCAGCTTCGACCTGCCACCCGCTTCGCTTGGAAGGTGGCAAAGTGGAGGGAGGAGAACCTCCTCTCCGCTTGTGTATATGATATGTGCTGTCGTGCACGGCCGCTCTCGACGAGGTTTTCATGCTATCGCATTTTCACAGCTAATTGGTAATTACGTGTCTTACAAGTTTTTCGGGTATCTGAAGGGTCAGCGTTTTTCTTTTTTTGTGGTCTGAATGAAGCCATTTGCAAAGTCACATAGGACACAACAATTTCTACCTATTGAATATAATGTGGATCCTTTAAAATAAGTAGAATTAGTAATTATAGTCTAGAAAGTGTCTGCAGGGGTCTCTCGCTTATTGATCGTATGTTTGTTGTTTGTGCCAAATGCATATAAATATTCCTGTGTTAATAAGGGTGAGTTAGTTGATAATAACAACAAAGGTAACACCCGAAACGCTGGTCCAAACGGAGAGGACGTTACAAGCGCTAACTTTTACCGGATTTATATTCAATGCTGAACACTGCCTGGAGTGCAAGACATGTGTATGCAGTCCGACGTTCGACGAATTCAATGAGAATAGCAGGAATAGAAAACAGCGGACGCGGGAAATCATGGAAGCTAGACAAATAAAAAACTGGAAAGTCGAATGTGTGAGAACTCTGCACGAACAAGACGAAGAAGGCGTGATGGCAGGTGACTTGCTGTGTGATAGGTTTGCGGAAAGACATGTCCATGCTCTCGCGGAGTACAAAAGCCCCTACTTGACTTCAATAAATATCAGTCGCAAATTACCTCATATAGTATCCTTTCCGTTTGTCCCTGCGGTTCGAGCGCTATGATTTATCGTCAGTTCTATGCTAACCACACCTATTTACTCTTAGTGCTAACGGTGGGCTCCACTTTCGTGTGCATGACGTATGTTGGATTGAGAGTAGAACAAGAATCAGGTGGTTCCCGGTAGTTGCCTTCAGTGCTGTTGGAAGTTATCTTTACATTTAAACTTTCTCAGCCTTTCTTTGACGCAACACTTGTCGCTCGAATGTTCCAAATGCAAGCGCACTCGGACCGAATGAAATCTTTCCTAGAAATCTGCGACTGGCAGGAGCAATATTATTGCTTTAATCAAGCATTCTGTCTACATGAAACCGGTTATTTAGCCCTTCTAATGGTTCTTACCAACTGTGATCATCTGCAGGATGCGGATGAAGGAGTACCGCAGTTAAATGAGGACCGACGACCTTCCCGAGGATTCCCCAGATCCCGGTGTGCTGAGTGGACTCTAAACGGCGTAACCGTTGTTATATGCAAATTACTGCTGGTTTATGTTCAGCTTAAACGGAACATTCATATAAGTCTAGTTTAATGTCCACTTTTCCCGTGTTAGAGGCCTGCTGAAAAGAGAAACATCCGTGATTCTTTCACAAAAATGAGATCATCAAGGAAGGAGAGCCGCATACGGACCTTTTCATCGAGGTGCAATCTACCTCGTTTAAGGAGAAGAAATGCTTGCGGTGCGCGAATGTTTTACAATTTGTCTAAGCAGTGTCCTCTCGAGTTCCAGAATGGCCTTATACTGCCGCTTTCCTCTCTGCACAATAATGAGCGCGTCATACAGTGCATTTCTCTGCCAAGTATAGCACTCGAGGCACATCATTCATACAATGCGCAAAGAATGCGCACCGAAACAGCATGGTGAATAAGGTTTTCGAAAAAAAACACGTCAAAATTTGTGTGCTGCGCTGCATAACTGAGGAAGCTCTTCTAATGTGTAAGGATGCAAGACCAACCTTATCTTAACGGAGAGGCTTAAAAAAGCAAAAATGTGTAAAGTGCAATGCATTTTATTGTAAAAGATTTACAGACAAACCGTTGAATAGTGGCTGCATGCGGAGATACTGGCTACTCTGAAAGTGTACGGGTAGCAGTTTTGGTTTAGAAGTAGACGGCGACATTATTATGTGGTAGAGGTGGCGAGCGGTACAATAGCATGGCCGACAAAGCGCGGCGCTGCATTTAAATGTGCAGGAGTGCTCTGACGACTCACAAGTCTACTTACTCCCTATCACTTATTTTGTAGCTACAATCGTGTGGAATAGTGAAAGATTTTGGCACTCCACTTTAACAATACAACACAGTAAACCAGCGCAATTGCACGAGTACCCATATAGGTGCTGCCGGAGTGCGATGGCTAAGTTTTCATATTTGCTTCTACTTAATTTTGTCGCGAACTAAACAAAGAACCCCAGAAACAAAAAATGTTTTTTATTAGGTCATGTTGTAACCCCTAAACATAGCTCAAAGACTGATGATTTCAGTGTTCTCAGTTAATAAAATATGCGTGTTTCAAATCTTTGCGAATTCAATCCGTGTGAAGTATACGAGCAAACATGTACTGGAGGACAATGTCATGAAAAAAAAATGGAAACTTGCTGGCTAGGTGAACTGCTAATGCTCCTGTGGCTTTCGAATATGGACCAAAAATTAGGACCGACTACATTAGTGTGGCAAAGGTAACGCAATCAGCGAATTGCAGGCATTACTCTGCTGGTCGTCATCGTCCATAATTGTCCTTAAAAGACCGACACCAAAACGGCGTTCAAGGGGAAAGGGATAATGCATTGAATATAAATATACGCATTGTTCCAGCACGCGAACAGCCGCTTTGTATTATTGATACATAACTATATATATTTTTTGCGTATGGACTGAACAACCATTACCTGCATTCGTAATTATTTTTCTGGTAGCAAACAGCATGTTTCGATTACTAATTTTTATGTCAGAAAATGATCCTGTAACATGGCCTCAGCGTTCCATGTTATGCTCACTCATTTTCTTTAATTAATTTAATGACGGCTAGCATGCTTTCGCTTGAACGTGTGATCTAAAGCCGACGACTGTGTGGTTTAAGCGGTATAGCTCCAACACCCAATATCTCTTTTTTGCAAGATAATACGCACAACAATCCAAAATGGTGCACGAAGCATAAGTGGTGTTCGATATTTAATAAGTGTAAATATGTGTCAGTTATGCGTAACCACCTAACATTAAGTTCAACATACTTTTTGTGCAAAACGGCTCTCTAAATGACGACAGATCCGTAAAATCTCGCGCTTACCTTTCATGCTGCCTCACATGATCGTAATTAATTGTATGAAGTGCAGGTAAATCTTGATGAATAGTTAGACATGACTGCGCGCAACTTAAAACACCATCAAAAGCTAAACAATTGTTTCATTTTCAAATTTTATGACTGATTTAGGAGTATATCTTACTCTATCTGACCCGCACTTGAAGAGTTCGTGGCCTAACTCGTTCAAAATTGCGTGACTCGGTTTGTAACAGCTGATCACAATTTGCTGAGTATCATCGTAGCTATAGAAACAGTAGCCAAGTAATTTAGATGGGCGTTGTTCACTTATCACAGTAGAGCGACTCTACCCTGTACGTCATTTTTTTTCCGCTGCTGTGTTCCCATGTGCTCTAATTGAATTCCTTATAGAAATGTTTCACCTGACTCCTAGACATTGTTACGACCCAACTTGAGACCCGCGATGATAACGGTTGCGGATTCAACAGCGGAAATTTCGAAAGGTCGTTTGACCCCAAGATGACCCCACCGAAAAGGATGACTTTCTGGGAAGTGGCCGATGAAGCTCTTCCCACACTCGGCTCGGCGTGAACGACCTTCACTTCTAGAAGCGACCGACGATGAACGGACGACAAGGGAAGAAAGGATTCACCTCGTCTGAGAGGGCCCGGAACGATTCCGAGGAAGCCAGCGCAGCTGCGGACCCGGCGCCATCATGCCACACCTGTGTTCGATAGACACGTGCTGTTCGCGGTAGTGTTGCACCGCAGTGCGAAAGAGCTGCAGACTTACGTTTCCTCCTCGCCAGTTCCCACGCGTGGACTCTGCAACAGGTGTCTTCGTTTGCTGTGTTGTGTTGCGCCGACCTGTGCGTCGTGTTGAAATGCCGCCTGGCAAAGGGGTGGAGCCTTAGGCTATTTAACCAGCGCTCTAAGGGAGAACGAACGCTCTGGGCCTTGGGTAACAGGCTCATCCAGTCGCTCGACGCTTTGAACTCTTAAATTTTGTTTCTTTGCTTTTCTGCCTTTCTTTATGTAAATAAGTGTCTTAAAAAAGTGCCATTAAACCTGCTTGTTTTCGTACCCCAACCTTCGAAGCTTCAGACTTTCCTCAGCCCGACGACGCAACACGCTACCAAATGGAGCCCGGGTTCGAGCTTTCCTGGGCGCCACAACAACGTGTATTTTTCTTTTTCCTTGCTTATGTATACCTTTTCTTTTATTTTGCTTGCTCCTTTCTGGTCACCTGTGTTTGATTTGTATTCACTTTTTTGAATTCCAGAGTGCACTGCTCCAATTTTTATCATGTTTGTCATTTTTGTTCGCCCACTTGCTATGGTCCCTGATGGGACTGGCAGTACGGTAAATAAATAAATAACTGTACTCCAAAAGTAATGCACTGTGCTCCCTACCCACACACTACGTTTGCCATCGCCAAGGCGATGCTTTGAAACTCCGTCAACGTCCATGGCGCACAAATCTTTACCAGAGTACTTTTTTCTTTCACCCGCATATTCAGTGGGCGGCACACTTGCAAAAGGATTTCATGATTGCAGAGCTCATTTTGCAGAGCTCCAATGAAGTTTTACTGTATTGTGCGCAACTCCACCATTTTGTCTTTTCTTTGAAAATCGTGCAAGCATCTTCCCATCACTTCTGATTTGGGAAAGGGTTCTCTATTTCACGACTACCCACCACTCAACATCTACGTGACCCAGCCGCTTGCAGATATATAAAGCGAACTGTCTCGCGAGTTATGACGTGTCCCGACGTTTTGCTGTACCTGTTTGCAGCGTTTAAGCACTTCGAGGTTGTGCAACAGCCCATTCTAGAAATATGTCATTAGGTAAGCGGCGTTTTCTTGTCTGAAACTATTCCTTGCCAGTTGACACTTACCGTGCCGTACACTGAGGCTTTACTTTAGCGCAGAGCACATACGTTATAAATCCGTTGTCTCGAGTACTTAAGACTGCATACTTTTTCTTTGTAACAAAAGCAAGGGTAAAAATTTGCAAACTCCTAACCACCGTACAGGAAATTGAACGCGAAGGCTTTTGTGGTGACTTAGCCCTCCTCCGCAACTACACGAACATCAATACGCTAAGCTCGCATCTCTCTTGGGGCCTCTCTGTTCACACAAAGGGGCTCCATGGGCTGCTGACACGACTGAAAAGCTCTCCTTCGGCGCTCCTCTACCCCCCCCCCCCCCCCCCCTTCAAGATCCATGTCACGCACACTGTCACATGACTCGACACGCATAACACAGTGCAGTGGAGACTTTCCATACGCTCAGACTGCTGCGCAGCTAGCACCGTGCAAGCCCTCATCCGTCAAGGGCGCTGACATTTAGTGAGTGGCGTCCTCCTGTCATTTGTTGATTGTGGCGGGATGGCACGACCTCTTCCGACCAGTCCTGTGGCAACTCCCACAGTTTTTGAGGCGAAAGCCGTAATGCCTCATCGTGTCGACAGAAGGTTGTCAGCAGAGGTGTCACGCTTTTCGGTTAGTCGAAATGGTTATGACGTCAGAGTGCGTGGATTCGAAGTAATGAGGTCATCCACGGATGCCTGACGCCCCCTTGTGGAGCACACGACAACTAATAAAATATTTGTCGTCCGCTCCGACAGGGGGCGTAAGGCGTCCGTGTGTGACCACATTACATACCTCATTACTGCGAACAGAGCCATGAATACAACCGAACTCATAGAGGCAGAGAGAGAGTTGTGCTGAAGAAGCAAAGTCGGCAGTCAAAGTGTGTAGTTGTAATGTGTAGTTAAAGTGTGTAGTCGAATAAAGCACTAGTACCTCACAAACAGTCTCGCAGTCAGTGACAAACAGTGCTACAGGAAAGGCTTTCACCTTGCAGCAGTTTAGAGAGCCAAAGTGCCCCCTGAATTTTTTTCCTCCGAACCTTCGCTCTAAATCCGCCGATTTAAGAACATAACCGACAATGCTGGATAGAAGCATTTTTGAGCAGGAAACCGTTTATAACCGCAGTTATTTTCATACAATGCAAGATTTCACTATAGTCATCAGTATATCCACAGATCACCCGAGAGCAGTTTTGAATTTTTTATTCTAATAACGTTTTTGCTATCGTCAAAAGCGTTCCCATTGGTTTTCTTTGGGAGACTTAACTGTTCGTTGCGATCGATGGAAACCCTTTAAAGAAAGATTTTGCTACATATTAAAAGAATGGACAATTGCCTTCAATAATTCAGTACGTATTTTAAAAGTTTCCAATTTTCAATAGTTTTGTTCGAAATTATCGGACATGGAACCACCATCTATCTCTGGTTCCACTCGGCGCAGTGTTCCGCAGAACCGCACCGGATTAGTTGGTGGCGGCCGGAATTGATTTATGAGACTACGTACCATGCGGCGGACTAGAAGCGAGCGTGGAGGGTGGCGCTGCTGTGCCATCAAGCATGCTGTTGGTACCAACAATGCCTAATTCATTCGGGACATTGAGGATGCAGAATGCGCAGCCAGAGAACACAGGGTTGAAGCGCATCCCACGCAACACACATATATCCAAAGCGTCAGCGTGTTCGTTTGCGGTCGGAACTCTGTTTTCTTCTGTTGTGGATTAGAATACGAACGTGAATTATACACGCATCTAATTTTATTCGAGCTTTATTATAAGTGCACTGGCCTCTAGACTGGCCTTTCAAGCGAAGGCCCAATACTGCACATTAGCGCCAACATTCATATCGCTACGTGTGAATGCAAAGTTTTGTGTTCAATCTCTCCAGAAGCTAGTATGACAACGGTGTATTTGTAGTGGGTAAGTGCGACCCTGCTTCTGACAGTACAAACTTTCACAGATATGAATTTACAAATGTCTTATTCTTTGCTTTACTTCCCCATCTCACTACTGCAAGAAACTGGTGCTACGGTTATTGAAATAAAACTTCGTGCTATTTGCTATTTGCCGCTTCATACTCCTGAGCAGCACGCTCACGCAACTTAAGAACGTTCACAGCAGCTACATAGGACAACCAGTTGTGGATGTTCTGTTCGTCTCACATGTGAACGTTTTTAAGCTGCGTTAAGTTTCTAGAGAATAAAAACTAATAGATGGTTGCAGCAAACAGCTACTGACTACACGCAGATCAGACTAACTAACGCGGTAGTCAGTTTAAAGTGGTTTTGCTCCGGTCACGGGTAAAGCAGACAATCGTTCTTCAACGAGAAGTTTCAGAGCGCAGCTTTCAGGTTCCCGTTCCTATGTTATGCGGCGTGCCTCAGTATCGGACGAGAACGGCGTATGCAGCTCGGTATCGCCGATGGAAAAACCCAGCAAAAGAGTGCGTCTGAGGACAGGAAGAGAGCGAAAGCAGAGCGCAGGAGAGGAGGAAAGACGGAGAAAGCGAAGAGCGCGCTAGGCGGAAGCGAAGTCGGACTCGGCGGCGGCCCTGTGCGCGAGCTGCATGTTTGCCAACCCAGTCGTTGTAGCGCCATTAGTTCAAGCCCCTCTTGTAACTTTAAATTTTCGCCGTTTATCTAACAGATGGTGCTGATGTAAAAACAAAACACTCACACACCTTAACAGCTTCCCTTATATGTCGCATTGGGGAGTATCGCAATCGATGATGATTTTTTTCTCCCTTATTGGTCCTTCTTCCACTCGTCAACGTGGATCGCATGACTTGTGAAAAGAGTGGTTATGACGAGAGAAGCACAAATTTTCAACGTATACCGCCATGGTGCTTCGCCCCACATAGATGAAAGATACAGGGCCACCGTAATCGGATTAAGCGGATAAACTCCTGTTGCTCGCAGTTTTGTGCGACCTAAAAGTTACATGACACCATTTTTCAGACTCAAGCTGCTTGTTACAATTTCTTTGCTATTCATCTCGGAACAGCTGGGCAAAATATGAGCTGATTTAGTGCAGCGAGTAATTTGTTATTGAATTTTTAAAACTACTTCTGAACCGTGTTGCATTCAGGCAACACTGCGCGCTCGCGATCTATGACGTCGTAAACCGATGGTCCTGTGCGGGCTCGCAATTAAAACGCGCGTTGTGATAGTAAGGGACTCGGTTGTTTATTATTCGGACTAGGGGTGCGAATGGGTGAACAGGGAGGGCATGGCAGGAGAACAAAGGCAACAAAAACCTGTGCCCTTTTTTTTTCTGTCTGGCTTCTGTTCGATGTCGGCAGTTTGACCACAGTGTGTCACGGCCGGTCTCCAGTAGGCGCGCTCTGCGCCGCACCGACCATGCGCGTGGCAGTTTTGCCGCAGACGACGGCGCTGTCGCTTTGTGACATCACCCAGGCTGCTTCAATATGAACGTCGTTGTTGCAAGGGGCAGAGGATTTGAGACGATAACTTCAAATTACAATCTCTAGCTAAAATGCCTGCGCAGAGCCTTACTTATTTTTGAAGCGAAGAGCTTCACTACCCGCACCACAGCCGCGCTTCGCGTGTGTCGTCGGAGCCAAGATTTGCCACAGTAGCGCATGCGAGAAAGCGAGCGACGTCACGCGCGGCGCAGGTGGCCGCAGCCGCTGCCGCGCCGACCATGGCGCCGACTCCGCCGGCTGACCTTTCGGCGCAGCCGCGTGCTACTGCGCATGTGCGTCGCCTCCTCACCGCCGCTACAACTGCGCGCTCGCCTCCTCGCCCCCGTTTGACCTTTCGTTGCAGCCGCTTGTTTACCACAATTACTACGCATGCGCAAGGAGGGCTATATAACGCGCTTGCCTCCACCGTCATCGTGGTGCTCCCAGTGCATTGTGCCCGAACTGCGACAGCCATGACGTCAAACAAAGCATAACTGTAGCTTTTCGCTTGTATAACCAGGCTTAACCAGAGCTAAGCCACTGCCAATTTTTAAGTACGCGTGGCGACACCGTGGCAACAACCTGCGACGTAAAAGCAGGTGTCTATGCTTAGGACGCAGCGCCCTCCCGACTGCACCTACCTTAAGGTCAAACGTAGTACCTGCGTCTTTATTTCTTCTTATGTGAAGGATCTGTAATTAAGCATTTGTGGAGACTACCTATATAAATTATATTGCGGTGTAGGCTAGATTGTTACATGTTCTTGAGCAGGTTCCGGCACTTATTATTGCCCGCAATTTGTCTAAAGAGGTCGTTCTGCCAAGTGACCACCAGTTCCACCGCCTTTATTGTTCTCGTCTTTGGGGCGATTGCTCCTCCACACGTCCACAAAAGGCAGCGCAGGTCCTCGTCGGGGACCGGTTTTAAACATTTCTGGTATCTGCTGGTATTAAGCTTGGATTGGGAACAGTTCGGGATAACAGTGAAGGGAGAATACCGAAGCAATTCGTCATTCGCTGGTGACATTCCCTTGCTGAGTAACTCGGGAGATGGGGTGCAAAGCATGATTAAGAGTCGCACAGGCTGAGCAGAACGGTAGCTCTTAAAAGTAACATGCAGAAAACCAAAGTAATGTGGAACTGTATCTCAAGGGAACAGCGGCTCACAATCAGTAGCGAGGTACACAACCGCGAGGTACACGCGGCTTACAATCAGCAGCAATCATTAGCGAGAGGCCTTTCCCTGCAGTGGGCGTCTTCAGGCAGATGATCATGATGCTATATGCTGGGTGCTTCCTCTTCTTTGTAGCCTATCTACACGTGACCGTGGGGTGAGGGCCACTCTGGCCCTTATCATTCCGAGCGAGACTTCCCCATTCACACTGAGGTGTGGTAGACAGGAACAATGCGAGGTGGATAAGGAGACGTGTCATTCTTAACGATGATGTTGAGACGTGAACGGCAGGAGAGCGATCAGAAGGAAGTCTGATGGGGGTCTGGGCTTCACACATTAAGCAGCAAACACTAATCTCTTTTTGCTCACAAAAAGCATTTCTTTCTACAAATGCCCTCGGTTGATTTTATTCGGAACGGAGGAGGACCAGCACAGATATTGATATCAATCAGTCAATCAACCTATCAGTTTTATTCGACAAACCAGACAGAGACATGGGTCGCGTGCAAAGAGCCCCAAAACTTTGCTTCACTTTACAAGGCCTTGTGCTACTTCACACAGAGAACACAAAGAGTATAAACCCTTCAAAAATTGTTTTCGGGTTCGATCCCGGCCGCGGCGGCTAGAATTACTTTGGAGGAGAAATTCTAGAGGCCCGGGTACTGTACGATGTCAGTGCACGTTAAAGAACCCCAGGTGGTCGAAATTTCCAGAGCCCTCCACTACGGCGTCTCTCATAGCCTTAGTCGCTTTGGGACGTTAAACCCCATAAACCAAACCAACCAAACCAAAATTGTTTTCCAGTCGGGCAGGGCTCAGGTTTACAGTTTCTATCTCTATTTTCGTGGCTCTTTTTAGCACACTCGGATGATCTCATAAGATGATGCACTGGATTAATGTGCCAGCAGCTAAAACAAAGTGGAGTACACAGGATAAATGCAGTAAGATTCTCTAGGCAACTGCATTACACGGCAAGGGAAGTGAATGTTTCCCGCCAACCTCTGGTAAACCAAGTCGGAGGACCTCGGACCGCATGCCCTGGGGAATACAAGAGAGATGCTTTTACGACTCGCGCATCAATAACTAAGGTGTTCAATGCCATTCTGTGCTTCCTCGACTGCTTTTATTTTAGTGATTTACGAGCATGCCCTCGTGCTTAGGCCCATTGTTTATCCTGGGCGGTTCTTCTCGGAGGATCGTTAACCTACATTACTTTTTCCTCTACACAGTGGTCCTGCAAAGCTGCCCGTGGCGTTAATAAATTACGCCAGGGGCCAGGCATGCTGTGTGCTTGCATGTTTTCTCTTCAGCATTCTTCTGACATCTATTCGCTATTACTAGATTTGTTTGCTTACTTTGCTTTTTTGCCACTTTATGCCAGATAAATTAAATAGAGGAAAAAATAACGCACCTCTTCTATAAGAACGCTCAAGATTTTAGCATGTAATGCTGAAGCAATGGCAAATCCAGAAGAAACCGCATTTGGTCACTAGTGGTTCCTACACTGCAAACAAAAGCGAACTGGCAGCTTTAATAGAAACAATATGGCTACTGCCTATTTAAACCTTTCCTGTCTAGGAAACCTCTGCTTGTGTATTAGAAATGAAACAGCACACAAAAACAGCGACTCATATAACAAGTGAAATGAAATTTTGGAAACCTATTCAGTGAGCTTCCAGTGCAGATGTACGAGCTTGAACATTTTACACCCTTTAGCTGCCATAAAGGTTCGGATTTCCAGTGGGTCTTCATCCAGTCATAGAGGTCCCCCGCAGCCGGTAATTGGACCTTCCTCCGGTAAGTAAATTATTTCGACACGGCTGTCTCTGCATTATTGTGCGAGGCTTCTGCGCGAGGGCGCCAATAAACTGTATTCATACTTGCGCACCGCCGCTCGGATACTCACCCCAAAGATGCGAGTTCCATCCCTGCTGCGGCGGTCGAATTTCGATGGAGGCGATATTCTAAAGGCCCGTGTATTGTGCAATGTCAGTGGACGTTAAAGAACCCCAGATGATCGAATTTTCCGGAGCTCTTCACTACAGCCTCATAGCCTCTCAGTCGCTTTGGGACGTTAAACCCCCTGGTGGAGACGGAGGGCCCTTGGGTTGCCAGACTCGTTCAGCATAGCAGGTCCTGGCTCCGAACCAAGGTGTTGAACTGTGTTGTAGAGGAAACTGTACAGTTGGTTTATTTGTACCTATTAACAGTCGAGATAGGAGTGTCTCGGTAACAAAGCAACAGCCCGTTAAATACTCTTTGTATTCCCCACATCCCCGGCTGGGGAAAGTTCGAAGAACGATGTCCAGTGAGGTGGGCAATTGGAGACACTGGCGGTACAACCCATGGCAGAGGGCGGTGCTGATGCTCTCTCGCAGTTCGGTCGATGGAAACGGGCAAAGACCGTCAGCAAACGTTATCGTTTCATTTTCACCACTGTGGCAAGCTCGGTGCCTCCGTGGGAAAGGAACTGCACGTCGTTTGCCAGAAGGTGTTTGAACGGTCTTGTACTCCCCCACCTGATGTCAGAAACGCGGGAACTCGGTCGAAGACGCAGCCGTCTTTAAATTAAGAGCAATAGCTTGACCTTATGCAGCATCGCTCCGTCCGGCGACCCCACAGCAGTCTCGGCCACTTGACGCCGCTGCTGTCACCATCGTCGCTGTTTCCACCGCTGCTGCCGCCGTGGCCAGTCCTGTCCACAACTTCGCTGCATGATGACTCATGTCTGCTAGGAATTCCTCCCAGGTCCGTGTTCGCCGATCTTAACCCCCCTTAAACCATACTTTTGCGGTCAGTAGAGCAAGTGACATTACATTTTCAAGCGTAGTCAGATACGTACGTGGATTACGCTCTGCCCATGGTTGAGGTCGAGCATTTTAAGAACAAAGAAAACAGATACCCCAAACGTTATCTCGAAAAGGTCCCAGCACTTGGCTTTAGGCCTAGATATTTTCAATGAAAATGAGAATTGTAATCTCAGTACTTCAGCCTGCTTGAAAAAGTACTTTGGAGAGCGAAAATTATGGCCTGTCGTTACGCCCTCATCGACAAATTCAGAGTTAAATAAATGTCATGATTATCTTTCATTCCAACCCAGAAATCTTAGTGAATGTTTCTGCAGCTAAAACAGCACGGGTCTTTTACTATGAATTTTATTCACTAAGGTAGAGAGCGAAAGCCCCTTTCAGATAACCGAATATCTTAGCCAATTCGTGTAAAACTGCGGTCATGCAACTCTACTTAAAGAATCGAACATTGCAGAAAATAGCGCTAAAGAAGGCTATGAAATTTGTGAGTGTACTGCCCAACGAGTAATCAATAAGCGCAGTATATTGATACGTTAAGTTCAGAATATGATCTGGAGGCAATACTACTTCAGTAAGCTAAACTCTTACAGGTACACTGAAGAGGAATCTGAACTGGTATGTTTACCGCTGAAACTCCATTTACACGTTCCGAGCGTTTTTGGAAACTTCGAATTATTGCCCTGTGCGGCCGATTTCCCTAGTTTAAATCAGATTAACGCCGGGCTCCCGCCTTTTTTAATGTCTCTGATCTTTCATGCAAGTTGGCCTGTTGAGTTGTTCTGTTTTGTCCTGGAGCCGGACAAAAAGCACGACCCCTGAACTTTTATAAATTAAATTTTCAGCCTTGCCAAACCCTGACAGTTCCCTGTGCATTCATTAAAGAAAGACCCCGCAGGTGCTAAATTGGCAAAATCAGCAAAAACTTGGGCCCGGGGGCACGCTGAGGAGCTTCTGTCGCATTTGTAGTTTTTGTTATTCGCGGCACATTAGCCCTTCTGTCTCGAGGCCCAAAGGACTGAGGCATACTTCCTCCTTTCTCTTCCTCTTTCCAGGTGCAAAGTGAAAGGAAATTCAACCATTTCGCACTGTGGAATAACTGCTTATTAGATTTTTTTGCGCTTTAAAAGATTATGCTGTTGTGCGAAATGTCAGAGGGGCTATTACCAATGTCGCTGAAAGTTTTTGTAGCCCTCAGGCCAAAGAAGGTCTCCAACTATAGTAAGCCTTAGGGGGCAACACGGAACTTGAACGTTCTTTTCGTCCACCGAGGGGCTGTAAATTTCCGCTTCTGCCCTGTTTTTCAAACAACGTTAGCCTGCTGGGTCTTTTCAACTGTTGTGCAGCATACTGCTTCCCACCACTTTTATGTGAGTGACGCAGGTGTCAGAAATATGAGGGCACATTTGAGAAGCCAGTGAGGCGGGAAGAGGAGCGCTCACGCGCACGCCGTCGAATAAGGTTGCATCACCCAGAACCACTCAGCAAAGCTCTGAGATGACTTGTGGAGAGCGGGTACTTTTGAGCGTGTTAGGCAATGAACTATACACTTGGCTAGCAAGGGGCGGCATCCGGCAGGAATAGAAACCAGTCGCACTTCCTGGAAGCTTTCTTCTCCCCTCACCAATGGCAATGCCCACCCGTGCAAACGAAAAATGACAGAGCGCTTACACTGCCGATACTTGTGTTTGTGCGTGCCCAGTCTTCCGACACAGTAGCGAACAGACTTGGTGCGGCTCAAAATAAATGCCCTTAGCGCGAGCTTTTCGCCCGTGCCGTAGAGATGCCGTTTCAGTTACTTTAGAGAAAGGGTTACTGTATGAATACCGGAGTAACTATCGGCGTCGCTAAGCCAAATGACGAGCGAGGGGAGCGAGTGCCAGTCGTCGGGAAAGCCACTTTAATGATCCTCTAGCAGTCGGTCTGTTGAAGTTCGCGGTGAACAATTTTTTGCCTTTCCCTCGTAATAATGATTTCTTGTCGTAAGATCACTGTGTGTATAGTAGTCTATAACAAGTTGAACTCTGTGCATGTGTTCTAATGTGTGGAGAGCAATTACGGTGTACCGTGCCTGCTGTTTAAGTGCTTTCATTGTGTGAACCAATGGCTCGGACCCACTCTCTGCCTTGCTACCGATGAAAGCAGAGTACCAAATTGCCACCACTTCTTTGCCACTTGGTAGCTGGGTTCCGGTTTAATATGTCACGCTAAATCGATGGCACCTCCTATGAAACTGGAAAAAAAAGCTGCCCTCAAACATCTTAAGGGCATCTAGGCATACACGGTAACTGTTTTATGTGGCAGCAGGAGCAAAACTACGTCCGAGCTTGGCAAATGAACTTCTTTACAAAATTGGTTCCTACCGTTCTTGTTCAATTTAAAGGCGGAGCAGCAGAAAAAGGTCCCCGTTCAGAAAACAAATTTCTCCAGCAAATTCATATCAGAAACACGTTTATTCTATTTTTACAGAACTTGAAGCACACTGTGGTGAATGCCTCGTACAAAAGTCAGAATGGGAGATGTGTACAAGCGAAGAAATCATAGTTGTGCTGATTTCAATCTGCTATTGACCCGATTTGCCTGCTGCTGGTTTAGAAAAGTGCTCGAGGCGCGAAAGCAAGGCGAATGGTCTACTGCCCTGCGGTGGCCGTAAACGAATTCGCATGCGAACTCACTTGACAGCAGTCATCCAGCGCTTAGCAAGGAACGAGCGTATAACCTCAAAACATTGAAATAAAGTTGTGTTATCATTACGTGACATTTTGCATCAAGCTGAGACCAGTGACGTTGCGTGTGATTTTTTTTAATGTCAGTAACCCGTTCTGATCACCTCCATATGTATTAGGCATTGATTCCTGGGAAGCAAACAGTAGATATTTGATGAACAGATATGCTGGGAGAGCGAAGTTAAGCGGACTTCATATCTACTTCGTATAAAAACTGAATTACCATCAAAAATAGCTAAACAGGAAAAGAAGGAAAACCAAAAGGGAAGCAAGGAATATGTATCGGTTAGCGGTTATGTGGCGAGGGTGTTGTAATTTGGTATCAGACTTACGGTTGTCTCTTAATTTACTTCCATGATACCAGATTTTGCCACGGCGGCAGTGAGCTTCACGTATTCCCTCGGGTGTCAATGCAGCACGAGGATTTTTTTCTTACTAGAGTGCATATAACATTTGGTACTTTGGCAATCGTCCTTTCAGTGTTGATGTAATTTGTGTCCCTAAAAAAGCAGCTTCAAAGTTATTCCTAAAGCACCTCTTCAAAGCCGTCATTTTGGGCTTTCTCTGTGCACGTTCATTCTCACGCAGTGCCCACACCGCGAGCACTGCCTCTGTGTCCTGTCTGCGACTTTCATGGTGAGCGAATGTGACTCCCTTCTTGTTCCCTTTCTCGTGCCTAGCAGTTCTGGACAAAAGAATTTCTGGACTGGAAATACCTTATGAAATCAGTTTTTTTTTCATTTATTTTTTTAACTATCAATATATCCGCACATCTCCCCTTTGTAGGATTGCATTTTCTTGCTATTTATGTCCTCGCCGTGGTCAAAAACTTTCTGCATTGGTTTTCTCTGGCAGTCTCAACTACTGGATGCAAGCAATAAAAAACTTTAAAAGATTTTTGCTACGCATCCGAAAATTAAACGATTAGCTTAAATATTTCCATAAAAGTACCTTCAAATATTCAATTATTCAAACTTTTTTCCAAGAAAGATGGACTTGTATATGTTCACTTCCATTTGCTGCCTGTACAGGAATCAAAAGCCGTTTTGGAGTCGTTCTCTTGTTCGTCCTTCAGCGTGTGCACTGGTGTTGTGCACTGACAGTACTATAAACGTTTTATTACAGAAGAAAACCGGTATGATTATGCTCGAGTGCACTTCTTGTGTAGGGTCGATAACTACAGTTTTTGCATCATCAACCCTTTCTAAGCGTTTATGTAAATGTTGCACGCTGCAAGAGAGATGTATACGTTTTGGTATTCGCCCCTAATTTTGGGTCTCCGTGAGTTTCGCACTTGCTATCACGCATGAGCCGACACCCACCGTCCGTAGTGGCGCAGAGAGTATGGCAATCTACTTTCCAGCAAAAAGTTGGCGGGTGAAATTGCCGGTCTCTGGCTCCACAGAACAGGTCATTAGTAATCAAAAAGCACACATCCAGTGAAATCTGGAGCGCCATCGCTAAGCCTCAGGTGATAGAAGTTAATCCAGAGCCATATATTGCGGCAATCCCATTAGCATCAACGGGAGCCTCGGCGAGTTAAAAGAACGTAAATAAATGTTTTGTGTACTTTAAACATTGCTTCGTCTTTAGAGCCTTCCGTGTTCTAGTCACGGTTCATCGCCAGGGCCCGCCATTCCAGCGCGGGTGTTCATTTGGAGAGCGAGAGAAAAAAAAAGGTTTAGCGCGTAAAACCATGGATGCGAAGGTTCGTGGTCTCGGTTGCGAATCTTCTCACGTCGGCGGAGCGCACTTTGCGGCTAGCGCACACTTTCGTTCATTAGCGAAACGAGAAGCGCAAGGGAACACACGTGCTCTCTTCATGTAAGGGGTCTCCTGCACTGATTTGGTCGCAGGCGTAAACGTGAGCGTCCACTAAAATCCTCCTGGAATCAGCACGCTATAGAAGTCGAAAAGAAAAGCTGAACAGCTCCGATGAGCAGAAGGCCCGAAGAGAAAGCGTGGCGTGCATGTTTTGGGAAGGTGTATACCCCTCCGGAAGAGTCTACACGAGAAACTTACTACAATGAGGCAGCAATCACGCGTTGAAAGGGAAAGCGATGCCACGTTTCCTCACTGCAGCTCGCTCGGCTAATGCACTGGTGCGCGCTGGAAAGGCGCACGAGGAACCCTAGGGAATAATTTCCAGATTCTCTAAATATTTTTTTCTCTGTTTTCGTTATTATGATCATCTTTTGATAGCACAGCCTACAACGTGCACTGCGTGGACCATCTGGCCTTACTGCGCTTCACGTGTGGATTCTGTGTGCATGGGGGTGTCGTGTGCATGCCCAACCTCTCCTGCCACTTGGAGAAGGTGACGCCTTTCCCGGAGACATTGCGACACGTTTATTGGCAGTCTGCAAGATGATGAGATTTACCCAGTGTATTTAAATGGCGGTTACAAAAAATTAACGGTGCTTTAGCCTTGGTTAAAGCAAGTGACAAGCGGTAGCTTCACGATGGTTTAGCCTCGAAAATACCAGAGAAACGCTCAACGAACAGCATAACTAGCACGTGAACATCGCGTGTACACTTATTCCTAGGAGCGCCGGCGCACCTTCCCTCATGTACTCGGTTAAAGATGGCGTTATGTCACACTCTGTCACGTAAACCCCGCGTTTAGGCTTCTCGGCGAGCCAAACGTTTGGTTAATCGTCACGTGATCTTGACATGTCCGGCTTGAGATTGACCTGACCTTGAACTGGCGTTGACCCGTGACCTAGACCCTGACCTGTCCAACTGCTTGACCATTGACCATCCACCAGTTCTCCAAACTTATAAACAGAAGGTTTGACCTTGACTGAGCCTTGAAGGTCATCGGCAAAGCACCAGCAACGCTCACAAATTTCACAGTCTTCTTAGCGCTATTTTCGCCAATTTCCGGTTACTCCTGCAGAGTTCCATGGCTGCAGTTTTATACAAATTAGCTATGATATTTGGTTATCTGAAAGGGGCTTTCGCTCTTTCTAGTAGTGAACCTACCGCTTCAAAATAAATTTATGATATGCAAGACACTGATACACGGACCTTCCTCCTGCAGTAACGAAGGCTTGCACCCATCTGACAAAGAGTAGCATACCAATGGTTCCCAGAATATTGCAGTTTTCGGAAAAATAAATGGGCTAAAGAGACCCCGACTTCACAAGAGACATTCACGGAAAACACATTTCTAGAAAGCTACTAAAAATGCTGGAAACGAAGAAAGCTCACGAAAAGTATGATATTACCTTTGGAGTCGATACTTTATCACAGTTCATATATTTGGTTTCCCCAACACTAAACCTAACATTTCTATAACCTGCTTCGTCTGCACTTTATGTTATTCGATCTCCTCCTCTTAATGAATGGTGCAATTCCCGAGCGACTGTTCATGCCTGTTAGGGCAGACTACGAATTCCCACATGACAACTTTGGCCAGCTGTATTGTTAAAACCTGAGCCCATCTGAAACAGGCAGCTTCATATTAACTCAATAACGAGGTAATTGCTCTTCTGCCATTGAAGCTGCAGAGTTGTAGTCCTTTTTTGCAGCAGGCCTCGGCAGTGAAATAAAGCTTTAGTTAATATTGTTACAGGTTCTATTTACAAAATACTATGTACAAGGCAGGTCGAGAAGAGCTTGGTGCGCCGGCGGCAGGATACTGGACCTTCTCTTCTTCTTCCAGCCGCCGCACGTCTGCTTTGTTCCTCAGCGCCCATGCGCAGCACGTGACAATATTGATGTTAATACTCTCTCAGTATTGCAACTCATGCCCATGTTCATTTTCACCTCTTTGTTTCAGCTAGGATACCACTAGCTCGCGTTCCCTAACTTGGTGTGCTGTTTTCTTGTTCCTTGCTGTTACTGTTACTGTTCTACTTTCATTCCTCACGGCGTTTGCCTGTTTAACCTCAAGCCTTTTTGTTATCCTCCAGGCGCCAGCCTTAAAATTCAATAGAGGTAATATTCCACTATTGCTTGGACTCATATTCGTAAGCTGCTCTACGTGACAGGACATCACGCGTATAAATTCATGAGTGCCATTGGCTAGAACGCAGTGTAGATACATGCGATAAATAGCAAACGGCAGTTCTAAAATAAAAACCGCCGCTTCACTTCATCTGCGGCATTATTCTATAATACTGAAATGGCTTCATTAAACTAAATAAAGCTTAGACAACAGACAGTGGAACCACATTGTGTACAAGCCAACTGTCGTGCTTTGAAAAGAAGAAAATTTGGCATATCAAGCACTAGGGCATATTATGCGCCCCGTTGCGTACAGTGTCTACACACAGTGTAGATACTGCTTCCTTGCTTGGAATTTAAAAAAGAAACCCCGTTGTTGAATTGTGAATATAAAGCGTACTTCGTTCTTAGTGGCGAGAAGTTATGATCCGTGACGTCGTGAATTGCTTTCATCATCATCATCCTAATCAGCGCGACTATGCCTACTACAGGGCAAAGGCCTCTCCCATGTCTCTCTAATCAACTCTGCCTTTTGCCAGCTGCGGTTTCTTTAAAAGAAAAGTTTAACAGCACGAAATATTTGCCTTCGCAACCCTATTGAAAATATTGAGCGTGAATTCTGCGTGCCTATCTTTGCGTGTTTATTGCCACGCAAAATGCGACGATTGAACGAGGTCGCAGAACGCGAGACATATTTCACATAATTTGCGCAAGCTGAGCAAGCTCGCAAACGCGAGACATCTCTCACGTAAGTGCGCAAGCCACGTAAGGCTCGTACAGCAGGAGACATCCTCGCGTGATATGCGCAAGCCGGGTGAGGCTTCCAGAATGTCCGAGAGCCAAGGGTGAGTCCCAGAATGTTCAAGAGCCGAGTCTGGCTCACAGAGCACTAGACAGTGTCTAATGGAGTTACCATCATGATGCCGATAATACCTTGCATGGCTGCAAGGCTCCTACATCACTGCTCAACACGGTACGCTAATGTACTGCATTAAGGCCTCCTCATCTGTCTGTCACTGCCTCATTCAGCATGCATGTTGTGAGATAACAAGCTTTGCAGAAACGGTGCTTCGTGGGATGGTTCTCATGTGTGTAGCATGCTTGCAAAAGGACATAGATAAGGTCACCTTAACTGGCTTTATTAATGCCACATCCCTCATGATGGGTGCCACACAGTGGCTAAACAATTTCTTCAGTTTCTCCAAGTCCAGCAGGTTGGCGTCTTGATACAGGTTCTCACTATGCAGCACCTGCAAAAAGGTAGGAGTATATGCAAAAAAATTCAGTTAATCTGTTTTCTGGAAATTCCAGAAAAGGGCACAAGTACTTCTTCCATTAATGAACTAATGATGATTTCGAAAAGTTTCAGGTTTGAAATACAGACACTGGAAAACCCGACTCAAGCACGCAGACTGCTCAGCATCAAACCTGCACAAAATCTAATAACCGTGTCACACAGGCATTTTGAAGGCTTTCAAATGGCTATTAACTCAGTGGCACTTGAATACAGCTAAATGGGCATTTCCAATAGCCACTGAGTCCCTAGAACAGTGTGGACATCTATTAAGATTTTGAAGGCTTTTCAGTGGTAGAAATTTGCACTCAGACATGGAGCACTCGCAACTATACACGAAGGAATAAAATCAAAGCAATTTAATCGCTCAAAGAATACTCAACATGAAATGTACAACTTATTTCACTAAAAAAAAAGAAGGTTAGCCACAAAACACTGCGGCAAGCATATTATCACTGTTGCCAATAGCACAAAAACAATGAATACCACTTTTCAAAACTGTGTGAGCGCTACAACAGCTTCCCAGCAAAATTATCAACTGTGACAGTGGCGCCACAGCAGCTTGGTGCCAGATGATGAAATATCTCTACGGCGATCAAGTATTCTGTGTAGCAGTGGCATAACTCCCGAGTTGAAGTGCAAATCTCGAAGCTCAATCTCCCACCTCAACTGTTATCTTTAAATACATATTTAAATTCATTGGAGCGTGCTGCAGAAGTAGGTGGTCAGATCATTCGAGAGGATACCTGCAAGCTATCTCAGGAGACGAAAGATCTGATGAAGAAACGCCAAAGCATGAGGACGTCTAACTTCAGAGAATGAATAGAACTAGGAGATCTATCGAAGTTATTTATAAGTGCAAGGTAGCCAACATAAGAAAGTTTAACATGGAGAAAACCTAGCATGCTCTAAAGCATGGAGGTAGCCTAAAATCAGTGAAGAGAAAACTAATCACAGGTAAAAACCAGATGTATGCGCTAAAAGACAAAGAGGGCAATGTCATAAGCAATATGTATAAGATAGTTAAAGTAGCCGAAGAGTTCTGCACAAATCTCTACAGTAGTGAATGTAATCACAATGTTACGGAGAGAGGCAGTAGAGCATAGCAATGGGACATCCCGCCAGTAACGAGGGAGGAAGTAAAGAAAGCCTCAGGAGCAATGCAAAGGGGCAAAGCAGCTGGTGAGGATCAGGTAACAGCAGATTTGTTGAAGGACGGAGGAGAGATTGTGCTAGAGAAACTAGCCACCCTGTACACGCTTGCCTCGTGACCACGAGCGTATCAGGAGCTTGGAAGAATGCGAACATTATTTTAATTCATAAGAAAGAAGATGTCAAGGACTTGAAGATTTACAGACCGATCAGCTTACTATCGATTGCCTACAAGGTATTTACTAAGGTAATCACTAATAGAGTCAGGACAACCTTCGAATTCAATCAACCAAATGATCAGGCAGGCTTTCGTAAAGGATACTCAACAAGAGACCACATTCATGCAATCAATCAGGTGATAGAGAAATGGGCAGAATATAACCAACCCCAATTATAGCCTTCATTGACTACCAGACAGCAATTGACTCGGTGGAACCACAGCTGCCATGCAGGCATTGTGGAATCAGGGTGTAGAAGAGTGTTATGTGAAAATATTGGAAGATATTTATAACGACTGCACAGCTACCATAGTTCTCCATAAGGTCAGCAATAAAATTCCTCTATATTCCGAGTTTTCTAACACCACCATCATTTTTTGGCACCGTGACCATATCATACAAGAATGTGAGACCTACTGCATACCTAAAGAAAATATGTGTGTAAGCCAAGCATCAGCCGTTGTATGCAATAAGAAGTCTAAGTGAAAAAGATTCGATGTAAATTAGAGAAAGCCTTGCCATTTTTGTACTTCTGCTTCTATGACTGCTTGCTGGATTTTTTTCTTTAGTTGGAAGCATTCTTCCATCCCTTATCTCTATACACTATTCCTCTGCCAAATGACTGAGTAAACCAATTAGCAATTCCTAAGTAGGGAGGGGGCCTTCCACAGTGACCACACAGGGGCCTTCAAGTTCTTGCAGCAATCAAAACATCCCTTTGTAACACTGGCCTTGAATGCACCACTATACTTTTGTGGCAGGCCAAATACTTATACAATTTATGTTTTGAAACCACACAGAAATCCACAACTGCCATTATGAAAACAACCTAGGAATGTAACCATAAGCGTACCTGGCCAGCATGATCAGCATGGAAAGGCGCCCAGCTTGTGTGCAGCTCCTAAAATGAAAGCAAATTCACATGATTAATTGCAATTTCCACAGAGACATTCTTGAAAAATCATGTTTTTGCACCACTCAGCCTCAAGCCTGCCTTCTTGCTCCTGCAGCAATGAGGCAAATCTGAGCACAGCTTGGGGTGAGCTGGTGGTATCACATTACGCACCTGACACTACATGCATCAATCCATTTGTATGATTGAATTTCAGAATGGCGAAAAAGACACACACACACGAAAAAATGGTGGGTGGATGAGATTAAGAAGTTTGTGGGGATACAGTGGCCGCAAGTGGCAAAGGACAGGGTTAATTGGAGAGACATGGGAGAGGCCTTTGCCCTGCAGTGGGTGTAGTCAGGCTGCTGCTGCTGCTGCTGCTGCTGATGATGATGATCACAGCCTGAGCACACCTACAAAGTAAGTAAAACTGTGATCTCGACCCAGCAGCACTTTACTGTGTTGAAAGAGAACAGGTACAATTGAATTACTGCATTACCTTATTATAATTAAAAAGTACAGGGCTCTAAGGACTTCCTAATTTACATCGAAACGAATGGGTTACAGTGAACTTTCACGGATTACACTAACAGGCACTGAAAATCCAACACAGCTGCCCAAGAGAATATAGGCAGCCGCGCTAGCCTTCTTTTGCGCTATGCTACCTGATACCAGATTAAAATTCCAGAGCAATTTACTCATACTCTAGCACTGGGATACGTTATGCCCCAGACTGATGCAGCTGTCTTACTAAAGGCAGAGAAGCTTTCAGTGTGGGTCATGTGTGCTGTGGCGTGAACACATGCACAGCATCGCCTGCTACCATTCAAGTCCTCTGTGTACACAAATGCAGGTGCAATAGAAAACCCACATCACAAATTTGGCTAGTCTGGTCGGCCAAGCATGGGCCAGCTGATAGCACGAAGCAGCAGGTGCGACACATACCATCATCATCAGCCTGACTAGGTCCACTGCAGGGCAAAGGACTCACCCATGTCTCCACATTAACCCTGTCCTTTGCTAGGTGTGGCCACCATATCCCCGCAAACTTCTTAATCTCATCCGCCCATCTAACTTTCTGCCGCCCCCTGCTACGCTTGACTTCTCTTGGAATCCACTCCATTACCTTTAAGGACCAGCGGTTATGTTGTCTTCCCATTACAAGCCCCGCACAGGCCCGTTTCTTCCTCTTAATTTCAAGTAGCATGTTATTAACCCGCGTTTGTTCCCTCACCCACTCCGCCCCCTTTTGGTCTCTTAATGTTAGACTTATCATTTTTCTTTCCATAGCTCACTTTGCTGTCCTTATCGTTTGGCACGTGTTTTTTTCTTTGTAATAAGGCATAAAGTATTATACACGGATTACCACATGGCATCCTCCTATGACCGCTAAATAATTTATAATCAAATTTCTTTCTCCTGCTGTATTTGTTTCGGTTTCAACAGCTGAATGATGGCTGTGACGTCAAAGCGAGGTTATTGGTCACGTGAGGCATGAAAAACTGCAATACAATTGGTACTTCTGGCTCTTAAGGAATGCTGGCGTCAGCGCTGTAGCAAATTAAAATGACGAAGCAGCGATTATAAGGGCAGTTTTCCCACGCCTCACATGACCTATAACCTCTCTTTGATGTCATAGCCATAGTCAAATTGTTCACCGAAACAGGATGGCAGAAAAAGTTGATTATAAATTATTTAGCGGTCTCACGCGAATACCAGATGGTGATTCATGCATAGTAGTGTCTTCCGCACCATTATAGAGAAGAAAACATGCCACCAAGATTAGGTGTCTATACTCTTTTAAGCTGAACTCTCTTCATTAGCCTCCAAGTTTCTGTCCCAAAAGTGAGAAACATGCAGGCTAAAGAAAAGATTTCAGCTTAAGTACCAAAGTGGCTCTAATTACACGATGAAGCGGAAAAACTCTTGACACTTGAACAGAGAACAAATAGGAATTCCAACAAAATTTTAGATTCTTGTAAGGCTATCAAGCATTTCTGAATATTGTAAACTGCACTTTCACACATACAGTACGCATGTATGCCAAGCTCACATTCAGTAGCTCTGTTTACCGGCTGTAATTATCACGGTCTGAGCTCAGTTACAGATTTAAAACCAGCCAAAAGATGCAACACAGGAAAAGAGAAGAAAACAGGTTGGACTATCAATTGAATTTTTTGTGAAGGAAAAGAAGGCTCGCATGAAGATGCGCCACACATGACCCACACCAGCGAAAGGCAGGACAACAAATAACTGTCACTGATATACAAGCACGTCATCTAAAAGAGAAAATTCTTTCCGTTGAAGATTGACTAATGGCTTCGCTACTCATACAACCGTTGCCTTGGAGATATGCATCAAATACCTTACAGATTTGTTTACCACTTCTATACACCACTGAAGTGTCACAGAAATCAGGCGTACACACTGATGGGTCATCTTATGATTTACACTCACGACATTGGCACTGTAGTGCCAGATTAGAAGCTGCCTTCCCCCTAACAAGTTAGTGCTCACTCAGGAACACATTAAAGACACCTGCACATATCCCTGAAGTAGTTTCTTGCACAAGCTAGCGGAATGTGATAAACCACTTCCTGCAAGTCCTGAACCTAGTTTTATGGGATACCATACTGCTATCCCGGTTTTAACAGCAGCGCAAAGGCCATCAACACAATGATTGGCGCAAAAATTACATTTAAAAATTTTCCCGCCACTCGATTTGAACTCATGAAGTCTACACAAAGGACTCCATGATAACCGTTCTGAGGTGAATGGCAGTTCAGCCTAGCCTCTGGAATCTGTGCCAAAAAAAACCGGAGTCAGCGCATCGCAATTTACTTCCGAAATCAGCCGGTGCTGATGAAAATTGTATGTTTTGCTTTCTCTGGCTTATAAAGCTCCACTTTCAGAAAAAGTGTCGTCTTTGTGGTTAGGATGCAGAACTTCATCATCACAGGTCAACTTCAGCTAGCCATCAGTGTCCCTTTAATGCCTCAAAGTTGAACAATAGCTCCATTCATAGAGGAGGGCTGTGCATAAATTTCGACCACCAAAGATTCTTTAACATGCACTGACATTGCATAACACACGAGCAAATATGCATTTCGCCTTGTCGAAACGAAGCCACCACAATTCAATCCCGCGTCTTTGGGCTCAGTAGCCGAACACCAATGCAGTAGGCCACAGCAGCAGGTGAAAAACAAAAGAGAGCCCTTAATAGGCAACCTAACTTGCGAAAATCAACATAACGAGGGGTCACACAAGTAGCAGTGGACTAGGAAAATAAAAGCTACTTGTGTCGGAAGATGTCTTCAGTGCTTACCTCAAAAGCCTGCTTGCTTGCTGGGCATCCTAGCACCAAGTGAAAGGCTGGCACAGCCATACTGGAGAGCTTGGAAGAGGCATTGCTGGTAAAGCTATGTGGAGATTGCTGCAAGGTAAAAAGACACATTTAACAGCAGCACAGTGCAAAAAATGGACTAGAATCAAGCATGTAAGGCAAAGTGCAAGGCACAAAAAGGAGCCGGTCGCAGAATGGAACACAACTGTTTAACCACATTTCGAAGTGGGCCAGGCAACAAGAAATTCATAACCACGGCAGTCATTCACAAGCTAGCCTCAGACGAGACATCACTTGCATATCGATATCCAGCATCGTTTCTACAATACATGCCACCATTCAAAAGAACAGACCACAGCAGAACGATATTTTCAGTAGAAGGCTGGTTTGCTTCAAATTCTGCATGCGTCCCTCAATTTCAAATCTGGCATGATTAGCACTGATTTCACATTCTCACAGGTATGATGAATTAATAGTGCCAATTGCAGAAAAACCACACTTTTTCCTTTAACATCAAATAAGGTATTGGAGAGGTACCTCAGCATATTTAAGTCAAAGTCAGATTTATTTGCGCCATTGGTTATAATCATGAAACAATCAAGTTTATTCTTCGTACCTATTAAAGGCTCAATTACCCTTAAATTTCACTGCAACTTCGGGATTTAGGGCAAATGGAGCTAGGGCACCTGTGTGCATTTTGCAGTTGTTTGTACCATTTCAGCTCCGAGCCAAAGTATGAAAAAGCGAATGACAAAATAGAAGCGGAAAACTTCAGAGCAATTTGTTTTTATCTCACCGTTCTGCTATTCAAGGCTCGACTATAAGTACGAACGCAGCTGGATCATATGCAGCTTCGTACCTTAAATACACAATTTATAAAAGTACAAGTGAAATACAAGTGAAAGAGGAGGAAGCTCAATCCTAACGCATACAGCTGAATCGCAGTCTACGTAGTTAAACTGCTCGAGCGCTGTTACTTCAATTACAGCGTAACATGCGGCGAGAATGTAAAGCCCGGGCCGAAGAACTATTGGTGGGCACATATTCCATTCTCGGCGAGAGATGAATGGCAGTACGGCGGCAGTACGGCGCCGATATCGTGCACCCCGCGATCGGATCAGCTGTGCATATTTGCATGGCATACTGACCATGACCGTGTGACCACTGACACTACACGCGCATTCATGCCCGTGTGCCGCCAGCAAACAACCTTTCAGCGCTGCGTGCTGCCGCGATGGGCACTGCGTCTTCGCGTCTCTGTACTAGCTGTGTTGACGTGGCCAGTTGTGCGCAAAGGCTTTGAAATAATGAACAGGTTCGAAGAAAATTAACTTACCCCCAAGATGCGAGATGTCACCCGGGTAGTGGTCTCCCACCAGCTGCTGCGCCATGGAGGAAATGAGCCCCACCGTCAGCATAGCGTCTCCAGTGAAGGCGCGCAAAGGACGACGCGCTATCCGTCGAGCCCGCTGAGCCCGCTATAAACACAGGTTTACTCAGCACCTTACCACGTTTTCGTACATCGCACCAGCGAATTTGACTGCTGTCGGCACATCACATATCGGAAGAGTGACAAATGCTCATTCCAGCGATGGTTCATGCCCTCGGCACCACAAAGGACCACGACAAACGTAGTAACGCTGACCGCCATGCTGTCCCTCCCCAGACGCTGCGTTCGTTGGCTAGCGCTTCGGCCAGTTCCGGCTTCCTTCGGCCCGTTTAGAAAGGCATCGCCTCCAGGCATTCCTCCAGGTCGTCTCTTTCGGGCTCTATGCTTTTGGGCAGTGCGATAGCAAAGGACTAAAACCAAATGAAACTTTCGTTACAAAAATAATTAAGTTCTTGTGCACATATTAGCATTAAAAACTTGAGAAATTTGTGACGCATGGACGCATTAATATGCGTGTCGGTAGATTCGTGCGTGCGTGCGTGCGTGAGTGGGCATGGTCTAGCGCGTCAAATCCAAAGCCTATCCGACATGCTGCATGGTTTCTGAGATCACCGCCGTGAGCTTCGCTTGTTTTCTTGTGCTGCTGCTGGGCGTTCTTGCGCGCCGCTGTTACTGTGCTGGAATCGCAAAAGAAGAAGGATTACCGGTGTGTGCTGCCGGTGGGCGCGCTCTCATCCAAGAGTGGTAGCAGCTCCCAATTAAGCGATCCGTCGGGGCATATGTGTTATGGATGTCTGGTCGACAACGATAATGAGGTCAGCAGTGCGGTGCCGTCGTTTGATGAGTCGGACCTTTCGGCCTATTGCACTGCTAACTTCGTTGCAAAAATGCCTGGCTCATAAGCAGCGACAGTGGCCATTGTTTCTGTGGTGTGTTTCGATTACAAGACGGCGCCCTTCTACAGTGTGGCTTCCTTGGAAACTTATTCGGCGGTGTGCCTGCAACGCCTATCGCTGTCAGCTCAAACTGACCGCCTGCGAGCGCTGCCTTCTTTTTCGACGTGAACGGTGACGGGACACTTACTGCCTGTGGCCGGAGCTTATAGCAAAAGCGAAGAGTGTTTTGTGTGAAGGTTTGACGAAGTGCGTGTGTCAGCTGGACCCTTAGCAAGTCATACGAGATGCGACATGCAAAAGTGGTCCACCAGTCGCTTCAGCAGAGGGGGGGCGCTAGCGTCGGTGACGGGAGCGGTCGCATACCGCGTCGGCTCCGTGACAGATCGCAATCAATTGCGATACACCAACTTTTTCCCCTGCAAGCCTGGTATTATCGTCTCCAGGAACCTCAGCGGCACCCGTCTACACCACGTTTGTTAAGGTGGGGCCAATTTTCGACCACTTTTCGGTCATTTGAAGCTTTCGTCACGCCGCGGTGGTGCTAAGCCTAACGGCGCCGGGGCCTGCGATGGCCCCGGTCGGCGATCCCTCGGCCTCGGCGGCTCCAAATCACGTCACCGGGTACGACCCACAGTCCTTGCGGATCGTAACAATGGATACAAACCAATCCGAGGGTACTACTCAAGGCGAGGATCCTCTACCAACCGAGGACGATTACCTTGAAGATATGGTCCGCGTCTGGCGCGGAAAGAAGAACGCGGCGGCGGCATCGAGGGACGCTGGTGCTGGTGCCACCCAGCAACAGGCGCCGGCTAGCTCTACGAACGCAACCTCGAACGCAACCTCGAAGCGCTCCAGGCAACTCCGGTGGCGGCCGCAGAACACGCCGCGTATCGAAAAAGACGACATCGTCGTGGTGCTGAAACCGCGAAACACGGTCGACCTCAGAGCAACTTTTGGTCCCGGACAAGCCGGCGCTGCAATCCGCAGCATCCTCGGGGACGACGCAAATGCAGGACTTGCGGTGTGGCCTGTTTGGGACCAAAACGTGCTGGTATGTGCGTTGAAATCAGTCGACGCCGCGGAGAAGCTACTCCGGGATGTTGTGCTGCGGGTTGGGGAACGCGAGCTACCGTTCCGGGGACACCCCAAACTCTCCGGTGCGTTCTGTCGCGGCGTCGTGAGTGTTTCGCCTGACGAAACGTCTGAAACCGTTAAAAGAAAACTCTGTGCGGAACCAAATGTGGTGTCTGTGCGCAAGCTGGGGGGAACCCCGGTTGCGGTGATCACCTTCGCGGGGACTAAGGTGCCACGGACGGTGTTGTACAGCTACGAACGGCTCCCTGTTCGCCTGTACAAGAAAACAGTGCCTGCATGCCACCGCTGTGGCACAGTGGGCCATCGGGCCGATGCGTGCCCGCGACCGCAGCCGGGGCGCTGCAAACGCTGCGGAGTCCAGGTTCCCGATGCCACTCCTGACGGCCCGGCGGAACATGACTGCGTTCCGAGCTGCCTCATCTGCGGAGGCGGCCACCCTACCGGAGCTCCTGGCTGTGCCGGGCGGTTCCGGAAACCCATCAAACCCAGCTCCCCATCAGGATCCAAACCGAAGACAAAGACGGGGCCCAAGCAGGCTCCTCCGCCCAAGGCCAAGAAAGCGTCAGCCGATCAGGAAACCAAGGCCAAAACCGGGCCATCGAAACCTGTCAAGTCCGCGACCCAGGCGGCGCCCCCGGTCCTCAACGCCAGGGACTTCCCGCCCTTGGCACCCGTCCAACCACAGGTGAGCAGTTGGAGTAGGGCAGTCTCCGGGCCCACTACCCGTCCCTCCCCTACCCGTCCCTCCCCTACCGAAACCGCCCTACAGCAGCAAGTAGAGGAGCTCAGGCGCCAGAACCAAATTCTAGCGCGCAAAATTCAGGAATTAGAGACCAAACAGGCCGGGTCATCTGAACCAATGCAAGAAGCTGAGCCAGACGACGAGGATGACGGATCATCCGTAACATCTTGCCTCACTAGCGTCTCGCGGCAGAGCGGGGACACGGTAGTTGGATCAGCTGGTCGCGTCGCCGGCCTAGAGGCACTGCAGCGCCAAACCGAGCAACTGGAGGAGCAAGTGGCGGCCCTCCCGAACCAAATCATGTCAGCAGTCAGCGAGTCCTTCCAGGATATGTTCAAGGCAGCTTTAACGCAAGCACTTCCCGACCTTATGGCCCAGGTCACTGACTCGGTCCTTAAAGCCGTGCAGCCCTGGGTCAGCACCCAAATTAAGAACGCCACAAGCTGCGAATCCCAACACCTCAAACGTAAGACAGCCTTCCGTCAGGCAGCGGAGGAACATGGTTCAGGCTCGGCAGCTGGTGGGTCGGTGCGGCCCCTCACTGGGGTTGCGCCGGCTTCCGGCCAGAGCTATTCCGATCACCCTTAAATAAATACGACAAGATGGCTAGCAGATGTAATAGGAATGCTAAAAACTTTGAAAAATTCCAGATCATCCAATGGAACTGCAGGGGTTTCAGATCTTGGAAAAAGCGGTCACACCTCCAGCTTTACCTGCAGTCCCTAGGTGACATGCCGGCGCTCATTGCCCTACAGGAGCCCGGCATAGACGCTAAATTATCAGGCTACAGCACCTTTCAGGGGGGCCCCTCTACGTGCATCCTGGTGAATAAGGCTTACACCGTGGTTCAGGTCGACTTAGACTTGAGTACCGAGCAAGAATATACAATGGTCCGAGTATTGCCTCTCAGAAGCCGCGACCCGTCAATACATATCCTCAACATATACTGCCCTCCGCGTAAGCCGCGCGTAACTTTCAATGAAATCTTCCTTCGCGCGATAAAATTGGCAGCCAAAGAGCCTCTAGTGATCGTTGGAGACTTCAATGCTCCCAGCCTTCATTGGGGCTACCACTTCGAACAGGCAAGAGGACGTAAGCTGGCGGAGCTCATCTCCACCCTCAGCCTCACGTTGCTCACGGACCCGGCGTATCCCACTCGAGTGGGGAATTCGGTAACCCGCGACACGTGTCCAGACCTTTCTCTCGTTAAAAATGCTAGAGCGGCTGCATGGGAGAACTTGGGAGATTCTCTAGGCAGCGATCACCTCCTTCTCCGGATTACACTCGAGGCAAAGGCAGCGCGCAAAAAATGGGGTCAGGCCAAGCTGACCGATTGGCACAAATTCCGGAATCACACTATCCCTCCCGTACTATTTTCCGGCGGCTACGCGGAATGGGCTAACCACATATACAACATTCAGAAACAACACGTCACAACACTACAAACCACCGAAGAGATCCCCGCAGTGGACACCCACCTCCTGCATTTGTGGGAGGCGCGCCGGAGCTTAACTAAACGGTGGAAAAAGCAGAAAACTAATCGCAAATTACGCGACCGCATAGCCAAACTCACAGAGCAGGCTGCAGCGTATGCTGCCGAGCTCTCAGATTCAAATTGGATAGCACGCTGCGACGCCGCAGCTCATCAGATGAGCTCGAAGGGGACGTGGCGTCTCTTTCGCAGTCTAATCGACCCCTCCCAAACGAGAGGGGAGACGCAAAAGCAGCTCCGGCGGGCTCTGCAAGGGTATCAAGGTACGACGGCGCAACTTGCGGACACTCTGTGCGACAGATATCTCTGTCGTATGGAGGACCCGCCTGGGCAACAGTACATGTACTCTGGCAGGCCTAATGAAACACTCGATGCCCCTTTTGAGTTGCACGACCTTAAGGCGGCCTTAGCAAAAATGCGCCGGGGTACGGCTCCGGGACGGGACCACATAACAGTGAACCTGTTGGCGAACCTACCGGACTCAGCCTACCTTCATTTATTAGAATACATCAACCAGATCTGGGACGGGCGTCCACTCCCTCCCGAGTGGAAAACGTCACTTGTGACGTTTATCCCTAAAACAGGTAAGGCCGTGAATACGGACAACCTGAGGCCCATATCACTGACCTCATGTGCGGGCAAGCTTATGGAGACGATGGTACGGGATCGCCTCTCTCCATACCTGGAGAGTAAGGGCTTCTTTGCAGTCACCATGTTCGGGTTTCGCCCTCACATGTCTGCACAGGATGTCCTTCTCCAGCTGCACAGGGATGTAATACGACCCACAACTATGCAACACAATGACAAAGCCATCCTCGCCCTTGATCTGAAAGGGGCTTTCGACAATGTGAAACACGGAAGCATCCTGGCCAACTTGAGTTCTACCGATTGTGGGGCTAGGACCTACGCGTACGTAAGAGATTTCTTGTCAAATCGCCAGGCCTTTCTTCGGATTGAGGGCGAGGAATACGGCCCTTACATGATGGGAACACGGGGTACCCCTCAGGGAGCAGTGTTATCACCGCTCCTGTTCAACATTGCTATGATGCGCCTCCCAAGCCAATTGGCCCGGGTGGAAGGCATTCAACACGCGTTATATGCAGATGATATTACAATTTGGACCACTCAGGGGAGCCTTGGAGACATGGAGGACCGCCTTCAGCAGGCTGCTTCCATAGTCGATGCGTATGCTAATGACTGTGGGCTCCAATGTGCTCCAGCGAAATCAGAGCTTCTGCATGTCAGAGCGAACCCAAAGGATAGGACAGCAATACACATCTCTCTGTCAGGAGGTCCTATTAGAGAGGTGGAGGAGCTCCGTATCCTGGGCCTTTTCATTCACCAGAGACTCAGACCGGACTCCACTATTGCGAAACTCAAGAGAGTAGGCGAACAGGTAGGGCGCATGATCCGCCGCGTTTCCAACAAGCGGGGTGGTCTGCGGGGCAGGGACGCGCTTCGGCTCGTCTATGCCTTCGTGACTAGCCGGATCCTCTACGCCGTGCCATATCTCCGCACTACTAAGCAAGACGAGGCGCGAATAGACGCCATCATCCGCAAGGCAACTAAGCGAGCCCTGGATCTCCCGGTGGCTACCTCTAATGCCAAACTCAAGGCATTGGGGGTGCTAAACTCCTACCAGGAGCTGCGGGAGGCCCACCTCGTGAACCAATACACGCGGCTCACGCAGACGGCTCCTGGGCGCCGCCTGCTAAACCGCTTACACATCCAACACGACTGCACTCCAGAGGAGGTGGAGCGTATCCCAGTACTATGGCGCCATATGCTCTGGGTCTCCCCGCTCCCCCGTAACATGGACACCGACATGCATGAAAACAGACGACAAGCGCGGGCTCGGGCTCTTGAGAGACAACACGGCTCCCGACCCGGTGTATATTATGTAGACGTAGCAGGGCCATCGCCCACGGGATTTTACTCGGCCGCTGTCGTTCACCAGGAAATGCACGTTGATGGACTATCCTTTCGAGCCCCGAATTCAATGCGGGCCGAGGAAGTAGCGATAGCGCTTGCTGCCGCCCACGCCAATTCGAGAATAATCATCACGGACTCCCGAAAAGCATGTGAACATTACTTGGCAGGGGAGATCTCCCCCTTAGCTGCTTGTATTCTACGACGGACTGCCACTGATCCAACACCCAAACGAATCATTTGGGCTCCTGGCCACCAGGGCTTACGAGGTAATGAGGCCGCTGACGCGGCTGCCCGAGCGCTTACTCACCGGGCTCCTCATCCCAGCTCTTCTGGCTCGGAGACTAACCAGCCGCTGCTGCGATTCAGGGAAATATTAACACATTATAGCGACAACCACCGCCTTTTCCCGGCCCCTGCAAAAGGGCTGAGTAAGACGGAGGAGCGAACTTTAAGGCGCCTGCAGACAGGTACTCTACTCTGTCCTGCAATAATAAAACATTACGATCCTAACACGGATGGGCGATGCCCACACTGTGGGGAGACCTGTGATATCTTCCACATGGTGTGGGCATGTACTCAAAATCCCCACCTCCCCCCTTCCCCTACCCCTTCCAGAGAGGCATGGGAGACTGCCCTCCTCAACTGCTCCTCGCTTGAGTCCCAAAGGGCTCTGGTGAAACGGGCGAGAGACGGGGCCTCGTCGTGCGGTGTCCCGGACTATGGACGCCGACCATGTAGCGGGGCCACTCTGTGGCTCCCAAACTCTTTTTTACAATATAAAAGTTTTCACCACCACCACCTTCAGCAGAAAGGAGTGCGGATGTTTTTTACGTTACTTCAATCGAGAACTGCCCATGCAAATATTTCAACTCGTCTCTTTCCTAAACAGCATAGTAAAGAAGCTAAAGCAACAAAACTGCTGTTTCCATGCTGTATATTGATTCCGCACTCGTGCTAGAGGTGGGAAATATGTAGCAGTTATTGGCGGAGTTACAGCCTATGAAGCACGTGCAGCTTCATGTAATTGCAGGTTAGGATATGCGCCTTACATGGTATTGACTTTGTAACCAGACATAGCCATCTGTCAACTAAAAGAAATGTTCTTGCTATAGGATTCTGCAGCATTATGTATGCTTCTGGACACTGAATACCGGGTGCGTCACCTCTCTTGAAAGCACTCAGATTTGTGTACTTATCAGTACGTTTGAGATGAGAAAATTTTATCAGCTTCTTTTCTTTATTTTATAATTAGCTACACAGCATGTCGCAAAAAAAATGTTTTAAGGAAAAGTATTTCAGTTTAGAGTAGAACAGTTCAACAAAGTTGTTTTGGGCATTCTGGTAACTTCAAGATGGTATCTGATGGTTGCATACAGACGCGCAAGTCAAACCTCAAAGGGCATCAAACTTAACAGTACCGCTGAGCTTATCCTTTCGTGCTTTTTATGTGTGTGTAGATCACCTGGGTAAGTTCAGTATTGGATGTTGGATTTCATAGTTCTGCTACAACTTTTATCTTCCTTTCTACACATGAAACATGACTGAACTTGATTACATTCCCCAAGCAAATACCTGACGCCTTACAAGCGTTCCTTACTGTGCACAGTTGTCCCAGTGCATTATATCCACTCATGTGAAGCACACTGTTGTGTTGCTCTTGGTCTCCGAATGTGCTCTCAGCAATATGATGGAATCATAGTCCATCCAGATGGTCTTTGTGGTAGTGCAAATTTCAAAACAGATTGAAGAAGAATGAAGAGTGTGATACTTCGTCATGCATCATGCAATGCTGGTGCTAATCAGGCAACATGTGTGGTATATATACTTCGCACATTTGAGATTCATTGGATTTGTTCTGGAGCCATACTGGGAATTAATTAATCGATCTGTGATTTGTCACTGAAATTGAAAGAGGGCACTAATTTCTGAACTTTTGACACCAACTGTGAATTCAAAACTGTCTTTTCGTGTAGGCTTACATGGCCTTTTTACGTGTATGTAAATTTATGCTAATGACTTTGGAAATTGCTTTGGAAATGGTTTTGGAAATTGCCTCGTAACATTCCTGTTACAGCTCACAATTCGCTTTCTGCACGTCATGTTTGATTGAACCTGATTATATCCCCAAGCTTGTTTGTTGCACCTAACAAACACTGTTGCCCTTTCAGAGTTATTCCATTGATTGACTCCTTTCGAGTGCAAGCAACAAATGGTTGTGTTGCTTCTGATTTCGAAATATGGCTGTCTGCATGACGGGCAACAACATAAGTGCTCTGGATGGCTTTCATCATGCATCTATAAGATATCTGTAACTTTCAGAATTGGTTAAAGGAAGAACTGAAGGATGCTGTAAGAGTCATTAGCAGCTTGTTTTTTACATTATTTTACAATGAACTTGCAATGTTGACAAGTTCTTGCTCAGTGTGCATGTTGTCATGTACAGGTCCCTGCAGTATCGAAGGGAACCATTTTGCACTAAAAGATAATTTTTTGGTTATTTGTTTGCTGAAGTTGAAAATGATTAATGGGTACTTACGCCAAGACGAAAATTATAAAACAGCAAAACGTGAGCTTATTGCTCATTATTGAGAAGTAATCATTAACTGAATGCTCGAACTTTGTTTGCTTTCACCCTAAATGGGCCTTTACAGTCTCGACAAGTTGCTACTAAGCAAGCAAACGCACACATGGCCACACGCAGCCTCACTGAGCTTGCTCAGTATGCACATAAGCACGCACAGCTTCGGCAAGCCCCTCTCAGCACGCAGATGTCCACGTACAGAGAGTTCTCCACGAGAGTCCACGATTTTTTACACGCAAAGAGTGTGCGTGAACGTCTATCAGCTCACAGTACGCGCATATGTACACACAGGACGCACAGAATGCGTACAGGTAACGCACAATTTCTGCGCATTCGTGTGCAAAATGAACGTGATCGTACAAAAATCACTGTTCTCGTGCAAACTCACGCAGAGTTTTTTCAATAGGGAATCGAAGAAAGACTGGACAGTGACGCGCACGTGTGCTTCGAGGGCACTTTTCCTGGAACAGGTGCAAACATTTTCGAAGCCTTCAAATGGTCTCTACTAATGTAAGTCACCTGCGGGGACGTCCGACGAAAATCTTCAAGCCAAAAACGAAAAAAAAAATTAGGAACAAAATGGCGGACGCATTTTTTTTATCATCAGGCGCTGCGAAATACTAAGTACATGGCACACATTGCAGCCGAAGAAAGCAGGGATATCAGACTTGTGAACAGTGTTTAGGAGCACCGAGTGCTGTTGTCCCCGGCCCTAGCAGTAGACACCCCAGAGGCACTTGCTGATTGATTAGAGGCCTGGCATCGACAGCTACCGGAAGCGTGAAGCGCTTCTTGTTGCGCCCTCGGGGAGTAAAGAGATTGGTTGAGGGTGTCCTCGATCAACACTGCGCGTTGCCTCGAGCAGTGACATTGCACTTGTATATGTCAGTTGTAGAAAACTGAAAAGAGGCAAAAAGACAAAAAAAGAGGCAAAAAAAACTATCTCTATTTTGCCAGGGCAAAAAGTCATAGTTTTACTCTCGCGCAGCACTGATGCCTTTCGTTGTGCAGCGCATATCAGAAATTCATTCACCAGGAGAACCAAAGAATTGAATACAGTGATAAAGCTGGAATTTTCACTGAAATCTATGGTCACAAGTTAAGCGTACTTACCAATAAAGAAACCGGAAATGAAGTGAACAAGTGTTTGCGGACATCCGCATTATTCAGACTACTCTGAAAAGCGTCGTCCGCTTTTACGACAAAGTGTTGACTTAAAGTCAACGCACAATGGATATGGTGCTCGGCTGCTGACCCGAAAGACGCTGGTTCGATCCCGGCCGAGGTGGTCGAATTTCCAAGGAGGCGGAATTATAGAGACCTGTCTACTGTTCGATGTCAGTGCACGCTAAAGAACTCCAGTCGGGCGCAATTTCCGGAGCTCTTCACTACGGCGTCCCTCATAGTCTGAGTCACAATGGGACGTTAAACCCAGATAAACTATAATCCAATCAGGTTTTTCGTATATATTTTATTTTTAAGAAGATGTTTTCTTTCTTGGAATCGAGGCGAAAACGCTAGGCAAGCATAAATGCCAGGGGCAGATATCTGGGCCTCCCTTTTTAGTGTGTGCTGGGCGCAAAGCCAAAACAGTGGTAGGGTTTTAGCGCTGTTAAACCGAGTAGGCGTGAGAAGGCATGTGTTTAACCTTCTTGACTCATGAATTTGCTTTACTGGTTTGTCGGCACATCTGCAACGATATTAGACTGAGGTTTAGCTTTGATCGAGGCTAAAATGATCTGATCTGCTTGCTCCGCAGATGGAAGTTGGTGAAGGCGATGTGTAATGCACAGCGCGAGGGTGTGTGGCAGTTTAACGCGAGGCGTCATCGAATGCGGCGATATCATAGCGCTCTCGTGTTGTGGCCAGCGAACGGGATCTGTTCGGTCTGCCGCTCGTTGTCAACTTAATTGCGGCAGTGTCTGTTTTATTTCTGCGTGGCCTGTGGCTCTGCTAGGTTTGGCCAAGATCACCTGCAAAAGGTCACCCTTTCTTTGGCTACAGCTGACGCGACCCTTCTCCGAACTAACCCGAGCTTAGCCTAGTTACGCCGAGGCTTTTCGCAAGTTTTTTGGTTTGGACCGCGTTAAAAATATTGCTGTCACACTAAAGAACTATGGCGGCATGGAGGGAAGAGATTAGAGATCATCGTGCGCTCGCTAAAATCTCCGGTGACCTTTTGCTTGAACGAAAAACCAAATTTATTCGAATATACAGTGTACACAGCGCTCCTATTAGGTTGCCTTTTCTACTCTTACGTCAGTCTAAATGAAATGCCTCAAACACTACAGAAATTATAGTTAAGATAGCTCACCAGACTTCATCGACGGGTGCAGAACTCGCCACTCTTCGTGTCGCCATTGAACAGATCAATCGGCAGCGCTCTCAGCAGTGGCCATTTTCACCGATTCCAAAGCTGCCCTCCAAGGCTTACAAGCTGCTCTTCGCCGTGGAGCCTATGAACAACTGGTCGCAGAAATTTGACAACTACATCACTCTGCCATCAATTCAGGGCATGACATCATCTACCAATGGATACCGGGGTAGAGCGGCATAGCAGGCAATCACTGCGCGGACGAGGTCGCACGAACTGCTCACCACGACGGCGATTTTGTGTCGATTCCCACTTCGAGATCAGACGCAGCGGGCAGGCTTCGCGCACTTGCGCAGGAAATCACGCTTGCCGCGAAGAATTTCGGCCAATTTTTCAATTAACGCTTAAAATAGTTGGACCTAGATCTGAAGCTCCGGCTTCCATCCGGCCTACCACGACGTGAAGCAACTTTGCTGTGTCGACTGTGGCTTGGTGAACGCTGACTTTTCTGAGTGACTTGAGTTTTTTGCTACTCTCCTTTCTCTTTCATTTTTTATCCCCTCACTCCGTTCTCCCCGTGCAGGGTAGCCAACCAGTTATTCTTCCTGTTCCCCTCCCTGCCTTTCCTCTTATTCCTCCGCCTCCTCAGTCAAGGTCAAAGATACATGAGCCGGGTTTCACGCGCCGCATCCCTTCATGAAATGCGTGAGTGATGCTAAGGTCAAGGCTATTTTTCTGCTTCGAAGAGGCGGTGTCAGGCAAATTCCGGTGCACACTTAGTGGTCGCCTGATATTACTCATGTCTTGTTAGTTAAAATGGCACTGAGGGCGACTCCATGTGCTTACTGCTCGTAGTAACAATTGATTCCATGAATCTTCTTGCTGAACTGACATTTGTTCGGCAGCAAAGTGGCATTTATTGAGGAGAAAATATGTTTTAAAAACCTCCCCGCCAATCATTTAAACTCTTGACGTTCTTACGAAAAAGGCCAGCTTGCCCCAATTTGGAAGTGAATAGCCGTATAGGGTTGCCTCGGAGATCCGCGAGAAAAATCGGTGTCAAAGCATGATTGTTAATCGAAAAATAATTTGGTGATGGCGACACCCGTATTTCGTTTCTTTGCTAAGAGGGAAGACGCGGCTTGTTCGTAAATGATGGCCTTTTCACGATTATAAGAGCTCATTTTCGGTGACACTGGCCTTCTTGTGATTATAACTAAACACGCCAGATTCAATTTCTCCTCAGTTTCCCTTTAACAGGCAACAAGTGGCCAAACATGCAGTAGACATCGACTTAACGTTGCTACACACAGAAATGCATCCAAGTTAATAACAAGTTTGCGCCATCAAGACCATTCATAGCGACTGAACGCATCATGTGAAGCCTACAGACTGCATTTGACGCCCTGAAGAAGTCTGAACAGGTCATCGCATGTTCGGCCATCATTATTTAAAAATAAATAACCGGCATAAGTAGCAAGGCTTTTAACTTCGCATTTCTTTTATGACTGCAACCTGAAATACCCTACCCCCCACACCGCGATCTTCAAGCACTGAACTCAATTATTTCTCCTATAAAGCTGCTCTGGGCCTTGCCACCTTTCGTAAACGCAAGTTCTACGTGTGTATGCTGGTAACACGCACCAGTTAAGTCGACCGCATGTGGTGTTTTCCCGCAAGCCTCCTCTGGCTTCGTCACTAGTATTCCTTAAAGAAAACCAAAGTGAAAACTAACTACCTCCCTTTTAACTCTACCCGGGCGCGAATAAATAAACAGTGCAGCTTACGTGTCACGCTATGCTTCTAAAATAGTTCATATTTATGGTACACGCCGAAAAACAGCAAGACACAAAAGCAGTGGCTAGAATGCGAGGCTCGTCGGACCCTGATTCGAACAGAAATCATTATACGCCTCAAGAAGCCTTTCATCGGACATCTGGCACCCGGGCTAAAATTTCATATTCTGATTCACTGCTTCTCACTTTAAGTTCTCAGTTCTTTCGATTCTAGTATAAGCTACTTACTGTTTGTCGATCAAGGTGAGGGGAGAGTTAAAGAAACGTGCAGTCTTAAGCAATATGAGAAGGAACAAAGTTTGAGCATCTATTTATTGAGTACTTCATAACTATACATGAAAAGCACAGTTTTTGCAACTTTCCGAATAGTTTTCATCTTGGTGTATAGTATATAATACTTGCTCTAAAATTCAGTGGAAAAATAACCAAAAATTTCGCAGATTTGTGCAGAAAGTTTGTTCTCAGATATATTTCTCGCGGCTTTACTTTAACTCAGAACCTCTTGAAAATGCTTCCCTGACACTCGGCCGTATACCCAGAAATGTTTTGAAAAATTCTTGTTGCAACATAGGGAGAAGCCTTCCATGTGTCGAAACGAAGAACTAGCATCATTGCTTTTTTCTCGTTTCATTTTCAGCTAATCCTCAGCTACAATCTAGTCGCATCTTCGGTTCACCTGCGCCTGCTCCGTTATTCACTTTACATGAAGGGCTTTCTGAAGGGCTTCTACCTACTAATGAAGCAAGACTAATTGTCTAAAAATTTCTCTGAATAAAAAAGTGAACTTGTTTTCTCGACACGTACTACGCGGATAACGGCACTTGATACGCTCCTCCATATGTCACTTGGTTTATTTTTGTGGAAATTATAAAATAAAAACATTTTAGCCAAATATATAACCTGTCATGTTAATTTTATACAGCACGTATTGCTTTCTCAGTACCCCCACTAAACGTGATCTCAGTCTGTGCAACAAGTCCATTCGATTGCTGCTGCAGCACTTGAAAAGGAACCAACCCATCTCAGGGGTGCTTTAGGGTTAATATATGCCTCATTTCATGCGGCTTTTCTCTGAGATTTCCTACCCCTCATGCATCTCATCCCAATTTCTTCGTATTCTCGAAACACAGCTTGGCCAACCGAACATAACCGCCGTAATAATCACTTCCTTTCTATTCTCTGCAGATCTGTTTGTTTATCCATTTGCTCACTGCTCTTCTACAACTGTGCTAACAGAAACCATCAACATTTATGAAGAACAAAAAGAGTGATAGTAAATTTGTAATTCATTTAGTTAACAGGCTAGCTAAATTGTAGTGTTTTCCGTTATCCTTACCCCAAAGGCATTTGCTCAACATAACTGAACTCAGTATAAATTTCAGATGTGTCCAGGCTATCTGTCGTTCTTTCAAGCTGTTCTTTAATGGTATTTTGTTCTTCAGTGGCGTTATCCGCAAAAAGAGGCTACCTTAACCGTCCTTCATTCGAGGTACAGTTCCTTTCTTCCTTCATGTTGCCGTAAAAGTCGTTAAGCGTTGCAACATATATCACGAGGAAACAATCCTCCCGTTCACACAATGCTCGTATCTCGTTTAAGAAGCATAAGAAAGAAAGATGCACAATTGGCATCTTTGTTTAGGAGTCAGTTCTTGAGATCAAATCAACGCATGCGGGTGACGGAGAAGGACAAATCCTGGGTAGGGTCCGCTCCCCAGTGACCGGATACAGCCCTGAATATTTCATGAATGTAAATGGCTACAAGCTTTTTCTGGTCTTCCTCTTTGACGTCTTTTTTTCTGTGGGCCGTCCGGTATGTATCTCACCGCGAAACGCATGGAGTCGAACGAAAGAATCGGAATAAGCAAAGTAGACATCTCAACTACCTCCATTTTCTCTGAAGCGCTGAAGGTTTTCCAAATTTCGCAAATTTATTTTTTTAAAGAACGCTACGTTGTGTAAGCTGCAGAGCGCTTAGTTTCACGGAGAACCTACGCAGGCTGGATTTTTGTTATCGCGTGTGGAAGCGTAACATTTTGCATTTTGCTCTTTTGTTTTGTTTTGTTCCATTTCGTTCACAGGCCAACTCTGTCTCGCTTGCTTTTTGCTAAACTTGAACAAGCCCGAAGCATTGCAGCCAGTCACATGGAAGAAAGTTCCTCTAGAAATGAGAAATGTAAGACAACGAGCTTTTTGTGTTTAAGCCACTTGCCAGCTGAAAAGAAGTTTTCGCTTTGTTTTTTTACTGTCGTGAGACGACGGCCATAAGGGGAGTGAAGTTTTCTTCACGTTTTTGAACCTATCCCATGTTTTATTCACGTGCGTATCTTTCAAGGCAAAAAAAAGTTCCCAGTAAAATCTTTTTTTTTAGTATTATAACCATCATAAATGAATCACTATACACATCAGTCCCAGTTACCACATCCTCATCCCCTTGATGTATTACTGTTAAGATTTCAGGGTAAAATGAAATGTCAGAAAAGGCTTCGGAGCTGAGTTCTTTTGACTTTCAGTTACTGTCTTGGAACTTGTTGGGTTTCAGGCGTGGCCGCCAAATATATGTTTTCGCACAATTCAGTTCCCGCAAGGCTATCCAAATACTTTCTTTCCTGGCAGTCTATCAAGATTTTTTTGTTATTTTTCTAATGCGTCGTATAAAGCTACATTCCAGCGCCATTCTTCCAAAGCTTATTTTGGTGGGGTAGATTAGAGTTGTTGAGTAAACACTGAGACTGGTTTTGTAAATATTTGTTGCAGAAAATTACTCATCAGGACTTTTATCACATTCGAAGCACTCTCTGTTAGCGAAGTGCACTTGTCCCATTGTTTCTGTCATGCCGAGAAAACATGGGCAAAGCCATTTTTCTCCATCTCCTTGAAAGCCGCCACCAAAGCCTTGACTTCATTCTCCACCGTATCGAAATGACGTCCTATGGATACTTTTTTTTTTGCTGGGTGCAATAACAAATCGCAGGCGGCCAGGTCAGGACCGTAGGGTGAGTGAGGGATTGCTGCATTGTTTTTCCGAGCAAGAAATCGGGCCACAGTGTTTGCAACGTGAGCCCTTGTGTTGCTGTGGTGCAGTTTCCAATTTCTCCCAAAGCTCGGGCCTTTTTCTTGAGGTGTGTTTTGTCATCAGTGTCTTCAAAACACATCTGTAGCACTGGGCGTTTACTGTCTGGCCTCTAGGAACTGCGTGGGTGCAGAGCATTCTCTTGTAGTCGAAAAATGTGATAACCATTGCCTTGTTTGCCGACCTTTGCACTTTAGCCTTCATTGGTCGAGGCTGCCTCTTTTCAACCCACAGAGTGCTTTGACACTCCATCTCTGGGTCGTAGCAGTATACCCAGGTCATGTCTGCAGTAATAATGTTCTCCCACCAGTCCTCGCTTTCTTCTTCTAAGCACCGTATTCACTCCAACGTCTACACGGTTTTGTTTCTGGACTGGAATAAGAAGGTAGGGGATCCACTGTGCACAGATTCTTGACATGCGAAGATGTTCTTTCAAAATTTTCTGGGTGCTTCTAACTGAAATCGGATACTGGGCGCGTTTCCTGACAGTATACGGCGTCCATCCGCCTTGATCACTGCAGCCGCTGTGTTGATGGTTTCCTCAGAAAAGGCTGTAACAGGTGCACCATCGACTCACTGCAGTTCAGGGCTTTCTGTGCAATCTTTGAAGGCCTTCAACAGGCAAAAACAAGCTGGACGAGACATGACGTCCTCATTAAATGCACGCGTCACATCGGAATTCTTTTCTGCGGCCGTTTTGTTGAGCAGCTCACAAAACTTTACAGTGTAGCCTTGTTCACGCAAGGTGGACAAGGGTAACAAAACCAGCACACTTGGAGGTGATGAAATACTATCTCCTGTTTGAATGAATATTCCTGCCACAGAATTAAAGTAAGAGTGAGGCGGCATCTGATTCAAATTAGTGGGATCACAACGTTTACGTTTATGTTCCACCAAACTGTCAGGCGGGCAGAACATCAGAAACAGTTGACATGCGAAAGATGGCAATACAGAGTCACGATACCATGCAATGCAAAAGCGGTATTTCATATCGTGGCGTGTACATAAGTTTTTGTTGGTATATTCGGGGTTTCCTGTGCTTGCTTCCTGTACACAAACGTGAGCGTGAATGTCCCTTTTGCACCTGAGGCACCAGCCGAGCACTCTCGTTTTATTAACACGTGCGCACTATGCAGAACACCAGTTCAGATGCTTTTTTGCAAAAGCCCTGCCATTCGAACGTCATTAAAAGTAATGGACAGAAACGAATATCTCTAGAAATACCTTTAAGGCGATTAGGAGCGAAAGGTATTGAAAAAGTAAGCAGTTACTTAAAATCCGAACTAACTCTCTGGAGTTAGGAACTAGTTACTAACTCCGTTTTGTGAGGAGCATGAAGTGAGGAATATTTTTAATTTTTACACATTCATCGCTTGCATCTAAAAGGAATCCATTGATATGTGCAAGGATTCATTCTTTTGTATAATCTCGATAATGAAATTTGTACACGTGGGCAGACGTCTGAAGCATGTGAACTTTCGCAGACGGGAGAGACTTTTGGCACGATCTTCTAATGTGTCTGCTTTTTCGTGTACACCATTTTTTTTAAGTCCTCGTATTTGAACGTTTACCGCTCGCATAGGAGGCAGTTACTCTCGGCTATTAGAGTCACCAGGTATTTTAAAATTTGTAAGCCGTGATCAGAAAGAATCACCGTAGAGATATAATTTCTATTTTTTTATTCTGCCAGTCATCTGTTCAAATACAGTTTTTTGCGCAAATAAAAAAAATTTATGCCATAAAGCCATGACGTCAAACAAAGCATAACTGCAGCGTTTTGCTTGTATATCCAGGCTTAACCAGAGCTAAGCCACTGCCATATTTTTTCTTGTTCTCTCCTCACCTGGTCTCATGTGAGGCTGCCCTATATGAAAATTAAATAATGAAATAAATGTACAAGGATTTACCGAATGTAGACCATTTCGGAAGAGTAAAAATAGAGTTGTAGTAGAAGCAGTAGTAGTAGGAGTAGAAGCCGGCGGTAGGGTGGTTCGACCGAATACTGGCAAGCTATCTCAGGAGACGGAAAGTACGATTAAAAAACGCCGAAGTATGAAAGCATCTGAGCCTACGTACAGAATAGAACTGGCAGAGGTGTCAATGTTTAAATAAGCGCAAGTTAGCCGACATAAGGAAGTTTATAATGGACAAAATAGGGCATGCACTAAACAAAGAAGATAGCCTAAAAGCAGGGAAGAGAAAACTAGGCATAGGTAGAAGCCAGAGGCATGCACTAATAGACAAACAGGAAAATGTTAGCAACATGGATAAGATAGGTAAAGTCTCCGAAGGGCTCTACACAAATCTATACGGTAGCCAATATAGTCAGAACGTTATTGGGAGTGACTGTAGAGCACAGGGATGTGAGTAAATAAAGAGGAAATAAATAAAGCCTTAAGAGAAATGCAAAGGGGTAAAGGAGCTTGTCAGGATCAGGTAATAGCAGATCTCTTGAATGACGGAGAGGAGATTATGCAAGAAAAGCTAGCCACTCTGCATGCGTAATGCCTTATGACCTCGAGCGTACGAGAAGCTTGGAAGAACGCTAACATTATCTTAATTGATAAGAAATTAGACGTCAAGGACTGAGAGGTCACAGACCGATCCGCTTACTTCCGTTGCCTACAAGGTATTTACTAAGGCAATCGCTAATAGAGTCAGGACCAACTTAGACTTCGATCAACCAAATAATCAGGCAGGCTTTCGTAAAGGATACTCGACAACAGACCACATTCACACTATCAATCAGTGATAGCGGAATGCGCACAATGTAACCGACCCCTATATATAGCCTTCATTGATTGCAAGAAAGCGTTTGATCCAGTGGAAACCTCAGCCGTCATGCAGGCATTGCGGAACTAGGATGGAGAAGTGTTTTGTGAAAATAGTAGCAGATGCCTATAACGACTGCACATGTCACTGTAGTCTTTCATAAAGTCAGCAATACAATTCCAATAAGCAAAGGTTTTAGGCAGGAGAACACGATCTCGCTAATGCTAGTCACCGCCTGTTCACAGGGGGTGTTTCGAGGCCTCCATTGGGAACATTTGGTGTTAACAGCTAATGTAGAATACGTAAGTAATTTATGATTCGCTGATGACATTGTCTTGCTAAGTCACTCAGGAGATGAGCGTTAAAGCTTGATAAATGAGTTAGACAGGCAGAGCAAAACGGTAGCTCTTAAAATTAACATGCAGGAAACTAATATAATCTTGAATAGTCCCGCAAGGCAACAGCAGTTCGCAATAGGTAGCGAAGTGCTGGAAGTGGTAACGGAATACATCTACTTAAGGCAGGTAGTGGTCCCTGATCCGGATCATGAGAGGGAAATAACTAGAAGAGTAAGAATGGGGTGGAGTGGCTATAGCGGGTTCTCCCAGATCATGAATCGCAGTTTACCAATATCCCTAAAGAGAAAAGTATACAACAGTTGTATCTTACCTTTACTCACCTATGGGGCAGAAACGTAGAGGCTAACAAAGTGGGTTCAGCTCAGGTTAAGGACAACGCAGCGAGCTATGGAAACAAAAATGCCCAGCGCCGTCCACGCCAGAATCCAGAGGTGCGTGCCGCCGAAGCAGAAGCTTCCCGCCGCCGCCGTCGAATTCTTTGCTTCAATTTATCGAAAAGCTGATACAGCTGATGAGCTGCGCTCAAATTTCGATTACGCAGTAACGTAATCAACGGCAATTTTTTCACATTATTTTATCCAGAGCATCAGACGCTCCTTAAATGTTTGATAACGTGATGTCAATAAACCACGGAATTTAAAAAAACTCCAGAAAGCATCTGTGCCCATAGGCGACCAAAGCTACAAAGAAGACTTGGCAGGAGAACCTGTATTAAGCGATCATAAATCTTCCTTGCGACAACTCTGTCAGGAACAGATAATTTGAGCAGTGTAAAGGTAACTGGAAGGGGCTGGAATTCAACGGTGCAATTCTTTTCCACTTTTCGAAGAAACAAAGGGCTCCCAGGATACCTCCTCTCGTGATTAATCTTACCGTATAAAAAAGCAAAATAGTCATTCTTTACCCATACAAAGACCCCTTAGCGTTCTGAACGTTATATAATAAAGGACTTTCAGTTGAATATTCAGCACATCTGTTTACTTATAGGCTGTAAAAAAACTAGAACAAAGGAGTTGTAAGACACTGGTCAGATCCCCTATGCGTAAAGGTTGCTCTAACAGCATCACAACTGCCTTTCGAGTGAAAAAATTGAAAAACTAATGTTTGAACGATAGCATAGCAGTATACGCACTCTCGATAACTGTATGATAAATTTCGCTGAGAGAAATGTCCCATCAGTGCTTGGTCAAAGCAAAACAATCCTTAAAAAATAAGCTCTTTAACCACTCCCAGACCTAACCTCCTTCTTAGGTAATAAACTTGCTCCCTCACCTCCTCCAGCTATTACTGTGTTCTTCACCCGTTTCTGCACGAACTCAGATGACCGTTTTATAGTTCTATGGAGTATTTAGTACAAATGACACTAGCTTAAAAAGTACAATTAATCCATAGTCTATTCCCACGAAAGCTTCTCTAAGTGTTCGAAATCTGCTTAAGTGCGGGACCTCTTCTGACTGGCCTATTATAAACTACTGTCTTCTTGCCCCATTATCCTGCCCTTAAATTCGGCTTTAGTTCATATAACGGCCACGAAATGAGGGCTCATGTCTATGGCTCTGCACTGACTCTCTTGTTGATTACTTACATAGAGAACAGCACTGACAGCACGTAAGGAAGCAAAAAGCATGTCATCACAGACCAGCTATTCCATTATGTGAACTTGTACCACTAGTTTTGCGCTCCATTCACCCGAGAGTGGCTGCCGTTGAAGTCGCATTGGCATGTAGCAAAGTTGTTTTTTTTTCATCAATCGAAAAAAAAGCACCACGTTCAGATTTAAAATATGTGGTGGCAGAAGGAATGATGCGACGCATTTTTTTATGTTAAAGTACGTTCACACCAGTAAAACCGGTGCGACAAGACACGTGAAAATAATCGGATTTCAGGATAGTTGTTCCATGTTGTGATGCTACGTTTAGGAATGCGAGAGATTTGATACGTGTTATCAGCAGGTAGCAGGTACCTCTTCGGTGCGCGTAGTCGTTTCGGTAATCAAGTAAAGAGCACTATTTCACTCTTTACTCATCATTAAAAGAAACGTTGGGGACAAACTGAAGCTTGCTTTCGTCGACAGATCATCGCCTTGTAATCAAAAAGAGACTGTACTCTCAATGGAAACAGAGCTCTTATAAGATTGCAAACGTCACAAATGTTCCGATTAGATACGCACTGCGTGCGGACAGCGCCACTGCGTGAATGCCCGTGCGCTCCTCTGGATTATGTAGCCATGCATAGACTCTAATCATTGACAGTAAACGCGCCGTCGTTCCTTTGTTTCCCTTTAATCCATTTTTGTTCCTATGTTAGCGACTCGTTATGAGGTAGGTTTTACTTAAGCGTATTTTATCTTCGAGAGTATTCTTCAGGTGTAGGATGGACTAGATATCGAGGAGAAACTAAGGCGAAGAGATGCAGGTGTTAAGTGCATCTTTGAGTAAAAAATGACGAATGCGTACCGCCACCACTGACCACTTTAGTAAGCAAACTGAAGGCATGTAAGACTCCTGTAGACACGGATCTCTCAGGCCAGGCTTTGCATTCACCTACTTCCAGCCGGCGATCATGGAGGCTTTTTTGATCTTGACTTCATGAGTTTGTGTTGGGTAGATAGAAAGAAATATATTCCATTTTTAAATTAAATTCCCTCTGCAACAAACCGTGCTTTCAAGCTGGGCAAATGTCAGCATATCAATAGTGAGCCAAACAATTTATTTTCACTTAGAACAAATATACGACTGATTTTTCTCAGTATCCATTTCAGGGCATCTTTACGCAAAGCGGCCGGTCGAGGCAATATTAATGCGGCTCACCACCTGCAGTCATTTGCTAATGAGCAGTCACTGCAGTTTGATGTCTCCCATAACGCGCTACATACCCAACCATTCTGGACAAAATCATATTTCAGCGAGAAACCCAGTTTTTTCATGTAAGATTTCACACTGGTGTGGCACCACAGGGACAGGGACAGAGACAGAGTGACAACACAAGTACCAACTCGCCCAATTTTCAACCCTTTTGAATCTAAGATTTCACTATAGCAATCAATATATACGCAGATCACCCGACGGAAGCCATGCATTTATTTTTTCTATTAGCGCTTTTGCTATAATCATTAGCGTTTCCCATTGATTTTCTATGGTTGTCTTAACTATTTGATGCGATCGATAGAAACACTTTAAAGGAAAGATTTTGCTCCCGCAGAAACACCTGCTCCGGTCCGGACCGCCCCCAGGCCGTTCACTGGACGTATAAAAATGAATTTTTGGGCCGTTTATTACTGCAGGTAGGCAAAGAATAGCCGGAAATATGCCAGCTCAGTCCCCCCCCCCCCTCCCCCCCAGCTACGAACCAAGATTACTGCTACTCCGTCTAGAATGTTTTCGCAGCAAATGCAGCGAAGAAAACTGAAGACAAGAGCAACTACTATTTGTTGCGTGACTTTCTATGCAGCGTCACTGTGAATCTAGGCCAAGGATGTCCGCAGCAGGCGTTCACAAAAAAACTTGAAGGGAACACTTATGCTTCGCGTCACCCGGCGGCGGCGTAGCAACAAGCGTGCTCGGCTCGGCGGTCGTCCAACAGAATGTTGGACGACCGTAGAATGTCCGTAGAATGTCCAACCGTAGAATGTTGGACGACCGCCGCTCACGGCCGTGCTCTTTTTAAAGCTCATAGCAAACTTTCCAGATAAAGCTTGGGAAGTTACTAGAACACTCTGGAACAACGTAGAATCGGCTCCGCCTGGAAGCTATCAATCGAGATAATTCTAACCGTGTCTTGCATCAGAAACAAAGCGGCGTGCCGGCAGCTTTGATGAATGAACAAACACTACAAACATTCACGGCAATATTTTAACCGCACAAATTGAACTGCATTAGGGGCTAAAAGAACAGTTCCAATAGGTGCGTTTTTGGTTCATTGGTTTATTGGGGTTTAACGCCCCAAAACGACTAAAAGTTTGAGAATCGCCGTAATGAAGCGCTCCGGAAATTTTGACCACCTGGGGTTCCTTAACGTGCACTGACATCGCACATTACACGGGCCTCTAGAATTTCGCCTCCATAAAAACACGGCCGCCGCGGCCGGGATCGAACCCGCGTCTTTCGGGTCAGCAGCCGAACGCTATTACCACTCAGCCACCGCGGCGAGTGAGGTACGTGGTAGATCTACAAGTGAATTCAAACTATCAAATGAATGTTTGGTGTCAGCAGCCGTAATCTTTGTTTGACCGAAACTGAAGCAAGGCGGATATTCAGCCGAAACCATTCAATCACTTTTGAAGCGGCTGATTATACGATAAACATTTCAATTTAATATTTTATGGCCCTTACAGGAAACACTAAAGGCGATTTCATTTGCTTAATCGCTCCTCCCAAGCTCCTGCAGACGCAGTCGCATCTTAGCGGCCTGGCAGCCGCAATCTTCAGCACCTAATGACGTTTTGGTGGATGCCCATAATAGGTGGACAAAGTCCACAATAAACGAGTAACGGGGAAGAACTTCGCAATAAAAGCATTTTCGAAGGGTCGCCTACTTATAAAGATTACTTTTCGGGTACATTTGGATATGAGTGTGCATCTTTTCGTATCAAACCGTTTCGTTGTTTTCGCCCCAAGCGACACCGCGCCCGAATGGCTTCAGCCATGACGGAAAGAAAACGCAGCTTCTCCGGCATCCGTAAATTCACAAATAGCAAAAATTAAGAGAACAAAACACAAAAGTAACCTTTGTGTTGCGCTCACACTTAAAGCGACCAAGTCCTTCTTGAATTTTGTGGCAACATTTTTAAAACTCTCGGCCACCTCTAACATTTCCATTTTGATCCAAAAATGAAAACAATGACTTGGAAATGCCGGAGTTGAAATAAGTCGCATATTCATCACCGCAAATTGAAACAGTTTTCATGCAATTTCCAATATATGAGGGATACTTCGGGGAATTTTAGGCGTTGTACATGGGATTAGCTAGGGACCGATGGCGCTGGAATGGAAGCCCGTCACACAAGCTCTGAATCTAAAATGCCTAATCTGCGGCGTGTTCCCACACAAGAGAAATCTGTGTATAGATGATTTAAAAAGAAGTGTTTATCAATGAACCTGATAAGTTATTAACTACTCCTCTTACTTTCGATACTTAATTGCATTTAATGGGCCACTTCAAACATCTGTACATTAATCCATGACTCAAGCAGCTATGTATACGCTGATGTATTAAAGAAAACCATGGTCTTTCGCAGCTGATAAATCTTCTCACACGCTTTTCACTGATTAGGAACACCACACCAGATGACATTTAACTAATCATCCTTTCTTTGAGTTCACAGCAGGAACTGTCGCATGTAACGTGTCGGACGATGTTGCTATTTTTGCCGTCGTGTCGACGTCGGCCCAAGGTAATAAAGAAAATGTGACCATTTCCCTAAAAGGTATGAAACTTACATTAAATCATTAACGCGAGAAACTTGGGAAGCTCTTTACAAAGTCAATTCAGTCTACAACAAATACGATTGATCCGTAAAAATCTTGCTGATTCTCATTATAGCAGGAGAAGGAATACGTTCAGTTACTAAAGAATCCTTTAAAGTGAAAGCCCTCGGTAACTAGTGGTTAGCGGTGTTCGAATATTCAGAAATTTGGAATACCCAATCAAATATCCTCCTATTCCATTATTCCAACGAATGAAATAGTGTACGATCAAAAATATCTGAAGCCAGTAAAATATGCCCTCAATCTTTTGGATACTTTTCGAATAGTTGGTGCGAAGTCCGAATAATGCCTGTCGTATCTTTCTTCCACTACTATTCCAAAAAACAGGCACCATACACGCTGCGTATCTGTTGCCGCGTTCGGTATGCGTAGGAGGGAGGTTCAGTGCCGCGTTGCGGCCCATTCGCGTCGCGGCTTCGATAATCCTAAAAATGGCCTCAGGTACTGGACGACGCGGTGAGGCCAAGTCACGTTCAACAAACCAGACCTTTACGTCTGACCACGGAGGACATGCCTGATACGTATCTCTCGCGCGTCTTATGCACTGAGGTCCGGCACTATATACTTTTCTTTCAGTTATCAATCGGAAAAATTACCTTTCCTATGCGCATAACAGGGCAGTGGTAAAGTTAATAAAATGGCTTGGAGTGCCTCCCCTCCCCCGCAGATGGAGATCACTGTTGCGTCTTTTAACAGACACAGATATAACAACGAAATCATAGATTCAATGTTTCTCGATTACTTGCTGAATATTCGCACAAGTAGCGAATATTCCTAAAAATATTCGATTCGTACGCGATTCGGTTCTCTTACTATTGGATTCCAATTAGATGCTCTTTTCCTATTTGTGTCTTATTCGGTAGCAAAGCTACGCTAATTTGGTTTCGAAAAAATTGATATTCGAGCACCCCTATTAATGATCTTTTAAAGTCCCTCAGGTGTAAAAATAACATGCTCAAAAAGATGAACCTGCAATATAAAGCTTGCTTAGACAAGCGCTTCAAAGCCTACAAAAAGCATCTTACCAAGCTGATAACATTATTCTAGACAAAGGTGCTTTGTCGGTAAAAAAAAATATAAGCTGCAAACAGGAGCCCTGCGAAATTCAAATTCGTATGGCAGGCTCTTAACAACGATTCCGAACAAAACAAGTTATTGGCAGTACATGCCGATAAAGGAATAATGTGTGGAGAAATGTTAATAGCTAATGAACTCAGCAATTCAGTACTTCTCTAACCTCTTTTCCCCTGTAACAGCATCTTGGCCTCAATAAAATGTACGAAGTTGCCCAAAACTAAGCCTAATGCTAAGTCGTTTACCTTAATGCGATTTGCGAAGCGGAGGTTTAGACAACTATAATAACATTAAACAACGCCTCATGAGTTGGTTATGATGGCATATCATTCGCTACCTTCACAGCAATCGTAGGCCACATTTCATCGCCGCTATGTCGTTATTAACATCCGTTTCCATTCAGGGGTATTTTCACCAGCGCTGAATTTATCTGAAATAGCCCTAATATTCAAGAAATGGGATAACATAAAGGTTTAAAACTACTGACCAATATCTATTTTATCTCCCATATATAAAATCACAAAAACACATTTCCTGCAACGCTTAAACAATTATTTCTAGTCCAATAATCTTTCAGATGACTCACCATGCGGATACACTCGAGGAAAGTCCACAGAATGAACTTCCCTAAATGCCACAGAAAAAAATTAGCTGTGGCTTAGCTCTGGTTAATCCTGAGTGATTGCGAAAGCAATAGTTCCCTGGCTGCGCTTGGCTCTGCTGGTGGTTTGGCGTGGCTTCGCCTTTTGTGCAACTAAAGTATTTACTCTGGACACAACATGGTTTCTGCTGTTTGTTTATTCCAATGAAACTACTCTGGCTCACTGAACTTCTCGAACGCCGCCGGGCTCGCCATTCTGCGGCATAGGCGCGTTGCTTAGCCAACCGCTCTTGCCTTTCTTCATCTGTCTCCTAGGCACGGCGCCGGCGTTTGCGCGCAGCACGTCGCTCCAGCGACGCCTTGTATAACTCCTCAGACATGACTAAGCGGAGCGCGCCTGCGGCGCCCCGTTTATGGATGGATGGATGGATAGGAGCGCCCCCTTTGAAACGGGGTGTTGGCAATTGCCACCATGCTCAGCTCAGCTATCCTCTATGCTCAGCTATGCTAAAGTGAGCTAGAAGTGGGTAGTGGGCTCACTCCTTAGCCGCCGCCATGCATTGCGGTGACGCCGTCTATGTCAACAGATTCTACTTCTCCGCGCCCCCTCGAGGCGGCACCACCGCCGCCTTCACTGTAGGAGCGTGCGCTGATGCGCGTTTGAGCGGCTGCCGCCGCTGCAGCCGCTGCTGTATGCCTTCGCGTCTTGCGCGTTGCCATAATCAGTACACCAGCCTATCTTACGTAGAAAGTTGGATACAAATACTGGATGACGTCAAGAACCAGTCAGGGCCCCCTTGAAAACCTATTTGGTATTATCCGGCAGTCATCAGGTAGCAGGGACGGCCTCACTCCCAACACAGTTTTTGACAATGTCTTTCATTCAATAGTCTTGTCAAGACAGTAAGCCAGGGGAACTGTGACCAGGGCGAGCTAGCCGCATTGCTAGATATACAGACTTGTGCTGACACGCTGTCACATCAAGAAAGCACAAATGCAGCTACGAGTGTAAATACCGCAGGTCAGCCAGTTACTGCACATCTGCTGACCACAGCCAGCATATAGCTATAGAAGTGATTCTAGGCTGATATTTTACATTTCTGGGTACTTTGCTAGAAAATGTGTAGTGAAAACGAATTGCGAAGCTTGTACAAGCCTACTAACCATGGCACCGCAGGGAGGCTTTACAACTTTTCGGCGACAATTTCCAAATTTCAGCCACCTTTCACAACATCTCAAAGAACAGCTATATTTTACTCGCGTCCGCACGGTACTCGAATATGCCTCAGTGTGCTGGGACCCGCACACACAAGAACTTATTGATAAAGTGGAAAAAATACAAAACAGGGCAGTCCGCTTTGTATTTGGAAATTATTCCAGGACACTCAGTATCTCAGAAAGCACAATGAATCTTCAGTGGCCAGAACTTAAAACTCGAAGAAGAAATCTGAGATCAAAATTTTTACATAACATTTTCTATTCCAAGAGTGGTATAGACGGAACAAAATATTTGAAGCCGCCTGTCTCGAAGCGAATTGGGACCACAACTTAAAGCTTCCTTCTAAAGGTATACTCTGCTATTCGTTTTTTTCTGCGAACAATTGGCGAATGGAATGGTTTGCCGCCACATATTGTTATTGTTCTACCTAATGTAGCCTTTTTTTCACTCGCTAAGTGCATGATGCAAGTGCAAGTGCCCCCCTGCTGTAATGCCGAAAGGCGATGCAGGCACCAAATAAATAAATAAATAAGAGACTGCTGTATCCGTCAGGTCAGCTGTACAGCTACACGAACAAACTAGAAAATATGTTCACGGAGTGTTTTTCCTGCAACGAGCTGCATTCGGACAGCATCATGGATGTACTCGGAGTTGTAAAATAAAGGCTCTCGCAAGAAATCGGGTGCCCACAGCATGCCTCGCGTCTCTCGGCTAACGTTATCAGCTTTTATCTAACGACACGGTTGCATTTTTTTGTGTTTGTGAAAGGAATGCTGGCGGATCAGGGAAGCGAGAAAAAGCTAAACATTTAAAGTTGAGCCGCTGCTCATGAACCATACACGTCCTATAAATCGCGGTTTTCATGTGCTCAGAACTCCATGTTCATGTCAATGTAAAAACTCCATATGCGCAAATAGCCATTTCATTTTACAGTTATTTGAGATACTTTATCTACATTGAACAAGCGCGAGTAGTGGAGAATGTGCTGCTGCAAGCTTTTAAGCTATGTTGAACACAACAATTTTAGGTAGCTCTGTTCCAGAAACGGTGTGAGCAGCAAATTCACGAGCCAAAAGAAATGCGCACAACGAAACGGCGCGGACAGCTACAGCTGTAGCCAAAGAAATACCGAGAACGCATGCATGTCCTTGCACGCTTCGTATACTTGAAGCCGTGAATAATAATCCTCAGAAAGCGGGGCTATTGGGCGCCGCAAGCATTTTCATACAGGTGTGCATTCATATTTCTGATCTGCGTTGCGGCAGGTACGCCGGAGAGGAGCCAGAAACGCGTTTGCGGTTCGAACACTGTAACCTGTTAATTCATCGTGTTCTACCGGTAGAAGCATTATTTATTATTATATTCGACGTCTGTCTACCTGCTCCATGCAAGTTTAAGAAATGTGAGTGAAGGAAGCGAGTTTTTCCAAGCCAGACTGCCGCGAGAAAGCTGCTCAACCAGCAAAGCGCTACAGTGAAGTCGCCGGTGGCGCCATCTCGTGCGTGTAACATATACCGCGTCAGGGAAAGAGCCCCAGCGAGCCCACTACCCCCTTCTAGCTCACTTTAGCTATGCTCAGCTATCCTCTCCTAGCGAGCGCCCTCAAGCGGCGGGCCGAGGAGGCCGCCAGGTGGTAGCCGCCGCGCCGAGAGAAGGAACGACTACGGCCGAAGAGACGAGTTGGGGCCCCTGCTCTCCTCTGGTCGTGACGTCACGCTGTCACGTGGTCGTGCGCCGCAGCTGCGCCGGAGCGAAGGAACGACCTCCACCGACGGCAGAAAAGTGCTAGCAGTATTGCTTTTCCAATAAAATATGACAAGACATAGAAAATAAGCTTCCCTCTGTGGGTGCATTTCAAAGCTTTAAGTACATTGGATCACTCATTAATATTAAACTAAAAAGGCACAGTGTCAGGGGGTGGGGCTGGATTTCATTAAAATATTTAATGAATAGGCAACAGTATGTGGTAGTGAAAGGCAAAGCATCTGAACTAACTAGAGCAACATCGGGGTCTCCCTAGGATCCATATAACAGCCATTTCTATTTTCAACGTTTATTAACAACTTACCATCATATATTATACAGGACTGTACCCTTTACGCCGATGGCGTCCACACATTGATAACTACTTAAGATAAGGACGTTATTGGCACCCTGGCTCAACGAACTTTAGTAAAACGGTTTTTGTGGTTGCATGTTAATATGCTAACACCAAAAATAACATACCTTTCAGTGCATAACTATCCGTCCGTCAAAACCTACCTTTCTCTGATAACACCGCTCTGCTACAAGTTACTTCAACGAAAATCCTTGAGTTGTGATTGATAGTCTGTTAATGGCGCGCTCACACGCGCAACAAGTCTGTTGCGATATTTTCAGAAATGAACCAGTATTTTATAAATTACTACATCTTTTCAAGATAAAAGCATTGGGAACTCTTTATAACTCTGTTGTACATTCCCATATTATACATGCATTTTCTGCGTTTGGCTGAACGTATCGTTCGGCATTACATCCAATACAGGCCTTCCGAAATACTGCTTTGCGACAAACTATTTCTGCGCGAGCGAGATTCTCTTGCTTTCACCTTTCAGCTACTTAATATCCCACACGTCGATAAAAGCTTCGAGCACTGCATTACGAATTCAGTGCTTGAAATACCGAAGAATATAGTAATTCGCCCACGTAGCTCAACAGACCACGCACATTAGAACGAATTATGAAGCTTATTCACACGCATATGCTGCCATTAGGAATTCGAAAGCATTACCGCAACAAATGACAAGCGTAAATAACTACCATGACGTTTCTAGGATAATAAAACAGCAGACTTTGACGAATGCATAACTGCTACTGAGGCTCCCTAGTGCTCTTCAAGTTATGTTTTTTTCTTTTTGTTTGGTTGATTTTAAAAGATTGTTAATAACATTAACTCACCTGAAAACTCATGTATGGTTTCCGATGTTTCACCTGTGTACCCAAATGCAATACACTCACTCAACTGCAAATAAAGATTTCATTTGATTCGATTTGATCCCCACCGGCTAACACCGGGCCGCGATGACACGTGTGTAAGATGGACTGAAGTACAAGGATGGTCAAGGAAGGCGCAGCTTGTTTCGTGTACAGCAATCGCGCTATCGGTCTGATTCAACGCAACGCATGAGGAATGCGTTTTCCGTCGCCTGCATGCATAAGAAGCTGCTAACATGTCTACACCTCACGCATGAACAACGGTTGTAACATACGCCCAGAGGCGGGTTCTTCAGACCCTATTGAATAAACTGTGCTGATTCAGTGACTTGCAGAGTGCCGCCAGTAAAATGAATAGCACTGTGCAACCGATCAGGACAGGATGGGTGTGTGAACAACAAATTTGCGGATAACAGATGGGTTTTTCCTGCCCGGTGCGGTTTAGGTGTCCACCGAGATGACAGAGAATTACTGCACCGTTTCCTTTAATCAAAAAGCGTTGCGTTAGTAGGGCAAGGCATCGCGCCGAACGGGTGGTGGCGTTCCGTGGACTCCCTGGCAGCGCTACAACACGCTGTCGCGTTCCACTCCTAAAGGCGAAGCTTAAGCTTCATTCATTAGCAGTCTATTAGAAGTTAGCCATTAATCAGTATTTAGTCATTAATTAGTAATTTTTAATTACTTAGTTATTCGTACTTAATTATGTGTGACGTCATCTAGTGGGGACGTCACCAGTGTCACACAGGCAGTCAAAATGGTGCGGAAAACGCTTTCGCCTCTACGCACTTTAGACAGTCAAAGTTCCCACTGAACTTTTTTTTGAAGCCATGAGGCCAGCTACCTTCGACACAGCGCGTGCATACATGTATCTGCAACTTAGCTTCGGCACACTCTTTCTTTATCGACGTCTAACGAGAACTTAACTGCACAGCTGCTGGCAGGGGTGATCGGCTTACCTAAGCCAACAAATCAATTATGAAACGTGGTCACATATTACAAAGCACTCTCTTTCTCCCAAGTGAAAAATTATGGCGCCTCTTTGTCCAAATGAAGCACTTCTGTAGTGCCTTTGGAGAGTAAGGCACCAAAAGTGATTTGCAAGAAAAGACGTCTCCCTTAGTAACAAATGTTGGCAAAAGCGTCCATTAGTGGATGAAAAATGTTGCATAAAAAGGAGGGCGGCAAGTCGGCACCAAGCCTGAGCTTTACGACTTGAGAGAGCGATAAATCACGCCTGGACCTGAGTCATTGACGTTAGGCGCGGCCCATTGTGAAGAATACCTCAGAAGCGGGAGAACAAAACAACCTCGTAAATAAAGCGTTTGTAAAAAGATGAGAGGGAATAAAAATAGGAGACATTAGTACCACGTGCTTGGACGTGAAATGAAAAGGCCGCATGCAGTTTCTTCCGTAATACGTCCTCGCAGAGGAAAAGATACCAACGTAAAGTGGATTTAGACACCGCGGAAAAAAAGGAAGCTTGTAGGTTTCAAACGCTACGCAACGGCTTCTTTTAGCTCGGCATGGTTAACGAACGTGTTTCAAAAACAGGGTATGGAAAAAAATTTAGGGGACACTTTCAGGATCCAAAGAGCGCAAGGCAAAAGCCTTTCCACGCAACTTTGGCTGCTACTGTTGCTACCGCAGCCACACACGAGGCGGCTATGGGGCGACTTGGATTGCCTAGTAATGACTAATTAGTCATGGCCCATGACTAACTAGTCATGACTAACTAGTCTCGATTGGTTAATGACTAACTAGTCATGGCTAATTTGGTGATTATTGATTGATGACTAGTTAACCATGACTAATTAGTTGATGACTAAGTAGTCATTACTGTTTAATGACTAAAAGTCACGATTCGTTAATGAATAACTAGTCATTGCTGGTTAAAGTACTAGTTAGTCATGACTAATTAGCTGATGACTAAATAGTCATGATTGCTTAATGACTAACCTGTCATGGCTGATTAGTTGATGACTTATTAATGACTAGTTATTCATGACTAATTAGTTCATGGCTGGTTAATGACTAGTTAGCAATGACTTGTGACTGGCAATGACTAATTATGTCTTTCACTTCAGATGTGACGGACGGATAGATGGACAGTCTTGGCCGCGAGTATGAGAGATTAAAGCCTTTCGCCTCAATATCAAATAGAAGTTGTAATGAACTATAGACTTCTCCAGTAAGGCCTCTTTCGTGGAGGTTAGGTTGTTGTTCTTGAATGAGACAATGGCACACGCAAACGGTGGGATATCGGCTACAGTTTTCTGCGCGTCCAAACAGGAGGAAAATTCATCCAGACTAAGCACAAACGGTTCGTAAACAAAAATGGAGGAATCTGAAAAATATAATAATGAATTTTGAGAGATCCTTGAGGAGAAAGAAAGGAAAATGAAGGAAACAAAGATGTGAGCGTTAAAACAAATAATTTAGAAAGTAATAAATAGATTTTAGGAGAAAAGTGCAGCCTTCATATAATTTATTTGTTTCTGTTAAACATAATTTTTTTTAATTGTCCCTGTTTATCCAGCTTCTTATATTCCCAAGCTGCAGGCCAGATTGGGGAAACATCATGTTGAATTCTTGCTGTTGCTGCACTGTTTATTTTTCTACACTTTAATTAAATTGTAATAATCTATCTAATTACACGTACTGCTAGACAAACGCCTCTCCGACATCTCTGAAATTCGAGAATTATAGACAACTCATTTTATACCTCTGTCAAGTGCGCAAGTGCACATACGGAGAGTGCTCTTCGGCATCTGGAGTGGCACTTTAGGCTACGCGGTGCTAAGCGGCAAAGCGAAGTGCACTCGTAGGGAAAAATTTAGACAGTAAATGAGCGAAATTTTTTAGGAGTCCAATGAAACAGAAAAAAAACTTAAAAATTTATTGTTTACCGTAATAGCGCGAATAAAATGGCCTTAATCAGTTTTTAACAATTGAAAAAATTAAAACAGAGGAAAGAGCCAGGACAAGCCAAGACTATATCCAGAATTTTTACAACATAAAAGTTGGCAACGCACTGCGGACTTGCATCTCATCGCATTCTTTTGTTGTCTAGCTTTGCGTGTAGCTCTAACGAATTTAAAAAAAACAGTGTTACGGAAAAAAAATTAAAATTTCAACACTTTGTTATGCACTATAGATTCGTGCCTTTGGAGTCACTGCTGGCGAGGCTATGCACTCAGCCCTGAAAGTGTGTTCTGTGAACGCACTCCGACCTGAGTGCGCACTTCTGCTAGTGCACTTTTGTTGCGCCGTTTAGCTGCGCTAGAGTGCACTGTTAGCAAGTGACACTCTTCGTAAGTGCGGTTTATTTTGCGCGCTTGACAGTTGCCCGTTTCTTCTCTACAATAATGCACAAGGCATTGAAATACATGGGCCACAAAATACAATTCGGTTACGACAGTTACATTACATTAATGTTTGAACTCATTATTTTTCGCATCGTCATTATCATCATCACTATCACCAGCTTTCATTCTCGCTATCATCATTGCTGTCATCATCACTATCACTATCTGTAGCACTATCACTACCTATCTTTAGCACTAACTATTGGTATCGCCAACTGCCATTAACACTATCTTTAGCGCTAACTGTCGCTACCTGTAGCATAATTATCACTTTTTATCACTATTCTTTACTGTCTATTCACTATCACTACTATCAATATATATATATGTTGCTTAACCAACTTCTTCATTTTCTTTTAATTACCACACAATTTATGATTGGGAGTTCGTGAGGACGGTTTTGCGCACAACTGCCGTCCGCAACTTCTGTCCATGCCACTCACCAGCCAAGAACGGCTTACGCATTAATGCACCAATTAACCCAGGCCCTCAATCCCAGCAACTCGGAGAATCTGACCAAGGCGATGGTCAGGCCGATGACGCGGCGGAATGGATGTTGGAGGTGATAAGTATGGCTGTACCTAAACTATAGTCTACTGTAAAAGGGCGCACTTATGTTACTGAAACTACAGTGGCCAAGCCTCTTGGTTTGGAACTGGCTGGTGGCTACCGCTTTTCTACTGGACACATGCGCAGATAGTACCACGCTTGAACTCATGGCTAACGGATTACCGCTGCCATTATACATACTGCGAGGAACGTGCTCAGTTAGTGCGCGACAGTACCGATTAGGGCACTGCATGATCCCGGGCCTATCCTAAAGCCCGGGCATGATCCGGCCGGCGGGCAGGGCTCCGGCTCGGTAGGAAACGTGTTAATTGGGCTGAAGCCGAGCATGCACTTACGTTAGGCAAGGATCATACCCGGACCGTAGGATTGCCAGCGAAAAGATCTTCTGTGACCAGGTTGAGTTTGGTGTCTTCTATGCGGTTGTGGGTGCTCCCAGACTCCTAATAGCTCCCAAAAATGCATGACACAATGTCGAGCAGTGCTCAGTATTCAAGTGTCAGATTTTTTTTTCTTGCAACGCATTTGAAATTTTCAGTATATTTAACTTTCATTTTCAGCCTTTTTTAAACAGGCCCAAATAACCCGGTGCTTTAAACTTTTCCGTTTCTCCAGCGCACATAACATTTCACCGCAATTTTCTTGACACTTCCAATACTCATTACAGGTTAGTGCAATATCACTTCATGCAGGACGTGAGGGATTTAGCTGAATCAAATAAGAGCCTTGCCTTAACATTGAATGTTCTTAGGGAGCGCACGTGCATAAACGATATTCTTATATCAATTTGCGATTGGTCATATTAGGTGAAAAGGTAAACCATACCATCCTCTTTTTCTATTATGGGCAGATCATAAGTAAATGTTCTAAATTCATTAACTAACCGCCGTAAAAGGCAATTTTCAATGCCATAATGTCCATTGTTTGAGAACGCGTAGGGGCTTCTGTACCGTGGTCATATCCTATGCAGACGTGAAAGAAAATTACTGTAGCAAACTTATAAGAACTTATTTACCTTTTCTTTAATTTTTGTTCCTATTTATTTTGTTAGTGTAGTAATTTAGTAATCTAATCAATTACTTCGAGGCGGCCATTCCGCAGCAGAGGAATTTATGTTTTGAAAATAACTTTCATTGCATGAAGATTAAAATATGTTTAAAAAGCTATAGTTCTCTGCTTGGGGTGGGTAGTGCTCTTGCAAAGCCGGAAAGACTTTCGGCAAGCATGGGCCTTTGTAAAGGTGTGTTAAACAAAAGACGTAATTATATAACATCGACGACCAGCGCTCCTCTCTTGTCCATTTGCTGCCCGGGAATACTAGGGGTAGAAGGATCAGGTAAGCGGCGCACCAGCCGCGAGCACCCCTCCTGAAAGATGCAAGGGTGTGCTTGGGTTGCCGAAGGACACGTGGTGCATCTCCGCGTACAAGACGAGTCAGCAGGGCGCAAAGAGGCCATGTTTATTTCGGCAAAAGAAGGGCGATGGCTCGGGCATGTAGGTATTTCACATGACCTCCCATAGCGCAAAAGAATGGAGGAGACAGGACACAAGTGCTAAAAGGTACAGCTGTGCCTCGTTACGCTCGTCATCACGGAGAACGAGGGTAGATAGAAACAGAGCTGTCGAGAACATCTCCTAGGGGGGTCGCCGGAGTCGATTCCTAGTGTAACCGAAGCGTTAAATAGGGCGTTACTGAGGCTTCAAAAGAAGCTTGAAAGCGAGGCGTTTGGTTCATCGCTAGTTTTCTTTCTTGAGCGTACTTTAAGCGAGGGCTGTTATCCACCATTATGACATTGGCACTGCCTGTGGCTTCTTCGTTTTGTTTGAGTTATCGTAGCGTTGTAATAACCCGAATTGTCGGTTAAAAAGAAAAAAAAAGCTAATAGCTCAGATTGAATTTCGAGAGAATACCAAAGAATACCTGTATGTGCGTGACGTCTTGAGAAAGAACGCGTTCTTTGTACCCTTTTAGCTTTCGGAGAGTTACTGAGGCTAAGGTGAACGGCATGTTTACCGGACCATGCGTCTGTTTTCACCTGACCCAGCTCGATATGTTGACCGGAACACCATCGATGGGTTGGGAAGGAACGGGTTGGGCCCGGGTCGGGTAAGACCACAGGTCAGCGTGCCTGGACGGGGCCCAGCCTCAAAAGGTACGCTGAGTGACAATAGCGCCAGAGCCATAGAGCCACGCGGTGTTAAAAATCTGTATTTTGCCACTAAACTAACTTCCGATCAGTACAACACAGTTATTCTTTCTGCGCACCCATTATCTGTCGTAAGTACTTACGAAGACAGCATGTCTGGGCCCCTGAATGCGCACATGTTCTTGTGCACAAGCATCCAGCGGTAGCCCTTAAAGGTCCAATTTCGCCCCACGAATAAGTAATCTACTGTAATTTGTCGTCTTAAACTAAACTTTCACTTTGACAAGAAATATTCAAAGTAAGCACGTCGCTGCCACAAAGGAGTAGATTCCGTGCCATCTTTCATTTCGACAGGAGAACAAAACTTCAGCTTCTACCAGTGAGCTCCTTTGTCCAGGTCTTCCCGCTCTTAATCCCACACGGGAGCCGCCTGCCTAATAGCGCTCACGCGAAAGCCACCAGGCTCCAGCCTAACTTGTTCGCACCGCTGACGTTGCGTGAAAAGGATCGCTTTTCGTCGACCAGCCGGAGGAGGTACCTGCCCGAAAGCTTCGCGAGAAGCTTATTTACAATGCAAATGGACCTGCGCCGAAAGGAGCCCTCGACGCCTCCATTTCTCTATATTTTATACATAAATACGTAGGCCTCCCCCGTATCTCCCACGTCTCCGCTCCGTTTAGCTAGCGATCAATATCGAAGGCAGACAGGCGCTTCAGTGAACCCGAGCCTCACCGCAGCATCGGGAGTGTCGTATTCGCGTCCGTACTTTCCTACAGAGATGCAAATGCCTTGCCGCATATTCTCGGCGTTCCTCTTCAGCGTCCTTTATTCGCGCATAGCCTTGTCTTCAGGAACAGCTCTTTATAATCCTCCGGCGCTTTCCCCACTTATGACGCTCCACCATCCTCCATGCTGAGGCACCAGCCGCATACAGATGAGAGCCCATCTACCACGCCCCCCCCCAACCCCCATCCTTAATTTTTATGAAAGAAAGCGCTGCCGGCATGCAAAACAGGCGGTTCCAACCTATTTCGCCAGCACTGACTTCGCGTTCTTTCTGTTAGTTAAGGACTGTGACAATTATCAGCGGCCCGTTTGCAGACCGGTGGCTTTCAGTGAGAGATTAGCTCTCGATACGAGTAGCTGCGGATTCTCGAGTGTCGTTTTCTGTGTTAAACGGCCGATATTAGCAAGTCTTCCAAAATATCGGCTGGAACAGCGGAAAACGCATGCTGTCAATCACTTCTTCCTTCTGGTACTTACGATGCTCGTACGCTCAAGAGAAGGCCATTCCATTTTTGGATAGAGAGGGTCATAAGTGAAGAAGTATGGGCCCTTTCAGCTTTCGTTTTTTTTTTGCGCTGGAAGTTGAAGTAACTTTTATTTTGATAATTGGGAACAATTTGATGGGTGTTTAAGAAGAGCTTAATGACAACATCGGCAAGCAGATAATTCATATTTCAAAAAAGGGGTGCTGCGATAAAAGATACAGAAGTAGTGGACAGGACGTGTTTTTTAGCGCAGTACCCCCTTTTTCAAGATGAACATCAACCAACTATTCCAGCTTACAGCTATAAAGCAGTAAGAAGAGAAAAGTAAAAAGAGAACAAAACACGTTCAGGGAGTAACCCTAAGCCATGAAACAAAATACAGCAAGGGGCCGATGATGATCACAAAATGCTAAAATTTGGAACACAATGCAAACGTCCTAATAGTAAAACAAAAATATATCTTGGAAATTCATGACGAAAACCACATGATGAAGAATAAATCGAGCATAGATAATACAGTTGGGCTGAACAGAAACAATTAGCGTATATCCATTCGCAAAAAAAGAGTGCATCGTAAGTAATAAACATCACGTAGGTGATAATAAATATAAAGGCAGAAACTGACAGCACGCCTTAACATATCTGAAAAATGTATACAGGCTGCATTCATGACATGGCATAACATTATGTCACTGCATATGTTTCCAGCGAACACGGCCACATGTAATGCGGCATTTATATTGTGAATCACTACGATAGGGTAATATAATTTTGACAGGGTGCTATTCAATTGCCTGTGCACAGCCCTCTACTAAAGGTTAGGCTGAGTTTCTTAAAGCCAAGTGCATCAATAACTATCCGCCTATTCTTTTATGTTACCTAGCAAGAGCCAAAATTAATCAGTCCCTGCGGTGGGACCATCACAACTTGCTTGAAAGGAGGTTCCAAAAACACGTCAGGGTGCGCTACTGATCTTGCAAACACGGTTTTTCCCCTAGAAGTAAGCAGTTTTCGTTAATAGCTAAGTTCGCGCTTCATACGGACCAACATTTGTTCACACAACTGAGGAAAATGGATGCAATCAAATTAAGTGTTACTTCTGATTGGAATGGCTTTAAATATTGGAATATTTTAGTCACCACTGCATGTTTCAGAAAGAAACTCTGTGCTACGATTCCTGGACATAAATTAATCTATATATGCCCCTGTTGTTGCCATGGAAGAAGGAAGTTCTATATAGGCAGACGCTGTGAATATCAAAAGCTCTGTTTTTCTTTTGCGTGTAAAAATGTCTCACCTGAAAAGGGGGTAATTTTAATCTATTGCACGATGTGAAGCTGCGCTTTTTGTGAGATACAATTTACCTGTTCTGGCCAGCATTGTGAGCTTCGTATTACATCGTATTTGCATCATTATGAAATCTGAATCTTATATTCCGCCTATATCTATGGCCACATCACGTAGTCCTTGCCTTGCTAGTGTAAACGTGTTTCACACGCATCGAAAATCGTCAGCACGTTTCGAATAAAGTCACAAGACACATGACATTAAGTCTATTCCGCCCGCGCTATCTAACTTTCTAAACAGCCTTAAAATTTTTGCACTTCAAAAGCTCATCTTATAATCATCAGGTTAACTACGCCCACTGGAGGGCAAATTCCTCTTCCATGTCTCTCCAATTAACCCGGTCCTTATCGAGCAGCGGCAACCGTATCCCAGTAAACTTCTTAATATCATCCGCCCGCCAAACTTTATGTCGCCCCCTGCTACGCTTGCCTTTTTTTTTTTTGGAATCCCCTCCGTTACCCTTAAATGGGCATTAAAGGGGCACTGAGGACAACGAAACTGCTTTGCTTTTGTAAAATCCGACAGTTCGACACTTATTGGTTTGGTTTGGTTTGTGGGGTTTAACGTCCCAAAGCGACTAAGGCTATGAGAGACGCCGTAGTGGAGGGCTCCGGAAATTTCGACCACCTGGGGTTCTTTAACGTGCACTGACATCGCACAGTACACGGGCCTCGAATTTCTCCTCCAAAGAAATTCAACCGCCGCGGCCGGGGTCGAACCCGCGTCTTTCGGGACCGCAGCCGAGCACCATAGCCACTGAGCCACCGCGGCGGCTTATTCGACACTTATTGGTTTTGTTGCCGCTTGTCCAGGAGCGAAAAGTGGATTCATTGCTCAGAGATATGGATTCGAAGTTGAAAAACTTTTTTGCCTGCTCCGATTAAAACTCGGGACTCTCTGATGAAAAAATAGCCAGAGAGTGACGTAAAGCAGCGGAAACGCTCTGAGCTACGACAGGAACCCTACATCTGCGCACCACCACCATCTCCCTCCGCACCAGCCATCAGCAGCAAGTGTCACGACCTCGCGCCCGCACCACTACATTTTCTTCATCATTCTTCCCCCGGACCGCGAACGACTGGAACGGCCTTCCCCGAGAACTTGCTGCTATCACATGCCACTCATTGTTCATCGAAGAAGTCACGCGTGTACTTGCTCAGTGATAATCTTATATTTGTATAACTTTCAACTTATCTGTTAGTCATTCTGTTTTTCATTTCTGTGTGCCCCACCCCTTATGTAATACCCTCTAACGAGGGTCTTTAAGGTATTAAAGTGAAGTGAAGTGAAGTGAAACGGAAACGAGGACTCCGTAATTTCTGGCGCGAGTGCTACGCTGCCGCCTAGCAGCAGCCGAAATGAAAACTACTGCCGGCCGGACTTTGGAGGCCTCTATCAGCGGCCGTCGCTTTGTTTACGTTTGCACCAAAGCTACGATGGATCCCGTTCCCGATTCCGACAACGAACTTCGCGCAAAGAATGGCCACCTGCATTCAGCGACCTTAGCCCTACGCAGCGTGCCATGCTTTTGAGGGCTGAGGCGGCGGGTCTGGCAAGAAAGCCTCTTAGGGCTGGTCATGCATCCCAGCGTCTTCGTACGTTGAAGATGCGAACACGCCGAGCAATGCGTTGGCTAATCTGGAGGCGCGTTGAACACAGTGGCTATAAAGAGCTCGGTTTCCTTCTTGCAGTTGCGTTCCGTTGCACGCACTTCGTCCGAGGGTCACTGAGAGAGGCACTTGAAGGTCCCCTGCTGCTGTGCGCTTTTAAATTGAGGCGCATAATGAAACCATGCGGGAACGCAGAACGCATAGCCGCGATGCACCCAAAAACATACCAAAACTCTGCTGGCCGCCTGTTGCACTGCTAATTGGAGGTTTTCTTTGACTTTAAACATTCGGGCTGTCTTTTTTCCGTCTTCCGCGTGTGATAAAAGTCCGCTGGTGGCTTCAAAACAAAAGTTATGTAGTTCAATATCGATCAAACACGTAACCTTCATGCACGTTTGTCACCCTCAGAGATCTGTGGTGTCTTTTCTCCTATTTTAACAACCCGCTTGTACTTGCGAGATTGGCCTGTGGTGGCGATACCTGTATTTAAGTTCTTGCTCCTGTGTTTTAGTTCTTGCTCCGTTGTACCTGACAATAATTTTGTCTTCGAAAGAGTAGTGTTTTTCTGTGTAGAAGCTGGTATTCTATCGATACATACCAACTTCGGTTTCTCCTCAGTGTCCCTTAAAGGAACAGTGGTTATCTTGCCTTCCCATTATATGCCCTGGCGAAGCCCATTAAGCTATTGAGTCTGAAATGATCGGCAAGCACCTAAAAGCAAGTTAATTATGTGAGTAATATTGTGGATCCTGCATATTATAAGCTAAGAAATATTATTCCTACTAGGCTTAAATTGCATATTAATGATCTTTTCTCTAAAGTGAGGACTAAATACGGCAATATAGGACTTTACAAGTAGGCATGTCTTTATTAATTCCTTAACGTCTCAACAAACGCATCCTTTTCTGATTTCTGATTTTGACATTGCAGTAAAGTGTCCAATAACGGTGCAGTTTGAGGTGTTCGCGTGATATGACATAAAAGTTTCAGCGCACAACCAGACGAGGACGTTGAAGAAAGACATCAACACACGAGCGCTAACTTGCAAAAGTTTATTATGAACCTCAGACGGGAACATATAGGCGAGTCATGGCTTGAGATCACACATGCCCGGACTGCAAAATAATTGCTTACAACGCAAGTATTGTAATTCCGTCGAAGAGAGCGCTACAGTAAGCTTGAACATACAGATATCCCCTAAGCGATCGATCAACTCTTCCTCGATGATTTCGCTTCTTACTCGGTAGCTGCTTTTGGTGGCAATGGTGTAATGCTGATAAATTGATGAACAGCTCGCTGTAACGCTGGGGTCTTCCTTTGGATTGGAACTGGTTACTGCATTGAGAACTGCATTTAATTAACATTTCCTACACTGCACACCTAGGAACCTCCAAACTTGTCCTTCACATTTTCTGTGGTGACCGCGGAGGCGTCCATTTACGCACCTCCCGCTCTAACCTACATGAGTCGTAATAATAAATTGTTTCACGTTAGTGCTCGTGTGTTCCTGTCTTTCTTTACCGTCCTCGTCTGGTTGTGCTTTGAAAGTTTCATGGTAGTGAAATGTATTTAATTGACACACTGTGGGGATTACTTGCGGATACATGACTATTTGCCTTAATTATTGTTTCGCTAGCCTTTCCATACCTTATCCCTCACATAGCCCTGCCATTACCTTGCAAGAACTACAACAAATAAAATATTTCGCGCCTGAGACTGTCCCGTCGCTGTATTTACCTGACGCTTTTCCCACAACAGTCATCGCGGCGCCTCAGTTACAGAGTTCATTGCGAATGTTCTAGTAGGCATCCTCTTACATCTACAGAAAATTCATTTTTCCCCTAGCCATTCCAAGATTCCTTCGCATCGGGAAATGCCTGCGCTTCGACTGAATGGTAGGAAGCTAACAAACGAAAAAGTCTCGCGTCTCTGTCCTTCACCATACCTTCTATGTGATATCTGCGCCATGGTTTATCTGCAGGCTTCGTTAATTTCCATAGACTCTCCAAAATCATGATAATCGTCCTGCTGACAATCACGAGTATAGACAGCTTCACCGAAGCACCCCATAAACGTCATGCTAAACGATATGCACCGATATACGGATTCGATACGAGCTACAGGCGCAATATATATGGCTCGCTGTCCTTTACGACTTATAGATCCTTCTGAATAGTATATGTAATACCTGTCTTTCATCAATGAACTTCGTTTTCTTCTTCCTCTTCTTCTTCTACAACAGGTTCTCGTCAAGCTTCGTCCCCACACTGTCCACCTTAGTGTACACTGAGGTGTGGATATCAGGCTGAGATTGCCTTCAATGAGATGGTGCATCGTCTCTCCTGCACCGGAAACATAGAATATCCTGGCTTTATCCAAACTGTGGGACACTACTCTCCCTTAGGAACGCTAAATAAATCTTCACCTTGAGAACATTAGATGACCTCTTGATGGACTTGCTGTTCCTAAAAATCACTCAACACCGCCCAGGTACGCAATCTTACCGCTTTAATATACCCCTCAATCCTGCCCGTCATTTCTTATTACATCTCTATCCCTCCGCTGCATGCCATAATTGTCCCGATACTGTGCTAATCTGGAATATTCCCTGTCTTCTTCCCTGTTGCCCTTCGGAATTCCCTCATCACCTGCACGCTCCTCATCCAAAGCAGCGGGCCTGGCTAGCCTCGTACCTGCTTATGGACTAATCGGTTTTGATGACTATGGCGCAGGATACTCTCGACGCTTAACCCATTAAGGGCCAGCGTACTTTTAAAAGTACAGTTAAATTTTTTATGACTTCAGAACCAAAGGCCGAATTTTTCTTTCCAAGTTGTTCATGTTTTTCTTACCAGAGGATCAGTCGACGCCGCTTCACTAAGAAGGCGTGTTTCCTCTTTCCAGTATGTCATCATTTCATGGTGAAATTTCAAGTGTTTATTTCCCACAAACTGCACCGATAGTCGCTGGCTTATAATTTTCTCGCGGTCGCGTTTGTGTGTATATTATCCTAATTTAATATATAGAGCACCATGAAAGACGAAAGTAAACAATCGATACTTTGAATTTTCCGCACCATTAGCTTTTTTGCGCTATGATGAATTATATGCTGCTGTACTTTCTATAGTACCCTGGGTCTTCTTGTGTGCACAACGGTGCCAGTCTATTACAGGGAATAGGTCTTATGGTTCAATGCAATTTTTTTTAAACACTTTGCTCAGCAAAGGCCTCGGGGACTTCTGTACTTGTCGCTAACTATCCTGAATATGATGATGGCGGGATATTAACTAGTTATAATAAAGTTTTGTTATAAGACTGCATTTTCTGCAGAAGAGACTGCTACTACTATGCATTTCACTCCTACTATGGAAAGTCCTTGAGTTCGGAAAAGAAACTTTTGGAAGCGCGTGATGCCCTGTCATTGTGATTTCAACGCTTAGTGACCATTTCATCTTTTTGGGCAATTTGTTTTCAAGTCAGGACATTCTTGTAACGCTCCACTGGGAGGAATTTAAGATGGCAGGAACCGGTTGCCAAAACGGGTTTAGGAAATGTCCACTCGGCCCAAAGAAACCAGCTGAAAGGAGCAGCCTGGAAAAATTGGTTCTTGGATCAGTAGTGTAGGCTACGTGCTTTTTTTTTGTTTCTGAAGTCTAAGGAAAACAGTTTAGTCAATATAGCCTGAAACTATAACAGCATTGAGCCAACATGTTTTGTAAGGCGGTTGTTGTCTACAGCGCACGAAAAATAGGACTTTTCTAAGCCAACACTCCTTTCCTTTTACAACAATGGTATGGCAGGTGTAGACCTTTCGGATTGAGCCTTCAACTGCTACTACATCGGTATTAGTGACAACACGAAAGCTCAACTTTGCAATTGTGAACGCCTGAATGATCTCACAGTTGCTAGAGGCGAGCCTGCTGACTATATCTGCATTGGTAAGAACGTCACTTTTCATTACCTACGCCTTGACATGCAGCAAACAGCGGCTCGCCGACCCTCTGGCTCAATCGTGTCGGATGCTTCTCTGAAAAGGAGAAAGCTTCCCGCGCAAATCAGTATAACTGTGGTGCCAGTATAGCGAGAAAAAATTCATGAGGGCCTGCAAGAAGTGTTCTATCACCCTGCGTAAAAATCGTGGACACATTAACAAAATTCATGCCACCAAGTAGGAGTGGCGCGAAATAGCCACATGTGCTATGGGGAGGACCCCGCGTACTATAAAAAGTACACCTGTGTAACTTCGGAAGGAATGAAGCAATCGTGGCGAAATTTCATTAATCTGTTTTTTTTTTACAAGGGAGCATTATGTGCTAAAAGGAAGAAAATCCCTCCTTTAGATTTTTTTTGGTCTCTAATTTATTTATTTATTTATTTAAATACCCTAAAGGCCCAAGTGGGCATTACATAGGGGGGGATGGGCATGAAAACAACACAATACAGATTATTGGCACACAGTACTTAACAAAATACAAAGAATAACTATATACAAATTGCAAGTACACATCACTGCAGTCGCTGAAAGATACATAGATTGAGCGTATAAGACTTAATGCTTCGACAATATTGAAAATATCACGGTGAATTTTGTAGGCCAAGGTGCGATGAAAGTTTTGTTTGGAAATGTGATAACTCAGTTTCAGAAACTATGTCAGCCGGTAACGAGTTCCACTCTGCCATAGATAATAGTAAGGGTGATGTTTGATATTTCAGTGTTCGTGCGAAGATGGGTTGCACTTTGTGGGAATGATCAGACCGGGATGAAACATGATGGGCAGGGGCGATGCGATCAGCTGTGAACGGGGAGCCATCGTAGTACCAAGTCATATGTAGTACAAAGTCAAATGAAGTCATGCTGCACGCACGGCGATACCAGGTATCTGGAGGAGTTAAGCTATTGCTTTAAAAAAATCGCAGAAATAAGTTCTTCGTGCCGAGAAGTCTGGTTGCAAGCAATTTGCAAGGTCAGAGCATCTCAAAAAGTAGCCTGACGGGTGAACAAAGAGTGCCAAAGCGCAGCAACAATCATCTTCCTTCTGAAGTGCATTTCAAAATTACCATCTTAGACGCAGCGCTCACACTCCGCGATGGCAGTATGGGCTGACTTCATAGGCTGTTTGTTCTCGTGCTCGGCTCGCTGCAGGCGTTGGTGGCCTCATTAGGCGGCCACGCACGGACACACACCGGTATACTCGCTTAACGGCGCTCATATCACGCACCTAGTGGAAATGAAAAAAAAAACACTCGACATCGCCAGTAGCCACACAGCGTTACAGGCCGAGGCATTTGTACGCATGCACGCACAACGTCATGTCGAAAATACATTTCGGTGGTATGAGCAGTGCACTGCAAAGAGCAGACATTTATGCCAGACATATGACGCATCAAACTGGTTGTCAGCTTCAGTCATATAAAGTAAATAAAGGGAAATGTGTGTGCAGTCACTGCCGGACGCGTCACGGTTCTTGCATACAAGGAATGCCCGTTAAATTGTCTTGTCGATTCATATTTGCGACTATAAAGCACCCAACCCTCCTTAAACAGTGGTGCAGGGGTTTGTGGCGGCATTTTTTAAGATGAAGTGCCAAGTTCGGAACCTGCTACCTGGACGAGTCTGAATGAATTTGAGTGCTTGGTTTCTAATCTCCGAACATAAACTGTTCAGTTGATAGCCAGCGCTTGCTCTGTCTACCTGCTCGTCCGTGTTCTTTCTACAATATACTCCACCGCCTCTCACTTTCCAGCGGTGCACTCCATCCTTTTCGGTAAGCCCATCATGGACATGAATGGCGTTGACATTTATAAATCTATTCTTATCAGCCATAAACGAGTCTTGGTCTTCCGCAGCCGGCCAAACATCAGCATAGCCACAAACAGCGAGACAATTAGCTTTTTTAAATATAATTCGATAGTTCTGTTGTCATGTGTCTTTAAGACTCCGGTAATGTTTTGGCGTCAGAATCTGTGGAAGAAGTGGCTTTTGTGCCTACTTGTATCCACTGAAAAACATTTGCGCTTCCCGCATTTAAAAAACGACATTCAAGCATAGCAGCTACATTCGAGCGTAGCTGCCAGCATTTTGTTCATGTTTGCTTACTTTCGGTGCGATGGTCCTCATTATACATGGTTATGTGCATTCCTTCGTTTAGAACCCATGGACTGTGCGCCTAAACGTGTTTTATTAAATTCAAGCCGCTGAGCACTGCGCATGCACTAAAGCGGAGAGCCTCTTTAAGGCAAACATGTTTGCTGATTGCTTCAAAGATACCGTACATTATTTCCTTAAACAACAATGCCTCAGCGTTTCTCTATACGATATATATTACGCGTGTCCGCCGATAACAAGGCATTAAAATGATCGGCGCGGCTGAAACGAAGTCATAAACAACAATTCAGCGCATACTTTCGTTTAACAGTGTTTAGGCCCTTCGGCTCGGATTAACGTTGCGTGAAAGGGTGGCAATTAGTAAGTCCCAATCTGAGTGTGAACAAGCAGAAATGCAGTCGTGAATTAATTCTTGTTTTTATTTTTTTTTGTTTCCGTCCTTCAGCGCTTCTGCTACACTCGCTGAACCAGCGCGATTGACTGCGTGCATCATTAAGGATTATTTGGAAAGCAATCAGGGCAGGCAAATTAGCCAGCGCAGTGATTCGCACTAATTGCAACGTCAATCGCTTCTTCCGGTCTGGTGACAGCTGCAATTAGGGGCCCGCGCGCACATTTGGCTGTTTGTCGCTTTCTGTGCCAGCGCATTTTGCGGAAACAAGCTGTTTGGGCAGCGTGTGCCCCCTTTTTTAGTTTTATGTATTATTGCCGTTATTCTCCTTCGTTTAATGTTGCCCTGGTTGCAATCCAACCTTCTCGGTCTTACATGCTTAACATGTACCTAAGTTAACTTTCGCAACGAAATAAAGTATTGCACAGGTGCGTCGGTTAAAGGTGCCGTAATTTTCGGTGCAGGGAATGCATCCAGGTTTATTTTTACTATTTTATTCGCACCATGCACATAGCCAGCGGGAGCAAGGTGTGCCATCAGCGCATAACCTGTGTTGGGAATTTCGTTAAAAATGTATACAGTGTATAGTCCACAACTATGATATTCCGAAAAGCTCAAAAATTGAACGTTTACGCGCGAGTTACCCGCACGCTGTTTACCAGAAATTGCGGTAGTCGGAGTACATATTCCCAACTGCGCTGCGTACGGGTCACTGCTTCTACCATGGAGGCATTCTTGCAGAAAAGTTCGCAAAACTAGGCTGGCAGTTCAGTAACTCATTATTATAGTAGTATTCCCTTGCAATAATTATTGCAATGAATGTCTGGTCTAATGGAATTGCTTGCACTGCAAAACGTTCATCCTAAATATGGCGGCATAAGAACGCTTTTTTTTCTTGGTAGTTGTCCGACGTGTGGCGCTTCTATAGCCACAGCGGTGCATGCGGCAGCTGAATCTGTCGCAGCCGACCGGTGTGAGGCTCCGCGCTTTAAAAATCGTTTATTAACTCCGTGTGGTAGAATAAAGGCCTAACTCTCTTCCACCGTGTGAAGGAATACGCCCGTGTATGCGACTTGATTGTGTCCACAAGATCATTCCACGTTGTTTCTTTTTGGTAGTTACGAAGGAGTTCGAAAGATGCAGTACAAAGGTTCCCTCGAGTGCGGCTTAGGACCAGTGTCAGGAATCTTAGTTCTGTTAGCGCAATCATTAGGTTTCTGCGTCATTTGAGCTTCGTCGTCTCCCCTTCTCATTTCAGCATTGCGTCAGTGGCATTCTGAGCATGCTTTACAGCAGAATTTTTCGATGTTTTAAGAAAACGGCTAAACCGTTTATTTTGTCTGTGGTACATGAACAATTTGCGGTTCAAGTCTGCAAGTACACGGTAGTCTTCGCGGATTATACAGGTTCGTAATTCACTCTACTGCCTGTCACCATTTCCCAGAAAAAACGTAAACTATGGTTCTAACTTTCGCTGTTGTGTTGCTGACGGCATGGCATTCACGCTCAAGAAAAAACATCGTTCCAGAAGTAAAACGCTTGCGCTGTCGCTTTTCAGCGGATTACTATGCTGTAGTTGTATACCACCCCAACTTTCAGGGCAGCACAGGGAGTGAGTATATTTTATTGTACTCGACGCTTAATGTTAGCACACGAAGGAAAGGAATGTTTCTTCTCATTATGCGAAGATTGAATTAAGGGGAGCATTTCTATCCAATTGCCACCGTCTTAAGTGCATGGCACGGGTTTGGCGATTTAATTGAATATGCTTGCATCTGACATGCATTGCGTGATATATGTTGCTCCGCAGCGTGATTCGCACGTTAACAGCTAAGCATGCATTTACCTATATATATATATATATATATATATATATATATATATATATATATATATATATATATACATATATATATATATATGTGGTTGTTTTTTCTTCTACTTTTATAATCAATTAGCTTTAAGCGATGACATATTCAGTAATATTCTAAATTGAACAACACCACAAAATAAAAAAAATTAATTTAAAAAAAAAATCTCTGCCTCTCCCGTAACCGAGAGTAGAGTAAGCATGAAATGTTTACGGGCATAATGTCATCTCGGTGGACACCCGCACCGTACAGGAAGGGAGGAACGCCACCACCCGCTCAGCGCGATACCTTGCCATTTGAACGCAAGGTTTTTTGAGGAAAGGAAATGGCGCAGTAATTCTCTGCCATCTCGGTGGACACCCGAACCACACCGTAATGGAAGGGAGGAACGCCACCACCCGTTCGGCGCGATGCCTTGCCCTTTGAACGCAGCGCTTCTCACCCGGGCCCCTGTGCGCCTGCGCGGCTTTGCTTCGATGCGCGAAGCCCCTAAGAGATCACGTATGACAACGAAGTGTATCGTAACATTTATGTGCTTTTTGCACGCGTTATTAGAAATCGGAAATTATAATTCCGTGCATTATCAAACGCACAGCGACTGATATCTAGATAAACATTGAGAAGGCACTGGCAGCAGTTATTTTTTGTGACTCCTTTGGAGACCAACCGGCGCTTGCATGCCGGTCGCATAGGAGCGCTTAGAGAGTCTCGTTAAATCTCGTTAAGTCTCGTACGGTGCCCGGATGCCGTTATGCTGCCCGTCGAGCCAGCGGATCATCGAGCTTTTCCTGTCCAGGCGGGCCCCCGGATCCAGCGTCCCGGTGGTCCTGCCTGCCGTCCTGCTGCCCGGCGCCGCGCTCCTGCCGTGGTGACCCGAGCCCCGTCGCGATGGAGAGACCCTGCCCTGCAGTGCGCCCCACAAAGGCGCAATGCTTTTTGTTTACTGTGTCGGAACCTGTTCCGGCCGATCGCCTCATCGACCTGCTCGAGGAGGTGCTCGGAGTCGGGGGGCTGACATATTTGCAGCACCTTGGTGGTTTACGTTTCCTGGCGGCCGTGGCTTCCATGGCGCAGGCAGCGAAAATGGTGGCGTTGGGCTCGCTGCTCATCCCCGGAAAGGAGGTGCCACTGGAGCAGATGGGGGTTCCAGTGGTGCACGTGACGGTTTTCCGTCTCCCCCCGTGCGTCAGCGACGGGGACCTCGCCGCGGCGTTCCAACCGTACGGGAAGGTGCGCGCCATCACCGAAGTCGCCTTCCAGTCCAGGAACCGCATCGGGAACGGGACGCGCCTGGTGAAGCTCGAGATGACCCGCGCTCCGCCGAACTTCCTGACGGTGGCCGGTGTTCGAGCCATGATTGAATACCGAAGCATGAAACGCGTCTGTTCCCGGTGCGGCGCCGAGGGCCACTTCGGCGCTACGTGTAAGGCGGTGCGCTGCGGCCGGTGCGGCGCGTACGGACACATCGGCGCCAACTGCAAGCCGGTATGCAAGAGGTGCGGAGGCGACCACCCGTCCTCCGACTGCGTCGTGCCGCGGTCCTACGCGGCGGCCGCGGCTGCTGCGGCAGCCAGACCTTCCCAGGAGCCTGGTGTGCAACCCGGGCCGAAGGCGACACCTGAGGGGGCTGTCAAGGGAGAAAACCAGCCAAAAAAGACGGAAACACAAGAAGAGAACGACACAGGACAACGGCTGGACTAACAACTGAATTTTTCATTGAGTACAGACCGCCAAGTAATCACCACGCATGCGCCAAGGCAACACTCAAACATGATCACTCAAATAATCAAATTCTTTTGCCGTTAATGCTATCGATGGTGAGCTGACGCAAGCATCACCATGTTTGGCAATCTGGAAGGCCTCAAAGATTTCACGAGCCTTCCGTGTTTTTCCGCAGCCCAGGATGGTGACATCTGCGAAACGTGGGGAACATTTTCCGGGACATCTACTGGGGCTGGCGCCGGTTCGAGCGGCGCGGCACAGGAGGCGGCGGCGAGCCCTCTTGAGGGGGCTGACGTGCGGGACGACGCCGCGACCAAGCCCGATGACGACCAGGCGGGCACGGAGACGGCGGGCACCTCGTCCGGCCAATCCGCGACGGAGCTGTCCACGGGCAACTCCGACGTCGCGGAATCGACCTCGTCCGAGTCTGACGACTCGCAGAGCGAGTCCTCTTTTGTGGAACCTCCGAGTTTGGAGGTTTCGCTGCTTTACGCGCCCACGGCGGCGCAGCACGAGGGCACGGGCACGGACGCCACGTCGCCTGGCTCGCCCTCCCTCAGTGACGCCCTGCACACACCCGTGAAGGACGCCCCGAGCAGCGACGGCTCAAGCGAGTCGCGACCGAAGCCGCCGCACATCCCGGTCGCCCTGCCGCCGCAGGGCCCGTGCGCAGCTAAGTTGGTGCGGGGGGCGCGCAAGGCTCTCGAGCTCGACGACCCCAAGTGCCAGCTCTCCTCGTCGTCGGACGGCGGCGCGACCTGCTCTTCGGCCACCCAGGCGCCGAAGGAGAAACCGAGGACGGCAGACGACGACGGCGACGGCGTCCACATGGACGTCGAGGGAAACGAATAGTTTCCGCCATGGCGCCTCCTCGCCGGACTTCAGGCCCTGCTGGGCCTTTTCCTCCTCCCCTCCCTGCTCGGCGGCCGCCCGAGCGCCATTCTTTCGACGCTCTACGGCGCCGTTATCTTTTCGGCGCGCTGGCTCCGTCGGCGCGCTGGCTCCGTCGGCGCGTTGGCTCCGTCGGCGCGTTGGCTCCGTCGGCGCGTTTGGCGAACGATGGACGGTGTTTGCGCGGTGGAGTGTGTTGGTGCGTGTGTGACTGTGTGTTGCTGCCGCAGCCGCGCGCATCTGCCGGACCTTTCCACCGCGCAACCATTAGCACCGCTTGGCATCGTCGTCCCGCCGCCGCGGGGCCGCCAGCCAGGACGCCAGCAGGGACCCAGGACGCCTCCCAAGCGCCTCGACGCCCCCCCCCCCCCAGCGCCGGTGTATGAACGCACTCGCAGACTATCCGCAGAACTGTACTGTGAGTCCGTCAGCGTTTTGTTTTGTTTACTTGTTTCGTTGTTTATTTTTGTTACATTGCTTCCTTTATTTTCACGATGGCTGTTTTAGAGCGCAGCTCTTTGGCGTCCGTTCCTGGGTTTCGCGTCGTCGTCGGCGTTGTCGTCGGCCTCGTAACCAGCTCCGCCCCCCTTTCATCCCCCCAGCGCTAGCAGCGACCGACTGATACCGCTGGATGCCGCTGACACCGCTAGAGAGTCAAGATAACATGACTGCATAGAACACCGTCGCCGCCATGCAGAAAGAGGAGGAAAGGGTCCCCCCCCCCCCCCTGTTCTTGTGTGGCGGATAGGGTGCTCTTCAGTTGCCGACGCGCCGGTTATTTCACGTAGGCCCCGGCACGTCGACGAATACGTGACCACCTTCCCACGGCTAGACCTGGTTCTTAGCGCTGCGGAAGCGAGGGTATCATATTGTTTGTGTCGGCATCGGCGGCGTTGTCCCTGAAACCAACTCCGCAGCTGGGGTTGACTCACTATCGGCGTCAGCGGCATCAGTCAGTCGCTGCTATCTCTTCCCTCCTCCCTTTATCGTGTTGTCCGCTTGCTGCGCGCGCTTCTGCCCCCATCGTTTGCCGCTGGGTGTACACGCCGCCCCCCTCCCCCTTGTTCCTGCGAAAAATAAAAAAAAAATATTCTGTGATAGCGCATACATGTGTTGCTCGATTTCTTTGCCTCAATCTATCGAAAAGGTGAAACAGCTTATTTGCTGCGCTCAAATTTCGCATTAGGAAGTAACGTAATCGTCGGTAATTTTTTCGTTTCGCCTCCTTTAACGCGCAGGGTTTTCGCTCTCCCGATAAGCAACGGGAGGTGCTTCACCTTGCGCGTTCGTACCAAATTCATGTTTTGTTTTTGCAGGAGTGTAATTTTCGCACCCCTGCAGACGTTATTTCTTTCCGTTCACGCTTTCATGTCGATGCTTTGTTTTCCTTGACGGACTCACGGTCTTGCGGTGTGGGCGTTGTTTTCCTCACACCGGCTTTCCGCGCAGGTGCGCATTGTACCTTTGGTTACGATGGTCGAGTACTGGTGGTGGACATTTTCCTCGACGGGCGGAGGACTCGCTTTGTAAACCTGTACGCGCCCGTCACGCGATCTCTGACAGGCGAGTTTTTCCGCTCTCTTACATCCCACCTGCTTGAATCCGTGTCATATGTCCTGCTGGGGGATTTTAATTGCGTCCTAGACTCGTGGCGTGACATTCAGGGCCCCGGTCAAGGTGCGTCCAATTATTACGCCAAGGAGCTAGGCAAACTGGTTCGCCAGCAGCACCTTACGGACGCGTGGGTCGAACTGCACGGGAACCTTTTCGTGGCCACACGTGCTAGGGGCCGTAGCGCCAGTCGAATCGACCGGGTGTACCTACCTCCAGCCCTCGTGCCGCAACTAGTATCCTGCGAGGTAGTACCATTTCCACCAGGCGCCCGAGCACTCAGCGACCACTTACCTGTCGCGGTATCCTTGAGGTGCGCTTCGGGCTGAATTGCGACGTTCTCTACTTGGTGAATGGACATCTCACTCTTGGTGGACGACCAGAGCATGCGCGACATCCGTGCAGATTTGGTGGACTCTGTTGCCCTCTTTGAGTTCAGTCCCTTGATTTGGGACGCCCTGAAAACACGATGGCGAGAAGTTCTCATTCGGGCTGGCAGAGCAAAGCACGCGCGGAAGACTGCGGCGCTCAACGACGTGCTACGCCGCATGCGTATCGTGAAGCAAGGGGGTGAGCTCACCTTTGCGATGCGAGAGTACCTGGACACTCTTCGCGTCCGGTACCACCGCATCCTGGAAGAGGGGTCCCAGGCCTCCTGTACCGCAGCGAATCTCCGCATGCCGTCGCAGGAACGCGCTGACCTCTTTCACGCGAACAGCTGCCGCCACAAGAGCGACCGACCGTCCCGTATTGGAAGCGTAACTATGCCAGATGGCACGATTTCCGAGCAGGTCCAAGACATCGAGCACGTCTTCCGTGATCACTTTGCCCATCTCTTTGCGTCGCAAGGCCTGTGCGAGTGGGATGGGTTTGACGCTGCTGTAGACGCCTTTTGCGCCGCTCTTCCCCACGCGCCCGACGACGCGGAATCGGCTCTTTGCGCTCGCGCCACGCGAGAGGAGGTCTACGCAGTCTTAAGCGACATGAATCGCGCCTCCGCACCCGGACCAGATGGTCTAGTCTCCGGGTTTTACTACACCTTCTTTGATGTGCTCGGGGACTTCCTCACGCATTTGGTGAACGCCTTCCTCGAGGAAGGAGCTAAGCCACCGTCTTTCGGTGCGGGCCGAATCGTGTTGATGCCAAAGCAGGGAACAACGTCGTCATGCCCGGCGGCGTGGCGGCCGATAACCCTGCTCAATACTGACTACAAACTGGTCGCCTCGATTCTCGTCGCTCGCTTGCGTCTTCTTTTGCCAAACCTCGTTAGCCCCTTCCAGGCTTGCGCTGTTCCTGGCCGTTCGGTCTTTGCGTCGCTCACGCTCACGCGCGATGTGTTCGCATACGCACACGCGAAAGGGACTAGCGGGGTTTTTGTTTCCTTAGACCAAGCTAAGGCCTTTGATAGAGTAGAGCATCGCTACTTATACTCCGTTTTGCGGTGCTTTGGGCTGCCTGCCAGCTTCATTGAGCGCATCAAATCGTTGTACTCGGGCCTCACGGCCGAACTCTTGGTGAACGGGTCAGTCACCGCTCCTGTCCCCGTAACACGTGGCGTGCGCCAGGGATGCCCTCTTTCTCCAGCTCTGTTCGTCCTGTCTTTGGACCCCCTGCTGCGCAGCGTCGCCTCCAACGAACGCATCCGCGGCTTTCCATTGACAGGACAGGAAACAATCGTCGTCTCGGCCTATGCCGACGATATTTCAATCTTCGTCCGAGACACCCGGAGTTTTGAGGCCTTCCTGGCCGTATTTACTACTTACTCGGCGCTGTCTGGTGCCGAGCTCAACGCCAGCAAGAGCAGGGCGCTTCGTTTTGGGACCTTCAGCGATCCACTCCCGGTGCCCATTCCTTTCGTGGACGGGGTCCGAGTGCTAGGAGTCCTTTTTGAGCAGAGCGGTGTGTCGTCCCGGACATGGGATGAAGTTGTTGCGCGCACGACGAGCGCGCTAAGGATGGCAGCGCAGTTCGGCCTCTCCATGGAGGCCAGGGTGAGCGTCATCAAGGGCCGCGCGTGCGCCTTTGCCCACTATGTGGCCCGCGTAGCAGTGATGCCGCGTCGTACGGCGGGTCGGCTCGCGTCCCTTGTGGGCGCCTTTGTCTGGGACGGTGGCACGGCGCAGGTCGCTCGACACCTTTGCCAGCTGCCGCCTTCTAGAGGAGGACTCGGGCTGCCCTGTGAAGCCACCATGGCGCGTGCGCTCAGCGCCAAGCTCGTAACCACGCTGGTGGAGAGCGACGCATACCTTGAGCGTTCGCTCATGTTTTATTGGATGAGCACAGTAGGGCGCTTCTTCACCACTGAGCGCCATATAGGTCCACAGGCCGAGAGGCCTCTGCGTTTCTATAGAGCGGCTGCTGGTTTTAAGCAGTCTGTTTGTTCTGACTTGCCAGGAGTCGACCTGACTGAGACGCCCGCGTCTCGGCTGAGCGAGATGATCGCGTGCGTGCGCCTTGGCGCCGACGACCAGCGGCGCACCACGGTACGCAAGTGGCGCACGTGGTGCACAAGTCTTCTCCCTCCGCAGGTCCGCGACTTTGAGTGGACGAGGAGATGGAGAGTCCTCCCCACGCGCGAACGCCTCTTATCATGGGGCCTTGTGCCCAACGCCCAGTGCGCGCAATGTGGAGCGCGAGAGACAGCGCGACACACTTTCTTTGAGTGCCGTGTTGCCCGGATAATGTGGTGGCAGGTGTATCGGATGTTTTCAGTTCGTGCCGGGCCAGGCATCCGGCAACCACGGGATTATTTTGGCAAACTAGTGTTTATGTCCGCTATGTTTGTTTTGTGGCGTCGCCGCTGTCTGGCCGAAGCCCGGCGTCAACCGGCGACGGCTATATACCCCGCGTTGCAGAGCCTGCGTCTCCTCATCTGGCAATACCTGTCTGAAAGGCTTGCAGCGGATGGGGAGGCGCGGTTTCTGCGACTGTGGCACACACGCTTCTTTGTCGTGCACGAAGGTCGGCTGGTTATGCCGGCGCTGCGGTATTAGCCGGGCCGACCCCCCCCCCCCCCCTCTCTTTACCGACTATGCTGGTTTGTTCGTGGATGGTGGTGTATAATTTTGAAAGGGCCAATCACCCTGAGAAAGATCCTTGCCCCCCCCCCCCCGTGCGTCGTTGCTACGGGAGGCTGATTCTTCTTTGTCCAGTGTTCGTTCTATGCACTATAGGCTGTAATTTGTGATATGTACGGTGTGTTAAAATAAGGTCATGGTGTTTCTGGGTGGCCACAAACTTTGTATACATTTGTTTTGCCCTCAGTCATGAGTGTGTTTCCAATGTTTTGTTTGTTTGCACTGTTGAATAAACTTCCCTTTTATTCAGAGCCCGGATGACTGGAATTCAGTGCCCGGATGACTGGAATTCAGTGCCCGGATGAGTAGATTTCTGTGCCCGGATGAGTGGATTTCAGTGCCCGGATGATGGCTCTCGGTCTCGGCGTGACGTAACCACACTGCCGACAACGGGGGCTAAAAGCATTTCATGCTTAAAATCTCCTGTGCCCATTGGTTTCTGTGGCTGTTGGCTTCTGTCATATTTACAACGAGCCCCTCATTCCCCTTCCTTGTTTGCTTAATTGCTTAGCGAGGGCCTCGATTCTGGCAGCCTTGATGCCATAGGAAGCATAAGAGGGTTCTCACACAGCTTCCACCCTCTCCGTTCGATGACGTTCTACGTCACACCTGCGGTAACTCAGGACGTTCTACGTCCCCCGCTTATGAACGTGGGTGGCGCTTATGAACACTCTCAAGGTTAGGTTACTTGTAAATTTAAATACCCCCGAAAGCAGAAGGTTTGACAGCCGTCGCCGTAGCTCAGAGGTAGAGCACCGGGCGCGTAATTCGGAGGTCGTGGGTTCGGATACCACCGGCGGCATGTGGTTGTTTTTTCTTCTGCTTTTATAATCAATTAGCTTTAAGCGGTGACATATTCAGTAATATTCTAAATTGATCAACACCACAAAATAAGTAAATTAATTAAAAAAAATCCCCTGTGCCCCTTGGTTTCTGTGGCTGTTGGCTTCTGTCATATATATATATATATATATATATATATATATATATATATATATATATAGTAAATTTCAGGTTCTTCTTCTTCTTCTTTGCACCAGAGGTGCACCGCCAGAGACGGTTGGTTTTAACTCGAAGACTGAAGCTTATTTCTTCGCACCAGGGGTGCCCCGTCAGAGACGGTCTTGTGATCAGTTGAGATGCAGGGATAAAAAAGGCAATAACTGAAGATTTATATACAAGTATTTACAGAACATACAAGTTAGATACAATGGCAAAAAGACAAACAACCAAAAGGGTGGAACTGGCTAATACTAGGGGAGGCCCCTACTCGGCATGGCCGAAGATGCGTAGCATCTCACCTTAGCGCAGAACCTCGCTTCCGGCTCCCGGGCCCAGTTTTAAAGCCCTAAAGGCCCGACCCACATTCCGTAGCTTCCAATCATGTTGTGCTCTCAACATGATTGGTACTTCAAGGGCATGGCCAGCCCTCCGGCTTCAACAAGGTATAACCACCCTCTCTACCACTAAATAAACATAAAAACAAACACAAATACACATTCGTGCCAGCACGTGCTCGAATCGGTTCCGAGGGGTGGGGGGACACCCGTACTTGCCGGCGCGTTCGCGAGCGGCCGCGTTCCAAGAAAGAAGACGCTTCGCTTTGAGCGCCCCCAGCCGCGTTCCGAAGACCACGCGTACACTACCGATCCCTTACACGCCCTTCCCAAGATTCTACAAAGGGCCCAAATGCCACTTTTAGAATTATAACAAAGGGATCGGTACGGGTCACAAAACCACCCGGTGAGTGACATCCCGCAGCTACATCTGTCCTGGCACCAACACAACCAAAAGCAAAATAATGCACAGGGGCGCCAACACAACACAAGCAAATTGCACACTCAAACACACACGGTGACACGCTTGCTGTGCGCCGTAAAACGGAGTCCAAGTTGATAGGCTATACTCAGTTCACTTGCATTCACACTGTCGTCCTGCTCGCGAATGAGCACACACACGCACCGACACTCGCGACTGGAGCGTTCACTAGCACTCGTACGATGTCCGTAAGTGGCCACGTGAGCCTCCTTAGTCGCACCGAGCGCCCCTGTGCGCGTTCGAGCCACCACGCGTCTCAGTAGACACGATCAACGCCCAATGGCCACTATGCCCATTAGGCCGATGCCACAGCGGGGCAAGAACTCAACAGCTGGTGCCCTCCAGGATCAAACACGTCCTGGTTCTCGATGGGTCCAAACCCATGACCACACGACGCACCTGAGGGCCCGCTCTCTCTGGCGCGCCGGTACGAGCCGCGCGCTGCATAAGGAGCATAGCCCCTGCCTTGTCTAACCGTACCAGTGAGGCCGGTTTTACTACACTTGATCAAGCGTGCTGCAGCACGGAACGTACTGTTCCACGAGCAGACTTTCAGTGCGAAAGCTACGCACCTGCCTCCTGCTACTCTACTTCGCTTGGGGCCATTTGCACCTTTACTGCACGGGCATGCAATGAAATTTCCGCTCCCTGCATTATAGGCGCTTGCCGATTTCGTGGCATCATATAACTCCGAGGCTACCTGCGCTCTTTCGCAGCCACTTAATCCCAATTTGCCTTGTGGCAAGTCGCCAAGAATTTCCCTGTCCTCAAATGAAAGGACTCTGCCATCAATAGTGCTACGTGGCACTTCATGCCACATGCCTGGCACAGTGTGCCGTTGCGGCAACGTTTGACCTCCTCCTATCCCGAGCTCGCCAGTCTGACGTCTGTCGTCGCTGGTCGTTTCACGCTGAACCGACTACTCTTTTTCGCAGCTTGCCTGAGACCGAGTTTTTATTCCTGAACTCGCGTCCGCGTCCCTGGTGTCATTTGGGTAGAGCTATCCTGTTCAGCTGGATCGTCGGAGTGCGCGTTCACCGCCTCTAACACCGCGACGCTGCGTTCCGTCAGGATACTTTCTTCACGAGAGATTCCAGTTTCGCGGAAAGCTGGCTCTCTTTTTACTTCTCTCTGGCTGTTTTCTTTTGCTGTGCTTGACAGGCCTTTGCCTTCCAGCACTGGCGTCCTCTCCGCTCGGGACTCGGAGCAGTTCTCCCTGGCTAGTTGACTAGCTCTCCTAGACTCTTTGAGCTTAGCCAGCTCGAGCTCTAGCTGCTGGCGCCTTGCTTCTAACGCCTGCAAATCCGGAGGTTTTTTCTCGCATTGCGCCGCCTTTCCTCCATTCACTTTTGCAAGCTCAGCCTGATAATAAGCTAAGCGCGCCTTCGCCAATTCCACTCGATACCTCACATCGAGTGAGTGTCTGCATGGATAACAATCCATACCGCCGTATGTACCCCTCAACTGTCCTACCGGCTCGAACACACGCACAGGGACGTGAGCAATGCGACCAAGGAAACTCACGGTTTCGATGCGTCGATCCGCATTGCCAGCTTCCTGGTGTCGGAGTCCACCGCCACTTTCACCGCACGCTGCGATGAGCTGCAGCACGCCGCTGGTCCTGTGCCCGCTGTCGTCACTTGCTGCGACCCGCCGGTGACCGTCGAGTTCTCGACGCGCTGCTTCCTTGATCGGACGCAGCCCCGCGTCGCTGGACTACTGCCGTGGTCCTTGCGTCCTTGCCGCTGTTTCTCCGCAGGTCCTTTCTCGAACGCTGCTGTTGCCTGACCGTCGCCTTTCTCCCTGCGTTCAATCTTCTTCCTGCGCCGTCTTCCGATGGCCGCAGGTTCCTCGTCGACTGCGCCAGTAAATTTTAGGTTCTTCTTCTTCTTCTTTGCACCAGAGGTGCACCGCCAGAGATGGTTGGTTTTAACTCGAAGACTGAAGCTTATTTCTTCGCACCAGGGGTGCCCCGTCAGAGACGGTCTTGTGATCAGTTGAGATGCAGGGATAAAAAAGGCAATAACTGAAGATTTATATACAAGTATTTACAGAACATACAAGCTAGATACAACGGCAAAAAGACAATCAACCAAAAGGGTGGAACTGGCTAATACTAGGGGAGGCCCCTACTCGGCATAGCCGAAGATGCGTAGCATCTCACCTTAGCGCAGAACCTCGCTTCCGGCTCCGGGACCCAGTTTTAAAGCCCTAAAGGCCCGACCCACATTCCGTAGCTTCCAATCATGTTGTGCTCTCAACATGATTGGTACTTCAAGGGCATGGCCAGCCCTCCGGCTTCAACAAGGTAAAACCACCCTCTCTACCACTAAATAAATATAAAAACAAACACAAATACACATTCGTGCCAGCACGTGCTCGAATCGGTTCCGAGGGGTGGGGGGACACCCGTACTTGCCGGCGCGTTCGCGAGCGGCCGCGTTCCAAGAAAGGAGACGCTTTGCTTTGAGCGCCCCCAGCCGCGTTCCGAAGTCCGCGCGTACACTACCGATCCCTTACATATATATATATATATATATATATATATATATATATATATATATATATATATATAATCTATATATATATATATGTAATCTCACTCATATGTAATCTCACTCTACACTAATATTCCTCATTCCGATGGCATCAGATCTCTGACCGAAGCGTACAGACAAGATAGAAAAGAGGAGTCTCCTGCCACACGTGTTCTAGAAATACTTGCGAAAATCGTACTCGAATACAACAACTTTGAATTCAACGATCAACACTACTTACAAATTAATGGCACAGCCATGGGTACAAGGATGGCCCCCGCCTACGCCAACATCTTCATGCATAGTATTGAATCTAAATTCTTGCAAGATTCTCTCATCAAGCCCATCCTATACAAACGCTATTTGGATGACATTTTTCTAATTTGGACTGACACAGAGCAAGAACTCCTACATTTTATTGAACAATTCAACCTTGTCCACCCCAACATATCATTCACTCACGCGTACTCCCACACCTCAATTAACTTCCTAGATGTCGAGATTTCGGTAACGGAAGGCTCACTTAACACCAGCGTATATAGAAAACCGACGGACCGTCAACAATACTTACACTTTCAAAGTTGTCATCCTCGCCACTCCAAAACAAGTATTCCATACTCTCAGGCACACCGATTTAAAAGAATCTGTTCACAAGATCAAGACTTCGAGAGAAATTCCAATCGCATGCGAGAGGTCCTCACCAAGCAAAGATATCCCCCCGCCATTGTCGACGATGCAATTGAAAGGGCATCTAAACTCAACCGAGATGAAATACTAGATGGACGTCGACGCAGCGAAGAAACAGATCACCGGGCAAACTTGGTACTCACCTACACAGGTAATCCCCCCAACGTAAACAAAATCCTTAAAAAACATTTCAACATTCTCGAACAAAGCGAGCGCCTCGCAAAAATTTTCACTACTCCCCCTCACGTAGTCTACAGACGACCGAAAAACATTCAAAACATTCTCGTACACTCAAAAACACATAACCACCTTGGGTTGGGTTGCCGACCCTGCGCCAAAAGTAGATGCCACGTCTGCAAACATATGCAAACAACCAGCTGTGCGATAAGCACAGCCTCAGGCTTTAAATGGAAAATCAATGGCGACTTTAATTGTGACACCTCCAACGTTATCTACCTCCTAGAATGTGGTGTGTGCAGTATGCAGTACATTGGGCAGACGGTTAACCCTCTACGATTTCGCTTTAATAACCACCGCGCTCATGCCCTATCTCTACCTAACCTCCCCTTGTCAAAACACATTAATGACAAAAAACACCCATTTGAAGCACTTAAATTAACAGTCTTACAGGGTGGGTTCAACAACACCCGGGAGCGGGAGCAACGCGAGTCGTACTTTATTTATAAGTTTGGAACAATTGCCCAAGGCATTAATGAGAACCTGGGCGCTTTGTCTTCAATACGCCGCCTGAAATCCAGTACTGACCTAGGAGTTCCGGCCTGACAGGCCTCGCAAGCTTTCTCCCATACGCTTACACCGATGGCCTCATCGCCCACAGCGTTCTTACCTTCCCCCGTTCGACCATCTTGACGAGAGCGGCGCCGTCAAAGAACTTAAGCACCCCCGCCATTCATAGTGGCCCCACGCGACGATTCTTCCCCAAAGTCGCCTCCGTTTCCGGCCTTTTCTTTTCCTTTTTTTGTTGCCTGTGTGGGTGTGTGCAGGTACACTCCACGTGTGTCTCGTTAAATTCCACTCTGCCCGCCTTGACTCATCCTGCCAATGAAGTTGCACATGGCGGAAGTCTTTCTTTTTTTTTTCCCGCCCTTTTGCTCCATTGTATCTTGTTTACTCGTTTAAGTGGACAACATTTGAGTGCATCTCAAATCTATGCTGTGCGTCGGCCACTGTTTGTCTCTATACACTTTGCTAGCTGTCAGCTGTGTTAGGACTCAGTTCTCTGTCCATATTCCCCTCCCGCTCTTCCTTTTTTTTTTTTCCTCCCATTTTTTCCTTTTTTCTTTTCTCCCCGCGACCGCATACGTGGGTGGCGGGCGACGACATTTACCCTCCCCACCCCCTGTCCCGTTTGTGTATTTTTTGTTAATTTTTTCCTTTTTTTTTTCTCTTCCCTGAGCCGTTCTTCCATCTGCAGCGTCGGCTTGTTTTGGCTCAGGTGTCGAACACGTGTACAGATGGAGACCCTTTAAGAAGAGAAGCAAGAACCATGTAACGTCAGTCTTGGAAAAGGACAGGCTCTGTCCGAAACGTCGACTCCCAATAAACGAAGCGTTTCTCAATTTCGCATCTTATTTTAAACTAGCAACCAAGTACGTTTACCTTATTGTGCTATATATATATATATATATATATATATATATATATATATATATATATATATATATATATATATATATATATGTATGTATGTATGTATGTATGTATGTATGTGTGTGTGTATGTATATATATGTATTTAATGCTGAGGGAAATGACCCAATTTAAATAGATTTCAATGGTCATTACGCCTACCATTAAGATTTCACTGCAGGTGTACCTAATTATGATGTAACCAATACTCCTCTAAGCATCAAGGTTCGAATCTACCGAATTTTTCACTAAGATATTTCTGATTACCGATGTTTCTCTATATTGCCCTGATTTATTTGAAAATGAAAGCGTCCGACAAGGAACTGGGTCGTAACCGCAAGCATGGTTCTGCGCGAACATTGCAGCGCTGCCCTTTAAAGACAAATCTATTATAAGGTTACTAGGCGTATAAGGACTGTAATCTTGTTTAACATGTCGGCGCATTATTCGGAGGGGCGGCGAATGAGACGAGCATGCAAACTTCGCACGTGTGCAAAGAGGAAGACAGCCATGAGTCTCCTGGGCTCCGAAAGGCTGCAGTTCCGAGATCAGAAGAAAGAGACCCTGCATGTGGAGCGCAGTCATGCAATCGCCAGCGCAACGGCCGACGACGGGAATACATGAGTACGAGAAATTAGCTAATCTGCAGACAGGGAGTAGAACGGTGATACGGAAAAGAGCCATAATCAACACAGCGCGCAAGCAACTGAGAACAGTATACCTGACAAAGCGCCATAGGCTCACCTCATTTGCATGCGATTTTCGCCTAGGCGCATAATGCTGCTCACCGGTGCTACCCAGGAGGCTTGAGGAGAGAGGAAACGATGGCCAAAGCAATTAGGAGAAACACGGCCCGCGAGGCAATGGCTGAAACAGCACGGGAATACTGCTCGTAACATATATACGTTATTAGAACGTGTTTGGGCATACGTATGTTCCCGGAGAAAAGTAATGTCCATTTGCTTTCTGCTCTTCTTCTTTAGGAATGAAAATAGCCGGTCCGCTATGTGACGAGTGCTTAAACCCATGCTCTCTCGCAGCTTTCGCTGTTATTGATCTCAAGGTGAACGAAGGAGAAATGAGGCACTGAGGAAAACACAAGACAAGACTGCAGCTTCTTTCCTAGACACGGATAGTCATTTGCATTGTAAATTGCGCATCGTAAGCATGTTTCCAGACGGTTCCCATCCTCTTTCCAAACAAAGTTAGCCTCTTCAGATGACGTCAGGAGCGCCAGGGCCGGAGCAGTCGAGTCCGATTCAGAGCACCTCAGCGCTCAAGGCGAGGCGTCGCGAAGGAGAGGTGAGGAGAAGCCCTTTTCAGTGACTTGGCAGGCATCGTTCCCTCCGCTATGTGAAGAAATATCAGCGACAAGCGCCATCTAATGGCCGCCGGTAACAAACACCGCTTACCTAACGGGAATATTTTAAAATCCTAATTTTGTATAAACTAGGCAATCCCAAGAGCTTTTCCGTGAGCATGGTAATTACAATGGTTGAATGGTACGGCAAAACAGCGCTGACGGACGGGACAGAAGAAGATTAGACAAACACATGCGTCTCATCTTCTTCCGTCCCGTCCGTCAGAGCTGTTTTGCCGTACCATTCAACATGAACTAACCAGGCCGACTCAGCCCTCTCCTTTAATTACAATGGCCCGACTAATAATCGCTGCAAACTCTGAACTAAAAAATGCTTCCTGCCCTCATAACTATTTCTGAAGGCCATAAAAAAGCAATCGGATATACCAGAGTTTATAATTTACCGCACTCATTTTGGATTCTCAGCGCCATGCTGAACTCAATGGCCGCTACGCAAACTAGAAGCACTAATAAAGGTTTCCTCTACTTGCTTCTGGAAGAAGCAGCGCTGATTGAGATTACTGAGGGCAACTTTTTTGCAGCAATATCTCTGTGTGGGACTTCCGCAAGTTTAAATGCGCCGCCTGCAACGTTTGTATTCCTTAGTGTCTTGTAATTAAAGTTTCCCGCGTACATCTACTCAGCTATAGGAGAACGCTAACAATGTGAACTGAAGTGTAGACGGCCTGGAATGGGCCCTGTATATGGGGATGTGATCTCGGTGGACCTCGGCCATGTAGGGCACGGCACACTAGAGGAGATCTTCAGAGAACCAGGGGCTGCGTTTTCTTACGATGTGTTTTGCGATTCATAATTTTGTTTTCTTCTTTTTGATGCCACTCGATTTAAAAAGTACAGGCTCTTTCATTGTCATTCGTGATATCAGAATTTACTATTGCCGAAGGCAGATTGGCAACACAATAAATTAGGAATAGAATTTCAGCAAAACATTGTTCCTGCACTACCTTTCGCCACCTTCACCACTCCCACCACTTATGGGTGTGCAGTATCTCCTGAAAAGACAGCGTCGATTTTACCATAATTATTAACTAGCAAAGGCCTTCCAGTCGCTGTTCATCCGCACGTCCTTGTGTACAGGAGGGGCGAAACTTATGTCCTCATTTCCTTCTAAACATTAATGCACGCTCTAGAGAAACTGTTCTGCCTTGTCTACTCACTTTGCTACTGGTGTTTACGGCGCTTATAACAGAGGGTTTTTTTTACCAGGAAGAGGCTTTTGTGCTACAGAACATCACATGGCGCCAAAAATATTCTCCCATGTCCGCCAGTGCGGACAGACCGAACACGCTATTTGTTTTTAATCTCTCTGGCGCTACAACGATCATGCAAACACTGCACTCCTCAGAGGTAGTAAAGTGGGACTGGGAGAGTAGGGTCGGAAATCTATTGCCGGTATTTCTGTGCCGCTGGGGCATAAATGTCAGGAGAGAAGTTATAATACTATTGTGTGCTGTCTGTTGCAGCGAGTACCCCGACTACTAGCCGAAGCATTTTCACTGCTTGAGCGTACTAAGGATATTGACAGGACTGCCTTGCACAACAAAGCAAATGCGAATACAAAAAGCCACAAAATAATATATGAGAGACCATCATCTCTATATAAGAGCCTTCCCCGCTGACAGTCCACTGCCATCGAATAAAAAGTGATTCTCTGTAAAGTTACTTTTTCGCAGCGAACTAGCAACGAACGAAAGCCCGCTAAAGCCTCTACCTCCAGTTTTCTCTGCATAATGCGAAAAATTAGAATATTTTGCGCAGACCCTTTTCTCAGCATAACACACTGGATGTTTCACACACTGTCTTCCTAAGCCTAACTCAACGGCGTCGACATCCGGGCTGAACGTTAAACAAATACTGCTGTCAGTTGCCGAGAACATGATCGCCTTCGGAAGTACAGCGAGAGCAAGAACGCTTCGGAAGCAGGAACACGGATTAGCACCAGGAATTCCTGCAATGAATCAGTCTAGGTGTAGCACAGATCGCAACGCTACTTTTTCAGTCCTTACAGCAATGTTCGCCGCGATAGCAAGCCTTTTTCCTGCAAGTGACACGTTTAAGTTTTGAGAACTGCATCTGTCTATTCTCCCTGGAAAATGACCCTGCTACCGTAGCCTTCGTAGTGCGTTCTGGCCGGGATCTCCATTTTTCCCTTGTTCCCAGCTGAAGATGTTAGCGCAGTGGCCACTGTTTGCTATACGCAGCGTATGTACCGTACGTTTATGGCTTTCAACTTCATGGTCTTCTCTGGTAAACAGCATTTCTACTTTTCCTGTGCGAGAAGTTCCTCGGCCGCATCTCTCAACAACTCGAAGTTTTCCCTCCTTGATTCAAGAAATTACAAAAAACGCCCTCATCAAATAAAAAGTTGTAGATTACTGCAGCGCCAACGCTCATAAACACCTCTCCGCGCAAGCGTATTTCCAGCCTTCGCCGGTAAGCAATATTCAGTGTTCATGCATTTTAAACTCCTGCGCTATCTCAGACGCAATTCTACATGTTCAAGTTCACCTGGAATGTCAAAGTACCCGAAGGAAAAACTCGGCACGCGTAGAACCAGCCCACGCTTTTTCTCCAGAAAAACTCCCACCTAACGTCTTCGGAGATTCTTCGCAAAAATTATGGAATGCGTCACTGCCATGCAGCAAAAAAAAAAAGAAAAAGAAGACAAAGGAAGAAGGTGGGCACGAGCGTGTCAGTTTCCACACTCGGCGCAGGTGTGTGAAGCGTTGGGAAACCGAGGATCCGCCAGTGAGCGCACGTCTATGTACGTGCTCACAACTCCAAATTCCTGCTGCCGAATTCACCATCGCGGTTTATATTGCGACGCTACGTGCGAACCGCGTGAGTTGTTTTTATTTTCGATCATTTCATCGTTATCGTTCCATTCATACCTTCAAGCGAAACAGCTCACACGCGACAACGTCCGAGAAAATATTGCGGCCGTAAACAACAATAATGCTGCACCCACAACGTGCATCACAGCCCTGAAACCGCAGAAACGAGGTCTGAAACTCAAAATAATTTAAGTTCACCACCAGCCCTAATAGAAGGAAAGCTGGAAAAGAAAGTGCACGTTCAGTCGCACTAAAGCCTCGAATCCTATGTGGAAGGGATGTCAGCAGCAAGAGGAAGGAAAATGCGGCGTCCTACGGAGGCTGAACGAAAATTTGCGGCCGACGTGAGCCGGCCGGGTACGCACGGTTTTGCATTTAAATTGGCGCCGTGACCTGCTAGCCTGGCCGCGGGCTGCATACGTGCCCCCACTTCTTTTGCGGCCTACGACTGAGCTGCCAGACGGATGTAAAAGCCCGGCTTCAGCGGCCCTCTAAGATGACCGGAAAAAGAACAGTTGCGTCTCCCTTCTTTGTATAGTGTAGAGCCTAGTTTCATTTTCTGTTCTCCATACCCAAAATATTTCTCAGCCAAAAGTTGCTTCCTACATGAAGTGGTGGTGAATAGTTTTGTACCACCGACCGAAATTCACATTAACAAAGTCGACAGCGTAAACAAGGCATGTCTTCGGTGTGTGTGTGTGTGTGTGTGTGTGTGTGTGTGTGTGTGTGTGTGTGTGTGTGTGTGTGTGTGTGTGTGTGTGTGTGTGTGTGTGTGTGTGTGTGTGTGTGTGTGTGTGTGTGTGTGTGTGTGTGTGTGTGTGTGTGTGTGTGTGTGTGTGAGAGAGAGAGAGAGGGAATGCAATGGTCACCGAAATCATGGAGAACATAAGGGAATTGGGTTTCTTTTTTTTGTGGTGTTCATCAATGGAAAAATAGTAATGCATTCATTTTGTGCCTGAAATATTTATTTTATTTTATTTTATTTATTTACATATACTGCAGCCCCGATGGGGCTATTGCAGGAGTGGGGGGGGGAAGAAAAAAAAAGGCAGAGAGGGACAACATAATCAGAAGTGAACACCATTAAAATACAGAACAGAAATGCAACCGACTAATCACAGATTTGCAACAACATTGAAAAGTAGGTTTGGTTCCAGGGAGCGTATATCACCGGGTAAAGAATTCCATCGTTCGATAACACGAGGAAAAAAACTAAATTTGAACATATCAGTGCGCGCGTGAATGGGTGTTACATTCAATGGGTGATAGCTCCTTGTAGATGAAGATGCTGAAAAATGCAAATACTCAGACAGTGAAGCAAAGCGGGATGAATTAACAATACCATGAAAATATTTTAAACACTCATTGTCGCGGCGGGTACAAAGGAGGGAAAGGCCTATGGCAGGAAGAGTGGATGAAGGTGAAAAATGTCTGTCATACCGTCGGCAAATAAACCGTACTGCTTTCCTTTGGACGGATTCCAGCTTACTGATATCGGACTGTTTATGAGGATTCCAGATTATTGACCCATACTCCAAAAGTGGACGAATTAAAGCTTTGTATGTTACCAGTTTAGTATCTTGTGGGGCAACACTTAGTGTACGTTTTAGATAACCGAGCCTCCGCATTGCATTATTGGATATTGTGTTAATATGCTTTGACCAGGACAAGTTAGAAGAAAAAAGAAGACCTAAATATTTGTACTCGGACACTTGATTCAGAGAGTTATCTTTGAATGAGTAGGTGTAAGAAGATGGTATTGTGCGATTACAGAATGACATGTATACAGATTTACGAAAGTTTATTTGCATTTGCCATGTTTCACACCATGAGCAGAATGACACGAATGACTGATTTAGTTGCGCGTGATCCTCAGGGGTGTTAATTGAACTGTATATATTTGATCGGAAGCATAACAGGAAACCAAATGCCACCACTGCGATCCAAACCCACGACCTACGCATGTCGCGTGCCGTACCCTGCCAACTGCGCCTTGGCGGTGGTTGTCCGACCTTTCATTTTAGATGGTATTTGTGATGCGTGCATCCTAACCTTGAGAGTGTTCACCAGCGCCACCTTCGTTCATAGCGGCAAGCATAAATCGTCCAGTATTACCGCAAGTGAATGTAATCAAACCGTGCGGGCGGCAGCTGTGATAACTCTCTACACACCGCTATCGCAGACCTCTCTTAAAACGAGCCTCGAAGCATAACAGAAACAGAAAAGAAAATCGAGGTCTCGCGACCTTATTCACATTTGGCCTAACCATGCTAAATCGGCCATCGTTTTTTCCCCTATAAGTACTAACATGGAAGTGATTAGGAGTATTATGCTCCGCTTACGGAATCACGGTCTCCTCATTCCGGCCTTGCAATCTTCTGTACTTCTGTGTGTGTTTGTTCTCGTTGACTTACCTCTCAATGTTGACCCGGAAGATAGTGTCCACCAATCAAATGAATTCAAATTGAAATGATGAAATAGGAATGCCGAACTGGTGCGGCTCAATAAAAGACATGTCAGCTAAAAAACATTATATATGCATTAGTAGCCAACCAGTGAAAACGTAGTGGGAAGCTGGAACAGCACCGCACATTAAAGAAAACAAAAAACCTGCCATCAATGTTTGCAAACATTGCGGTAAGCGTTCGGTATTCGTCGCATGTAGGATGACGAGCCCTAAACGTCGTAGCAAAAAAACCAGACGGTGACAGTCATGACCACTTTATGCAGTGCATAGAACGCCGTTCACCTCAGCTGCAATTTCTTTATCTGCTATGCTGTAATTTTGTCCTTCAGGCTACCGCTCAGTAATTACCCTAGCATTACGTTACTACCTCTTTTATTACTTATGATGGCGGTCTGTTTACCAGAAAATGTCGAAAGTAACGTGTAACTGCACTCAAAGCATACACATCCGTAGAGAGCTATCATTAAATTTCTCAACGATCACCCAAGCGAAAATGTCGACAGTTGCGCATCGCAGTCCTACACTGCAACTCGCCGGGGTAATCGCATGACATCACACGTAGATATTCTCTAATAGTTTGGACATTCCTAATGCAGGGGTATGCTTCTAGGCTTATCAGCCCTACATTTATTTCGCAATAGTGAGCTGTACCGCCGTTACTTTTGTGCTGCGGCGCGTCGACCCTGAACCGACTCACCGGTGCGTGACATCGAAATGGCGCTCTTTAGGCTCCACCGCCTTCCCATTCTGCTCCGGTGAAGCAAATGAAAACAAGCGTGCTTTGTCGCTACCGTTGCTTCTCTTATGCTACGCACCACAACAGGCTCTAGAACCCAGCGAAAAGCGGAGGGACATCGGAAAAAACCACTGAAAATGCAACCCACAGTACCCTGCAACACAGGATACGGAAAATACAAAGATGAAAAGCAACAACAAAAAAAAACAGGCTGGCTAGGCAGAACGCGGCGGTGCACACAGGCCGCACGACGTGACGGGCAGCTTGAACTCTGAATGCGCCACGGCCACTGGCGTATTGACCGCGGTCCGGCAGCACGGGAGTGCGGCCAAGAGTTCACTGGCGCGTGGCGTCACGCAGCTCGCATCCTCAAAGCGTGACCGCGATGCCGCCATCCATATCCCTCCCCTTTCGTGATCCCGTGACGACCGAAGTTGGCGTCGCTTGTGAAAAAACTGTTGCCATCTAGCTTGAATTTGCAAAGTTAGCTACCTCTTGCAGCGGCTGCATGACCGGAAAATAAACATGCAAAAAAGAAGATGCACTTCCTGTGTTTTGTTTTGTTTTTTTCGTCGGTGAAAACGCAAAACGCAGCTTGACCATCACGTAACGTCGAACAGCCAACTGCTTTTTAATCAGTGCAGCGTCGTCTTTGACGTACCTTTTTCGAGGTAGCTAAAATTTGGGCCCTAAAATTTTAATTTATTCTTTTCAGGTCATGAACACGAATATGATACTGTTTTTACGATTATCTATTCAATTTCAGTACGCACACCTATACTTCAAAATGCTCGAACGTTGAGTTTTAATTTAGGGCATGTTTTAGTAATATTGAATGCCTCTACGGGGTCTCTCACGCAGGGAACGTCGCTGTGAATTAATATATGCCCGACTGGAGATTTCTCAGAATAAGTGTACTCCTTCAAGCCGCCTTCCTGGAACAGCATTATCGCCTATCCGGTGCATGCCTGCCCAAAACCGCAATGGCCAGCTTTTGGAAAGGCTGCTCGCCAGAATGAAGCCGATAATGAGCGGAGTTGCCCAAGAAGCTGTGAATCAACCGCGCAAAAAAGTAGCCGTGATTCGTTAACTACATGATGTCTCACGTTGGTTTAAAACGTCCCATGTGAATATGATTTCCAAGCAGTGTTGACGGCTGACAAAATGATTAGCGAGGTGTGTGCAACCACATTGAAGAAGGTGGAGAAGCAAGGTCACAACTATGAAAGGGCGTGTACTTCTCATGAGGCGCGGAATATATGATGTACGACATACCGCTTTTTTGCGCCAAAAACTACTTTGAGCATAGTGAAGATGGCGTAACGTACACCGAACAGAGCACTTCAGATCGCTGAAGAAAGCGTCATCACCCAATCTCTCGCTGCACAGCACTTATTGCAAAGGTGGTTCTTCGTTGCTTGATCAATCAAATGTCACCTTCAGTTATCGCAATCAGTTGTGGTAAGAATTAGTTGAAGCATTGATGATCAAGAAGAACGAAGCGACATGTGCGGCAAAGCTTTCCTTATCGCTGCAAGCGAGTAAAAACGCATTTGTAGACAAGGATCTCAGATGTTCTTGACATTTGTGGCTTACTACCGCACGCAGCATGGGGCGAGTTTTGTTAAATTCATTTTTTTCTCTTCTCTCTTTTACGGCGGATAAATGTATATGGTCCAGTAAACAAAGTTTTCACGTGACGTTACAGGCAGCATCTTTGAGTACCGAGGCTACGCTACCTTCCCCAGTACGGTTGGGAACCAGTTTCTCATAAGCAGCTAAGCAAAACGCTTAGGCTTCTCTGCGCTTTCGGGTCCAAAAAATGGCGGACGCTGTGACGTGCGTGCAAACTGAGTATACCACTATATTTTGGTTTCTTTTGTTTTGCGACTTCCTCTGCTCAATCTCACTCAGAAGCACTGCTTGTGTTAGCTCTTTAGGTGTCATGTACACGGTCCCGCAGTTATCGTGTAGAAATATATCATCCGTCTCATATGCAACAGGACAGGGGTCCGAATCCTGGTGCCACGCAGTTCCCCATCCGAAAAAATAATACCAATCTTTGTGTCGACGGAACTGCATACTGAGGCCTTGGGTGCGGCCTGATCTCGGTGACCAGAACCTAGAACGAACTAGCTCACCAGAACAGGATTCATCCGCCCTGGTGTAGTAGTTGGACGCAATTTCCGATATCATTATAGCAATTAACTCTCGACCCTCAGTCCCCAGCTGATGCGAAGCACCTGGCGAAGGCGGCGGTCAGACTTGTGACGCAGCGTAGGGTGCTAAGAATCACTGTCTCCGGACAGGCCGCCATTAGAAACTGAATCTGAAAGGATTTAAACTGAATTGCAGACCGAAAGAACTTATCATGAAGGCATATGAAGAGAAATTACTAACATTAGGGGTATTCATGGACTTTTTTAAAGCCTTCGATGGCATTAGCCATCAAATACTAGTTAGAAAGCTGGAACCAATAGTTCTAGAGAAATATTCATAAATATTCTAAAAAGCTATGTGTAGTACCGGTACGAAATTGTTGTAATAAAAAAAAACGTACTACGCATCTTAAATCAGTAACAAGTGGGGCGCCTCGGGGGAGCTCTTCGGCCGCTATTATTTATTATTTACATCAACGATATAACAAACACAGGTCCGCTGGCTAAATATACCATCCATCCCGATGACACTACACTAATATTTACGTCTGACAGCTGTAGTGAACTTGTCGCTTGCGAAAATTCAGCAATTAAAATACTAAATGCATGGTGCCATGTAATCTCTACGACCTAGCTTTACCGCGTGCAAATCAACCTGTTCTATTTGAACCCAAAAATTGTAAGGCTATTTTTTACTCATTGTGTAATTGTTGGCGACTCAGCTGTGGATCCCATGTCCTCATTTAACTGCCTGAGGGTCAATTCTGAAGAACGTTTAACACGGAATAAGTATTTTCCCATGCTTTGTGGTGAACCTGCAGACGTCGTAGGTTCCCTTGTAAAAGTAGGATTTTTTTATGCCCACAGCAATCGAGTTATTAGTGTATAACTCTACTTATTTCCACGCCTAGGACACTGTCACCTAGCCTGCGGCAATACACAGGGGCAGACATTGCTAAACTTTCTTTGCTACAAAAAAGGCTGTACGCGCTATTAGCAAGTCTGCACTATGATGCACATCCTTTAACCTCACACACAAATTAGTAGGGGCAGATATATCAAATCTAATAAAAAAAAAGCGCACGGTAACCGACATAATTAAGGTTAAAATGGAGAGAATCGAGCATGCTCTAAAGAACGCAGGTAGCCTAAAGCGATAAAGAAAAACTAGCCCTATGCAAAAGTCACATGCATGCGTAAAAAGCCAAAGAAGGCGAGGTCATTAACAATATGCTTAAGATATTAAACGTAGCCAACGAGTTTTACATAGACCTAAACACTAGCTATTGTAATCAGGACGCTAAAGAGAAGCGGTAACATACAACAACGAGACATCCCACAATTAACGAAACAGAAAGTAAATAAAGCTCAAGGAGCAATGCATAAGGGAAACGCAGGTGGTGAGGACCAGGTAACATCAGATGTGACCAAGGATAGAGGGGAGATTGTGCTAGAAAACTAGCCACCCTTCATACGCAATGATTTATAAACGCGAGCGTGCCGGAGGCTTAGAAGAACGCGAATGTCATCTTAATGCAAAAAAAGCGGCGTCAAGGACTTGAAAATTGCAGACTCGATCAGCTTCCTGTCCGTTGCCTAAAAGGAATTCGACTCGGGACAATTAGACTTCAAACAACTAAGTGATAAAGCTGGTTTTCAGAAAGGTTCCTCGACTAAAGACAATGTCCACAGTGTTAATCAAGTGATAAAACCTTCATAGCCTTCATAACAATGGCCTTCATAGATTACGAGAAAGCATATGACTCAGTCGAAACCTAAACAGTCATGCAGGCATACGGAATCAGGCTGTAGATTAACGTTATGGAAAAATACAGCATGATATCTATAAAGGCTGCGCAGGCATCGTAGCCATCCATAATTCTGCAATAAAATTCCCATAATGAAGGGAGTCAGGCAGGGAGACGTGATCTCGCCCATGCTATTCACCGCTGTTGACAGGTGGTAAGGAAATGCGTGTACTTAGGGTCGATAGTTACCTCAGATCCGTACTGCGAGAGCGAAATAACTAGAAGAATATGTTTGTGGCGGAGTGCATTTGGCAGGATCTCATATGATAAATGGCAGTTTGCAAATACCGCTCAAGAGAAAAGTACACAACAGCTGTATCTTGCCGGTACCCACCTATGAAGTAGAAACGCAGAAGCTAACGAAAAGGCTTCAGCTTCAATTGAGGACGATCTAGCGTGCTAGGGAAAGGAAAATGATAGGTTTAACTTTAAGAGACAGGCAGAGTTCAGAGTGAGTCACGGATCAAACGTGGGTTAATGGCTTCGTAGTCAAAATCAGAAGAAGAAATAGGCTTGGTTATGGCATGTATTGCTTAGGCAAGACAACCAATGACCGTTGAGCGTATTGGACTGAACTCAAAGAGAGCGAAAGCGTGCCATGGGGCGGCAGAAAGTTAAGTGGGCGGATGAGATTGGGAAGCCTGCAAGGATAAGGTGGCGCGACTGATACAAGAATGGGTTAATTCGAGAGATATAGGAGGTGTCTTTGTGCTGGAGTTCTCTTTCTCAGGGTAATGTTGACGATGATGATGAGGCTTTAACTATAACCTCCTCCGTCCGATCTGATTATTCTCCAGGCGGTTCCTGCGACAACCACCCACCGGTTGTGGCTCCTTACGCTGTTGCCGTACCCTCCTTCTGCCACGGTAACAATCATCCAGATGGTTCCGGTAGTAACCACCGAGAATTTACGCATTCCCCCGCTCTTACCATAGTCTCCTTCTTCCATGCTAGCTACCCTCCCAGTGGTTACCAAGTGTACACGCCCACTGTTTATGCTACTGCTACTACTGCTATACTACTACTACTATTATTACTACTGCTACTGCCAAAACAACTAACTATTTCTGCAGCTACGCGAAACCCAGGAACGGTCGCTAAGCAGCTGCCGCAGTAAAATCAACCGACGCAATCGCTTTCTCTTCACATGGAACATATTACAAGATGAAATGGGCTTTACTGGAATGTAGTGCAACCTTGGGCACAAATAAAATTTTTTTGACTGGAATTCCACTTCCGCAAGTTCGTAGTTATTTAAAAAGAACGATTTAAAAAGGTCAAAACTTATTTAAGCAATCATCCCTTTTAATTTCCATCGCCTAAAATTGTTAACCTTTATAAATGCTTTGGGACATTGCAGACTCCCATAGTCTTTCGAACTCTGATATCAATCAGATTTGTTCTCTGCGCGTAGTGTTTTAGAACCGCAGAGTATGTACAAGGTACAAAGAAGGAATTTATATATTATTACCAACGAAGTTAACTTCTTTATCATCTCTAATTTTTTTACCTTTCTCGCAATGACTTTGTTTAGTTTCTCGCTGAAGATATTTTCAGCATCTCCAATGTTCCGTAGCGTGGCGGCACAGCCTGTCAAGGGCATGTATATGTGTAACAGTAATTGTTTTATAGTCTATTGCAGAAAATGCGTGGTGTGGCCGATTTTTTCTCGTGTAGGTGTCAGTGGTCTCACCTGGCTTGCTAACGCTCAGCCATTCACCATCCACAGGAATTCTTGTGTATTGTTTCCTACAAAGAAATTGTTTTGTTTCAAGGCGGCCGAAATGTTTGCGTAGGTCTTTTTTGTCGGCTCTCGTTTAGTAAAAGAGGGTAAATAGTACATGGAGCAGCATACTTTGCACCCAGTAAGACATGAAACATTCTTTTTAATAGATCAGTCAGGAAAAAAAAGAGGTGAAGAGGAAAAAAAGAGTTTGTTGAACAGTATATTGCAAAAAAAAAGTGATTTCGTCTTATTGGAGAAGATCCGTGTTCTGGCAAATGACATACCAGGATATTCGCTACATATTGTGCATTATGAAGTGCTGCTAAGCCTGCCTTCTTTGTTTACTTGTCTTCCTTTGCACTTTACATTGCTTGAACATGTTGGCTTTCAAATTCCTAAGTTTGCTTCTCAACAGTGCATTTTGTCCAACTATTTGCGAGTCATGTATTTCGCAAAGCAGGCGATATAAGCTCAGTTCATGCCTTTTTATACATAGGATTCTCGATGTGTTTTGTTATTCCCAGGTCAACATATGCTTCTTCAAAAAGATGTGCAAAATGCGCTATTATGACGAAGTAGAACGTTCTTGCCGGCTAGTTGGTGCATTGCAGAAAAGATTAGTACTGCGCGAATGAGCAGGACTGGAGAACGAGGAACACAGAGGACAACACAGGCGCAGACTCGTATTTGTGCTGGCACTATATGCGTTTCAACCAGCACGCAAGGACACGGGACTGACAGGTGGTCACCGAGATAAGGTTCACACACGTCAACACAGCACCGCGCTATGTTTGCGCACACAAAACAGAGCCCAGGGAAGAACAATTGTGATGAAGTAGAACGTACAGGCGCGGCCATAAGTAAACGGAGCACGCTACTGCGTTCGAAGTGAAATCACGCTTTCTCCATTGGTAATGAAGAAGCTTTGTTTGTCTACAAGAAAGCCCACCAACCTCTGCTACCAGCATGCGCGCACCACTGCTGGAAATTTCAATTAATTGACGCGTGAAAAATATTCGAAGACAGTTGCGTGCTCCGTTTACTTTTGTCCGCGCCTGTACTTGCGGGCTAGTTGGTTCATTGCAGTAAAGATTAGTACAGCGTGAATGGGACAGGACAGGAGAACGAAAAACACAGAGGACAACACAGGCGAAGTTGTCCTCTGCGTTCCTCGTTCTCCTGTCCTGTCCCATACGCACAGTACTACTCTTTTCTGCACTAATACATTTTAATTTTAAAAGTTCTTTTAACGCCAGTATTTCGGCAAAATGCATGATGTTGACACCAACTTCCGAATTAGGAAACTGTCCTATTAGCACGAGCCTACCAGCCGTATTGTTCAATAAATATTCCCTGATATTATAATACCCCTCCTCTAGCCTCATGTTAGATGTTCCCTGCTCTTAAAATCTTCCCATGGAAGCATTTTTTGCTTAGGCTAGAAAGCCGTAGAAGCTCTAAATATATTTTCTGCAGGCTGTGCTATGGCCGAGCCAAAGTAGTGCTCTATAAAATATACAATGAAATATTTAAAGCCGAACAGACAGTAACAAAAAAAAAGACACTACGGAGAACTTCTCATTTGTAATGCGATTCGAACCAATCAAGCAAGTTGAAAGAAACCTTAATCAGCCTGAAACAGACAAGCTTCATCAGGGAAAAACGTCCAACGTCGAGCACGTTCGGCAACAGCACGAAAGGTCCGAAGCTGTGCGCTCTTCCAAAGGAAATTGATGCTCGGTTCCAGGAAAGAAGGGGCCAATCTAACAGCGCAATCAGGCTGGATTGCGTTTGCAGAGGTTATCCTGTACCAAAAGGCGTAAGAGGAGATGAGAATGATTCAGGGAAGTGCTCCGCCACTCCGACTCGCTCGCTAATCAGCAGAAAAAGTTTCCGTGGAATGCCAAGCAGCCAGCAGCAATATCAGCCAATAGTAGTCGCATGGCAGAAGTCCGCTCTTTCCAACTTTGCTGCCCATTAGTCGGCAAACTGTTCAGTCTGCTAGAAAAGGCAGCATTCTTCCCTAGGGAGAAATATGAGCCTCCGTAGGGCATGGTATTACTAATCCATACTACTCGAGTGGAGAGTTTGTTTGACTGGTTCCACAGCCAAAAATTTTGTAATTTCCTGTTGTGTCCCCTTATTGCTTTTGTGTGTGTGCGCCCCCTCCTAACGACCACTCGCATTCCCCTCCTAACGACAGTTCGCATCCTCCTCCTAACGACCACTCAATCCCCCTCCTAACGACCGCTTGCCCTTCGTCGCACGCTGTCGCCAGAGGCCCCCCCCCCACGGTGCGCCCCCGCACCCTCCTCCTGTTCTGGGAAGCCACTCCCTTCCGTGGACGCTTCTCCACTCCCTCCTTTCTTCGGGCGGCCAGTTCGGCTCCTGCCTCGGTCGACGCTGGTCGCACCCTCATCGGCTTTAAATAAACGAAGTCTAAAAGTACCGTGTGCGTCTTTCGCTGCATTCAACACAGCGACCGGACACGACAGTGGCGACGAGAAAGTGGATTCGACCCGCGCTACGCAACGCTATTGACAAGCCATGGCTACGCGAGGGTTTCCCAATCAGATACCAGAGTTCAACGGCTCATCGTGGTCATCGTGGGTTGGACGCCTTCAGTTCTACTTTGAAGCTAACAACATCACAGACCCAGCCTTGAAGAGGGCCAACCTGCTGACGCTGTGCGGGGAGCAGACCTACGATACTGTCTGCGCCCTTATTCAGCCAAGCACACCAGCGGCAGTGTCTTACGACGACATCGTAAAAGCGCTGCAAAAGCACTACGACCCAAGGCCATCCGAGGTCTACAGCCGGGCTCGCTTCCAACGACGAGATCAACTGGGAGGAGAAACTGTGAGCGCCTACGTAGCCGCGCTCAAGAAGCTCGCTGCCGACTGCAATTTTGGAACGCTGTCAACAACAGCTACCGGGCAGGAGGGAGACGCAGCTTCTTCTGCTAACACCACCATGCTTCCCTTGGACGTGATGTTACGCGACAGATTTGTGTGCGGACTGAGTGACGAGTCACTGCAGCAGCGCCTGTTCGCTGAGAAGGACCTCACATTCAGCAAAGCTTACGACATCGCCGTTCGAGCGGAGAGCGCCGGTCACCAGCAGAGAGGGATTCGCCGGAACACCGAGCCGGTACACCAGACAAGCAACCAGGTGCGCAAGCCTTCCGTTGTTGTAAAATCGGTCAAAAAGGCACAACGCTGCTGGCGGTGTGACGACCAACACAACCCCCAGGGATGTCGATTCCAGTCAGCCACGTGTAATTTTTGCCACAAGCGAGGGCATATCGAAAGAGCATGCATTACGAAACGGAGACTTGCCAAGATAAAGTCACCTTCCCAGCCTAATCACAGCGTCAACGCCTCAGAGAATACGCCGCTATCTGATCTCCATGGAACAACATCAGCAACACCATCTGTGTTGTACGACCTGAACACCATGAATCTCGGCACGCGACCGAAGATTTTTACAGAAGTAAGCGTACATCACCAGCTGATTAAGTTCGAGGTGGACTCCGGCGCAGCCTGTACTCTGATCAGTGAGGACACGTTCCGAACTTCATGGCCATCTGACGCACCCGCCCTGCAACAAGACGACACGCACCTGCGAACGTGGTCAGGACAGAATCTGCCACTATTGGGCTCTGCCAACGTGCAGGTTAACTACAACGGCCAGACCCATACGCTACCTCTGCTTGTTGTGAAGGGCACAGGATCAAGCCTTCTAGGGAGAAATTGGTTTTCTCCACTAGTCGTGATGAAATGGAGTAAACATCAAAACGCCGATGCGCTAAGCCGTCTGCCACTAGACGCAACTGTTGACGAACCATTTCCACCAGGAGACGTTCTGATGTTCGAAGCACTGCCAGAACCTCCGCTTACAGCAGGCACAGTTGCAGCATCTACGCAGAAGTGCGCAGCTCTCCGGCTAGTTTACACAGCTGTTCAACAAGGCAACGTGCATAAACTCAAAGGGGACAACTTCGACGCTTACCGCAGGCGAGCTACAGAGTTGAGCACCCATCGCGGCTGCATCATATTAGGGTCCCGAGTTGTGATGCCGAGAGAACTACGCGCACAAGCTATGTCTCTCATCCACGCCGGACATCGGGGCATCGTTGCAATGAAAAAGTGTGCCAGAAGCTACATGTGGTGGCCTGGCATTGACAACGACATCGAAACAGTGGTGCGAGAATGCAAGCCTTGCCAGAGCAGCCGGAGCGCCCCGCCGAAAGCTCCTGTCCCAGAATGGGAAAAGCCAGACACACCATGGCACACACTGCACATTGATTTTGCAGGACCAATTGAGGGCTGCACTTTCCTTGTGGTCGTAGATGCCTACACAAAGTGGCTTGAGATAAGGCAAATGGGACAGACGACTTCGGCAGCAGTCATTGACAACCTCCGATCACTATTTGCAACGTTCGGCCTGCCGCGCAAGGTAGTGTCGGACAACGGAACGCCGTTTGTGTCTGCGGAGATCCTCAAGTTTTATCGCGACAACGGGATCTCATCAGTTACATCGGCCCCCTACCACCCAGCGACAAACGGACAAGCCGAGCGCTACGTAGCCGAGCTAAAACGCGCCCTTGAAAGAGATCAGACAGGCTCGCTGCAGCGCCGCCTTGCGCGCTTTCTCTTCAAGCAGCACACGACGGTTCAGAGCACAACAGGCGAGACCCCCTCGAAAATGATGTTCGAGCGTGAAATGCGAACCCAGCTCACAGCCATCCTCCCCGAGCCAAAGGCAGAGACGTTCCGGGAAGAAAAAGCAATTCCGCGCTGCGGCACGCTTAATGAGGGGCAGCGCGTCCTCGCCCGACAGTTTCTGAAAAAGCCACGCTGGGAGGAAGCTACAATTGTCAGACGCATCGGCCTGCGCTCTTGGCTCGTCAACATACATGGCACAGTAGCACGCCGACATCTCAACCAGCTGCGTAGATTTACGACGCCGTCTGAGAGCTGTCCGCCAGCGGAGAGAACACGTGCACCATTTTCCCACATAGCCTGGCACCTCTTCCCGGAAGAAGAGACTTCGCCCAGGACAGACCTAGGAGACACAGCGAACAACAGCCAGCCTACAAGTGTTTCTCCCCCGAGCGCACAAAGCCAGCGCGCCTCCACGCGTGAGCGCCGACCCCCTGCACGATACCAGGCAACTTTCTAAGGGGGAAGGAAGTGTTGTGTCCCCTTATTGCTTTTGTGTGTGTGCGCCCCCTCCTAACGACCACTCGCATTCCCCTCCTAACGACAGTTCGCATCCTCCTCCTAACGACCACTCAATCCCCCTCCTAACGACCGCTTGCCCTTCGTCGCACGCTGTCGCCAGAGGCCCCCCCCCCCCACGGTGCGCCCCCGCACCCTCCTCCTGTTCTGGGAAGCCACTCCCTTCCGTGGACGCTTCTCCACTCCCTCCTTTCTTCGGGCGGCCAGTTCGGCTCCTGCCTCGGTCGACGCTGGTCGCACCCTCATCGGCTTTAAATAAACGAAGTCTAAAAGTACCGTGTGCGTCTTTCGCTGCATTCAACACAGCGACCGGACACGACATTTCCTTTTTCTGCGCTTAAGTTCAATAAATGCTCAGCAATATTCGACGTTAGAAACACGTCAAGTTAGTCAGCTGCGTAGAGCGTACGTTTTCAATTTCGCTTATTTTTACAGAAGTAGCTAGAATAGGTCTATTTAGCGGTAAAACACTGAGACCAACATTTGAAGCCGCCAACAATAATACGGCGAGCGGTCTTAAAGCGAGGCCACCCAGTGTCGTCGTGTAACTGAAGCTCGTTGTTGTGATAGTTTTAGTTTTTTTTTTGGCTTCTCTTGACGCTGATCCTACTGGGCACCAAGCCAAACAAGCATCATGCCAAGAAAGAGAGAACAAGAAGACAAGAAAGCAGTAGATGCCCATTTTAGTTTTGGGATTCCGCCCTGAGCCGTCGTGTAACTGAAGCCCGTTGTAGGTTTTGACAACGCTTCCAGCCAATGCAAATCGATCTAAGCCAATAAAATGCAGTACAAGCGGTCAACCGTCGACAAGAGAAGTGAAAGAACAGAATATCAAAGGGGAGAATGTGGAGAGACGCTGTCGTTAACACATTTGGCAATCGTCGAATCTTTTAACTAGAGCTTAGCGTTTTTATTTTCGGCATGTGCGCCCGCCTCCTGTCTTTCGCGTTTTTTTAGTGGTTCTCCTCAAAAATGTATACCAGCTGGCCCAGATTTAGACCCCATGCAAAGCCATAGCCTTCCGCATCCAGCAGTTTCTTGTTACCGAGTATCTACAGTAACAACTGCGCAATAAAACTGCATATACGTGAGTGTATTACTCAAAACACGACCGTTCAATTTGCAATGTCAGTGAAATTCAGTATTGAGGATAGAAAGGAAGAGCCCATTGATTTTCTGATTCATGGACTGGGCCCTTTGGCTGTCACAAAGCTAACAAAACAGACAAGTTGCTAAGATATCAGTATAAAAACTCAAAACATTTGTTTCGAGGACGTACAATAGCTACTTCGTCGTTTGGTTGTGCATTTTCGAAAACAAGTTGAAGCAATCTGTTTTTAAGCTGGTGCGAACCACGTAGGTAGTCACATGCCCTCCAGTGGGCTCGGCAAAGCTTGCTAGGTGGGCTGAAGCTTTTGACGCAGACTCTCGTGTCACGGTGGAATTCACCAGTCGTCAACATTCTATTTATCTGACATAAATTTACACGAAATAAAAATATGCTTGAGGCGACTGGTGAAGTCGGGCATGTCACGTGGGACGTCAAACCAAGCCCTTTTCTTCGCACACTTTTTCGCAGTCAAACTATTACAGCTCTGCCACCCATTATAAATTCGTACAGCCTATTTTGCTGCCAGCACGCCTGTGCTCAATGCATGGTCGCCTTACTTGAGTGCGACTCTCCACTGAAGTATTCGAGTTATTCCTCAGTTGAAAGTTGATTAAAGTTCGATCCCGTCCGCGGCAAATTTCGATGGAGGCGAAATTGGAAAGGCCCGCGTACAGTGCGATGTCAGTGCACGTTAAAGAATCCCAGGTGTGCCACATTTCCGGAGCCCTCCACTACGGCGTCTTTCATAGCCTGAATTGCTCTGAGACTTTAAACCCCATTAAACCATAAACCAAACCTATCGTCGTTCAAAGGCGCCTGACCTTGCAGTTAAGAAAATATTTCTTTCAACTTCAGTTCGGCTGATTTTTCAGAATTCAGAACAATTCAAGCAGTTGAATGTATGAAGCCTGAAGTTAAAGCTTACCAAATTTTTTTTGCGCCTGTATCTAAAAGTGTGATATATTCGCCGATTAAGCAGCGGCAATGATCGGGCTTCATGCTAAGTCGGAGAAGTGCGCTGAAGTTCTGTAAAGAAACTTGGGTGCGGCATCAGATGGCGCTAAACATCACTCCGCGGGCTCTGCTTTCGGTGACGTTGGCTTTCTTTATTCCAGCAAGCGTTTCCGCGTTCGAAGTATACCGCTGCTTTAAACAACGTCATCATGCCACCTCTCCTCCCCACACCCCGCACTCTGCACTGCGGAGGAGCCTGAATGCCACTGCTGCTCTATTCTGCGATTACGCCACAACCTAAAATGGTAGCACAAAATATTTTCGCACCAATTAACTGCAAGTTGTACACGCTCTAACACCCTAAGCTCATCAAATTCTATAACATCTTGAGTAGCCCTCTTATGTGTTGCAGCCAGTAATTATTAAACTCAAGGGGCTACGGGCACTCGCTTGTTTAACTTTCTGACGCAATTCCAAAGGGCTTCGTAGTAATAGCATACGCACACGAGCAAACGCACTATACAAATAATATAAAAAAACATAAATAGCGGTGACTGCCGCAATTAAGTAACTTTGCGGACTGCAGCTGCACAGGCATAGTGGCAGGCGCAAGCTGCTCAGCAAGCATTGCGAGCAAACCGCCGGCGTACGGCAGTCCGGCATACGTCTACGATACCATGTCTCCACTATGCTAAAACTGGTCATGTTTCTAGCGTTCTGTGCGGCGGACCTGAAATGAGAGAATGCGGTGGCGGTGCCAACGAAAAAACTCTATTGAATCAGCTACGTGAGTGATTATCCTCACTTCGGTTTTTAACCCTCTCGCAACATTTGTCATGCTACTGTGTGTACATTCGCATAAAGAGCAATAAGAATCAGCAATTTCGTGAGTCAAAGCCTATGGACGAGGTGACAACCGCGTCAAGACGTCAAACGCAGCGGGCTATGAGAAAGCCGACGCAATGGGTCATGCGATACGAGGCTTGCACAACTGCATTGTTTACAGTTTTGGGCCAGGGGTGCAAACAAGTTCACGGTACAGACAACAGCACGCCCTAGTCAGCCACTGCCAAGCTTTCTCTTAGCACCAGCGGAGATAGAAACTACGTGGTGATCAAATGAGGTGGTGCGCAATCGTTGAGGGTTCTTCGGAATGCGTCAACATTCGAAGTGTCAAGCGGACAGGTTCAACGTGTACTACAGAATACTTATCTGATGCACGCCAGGCAGTCATGTTTTGCCACTTAGGTAATAGAGTTTCGGCGTGCTCGGTTAAAAGTGGAGGGGAAGCCGGTTTCAGCCGGCCAAATTAAAGTAAAAAAACGGTCGGCTTCCAAACCTTCAAGTTGCCGGCGCTGCGCTCCTAGGAGTCGGACCAGAGAGCTGGAAGCCTCCTTAGGCGCCTTAATGAAGGCATAAATGACAGATCGGCGGAGATGCCCCGAATTTAACTCCGATATCATAGGGCAAGAACAAGCTCCTCAGTGTAAGAAACTATGCAGGACAAATGTTCAACTGAGCGTAATTTTATTTCCGCACAGCAACTATGCAAGACAGGACTGACTTTCTTTCTGGAACTTCCTCTCTTAGTAATCACACAGTTTATAATCGAAGCAGGACTTCAATTCAATCCAGGCCTGCTCGCTTCACTGAAAGGAAAAGAGTGGTATCTTGACTCGTGGTACTTTGTGTTTATACGCGACGTCCTTGCAGATTCGTACACGACTGTAAAGAAACCGGGAATCTCTGCGTAGAGAATGTACCGCTACACCAGCTGCTAAAATTTGTGGCGATCCATTGCTTCAACGTTTACATGTCAGGATGACTCTGATATTCTTACTTTGCTGTAAGTTTCATTTTTCCACGCTTAAAAGCGGGGTTCTAACTTGGTTTATACGTTCGCCTACGCGGCTCTTTCATTGAAAGCATCTTTGTATTTGAAGGGGGAGGCTCCCGTTTCCGCCGCTTTAAATAAAAGAGAAAAACAAAATTTTATTATTCTATTTTATATTCCGTTGAAGTAGAGGTATATGCTAAACCTCGCCTTGACCTATATTTCAATTTTCGAGACATGGGAGCGGCCCCCCCTCTCTTATGGTTTCGTCAGAAGCGGTTCGTTCCCAAGACACCGTTGTCGTATATTCTGCTTGGATCTCAGTACGCAGAACAACTATATGTTTCCATTCACTCCGACTTCTCTGCTATATCGCTCGAGCTGAAGATTCCACATCCGCATTTGTGGTTGTTATTCTCTCTTCCTGTCCCCCCATTCCGTGCGGTTCTTACCATGTTGTTTTTCTAAACGTGGCAGCGTCTGTGTTTTCACTAGCTAAGCAACTTTTTTGCCTTTCTATTACTGCATTCGTTCTCTCCCTGGTTTCAAAGGAAGACGTGATTTATCGTTGCTCTAAGTCGTAGAATTCGGTCTCCGTTTTGCGAGCTTCGGGAAATGCGCTTGCATGTCATCTCTACTTTCCTTTTTCAGTTATTTTGCTTTCATTTCGGTTGCCGTACGCGTTCAAAAAGAAATCCATTTATTTAAAAAGATTTCGGCTTCGCTCTCACTTGCAGTTTGTTGTGGTAGCGACTGTGGCGGCTTTGTTCAAGAAACATCCGCTAGGCGGGCAATTTGGAAGCATGTATGCTACTCCCAGTAATTTCTTGAATTGTTAGAGACCGAAAACCATACTTATGTATTTTTTTCCTTTCCAATCATACAAGATACGTCTCGCAAGCGTGTTAACCAGAACCCATGTAACATCAAAACTGTTTTATTGCCGGTCACAAATGCTTAATTATTATATATCCTTACCTAATCGATTGGTAAGAATGATTTCAAAACGCGCTAAATAAACGTGCAGGACGCTGACGTAACTGTCGCCCACGTAAATATTGCTGAATAGCAAGCAGCAAGCTACCTGCTCTTTGGCATGAATTTGCTAGCGTTGCTCTTGTAAGCGGTTGTCTTAAAGCAGACGATATGTTTTACTCACGAGGCCCCTAGTGTTACGTTGCGACCGCATCGCATTTGCAAGAAACCGTGCATTCATTTTAATAGTTCAGATCCAGGCCGTACGACAACCTCAAATAAAAAGAATGGCAGCAAAACATGACATTTTTTCATCACATATCTCTTAACAAGAATTAGAAGATAAAAAGCGTTCAGAAGTTCATGTTCGTCTATTTGCGTACACCTGGCAGTTTTGCAAGACACAACAAAATAAGCACGGAGCACAAGTCTGAAGAAGGGGTCATGTATTCAGGAGTCAGGCTTCACTGTGAGGTTCAAGGAGGCGAGACTGTGAAATGGCGGATATGCAGGAAGGTGAACAAAGAAGGTTTCATATACTGGTATTTAATAGTAAAGGGTAGGGCGGAGAGAAAAACCTGGAGGAGAGAAAAACCTGTAAGTGAATGAAATACTCATTAAACGCTCGTGCAGTCCTGATTAGGATGGCTTCCAGGCTTGGTTAATGGCATCCAACCGGCTAACCTGGGCGCGGGTAGACTGTAATCCAGAATGAGGCGAGGAGATCCAAGCGGCAGGTGCACAACGCACGCGTTTGTTCCTCGGAAAAACCACCAGCACGAAAGTTGCTCATGATAACCGATGCGGGTGAATGGTGACGTGTTTGCTCTGCCTTTAAATACTCGGAAGCTGGGTCCAGCCGGGCAGCGAAGCAGCTGGAAAGGCGCTTTCACTGTCGACATCCGGCGTCCCCGACCACGTGTACAGCTCGTGCTATTACCAATGCCTTGAAATGCCCCTCAGGGTAGCATGCTGATACGACTGCATGGCGCGGATTTTGCGAGCCTGAGCAGTGGTAGATTAAGCCTCCAAAGGTGATGTGGCAAGTCACTCGTGCTTGCGGAGGGCCATGAATGTAGCCGAGGACATGCTTCATGCTCTGAACGCTAGACGTATGCGGGAGGCGAGAGCCTCAAACGTGCAGTGTGTTGACCTGAGAACAAGCGCAATCGGGCCGCTTCCCGTAAGTGCGCTGCGTGAAAAGATATTCAAGTGAAGGTAAACACATTTCTAGAACTATAAAGCATTCGAATTTACCCTCCCAATCAGAAACAATCGCCGTCATCTCATGCGTGGCTGTAGAATTGAAAGCAAATGCAACAGTTGCGAAAGTACAAAGGGAATAAGGTGGCACTGATCATCCCCTTTGTCAGGTGTCTATTCGGCATTTTTTTTTAATCAATGTTTCTTGCTTTTCAGCAAAAATTTGATGCCACTATAGAGTGCATTGTTCCGTGTATGCTTTATTTTTGTTTCATTTCAATACATCCTTGATCGCAGCACATTTACACAGACGTAGTGGAAGAAAGAAAATCAGCCCATATAAAAAGAATCACAACTTTGCACTTCAAATGCACTGCCGGTCATACGCTGGGAACTAACATTATAGGTCCAAACAGTCACCAAATCTCGACTTTTCTTTCGAACCCACCCCTTTGCCCCCCCCCCCCCCCCCCTACACTGTGCGACTGTCCTCGACGGCGCGCGGTATTTATTTGGACGTCTTCGTCTCGTTAAGGTTCTTTTCATTGGATCCTTTCCCTTTTGTTGCTGCTCAGGTGTGCACCCAGAGACCGCTTATTCAGCCTTTATTTTATTAACTCAAGTTTATCTCCCTACGTACACTCTCTAGGGTGTGATAAGCAACGAAATACGTCCGCTAAGGTTTCATTTCAACCCATCTCAAAATAACCTGGTGCACATTTGGAGGTCGCCAAAATAAAAATCACTACTACCTTCCTTTTTCCCCGAGGGTACCCTGTCGTGAATGAGACATTTAAAGCACTTATTTAATGATCTGACCAGACACGTGTTAAAACTGTCACCCGTTAAAACTGATAGCTCAAGTTTCGACTAAAATCTCGCAAATTGAACTGTCGATTCAGCAGCAAAGGGCACCGCTCTAATTCTCTCTGTTGTGCGCCATCAGCAGCTGCCGAAAGAACCGGAACTATAATAACGCCAGGATTCACGGCAGCAGATGGGCCGCTGGTGAAAGTCGACTCCCTTGCAAGCTCTAAGTCAATCAATCAATCAATCAATCAATCAATCAATAAATCAATCAATCAATCAATCAATCAATCAATCAATCAATCAATCATTTATGCAGACATGAACTTGTATGCACAGTACATGCCCACGAGATGAGACAAAAGGAAGAAGCTGCTGGCACTCTTCCTGACGAGGCCTCACCCCGGGTCACACATCAAAGACAGAAGGGTGATCAGATTAATTAAAACTGAACAAACTCATTAGTTCAATTTTCACAGTAGTTGAAAGCTAATCAAACCACATGGCATTACAAAGAGAAGGGAAAAGACCAGTAACGCTGCAATTCGCAACACAAAAGAAAATATGCCAGGAATAAGGCTATCACTTTAAACACTGCATATCACATTTGCAATTTTGTCCGCTCCTTTCTTCTAATATTTTATAAGTCAGAGTCACCTTACTCGATCTGTTCGAAGCATTTCGTCACAAAATTTATCTGCCCTTTTTATTCCCACATGAAAGCTTTGTACACAATCAATGTCTCAAAATAACTATGCGCAACGCAAAATGCGGCGATCGTATTGCAACTGAGATGCCTCTGCGTGTTCATAAGAGCCGGAGAGTAGTCATTAGTTTGTGGTCAAACAAATTCCTCGCCGGTTTCAGCCACGTCATATTAACACGTCTCCCCCGCACGTTTCTACCCGCCTCCAGAAAATAAAAATAACAGAAAACACGAAAGTTTGGTGAAGCCCCTGGCGCGCTAATGATCAAGCGTTGGGGAGAACACAGGTCCCATGACCATCATATGTTGACTAATGGCTGGATAACAGCAGATATTCCGACACTGTGCTAGGGCTGCCCCTGCCCTCCGCCGAGATGCGGTTCATTATTCATATGGCTCGTGACAGTTCTCACATGGGTTCTAATGGCTTTGCTTTCAGACAAATGACTTTTTCTGGAATCACTTCTCCTTCCGTCTGAGTGCACTAGACTGATGTTTGCTGAGGTTTCGTATGCTTGAAATTTAGTTTTCCAGACGCCTCCTATGAGACATGAAGTTTAATTCGGATCGTCGCTAAACTTTCCTTTACAGTGACCAAGACATCTGCCAGTGAACGAGATGCAATATGGCGGAGTGACGCGTGCGTACTTCACGGAGTCTCACCGCCTACAAGCTTCGAACGCTGCAGCCTTTATATTTCCCATTGACTTGTGGAATATCGCGATGTGGATGAGCCTGCGTCGCTTGATGTCTTTGCGGAGGCCTTGGCTGTTTTCTTCTCAGAGTAACTCGGCATGCGTAGCAATTGTGATATGTACGTTGCGTCTCTGTTTTGCACACCAATGCACATATAAAAACCTACTCAAGACAGCTATTAGTGCTCTGAATATATCGGCGGAGCTGAAACTCTCTGTGAAGTGGTTTCTAATATTGCCTACAGCCGCTCCTCATCATAGTTCGCGTGCTGGCGGAGATATGTCGTATGGGCGGCAGAGTGAAACCCCTGACAAGGAAAAATAGGTAATATTTTGCTCTTTCGCAGTTTCGCAAAACATACCAGAAGACTCGGATTTCACGTTAAAGAATAGAAGCGTAGCAAAATTGTTTTCTATCGGCCTGATTACACATAATCACCAGAAAAAAACACATGCAGAAAGTAATACCGACCAAACAGAAAACATTTTTAATGTAAATACATCTAATAAAGCAGAAAATTTGCAGTCATCTGCAAACACACATTCAGATTTGTGCCCTTCATACACCTTCAATCAACTCACGGAGTAAAATTTTCCAGCTTTCATAGAGTTCAAGAAATTCCCACAGACCAAAAAGCAACTACAAAAGGGTGGAAATTTGGGCTGGTTGGTGCATGATCTTAGGATAAAAAACAGCGCAAACGGGGACGAAACAGAGAGAGGGACACGACGCGTCGTGTCCCTCTCTCTGCTTCGTCCCCGTTTGCGCTGTTTTTTATCCTAAGAAGCAACTACAACTTTTTCTCAAGTATAAATGCAGCAGTTAATTCCTCAGCGATTTCTTCCAGGATTTGGAGCGCGTTACGTAGAACTCCTAATTGGTTACTTTTTTTCGAGAGCTGCTCTGATTTGACCTAGGTAGCGTAGACGCTTGCAAATCCACACGAAACGCATATTTATCATCTGGGAAAAGTAAGTTTCCAGCACACCTTAAAGCAGACCAAAAATATCCCCGAAGTAAACATTTTAAACTACTCTGTTTCGCTCTACTCGTAAAAGAGCGAAACAGAAGCACTCTGTTTCGCTCTTTTACGTTAACTTTTTATACGTTTCGCAAATACGGGAAACCCTTCGTTCATAGCTGTGCCTGAATATAATAAGCAACAAAATAGTGGATATTTTCTCTTCTCAGACAAGAATGATGCATGGGCAACAATAAATCGCGAAAGCATTCCTTTCGTGTTCCTCCCCTCGTTTTCGTGGGATGTTTCCTCCGAACGGAGCTCCTGGTAGCACAGTGCGGTACACCAATAATGAGCAGAATACTAGGAACATCGGGGCTATGAGAACTGTCACCTATTTATCAAATCCTGACATGTTTTGGAAAGCACGAAGACAATTTCCTTCTCTCCATACTGAGACTATAGTAGGTGTCCAGCATCCGTTCTCTGAACTCATTTTACTCGTATTTATGTTCTGAACATTGACAGAACCCGGTCCGTCCGTATCTATGGAAACCCCAGAGCATATTGGATTTCTGCGATCGCCTCCGAGACTGGCAGCTGGAAATCATTGCACTGGACATAATTCCGTATTTCTGTCTCTTGTTTAGAAACAACACAAAGGTCGCTTTTAGCAACAGCATTTCGGCTCTAGCATTTGTCCCGAAACATCGAGGTCTAGCATCAAAAAGTTTAGAGCTTCACATTTTTGAATTGATGAGATGGTTCAGTTTTCCTTATGTTCCTTTAAAGTTGGAGCGGCTTCCTTTTTCATCTTGTCCAGCAAATTTGAAAGGAAGCTGAGGACTGCTCCATTAAATTTTTCTTCCCAGTTAAAATGGATTTATTGCTAACTCTGGCTATGTTATAGTTTGCCAGATAGGAAAAACGCTAATTTCGTGCAGATAAATTGATTGAAAGTTTTTTGTGTGCTTTATTCAAACTTATGACGTCAGCACTGGAAAGGACTCCGTGATTACTATTCCGAAATAAATGATGGTGTAACCTAGACTCTGGAATCCGCGAAGAAATCTGTGGACACATCGTACTTCGCTCGGAAAAAAAAAACTGCTGGTGGTGGACACACCTGCGTTTATTTTTCTGACCTTTTATAGCTAATGAAGACTCCATAGTTGATGAAAATAGCGTTTTATTATTATACCGGAGTAATTTCTCGACACCAGCCAATTTCAATCAGCCTTCCGTGTCCCGTTAAGCAGCAACCTTATTTACTTCGAACCTTTTTTTTCAACATTAGCCTCATTCTCGTTGTTTCAGATTCCCAGATGATTTCTTGCTATCTTCTAAGATATATAATGCTGGATCGTCAAATTATTTCATTCTGCTTTTAACTTCCAGTTCACAAGTATTATATTGGTACTCCATCCTACTGCTATGCTCCATTTGCTTTCGTTACCACCAAAACTTCAAGCTTTAAAAAGGTTGCGACGCTACCCTCCTAGAAATTTGGAGGGTTATTTTTGCGGTATAGCAGAACACCTCTAAAGGAACACTGTTGACAACGTTCAGGGCGGGTAATATAATAGATTTTCTCTAACAACAAAGACACTTTATTCGGTGATAACGGAGCTTTATTAGCCTGGAAACGTCAGAAAATTAAATCTTGTGTCGTCGTCACGGGCCGCTTTAAAAGTATCCTGTGTTCGTCAGCCAATTTTTTGGACGCGAGACCCAGATGCTAAACTACTGAGCCATTCACCTTAAAGCAGAGTCCTTTTCGCTGTAGGCGCCACTACAATGTACCGAGAGGCTTGAAAAGCAATGTTCTCAACAGTAAATTATTTTGCTGTCCGTAAAAAGACATAGAATAACAATAATTGGATGGAGTTGACCTCAATGCCTCCTTCAATTTGTCTGAAGAGCTCGCGCAGGCAACAAAGACATCGTCTTCCTGCTGATGTTTATTTCCGTATAAACTAGTTTGACGACAACCACCTCAAAAAGCGTGAGCAGCGCCTTTTGAAAAATGACATACTCATTTTTCCGGATTTTGCTCTTTACGGTTCTCTACTCGCGCAGTGAATATTTTGGTAGTATTATTTTCCTCCAGTTGTGTCCATTCTGCTGCAGGGTAACATCATCCCCAGTAGTTACAAACAGGCTACTGCAGTTCTGAGGTGCCCGCTAGTACTATGCAGTCATTTCAACCGAGACGAGAGATAGGCGTTTCGTATGCGGCGACATAGCGTCGACGACACGTCTCCTCCACTGACAGAGGAGCGTTTCTTTTAAGTTACTCCTCTGAAGGAATAATGATCAAAATCTGAATTAGAAGCCTCCGAAGTGAACTCAAAACCAGGCAGCTCTTCAACGTATCTGTGCCCTATATTACATTCGTGACCATTTCCGCCGCAGTGATCCAGCACCGACAGATTTCTGTTTCTAGTCTGGTACACTACCGTTGCCAACACTCAACGTGATGGTCCCAGTAAAACAATTATGATGTTGTTCTTCGGTTTGTTTTGTTCACTCTTGTTCTTTCCTTCTTCACTCGTTGTTGCTTGTAGTTTCTTCTTTCTTCTTAGTAGGTCCCGTTTCCCTGCTTCGCCCAATGAACCTCTCGATTCCGCCGGATTAACTGAGAACACTTATTTAATTAACACTTGATTGCAATAAAAAGGTACAGTACAGTTATAATGATGACAGCAGCATTGAAAAGAATAACCGAGCTGGGCCGCCCCTGGACTTAAGACAATCCGTCGTCCTAAGCGAGCATGCGGGAGGAAGTCCGTCTCCTACCCAGCTCCGACCTCAACTGCCGCCCGCTCAGAGCTCGCGGCCGTGGCTGGGCTTCCACAAAAACCATGTCTTCGTTCAGCGCTCTCATATTACCGAGGACGCTTTCCCCCGGTTTCGGGGAATCCATGTACAGCGGACGGGGCTGGGCGCCAGCGCGTCTGGCTCTTGGTCCGTCCCCGCGGAGAAGCGCAAATTTACGACCAGTGGCTGCGACATACGGCAAAGAAAAACAACGCAAACCCAGGCACCTAACAGATGTGCGAGGTGTGGTCTGTCGAAGGCGTCCGGAGCCCCGCACATGCGCGAAGCGGCGCCGTCTACGGGGACACACGACGCCTTACATGTCGGTGCTAGAACGAGACCCAACTAAACCAGTTGCACACTCAATGCTCACTCCACGCAAAGTGCGAGTTCACCCGCGGAAACAAACATCTCAAATGCGGGTGATGAACGCGCGGTCCGTCCAGGGGGCCCGCTCCGCACGACAAACAAGAGACAAACAAAAGGTCCGCCCCCGAAGGCCCGCGGCACCCCGCCGACACGGCTCGGGGGTACCGCTGTACGAAACAGAACTCGAAACAGCATACAAAAGGCAAAAGTTTCCTCCCCGCCCGGGACGCCCGGCATCCCGGCGAAGCGGCTCGGGGCGTAACTGTATAAAAAAAACACAAGCAAAAGAAACGCGTACAAGCGGGTGCAAGCGACGACCTTACACGCCCCTTCTAAGATCGTTGCAACAACCTCACTCGTTGTTGCACACGATATGTAACATAATTAAAGGTCGTCGTCAGCACTACCCCAATGCTCAGAATGCAACTGTTTCAAAAAAAACTATGCGGTGCCGTGTTACGTGATACAAAAAGGTAGTCGCCACATGCAAGGCATATACCATGGCACCGTGCAGATGCATCTTACATGACAACAACCACTGAAGTGGTCCCTATACCAGCCCTCGGAAACCACAGGTGGCGATGGCGGCTCTTGTTTTTGGTTCCAGTCACCACAGGCAAAGCATCTGCCAGGCTTTGGTCCAATCGCTGCGCCTCGCAGGATACCCGATTCTGTGGCGGTCTCGTTTCCTCGGCGAGCGTCTCGTTTACCGCTACGCGTACCTCATCTGTACTCAGATCTGTCTCGATGTTCTCCGACGACGGAGACTCTTCGACCTGCCAGCTGCCTGCATCTAAGGTGTTCGCCACCTTGCTTCTATTGTCGGGCATTCTGCAAGCGCTGCTTCGTGTCCGTTCAAGCAGGTGCCAAGCCCCTTTGGAGAGCAAGCAGTCTGCGTCTTTCGACGCCAGCTCCTTCGTTACGGCACATAGCAGCTGTGCAGCTCCTCTCACCTGCCGACTGTCACCTGCTGTTAAGACAAGTGGTACCCGAGCTAGTTTTGCTACTACTTTAGCACCAAACGCGGCAACAAGTGTGATGTTGCCAACATCCTCCGTCAGGTTGCTAGGTATAGCGCCCTCTTTTATCACTGTGATTTCGGCGCCCGTGTCGATTAGCGCTCTCACGACCACGTCGCCGCATTTCAAGTCAACGTACTTTGGCGAATTTAGTTCTTCTGTCCTGGGTGTCTCCGCACCGGACTGAACATCAACCTTAGCTCTCTGCTCGGCAATATCCGTAGCTCCGCCGCTACAGGTGCCAGCAACGTTATAATCAGCCTGCGCTACCCTGTTCACGCTTTTCTGCTGCGTACTGCCAGCTCCCTGGTTGATAGGACATGACCGCGCAAAATGTGGGCCGTTGCAAATGAAGCATGCCAAGGGTTTCGAAGCAGGCGACTTTTCTCGGGAAGCTGGGGCGGAATTTTGCGGACACGATGGTTTGTGGACCCCGGAGGGGCTTTCGGCAGCGAATGTTTGCCTCTTTCCCGATCCTTTTCCCTCACAGTCCTCGAACGCCTCCACTAGCTTCGCTACTTCGTGAGGCTTAACCCAGCTGTCTCCTTCCTCTCTCTTGACATATTTGTAGGCCTCGGTGCTTAGCGTCTGCTTCATTTGGTCTGCCACATTCAGCGCAGTGAGGTCCTCGATCGTTTTGATTCCCCGTGCCGACATGTAAAAAGCATAGTAGCTCTCAATTCTCGACGCGAAGTGTTGCCAGGTCTCGTGTGGCGCCGGCACGGCGTTGCGGAACTGCCTGAGGTAGTCACCTGGGGACAGACGGAGCTCGGACAAAATTGTCTTTTTGACCTGATCGTAGCTGTCGAGCTCTTCGGTAGAGAGCTTGGAGAATAGGTGTGGGATCCGCCCACTTACAAGAGGCAAAAGTAAATGGCTTTTAACCTCGTCCGGCACCTTATAGGAGCGAAAAATGCCCTCGATCCCCTCAAGCCATACCGGCACTTCTGGATCTTTTGGAATCTGGGTCAGCAAACTCTTTAGACGCTTAGCAAAATATGCAAGCGTCTCTTCGCGCGTTTGCCGCCCGCCCGCTTGCGAGCCCTGTGCTGAACCGGTTTGCAGCTCCAACTGCCGGGTTCTCTCTCGCTCGATAAGCAGCGTAGTTTTCCTCAACTCCAATTCCATCTCCATCTCCAGCCGCCGCATGGCCACATCTGAATCTGATGAATTACCTGCCCCCTTCGCTACTCCCATCACACTTTCTGTCCCCGTCAGTTGATCTATGCTAGAGTCCGTGGCGTTACTCCCACTTTCATCCGTATTCATTTTTGCCACCACTGCGCCGCTACGTAGGATCATACAAAAGACTGTGGCTGGCCTTAACGCCTCAACTCCGCGTCAGTGGGTTCCGAGGACCAGCAGAAGGACCACTCACCTTCCTACAGGAATTGCATGCCCTGTCGTCCCCGAAACACCCGCGTCTGTTGATCTTGCGTCTCTCCCTCCGGTCGAGTTTAGGCACAGTCTCCGTCCCTTGCCGCCCGTAGCTCTCGCTGCTTTCCGCTGTCGCTCTCGATGTGAGGCACCGCGAACGCGAAAGCACACCGCTAGTCCGTCAGCGGCCGATGTGCCTCTTGTGGTTTAATGGCACCGCTGGCTCAATCCGTTGTCCGTCGAGCCGGAACTCAGCGGCTGCTGTCACGCTAGTCCGTCAGCGCTAATGTGTCGGTCCGTCGACACACACTCAGAGCCGGTTGTTCCGTCCGTCGACCGCTGCGCTGGGAGTCGACGGCTGCTGCGTCGTCAGTCACTCAGCGCTGATCTGTTTTTCCCTTGAATCTTGAAGCGCTCAGTACCGCTGGCTCGGTCCGTTGGCCGCAGTGCTGGACGCCTCTTGTTGCTGCGTCGCTAGTAGTTCAGCAGTCCATATGCCGGTCCGTCGGCACGGCAAGCACAGCTGGCTCGGTCCATTGGCCACTATGCTGTGATAATTCTTCAGCTGCTGTCCTCTTTCCGGCGGAGACGTTTCTCAGGCACGGTCCGTCGGCCCGATCGTCTTCGTCCTCGAAAGGCCTGATGTTCGCCGAAGTCTGACAGGAAACGGCGATCCTGTCGCAGGCTGCGCCAGTAAAACAATTATGATGTTGTTCTTCGGTTTGTTTTGTTCACTCTTGTTCTTTCCTTCTTCACTCGTTGTTGCTTGTAGTTTCTTCTTTCTTCTTAGTAGGTCCCGTTTCCCTGCTTCGCCCAATGAACCTCTCGATTCCGCCGGATTAACTGAGAACACTTATTTAATTAACACTTGATTGCAATAAAAAGGTACAGTACAGTTATAATGATGACAGCAGCATTGAAAAGAATAACCGAGCTGGGCCGCCCCTGGACTTAAGACAATCCGTCGTCCTAAGCGAGCATGCGGGAGGAAGTCCGTCTCCTACCCAGCTCCGACCTCAACTGCCGCCCGCTCAGAGCTCGCGGCCGTGGCTGGGCTTCCACAAAAACCATGTCTTCGTTCAGCGCTCTCATATTACCGAGGACGCTTTCCCCCGGTTTCGGGGAATCCATGTACAGCGGACGGGGCTGGGCGCCAGCGCGTCTGGCTCTTGGTCCGTCCCCGCGGAGAAGCGCAAATTTACGACCAGTGGCTGCGACATACGGCAAAGAAAAACAACGCAAACCCAGGCACCTAACAGATGTGCGAGGTGTGGTCTGTCGAAGGCGTCCGGAGCCCCGCACATGCGCGAAGCGGCGCCGTCTACGGGGACACACGACGCCTTACATGTCGGTGCTAGAACGAGACCCAACTAAACCAGTTGCACACTCAATGCTCACTCCACGCAAAGTGCGAGTTCACCCGCGGAAACAAACATCTCAAATGCGGGTGATGAACGCGCGGTCCGTCCAGGGGGCCCGCTCCGCACGACAAACAAGAGACAAACAAAAGGTCCGCCCCCGAAGGCCCGCGGCACCCCGCCGACACGGCTCGGGGGTACCGCTGTACGAAACAGAACTCGAAACAGCATACAAAAGGCAAAAGTTTCCTCCCCGCCCGGGACGCCCGGCATCCCGGCGAAGCGGCTCGGGGCGTAACTGTATAAAAAAAACACAAGCAAAAGAAACGCGTACAAGCGGGTGCAAGCGACGACCTTACAGTCCCCATTGAAAGTTTCTAATTCTACAATGAGTTGTCCACTAAACTGCGCCCTAAGAACAGAAAGCTGGGCGTGTTGATTATTATCCATTTTTTAACTGCGCGAAAAAGACGACGACGTTTACCCACACAGCAACACGAACGCTGACTTTAAAATGAAAATTTATGATCACAAACGACATTTATACATAATCCCGCCAAAAGACGCGCAAAAACCTCCTTATCCTATCTTAATCTTCCGGCAACGACTTCTCAAGAAGGGCAAATTCACGGTTAATCAATGACAATGGCGGTTTAGGGACACACGCGGAAACCCCCTTATGAATGTTATAGGCCTCTATAATTCTCTTACCGTCTGCCCCGTCAATTCGTTGGAAAAAGCAGGTGGATCAAATTTAGCTCTGCATTGCAGACAACGTGAACATGCATGCACCTCTTTGCCTCAACAGACTTCTGTAATTTTCAAACACAAAGGTTAGACGGCAAGAGAATTAGTAGGGGCGTATCACATTGATAACGGAGTTTCCGAGTGTGTTGCTTAACCGGCGTTGTCATTGATTAACTGTGAATTTGCCCTTCGAAGTCGTTGCCGGAAGATTAAGATAGAATAAGGAGGTTTTTGTGTGCCTCTTGGCGGGATTACGAATAAATGTCGTTTGGGATAATAAATTTTCAGTTGATAGTCAGCGTTCGTATTCCGCCCTAACCACGCCGATCGGCTCGGCAGCAACGTGGCCGATTGACGATTCGCCACCAGTAGCTCACAAGCTCACCAACAGATGGCGCCACGCCAGCGCGCTCATTTCAATCTTCCTTCACCACGTGGCGGAGCGCCAATAGCACAGAGGGCCGCCGTTCATTGAGGCGCAGTTTTGTCCCATATGAGGAAAGATCCGGCGCATGCGCGTAGGCGGCCCCGCTCGTTCTCTGTCGTCCCGGCCTGGGCTGACTCCTCCCAGCCCGTCTGGCCGAGTCTTTCGTCGCGACTCGAGCAACACTCGGTCGGACAGCCCGAGGCCGACCGCCGCCTCTTCGATCCGCGGCGCGGAAGCGCGGGCTATTCGCGCCACGCGGTCTTTTGTGGCGCCCTGAAACCGACCGCGTTCGCCGCTGACAGCTTTGATTCCCGACAGATCGGCGTGACTGTTTTTGCTGCTTCGGCGCGCGTGTACGCGCAACAACTAAGTGGCGCGAAAGACGAACGGAATGACAACGCGTCCCGCCGTCGTAACGCCTGAATTACTTAAATCCAATCAAAGTGGTTGCACAACTGCCGTACTGCCCGAGCTGCAGTCCTTGTGTGTTCCTCTACAGAAACTTTTAACCATTCCGAAGAAGGGCTGAGTGACACACAAAATGACGCAAGATCATTTCCAAGAGCCTCTTCTGTATATGCAAGAAATGGACTTCTGGAATCCTGTGGTCGATGTGACACCTATGCTCTTGCGGTGATACTACGGCCGGTTTTTGAATACTTCTCGGGAGAACTCTTGGAGAAGTTCCAGCGGATTACTTCACCTCTGTCATAACAACTGTCATCATGATTCGTGAACGGTGAGCATGTTTCAGTGCTTTTTTAGTATCTCTTTGTATATCACTATGTGCGCGGCTAGTACATTTTACAGCGGCATGACCATTATCCCTTTTAGACGCACATTCACTTTTACTATCCAGAAAAATATGAAAATTTCTCTCTATATTTCAAACCCCCTTTTGCACACAATCATGAATGGCTCTAAAATATTAGGTATGCCCGCACGGCGTCGACTTGCACACTCGCTGATTTGCAGCCTTACTCATCTACCTGGCACAATTATGTCCAATAATTATTTGTGTAATCCGAAGTTGTTTCCCCAACAAACACTCAGAGATATTGCCCTTTAATGTAGCATTCCACGGCATCAAAGAAGAAAGAAGTCAGAGGCCTAAAGAACATTTCCTAGGAAAGCTTTCGAGCTTCGTCACATTCATCTTTTTATTTCTTGTATCTAAAAAGGCATGCTCCAACTGGACACGAAGTGGCTCTGCCCTTTCTATGCAGCAGAAATTTGAAACGTACGCTCGCCGTCAAAAGTAACTGGAAGGAAACTTTGTCAAAACAGTTTAATTTCTTTACATCTGAAGCATAATGGTCCATGTTAGTTGGTGCTCAGTGCAATTCGCACAATCACAATTCGGCTGCACTTATGTATTCAAGGATGCATGAATTGGGGGAGCAATGATTAAATTTTTTCGTTAATACTGCCTCCCATTTACTTCTGACGGCACCTGTACCTTGCACCACTTGCTCTGGAAAACCGCGCTAAACGCTTCGAATTAAAATTTGAAAATTCGCATGAACAATCAGCGACGCTGTACCACGAACGGTTGTTTATGGTTGGCCAAAAAAGGAAAAATTATTGCGCTCTTCCCACACCGCCGGTAAATGATGACACTAGCGTGATGAAAAAACGACTGATTACTGCGCGGACAGTCATTTCCTTATGGCGACAAGCTTCCAGTGGAATCGTTTATGGAACGTGTCGCGTAGACAATTTTGCGGTTTTTAACCTGCGATATTTCCTGTCAGTATTGTTATTGCATTGAATCTTTCCCCTCTGATAGTAATTCTCCTAGTCTAGTAAGGAGTGTTAACGGCCTCTTAATCGGCAGTCATGTCGGCCTTTTAAATACTGCCCGTTTCACACCGACCTCTGGCATATACTTGCAATATGTCCCTGCATACTATTTAGTGGTGGAATTCCTGTGGTTTCTGCTTATTATTACTCAGGCTGACTTATGCGGGCAGGATCCGTAACGGCTACTTTCAAGAATTTAGATTTTGGGTTCACGCAACAAAGTAGTCGTGGAAGCACTGTTTTATTTATTTTAAGCTGGCAAGGACTTGTGAAATAATGTTTATGAACCCTTGTTAACTTACATGGGATTCACATAAGAAAACGGACAAGGGAAAGATTCGTATTGCGAAGATATGAAGCTGCTTCTCTCGTGGAATGAGAGCGGAGATATCTTGTAATGGGAAACATATAACCGAAAGTTGCAGAGAAGAAGGCGGTGTGATGAAGTTGGGAAGTTTCCTCGGACAGAGAGGCCGGGCGTTGACGGAAGACAACAGGGATAACTGCGAGAGAGGCGTCTACGCTGCACTCAACCGTGCAAACAGGTTAAAGGGGTACGGACATTAAATTTCGGTTGCATGTCTACTTGTTTTGTGATGGTGCGGAAGACATTACCACACATGATTACCACGTGGTATTCGCCTATCACTACCGAATAATTTAAAATTTAATTTCTTCTTTTTCGTGTTTCGCTTTTAGTTTCAATAATGGAACCATGCCTATAACATCAAACATCTGCATAGGTCACAGGAGACCTAAAGTAACTCAATGTAATCGCTGCTTCTTTATTCCTAGTTATTCCTGCCCTTGAGGCAAGCTGGTTTTGGGGTTGTAGTGAAACAAAACGACTCATGGAGTATACTGCGGCTTTTTATTCGTCATGTGGCCTATGCTACGTCTGACGGCATAGCCATCGCTCGGCTGTTTAAATGCAAACAGGTGGAAGAAGAAACTGAATTGTAAATTATTTACCGGCGGCAGGCGAATACCACGAGGTCATCATTGTATAATATGACTCGCGTATCACTACAAAGCAGAAAACGCCCAGCGAACAAATTGTTGTCTATAATCAATTAATGCTTGATAATTGTAGGCGCGCATTCGGGAATATGGGCCCCTGTGGCAATTGAAAGCATGCTGAGCAAAGGGAATCAGGTCACGAAAATGAGTATCTCGATTGAGAATTCTTTGCGATTCCACGGCCCCGCACCAGCCTTCGTTGATTACCAAAGCGTGCGAAGACCTCAGTGTCAACTCTGATGATTTCCACTGGATTGTGACTTCTCCATCTAGGACAAGACACCACGGAGGCACCCTTACACGTTTAAAGCCTGGTAGCAGATCTATGATGCTCTTGTTTCTGGTACTACATGCTCTGAGCTGTGCATCGGGTTTAGTGGCCCTGTCAGAAGGGGTACATCTCCCTTTTTCTCATCCAAATAAGACCTTGCTGTCTCAATAAAGCCATATCAGCGCGAATGGTGTCAATTTTTCATTGGCTTCTTGTGGGCCACCACAATGTTTTTTCGCTCAAGTACTACTACAGTCTTGTGACGATGTTGTCAGTGTTATTTCTGCTGTCAATTGAGAGCGAATATTCCCATCAACTGTGCCATTTTGCGATTTTCATAGAACGTATACGGCGACCACATCTCGCGATCATGAAATCAGCTGCTGAAGGTTTCGAGCCTCAAGCAGTAATAAAATAAACTGCGCAGCTTATGCCTTTAAATTACCTAGAGACTGTAAAAATTTCAGGAGATTTTTATTTCACTTTGAATCACTTGTTTTGAACTGGTTCCGCAGGGCACAGCGCAGATTTTCACTGACCCATTTTAGAGAAACGATGATCGGCTTAATTTCATTGCAAAAGTTTTCGTACTCTATATAAGGTTTCGGTACCAACAAAACGCTGTCAACTTGAATTTTCTCCCTCATAGCCGCATTTCCTTTCTGTGTCTTTACTTACCTCTGAGCAATATGCAAAGTTAGCGAGACTTTAGCGAGCCTGCGGAGTGTCCCCTAAATGTAGCCTGTCATGCTTCATTAGCTAATACGACGTGCGAGCAATATTTTCGAGCACATCCTGGTATATTAATTTTAAGAGGGCAATTCCAGAGTAACTTGTGTGCGTGGCTGGTGGGACTAGTGGGTAGTTCATGACAGCTAGCAATATAACACACGGGACGCGGTGGTGCAGCGTCTTTCTTTTTGCTGTTGCATAAAAGTCGCCCTGTGTTACATTCCAAGCTGTCAATTCCAAACCCTTGCTTTCCTCTGTCTCTTAGCGGTGAACGGGTTCAAAAAGAGGAGCTGTTCATGAGTGATGTCAGTTCTTTCTTAACGATGTTCGGTTCAGAAGTGCAAAGATTTAAGCGAAATGCCTGAGCAAAAGAGCAAAAAAAAAAGAGAAAGCGGAAGGACAGATATTTAGGCATAGCAAGACGGCAGTAAAGTCATAAAAAATTGCAGGCTGTCGGTAAAGAGCGCAAGTGGGGAAAAGATGGGACTGAAGATGGCAGGTGAGGTCGACAGTCAACAGGCACAAACGGGGAAAACGGAGTCGAAGTTTTCAAATTAATGTCAACACCGCCGGCCGGCGGCGACGACGTAGAGGGTGTGCAGATCAAAAACGACCCACTGAAAACACTTCATTGGAAGATCTCATTATGGATGTGAAAAAGTACGGATAAATAGAACCTGAATTTTTGGGTCCTCTTCAGATTCCTGAACTCGGGCTAACACTCTATCACTGTGTTTAATCATAGCATTAGGGAATCCAGACGATGTGTGGAAGCCGCTTTTGTCAGCGTAGTGCACCCTTCCACTTTATGTGCTCTTTCCGCCGCGGTGTGTAGTTTCGCGTAAACTTCTTAGTACCTGAGAGCTCTCATGGGACCAAGTGTACCAGGACCAAGACAAAAAAAAAAGGGTAAGGGATGATTCCTATTTGCTTTGAATGGCGTAACGTTGGACGCGTTGGTTCTGCTTATAAAAGATAGCGCAGGAAAACGAGGACGCCAGACAGGAAGAGAGAAAGAACGCTATCCTCACTGCTATCGTTACTTGCTGAGTGCGTCCCCCTGAAGTGTGGAAGGGTTATTTTCGTGTGGACATAAATTGACGCCTGGAATGTCAGATCACCGGGGCTTCTCTTGACTGTGGGCGCGTCTTGAGCCTGCTATAAAGTCCTCACAATTACAAAAATCTCATCGCCGCCCAGACAAGCTAGACATTGCGCATATGTACCATTTCTAATGCACCTGGTATTTGTTCGAGCATCATGTGTTATTTATGCTGATGATGATAAATGTTGGGAAATTGCTTGGCAAATCAACTGGCCGAACGAAAGACACGCTCCGACGTCTTGTTTACTTGATACGACAGTTGGCTCACAGTTCTTTCTGCATCAGTACGCCGGCGTAGATAATATTTTAATGTTATGTTAAAATGATGCGTGGCCAGTTTGGATCTCATGACACTGCCTACATGTTAATACAGGTTTAGCCCCGCAAACATGAAACACATGCCAGGAGCTTCACAGAAATCGCCCTCAGTCGTACGCGCTGCTTCGTGCAGATGTGCACATTAATTTGTAAGTTTGTTTTTTGGGTTTCTCATTCATTCGAGTAGAATTGCATGGCAAAGCTGGTGTCCACAGAAAGGCAAACACTGTGCTCACCAACTGCTGAAATAAATGTTTCTATTTATTGTTCTAGGCGAAATTCCGGTGAGGCTGAAAGCACGGAAGAAATGAACAAGCGGAAAATTCTTTATAGATGTACAGAGTCGTTATCTAACCTGAATAGCTATACCTAAAAGCAAAAGGGGACAGATTCCTGCCCCATAAGTTTTCTTCGTTTGGAAAGAAGTCAGCAAGGAAATTGTCTCTCCGGTAAATTGAGACACAATGATTGCTTCAATCCATCCTTTCGGTGCTTTGGTGATTCCTTTGTATTCTGCTTTGTCTTTAAAATCCTGTAAAACTTCCAATGCTCCTGTCGACATTAGGCTTTAATTCGTTACCCTTGAGCGTATGCATCGACCTTCTACGCCAGCGATACTAATTTTTCGCTTATTTTAGAAACATTTCAAGCAGCCAGTAGTATGGAAGTTCGAAAGTAGTGGCTGTTTATTAGGCTCAAGCATACAATACCTGCCAACACATCTTATGCGTCTCACAAGAGGCCGATCTGAGTGTCCATTTAGGCAACAAGTCAACTTTGTGGGTAACGGCCCGTTCTCCACGTGAGTTTTTTCGAGGACCACCGGGCTCGGCGACGGGGATACACATGATGGAGTTTCGCGAATCGCTATCGAGAAATGAAAGCCATTTGAGGGCAAGCTTACACTTCCTGTGCGCAAGTGACAGCAAATTGAAAGATTTCTGGGTTATCGAATCATTTTGAGGCAGAGTACCTTGGCAGATACTCGCCAGACTAGATGACATTGGCTTTGACATATCGTTGCCATCGTAGTCGGAATCATCAGCCCAACTACGTCATCGCCGTAGTTACGTATATGCACACTAATGCTAGCCTACTGCGCTGGTTGTGCAATTTCATATCTATTCCATAAATCCCTGAGGCAAGAGAAGCATACATTTTCAAGCCACAATCAACCAAGATTCTTGTTAGTTTTTTGATGGTGCGCTTTTCTGTACAGAAGTGAGAGTTCAGTGATTGTAGAGCACGATAAAACCATACCAGTGCATTGAAAAAAGATGTCCAAGTGTTTCTTAACGGGGCTTATATAGGCACTGTTTTTGTGAGCATTTCATGTCTCTCCTTGGTAGTCACACGCCTTCTTTCTATATTAGGCTTTCGAATGGCTCCGATTCCGGCTAACATAGGCGCACTAAAAATCTTTAGTGAAATAAAAGGAGCATACATGACTTGGCAGCGTGCTCAAACAATTCTTGACCAGCTTTAGTGCTCTTACCAACGAAACTTCATTGCAAACCAGGTAGTATTGTTCCACACTCTTTTACTCCATGTAAATTGTCAAGAGACAGTACCCAGCACGAGTTTTCCTTTGCATGTAACGATTGCAAACATCGCCGGCAGACCACAAAGGGGCATAAACGAAAGCAAAAGAATAGTTAACGCGAATCGAAAGCGTGAAATCATATTCAATCTGATATGAGTGCTGCCTGGAGAAATACGTGTGCATAGAGATGACAAACCGTAACTGGTTCCAGGGAAACTACTAATGACAGCTGAGTCATCTCGAATAAGTGCGGTTACTCCAGGGCCCTTCACTAATTAAATTTCGAATAAGCTTTACTGATGACAGTATTCAGTCGCGCCGCCGCGGTGGCTCAGTGGCTATGGTGCTCGGCTGCTGACCCAAAAGACGCGGGTTCGACCCCGGCCGCGGCGGCTAGAATTTCTTTGGAGGAGAAATTCTAGAGGCCCGTGTACTGTGCGATGTCAGTTCACGTTAAAGAACCCCAGGTGGTCGAAATTTCCGGAGCCCTCCACTACGGCGTCTCTCATAGCCTTAGTCGCTTTGGGACGTTAAACCCCATAAACCTAAACCTATTCAGTCGCGCATGCACTGTCAGAGAGTATATACGGAACGCTCTCAATCCGAAAGTAAAATTCTGAAGGATGGAACCCTTCCTGGCCTTTGATGTTCGGTAAAAGACCAGCCAGTTAATATTTACGTAGTTGACATTCAGCCTAACATAGGCAACATAGGCACTTTTGGATTTTGAACTGTAAAATCTTCGACTCGCTAAATCAAGCACAAAATATCAGCTGACGGCAGTTCCTCAACACTCTATCTCCAACCTTCGTTGCATCAGTCAGTGCACTATTGGACATTTGAAAACGACATAGTGTTGTCATATTGTCCGTGTGCCTTTTGATGTTTTATTTTTAGTATTTTCTTCCTTAGTTACTTCCTTGATCTATAGAAGCACATCTCGACATGCATTAGCTTTGAACTTATATTTAATCACACGGCTGTGAAATAAACCATTCGTTAGCAGCCTTTGTGTCAGGTTGGTACGTGCGTGCCAACGTTGAGGCAATTATTGTCGCATATTGATACATGCATTCGAAAAAACAGAAGTAGTGCATGCACTAGAAGAGGAAGAAGTTAGTTGGCACTCGCGCGCGCGCTCGAACCACTGAGGGACCGCCGCAGGTTTTTCGTCTCTGCGCTGGTGTACTTTTTGGCGTTGCACTCTACAGTTTGGTGGAGCAGTGCTCGGTACGCTTCCCGACCTGCACAATCCGTACAGCGTCACTACGGACCTCACACCGGTTCACCAGCGACCCTGCCGCCGTCTCCGCGGAGAGTCGCCTGAATTTGGGCCCCTTCCCCCGCCAACAAGGACGACGCAGCCTCGACCGCCGAGCCCAACTGACATGGCCACTGACACCAGGACCCCGCCGCCGATGCAGCCCTCTACCGTCGAGTCCAACTTCCATGGCCGCTGACACCAGGCCCTTGGCGCCGATCCTTTGCCACCCACCGCGAACACCGCCATCTTTTCACGGTGACGGGTTCGAAGACGCTGAGGACTGGAGACCTTCGAGCGGGTCGCACGCTACAACGGCTGGTGCGACGAGCGCAAACTCAATAACGTCTACTTTGCCCTGGAAGAATCTGCTCGGACGTGGTTTGAAAACCACGAGGCTACCCTTCCCACCTGGGAGACGTTCTGCCGGAGTCTCCTGGCTACGTTCCCCAACGCTGACCGCCGGGAGAAGGCTGAAGCTGCGCTGCACTCTCGAAATCAGCGCACGAACGAAAGCGCGCGCATGTACACAGAAGATGTGGCCCGTCTTTTCAAGCGCGCCGACCCCAACATGACAGAGGAGAAGAAGCTGCGCCATCTCATGCGTGGGGTTAAGCAGGAGCTGTTCGCGGGCCTCGTGCGCAGCCCACCCCGCACGGTGGCGGAATTTCTAACCGAGGCGACTACGATGGAGACGACGCTGCAACAACGGGCCCGCCAGTACAATCGGGACACCAACTGCATGGCGCCCGAAGGCTTTTCGTCGTGTCTCGGCGGCAGTGCAGACACCTTGCGCGAACTGATTCGCTCAGTTGTCCTGGAGAAACTTCAACGGATCCATCTGCCCCAGGTTGCACCTGCGCCGCTGGCAGCGCTGAATGAAGTCGTCAGGGACGAGGTGCGACAGGCTGCGCAGGCACCTCCTGTCCCCGAAGAGCCGTCCCGGTTCGATGAAAGACCCACGTACGCATCCGCTGTACGTCGCACGACAGGCTACGGTCCCATTACCCCAACGCCTGGCGTGAGCAACATCGGCACATGTCACGCAAGCGTGCCTGGCTACGGTATGGCCCCGACGACCCCCGTGAGTAACATCGCCGCATATTCCGCAACCGCATCTGCTACAGCTGGGCCACGCCCTCGCAAGTCCGATTTGTGGCGTACACCGGACCGCAGGCCTCTTTGCTACCACTGTGGGGAGCCCGGTCACCTATACCGTGCATGTCCGTACCGCCAAGTGGGCCTTCGCGGTTTCCATGCCGACGCACCTTGCCCTCAGAACGGCGAACGACCGCATGAGATTGCGAAGCACCTCTGGGCACGCCAGAACCCTATCTACTCTGGAAGGTGCGAATCCCGTTCGCCTTCGTCTCTCCGTTATCGCTCTTCCAGCCCTGGCCGCCAGAGTAGCTCTGCAGGCCGTCTCGCCGAGTCCGCGTCGGGAAAACTAACACCAGCGACCCCTGGAGGCAAGGCCGCTGACGTCGGGACGTGTCAAGACCCTCCATCGTGCGACCCTCGAGCCGACGATACCTCGACAGTGAGAGGCAGCGACAGTATCAGATACGCTGCATCCGATTTGCGTGTGACAATTGATGGTACTCAGATTACCGCGTTGCTCGATACCGGTGCTGATTATTCTGTTATGAGCCGTGACATTGCTGGAGAACTCAAGAAAGTTCTGACACTGTGGACGGGGACCCCCATCCTCACCGCTGGTGGCCACCTAATTTCCCCCGTGGGCAAGTGCACGGCTAGAGTTGGGATTAGTGGTTTCACGTACGTTGGTGAATTTGTCGTACTCCCCGAGTGTTCCAGAGACTTGATTCTGGGGATCCACTTCCTGCAGTCGAACGGCGCTGTGATTGACTTTCAGGAGGTACGTGTCACGTTCTCGACCAAACAGGCCGTGGCGCGCTTTGACTCCCGCGATCCCTACAGCAACGCCCTACGCATTGTCGAGAACGACGTCACGGTGCCGCCGCGGTGCAGTGTTCTGGTGCTCGTGCGGAATCACCTCTTTCACGACAACGAGGGCCTAGCGGACAGTCATAGTCCACTGCTGCTTAAGCGGTGACTTGCCGTTGCAAGAGGTCTCGTGCAACTACGTGACGGCCGCACCCACGTCCTCCTGACTAACTTTGCCAACGAATATCAGCACCTGGCCAAAGGCATGGCTATTGCCTTCCTCCACGACGTTGCTGACGTTCCAGGTTTGTGCACCGTGGGAGGACCCTCTCCGGAGTATGCTGGCCCACATCACGTTCTTGAGTCAGTCAGAATAAATCCTGCCCTGCCGTCGGTTCAGAGGGATCTTCTGTCGGACCTCTTGGCAGACTTTGAGGACTGTTTCGCTACGTGCTCGAAGGTCGGCCGAACTCCACTCGCCAAGCATCGTATCATCACTGATGAGACTAGGCGACCCGTCTGCCAGCGCCCATATCGTGTTTCCCCGATGGAGAGAGAAGCCATTCAGAATCAGGTTGCCGAGATGCTTGCAGACGATGTCATTCAGCCGTCCACCAGTCCGTGGGCATCGCCTGTGGTTCTTGTCAAAAAAAGGACAATACTCTGCGTTTCTGCGTGGACTACAGGAAACTTAACAACGTGACCAAAAAGGACGTTTACCCGCTTGATTCACGTCACAAGCGCATTCACGCAGCAGCATCATGGCTGCGATTTCAAAGGACATGTTCATTGTACTTTCGTGGGCGATCGAAGTAACGGCGGTGCCTCATATAGGAGTAACTGCCGAACATTTTATAGGGCGAAAGTGATAGCAGCAACGCAGATTTTCGTCGGTATAGTTCAAGCTGGTCACACTATGCATGTGCAAAGCCGGCGGTCAGCACATGCCATAGCTGACGTAACTTTCTGTCAAATTGTACTGGCGATGACGCCAGAACGATCAACGATCGCCGCTCGTCGTAGTGCGACAGGTTTTCATGTCAGTGATGCCGACGAAACCGACAGGCGGACGGTCACCCGATGGAGTGACGGCCTGCATAACTGCGCTTGTCTACACCGTATGCGTATTGGGAAAAAAAGCGAAAAAAGCAGCTAGACGTGTTCACACTTAAGCACTTGCTTCATTTTCCTGCTTTCTTTTCTCCTTCATCTTTATGCCCCCTCATCCCTTTCCCCCCGAACAGGTTATCAAACCGCTTTATTCCTCCGGATAACCTCCCTTCCTTTCATTCTCGTCCTTCTCGTCTAAGCACTTGCAAGTGATCAGTATCCAAAAAATTTCAGCCGACACCACACAGTCGGCCCCTTCCGATAGGAACAGTTCTAACGATTCTGGCGATATTGGAGAGCGAGTTCTCTAGGTTTGATAAATGAAAATGGCCATAGAGTGTAGTTTTGACAACAGTGAACTGATTTCTATAATTGGTTACATCGCAGGACGCGCGTACATTAAGCGGTATGTACCACTGTGACTAGGACTGCCGAGCAATGCTCAAGGCATTGCTCGGAATAGCCATCGGCGCCTCTTGTGCACAGCCAATTTGGGAGTTATATTAAATCCACTTGGTCGCCGAGCATAATTCTGCACAAATAAGTTTTAAATCAACTATTTGGCCACAAAGGAGAAAGTAGATACAATTAGTGGGAAGCGCTGGTTGTACGCTGTGTCAACAGCCTAGCCATCAGGCGTTTCCCAGCCAGGCGATCGCATCATAGGCGCTTCTTGCAGCATTATTTTGTTGTATTGTGTATGAACAAGTAAACCTCCAATTTTCGCGGAAGAGAAGAGAATATTTCTGGCAATGAGAGCTCAGCTCGTGCTTTATGCCATACAAACGAACTAGATATAGCTATTGTATATCTTGCAAATAGCTATATCTTGCAAGATATACAAATAGCTATATGTTGTTCGTTTGCGTGGCATAAAGCACAAGCTGAGCTTTTGTATAAACCCTCTATTTGTATTTGTGTAGCTGAGCTATTTGTATAAACACGTAGGGAGAGGCAATCTCGCCTGTGCTATTCACCGCCTGTTTACAGGAGGTATCCCGGGGCCTGAAATGGGAACAGTTGGGGATAAGAGTTAATGAGAAATACCTAAGTAACCTGCGATTCGCTGATGACATAGCCTTGCTAAGTCAGTCAGGACATGAACTACAAAGCATGATCAATGAGTCAGACGGGCAGAGCCGTTACGGTGCGGCTAAAAATTAACATGCAGAAAACCAAAGTAGCATTCAACAGTCTATCAAGGGAACACCAGTTCGCAATTGGTGGCGAGGTGTTGGAAGTAGAAAGAGAATATGTCTATTTAGGGCAGGTAGCGGCCGCTGATCCGGATCATGAGAGGGAAATAACTAGAAGTGTAAGAATGGAGTTGAGCGGCTATAGCAGGTTGTCTGAGATCACGAGTCGCAGTTTACCAATATTCCTAAAGAGAAAAGTATACAACAGTTGTATCTTACCTTTACTTACCTATGAGGCAGAAACGTGGACGACTACAAAGAGGGTTCAGCTCAAGTTGAGGACAACGCAGCTAGCTGTGGAAAGAAAAATGATAGGTGTAACGTTAAGAGATCGGAAGCGGACGGAGTGGGTGAGGGAACAAGTGCGGGTTAGTGACATCCTAGACGAAATCAAGGAGAAGAAACGGGCATGGGCGGGGCATGTAATGCGAAGGCAGGATAACCGCTGGTCCTTGAGGGTAACCGAGTGGACTCCAAGAGAAGGTTAGGGGAGCGGATGAGATTAAGAAGTTTGCGGAGGTACGGTGGCCACAACTGGCGAAGGACAGGGTTATATGGTGAGACATGGGAGAGGCCGGTACCCTGCAGGGGCGTAGTCAGGCTGATGATGATGATGACTTTTATAAAGGTGTGTGAAGAACAAAAGTAGCGCTGGGGCGCACTCGTAGTAATCGGTGATTGGGCGCATTTCTCGGGCAATTTCGCGCTCACACGGTAAATGCTAAATTATATACTATTATATTGAAGTACTAATTTGGAGAATGCATTGGAAATTTGCTTATCGAGTAGCAGTAAAGCCAAGCAGCGCATAACACCAGGAGCCGGTGCAGTAATGAGCTGCTTCGGGCGGCGCGAATTGAAGACGGCGTCTGTTGGTCGGTACCAGCAGTGCCGTATTCGAGTCACGATGGGTTTTCATCGCGATTGGAATGCATCACTGTTGTGCCAACCGAAACGAATGCATGGTCGACTAAAACGCATGCACACACAGTTTTCAAGCATGCATCCAGCGAGAAAGCCGCCGCATTGGACAGTTTTCTGGAGAGTTGAAATCTGGGCCGGTTTGTACATATTTTTGAGGAAACCCAGTCAAAAAGACCTTTGTGTGCCTTTCTCTTCTAGCCCTTAGTATTTCTGACTGCTTGTACTAAAAAAAAATGTCTCGGATTCAACGTGGATTTAACCTGGTTATACGAGCGAAAGCTCTGTTAAGCATGGTCTGAACGCTTTCAAATCAAATCAAAGGTCAAGGTCACGTACCCAGTGGTTATAGTCATATGATCACGTGGTCATACTATCATGGCTTGGGCCATACCACCACGCAGTTAAGTTCGGTTTGACCTTGTGAGACACTGAAAGTCATTGTTTCACCCACATCGAAATCGAAGTTCTACACCGAAGATTACAGCTATAAAAGGCAGCAGTTTTCTATGCTCCCTTCGTGCTGCAAGTTTTACTTTAGTGCCTTTGAACTATTGAGCCGACGGAGCGGGGGGCAAGAGTTTCGTGCTCAGCAATGCAACGCCAACGCTACGTCCTTCGTAGCGCACATTGGAGGAAGCAGACACGGGAAATGCCGCTTTTCATGTATGGGAGCACTTACCCACTAAAAGGAGACCACCCCCTCAAAATACGAGCAATATGCTTCCAAGTGCATGTTTTAATAATAGAACATGAGCTCATGATCGGTTTCGGCTTCCTCGGAAATCTCAAGATGGGAGCCACGAACAATCCCGCTTCTCCAAGATTCACCGCCCATGGCGTCTAGGCATGCACCTCAGCGCAGAGAACAGCGCACGTCGGGAGACGCAGGGCAAGTATTCCCGTGTGGCGTCAGCGGTCGCAGACTTGCCAGACCAGCAAGCTGTTTATAAAATAAACTAAAATCACTCATTCTAGATGTACAGTCAGGCCGGAATGAAACGCGAACAGAGCATGTCAAGAAAACAAAATATTTTACCTGCCTACTTTCATCTGAAGTGTACAACTAGCCTGATTCATGTGTCTGGGTAAAGGGCCTACTGAAATGCATAATCGAAAATAGGTTGTAAAGGAATATCTCGCTGAAAAGCAGAAATGTATGATATATGCGTGTTCGCGTTTCATTCCGGCCTGACTGTACAAAACCGCCTCGAAGGAACACAAATTCTAAGAATTATAATTTGACGTTTGGGGAATAAAATGCGACACATGTATTTTATGTTCCAACATTGGCCGTTGGGGTCACTTTCAAGCATTTTCATCGTCAGGTTCCATGAGCGGTAATTACTGCAGCTGGAAGGCATCTGCAGTGTAAGACAATATTGAACTTGTGGTAGCTCTTTTTTTCTTCTTTATTCTTTGCTGGAACACAGAGTGGGCAAACACTGTTTGGACCCAGAGCCAATTGCTTGTAACTGGTCTAGCGAGAAACGCACGGTGGCATACAGCAAAGAAAAAGTAAATTTCAACACATAAGATGCAGAAATGCATAAATAAATGAGGTAATACTAGAAACACTCATAAGAGCGCAGATAAAAATGCAGTCAATAAGATAACTGAAGAGTAAACGAAGTATACACAATCTAAACAAATAATTCGAACAAAAATGCGTGAAAGCCATCGTGAAAATATATACCTTAAATATTACCGAACATTTGGGGAATAACTTGAGGGGCTTACTGCAAACAAATTTACCATAGCCAGGGGGGGGAGGGGGGGGGGGACTTAGGAGTCTGGTTTAGGTACAAATTTTTGCAATAAGTTTAGGATCACAAGGGGCAAAAATGTAATAAATAAAGTAAAGAACAGCATTAAATGAGTACTGTGCCAGGATTATAATCACATATGCAGGGTGTCATGCTAGACAATGCAAAGCTCTTAAAGCTGCAGCAATGATGTACAGTTAGAACACAAAACTTCACCTAAAGAGCCGCGTTCATTTCAGGGTAATATTTTTGCAACTGGAGTTGAAAGCTATTAGCGGACTTCAGTTCGTACGGTAAATTGCTCGAAATGTCAGCTGATTTAAAGTATACATTAAGCTCACAGTCGGCAGTTTGTTCGTGCTACCTTGAACTTCCATAGTCGGATACAACTCGACGCAAGATCGAAATGTCAAATGTCCTTAATACCCTCAAGAGAGGCGTTTCAGCTAATCATGTAGACCAATTCTCATGACATCTTGGTTAATCCCCTGATACTTGCCTGACTGACATCGCAGAAGGTGACAGATGAAAGGCGAATCATCTTCATTACATGCCCTGCCCAAGCGCATTTCTTCCTCTTGATTTCCACGGGGATGTCATTAACTCGCGTTTGTTCCCTCGCTCATTATGCCTGCTTCCGGTAGCTTAATGCTATACCTATCACTAACCATGGCTTAATCGAATTAATCGCGGTGTCTTACAAATCGGTGGATGCCATTGACTGGAGGGCCTCTTTTAAGGGCCATCTGCGGCGTCGTTTTGAGTTGTAACCGAGTATACTAAGTAAGACTTTGTGTGCTAATGGTAGGGATGCTGAACAGGGTTGCATAAGGAGACGGAATTATTGCGTGAGTCATTGCCTCATACATCGTTCGGACATTGTCATTTAGCATCCCCTCTCAGCCTATGTATACATCAATCACAATAATGCCGATAAGTAATTCGCATTTCATATCCGCACTACGGCGTTGCCTTGTGGTCGGTTGCATTAGGATCGAGGCCCTAAGAAATCAGAAATAATCGTGTCATATTGGGCTTCTGCGCTTGCACTCAATGTTGCACTTCATCCACTTATGAGTTGCAGTTAATCAGTGGCAGCACATGTATGGCTAGAATAACTGTAATCTGATTTTTCATTTCTACCTGACCCTGAGTGGCTCTGAAGCGCTGTCAAAACGGCGTTCACGGTGCTCCGTATCTACCACGTGCGAAGTGAATTCACTGATTTTTGTCAAGACTACATTACGACAATTATTCGGGACGCATACAGAAGTGGTGTCCAGTGGTGCTATATTTTTCTTTGAACAATCCGACGACTCAATGTCCCTTACCAGGAGATCGCTCGGGCACTTAGAAAGGATCTAGCGAAAGCAAGAACTGAAGAGCGAAACCACGCATGCGTAACGTCGCAGCCTGACACATGATAACCCCGCCGCACTGGCTCAAACAAGATGGTGTCTAGTTTCTGAAGGTCGCAAAGTTGGGCGAGTTGGATGGAAGTAAACATGCTGCAACTGCGCAAAAAACGGCGGGTGCTATGTCCTCTGGCCTTTTGTTTGCCCTTCGTATTCTGCGCTGTTGCATCCTTGTCCGGTTCCTTACCAAAGTTTTCTGCGACTTTCATTCCTGCCGGATTGCGATGAATATGGAGTAAAAAGCGTTCAAAAACCTTAGCCGCTTAAAATTAAAATGGGGCCCTTCACAATCATTTGGCTTCGTTTCTACACTTTACTTTGAAGAATGAAAAATAAAGTATTTAGGAATATTAGTGGCTTTATTTAGCAAGTTCGCACCAATGGTTCCTAAACATGATTTCGCAACTATAACACCGTGCAGCCATCAGTACACAAGCATATTAGTGCCAACATTTAAAACGACTGCCAGCGGGCCAACGAGGATCGCACTCACATTATCCACAGGGATGTAAATTTAAAGCTCATCTTAGTAGAGTCCACATCTGATCAACCTTGTTACAGACACATGTTGTCAGGCACTTGCAATATCATTAAAGCTGAGAATTTCTTCATGGTCAGCAGAGGTGCTGTCCTCACCGCTGTTACTGTTGCGACCTCTCAGAGTTTATTTATTTATTTGTACCTCACAGGCACCGAAGAACATTGGGTGAGGGGTGCAAATCGAAAAAAGGAATATGCAGAAGGAAAAAACCATAATAGCGGTACAAGAACGCGGTACAAAACGGAGTTAAAATAACATCATACTCAAAAATAGAAAGAAAAATAAGCGAAACGTGAAAAACAAAGGCAACCAGGGGCAGCAGAAGAAGTGGTAAATGGGAAAACGTTAAGAACAAATGAAACTGTCGTACATTTCAAACATCACTAGGGCAATAAATGTGTACAAAGATGTTTTTTAAACTCTCCAGGATCAATGAAAGAGATTATGTTGCCAGGAAGATCATTCCAGAGATTTATTGCTCTAGGTAATGCAGAAGAATTAAATGACAGGGTCTTTCCATATATCCGGTATATTGTATCCGGTATAGTTGCCTAAGTATCTGGCTGTGTGGCTCAGTATCGAACAGTGTGGCATGCGTACTCTAGACTACAGGTGTTCTTAAGGTGCACCTCCAAAGAATTACTAGAAACTCATGAACAAACGTGCATGCGCGTTCCTGTCGTCAAAACCATTCAAGCTGCATGGCCATACTCCTTGAGTGCCGGACCTTAATGGCAGTACGAAGATGATTTCGCGCAAGAGGTATTAGAAGCTCCGTATACTGTTAAAAGGAACAGTTAGCTTTCTGTCGCCATCCTAGCTCCACTGCTTTTCCCAACTCTTTTGGATTGTGCGCGCATATTGCGCTTTCATCTTTTATAGCACGAAGCCACAAACAATTTAAATGATAACTCATCTATTGAGATTAAACAGAAGATACTTTACTGCCTGGGAATCTACAGCTTTAGTGACTCTGTACACGTGTCACTGCGTGGCTCCTCACAAGATAAGCAGTTAAGTGAAGAAAATTGAAGACAATGAATGACCAAGAGCGGAGCTGGCATTACCCTCGAATGGAATTAGTGTCCTCTAGCCACACTTACCAGTAACACTCTTATTGGTAACTCGAGTACACCTAGATTGCAGCATTTTTACATACTTCTTAATAATGGTGTTCATTGGAGCTGTTCTCATCGATATTATTGAAAGGCGAACAATGAGCGTACCTTGCCCAAAGAAGTAGTGGACACTGCGACCCAAAACTGAACGGAAAAATGCGAGCCACTGGGCAGTGAAGCCAAGAAACCAAAGCATGAGCCCGACTACGCGCCTTCCATTTCACGCGCCGCCAGCTTTCCTTCCCCAAAAAGATGGGCAGGCGAACGGAGACGCAAAGCCGCGGACACAAGGGAGACGCCGGGCACAGTGGGAAACCGAAAGCTTCTGCCGGCGAGCTCCTTCTGCGTAGCAGTCGGTGTCCGACCGTAGATATGGGCCGCCGCTTTGGAGATCTTCCGCACAGGATGAAGCAGAAGACTTCCCCGCGGCGTCCGGTTTCTCCCGATAGCGAGCCAGCGGCCCGATATATCCGGGCCCCTGTCTCACGAGAAGCGGGGCTCGCATTCCGCCCGCCTGCCGTCGCGTCGGTGGCGGAATCTGTTCGCGACAGCCGAGTGTTGCAGCCTGGCCATGGAAGCGAATGTGACGTTGCGCTGTCGCCACATCAGTCGAGTTTCACTTTGGGCTATCTTTCTTCGTTTCTTCTATCATTCCTTGTTGCCCTCAGCTCTGCGCTGATGGCTTCTGCTGCGCCGACGGTGGACGTCGTGAAAGGAACGGAAACGGCGTATGGTGTGTAGCTTTATTTTTCTTTCATGCTGTGCTTACACATGGTACTTATTTTGTGTTGTGGGTTTCTTATCGTGGGGAGGCTTTCAGTGATCACTGTACGTCTTGGAATTTGGCTCAAATGTAAGCACAAGAGCCACCGCTGTGGCCATGAGAGTGTGAGCTCGGCTTCCATGATTCTATGAAAGTGGCAAACAAGGACACAGAGGCTTGTCTTTCTGGCTGACAGCCTGATCTGCGCTTTTTGTCATTTTTGGTTTCCTTTTGTATATAGAGATTACCAGTCCGGTGTCATTTCATACATATATTGCGCGTGTGTGTGTGTGTGTGTGTGTGTATTTGTGTGTGTTATACTTTGCACTGTATAACAGTCGTATGGCATAAACGTATAAAATAGTTGTTAATTGTTTACACCGCTTCTAGTTTTGAAATCAGCAGTGTGGTTGCGCTTTTTTCTTTCTGCTGTACTAAAAGAATTACATTGCTCGACATCCCTATCAGATATACTTGGCTCCCAGGTGCAAAATAATTCTCCACTCAATCGGATTGGCAGCTAGAAATGTTTATACCGAACCGCAGCGCACCGCCTGAGCATATGGAAATATAAAAAAAAACTGCGCTTAGTCACAACCGCTAGATAAGCCAACAAGCCTCTCGTCCTTACTTCACCGCACATTTTGTCATTGTTCCTTGTGCTTTTATTTCCTCGCGAAGCCAGATTACAAAAGTGCCGGATGAAGGCGGGAAAGCCGCTGCCGGAAACGGTGGGCGTACTGGGATCCTTCATCCGGAAGTAGGGGCCCCTCTCTTTGCCGTCCTCCACCGGTTCTCCGCGCAACATGCCTATCTGTTCGGCGCCGTGGAATGAGAACAAATAAAGTCCGAAGCTCTGGAAAGGCCGATAAAAGGGACGGACGTGTATTACTCTTTTATGCGGTTTGCGCATAGCCTGCGAGCAGGACATAAGCGCAAGAAAAACAAAAATAAAACTCTGTGCTTGCTGATGCGCTCCTGCTAACCCCAGTTGAGGAGAGCGTATACGCTTTTCAAGTTCGATTCCGTAGCATTTGCCGACCGCTTACATAGCGGAAAATCATTGGAGAGTGCGTACACTTTAGATTCTCTTTTTTTATCTTTGCACACATTAAATTATGCGTCAGCAAAAGTGGGCCGCGACTGTCCACGAGAGGACTGGCACCAAACAGAGAAGTTTGTGAGTGCTCTGCGTGTTGTTCGGCAATCATAGCGCATAGTACGGGACAAACGCGGCTGTGAGACTTGCTGTCGCTTGCTAATGGGTTGCGCAAGTTTTAGGCGCCGAAATTTGTCCTTGTCTGCTCAAGGGCACACCAAGATGTGTGGAATGCAGGCGATCACAGGCGAGGCGTTCCTGGCTCTTGAATGTATTCCTCTACTCCAGAGTCAAGAGGTGGGATCCAACCCACCTCAACGTAGTTACAGAGCGGACGCTCGATTAAAAATGATGAACGGCTAGTCACTTGGTTCAGCGCAACTGCGAGGTGAGCGTTGAATCGCATTGTTCAACACAGTTGCGAAGGCGAGTGAACGTCGCCGGCTCCGCAGCTGCACCAAGGCGCGGCTAGTCACATGGTATGACGTCACACACCCCGCTCACCAGCTAGAAGCTCATTTTTCGGAGCGACATGACCATGAGGTTTTGCGTGGGAATGGTAGAGCTTCCGCTCCCAAATGTGGCTGTATTTAGCACGGCTGCTACACCACTGAAACATCGATACACTTAGGCGCCGCGAGGTACTGCGTCCGACATGGCGTGCCTGGCAGATGCGCTGGAGCGCTGTCTATATTTCCTGAGGTCTTGCAGCGAGACATAATATCTGCGAATTGAGTCTCGTGCGCCTCCTTATTTTGTCGGCTGGCCCAAAGACGTTTCCGTCGCAGCGGACCGCCACTTCCGGTTAGGTCCTTTGAGCAAACCAGTGACCCTTTCCGGAGGTCGAAGTTAGGACTTAACCCTTGCTTCTTACAACGCGTCGATTGGCACCTGGACACTAACAGTACACAGCTCATTAGCATGCTTCCTCTCTGCATCCGCAGTTTCACCGACTTGCATCTTCTTTCCCTATCTTCTTCTGGACTCGGACATCAACAACACATCTCTCAGGCTAGAATGTAACTTTTGATATATGGATTCCATTTCTTTGATTTACTCAATTTGTGCCAAATTGCCCGCGTAGGCTGTACAAACAAAAGACGAAAGTAACGGAGCTTAGCGCAAGTCATCAGAACGCGCTGGATGGTGCCCTGCAAAGCAGGCACATTAGGTGATGCGGCTGCATATTGCAGGGATTCCTTCGAGCCATTTGAAACATAACACGCTTTTAACTTCTATTCCTGGCAGATTCAGGCAGAAAGCATCCCAAATCATAGAGGAACTGAACTGATGACGTACTTGTCACCGTACATGCAGCCAAACCTTTTCGAACTCTGTCCGAATTGTAAAAAAAAAAAACTTTATCCTACTATACCCCAGACCAGGATTAGAAACATCACCAGCGAGAACACATCAGCATTATTTTCTGATACTTTATACCATTCGGTGATCGTCGCTGTTTTCCTTTAGCTCATACGTTTCAATCGCCGTAACCTGTCGCGCCACGCGTTGGAAACCGTCGTGTTCGTGATCATGTATCATTTCGTTCTGCGCCAAGGATGTTGGCTAAGGCGGCTGTGGAGACGGCACAAGCTGTGGCGTTTCAAACAACGAAAGACACTTCGCCCAGCGCTCCGTGCTGAATGCGGCGGCAATTAAAGCACCAAAAGCTACTTAGAAGGCAGAGCGCACTGAACTCCTAAAAAAAAAGGCACCAATAGCCGAGGTTCCTCAAGCTAAAAAGGCAGCTAGTGACGCCATGCGCGCGACCCAGCTTCAAAGACACTTGAACGAACGCAGGGGCGCTTTCAGTAGCCAGAAGACCTGAATAGTAATATATGAGTGAGAATACCATCGCCGATGGCTCACGCTTCAAAGCGCTAGGCCTTTCCTTCATAGATTTAGGTGCATTGTAATGGGTTTTTCGGGAACAGAACACAAAACGCAGCACGGCACAAAGCACAAGGCGCGGAACGGCGTTCTCCGACAGTCAGCAGCTCCGACAGCATCAACAGGAAGCGCGCGCTCGCAGAGAGCAGTCCCGCTACCGCGCGGGCACTTCTTCGTCATCACAATGGCCCCCGGCGAAGGAGGAGCCATCCTGGCAACTCACGGCGCGGTACACATCACGGGTTCATGGTAGGGCTTGAAGCGGCTGATGTGAACGGTTTCACGGCCACGGCAGCGGTGGTCAGAGGAGGGTGTCAAAGGTTCCACAACGTAGTTCACGGGGGAACTCTGACAGACAACACGGTAGGGGCCATGATATTTGGTGAGGAACTTGGATGACAGGCCAGGGGGACCAGAAGGGACCCAGAGCCAAACAAGGGAGCCGGCAGGTAGGCGGGGAAAGGGTTGACCAGAATCACGCCGTTCTTTCTGATGATGTTGATCGTCACACGTGAGGGATCGGGCTAGTTGGCGGCATTCTTCGGCGTATTTGGCGATTTCAGAAGCAGGCGAGCAGTCAGATGCGTCTGGATGGTAGGGGAGAAAGGTGTCAATCAAGCAGGTAGATTCGCGTCCATAAAGGAGGAAGAATGGCGAAAACCCTGTAGTAGACAGGACGGCGGCGTAGGTAAGCGGGGCAGCCACTGCCTGCTGAGGGACGGGTAGCACGGCATCCGCGATTTGCAGGGCGTCTGCGACCTGTGCCTGGATGGTCTGCTGAAAGGCCGGCGGAAGTGCTGGTGACGGAGCTGGGGGCGTATGCACGAGCGCGAGTTGACGTGCAACTTCTTCACGGATAAACCGCTTCACCTCCTGCATGAAGTGAGGCTCTCCAGCGACCACGGCATCAGCAGATAGGATCTCGGCCTGCCGCATAGGGCGACGAGCGAGGACGCGTTGCTTGCGGAGCACCTCGTAGCTCTGGCACAAGCTGATGACAGAGGCAACGGTGTCCGGCTGCCTGGCAAGAAGCATTTGAAAGGCATCCTCGTCGATGCCTTTCATAATGTGCCGGACCTTATCGGCTTCAGACATCTCAGAATTGACGCGCTTGCACAGGTCGACGACGTCTTCCACGTAGCTGGCGAACGTCTCACCTGGCTGCTGCGCCCGCTCACGCAAGCGCTGTTCAGCGCGGAGCTTGCGCACACCAGGACGGCCAAATACCTCGGCAAAGCTCGTTTTGAAAGCCGACCAGGTGGTTATGTCTGCTTCATGTTTGCGGAACTAGAGGTTGGCGACGTCAGCGAGGTAGAAAATAACTTTGTTAAGCTTCATGGTATCGTCCCAGCGGTTGTGCGTGCTTACCCGCTCGTAGGACGCCAGCCAATCTTCGACATCACTGTCACCTGTGCCGCTGAAGACAGCTGGGTCTCGCTGCCGAGGCATGCCAGCGCAGATAACGGGTGCTGGCAGTACCGATGGGGGCGGCGGTGGCGGCAGGGCTGTGTCTCTCGGCATTTGGGTGGTAACGGTGCCGTTTCTAAGCTCCAGAACGGGATCAGAGTCCACCTCCACCACTTGTAATGGGTTTTTCGGGAACAGAACACAAAACGTAGCACGGCACAAAGCACAAGGCGCGGAACGGCGTTCTCCGACAGTCAGTGGTTCCAAAAGCACCAACAGGAAGCGCGCGCTCGCAGAGAGCAGCCCCGCTGATGATGATGATGATGTCCTCGGGCTGAATGGCACGTACCCACGCTGCCGCGCGGGCACTTCTTCGTCATCACAGCATGTTCAATAACGGACGAAGTCAAAATGAACACGGACCCTACTACAACGGCAAACCCAAAACCCCATATGCTTGCTTCCCTCGCTAAAACCCATTAGTCATCATGAAGGAAATTAATTAGGGAAGGACAAACATATCCACAATGCAAGCCAAAACTGTTCAAGTCAAGGCCGGAGTTAGTTAATGCAAGGTGTTTCAGTGAATACTTTCAGTAACCTCAAAAACAAGTTTTTTGAGGTGCCCCCCTGGCTTTTTCAGCATATCATTACCCGTGTTGGCGAGACATCAAAAAACCGCTGAATCGTCTTACGTAGTGAAGTGGTTAACTAATTTTTAGTAATAACTTTTAACTAATAGAGTATGGCGCCTAGCTGAAATAAGTCATTTGTAGCCAGTCGTTAGCAATAGCCATGTCAATTTTTAGAATTTAGAAAACTTGATAACCCCTGGCGTTGCGGCTCGAGAAACTTTACCTTTTTTGATTACCTATGTGGACTGGAAAGGTTGCTTTGCCTGAATGCCTTTCGAAAGCTTATATATTTTGCCGCGATGCAGTCATATTTTGTCGAGCCACACTGCCGAAGATAAAGCGTTTTCAAAATTTAAAAACTGATATTTTTCATTACTAACTACGGCTACAAATCTCGGGTCCACTATAGGCGCCTAAGTCTAATAGTTCGAAAGTTAATTATGAATAATTCGTCAACCAGCTTACTAAAAACAATTCACCGGCTTTCTGGTGTCCGCCAACACTGGCAATAAATACTATGCCGCAAAAGCCATATTCTTGTCCCAAAAAGCCTATTGATGACAGTTACTGAAAGTCTTCCCTGAGACACCTGGCATGTGGTGTTGATGAGGTGTTTGCAGCGAATAATCGGCGAGCTGAAGGGAATAAAAAGCTACCCGGTGACATTTTTAACGGATTCAAGTAATAGAGCCGCCTGAAAAGCGGAGTGTATTCGGAGTTTTTCCTGTCCACCAATGACAGGCAATAACACAGCGCCGTCCAGAGAAGGAGAAACGCGCTTTATGTTGGGGCAGAGGGAGGAAAGGCGGGCAGGACTTTTTTTTTCTCCTCCCACTAGCGGCCACCTTCGGAAATGGAGTGCCAAGAGGAGCGGCCCTGCCATCGGCGGAAAGGAATGGCACGTCGTTGAAACTGCTCCCTCCCGTTTTTGTTGGAGAACCCACCGATGTATCGCCCCGGGCTCAATTTCCATCACGTCTCCATCTAGAATCGCGCTGGTTCTCCTGTCTGCCGCCCGTGAGGAAAACAGCGCTTGATGCCGAGAGCCCGGCAGTGCGCCTTGTGTTCGTTTTGCGGGGCTCTATCTTGGAACCCGCGCTCGCTAGAGGCGTTTCGCTCTCCGTTTTCCCTTTTTCTTTTTCTAGCTTCCTTAAGGGTGGTAGACACTGGGACGAAGATACGACGGTGTAAAATTGGGTGAGAGGAATGAATTCATTTTCTCCACATACTCCTCGGGCGCGTTTATATGCCACAAGAATTTACTTTTTCGTATCCCTTTTTTTTTTCTCGAGAGAGTGGAGGTTAATTCGTTTTTGATTACACGAGGCGCGTGAATCTCTGTCATGATGTGTTCGCCGGTGTATATAAAGAAGGGTGCACCTGACTACCCGCGGTTTCAAATTGAAGAGCGCGTCGGGAAGTTTGCGGTGTTTCTCATTTCGGATTCGTCTTCTTCAATTGATATGAGAGAGCTTCAAACCATTGATGCCGAAAAGATGAACCGCTCAATATTTCGTTTTCGACGACGCAGACCTCAGTGACATGTTCCATACCATGTAAACAGAGTACGTTATGTTCGTAACTGCAGGCCTGATGTGTACAACAGTGTGTAGCAGATTCCAGCAGCTGGCGGTGTGGTAGTAGGCGTTATACGTAACTGCAAAGTAATTGTCGTTAACCCGAAGTTCCTAAACGCCTGCTCTTTTTCTTTGTCGCTCTTTCTATCTTCAAGTGTTCTTTTCCTGCTTTGAGAAAACGAGGCAATTCTGGATATCTTCCTTTTTTCACCGCCCTATACAATATCCTGAAAGAGACTCGTCAAGTCCTTGTTGAGGGCTTTGTATATAATGCTTCTTTCTGGCCCTAGTTTTTTGCAGTCGAGCTGCGGTGGACCTTTTATTTGGAGCCAACTACGCATTTCGTGCTCTTTTTCAGTCTAACCTTAACTAAAAAAAAAAGAAACGAAAACATGTTCTTCGGGGTGTTCCTTTGGCCGGAGCGGGCAAAGCGGGGGCCGGGCTTTGCACAAAGCCAACACCAGCCCATCCAGAGATCCTTCGCAATGTCCAACTTTCTGCGTCTTCCTCGTACGTGAAAGACCCGTCTCAAAATGGCTGTGTCCGCAAAGAACTCGGGATTCATTTCTTTATCGCCGTTTTTACGCCGAGGAGGAGTTTCTCCCGCCTAGGCTTTCTGCTGTCTTAACTTTTCTATTTTTCTCGTTTCTCTTCGTCCGGCGCATCCGTTTTATTGTACAACCCGGTGGCCTTTTGAGACTGCCTCCGGGCGAGACGTGATTCATGGCTGTCCAAAGTCCTCAAATCCGGTCTCGGTCATAGCGGCCGTCCGCGGGCTCTTTGTACGCCTGCTAGTCTCCGTTCGTGGGCGCTTTTCTCCACGTCTCCCACCCATGCCGAAATGGTTTTTGTATGCTTAAGTCTGGCGCTCATAGATAATACCACGATGCGAATAACGCTAACTTTAATGACTGAATATAATTCTCATGATGTAGCAGCATAAATTTCAGTGCTGATTTTCTAGTCCATTGCTTGATTGTATTGCTAAAGAATGAAAAAGAAAGGGGACGTTTAAGGACGCTATAGGCTGACGTCTTTTAATGGATCTTGCTCTTACACCTAAGGGAAACTGGGACAAATTCACGTTTGGCGCTATCATTGAGTTACCGTGTTCTAATCACAAATACGCTGCTTTCAGTCAGAACGGAGCTTTTGTAAGCTATAAAATGCCAATAAAAGGAATGCACGTATTGTCACGACCGACCTTTTTCGTAAGCGAACTGCGGTACGTCATGACCTCTTTCTACTTGCGCATTCATGAAGCTACAACGCCATTCACTTGCAAACAGTGCCCACGGGGCTCTTTTCAGTCTTAACCTCACGTGTTCGAATATTGTAGCGTGAAAATTGTTAAGCTTCCGTTTCTCAACTATAAATGCGTCTTTTGCTGCTGCCCAAACTTAAACACGGCCACGGAGAGTAATATAATAGATCTTTTCCAGAACAAAAAGCGGATTCAGATGCCCTCTTTATTCAGTTTTGAAGGTAGTCTATTAGAATTAAAACTTGAAGCAGTAGCATATCACGTGATAAATTGTGAAGGCTCCCTTTTTTGTGAATAGTCTCCAGAACCTCCAAATTTGAAAGAGGCTAGTGCAATCGAAAGACGGAGCACGTAAGAGCGGACGACCAGAAGTGCTACCTCCTCTGTCTTCGTTCTGTGTACAAAAAAAAATAATGACGCTCCAACTAGCCTCCAAATCTTGAACATGGCCCTGTTGAGTAAAGAAACTCGGTAGCCCTACACTGCGGAGACAGTACTATACTGCTTATGAGGAACTGTCTGCATTCCTGACTGCCCGCGGGCGGAGAAGTGAGTGCATTGGGCAAGCAGCGTCCGCAGATTGGAGATATATTGGTCATCGCGAGTGGGACCGGGGCCCTTTCGCGGTTGTCACCCGGGCGCGAGATGAAGTGTATTGACCCAGGCGCTGCAAGGCTGCCATCGCTTCGCTACACTGCCGACCGGTGATTTATGGCCCTCAGGAGCCCGGCCTCTAAGAATGGTTCAGTGCACCGCGATTCATCTCGGTTTTGATCAGGATGCGCAAGCCGCAAGGAAGAAAGTGAAGCTTCGCTGACGGAAACCTCCTGGTTCCCAATGAACTGCTCAGTTCAGCTACAGTGGCTGCTGTAAGTCAAAGTAAGTTCCTCTTGGTTGAGAACCGTAACACATGCCTTTGATGAGCGGAGAAATAAAAAAAAAGGTCTTGATTCCATCTTTCCGTCCGCGGCATTGTTGAAGCATATCCAGCAATTTTGGACAAAAGCATTTTTTAGCGGGAAACAGTTTATGAAGGCATTTTTTTTCATATAACCTAACATTTCAGTTTAACAATCAATATACCCGGCGAAAATCCTACGGAATTGTTGAATTTGTTTTGCTTTTAGAGTTTTCGTTACCGGCAAAATAACTTCCCATTGGTTTTATAGGGCAGTCTTAAATGCTCGATGTGAATGATGGAAACTCGTTAAAAAAACGATTGTGTTACCCTTTTGAAGAATCGATCACTGCCTTCAATATTTCTATGCGAGTATTCTAAAGTTTTTCAATATGCAAAAGTTTTATCCGCGAACGCTGGAAATGTAGCATCGTCTGTGTTACAGTTTCGCGCAGCCTAGCACTGGGTGTGCTCATGAAGGTGTGACTTGATGTTTGGAGCTGCCTTCACCACCAAAGCCTTTGCATCAAACTGCCTAGATACCTCCCTTTCAAAACGAGAAGTGCTGCTCATTTTTCTCGCTATGGATCTAGTGCATTCCCGGCGTATTCGCCAACTGCAGCCTGTACAGCCACAAGGCTTGAAACCACGGTGAATTGATCACGGTGACTGAAGATTGTCACAACGGCTTACCTAAAACGGATAATTATTGCCTAAACAATGCTTAAACGGCGTTATATGCCACTAAGCATCACGATTTGCGACCTAAAAGGGAAAAAAATTAAGAAATGAAATTAAGAAAAAACAATAAAATTACAGTACAGAGAGCTGAGTCGAACGGCCGACCTTCCATACGCAACACGAGCCTCTAATCCACTGCGCCATAACGGCGATGTCAAGCCGTCGTCCTGAATGAATATTTATAACGAGCCTTAATGGTGGCTGCTACCTGCCGGTGGGCGGCGCTGTCATCGCTGGCTGTACCGGCTGCATATGGCGAACACGCTGCCCGAACATGCTTACTGGAACAAAGCCGCCGTCGAAAAAGATCACAGGGTTACATTTGCCGCTTGCTATTCTAGTTGCGCACTCTGGTGGTCACCACCAAGTTACCTTCAGTTACGTTTCAGCAGTTCCGGCCGCACTGCTACTAATTTCGCGCAAAACCATAGCGTACGAAACCGTCGATAACGACGTGCGACTGACTAGTGGAGATAAAAATGTTGAAGAAATTGCCCACAAAAACCCCTCAACAGCAGAGAGCATCTGCATTAGATACGCATGGCTTATCCGTCCTGCATAATACCGAAGTGAAATGTTTAAACAGCCTTATTATCTTATATTAATCGTTATATTAATTTGCCTTTGGTCTTTCGTTCTTTTTGTTTTTCTTTATTAAGTTCCGCTCCTTCCCTGCTGCTGCCATTGTAAACGCAACTTGAGACCAGTCAGGCTGCCTTCTTCACAGATTTTCCCCCTAGTTTTCCACCAGAACCTTGTAGCTGGTTGTTTGTGGAAATAAATCAAATCAGATCAAATTAACTGGGATATAGCAATTTATCGCTGCCAGCATGGCTAGAGTGAGCGTCAATTGGCGTATCATACAAAACCTACCGTGATCGCACATTTCCTAGTTTCTTTACTAAATATGTGAAGAAGCTTGAGCCTCAGCAGTTGACAATTGCTACTAATCTCGACTTATTTATTTATTTATTTATTTATTTATACAAATACCTCACAGGTTCCACACTTGGAACATTTTGTGAGGGGAGGGGTTACAATATTTAGCAGACAAAAGATGGTACAAAGTGGAAAGAACAAAAGTAAACAATATTAAATACATTGGACTGCAAACAATTATTACACCGTACTTGAAAAAAAAACCGTAATATATTGACACAGAAGAAAAAACAGCAAACAAATAGCGGCACTGCATGGATTTCACAACACATACGAACACAATTTATGTACAATATCATGGATGCATGAAGGTGGTCAATTCGTTTTTGAAGATTAATGGGTCACGTATGGTAGCAATGTAATCCGGAAGGCCATTCCAACACTTGATAGCACGTGGCAAAGCAGAAGAATTAAACGCGAGTGTTCGCCCGTATAGACGTTGGAAGCTAAGATTATTATGTAGGTGACGTGAAGTGCGCATTGGGCGTGTAAGTGGCAGTGTGGACGCGTGAGGACTGTATATTAGTTTCTGTAGTAAGCAAAGAAGTGCGATATCCCTATGTGTCTGTAAACTTGTTAGCGATAAAGATAACTTGATGCATGTTACGCTGGAATGACGGTTGTAGTCGTGAGAAATAAAACGCGCTGCACGGTTCTGAATTGCTTCGAGGGAATGAATTAAATAAGCCTGATGTGGTGACCAGATGGCTGATGCATATTCTAGTTGGGTACGGACAAATGTTAAGTATGCTAGCTTGCGGGTAGAAACAGGTGCGCTATGAAGATTTCTTTTCAGGTACCCAAGGGTAACCAGAAACAGCAAATGAAAGCCTAACTTCGCGTTCGCAAGCACTACAGATAGCATTCTTGGACGTAGTATTGTGATGTGATGTCTATTAAAAGTTTAAAGGTAACAGAGGTTAAAGGAGTCCCAAGCGTACTGCCAAAGGCCTACAGCATGACGGCAAATGACAACGCTTACTGTGTACACACTCTCACCAGCAATATTTTCATCATAGTCTGCTGCCTGATCGTAACGTGTAACATGGCAGAGACAATAAGCGACCAGAAAGGATACGGAAAATTGTGCTTGGCAGCGCGCTAACAAGTGGTAGTTTCATTTGATTGTGGTGCGCCCTGAGCTCACTTGTAACGACAGAGCGCGCATCTGGCACCGTATTTAAACTACTAGAGTTACGTATTCCTACCAATATTCTCTCTTATTCGAGCCTGGCCATTTCGTGTGAATCCTGCAGTCTTAGCAGCCGAAAGTGTTGAATGACTTCTGTAACCTTTCAGAAAGTTGTGGCAAGCTGTATTCATCGCTTTTTTTTGGTTTTGCTCTGACTGGTCACATTATCCAGGAAGAAGTATGATCCTTGTTGTCGAAGGCACTGCATTGAATAGCACTGCATGGTTGCAGTGTTTACTTCTGTTGTTGACCTCACTAGAAACGCTTCCAACTTATCAAATACCTTTTGAATAAAAGAATGAGGAACGGCGGATAACAAGAGCCCCGTCCAAGCTATCGCATGGTGGGAAATTCAGTCGCTTTTTTTGTGTGTGTGCGTGCGTGCGTGCGTGTGTGTGTGTGTGCGTGTGTGTGTGTGTGTGCGTGTGTGTGTGTGTGTGTGTGTGCGTGTGTGTGTGTGTGTGTCCGTGTGTGTGTGTGTTTTGACAGGTAGCCTTTCTTGTTTCAGAGGCTATGGCGACTCTCAGTTTAAGGGCACAGCGATAGGGATTACAGTTCAGAGTTTCATTACTTAAAGGAGCTAATTTGAATTTTCCTCACTTTAGGCTTGACCGGTTTCACTTTACCGGCATAGGCTTACTGACTGGCAAAGAACATATGCGACATATATATGAGAAGTGTGCATTAGGCACACTTCTGCGAAAAACTCTAGGTGTTGTTTAACGTAAACATGTCATGGGATGCACACTATGAGTATATCAAAACACTACTTTGCAAAACTGCCGGAATAGTTGCCAGATTTCGCTGTTTGTTTCCCATTTTCATACAGCTTATGATTTACGACACAGTCTTAATTACTGTTTTTTGGTGGGAGGGAAACATAGACAGAAATATGTTAGTAACCTATACCTTCCACAAAAAAGAGATATTCGTGGTATTGCCAATGTGAATTTTTATGCCCAGACTCAAAAATAATTGCGACGTTCCTCCCGTCTATCACTTATATGAATATTGTCTTAGTGTCGGGTTCAAGAAATCAGTAAATAAAGATCAGTATGTGTTTTTGCTGCTAGTCGATTTAGAGTCCAATGTTCCGACTTATCCACTTCCGCAGCATTAATTTTCGAATGTCCCTAGTTCTAGAACTCCATTTGTGTGCCAAATGTTATGTAATACCTTGCCGCATCTTTTTAATACCTGTTGTGCCAACAACAATGAGGAAAATTGTTGAATTTGAATTGGCAAAAGGGTTATTTTATATCATATGCTGGTTTTGTGGTTCCTTGCTCTCTTTACAGATCCATAATTAGCAGTGCATGAATAGTGTTATTTGCATGGCCATGTACAGGCGGGCTGGTGTCATTTAAGCGTAGGTAGTCCGCTTTTTGCCTGAGCCTACCCATATCTTTATGCTGCACATAAAAAAAATGAAATGAATTGAAAATGAAATTCCCTGATGTAGGGCTTCTGATTGAGCGCTCCGCACAAATGACTGCGGCCAGCGTGTGTACGGAGTCCTTATTTAGTAGCGCTATTTTAAACATCTGTCTAGACTCATGGTCAAAGTTTACGATCATCGGAGGCCAAATAAAGTGTGCTATTGTATGCAGTGTGGGCATGAAAAGAAACGATTTCAGCTGCGGTTCCATTAAGCCGATATGCCGCGCCCAAACCTGTTGTAAGAGCTTTATGGTTTCTGTCTGTCGGGGACTCACTACCGGCACTAGTATTCGCATTCAAAGAGCTAGCCTGGGGCTTTTTTACGGCCTCCAAGGAGTTGGAAGAGAAGAAGAAAGGCAGTCAAACCAAAAGCTTCATAAAACCCCGGTGTAGGTTTGCCTTTTCGGGGTCTTTCCTTGGGGCCCCGGCGCCGTGGGTTATCAAGTGGGCACAGCGTGGGCTCATGAACTAGAAACAAAGGCCTTATCCATAACCACGTGACCTGACCGTGTTCCCGGGAACGCTACCCGGCATAGAAGAGTCTAGGCAGACAGGAAGCACCGCTCAAAGGCCGAAAGGGTCCTGTTCCGACTTGGCTTTCCAGAGATAAGAGCCGCCTGGGACTGGGGACTCTGAATAGGTAGGAAACGTTCCCACAGATGCTGGGCGAACGGAAAAGGAAGAAGCAGGAGCAGAAAAAAAAGAGAGCGCTAGAAACAAAGCATGGCTGCGTTGTTCCGAATCACCGGTGCTACAGGCTTAGAGCCACTGGATGTCATGGATCCGCAGTGCGCCCGTGGCGTGCCTCATAAGTTGATAGGCCCTAACTTTCTAGCCCGTGAACCTTTACATTTGCTTCCTGTGTACCCCAATACAGACGCTTGCCTTGCGTCTCGACTTTTTGCCTACGGCACGTAACAGCGGCCAGCTTCTGTAGCTCGAGTGCTTGGTCTCCAGAGGCTGGAGCGAACTGAGTATGTTGCTCCTGTTGGTGCTTTGCTGCGTGAAGCGCCAAGGGAAGCCGGCTGCGCACAGCTCGGAGGCCGGTGTAAGCAACGACGTGGCTGCGTCAAAAGATTGCGCCGCTTCACGTCACGCTTCCGCTGTTGCGACGACTCCTGAGGGACACGCGCTTCCGGTTGCAGCTGCTTTGCCAGAAAGTTTCTCAAGCGACTTTGTCCGTTTTCATTCATGCTGCTTTAATGTGGCCAGACTTCCTGCGAAGCTGCTTGAACTCTGTGCACCAACAACTGCTTTCTTTTTCACGTCTTGATGCGGATAGTTACACTTTACTTACGCGCTAATATGTAAAGCAAATATGTTTTAGTGCAAACAAAAAAAAATACTTTAAGCATTCCACGGAATTTCTTGATGCGCTGTGAGACGATTGATTACACGGATTTCATCATTACCAGTACATCGGCCCCTGAAGTGTTCCAGAACTGAAATTTTTGCAGCGACCGTATTCCGCACAGTAATCTAGCTGGTACACGCAAAAGAAACGAAATAAAGACGCCCACAGCAAGAATAACAGAACGCGTTAATGTCTTCTGCTCAGAATAACTGCCTGAATGGCAGGCATCAATATTTGTTGTTTCATTTGCAGGCCGCAAAGACGTATGAAACCATACGCCTAGCATTAAGTGCATTCTCGAACATGCTTTTCTAAACTTAGTCCGCGCTATTGTGTCCTGCGACCGTTCAGCGCTATGAGCCAACTTTTTGTGAAGGAAAAGTGCCTCCAGTGCACAACAAGTACTTTCAATAAGGTACCTGCAAGTCACATACCGCTTGCCACAGATGCACGAAAGCCGCGGGTGTATATGAGTGACCACTGATAGAGGACCGAGTGGGCGCAAAATGGACTGCGGTAAATAAACAACTTATAGAATACGGCATCGGGTTGGTAGATAATGAGAGGTAACCTGGCCGGCTAGGAACTCAAACCATTTATAAACCTTACTTGTTCACCCGAACAGGAAACAACTCGGAGGCGTCGACAACGGCGAGGGCCCAAGTCGGCAGCCGTGTTCAAACGCCAGCATTTCTCGAGCGCGCTCAGAGAGGTAATCCAACTTTCGAGATAAGGCGCTCAAAATACAAACAGCTTCCTCCAACCTCGTAGCAATTGTCACGTGTAACCATACCCTCTCCAATGCGTTCTGGCCTCTTCTCGTGTTCCAAACATTGATAAGGCATGGCAGAGGTGATAAGTAACAAACGCTTAAAAACGAGCGACGCTGTGCGGAATTACGCTCTCAAGCCCGCGGATTTATTATCCCAGCGTTCTAAATACGGACTGCACTCAGGGCTGAACGCTACTTTTCGTGAAAGTTTGGCGTCAGCACGAAAGGGCGCCGCAGTCAGCCCGAAGCAGATCAGAGCCAAGCGTTCATTTTTTCGGTTGCCGCCGAATTGTTTTTTTTTCTTGTGGGCGCAGCTTCAGCCCTACAAAAAGTTTGATTTCGAATCCTTCATTGGCATGCTGTTCCGCTTGTCGCCACCACTTCGTAACGGACAGAATCTGCTGGCAATCATTGGCAGATTATATCTGCATATTTCAGCCCTTTCGCCGTCTGTAAACTTTGGAGGAAACATCAGTTTGGAGCTGAGAATCCGCAGTGGCTTTCAGCACCAGCAATAGGGAATGTTGGTAGCTTTTTTACAGCGTAATTTTCTACGGCTGATTGATTTTTCGGGGGAGAATATATATGCGGGAGATTTTCCTTGCCATCACTTCTCGCCAGTCACAATGACCGAAAGGCAGGGCCTGCGGGCTAAGGCCGTATTTTTTTGCACCGAAGTACGGTCCACATCACGTAGTTCATTGCAAATGCCTTGCTCAGTCCGTGGATCACTTTAGCAAGAAAGTGCGCTTCTGGGTCCACTGAACGAATGAATGCCAGTACGTTGTACGGCGTTGATGCGGCTGTGTAGTTAAGAAAATGCCAGTCTAAGGCAGGAAATGAGAGAGGACAGGCCTTTCTGAGATGGCAACTGAAACCATCATGCCGACAAAACTGCCTCTCTTCGGCTCACGCACTAAGAACAGAATCTGCGGGAGGTTTTCAGTCATAACTGAGGCTAACGTGTGCCAGCAACCTATTTTGAATACCAGTACCATACAGTTCACGTAGCTACGCAAAGATTACTAAATTTTTATTGCGTTTTGCAGGTAAAAAGGTGCTTCGTAGATCATCGTAACTCATCGGAGTTATTTTTGTATTCCTCCCTTCGAGGATATAGGCTTTACATTTGCTTCAGTTGTGGCGGTACCCTGGGGATACCCGCTGGTTTTTGGTCTCGCCTCTTAGCCTAGGACACGCAACAGAGGCCAGCTTTAGATGCTTGCACGCCTGGTCTCATGCCGCTGCAGAGAACTGAGCATATTGCTCCGTTTTTTGCGTTAAAGGGCAACTGCAACACTTTTGGAGCATTTCGCGACATTAAACGATTCAAATCTATATGGCTTGTAGGTAAAGCATGAAAAGTTTTTTTTGCACTACCATCTAAAACAGTGACGTAATCGACGATTGAATTTAGCGTTTTTCCTCTGAGCAGAGGAGGAGTGCGGGAAAGTTCAGTGCGACGTCGCGGAAGGTATGATTTCAAATTACCCCTTTCGTTAGCCACACCCTGCCGTGCCTCGTTGGAGCCGCCAAAGTTTGGCGCACTTTGCCTTCAATGGCGTTGCTGTTTTTCCTTCAAAGCAGGCGTTTGTGCGTTGGAAATGTACAGATACTTCCGATGATGACTTCATCACCCCCCCCCCCCCCCCCCCCCCCACTTGGCGTTGTGCGCTGCAGAGAAGCTTGAAGGCCGTCGCAATTTTAATCAGCGATTACTTCACCATTTCAAATGCTAGCCCTAAAGGACTTCGCATGCTTCACCTTCACCAAGGCTTATGCTGCGAGTGCTCAAGAGCTGTGAACAGACTCTTTTTTTTTTTTTCAGGCAAAACCTTTGCTGTGCAAAACATGCCCTGTGAAGGGGTCTGCACTACACTATGCTCGTTGAGTATTGCTACTGAAGGTGTTCAGAACACACTTATGTTTGGTTAATGTTCATTAACTCATAAATTTAATATCCTGTTAAACTGAAACCTATTTCCGAATCTATCAGTGATATTTCTGCATTCTTTGCCGCCCTCAGGCACACATATATCACTGCGCAACACTCTTGAATAGAGAAAACGTAACCCCACTCATCTCGAATGGTATGTGCTTCATCACTGCACTACTAAAGCTTGGAAAGAATTACACCGCAGTAAAGGCACCTTTTATTCGCAAAAGAAATTCGTGATGGAAACAGTGTTCACTGACATTTCCCAATCATGAGCTCGAGTCAAAATCCTGAAGGTTTTCTGGTAAATTGTAGCGTTTAGCGTCCCAAAGGGACAGTGCGCAATGAGGCACGCCGTAGTCGTGGGCTGCTGATTAATTAAGACTGCCTGGGATTCCTTAGCGTGCGCTGACATCAAACACCACGCCAGTGTTTTAGTGCGCGAGAACTAAAAAATTCGCTGTGGCTTAGCTTGGTTAAGCCCGGTAATTGCGAAAGCAATACCCGTACCTACGCCATGGTTCAGCTGGTAGTTTAGCTGGTGGTGGTGCTTGTGGTTAGACTTGTGGTGATGCATCGGTTATACAATCCATCCTATCCAATCCTATCCAATCCTATCCAATCCTATCCAATCCTATCCAATCCTATCCAATCCTATCCAATCCTATCCAATCCAATCCAATCCAATCCAATCTAATCTAATCTAATCTAATCCAATGTAATGCAATCAAGGTCAAATGAAGGTCAATGGTGGTCAACGCCGCGGCACGGCAAAGGCGTGAAAGTGCAAGTAGTATTGCTTTCGCAATAAAATCCTCCACTATACGATTTCTCTGATGTGTGTCTGTCCGAAGCTCGCCTTTGTGACCATGAGGTTGCTAGTGATGAGCACCCTCGGCCTCACCAACCTTCACCGGCAGTGGAGCATCGCTTAACCGCTGCACCACTGCGCCAGATTGGGTATGAGGGCTCCCACGGATCAATAAATGTTAAGTAGAGAATGGTCATTTCCGCACATACGGACATTAACCAATGAACGCTATCCCGTCACACCGTTCAGCCGGAGCTCAAATCCGATATCGCCGACCTTTCTGTGAAGCTCGCTTGGCATTGAAAGCAGATCCTCAAAATGAAACAGAAGTGATAGCTCAGCTAATTCGCATTTAGCCTAACCACCCGAAATCGTTTTTGTATTTCACTGCCAAAACACAGCCACCGTGGCCGGGATCGAACCCATGGCTTTGGGATTAGAAGTTGGAGGCTAAGCCACTGAGTTAGGTGGGCAGCTAGTTAAGCCGTCTAGTGACATACGCTCCTTTGAACCTCGAATGGCCTGGAAGGGAGAGGATGCTAGTTCTTACCCTTTAATGATATCGAGGTTCAGGGAAGTAGTAAGTGTTCTACTGCACGGCTAACTGAGAAACCGTTTCATGTTAACGTGCCTCAAAAGGAACACGGACGGAAGGAACGAGCAAGAATTACGAATGCAGTACCGGCTATGCGAGGTGATTTGAATGCCAAATTTGCACCCAAGGTTATTTTTGTGTGTGTAGGAGTGTTTGCGTGCTCATTGAAATGACACGCCAATTGCTGCGGTGTATGTATAAAAAGATGGTGCCAAGCTCAAAAGAAATCAGTTAGCCGTCCGCGCTCGTCTCGTCTTGTTCGTTGCTTCCGCCCGTGTCCCTTTTGCTCCACGTTAACACCTAAGATGAACCAACTCACGCTTTAAATAACACTTCGGCTGAGAAACTGTGGCAGTTTCCGAAATACAATCCTCTTTCCTCGCCGATAAAAAACAAGCAATTTCGGTGAGAAACAACTTTCCTGCATGCAATAGCCACCGGACATTTAAGAACGCATGTAAAAGATGGTAAAGGTGGCGGGCGACTACCCCGGTACAGAATCAAATTATTCTTCGTAGACACGTCATAGACAATTCGTGGACACGTCATGGGCCCCTTTGCTGAGAGCGGAGAATATTTGCGGCTCGCAGTGCACGGATACCTAAGACTGAAGGCCACTTCTCCTCAAAACTGCTTGAAAAGGCCTACTGAACTCCTTTTCAATAGTATGAGGGAAGTGTTCCTCAATAGGAATGTTTACTCCATTGCCAATCGATGTAGGGCATAGGGTAATTAAGTGAACGAGTAAAAGATTCCTGCAAAGTTTCTTACCTCGAGAACTCGAACAAGCTTGGCTTTAAATCAGGCAGTCGTACAGAAACGCTTTTGGACAGTCCTATCACGCTAGAGAAAAGACCGCGACACCGCAACAACTGGCCTCATTATGCCCTCTGCAGGAGCTGGTCACGGTTTCTCATTTTATGACCGTTCGCATGGGGAAGGTGAGGGCTCGAACACCAGCGCCACCGGGTACCCACTGCGTTTACAATGGGTACAAGCTTTCTTCTGGCCTGCTGCTCAGTTTTTACGGGGCGAAATGCATGGGAACAGTGTCTTTGACCTCAACCTGTGTAGACAGACATACTTTGTTCCATTGCTCAATTTGACCAAAACTTCCCTTCCGCCATGAAAAATCATAATCATCATCACTATTTCATGACCGTCAAGAGATAATAAGCTTCTTCAGCGTAAACTTCGTTTTAACAAAAAAAAAACACGATGTGAATACGTATGGAACTGTACTGAACAAAAATAACCAGCAAGCGGAGCTTAATTTAGACTGGCTGCCCGCCTCTCTCAGGCGAACTGACTTCGTACAGTTATATCCCGACGCTGGCTCATATGAGACAGCCTTCTCCGTGCGTTGGAGCACAGGGACACTGCAACAGCCCGGCCCGACTCTCTGCCACGCCACAATGGACCGGGACCTGTCTGCATATGCAGCAACCAGCTCGCTAAATCCATCCGTTCGCGGCACGCAAACACCTGGCACACCGCTGTTGTTGGATGTCGCCATTCCTGCGGCTTTGTATTCAACAGTGCTACGTCACTCCGTTCCCTGTTTCCTGCGCTGCGGCGCCGGTGGCGTGCTCTGTGCCCATTACCACTGAATTTCGTGAGCACGCAGCCATATCAGGCTGCTTGCTCTGCTTTCCCGAAACCCTATCGCAGAACTTTCATTCGCTTGTGCAGCTACGTCGTAGCTTCTTTGCGACATTGAATGAATACAGTATTCTTGCCTTAGACAGCGGTTAAGTACGTCAAATCTCCCGTTTATTAGCGTACATTTAGGAAAAAGCTCACGACGTACTCAATCGTACCTGCAAATTGCTTGCATTTCCTCATTTTCATTTGCTGTCTGCAAGTAGATTTGGCGACTTGAAATCACAAGCCAAGTGCTCTTTTAAATGCAGTTCAGCAAGAATAGAAAAAGAAAAGACAGTCATGACGAGCCCTCACTATCAACAGACACAAGAAAGCAAGCAGGATTGGTCCAAAGGCTGGCAAGAAGGCATTCACATCGAATCTGCAGTGAAACTGTTCCAGCAGCGACATACGCACCTTTTTTTTTTTGTTCGGCGAACTATTAATGCGAAAGCATTACTAGCCTATGTCTGCTGGTTTGTGTCCGCAAATAACGTGTCGGGAGCAGTTGCGGGAAACTGTATAGAGATATCGTCTATAAAGGGGTTATAATCCAAGGGGGGTGATATGAGGATGCCGGGCAAAAAGGTTGCTACCAATCGGATCATTAGTTAATTAATTAGAGCGACAAAAGCTACCAAAAGTGGGTGTGGTCTGCGTGTGAGTGGCGCGAAATTTGAATAGCCAGAAGTGTACCACGTGATGCCCCCACATGACCTTTACGTGTTGCACAACGTGACCAGATATGTGTGCGGAGCCAACGCGCCGCCAAATTTGAATACCCGAATGAATACATGGGTGAACGATTTGGGGGGAGAGGGGTGAAGATAATCGAATTCTAATCAATACTTAACAGTTATAGAAATGTCGAGAGCAAATGGAGATGAATGAAGGGGCATTAAGTGTGGGGAGGCGACGATGAGGCGTCAATGCTTTTGCATTACTCCAATGCGGTTTCTCCAGTGACCTCAAAGATTTTTTTTACAAATTGTAGCCCCAATTCACCCCTGCCTACTCCTCAGAATCTCGACCCTGATATTGATTCATACGTGTCAACTTACAGGAAATTCATAACCTCGTTCACCGCGAAGTCACAGCCTTACCCTGCACGGTAGCTGAGTAGCGGTGGTGCTCGGACGCTGATGTCAAGGTCGAGGGATAGAATCTCCGCCGTGGCGCCGCGTTTTGATGCAGGCAAAATGCAAAAGCGGCCCTATGCTGTGCGACATCAGCTCACGTTAAAGAACCCCTGGTTGTCGAAATAATCTAGGAACCCTTCACTACTGGTGCCCGTCATAGCCAATGTGTTGCTTAGAACGTTGAACTCCATATACCATATCGTCAGTATCACAGTATTGACGTGTTTGACGATGAAGTTTTGCCCCGAATGATTCTTTCGGCTAGCTTAGGGCACTGCTCTCGCTCGCCGACTGTAAGCAGATCTATATTCAAATTACTATAGTGGAAGTAAGATCAAAAGGTAAAAAACACAGTGTGTTTTATGGAAAGCAGAGATTCCAATCGCAAAATGTTGAATTTGGCTAGTTGGTATCGATTCGTAATAAACCAGCGCAAAAGACGACGGACAAGAAAAGCGGAACACAGGACTAGCGCTGACTCGCAACTAGAGGTTTTATTCATAAACCCTTCATATGTATAGGGACGCACAAAAAGGCATAAAACCGAAAACACAGCAGAAAAACGTCGCGCATTAGTGCGTACCACCCCTCCCCCCCCACCCTCTCTCAAGCACTATCAAGAAATGCAACCTCCTTATCACACGGAAACCGTTAGGGCTGCAGGCATCACCATTCCAGGTGTCCTCAGATGCATTAATTTTGCTTTTATGAGCGCCGAGCTTATCTAACAGTAGGCCTATACGATGAGAGCGTAGTCACCCCTGAAATGAAAATGAAAAGATCTTCCGCATTTCCACGCTTTTGCAAGCCATAGTAGGTTTGTTACCGGTGCTTAGTGTGAATGCACATTGTATGCAAAAAACAGCTATATAATAAAAGTAGGTATCAAGAATAACAAGAGGAATAAGAATGGGGTGGAGCGCATATGGCAGGTTCTCTCAGATCGTGAATGGCAGTTTACCAATATCCCTCAAGAGAAAAGTATACAACAGGTGTATCTTACCGGTACTCACATATGGGGCAGAAACGTGGAGGCTAACAAAGAGGGTTCAGCTTAAAGTTAAGGACAACGCAGTGAGCTATGGAAAGAAAAATGATAGGTGTAACGTTAAGACATCGGAACTGGGCGGAGTGTGTGAGGGAACAAACGCGGGTTATTGACATCCTAGCCGAAATCAAGAGGAATAATTGGGCTTGGGCAGGGCATGTAATGCGAAGGCAAGATAACCGCTGGTCCTTAAGGGTAACGGAGTGGATTCCAAGAGAATGCAAGTGTAGCAGTGGACGGCAGGAAGTTAGGTGGGCGGATGAGATTAAGAAGTTTGCGGGAATACCGTGGCCGCAACTGGCGAGGGACAGGGTTAATTGGAGAGACATGGGAGAGGCCCTTGCCCTACAGTGGACGTAGTCAGGCTGATGACGATGATGAGTATCAAGCACTGCAACGCAGCGTCAAATTTTGTGTATAATAAGTACAGTGACTAGCAGCAAGACCCAGGAGGTAACCTATTTATTTCTTGAAATCATTGCGAATATGTTCGGTTACCGCTAAGTGCTGAAGGGAGCGTTGTTTCTCTTCCTGTTGCTTAACGTGCTTAACGCAGCATGGCTCCATGACAAGTAATGCAGACGGCTGCAATGGAGGCACTTTAATAACGTTGTGACTGTTGTACTTAATTATAAATTGCAAATCACGCGTCCTTGAAAACCGGCAGTACTATTTGGCAGAAATTCGAAATTACAGCTATTTGCTCCACGAGTGTAATGGTTGTCATGGCGCTGTAACACAGTAGGTTGTTACACTGCCTCGTGCAGACATGAAAATGGAGGAACTCTGTGTATTCGAAATGACCAGGGCGCAAATAGACGGAGACAAGAGAAGAAACAAGGACGACAGGACAGCGCCCATCCTGTCGTCAGTGTTTCTTCTCTTGTCTCCGTCTGTTTTCGCGCTGGTCATTTCGAATCATATCCCACCAACTCGCCCAGCATTTCGAATCATATCCCACCAACTCGCAATTTTGGTTGAACTCTGTGTAGTTGCTACAAATACTACCGGTAAAAGAAATAAGAGTAAACGGTATTAATGGGTTTATTCTTTATTCATATTGTTACGCCGCGTAGTGGCTTACTGTTTTCATCCGCTACAATATATTTAATTATAGGGCCACGTCGATCGGCCTAGCATATCTTGTAGCATTTCAAGCTATCCGGAGGTATTAGTAAAATATAAATAATAATTTGATAGAGATGCATTGATTAAGAAGCTTTTCATTCTTTTTCTGTTTCAGGGGAACAACTTCCACGAACAGTGGTTTTTGACCCTTTCCTAATATAGTAAGCTATTCAAATCTGAAAGAAGCAAGCGTAGCAGGGGCAGCAGAAAGTTTCTTGTGCCGATGATATAAACAAGTTAGCGGGGATAAGTTAGCTCCGGCTGGCTTAGGAGATGGTTGATTAGAGAGATATGAGAGAGGCCTCTGTCCTGCAGTGGCCGTAGTCAAGATAATGGTTTTATGGGGTTTAACACGACAAAGTGACTCATGCTGTGAGGGACACTGTAGTAAAGGGATCCGGATGATTTCGAAGACCTGCGGTTCTTCAGCGTGCACTGATATCGCGCAGTCCGCGATCTTATCTTCCAGCATTTCGCCTCCAGTGAAATGCAACTTCCACGGCCGGTATCGAACCCGCGCCTTTCTGGTCACCACCTAAGCACCACCATGACCACTGAGCCATCGCGGCGGCGCGCAGTTGTGCTGGCGATGGTGGTGATTATTATAATCTTCGTAGCGGCTCAAATCGTCAGCAAATTTTTGGCAAGTACCTCATTTGGTAATCTTCGTGGCCGAGGGTTATGGGACATAAGAAGTGCCGTTGTGTTGGCCTGGGATTCTTATCGTGCTATTGTATTTCGCACAACGCACAGACGTTTTTCCATTTTGCCTGCTTCGAAATGCGGCTGCCGCGGCCGGGATTTAGTCTTTTTTGTTAAACTTGCAATGCGGCTTCAGGGGAAAGAAAGCAATGCTGACAGCAACCACCAGGTCGTACAACGCAGATACCGCTGTGGCGTGAGGAAAGCAACTTGTTACTCCGTCGTGTAACCAGCCTGAAAATGCGGTTCGATGATTTTTTTTCCCACCGTCCCTCATTCATCACTGCACGCAGTCCGTTTCTGCTCGCCGATTGATTAATGCCGACGCCTTCGATCAATGGCAGGGTGGGGCGCGGTGCGGCCGGTTGTATGTGCACGCTCCAGCGCGGACGGCCATTGTTGAAACGCGCGTCTAGACCGCAAGGACGCTCGCGTGCTTCACGCTACAGCGTTTTTCTTTGCGCGAACTTTCCGCTTACGTTGTTGACGGGAACGTTTTCACGTGCCGTGATTTCGCCGAAAACACATTAGTATAGACTGCTTTTCGCATGTTATGCGAGGATGTTAAAAACAATATGATGTGCTTTTAGTAGCCCACCTTGGTGGTTCGAATATCGCGTGTCCGGCTTTAGTGACCATGCATACTCTCTTTGTTCGGAATAATAAATAAGAAATATCCTACTTCGTAATAGGTTCCCGCGCGCTGAAACTTGGTCGTTACCGAATCTGAGTACTTTTGCGAAAACTGCTGCACCTGCCACGACTTTATACCACTGCGGACTGGTGAGCGATTTCAGTGTAGACCCTGCAGTTTTCGTGGGAAGAAATGCCACGAAGTACCGACACGCAATGATGTCGCGTGACTTAGTCGAGCGTTTTGCTCCTAATGCTGTGATAGCGTGATCGCAAGCGTAGCTTCAACCACGACAAACAGAGCAGATTTGCTCGCCGCCGCTAGCAGTCTGCACCGTAGCCATATCTGCCATGTATTCGGGCAGAAGACACGAGTAATTATTTGGGAGAACAATGGTATAACATCTACACAAAATGGCGCTGCAAGCCGCACATAGTATGACGCCGTTTGGGTGTCAGGTTCAATGATAATTCCCATTCCTGATTGAGAACTTTACTATTGAGGTGGAAGCCTTTAATGCCTCATCGTTGTAAGCAGGAGCTGTCGACAGAAATGTCACGCTTTTCAATTGGTCGAAACGGTCGTGACGTCACAGTGCGCGAATTTCAAACGGGGCCAATTGTACCTTGGCTACTAACCATGCAACCAATTAAAGGGATCGTATAGTGATGCTCCAATTAAGTATGGCTGAGTTTGGTTAACTGCTTACTTAACCAATCAGTCTAATTAACCTTTCTAGTCAGACCAGATAAATAAATAAAACCGAGTAGGAAATTGGCCGAGCTTGGGAATCGAACCCCGGTCTCCGGAGTGCGAGCCGAGGACGCAACCACTCCGCCATGCCAGCTCGATGGTTTGGAGTGAACAAAGGTGCGTCTAGTGAATACGGTGTCTTCGTTCACTCCCGTCTTCCTCCCTTCCCGTTACGGCGAGGTTTAGGTGTCCACCCAGAGATCAGAGTCAGATACATTTCCTTTCCTCAAAAACCAATTTACCGACGAGCAAGGCGTATTTGTCCGCCTTTCAGGTTGGTCCAAATTGTCGTGACGTCACCGCGCGCGAATTTTGACGGGTGTCCACCGAAATATGTGAGACAGTTACTGCTCAACTTCCTTTCCTCAAATACAATTTTCGGCTAGTGTGTACTGAGATATGTGAAACAGTTACAGTGTAATTTCCTTTCCTCAAATACAATTTTCATTTTCTTCATTACGGCCCCCTTTCTTCTTTCGCTCACACTTCCTCCCTTCCTGTACGGCGCGGCTCAGGTGTCCACCGAGATGACAGAGAATTACAGCCCCATTTCCTTTCCTCAAAAAGCGTTGCGTTCAAAGGGCAACGCATCGCGCCGAACGGGTGGTGGCGTTCCTTGGACTCCGTGGCAGCGCTACAACACGCTGTCGCGTTCCACTCCTAAAGGTGAAGCTTAAGCGTCATTAATTGGCAGTTAATTAATGCACCAACAAAATGTGCAGTGAACAATCGCGTAGCAGAAAGCAGCACTCAGGCTTTCGCCTTTCACCACTTTAGCCGCTAAAGTTCCTCATAATTTTTTCGCATAGATTCATTTGGTACTTATTATATTCTTCGGAGATCACGTTCGTCACGAAAACATGGTTTATTTTGTACTAAATGGTGCGTGTTAGGGTCTAAAAACTGAGCGCGGTTTAATGGTACGAAGAAAAGGACACGATATTCCGACCAGGGCGCCTGCGCGCTCTCGTGATATTGCGGCATAATTCTTGACATTTCGAAACGTTTGCGGGCAATGTTTTCTAAAATATTTTCCCGACGTGAACATATTCCTGTCGTAAAATGAGCCCGGGATTAGGACTAGTCTCCCCCTGTCCTTTCTACTATCCCCTCACCTCTTTCCTTTCACTTCTACACACTGCCTGCTACCCTTTATTTCCGCTGCCCCAGCTCAGGTGCTTCCAGCAGCAATGGCAGGTGCCGGGACTAGCAACAATCTTTTTCCTTCCATTTACCATGTTTAATAAAACACCTTACTACTACTAGGACTAGCTACGCACCCCAGAAGGCAAGGAAGATCCCCATCTGTCTTCGATAATTTACGGCTGGTTAAGGTTCCCGACACGCTGCGTTTTCTCGGCCTTCTCGGCAGCTGCAACTGGTGACTACGCGAAATCCGGCTGTTGGCTGCCCTCTGGCCACCGCGACAAGTCAGGAGGACAAATGCGGGTAACGAGGGTGAGAATTTTCGAGAAAGGAGAAAATTAAGACGAAATGGCGAAGCAACAGTCTAAGTATTTATCACTGCGATAAGAGTTTACATTCGCTTCCCGCTTCTACTGGAAGTTTAACATTTGGCCGACTTTATTCACAAAACTGCTCTGTGAGATTATTCGGTGCTCTCCGAGTTTGTAGATTTGAGAAATCGCGCTGTGGATTAGTACAAATGATACATGAATGAACTGCGCAGTTATGGCCTCGTTCTAAAGAGGTATTATCAGCGGTTTTATAGAAATATCCTCATGTTCTTGGGAAGATACACTAATAAGTTATAGCCTCGTTCTGAAAAGGTATTATCAGCTATCTTGTATAAATATTCTTGTGTTCTTGGAAAGATACAGTAATAATACTGTCTAGGTTTCTATGAAGACTTTTCATGGCTTCTTTCATGTTAATAACCTTAGTGAGGAAGTTTCAGATCGTATTCCTTGCCTAAAGGCATCATTCTTCTGCAGGCTCTGTTATACTATCTTGAGGATTAATGTGAGGTGCTCTTAATGCCGGCGCACTGAAAAAACGAAAATCATCAGCTATAGACGCTTGCTTCATGCGCATCATTTAACACGAACGATGTTTCTTTCGCGTGATGTTTTTGTTTGTTTCGGCGATTTACAGAGTGATCGCACCTATCGAGCAGCATTATCGGATCTCTTACTCGGTGGCAGCGGAATATTGTAAACAATAAAGGCGCAAACAATGTGCCCTTTTGACGTCTTTCTTCAGTTGGCGCCACTGATCTTATAGTGTGTTTCGTCGCCACTCATACTCCCTCTGCTACATGGGAATTTTTATGTTTAAAAACGTGCAGCAAATGTAGTTCATACTCCCACGTACACAGCCTCGCCATGTACCTTCGTAAAGACAGAGAGCGAGTGCCCGAGAGCGCTCGTTTGTGATATGCATCCCCAACTATTCTCTGCTGGCTTAACCTTGGCAGCCATTACTGCTTTTATCATCCGATGTTCGCTTTCAGCTCGGCCAGTCTGCTGAGTGCTGCTTGCCCGCTAAAAAGCACAACTTTTACACGAGCAGGCAGTACCCTCAGCCTGATAGTAAATATAAGCGAATAAGCGGCGGACTTCAAGTAATATACTTGAGAACGTTGTGAATACATTTGCTCCTAAGGCGCCTGTCCATCATTAGTCAATAGCCGTGGAGAAAGATTGCATATTTTTCATACATGATGGCCTAAAATGTGTTCCTTATAACGCAATAAGAATATTTTTAATGCTATTTGAGTTTTTTTGTGATATAAGGTAGCATGTACATATTCTTGATAGAGAGCACTTCGGAATCACGTTATGCATTGTTTATTTTCTTCTAGGGTTTATTTCAGAGGCAGGTGCAACGCAGCTCCTGCATCTGCCTCATTTTCATTTCATTCGACTCAAGTCTGAAGTGCTCACTCACGATGCTGCCTTGTGAGCGCGTAAATGCGGAAGTCAGCGGGAATAACTGGTGCTATTTGCCTTGTTGGATGTTCCAGGGACTGCGTGCGACTGCAGTGAAGCAGTTACATTCACTACTAAGTGCTTCGTGGCAAAATGTAGAACGAGGCGAACGAAACACTCTGCACAGATTAATTCCAACTACAAGGGGTGTTTTGCAGGGCTATTCCGGTGGATTTTTGAATATTTTGAGTTGATAATCGCATTTGGTTTTTTGGACCACCCTCTCTTAGTTTCAATGAATAGCCATGTCCAACACTCTTGGAGAAAATTCTGAAAATTGAAATGTTTTAAAGTACGGTTATGAAAATATTGAATGCGATGGTCCATTCTTTAGATGCGTAGCAAAATCTTTTTCTCTAAGCTTTTCCATCGCTTACGCAAAGCATTTATGAGTGCCATAGAAAACCGATTATGAACATTTTTCACTGCATCAAAAATGTTAACAGCAAAAAAATGCCGGCCTGCTGACGGGAGATCAACAGATATATTGATTGCCATAGGTAGCTTATCCAATATATACGTTCGTAAGAAATGCGTTCGTAAGCTCTTTTTCTTTGAAAACTACTTTTGTCCAGAATTGTTTTGAGCGTGGTATAGCCCCCGTAAAAAAGTATACAGCCCAGAGGGCTTGCTTCTAAGTTCTTTAGCAGGGCTCCCATCACGTCTAGCTGTCCAAAGCTTGTGAGGATATAGGACGCGAAGCCATGCATTCCTATTTCGAGAGGTTACAGTGGCTGAGGATGCATAACAAGGCATACAGCAGTCCTCACAAGCAAGCCCTTTGGGCCGTATACTTTTGACGGGGGTTGTACGTGACGTCACAATTACCAGCAAACAAAACCACGCATACCCTCATGAAATCTCTCGTGTGCGCGTTGCATGGCTCAGGTGAGGACTGTAAGCAATAAATTCAACCATTATTTTTTTGAAATCACCCCAAAACAAGCTCAAAATTATTTCCCCGTGTAAACGCGAAGTGAATATCGACGAGCGTGCAATTCGCAACGCCAACCGCACAAAAAGGCGTCTAGAAATAGGTCCAACGAAGGTCGTACTGAAACATTCGTACTGAACATTCGTACTGAAACAAATAATTCGTACTGAAACACAGCGTCGCCCGGCTTCGAATTCTTGCAGAATGAACAAAAATAATCTGGCGCAAAAGCTTCAGCAAAATGCGTGGATGTCCTAAAATTTCGGAGCGGCCTTTAACATGCTTTAAGATCGCTGAGCACACGACCATGGAAATCCGACCTTTGGCTCAGAAACCGAAAACCATATCCAATCAATTTATTGCGGTGCTAGGTCACTATAAGAAACCGAACCATTATAAAAGTACATGTTTGCCAGGTCGGCCGGGCAAGTAATGGTGTCTTGCAGATCGAGTTACAGAAAATCGATTGTCAGTAAACCTGTGAAACCTGAATTTTTTGTTTTTCTCAAAAAGGAAGCAAAAGAAAGTGGATGTCACCAGGTAGCGGAACTGGAGTGACTCAGGCTACCCGGTTGGTGGCAGCAAGTGTTGGCTCTTTGTCGTGCGACGAGAATCGGCTTAGTACAGAAGGAGATATTTCAGGGAAATTACGCACAGGATGCGGCTCTGCCCAGGCAGACGAAAGTACAATAGGTAATCCAAGTTACATCAAAGTTCTTCACGGTATTGTACAGTCTTACTCTTCGTCCAAACGAAAATGATCAATGAAGTAAAATTTTGATATACCGTTCGCAACCTATTCTGACCCTTTGTCGCTTTTATTTCTAATAAAGAGTTACTACGAAAAAACTAAAAAATGAAACCCAAACTCTTTGGCGCTCAAAAAAGAAAAGCACACTGGACAGGACAGTGACAAGTGTAATAGACACTCTACATACATACGGCTTTTAACACCACATAGATGAAAACGCCGCTCACACAAAATATAACTGTCACTACCTCTTCTCTTTCAGCCAATTCTTGACTTTCCGTTTTTTCTGCTTGGAAGTCGAGCTTAGGAGGCGTGCAAGACTTGTTACATTCTTAAACACGAATTAATAATAGCGACTTGTGCATCCTCTAAACAAACACTAAACAAATTTCTTGCGTACGCTGCTATCGATGTGGCACTGAAACTTCCGCTTCAATAAAGTTAGAAGCCCACTTGATAAAGTCAGAAAGGCAAGCCTTATTGCTAAGGGGGGTGAGTGGATGTTTGCTTCTTGTCACCAATGTTGCGTTCAGTGTGGTGTTATAACGAGTTTATGATACCGCTTGTGGGGCCCTCTGCATTGTTCTCAGCACTGTGCGTTATCACGTTGGGATGATATACCAACTAGCCAAAAATCTCGTGTGGGATGTTCGGAAGTAGGATGCATGTCCAATTTGTTTCTCGCTGTCTTTGTTGGCCATAACTCTCTTAAACATGACAACTGAGGGCGTCTGCAAGGGATATAGGCAATTCCGCCACATAGGGATTCACTGCTTGTATTCTAATAAATTGATGTATACATATATAATTCGTCTCTAATATTTTCGAAGGTGCTAAAGATGCCATCTTTTTTTAATCACGCGTGTTTGGTAATCCCGCAAGAGTTCGGAAAGCGACTTCTAAGAGCTCTGTTCAGCATGAAGCAAACAAAGCGATTTCAGCCATACAGCCCAGAAATAACAAACAAGGTCTTGAAAGAATGATGCAAGAAGCACACGAAATAACATTTCGCTGTAGTTTATTAACAGAAGCACAGCTAATTAAAGTTGCGAATATACTTCAATACTCAATGCCGTTGCCATATGCCCCTGTTCACCCGCACGGTCGCTGTAATAATGGCAAGCGATGAATTCGCAGAAAAATTGAATTTCAAATAATCTCATGCTCTTGGAGCCCGGTTAGACCGATTATAGCTGCAACTATTTGTACGTAGTGTGGAAAAAGCTCATTTATTATTTATTTTTATTACACGCTCTATCGGCTATATTAGTAATGATCAACGAAAGTAGCGCCACACTGAAGGCGATCCGTGCATCATAAATTCGCATTTGTAAAGTTGAATGCGGCTTCCGAAGACCGCATTCATTAATGCGAAAAGCGGCTTAGCTGTCGTGTTCAAGCTAAAGAGATAAAACGGAACGGTATCCGGTAATGCATCACAATAATTGTTCGCGCTAGAGCTGATAACACCAACTCAATTTGATCGACGTGTGCTCTAATGAGACAGTGCGAGCTCGGCAGGTTTGCCTGAAAATGCTGGTAAATACTGCCAGAAAGAAGAGGATCCTTATTGAAATTAACTTTTCTATCGCTTTCTGCGTGCATATCAAGGAAGACTGGAAACATCATTGCAGAAAACGCAAATGTAGTTAAGTGAATTTGGATCGTGAGGGGAAACCTTGTTTTCTTCCATTAATTCACAACAAGTTTTTCGGGATAAAAAGTCAACAAGCCGGCAGTGAGACCTGAAGCCACTGATAAAGCGTTTTCGTTTTATCTCCGCTGTTGCGAACGATAATGAATAAAATTTTGGAAACCTCATTACTCGGCAATAACTCAAGAAACTGATATCGCCTTCTGATTCCCTTGATTGCCTTGCATGTTGGCTTTCACACTCATCAATAGTTCCGTACTATTTTTTAGTTAATTCCGACACCTTTTGCCCAGTTGCCGCTGGTATCTCCTTCATTTCCAAATTCATTTTGTGAGCTCTGCTCATGCTCGTCCAACTCATCACAATGGTTTCGGAGGTCTCTAGCAATAGGTGGTTATATTTTTTTCGTGATTGCCTCAACTCAGTCACGAACACATCGTGCTTTTTGCTGATGAATAAAGTACTTTTCTTAATTTCTCGCTACTCGTTTCGAATGTCCAGTCCCTACGTTCCTCGGAAAACCTTAAATTCATGTCTAATTTCATTTTTCAAGTCCTCGAGAGCGCGTGCTAAATATTCGCTAATTCTCGCCTTTGCGATGCCGCTCACCAACAACAGAAAAAGACTACATTAAATAGCAGCAACAGCGTGGTACTTGCACAGCAGAAGCTCATTTAATGACTACATATGAAGCCATTCACCAGCAGCAATGCGCAACCAGCAGCAAACCCAACATATATCTACCTGTTTCTACTTTACTGATATGTGGCCAAGTACCAGTGCTTTCTTCTTCTGTTTCAGCTTTTTTTCATCCAACTGCAGCTAATAATCACCAAAATAATGGTTCTAACAAACGCCAAGCGGTTCTGCACTTGATTGTTCACTGTTTTATCGCAACCATCACACATCGGTGTACCCCTGTATTTTCATTGAATATAAGAATACTGCGACTTACGCACCTTTCCCTAAAGACCGAGCGCCAATCAAGGACGAGCGGTTCTAGGGATACGTCCCGCTGTTAGGAAAGCAATGCGGGAAAAGGCTTAGCGCAAACCCGCGCAATAGAGAGTTTTAGCACCGTCGTACAGAATACGCGCCAACTACGGCAAAATGTAAGCTGGTAAGCAGGGCAGAGTTAGCAACGGAAAAGCGTTACCGTAATGGCTGTACGGCTGTCCAGCTCTGCTGACACTCTCCGATATTAAAACCGCTCATCGTTTCGGTGAAAGAGGGGAAAGGCCAGTTTCCGCAGGCCATTAACGGTAGCGCGTGGCTGCGTGTTATCTCAATATTCGGCACCTGCAAAGTCCATGTACCAAATGAGAAGAAAACACCACCTTGGCGCCGAAACTCATCCATCGTCACATTTTCCTTTCGTTTTTGGACTTGCTTTTGCGTCTTTCTGTTCCTTTCTTATCTGCACCTTACGAGAGCCCTATTCGGATATGTTAGCACCGCAGCCGGATGCGGTTCGACCTCTCGGGTCTGGGCCAGGAAGTGCCTGAAGTGCCCTGCACAGGATAGCGACACGAACATGCCTATCTGGCGCTTGGGGCGAAAGCGGATGGACGAGAAATGCCGGAAGTACGGGGAAAGTGGCTTTTAGCAGTAAGGTGTGCACGAGGGTTAACTGGAGGAACGCGCGTTTTAAAGCCCCACTTATGCCTGAACGGGTTCAGTTTGGCTTGTGGTTCTATGGGGTTTGCAGTGCCGAAGCGGTTCGGCCTATGAGGGACGCCGTAGTGAAGGGCTCCGGAAATTTCGACCACCTGGGGTTCTTTTAACGTGCACTGACATCGCACAGCACACGGGCCTCTAGAATTTCGCCTTCATCAAAATGCAACCCGCGCGGCAGGGATCAAACCCGCGTCTTTCGGGTCGGCAGTCGAGCACCACAGCCACTGAGCCACCACGGCGGCTCTGAACAGGTTCTACCTTAGCACATCCACACACAAAAAAAAAAAACATGACGATTTCCCTCTTCAAATTGTGAGGAACCGGTGCAAACAGAAGAAAGAAAATGTGGTACAGTTTAACGTAGTTAAACCGAGTAGACGTGCGAAAGCGTGTGTTTAGCCTGGTTGGCTCTTGGCGTTGCTTTGCTGGGTCGTGGGCATGTCTTCCGACGGTATTATGCTCAGTTTAAGCTCTGATCGAGGTTAAGCTGATCTGATCTGTTCACGCCACAGGTGAGAGATGATGAAGGAGACGATGAGCAATGCACAATGCGAAAGTGTTTTTCAGTTTAACAAGAGCCATGATCGGCTGTGGCGATAGCACATTGCCCTCGTGCATTGGCCAGCGAAGCTTATTTGTAGCCGCCGCCGCGGTTTGGAAACCCAGTCGCGGCGATATTTTTTCTCCACGGGCTGTTGCTATGCTAGATTTTGCCAAGGTCACCCTCAAGGTCAACCTTCCCACAAACTCGGCGAGCCGGTCAGATCTCGTGAAGTAGTGATTCCGCACTAAAAGTGGGCGCAATTGGCGACGAGGGAAAGAAAATATGAATAACACTTAACCTCAAGCGAGTGCGCATGCTTCGTTGCATTTTTTTAAACACTCAGTATTACCAAAGGGCCTAAAATGTATTATTTACGTAAATTGGAATACGTTCGCCAAATTAATCAATAGCATCAAGCAATGAGTGTATTTTTACCTTTCACAGCGCTCAGCGTGAGGTGGTAGAATGTTTTCTGACGGTTTATTACGGTGTTTTATCACAGAAAAAGTGAACAGTCGAAAGCATTGCCAGCAGCATCCTAATCGAGTAAGTCGTACGATCATGACTGAGAGCTCAAGCGGCCTGCGTAATGGAGGCCAAACCAGTCGCGTCGTATCGCTTTCCATCAATCTGTTAGCATGGTTTTCGCTGGGATTAGCGCGGCACGTTCGCTTCGAGCCATCTTCGTGTTTCATTAAATCAGCACCAGGCATGTTTTGCGACAGACGCTTATAAACAGAAAGTGAATTGGATTGCATGCACATCCCTCGATGTCATGGGCAAGGTCCGATTTTCAGGAAACTTTCGACAGGGTAGATGCGAGGCGTTTCAAACGGCGTAAAATTCACGGACGAATGCACGAAAGGTGCGCAGGCGGCACTGACTTTCAAGGGCGCTTTTTGCGGATATTTTACAGGTATACGTATGTGCCTTCATGCTCCAGAGGTGAAAAGATAGCTAAATTGTGCAAGCTAAAATGAAAGCTGATTTAAGCCGCCGCGGTGGCTCAGTGGTTATGGTGCTCGGCTGCTGACCCGAAAGACGCGGGTTCGATCCCGGCCGCGGTGGTTGAATTTCTTTGGAGGAGAAGTTCTAGAGGCCCGTGTACTGTGCGATGTCAGTGCACGTTAAAGAACCCCAGGTGGTCGAAATTTCCGCAGCCCTTCACTACGGCGTCTCTCATAGCCTCAGTCGCTTTGGGACGTTAAACCCCATAAACAAAGAAACAAACAAACAAACAAACAAAGCTGATATATTTCCTTATTCAACGAAACAGCAGTGGCCCGCGCAGAACAAAGAATTTGCGTTTATTCGTTCGAATGGTTTTTATAGGCAGCGCTTGCTTACCCTTGCCGATATAAAATAATGTGATGCACAAATGGTGCGTCATGCACTAGACGCTATCACATGTCAATGCTTCTGTGAATATTTTACGTGCAAATGCATTGTTCTGTTTCTTTTGTAGTTTGAACATTTTATTCTATCGCTGCCAGCTGTGTAAAGGTTTGGTTTATGGTTTATGGGGTTTAACGTCCCAAAGCTGTGTAAAGGTGGCTACGGTCTTATGTCAAGGCGCTTCTTCCAAAAGTGACTTTTCCCATGTGTTCTGCGTCTTTGATGAAAATAAACAAGTTAATATTGTTATTATGTACATATACGAATAAGAGCTTACGTTTTTGGGCTAGTCTGTCAATCATGATAAATAAAAGGGAGCACTGCGCACAAAAAGACACGGACAAGAAGATAGGTCGATGTCTGAATGATCGCTTAAGGGAACACCAGCTTTCGATGAAATCAGGAACAGGGTCGAATTTACCCCTGCATTGTGGCGCATGCCCGGATGCTACGCGCAATGAGCGATGCCTGCCTTCCCTGGCAGATACCAAAGTTTTGAGGAGGAGCCGTGACCAGGTGGCGCGCGAGTTGGCGGCGGCGTTTTGCATCAAACAGAAGGGTAAAGATTGCGTAAGTGACCCTTCTAACAAACTGTATCAGAATGAAGACAGGCTTTTGGTTTCCGCATGTGTGCGATGCGACAGTTCGAAGCTATAAAAGAAGTGTCGTTTTTCAAATAAAGTTAGTCGCGAGTCTGCGTTTGTTGTGTTATCTTCTTGTCCGTGTCTTTTTGTGCGCAGTACTCCCTTTTATTTACCATATATACGAATCGTGGCAAATTTCCGCTACAAACGTGTTTGAAATTGAATGTCGTGCGGGTTCATTTGTGTCGACGTCCGGGTGTTTCACATTGTTTTAAAAATCATGAACAGGCAACTAGTTCCTGCCACTACCCTTACAAGTTGGGAGGCGCAGGGGAGAGGGGTGGAAGGGGTTTCTTGCACTGAGCATCTAGTGAGCTGTGTTCATCGACACGGGGAACATGGTAATTTTCTGAAAAAAATTTCCTTCGTGGAATAGCGACGACTAACCTTCTTGTTTGAACCGATAGGCTACCATCGTATGCGTGAATTTTAATGTAGCGCCGCCTTGAGCGCCTTTTTGGACCCTTTAGTGTTTTTGTTTTCTTTTCGCGCATACAGGTGTCGCAGACTTTTGCTCAGGTCACTTATCGGCTCTGCGCGCAGAGATTAGCGAGTGTCAGCAGGCTGCTAATTCGGATCCATTGTTTTTATCTATGAATGGGAGGGCTTTTTATCTATGAATGGGAGGACAGCAAAGTGACGGACTAAGAAGTTTACGCGAGTGCTGAGCTCGTCTCTTCAATTCGTCTGTCCGTGTCTCTCGCTCTCTGCGCCACCACTTCGAAACTCTGCCGGGAACCAGAACCGGTTGCGAAATCGCCGGCAACAATGCCCTACGTGTTGGTTGCCTCGCCGCTGCGTTTCAAGGGCAAATAGGTTTACCTTGTTCTTTAACAAAGCCGGCGTCCACTGCTGGCATTTGCGGACGTCATCCGTCGACCGAAATCGCCTGCCTGCCACTGTGACCTTCTGGAGTACACCGAAGCAAAAAAGCGTGACTTGGTCACGGCACAGCTTTCACGCAGGAGTGTGCGAATGGCGGCCCTGATTTCTCCCCTGTACCTCCTGTGTTGCATTTGCGACAGCCTACCATTATAAAAATGGTCTAGTCTATACACTTCTTATTGACTCTGCTGACTTCCTATAGATATTGCGGTTTTTCTATTCATTGTCTTTAGACTCTCTTTCGACAAAAGTCTACTATATATATATATATATTTTTTTTTTTCTATAGACTCATGATGGGTTTCAAAGCGCGACAAGACGGAGACGAAAGGAAGAGAACACACACGACAAGCACTTACTAGCGCTTGCTAGTAAGTGCTTGTCGTGTGTGTTCTTTTCCTTTCGTCTCCGTCTTGTCGCGCTTTGAAACCCATCATGAATGTTTACCAACTTGCCCAAGTTTCTGCCCGCTGTCTATAGACTGTCTATGGCATTTGTATTACCTATAGACTGCTCTCTAGGATTTGTCTATAGACAGTCTATAGCCTTCATAGAAAGAGTCGACAGATTGTCTAAAAAGTTTTCTTGTAAGGATAGTGCGTTTGTGGGTTTGCTTTCTTTGACATGTAACTGTCTGCAGTGGTCAACGATCTCAGAAGGGAATGCGCGCATTACAGGAGGAGGAGGATAAACTTTATTTTCATCGACAAATGTATCTGACGGTGTGGGGTTACAGCCCCATCAAGTGGCCATGAGCCCGTGGCTGCAAAATCTGGCTTGCCTAAAGGCACCTTTATGCATTATCATTGTTCGTCAGCCCCATGAACGCTGACAACTGTGCCTTGGAGTTGCCTCGAATGTAACCAGGGTTTAAGGGACAGACGCTCCTGCATGTAAAATCTTGATCAAAGATTGATGTATCAAGACACTGATCCCGGATTAGTCGATGTGCAGAAACTGCTGTCACTAGCGAGCAGTGAAACTAAAGTACCTTAGTGCCCATTAAAGCCTAATAATATTAAATAAGCGCTTCTAGCTTGTCCGACTGCCACTCCGTGCCCCTCGGCGCTGAACACACTACATAATAGCGACAATTAATGTGTACGGCAAGTCCCCTTGATTTTCTAGGACTGTCGAAAATAGCTTGCGTGGGTGTAGAGAGCCTTTCGTACGTTTCGCATCGAGGACGAAGAGTCGGCTAGAATTATCACCATGTTCGTGTATAATTTCGCGGGACTTACTCGTTTTCACAAAGCTTCGTGTTTAAAATATCTCCTTAATTTACGCGTTGTTCGCCAGTGGGCGAACATATGGCGCTAGATGCTTAATGCCCAAGAAAGCTGGGCTTGCAAACTTTGGCACTTTCGGATATGTTCAAAGCCAACACTTATTTTTGACAATGTAGGAGCATGAATGGCGCCCAGCCTCCTTGTTCTTGCGCTTCCCTACAAGAAAAAAATCAACAATTGCTGGCGGCTCTCCTAATTGATCACCGCCTTGTGAGCGACAATGAGAGGGCGAGTCCAAAGGTAAAATTAAAATGCGGTTAGAAATCGTAATTGTGCCGTACATGCTTCTTACTAGCGGTATACAGCTCCTTTCTGTCATCTTTGCCAATGCACTGCGGTATGTCAGCACAACGTGGAAGATTACCTTACCAGAGCGTTGAGGAGGGGCCTCCCGCTTAGAAGTATGCACAAGATAAAAGGATTGCGCAGTTTCTTTCAGTTTCTACCAATCAACTACCAATCAGTTTCGAAAAACTGATTGGTAGTTGCTGCTGACTGAAGACACAATTATGCGATGAGGCGAAAAAAACGGTTCAATGACGAGTTCAGCCTCAAATAAATAGCCTGAAGAATTTAGGATTTTGAAATCAAAGCAGGGATGAAGTGCTTCAAAACTTGCGTTGCGTTGTGGTTTACTTTAAAAATTATGAAATAATTTTTCATCGGTCGCGATTTTTGTCTATAAACTAAGAATTATGAATGTAAAAGCCACTGTTCTTTCTCTCAGCTTGTGCTGGCCAGCAATGAACTGCTGGCGCATTATTGGGTTCTTAGGTGTGGAACAGGTGGCTTTCCGCATTACAAATTTCAGCGCTATGTTACGGCAGATTTCTTAGAAAAAGAAGGAATTGTGTAAAAAATTGAAGTATAAATAAACTCAAAAACATGGTTTGGACAGATTTTAGGCTCTTTGTGCAGAGACTGAGAATTATTTGTGTCGAGCTTTTTTAATATAGCTTTCATTATGCGAATGCTTTAGAATTTGCTATGATTACTAGATCTAAAGTTGTGCCCCAACTTAATCTTCAGTTTTCAAAGATGGCCTTTAATGTTGCATCGTCCAGCTTCAGCGAGATTTCAGCTAAGGCGGATTTCGCACAGCAGTGAAAAGAACACTGTAGGTACTCTCACGTCTGGCGTCAAAGGAGTTGCATGAAAATCCTCAGCTCCTCCCAACGATCACTACCTGTACAAAATACGTCACTCCTCTGTGAGTATTTATGGATAACTGTATATTTCGGACATCGTCTAGATTTATTGGTGAAAGCTCTTACAACATGGAGCGAGCTTGTGCAACTGGTTTAAGTCGCGTTTGTAGCGCATCAAAGCGGTATGCGGGGCGATGGTTGTAACATTTCCTCCAAGCCAATGGACAGAACGCTCCGGTAAAACGAACAAACATGAAACTAACGATGTTAGCCTAAAACTTTGACTCCTCCCCACGTTTCCGTCTCGCGCGTGACTTTCAGCAAATAGAGGGGTACCTCTACGTGATCGAAACTGCCACTTTACAGGCAGCAATTTCGGCAAGATAAATGATGAACTGCTCAGAGGTCGCGTCCGCACGCTTTAAGGCGGCCTTCATATTTACAGCAGCGTCGCCGGGTAGCTGCGCTAAGGAAGAACTACCTGCGGACTTATCATCAGCGTGTGCTTCATCAGCTCCTCTCCTGGTTGGATGCTGACAGAACTCGTCCCGTCGGAGAACGAGAAGAGCGTGACATCTTTGACGCCAGGAACAGGCACTCCTGACGCCCGCTTTTTCTCCTACACGCAGCTTGAACAAGCGGGGTGTACTGCCATTCTCTAGGCAAAAAATAACTGAATCGCTGTTTGGCAGAACGTGGAGATAATCGAGAAAAAAAGGGGGGAGGGGGGAATAACGCGGAATCGACAGAAATAAAAGCCACAGGCCGGAAAAAAAAAACAACGCATTGCAAAAATCAAAATACGGAACACTTTCAAAAAAGGCAGCCCCGCGGCTTTCCAAGAACCAGAACGACTGTTCTCTCCGTCTCCACTGCTGCAAGACGCACTTTTAGGATCGCCTGCATAGCCTGAACGCTTTCGCAATGCGCCTGCACGTCGCGTATGTCAATGCGCGCTTCCATTCGAGTGCGCGGTACACGCTGCTCGCACCACAGCCAGCGGCCGTTGTGAATCGGGAGAGCTGCCGTTTCCGCCGCAAGGGGCGCTCTAAATCGCTTCCAGAAGAGATTTATGGTGGCTGCGGCTGCTTAACAATGAGGCCTTTGATCTGAGGGCCTGCAGACGAGGCGCGCGGATGGGAAACCCTGTCGTTCTCTTTTTTTTCGTTCTTTTTTCCCGGCTTCCTCTTCGCTGAGTGCGACTTGTTTTCTTGGGTCTTGCGTTGATCGCTGACTCGCAGAGCGATGCTGCAGGAATGTATTAATAAAGCGAAGCAGGGTATGAGAGGCACATGACCAGAGCATCGACACTTGTACAGTTGTGCAAGTAGTCCACCCTAGCTCGGTGCTGAGCGTGTACTCCAGATCGCGGGATATACTTCGGCGGAGGAGATCATTAACGGCCGCTCCTGCATTCCTTCAATGGGGATGGCGGCGGCGCAAGGAAGGAAGGCTTCTCTCTACATGTCTGCGCTGCTTCAATCGCGGGCATCCTTTTTTTTACAGTTTTTGTTCTGTGTAAGGACGAAAACGGTTTATTGTGCTCGCTGTGGTCTAGACAGGCTGCACAGCTTGCTTGAACTAGTCTGTCGACAGCTTTGGCAGTCAGCGCTTTGTGCGCGTGGAGTGAATGTATTTTTGGTTTTGCAATTTAATGAGATTTCAAGGACTTTCTACGCTTGGCGCAAGCTTCTTCAAACCAGACAAATGTTTCACGATCGTAAAATGACTATGAGGGTGGAGATAAAACTCTCAACGTAATGCCCCCGTTAACCGTTAAATTTATCAATTTAAAACGCTCTCTCCAGGTAGCTTGGGAAGAATTCATGCGCAACGGGAGATACTACACTGCTAAACCAGGCACCAGGCCACCGCGGTGGCTCAGTGGTTATGGCACTCGACTGCTGACCCGAAAGACGTGGGCTCGGTCCTGGCCGCGGCGGTAGAATTTTTATGGAGGCAAAATTCTAGAGGCTCGTGTACTGTCCGATGTCAGGGCACTAAAACAACCCCAGGGGGTCGAAATTTCCGGAGACTTTCACTACGGTGTCCCTCATAGCCTGAGTCGCTTTGGACGTTAAACTCCCACAAACCAAACCATAAACCAGGCACCAATGTGACAAGCCTATCAGCTGAACAGATGGACTCGAGTTTGAGCAAAGACTTTTGTAACTAAGAAACACGTACTTAACAAAGGGTCACAAACAGCACATCCAGGCACCTGATCTAATAACAATGAGCAGGCAGCTTCAATCACGTGGCAATGAAGAAAAACGTGAAGAAACTAGAGGAACAACACTGCTGGCCTGGCTCAGTGCAGTATTTCAATTTTCGACTAGGAGAGTCGTATTATTCTCGACATTGGCGGTTGCTACACTTAGTCGCTTTGCATACATAGACGCCACCATCTTGTGCCTTCCTCATTACAATATGCGTCCGATGTATTCGCCTGGTGCAATCTTAGCTTGTTAACTTAAGACTGCAGCCGTAATGGCAGCATAGCACGAAGCAGTGCCTAGAAAAGGTGGTTCACAGATTTTCACTGGCGAAGACGCTTGCTCAGGCAGCTTTGCAACAACTTACAGCAGTGGCAAACACAGTGCGAGCTTATCTAGTGTTAACCACTTCACGATGCCACACAGTCGTGAACTCCTTGAGAGGCACCCCATATTTTGCAGTTAGCAGTGGAAAACCGAGCTTCCTGAGGGCACAAGAATAGTGGGGGCAAGTTGGGACAAACTAGACAGAGAAGACGAAGCTCGAAACGTGACGTGGCCAGGACGGGGAACATGAAGGCTGGGACTAGGTACAGACATGATGGTCCTGCATCTACTTACTTTTGCCATTTCGCTTCGCAGAACGCCTCCTCTTAGTGTTTATTTTCATTTTGCGACAGTGCTAGGGAACTGAAATTTCTCTGAGTATCCGAAACAGCTCCTTAAATCACCTATTCTTATATGCCCGTAATAGATGAGCGAAATATGTAAACGACTGCCCGGTGTAGCAGTTCAGCACCGCGCTAAGCGATCAGCTGAAATTGGTCCTAGTTCTTTCCACACACATAGAATATTTACGAGGAAACGCACTTCAAAAATTTAACGCCAACACTAAAGCACAGAAGGCCAGGCAGCACGTTACATTTTTCGTACGAATAGATAATTTTTTGATGGCTGACTGTATCGCTGAATAGGATTGTTTGCTTTTTTTACTTCATCCTGGACTTAAGCACCCATTAAATGTGCAAGTTCCCACGGGATCATTTCGGCCACGAGCACTTCGCGCTTATAATGTATAATCAAATTAACTTTTTCTGGACGCTTTTCACTGCGTGCTACCTTAATGTCTAGAACACTAAACACTGGCTCGTTTTGCTTTGAGCCAGAGAAAGATCCAGGCGATCTTTTTTTTTCCTACTCAAGATTTTTCGCCTTCATCAGCAAAAAGACTGGACAGCTCTATACGGGAGCAACTCCCGGTGGTATCCATCCTGCGCCCCGCCCTGGCCTCGTTCTCTCCGGCGCAGCTACAACCATCGAATTTCAGCGCGCTTCCCTTTCTGGCGTGCTGCTGCTCCCCAGCCTTGCCTTTGCATCACTTCACCGGCACACGCATTAACGAAAGCAGCCTCGCCGTTTAATTCTTTTGTTGCTCTTTTTTTTTTGTCGTCTATCCTCTTTTTGCTTTTTTTTCTTGCCGAAACTCGGTGCCGGGGTAATGGGCCGGACGGGTGGAGCTTTCAGCGTAATTGAATTGTCGCCGTACATGCAGCGTATATGACCTGATATCTGGTGCTATTGGCAATAAAGGAATGCAAACAACAGGAAGTTTTTTGCCGAGTACAAGCAGCACGCACTGTTCTTCCGTAATTAAATGGCACCCGCCCGGGAAGCGCGATATGGCAGGCAATGCGCTTTGGAGTCGGAGAGCTGCACGGGGATTAAAACGTGACCCCGGCGACTGCCTTTCGATGCCAGCAAGTGAGCATGAACACGTGGAGGTTCTGTGATTTATTCACAGCGCAAAGAGTTCGTGGTAGCGATGTTTTTTTTTTTGTTCTTATTACAAGTCATTCATTATCTAACCCCCGTGGCTCAGCCACTGTGCACAGTTACCAGATTAGAAGCTGTTTTTTTTTTTATACGGCTTCCTCTGACCCTTTTTAGGCTAGCTTAGGAAGAGTAGTTTCAGTGCGAATTCAGTGAGACCTGTCCTGCGCTGCGTATCTTCATCCAGACCGGGACATAGCGTCTGCCCGTAGCACAGTTACGCGCTTTGCCTATGATCGTTAAGGAAACTAACGCATTGTACCTGCACCATGCATCAACGGGAACAAATAAGGCACGAGTGGTCGCATTAGAATCAGTCCAGAACTGTTCGCGGATAAAGCCCTGAAATGAGAGTCAGTGGCGGATATTATTTTGCATCATTTACAATGGGTAGCAAAGAGGGTTTTTTTTTTTATCCCGGGATGTCAGGTATAGCGCAATGTTCTTGCGGACTTTGATAACGAATAGGTAAATGATGGGAATATAGCGTCAACGTCAGCATTGTACCCTGTGTATGGTGCGGCCTTCCTCCCATGTGCACTTTCAGTGCATTCCTGCCACGTGACAGCTATCGCTTTAATATGCAAGCTGTGATTATTTTATACGTTACTTGATTACAGACACCTTTGAAGACATCGTACAGATTGCTAGGCTTCGTCGGGAATGTTAGCGCAGCGCACAGCGTACTTCCAAAAGGAAGTACGCTGCAGTTTTCAGAAAGGCTGGCTATTTCTCCATATGAAAGAAAGTTACTTGGAATAAAAGCGACGCTACTTAACAAAAACCTGCCTGCAGTGTGCATATAGACGTAGTAAAATTATTCCGCCGTTATCAGAATTGCCTCTTTATAGTCGGTAAGGTTGCTAAGGGAAAACATACCTCTTTTTTGTTCTCTTTCTGCTCAAAGAAACAAAGCGCTATCCAACTCTGCCATAGCATCTACAGGTTATTAAAGCAGCCCTCGTTTTGTTGCACTGGGACTGTGCACGTCTCAAGGACAATGCGTTGAAGATGGAGGGATCCGAAGGCCTAGCGATACGTGTTGGTCGGTGCACGGGGTACCCGGATTCACAGTGCAGCCGAATGCAGCGATGTTCTCAGGCCGCGCCAGATGCGAGAATAATGGTTTTTTTCACCGCGCTATCGGACGACTGACGAGAATCGTCCGGTTTGTGCCAACATCCTGTCTCTGCTTGACCCGTCTCTTCTAAGCGTGCGTGCATGGGGGGGGGGGGGGGGGGGGGGGGGCGTGTGACGACGGGTCAGGCGATAAAAGGGCAACTTCCTAACTGATCGCCTCTCCATTTCGGTCTCGGCCGAATGCAGAAGAATCCGGCAATCACGTTTGTCCATCGCGAAAGGGCCTGCCACAATTCCGTCGGATGCGCCATCTATCAAGCGGAGCTGTTTCCCTGTCTCGGCTGATGCGTCGTGTTTTTATTTTTCTTCCTCCCTTCGCAGTTGCATAGTGAATACCCGCAGCGCACATTTGTTATTCTCAACGACGCGCCCAACTGCGCCGTCCTCCTCTGTCTGTGTAGGTCCGGTGGTCCCTCTTAAAGTTAGGAGAAATTGCGCCGGCCGCGAGATCTATTTCAATTTGCGTCTCCAGGCGCCTTGTAAATTCTTCGTCTTGGGTGGAAAACGCAGTAAAGAATCCCATTTTCACTACGCATTCTCATCGTCTACCGCCTTCCACGCTCGTAGTGTTTGGAACACAAGCGTTAGAATGGCCCGTTTCTTTTCTCGTGTTGTCGGAATACAATAGACGCCGTCAAACGCTCAGAAACGCGGTTCTTCAGTCGTTTTAGAAGTGAAACAGCATTCGCGGTGCGATGGGCTTCAGTGTGCGCGCCTGCAAATGCAGTTGTGCAGGCAACACGCACCTACCACACGCCTCTCTCCACCCTAGCCTATTGCCTAACCCTGTCCATAACTCAGTTGCCGTAATGAAAAGAGAAAAATGCAACCTATTTCTTTGCCCGAAATAGAACTGGGCACGGAATGATAAAACCGTAGCGAAAGCACGTTCAGCGTTGTCCGCTATCTTGGAGGTACAACGAATGCTTCAACCATTTAGTATAGTCTTTTTTGTTGCTGTTATAGAGATAGAGATTTTTTTTTTTATATCGTACATGGGAAAGCACGCTACGGCAGTGCAATACAGTCTTCGGTATACTGAGAGGACATGAAAGGCTTATTTCCAAACATTTATGTGAGTCTTTAAAATTAAAACTAGTTGCTCTATACCAAATTCGAAGATGCACCCACTAATACACTAACCACTCGGTAAAGAATGGCTAGTGCATCTAGCCGTTCTAAAAGTGGCTACTGGCATCTAAATTCTTCACAATGCCAGCTTCAATTAGTAGCGTGAGTAGTGAACCCGACAACGTGGGTGGAGTTGGCCTGTCGCTGTGAATTGCCTCTTGGGCTCATGAAAACAAAAAAAAAACAGACAAAAAACGGTCAGCAGGTGACCGGTAGAAAGCAATCGGACTGGCAGCATGGGGTGGATTGCTTAACGTTACCCGTTTGCGAGGTTTATGTAGGTACACAGACAGCGAAACTTTACAACACATTGCTCACGCGCTGACGGCTAGAAATCGCTTTAAATTAAAAGCACATATTTCTCTAGTGTATTAAAAAATGCACATATTCTACATGGGACAACAGACGGAGCTTGAAAAAAGCAGGTCAGCAGCTCCGTGCGACAAATAGTAAACAAGAAAAAAAAGAATAAAAATTACGGCATAATTGCATATTGCGTAATGCTCAATCTGCTAGACGGGTTCATTACGTAAGCTATGTATATTAACATACAACCCTCATGGCTAGCAGCGTAAGTGGAAAGAAGAGCGCCTAAGAATGCTCATCCTGGACCAACGGCTTCTAAAGCATTCAGGTGTGATCATACTGTCGCAAGTAAGAGCTCTGCGCTCACATACTACGGACATCGTTTGCCCTTTTTAGCGAGAAGTTGTTTCTTTTGCTTCGACATGTCAGTACTTCGGAAACACATATTTCGGAAACGCATGCACGTTTTTCCGCGTAACCGCCTCTTAGACCACTCGTTCTCCGCTGTGGTGGAAATTATAGGCAGCTGATTCCATATACTCATGCTCCGTTAATTCGGTTTCTTTTTGTCTGGATTGAACAAGCAGAAAGTTGTCGGCCTGATGTAAAATGCTCTTGAACATAGTTTTCTTTCCGACAGAGCAGTTTGTTTTTTTTTTAAATAAAATCCGGGAGAGAAGGTCTCCTAGTAAGGACCCCAGACACTCAGAAACTCACTCACGCATTGCTGAACTGCAGCTAGATGCCTACTGGCAGGAAGCGTAGAATTTAGTTGCACCAAAGCTCTTTCTAGAGATTTGTGAAGACGCACCAATTTTGGTGGTGAAGGGTTACCCGTTACTGGATGGCAAGTGAAGAATGGTCAGCGAGAATTTTTCTCTGCAGTAAAACTTTTTCCACAGCTTCAATTGACGGCATGAACCGAAAATAAAACGGCAAATTCGCCTTGTCTGTCATAATAAAGCACGCGTGGTTAAGCTTCTACTTTTATATATAATGACATAGCCGCCGCAGTGGCTCAGTGGTTATGGTGCTCGGCTGCTGACCCGAAAGACGTGGGTCCGATCCCGGCCGCGGCGGTTGAATTTCTTTGTAGGAGAAATTCCAGAGGCCCGTATACTGTGCGATGTCAGTGCACGTTAAAGAACCCAAGGTGGTCGAAATTTCCGGAGCCCTCCACTACGGCGTCTCTCACAGCCTTAGTCGCTTTGGGACGTTAAACCCCATAAACCAACCATATATAATGACATGCTGAGTATGTAAACCAGTGATAGGCGTAGCAAACTCTGACTAAAGCTGTGACTTCTCACTGCAGTATAATTGTGTATACAGGGCCTTAAAAGACTACGGACATATTATTCAACCGAATGACAGCATAAAAAAAGGTACCTTTCAAGTTCAGTCTCTACAAAAACTCGCAGATGATGCAACACACGAAATATGAACGCCGTAGTACGTCGTCCTTGAATGAAAGCTGCCAGTGGCGTAGCGAGAAATATTTTCCAGGTTGTGTTATACAATGCCAGTAAAAAATAAAGAGAGCCTACGTTAAAACCATAACTGCTTCAGTAAAGCCGAAAGGTTAGTTTTGTTCACTGTTATATCCACATAAAAATACGAGTGCACGCAAAACTCCAAAGACTTAATTCGCAATTAACATTTATTTGCTCACAAAAAGCACTCCTCCAAAATATCCCCGCTATGTAGTATATCTTCACATAATATACAAGGACACAGAAGCTTCTGCTCTGCAAAAAAGTCAGCAACTGCGAACGAATGGCATTCGTCAAAACTTCTATCCCATTCATGTAAACCTGCGCCCGGCCGCAGAGGCGCTTTAAAAAAAGCCTTTTTGTTTGCGTGATAGTTTATGATGATTTGAGAGCAATGCAAGGCATGAAAATCTAGGATGACTTGAAAAGGTATTTTTAAAGTGAAGCGTGCCTACAATTAAAAAAAGTGTCATACGCAAGGGCGTCCGCTGAATTTTTTGCAGGGGGGGGCCCCGTTGGTGCCCCGGGGGGGGGGGGGGGGTATGTTCGTAGCAAAAAGGCGCTATTTGCGGAGTAAATTTATTTATTTATATATAAATAAAAATTAAACAAAATGCACACATGAAAGAAAAATTACAAACAGCAAATTAAAGCGCGGCTAGGAGAGGTACATTGGAGTTTATCAACGAAGAAACAACTAAAATTAATAAAAAATGCAAAAAGATGCTATATCACTTCGTGGAGAAGAGTGCTCAGTCTTCCTGCATACGGGTTCTCGACTCACCCGGATTGATGACCAGCACACAGCACAATATGTTCGCAAACACGCAACTACAGTCACTCAGTCAGTCTTCCTTGAACAGCAACTGTAGGCGCCTCGGATTTTTCTGGGCGAATTGCGTAATTACACGTGTGATAAATTCACTTCTGTGCTTCATTACACGCTCTCGGTGCACACTCATCATACACATTGATTGGAAAAACTGTTGAACGCGTACGTTGAAAACAAAAGATGACTATATATACAACGAAAACTTATTTACAAGATAAATGCACGCTCGCAGCTTCATACACCTCGCTCCATCTTGCTTGCGCATCCGCACAGTCGAGCAACCCCACACACACTGCTCGCCGCTCGTCGTTTTCTCGTCCGCTGTCTTGGTTGTTCTCAGCTTCGCTGACAACCGGCCACTAAAAACACCCAAGCACAAACACAGAGGCGCGCACACGTGCGAGGGCTTACTTGCCGCAGTATCCCCGAATGCGCACTTTGGGGGTGAAAGGAACGCCGCGCAACTTCCGAGGGGAAGGGACACTCGCCACTCCGGTCGGAAAATTTGTTTGTGTTTTTATGGGGTTCAGAGCCCCAAAACGACTCAGGCTATGAGGGATGGAGTAGTACAGAGTTCCGGGTAATGTCGACCACCTGGGTCTCTTTACCATGCACTGACACGCACAGTACATGGGCGCTGTTGTGATTTGAGGCCCAGCCAGAGGTGACAGGCGAGCCAGGCAGGCGCCATCGGGCTGCGTTGACCAAAGGCGCTGGTTTTCACAGAAGACGCAAAGAACGCTGGTGTGGGGGCGCCTCGGGAGACTGCGTCGCCGTGAACAAAAGCAGCTAATCCCCTTTGCCGGAGATTCTGAAAGCGGCGCTTCTACCGAACTGCGCTACACGTGGATCGGAGGAGACAGCGAGCGGCGGCGGCGCCAACTCATCGCCCGCTTGCCCCTGAGCAGCCCGACAAAGCGGGGGTGGACACGGCTGATTTGTCCTTCCCTCCTTAAGAATTCATCGGTGACCGGCGTAACGACATAGGCGAAAACAAGATGCCCCGTGCACTGTCTGCCTCCGTGTCGCTATCTCTCTAGAGATCAAAGAAACAGACACCCATCTCAAGGCGGCTCGAAACACATGCTCGCCGGTGCCGCTGTATGTCTGGAACAGGTCGCCCTTCAGTAGAGCTAACGATGGCGTGGTTTGAAAACGGCGGAACGACGCACGCCCGGACGCGGCATTTCGCAGATGTGACCATGCGGGGCTGCTTTTACCCTTTTGACTGAGCGCACCACCGCCCCTGGTGTGCGGCCATCACTCACGGTTCGAGTGAGTGATTTTCCAGGGGGGTGCAACCGCCCCCCCTTGCCCCCCCTTGCCCCCCCCCTCCGGACGCCCATGGTCATACGCCGTGTGATCGCGAAGAAGAGTGACTCTTTTCTGCAATAACTTCCGATTCCTATTATTGAGCGGCGAGAACGTACATTAACGTTTTTGGGAATTAACCGACACACTTCTTATTTTTATTTTTACGTTTTAATATATCGATACGAGTGTGAATAGCATGGGCGAAAAAAAGACCGAAAGGAAGGGGGGAGGGGGGATGCAGTGCTGAGAAAACGGGGGGGGGGGGGGGTATTCTCACACCGAACCCCCCCAGGCTACGCTCTTGAAAGCTAGGGATCCAAAGTGAGAACTTGACCACACAGCTTCGAGATGGCTCTGCGGCTTTACGAAGCCTCGCCTTTTTATCGCAATTACGGGCTGTGCACATTCCTTTTCGCCGATTCAGCCAGCGTCTGCCAAATCTTGCCCATACCCAAAACATTTCATGTGTAACTGCATCTATTCGCGGCTCCTTAGGGAAGCTTGCGTGGCTAAAACTTTGCTCTCCGAATCCGCTTCCAACCGAGTCTCACTGAAGGATCACGATTAGTGGATGGACAAAAACTACGAGGCTGCTCTCGCTGCTGCTCTAACGATATGCTGTGGTCCATTATAGACACTGCAGTGTCTGTGCACGGCGTCCTCGCCCCAGGCGCCGCCCAGACGCAATGACCACCGAAGCGCCTTCTTCATAAATATTCCACGCGGCTGCGTAGCTCGGCGGCCGCCCAAGCACCATTAGGTTAAGCGACCCTGGCGGGTGGAGCGGTGTTAGTCTTTGCGGCGCCTTTTTTTTTTATTCCTCCAAACGCTGGCCATGGAAGAAAAAAGTGAGAAGTGTGCACGAGCTCGGAACACGGAAAACCTGTGGGCAGCCTTTCAAATCAGTGAGACGTTGGTCATTACATTTATTATTTATTTCTCGCCTAGCTATGCTGACAGTGAATGGCGAAATATTTCGCCGACTGATGATCTCGCCACCACGTCGCTTAATGAGTCTTCTCTCAGTGAGCTACATCGTCTATACGACCTTTATATGTAGCACCTACCATCCAAAACTAACTTATTTCTAATCAGCATCATATTGAACATGAATGGTCCTGTGCGCGGGAGTTTTTCTTGGTGTTTAGCCGATATTCACGTAGTTAACATTATTTCCCTTAAACTTAGAGTACTTCGACTTACTCCGGTGTTTCAATTAAAATACACACGTGCGACTAATGACAGAGAACATCGCAAATAATAATACAAAATCTTAATACAGAACCTTCTGTGCTAAGAAACCTTAGTCAGCAAATTTCCAGAATTTTCAGCACTTGGTGCTCCAATATTTTGAGCTCTCTTCGGATGAATACTTTTTCTCATTTGCTTCATCTACCTTGTTTGTCCATATCACCAGATGATCAAACAGATGACCCCTAATTGAATCCTGTAGCCCATACCTGGTACTCCAAGACGCCTTAGTATATTTTTTCCAAAAGCTGCGGAAAAATTAAGACCTGTCGATGCTAACAAGATGAAGAGGCGAATTGCTCAACTCATTTCATTTTACCTCCAAACGGCATAAAAGACTATAGTACTGAGTGCTTGCCGGAGTGCAAATCACGTGAAGTAATCCTCACCCGGAACTTAGATTGCGAATTACATATTGACTGCAGGACCAGCAAACCAAGTTAAACATCGTGATTCCTGTAGGGGGCCTGCAGACAAACATCAGGTTTATGGCATGCAAGCTGTTCGAAAGACCAAAACTAAACTAGGCATATAACATTTGTAACCCTCAGCAGAAAAACCGACTAAATCCGTTCCAGGAAGAAAAAATCGAGCCATCGACATTATACAAAGTGTTTCACCCGTGATTTTACATAATTTTTAAAAATCTGCTTCTCGATTTAGAAGAGCGGTTTTTTCGACATGGCATTGTCATCCGTGTAGTACATTAGAATAAAGCTAAGACGTGCTAACTAGAGGCCAGTTAACTAATATTTAATAGTTAACTTTTAGCTATTACTGTAAACTCCTTAATTACTGAGAGACGTCTAGCCCGGCGTAATTAATATATATGTTAGTTTTTAGAATTTCGAAAGCCCGGTTACCCTCGGCGCTCTGCCCTAACAATCTTTGGCTATTTCGATGAGTTACGTCCAGTGGAGAGGTTGCTTTGCCCTGCAAGCTTTTCGCAAGCGCATGTATTTTGGCGCCTGTAACCGAAACTTGTGGAACCACAGCGCCCAGGGTAACCGCATTTTCTAAATTCTGAAAACTGATATGGGTATTACTGGCCGTGATCTATATGCCTCGCAATAATTAAGGAGCCTAACATTAACAGTTAAAAGTTAACTATTCAATATTAGTTAATCAGGCTGCTGGTTAGCACACCTTACCTTTATTGTGATGTACTACACGGCTGACACTGCTAAACCGAAGAAACTCTAAATCAAAAAGCCGATTTTCAAAAATTGCGCAAAGTCTTAGGTGAAACACCTAGTATAACATCCTCACAAAGGCAACAGAATAAGCTATTCTGTGCAAAGCTAACTCAACTAATACTGCAACAAGGACGACATAATAGCTGGTTGCTTCATCTCTTAGCACTGCATCTTCGCACGTACACGTACTATTCACATTCACCCGTAATTATTAATGCCCGGGTGCACGTATCACTCAGTGAATAGAGGAGAAAAACACCTCTTTAATAAAATTACATTTCTGTTGTTATGATGCCCAGTGGAGATGTCTTCACCCATCCCACGTACTGGCCGGTGCAAATTTTGACGACCTCTTTTCGTAGCTAAATAATAGGCTCATATGGCCTGTCCCACATAACTAACATTATGTTGGCCACAGAAAACCTCTTCTTCTCGCCGTGCGAACACTTGGCTTACACAGAATAAGCACTCAGGGCTGTCGCAAAGAACACTGCCAGCTCTGCACAGGCTTTTGACGCGGGGGTTCGGAAAAGCGCCGCATCACCGACGCCGCAAAATGAAAGCATGTTGAGCGCTGGGAAGAGACGGCAACACATCGGGGTGCATCTCCTGCAAGACCGGCTGGATGGCGCCGGGATTTACCGGTAGTGCTTCGACCGTCAGCCGTACTATTGTCCTTTCATTGGTGCGCACCTGTCCACTTTCCCGAATATTCAGAAACCGTCAGAACAGAGACGTCATGTTGCAAAATCGGAGCCCCGCAAATGAGACATCGCCGCATTCGAACATGCTCGCAAATTTATCTTATTTTGCGAAGCATTTGCAGCACTGTACTACGTTTCATACATCAGGTGCAACGCTGTGAAAGGTAGGGAAGTGGTGTGCATGAAAATATAAAAGGATTGCGTGTTACTGCGCGCTTGTTTAGTGGCCGAGTGGTCTGAGGCAACAGAAAACGACAGCTTGTCGTCAGCAAGAAGAGCACGTTTAATCAAGCTCATTGCAAATGCAGCTTGTAATAAGCCTGAAGGCATAGCTTCTGATACTCTTCGCTCACCACAAGAACGCACTACTTGTTAATCGCAGTTATATGCAATGCAACATAGCCCGCTAGGTTTGCGAGCGTTGCACCTGACGTATGAGACCGAGTACAGTGATTCGCTTTGACAAAGATCTGGACCGAAGCACGCTAGTACTTTGTTTTTGCGTAGTGCGCAGTGTCTCTGTCACTGTCTTTAATGTGCTAGGCTACGGGTGACTTTCCAACTCGTGACCCGTTTGATCACCGGGATTTTGATTGTATTCATTGTATTGTAAGTGCTACGCTCCAAACAAAAAGGAGCAAAAACGCAGTAAGCCGGCCTATAGCGCGCTCCCTTTTACACAAGCGAGCACAGAGGACAGCCTACTCCCTCTGTACTCCCATATAGGCGTATTTGTGTTTACAGTGTACGTCCCCTCCAGGGCAGTGGCCGCTCCCATATATATACAACGAACTCAGTCATGTGCCTCTTAGTGCATTGCAAGTACCTATTGCAGAACGCAGCCCCAAGTAACGATATCATAGCCGTTTGATAAGACCAAAAGAAAACCCAAAAACTTGAGAGCTCAGTAGCCCCCTTTCCCCACTGTAACGACTAAGTCTTGCAGCTCTTCCCGTAGGAGGCGCACAGCACACTTCCTAATGTGACACACGTGTGGTGCCGCTTAGAGAGAGGCGTGTATTCATGCTTGCCCCATCTGAGCCTCCCTTTTGTTTTGGCGGTCAATTATCCCACGAATGGAGCATTTTGCCACGGTTTTCGTTTACTGACTGCAGCTAAGTATGCCGGAAGTTTGCGCTGTGACCAAACCAGCTGGGCCGATCGGTGATAAGGCGGCGAGACATCCGCTGTGGATTCTGTGTTTCAGCCTCGGCAAAGCAGGAAAGGGGGGAGGGGGGGGGGGACAGATGGTACAGCTGCTTAGGACATTGTGGTTTTTTTTTCTTGTTCCAGCATCATCGCTTGCGTCGCGTTCTTCGCTCTTACTCCCGGTGAAGCAGGTAAGCACCCTTTCAAAACTAATGGCGACACTTCTGTGCTTGAATTGAGACTTAACCAGGCAGCGTTCAGAAACCGCAGAAACCTTCCTCTCTGTCCCTCTGCGCTATGCGATAGTCGCTAGTTTCTCGAGTCCTTGCCTGCGTCTACCCTGTCCTATTCTCGCGACAAAGAACCCAAGAGTAATTTAAAGCGTTTAGACTCCCGCGTCTCATGAAATTGCGAGTCATTATGAGTACAACAATAAATATAGCGTCTGCTAAGTCGCGTATTGCCATGTCCTACTAACGTATGTTCATGCCTCGGGCACACGCGATCCAGTATTAGCGTTCCGCTGCTAAACGTATGTGCATCTAGTATGTGAATGTGTATATGTATTCAAGACCATGTGTATCCAGCACGCCTGGGGATTTGAACCTCTGAAGCAATCTTGCGATGAACATTCACCTGCCTTCATTTTTTAGTGTAAACATTCCGAAGCATAAAAAAGGCTTCGAGTTTTAACGTAGTTAAATCGAGTAGGAAGCATGTGTTTAGCCTGGTTGTCTCACTGCTATGTAGACCGCACGCCTGGCGACGATATTAGACTGGGCTTCAGCTCTTATCGAGGTTAAGCTAATCTGATCTGTTCGCGCCACAGATTAAAGCTGAAGAACGCGACGATGTGCAATGCCCGGCGCAAGAGTGTGTTGCAATAACACGAGGCGTAATCCGCGGTGGCGATTGCACAGTGTTGCCGTGCAGTCGCCGGCGAAGCTGATCTGTTCGAGCCGCCGCGGGTTCGAAACCTAGTCGCGGCAATATTTATCCAATTTCTGCGTGGGCTGTTCCTATAATAGGTTTAGTCAAGGTCACCCATAAGGTAACTCTCACATTGGCTACAACTGGCGGGACGCTTCTCCGGACTTGCCCGAGCTTACCCGAGTTACTCCGAGGCTTCACAGAAGATTTGGTTTTGGTTTCGTGGGGTTTAACGTCCCAAAGCGACTAAGGCTATGAGAGACGCCGTAGTGAAGGGCTCCGGAAATTTTGACCACCTGGGGTTCTTTAACGTGCACTGACATCGCACAGTACACGGGCCTCTAGAATTTCTCCTCCAAAGAAATACTAGCCACCGCAGCCGGGATCGAACCCTCGTCTTTTGGGTCAGCAGCCGAGCACCATAGCCACTGAGCCACCGCGGCGACTTCACAGAAGATTCTTTATTGGGACCGTATTAAGTAATGGTTTGGCTCTAAAATCTCGGTACGTTGTGCGAAATGTACCGAAGGTAAAACATAGCACGAAATAGGCGAAGCCAAAGAATGCGAAAGAATCCAGGTGTAGCTTCGTGGGGCGATTTTAAGGACGAAACTCACGCCTTTAATACATCCCGTTTTATGACAAATCACCAATCACACGTCTAGTATCGGAAATGCTCGACATGGAATGTTACATGAATACAGAGCTGCTTGTGATGAGAGACAGGCGAAGCGCTTTACTGGCACACAGGCCACCGAGAAATTCGTTCCACCTAAGTTATTTCGCGCATTATCTCATACCGATGCCTCCAAACAACGATTCGTTCAGCTAACACAACAGTATTCATTTTTTAACCATCAGACACAGCGGGGACAGTTGCTGGCACACTAAGTTACAGGATTATTCCGATTCCTCAATAACAACAGAAGACTGGCTTCTTTACAATATATTCACACTCATGGAGACTACTACTCACGCAGTGGACTATTTGAACAAGATATGCTGTGCATGATAGAGGTACCCGGTTAACGTTATTTTTGGTGACGTTCGAAAACCTGTTTTTTAAGATGCCTTCGACAGCCTCTTTCAGTGCAGCAGCACTAATACTGAGAGGCTGCTGGGGAAGATGACAGCAACTACCATGGAAGAGCAGTGGCTCATCGCTGGAGAGCTGCAACACTGCGCCAGGAGCGGCAGGAATACAACTGCAATTCGTGAACAGTGGATCTGAACATCGGAACCGAGAAAAAAAAACCGAAGTTCTAGCCCACCTAATTCGTATTTGGTCTAATTACGCAAATCGACCATAATTTTTTCTCCTCACATGCGCGCTGGAATAATGAGAAGATAGCTGCGAATACGAACATTACAGTGTGATTGTAGCGAGCACATACGGCTGCAGAGCGTTCTTCAATAATCGAGTCATTCTTACGCGGCATAAATCTTCATACCTAGTGTTGTGTCCCCTTATTGCTTTTGTGTGTGTGCGCCCCCTCCTAACGACCACTCGCATTCCCCTCCTAACGACAGTTCGCATCCTCCTCCTAACGACCACTCAATCCTCCTCCTAACGACACTTGCCCCTCGTCGCACGCTGTCACCAGATGCCCCCCCACGGTGCGCCCCCGCACCCTCCTCCTGTTCTGGGAAGCCACTCCCTCCCGTGGACGCTTCTCAGCTCCCTCCTTTCTTCGGGCGGCCAGTTCGGCTCCTGCCTCGGTCGACGCTGGTCGCACCCTCATCGGCTTTAAATAAACGAAGTCTAAAAGTACCGTGTGCGTCTTCGCTGCATTCAACACAGCGACCGGACACGACAGTGGCGACGAGAAAGTGGATTCGACCCGCGCTACGCAACGCTATTGACAAGCCATGGCTACGCGAGGGTTTCCCAATCAGATACCAGAATTCAACGGCTCATCGTGGTCATCGTGGGTTGGACGCCTTCAGTTCTACTTTGAAGCTAACAACATCACAGACCCAGCCTTGAAGAGGGCCAACCTGCTGACGCTGTGCGGGGAGCAGACCTACGATACTGTCTGCGCCCTTATTCAGCCAAGCACACCAGCGGCAGTGTCTTACGACGACATCGTAAAAGCGCTGCAAAGGCACTACGACCCAAGGCCATCCGAGGTCTACAGCCAGGCTCGCTTCCAACGACGAGATCAACTGGGAGGAGAAACTGTGAGCGCCTACGTAGCCGCGCTCAAGAAGCTCGCTGCCGACTGCAATTTTGGAACGCTGTCGACAACAGCTACCGGGCAGGAGGGAGACGCAGCTTCTTCTGCTAACACCACCATGCTTCCCTTGGACGTGATGTTACGCGACAGATTTGTGTGCGGACTGAGTGACGAGTCACTGCAGCAGCGCCTGTTCGCTGAGAAGGACCTCACATTCAGCAAAGCTTACGACATCGCCGTTCGAGCGGAGAGCGCCGGTCACCAGCAGAGAGGGATTCGCCGGAACACCGAGCCGGTACACCAGACAAGCAACCAGGTGCGCAAGCCTTCTGTTGTTGTAAAATCGGTCAAAAAGGCACAACGCTGCTGGCGGTGTGACGACCAACACAACCCCCAGGGATGTCGATTCCAGTCAGCCACGTGTAATTTTTGCCACAAGCGAGGGCATATCGAAAGAGCATGCATTACGAAACGGAGACTTGCCAAGATAAAGTCACCTTCCCAGCCTAATCACAGCGTCAACGCCTCAGAGAATACGCCGCTATCTGATCTCCATGGAACAACATCAGCAACACCATCTGTGTTGTACGACCTGAACACCATGAATCTCGGCACGCGACCGAAGATTTTTACAGAAGTAAGCGTACATCACCAGCTGATTAAGTTCGAGGTGGACTCCGGCGCAGCCTGTACTCTGATCAGTGAGGACACGTTCCGAACTTCATGGCCATCTGACGCACCCGCCCTGCAACAAGACGACACGTACCTGCGAACGTGGTCAGGACAGAATCTGCCACTATTGGGCTCTGCCAACGTGCAGGTTAACTACAACGGCCAGACCCATACGCTACCTCTGCTTGTTGTGAAGGGCACAGGATCAAGCCTTCTAGGGAGAAACTGGTTTTCTCCACTAGGCGTGATGATATGCGGCATACACCAGACGCCGAGCCAGAACATGGTTGAGCAACTGCAAGAGAAATACGAAAGAGTATTCTCGGAAGAGATTCCAGGAAACGAAGGGCCCCCGGTCACACTGGAGTTGTTGGACAACGCGCAACCCAAATTTCTGAAGGCCAGGCCGGTGCCGTTTGCTCTCCGAGATTCAGTTGAAAAAGAGTTGGACAAACTGGAGCAGCAAGGTGTCATCGAGCCGACGCAGCATTCCATCAAACTCTCAGCGTACGACTACGCTCTGGTCTACCGCAATGGGAGTAAACATCAAAACGCCGATGCGCTAAGCCGTCTGCCACTACACGCAACTGTTGACGAACCATTTCCACCAGGAGACGTTCTGATGTTCGAAGCACTGCCAGAACCTCCGCTTACAGCAGGCACAGTTGCAGCATCTACGCAGAAGTGCGCAGCTCTCCGGCTAGTTTACACAGCTGTTCAACAAGGCAACGTGCATAAACTCAAAGGGGACAACTTCGACGCTTACCGCAGGCGAGCTACAGAGTTGAGCACCCATCGCGGCTGCATCATATTTGGGTCCCGAGTTGTGATGCCGAGAGAACTACGCGCACAAGCTATGTCTCTCATCCACGCCGGACATCGGGGCATCGTTGCAATGAAAAAGTGTGCCAGAAGCTACATGTGGTGGCCTGGCATTGACAACGACATCGAAACAGTGGTGCGAGAATGCAAGCCTTGCCAGAGCAGCCGGAGCGCCCCGCCGAAAGCTCCTGTCCCAGAATGGGAAAAGCCAGACACACCATGGCACACACTGCACATTGATTTTGCAGGACCAATTGAGGGCTGCACTTTCCTTGTGGTCGTAGATGCCTACACAAAGTGGCTTGAGATAAGGCAAATGGGACAGACGACTTCAGCAGCAGTCATTGACAACCTCCGATCACTATTTGCAACGTTCGGCCTGCCGCGCAAGGTAGTGTCGGACAACGGAACACCGTTTGTGTCTGCGGAGATCCTCAAGTTTTATCGCGACAACGGGATCTCATCAGTTACATCGGCCCCCTACCACCCAGCGACAAACGGACAAGCCGAGCGCTACGTAGCCGAGCTAAAACGCGCCCTTGAAAGAGATCAGACAGGCTCGCTGCAGCGCCGCCTTGCGCGCTTTCTCTTCAAGCAGCACACGACGGTTCAGAGCACAACAGGCGAGACCCCCTCGAAAATGATGTTCGAGCGTGAAATGCGAACCCAGCTCACAGCCATCCTCCCCGAGCCAAAGGCAGAGACGTTCCGGGAAGAAAAAGCAATTCCGCGCTGCGGCACGCTTAATGAGGGGCAGCGCGTCCTCGCCCGACAGTTCCTGAAAAAGCCACGCTGGGAGGAAGCTACAATTGTCAGACGCATAGGCCTGCGCTCTTGGCTCGTCAACATACATGGCACAGTAGCACGCCGACATCTCAACCAGCTGCGTAGATTTACGACGCCGTCTGAGAGCTGTCCGCCAGCGGAGAGAACACGTGCACCATTTTCCCACATAGCCTGGCACCTCTTCCCGGAAGAAGAGACTTCGCCCAGGACAGACCTAGGAGACACAGCGAACAACAGCCAGCCTACAAGTGTTTCTCCCCCGAGCGCACAAAGCCAGCGCGCCTCCACGCGTGAGCGCCGACCCCCTGCACGATACCAGGCAACTTTCTAAGGGGGAAGGAAGTGTTGTGTCCCCTTATTGCTTTTGTGTGTGTGCGCCCCCTCCTAACGACCACTCGCATTCCCCTCCTAACGACAGTTCGCATCCTCCTCCTAACGACCACTCAATCCTCCTCCTAACGACACTTGCCCCTCGTCGCACGCTGTCACCAGATGCCCCCCCACGGTGCGCCCCCGCACCCTCCTCCTGTTCTGGGAAGCCACTCCCTCCCGTGGACGCTTCTCAGCTCCCTCCTTTCTTCGGGCGGCCAGTTCGGCTCCTGCCTCGGTCGACGCTGGTCGCACCCTCATCGGCTTTAAATAAACGAAGTCTAAAAGTACCGTGTGCGTCTTCGCTGCATTCAACACAGCGACCGGACACGACACCTAGATATCCTCAATAGCTCATATATCTTCTGGCTGCCAGTCCACGTTGGCCTTTTCTAATAATGGGGATGTGAGTTGCCTTCCGCGATAACACAGGAAGGATGAGAATAAATCCTTTATATCTTAAGGAACATTTTTTGGTGTTAGCGATGCGTGTGTCCTGCTAGGCGTCATCTGAGTCGTAGTGGGTTTTATGTTATGTAATCATTTTTTTTTTCAATTTCCTTTGCAACTACGTAAAAATTTGTTTTCTTTAGCTATGCGTAAACAAATCCGAGTTGTTCTCTGCTATTTGATTGCACTCAGCCTTGTGTGGGCAGTGTCAAAAGTGGCGGTAGCTTTTGTATCGCAAATTATTTTGGCGACTGAGTGGCGCTACGTATTCATCAACATGTGGACGTTGTAACGTAAAGTAATTTTTCTAATAATATTATTAATAGTGTTTATTAAGCAAATAATTTGACAGTCCTAATCTTGAAAGGATTGAGGACTTAAGTTCTTCCCTCCTTCGTGAGATTAAGCTCCCTGGTTATGCGAGATGAGTCGCGTTGGAGGGCTCAGAGGCAGACCCCTTGAGCTGTATACTTCTGACACAGACTGTACATTTTCAACAATCCTCAGAAAGTTCTGTAAGAGATTACCTTTTGCAGGTATTGTGGTCATGTTGCAGCTCAGTCCACACTACAATAATTAAGGTGGGAGTGAAAAAGCAAGTGATACACTGTAAGCAGCGCATTGACTGGCAGTACTTGAGGACATAGATAAATGATACCAAGTAACCGAGGTATTTTTGTTGCAATGTAATTTACTTGGTCCTCAAGAAGAAAATTTTTGATTGAATAAAACAGGTAATGAACATAAACATTCATACGATTTCTAAACGGATTCAGTTGTAATACATTTCCTTGCTTATGGTAGAGAGAGGGTGCGGTAGATGGTCCTTGGCGATCACAAAATGAACAAGGGAGGGGAAAACCTCAGGTTGCTTGAGCCAGCGTTTCGACAAGGGGACTTGTCTTCGTCTGGGCAAAGCGTTCATCATTGGCAGGGATTAAATAGGGCCTTCGCTCCGAGGAGGAAGGCCCCGGGGGTGGGGAAGGAAAGTGGTGTGAGAGGGGATGCGTGTCAGGAAGGGGAGGGAGGTGAATCTTGATTCGTTAAGCTGCAATAGTGGAAAAACTTATATCCCGAGGGTGTTTAATGAACAAAGGCTTTGAAGGGGCTGCGACGGGGGGGGGGGGGGGGGGGGGTTGGCGCTGGGTGGACCTGAAAAACTCAGATGAGAGGATTAGTCAGCATGGTACAGGGAGATGAGAACAAGGCAAACAAAATAGGCTGGCACTGGAAGGAGAACGAAAGGGGGGAGATTTCCAAGGAAGGACAAGGCAGGGGGGGGGGGGGGGGGAGGGCTCGAGTTCAGAGAAAGCCAAAAGGTGGGGGGGTAGAGGGGGGTAACAGGAATGTCATGGTTTCCGAGAACTGATAGTAGGGGTTTAGGAGAAAAAAAAAGGTGAACAAAGGGAGAGGGAGAGAAGGCCAGAAATGCAGTGAAAGATATGACGTGGGAAGGGTGCAAAGAGCGATAGTATACTCAGAAGTACTTGTATTTGGGCGTGTTGGTTCATAACTTTTCAGGAGGACATAGGGGCGCGATGGGGGGCGCGGACATAGAAGCAGACAGGGACAAGGGGTTGTCCCTGTCTACCTCCACGCCTGCGCCCCCCATCGCGCCCCTGTGTCCTCCTGAAAAGATAATATACTTATGCGAGGTTCTAGGAAATGGTCTGACCACGTGCAAGACATTTGTTAATTTAAAATGATGCTAACCCTGAAATGTACCTGAGAGATTCCAGGTTTCCTCTGGACATGTTAATGCCTGTTGGTTGCAGTGTTTTAAATTTGTGGATTAGGAATGCTTCTCTGTATTTTCTGTCCCTAGTCGATTTGAAGCCTGACTGAAGAATGAACAATTTGAGTTCGTCGAATTTGTGATGGCGTTGATTAAAATGGGTCGACACTGCCGTGTTCATTCCGTGTTGTGTCAGCCCGGTGCCCGTTTAATCTGGCACTCATTGTTTGCCCGGTTTCTCCGATATATTGTTTCTGGCAGAAGGAGCACTGGAGCATGTAGATAATATTGGACGATGTGCAGTCAAAACTAGTTTTTATATTGAAACTGAAATCGCTTGCCGTACTTTTAACCGTAGTGTCCCTTTGTAAATGTTTGCATGTCTTGCATCTAGGTCGAGAGCATGAAGTTACTGTCGGTGGTGGTTTCTTACCGAGCCTAGCATGCACCAGGATGTCCTTCAGGTTTGTGTTGCGTCTGTATGTTACCCTTGGTGCGTCGGGAAATATTTTCTTGAGACGGTCGTTACCAGTTAAAATGGGGTGGTATTTCCGCAGGATATTGTTTATGTTTGGCAGCGCGTTTGAGTATTTCGTTCTAAGTGCAGGAGGTCGTTGACTGTTAGCTTTTGTTCTTTTTTAAGAACTACATCTCGTTTCAAAGTGGTTGCTCGTTGGAACGCATTATTAAGGGTTGTCTGTGGATGATTTCTGGTGATTAGTGCGTTTTTTAGCGAGTGGAGGTGTTTCAGGTAGTCGTCGTCGTCGCTACATATTCTTCTTAGTCTCGTTGCCTGTCCTACGAATATACCTTGTTTGCAGTGTCTTGGATGATGGCTAGTGAAATGTAAGTGTTGTTGTCGGTCAGTAGGCTTCCTGTAAAGTGTGGTTTTGAGCTTGCTATTTTCTAAATGGACAGTGGTGTCAAGGAAATTGACTTGCGTTTTCGGGGAGTTGAAGGTGAATTTAATGCTGGAGTGGCATGAATTGAAATGTGTGACGAATGCCTTCAGGGTCTCAGCCCCATGCTCCCATATCATGAAAATGTCGTCTAGGTAACGCAGGTATATAAGTGGTTTTTTTAGAAATGAATTTAGAAGTTTAGATTCTAGTAGCCCCATAAAAATGTTCGCGTAGGTGGGTGCGAAGGGAGTGCCCATGCTTATTCCAAATACTTGAAGGTAGTGAGAATCGAATTCAAAGTAGTTGAGTGTTAGTACCAATTCAAGTAGCGTGAGGTACACTTCAGTTTCGTGCGGGTGAGGACTTCGAGTTAGAATTTTGGAGAGTGCGTCGATACCTTCATTTATGGGAATATTTGTGTACAAAGCGGCGACGTAAAGTGTGACAAGTATGCTATCTGCCGGGATAATGGAAGCGTCATTCAGAGACTCTATTATGCGGAGAAAATGCGATGTATCCTCTACAAAGGAAGGGAGGTGGGTGGGAATATCTGCAAGATAGTTGTTCAGGAAAATTGATAAGTTCTCTGTGGGCGTGTTATTGTTTGAAACGATAGGTCTGCCGGGGATTTCTGCGGTAAACAAGTCTTCTGCGGAAACCTTATGGATTTTAGGTTTACTGTCTTAGTTTTAGCTCTAAAAACAGCCACTTTTGCCTTTTCGACGTTTACTTTCAAACCATTACTTGTCTCCATTCATACAGGTGTTTTAGACTGTGATTTGCGCTTTCCGCAATGTCATTTATGTCATCATCCGAAAAAAATATGCTGATATCGTCCGCATATTTTAGGAATTCTGCGGAGGGAACTGTCAAAATGATGCCGTTGATGAAAATATTAAAAAAAAGATTATTGCTTCACGTCGGAAGGTACTAACAGGAAGAAGAAAAATGAGGAGAAACGATTTTTTTAAGCATTTAAGTATGGGATACCAATTGACGACCGGGCTAACTTAACGGAATCGGATTCTTTAAAATCTTCAGCCTATACCGCAGTGCGGACTGCGTTGCACTACAGCGGATTTTCAGCTCTCCTACCTCACCTCAACAGCGAGCGCCACTGGGTCTCGACGCGTCCGAAGCATTTCACTCTGGCAGCCGCACCTACGACAGCGAAGAAGTTTATCCATCAACGCTACAACTACAAGAAAATGCTTTCAACGCGCACCTTGCGTGAAGCGCGTCTTGGGTAGCTCGGAGTAAAGAGCTCATATTTCTGTTCCGCTACACTCTTTTTCGCTCAGCGCGAAGTGCTTCCGCGTTGAAACAAAATTCACAAACAAAGCTGTGAAAATGTGCCACGCGTGGAGGCAGAGAGGAGTAAAGATCTATTTAGGCTCGAAGCTTACGGTTACCAGTTCGCAAACTTTGAGACTGTCTCGGAGAACTTCAAACATTGCTTCACATATGGAACAAATCATATTTAAATCTGTCTTTTACACTTAACCTAATTGATGCACAGGCAACCTTGCATTTCAAGATGTCCCTACAAATGTAAGCAATTTAGCGGTGGTTGCCATAGCGCAGCTGCAATTTCCGGCGTGTTCGTTCGCATGCAGCTGCATGGAGTCATACTTGCTTGTCCTATACAAGAAGGCCACACGTCGATACGATGCGTGTGAAAACATATTGTTTGCGTCAGTGCGTCAGTATGGCAACATTAATAATATCCTGTCTGGAAAGCGAGCACGTGTCGCCCGGCATCATCCATAAGACGTTCCAACCCCACGAGTGCAATTTCTTGTCGTTCATTCGGAATCATAAGGCTGTATGAATTGGAGCGTCTATGTAGGACGTGTCATCCAGTATGCGCAATTCGCGGTGAAATGAAGGATAGGCAGGTCGATGGAAACGATAACACGTGTGTCTATTTTAACGCTCGCGGCTAAACCCGTGCTGCATAGAAAGTGCGATCGCGAATGCTCGTGCATCAGCCACACTGTGCTTGTTTGAATCCCTCCGAAACCGGTGCAGACTGCGTTCATAGCATAGTGTGAGTTGAACACTTTGCATATTTTTGCATGAGCTGATGTTCGGCAGAGTCGAAATCTGGATGTGTGGACAATGATCACGTTTCACCTATTTTGGTGGCTGCAAGGTTAAGATAACAAAAATCGCACTGTTGATGGATACTGATGTCAACATTGCCTAAGCTCTTGCTACATCGTTTATGTTTGCTTTCGGCGTAAAGCTTGCTGATCATATCAAATCTCAGCAACGACGACACGACACGCTTGCACACACACAACACCCTCTCCAAAAATCACTGGTTTAAAACAATCATAATCCTGTAATAATCCTGAGAACGATGAGCAGTGCGGCAGAAAATCGCGTCCAATTACGCATAATGAATCAGAAGTTTTGACCAAAAAGTAAGCAGACAGAAGTTTCGATCGTGAAAACAAAAACAAACAAACAAAAAGCAACTGCTTTATGCCTTGTCTTCCTCCTAAAAGTGACTCCTAAAAGCAATAAATACGAAGTGCTCTGAATAGTATTTCGATTTTTCTCGGGATAATTTCAGCATAACGCATCTCTTGTTTTGTGCTGTGTTCTATGTGTGCGTATGCGTGTGCTGAAAGCGCTGCATTCTCAGCAGGCAAAGGGTTGGCTGGACATGCTTTGTTCGTAGTTTGTCTGCGTGCTTGCTGCAGCTTTTGTCATGTAAGGCTCAACATAATAATAAAGAGACGTGACTCAGAATCACTTTAAAAGCTAGAGAGAGTACGCAGGGATTAACAAAAGCATATAAGACTAAACCGATGATCCTTAAGGGTAACGTAGTGGACTACAAGAGACGGCAAGCGTAGAAGAGGGCGGCAGAATGTTACGTAGGCGGATGAGATTAAGGATTTTGCGAGGATAGGGTGGCGGAAACTGGCAAACGACAGGGTTGATTGGAAAGATATGGGAGGTGCCTTCGGCCTGCAGTGTGCGTAGTCAGACTGATGATGATGATAGAGCTGAATCTTACTTACTTCGCTTGGAGGCTTTTTTACGGCGAGAGAAACAAAAACAGACATCAGTAGCTAGCTAAAAAGTTCGTCCTTTAGCCGTTTGGTCGTCCATTGCAAAAGATGCGGTCTCTCCCTTCTTTTAGTAGTATTGTATAATTGTCGCATGCAAGCAAAAATGCAACGAAAGATGTGAGCGTTTTCCGAGGTGCGCAATGAAACAGCGTTCATAAGTTCAGCTTAGAGACTTTTTATGAAAAAAGAACTGGCTTACAACTTTAAGTGATGTTTTTGTTCTGGTGCACTGACTTGGCGACAACGTTGCGGGGTTTTTTTCTGTTGCTACAGCCCCTCTGCGTGGCGACACGTTGGATTTCGTTAGGTTAAGAACTCCGCGAAGAGGAAAGACAACATTAACGGGGAATCTGACACAGCTGGAACACACACGCTCCAGGAAAGCCTACAGCGAAATCATCTGGGCTACCGAGCCATAACCACTTCGCAATAGATCGGATGGTTCTGAGTGCATTGCCGGACAGCATTAATCCGCTGTGACATTGCTTTAATACCTTCGTTGCGCGTACTGCGACTAATGCCAGGCGGGAACATTGCATGAACGGAGATGGCACAGCGGCGTAGCTGTAAGGCACGACACATGGGAGGTTGCTGCAAACCCAGATTATCACATGAATAATTTGTTTGTTATTATTACGGTTCCAAACTACTCGATATGTGCACGACCACAAATATGTCTCTGTGACCTGCCATTATGTAACTATTAATTTGCACCTTTAATGGACCTAACATTTTTTGCCTGCCCGAATTTTCTGACGGAGTCTCAGGACGGAAAAACAAGAGCTGAAGAAAAGCCTTGGTTTTTAGAACGCACAAAATAGAGCTGGAAAGGAGAGGAACAGAGACTTCAGAACGCAAAATAATTAGTTGCGAAGGGAATTGAAAAGACTGCGAACGGTAACAAGTTTTCTGGTTTATAGTCTCCACATCTCAATAGTAGTAGAGGAACTGAAGCATACAAATCAAACGATTCCCACATTAAAAGGCCAAGGACCTTTCAAAGAATCTTCACGAAATTAAAAAGCAATTATGGGTTCTCATTAAGAGGAATATTATACAATCTTAATTTTCCATCTGAGCAAAATTGCGTACAGAGCGCTTGACCAAGTTTTGGACAACCTTTCCTGCAGGCAGTTGCGGGATTAAGTATATATCATACTTGCAACAAAATCAAGGAATATAAACAGTGACAATGTTAAGATAACACTTACAAATGAAAATTCAACAATCACTGAAACCAAGGAAAGCATACGTGAATGTTTCTATCATTTTTTTAATTGCTGAGTCAATCAACAGGAAATCAATTCTGCAACTATTGAATGTCTGAACGATTATAGATTAGAAAGTAGAAGAATAAACAAATTCAGTGCCGTTGGTGGAATCCGAACCCAGGCCCTCCGAATTCGGCGCACGGTGTTCTACCAACCGATCTACGGCCGCAGCTGTTCAACCTTCTTGTGCTGATATTCCTGTACCGTGTAGCCTAACCTCACAGTATTCACCAACGCCATTTTCGTCTATAGCGGCGGAAATAGTAAGTCCTGTATTTCCGGGAGTGCCGGGGAACGCTGTCGAAGCTATTGACGTGACAGATTGAAGCGACACTGAAGATGTAAAAATGTGCTACGGCGCTAGGTACCGATCTCGGGGGGGACTTATTGCTACCTATTTGGGCATATTCATGATATCATAGTACCAGTTGGTGAAATTTAAGGTCTCCCTCTGATCCCATATAATCTTCGTTTATGCAACAGGACTGCATCATTTATTTGATCAATGGATATCTTGACGTTTATGAACAATTCTACTACCATGTTTTGTTTAAATTGTTCCTTATATACTGTTCCTGATGAAGTGCTGGGGACCGACTTCTTGGAATACAGTTAGTAAACGTATTGTAGTCGAGAAAAAATTTTTCGTACATTTTGAAATTATTTTCCAAAAATTGTTAAAACACAGGAAGGATAATAATGTTCCAATAATTGAGTTGTTCCTATTGCTTTTTTCGCGAAGGATTGCGTCTCTTACGGCTTGCATGCCCCGTCTGCAGGAACACATCGTTAATATGCTTTGTCAACAGAAAGAAAGATGATGTCAATTACGTGTTTGCTTCAACGAGCCTGCACATTGTGTAATCACGAGATGAACACCACAAAGTGAACAAGCGAGCGCAAACCTCAGAACCGCCTAACCAACTTCTCTCTCCATAGACCATAATACGAGCAGATTATTAATTCAGAAAAAAAAACTGAGGCGATTTCCAGAGCGTATGTCGGGTGAAGAAACAATGCAAGTGGATATCTATCCACAGGAATAATACTGAGGTTTGAAAGTGCGGATGCTTTGCTAGTGAAAAATTGAAATGCGTCATGTCGTCCTCGTAAGAACTGCAACATGTTTCAAATGTTTCAAAAATGTTTCATGCAAAATGAAACAGTTTCCTTGGATTTAGGGTTTTCGTGTGCGGCCACATAAATGCGCCATTCGCCACATAGCGGAGCGTTTCTATTTCCTACGTCATTCTTAGCTACCCCTAAGGCCGCCTTAGCAGCTTTCTTATCAGGGTGCAAGGTCCTGTTGGGTATATTTGCTACGGCGGCAGCACTACTGCCGCCGTAGACGACGCAATCCGCAGACGACGGATGAAACGGGATGAAGCCGACTGTTTAAAACATGCATAATGCGAGAGGCTGCTGCCATGTCCGGATGTTCTGAAGCACCAGCAACCAAAACTGCTCGCTTTGGGCTGGCTGGAATCTCACTTGGGGCAACAGTACTGGTTAGTAGGAATGAAGTTTTTCCACTGGGTACCGTTCGAACTAAAAATTTCAAATATTTCCCAGAGGTTTTTTATCAGGTGCGGTGGTTCTCTTGCATTGGGTTTGCTCGTCGGAGTGTACCGAGAACTGAAGCAAAAATTTTGTTTTAAAAAACGAGTTAATATACTTCAGCTTCACAGCTCGTGCGCATACTTACATGAGAAAATTTAGTTTTGTTGCTGGTTCCTTCTCCGAATAATTTAGGCATCTGGAATGAATGTCAACACAGGCCGATCTGTACTGTAATGATTTTGCGGAGGGTTTGTGCTAGAGAAACAAGGCCATGAGGGGGACACAGAACTAGCGCTAAGTTGCAATTGAAAGAACTGGAAGCGAAAGGACCCGCTGTAGGAATTAAACGAACATGCCCAGCTATCCACTCATTTGAGGAGGGGGTTATATATCAAGGTAAACTGAAGTAAGATAATTTAGGGACTGAGAGACGATCAAAGGAGCATAGAAAAACAGTACTCATCTCAGCCACCTTCGAACAGCAACGCCGAAGAAATTACTCGACAATTAACAACACAGATTCTTTTTGACCAAAACAACCGACGTGACTTAAGCACTTGCAGCTTCCCAACATAATAATGAATGATGGCTCAAGAAGCTCCCTTGCTAACTGCCCTTTAGAGCGGCCAGTAACTTCAGTTTTTGCGAAATGTCGATGACAATGGCAACGTTAACAACGCTTAGGCAGGTTGTTAGTTGTGGCAGATTTAAACGTTCATTGAAGCAATGACCGGTCTGCCTTATGTAGACAAGACCATAGCTCAGAGGGGCATTGTAGAACTCAACAAACTTCGTAACTTGCTTGAAACTGCTAACTGGTTTTTTATGGCTCGCGCTCAAAAGTGCACAAAGGCTCCAGAGTTTTTTAGATGCCGTGATGTTCACACCAAACTTATTTGTTATCCCGCTCCAGGACCGAGTCAGCAGTAAGAGCAAAGTTATTGTCCCTTAGTTGTAAAAGACGAAGAAATCGTTGAGAAATCTAAAAAAAATGAGCCACACAATAATTACCCGTAATCAGGTTTAGCAGGTGGTCAAGTTCTTTCAGAAAGATGTAACACAAAACAGGAACTACACAAGAGCCAGTACAAATGCCTCAATGCCGGACATAACATTTCTGTTGAAAACTAATAATAGTAGAGTTCAGGTAACAGGTAAGTAATGTTAAACAAGTCGCCACTGTCAGACCGCAACCGTTCTCAAAGACCACACTGGCGGACAAGTAACTCCTGTCACGAAATGCAACAAGAAGTCATCATGTGACACTAAGTAGAACAGTTCTTAAATATTTACCGAAAAACCACTGACACTCCCACGACACAGGTCTTGGCGGTACACCTCAACCACTTAGGGCGCACTGCTAACTTCCAAGAGATCTTCAGGTTGTAACTTGCTAAAGTGGACTTGAGATGGCGGATGAGCTTAAGAAGTTTTCGGGGATACGGTGGTCGCAACTGGCAAAGGACAGGATTAATTGGAAAGACATGGGAGAGGTCCTTGCCCTGCAGTGGGCGTAGTCAGGCTGATGATGATGACGATGAAGCTAGACTTGCAAGAACTTGCTAACTTCTGATTTCCAAGAGTACGGCTCTGTAACAATCGCTCTAAGAGGGCACTGCTGCTTATGTGTCTTCACACCGAAGAAGGCATTCAAAACGTGGCCGTCGCCCCTCTGGATATTCCAGCTCGGCCTTTCCAAATTGAGCTCATTCAGGAAAGTAACGGGCTTGGTCTCTATAGACTCAATAAATTTTCTAAAACTTAGAACAAGTAATTTACAGCACGGAAAATTTTAGCGCTCATTTAGCATTAATACGCCATATCGATTCTGCTTTTCGAATTTTAAACGTTTACAAACCGTGTTTGCGCAAAAAAGCAATGATCGCCACTTTTTGCGAAGATAAACGACATATTCTGAACCTGTTTCTAATTTTTTTAAAAGCGATTGCACTAACTTAACCATCACTGATTGCCTATAAGCGGGATCCCTCTGCTAATGAAATTGTTGAACGGCCAGGGACAGGAAAGGAGGACGTACCTTTTCTGTTTATCACAACGTGAGTTGCATAAGACAGCCTTTTGAGGCCTTTACATTTTTTTGCTGTGCACTAAATCCACCAGCGATATTAATGAATATCAGGATGTAGTTCTTGCGGGAACGGCAAAAGCGCTATCTTTAAATTGAGAACATCAGTTCGAATGCGCTAACAAAATGCTACATTGCTACAAATCTCCGAGCGAAGACTGATATATTTTTTACTACTCCAGTTGGAGTACTTAGTACTTCGTGCTCCCCTGGAAGTTAGCCCAAATAAAGAGTTTCGTTTACAAGCCATTCTCGCTGTTTTCCTGCTCGCCGGACTGCAGTCACCTCTACGTGACAACATGGATTTTATGTCATACACTAACTCTGGTGTTTCGTTAGAGTGTTACTGAATGATCGAGAAATTTTCTGCGTAATTATTACATATTCAGCATGTGCACTCTAAGCGCCGCGTGGCATGTCCTTTTTTTTGGCAGTCACGAGACTCGTACAGTGATTGATCTTTATAACCCTGTCCGATATGTTATGCATCCTGTATAACGCAGACTGAGGTGGTTGCACGTTGAAATTGATTTTACTTTTTGCCTGAACCTACTCTCGCCGTTTATGACAATCAAACAAATGTACTGCAACAATATTCTTTTCTTGCATGTTGAAATGAAGGCGGTTTAGAGTTTGCCGCACTGTTCGTATACTGCTGCAGCCCCGACACCATGCTGCTTTATTGCATTGATTTCAGGAATGGCAGAAAGAGGAACGGAGAGATTTGGATTCGAGCTAGGCCTATACTTAATCGGGCAGATTTTAGCAATATCGACTTTACTGACAGCAAAAACTGTAGCGTATCCTTTGTCCTACCTGCAAAAGTTACAGCTTTTGCAGCTGTCGCTCTCGCCTGGAGTGCTCGGCAGCGGTAAAATAACTGCAACTTACAGGCGCCCGAGCGCAAAGCGGCGGCTGTAAAAAAATCTTTATTGCTGAGAATAAACAGAGAATAGACTTTACGAGCCATGGAAAAGCATTTTGCCGAATGCCTTCGTATGCACCGGCAACTCAAAGGCACTGTCCGTAGAGTCTCCTCCCGCGAGAGTTTTTGAAAAGCTGCAGTAATAGTGAGGTTACAGTCTGCTGAAGCAATACCCCGCCTACCTTCTCCCTTCTCTCAGTACAGTCGATGCGTCCCTCAGCGCGCACACAGTCTGCTTGGCTTATCTAGCCTCAGTATAGCTCACAGTTACCCAATTCTAGACTTCCACAATGGCCGCTAGTACAACGCTGTTTTCTTTTGCAGGTTTATGTTGCGCAAAAAAGTAAACAACTAACACACAGGCTGATATTACGTGTCCGATGGCTCCCTGCGCGGCCCGAACTCTATGTAGTGTTTCGCCGACGCCGCCTCGAGAAATCGCAGATCTTTCTTAAGCTATGTGCATCCATCCGGTAAGCTCGAGATTCATGGACATTGATAGCATCTCGCGGATTACGAACTTGTCTCACTGCACACAGAGGTCATCGCCGCCGACAACAAGCACGCGCGCCCGTTTTCAGTTTTTTGTTAGTTGTGCACAAAGCACGAGCAGCGATATTTAGCTACAATGTTTTTCGGCTACAGAATCTAAGCCGGGGGTGGCCAGACAGGCATTGGCAAAGTGCCATAAAAAAAGCTTCTTACTGAACAGCCGCAAAATCAAAGAGGGCGTCGAAAGATTTTGTTTTATTTCTTGCAACAAAGCTGGCGCTAGCAGTGAATCCCACTGTGCACACGCATCATTTCGCAGATTCTCCGCAGGATGGCGTTAACTGGCAACAGCTGCCTACATGCTCCTCTCTTCTAGAACATAAGGGAAGCTGTTTTTAGAGACAAAAGGGGGGCGGGCAGGGGAGGTACATTTGCCAGAGAGTTCCGAGCCGCACTGGGACTCGCGAGGAGCCGCAGTTTGTCCACACCTATTCTATGCACTATGCTTGTTGAACCGAAGCGTCGTAGCCTGTCTGAGGCACAGAAAAACTTCTTGCCGCTAGCACGTGCTTAAATCATGTAGTTTCCATTTATGCGAGTCACATTTTTCTGGCTAATTAGCTAGTAGAATAATAGAGATCTGCCCTCCTTCTCTTGTTTACAGGTCCCATTTCCTGTGACCTGTTCCTGCATCGGTCGCCGTAGCGGAGCGGGGACCGGTCTCCGCACCACAGGGGCTCATGTCCGTGCCGCCTCCAGAACATGACCAGATGGACGCCCAGACGGTGGCGCATCGACCGACACAGAAGCGCCGGCACCGCCTTCCGAGCCATACGGGCCCTGTCCCTACTGGTCGCCGTACTCACCGTCATATTCTGGGTGCAAGCACTCTACCGGTTCTCCGGCATCGGCGATCAAAAGGACGAAGGAGGTGACGCTATAGTTTCGTTTTTAACGAAACCTCACATCGCAGCCACTTCAGGAGCAACTCCTAGGACTAGTCAGCCTTCTGTGGATGAAGCCACCACGTCTCCATCATCTCCGAAAGTCCCGCTTCGCGAAACTTTTAAAGAGCAGCCCGCAAAAGACGGAGACTGGGTCTCCACCGACGTCTATCCCAGAACAAAGCTTAAGGTTTTTCTGTATTCGGCGTACCTGGACAATCGGCTCGCTGTCCCCACCGTTCGCGTAATAGGAGCGTACGCCAGTGTCGGCGGAGCCCAGATATCCTGCCGACTAGAGTACGCCAATGGTGAAGCGAAGGTGGTCGCCGCTGCGCAGAAGACCATAAACGAGAACTGGAAGCTCAAGTACGGCGCGGCCTTTTTCTCCTGTCCGTACACTGATGACGCCGATACGCCACCGCCAGCTCGAGTGCGACTCAAGGAGACGTATGAACTCCAGTGGAGCCCTTCGATACCCGTGTGGCCATTAGAGACCCGGCCGGGCCACGCTACTGGACGCTTCGCGGTGTGCGTCAAGCCACTTCACTACGAGTACGACAGGGCGTCGTGGCTTGCCGAATTTGTCGAATTTCACCGAATCGTGGGGGTGGACCACTTCTTTTTCTATAACCACAGCATCGGGAGCAATGTGGAACAGCTGCTACGAGTGTACGTGGCAAAAGGAGTCGTCACGAGCCTGCCGTGGAATCTGGACATTAAGTAAGTGGAAATGACATGCAGTGCCATTCATGTGGCGGTTGGCCTCACCCTAGGCCATCTATTTTGTTTACGTCTCAGCGTGTTTAGATGTCATTAGCATGTTGCCAGAACTGATAAGCATGCCACTAGAGGTCAGGGCTTAAATCTTTTATTCTTAAACGAAGGGCACATATACACGGAAAAGCACGAACAGTCACTTAGGGCAAAAGGGTGAAGAGGTGCCGGGATAATGAAACGTAGGGCATTATGGAGATGGAACAAATATGAAGTGCTGAGAGATATTTGAAAAGGAATAATGGTGCCGGGCTTACTTTCTCGAATGCGGTTCTGAACTTAAGGGTAGAAGTTCAGTTGAGATTACAAGCACATCAGAGAGCTGTTAGAAGATTAGAACTAGGTGCCCACGGAAAAACCACAAACGGGGCAGTACAAGGTGATATGGGCTGGGCATCATTCGAAGCACGAAGGCTCAGAGTAAAATACTATGTTAAGAGCGCCTGGGGGAGCGGAAGGATAAGAGGCGGGCAGCTAAGGTATTTAAATATTTATACAGAGACAGCGTAGACTCAAAATGGAGGCAAAGAACTAGGAAACTAGCCTTTAAGTATGTAGGACACGAGGATGGAGAAATAAAGAGCATTAAACTACAGGCTAAAAACGCGGATGGTAAAAATTGGATTAATTCCATGGAAAGAAAGCAAAGTGTAGAACTATGTTGATGCTGAAAAAGGCAGACGAGGAAGGAATCGTTGTATAACTCAAGAGGCAGTGCCCTACTCTTTGAAGCTAGGTCAGGGTGTCTTAGAACGCGCAGCTACAAAAAGCAATTTAACGAAGAAGGTGACACATGTGCTGTGTGCGGTATGTACATCTGTAGAAACAGTTAAACACCTTATGCTCAAATGCGATGGAATCCGTCCTGATGTTCATGCAGGCGCAGTCACCCTCCCTTCCTGTGGCCCTAGGCATTAGAGATAGTTTTTATTTATTATTTATGTATTTATTTATTTCAATATACTGTAGGCCAGCTTTGGCCCAAGCAGGAGGGGCATAAGAAAACACAAATTACAACACCATGTGAAAAACATTTCATGTGACACACAGCAAAAATGGAACTTCAAAGATTAACATAGCAACGAAAACGAGAAATACATGCTTAAAATTGAATACAGGAGAGTCACTTCCTTTTTACTGAAGCAAAAATGTTTTTAGCGCCTGTTCTATGTCAGGAGAGTTAAAAATCGATTCAGGGAGTGCGTTCCAATCTGCTATTGTTTGAGGGAACAAACTGTGCTTAAATGAGTTTGTTTTAGCGAAAATAGGCTGTAAGGAGTGCTCCCTAGTATAATGCTCATGGAAACAAATCTGCGGTGGGAGTTAGCAGAAAGCTATTATAAAATTGGTGGCTAAAAAGCAGAGAGGTGACGCTAGGCTAGATATGTAGGAAACCGTATTTGAAAGAAAATGGCGAATTTTAATGACAATTTACAATAGAGTTAAGCAAAACTAAGAGAAAAAAGGCCGAGCATGGTGACAACTATCACCACCTCGTTTCAAAGCGGACGCTCCTGTCTTCCATCCACCCATCCATCGTGCAAAGCATCTTGCTGTGCGCGATAACGTTAGAGCCAAGACCTACTGAACTAAAGACCTGCACAGATGGTGGGGTCCTATGGAGCGGCGCGTCGAACTTTGGTTAGCTTTTTGGCCGCTGAGGGCGCTTGGTTCTCCTGTTCGTCTGCTACGATCATCATCATGGTTTGCCAATTCGTGTGCGCTATTTAATATATTTGCTATCTGTTTCCATGCTATTTTAACCTCCGCAAAGAAAACAGCCATAATAATGACTTTTGAGCTCTAGAAGAGTACAAAAATCTTCTTTCTTTTGTCTGCTTTCTTTTACTTGTAACCACCGTACCTAGAATAGAAAATGAGATGATGATGATGAGTATGTGGATAAACGAGAAAACTGCCCTCTTTGAAATAAAATGGCGGAGGCCAATTTCTCGACAGTTATACACTAGCGCCACGGTGCCTGTAATGTTTCTATCCTAGCGGTAAAAGGCATGAACTAGAACATGCGCGCTGGAGCAGGGCCATCTGTGCTGGTCTTTAGATCAGTAGGTCTTGCTTACAGCATTATTAACGCCGTAGCGTTAAGGAGCTCTTGCCGCAGAAAATCCGGCGTTGTCGGCGGCGTCGTTGATCCTGAGCGAAAAATCCGCAAAAAAAATCCCCAGAAAAGCAACCTAGGAGGAAGGTGAGCCACCTAGATCACGTGACCTTGCTGCGTCATCACAACCTGCCCACCGGATTATGAGAAAACCGTCCACTGTAGCACGTGGCTTTTAAATTAATGATTGGTCGTTTGGGAAGAGCAACCTGGGTCGCTATGGTGTCACACACTTAAGAAGGAGTTTACTTGTCGCCTCAAATTTTTACTACGCTTCCGAGTACCCCTCTATGAAAAAAAAAAAACGCTTCCGTGTATCCTTTCAAATCGCCTTAGAGTAAATATGCTGGTAAGAAGGAATAAGAAAGCGGGAAGTTTGCGTTCGTTGTGACAGTGGGTGTCTTTCTAGACATTCGCATTTGTAACCCGCTGTTCAAATAAATTGCTATGGACCTGGCGGGATACACGGAAGGGCTACGACTGCGCGTAAGAAAAAAAATGAGTAAATCTGTTTGCTTGTTTTCCAGAGCAGTATAATGAAACCCTTATCTGATATGGCCTTCTGTGGATTTGGCGTTCGGATGCTGATTCCGTGGCCGCGAGTTCGATCGCGGTCGTGGCTGCCATGTTTTGATGGAGACGTAACACAGAAACACCCATTGGCTGTGCGAGCAAGGCAACGTTAAAAACCGCGCACCATCTAAAATAATTCCAAACCCACCACAATGGCGTCCCTCACATCCTGATTAGCTTTGGGACGTCAAAAACCTCAGAATCCAAGATGGACGTTTTGCCACAGTTGTTAAGAATTTCAGTTCTAATAATTTCTGAACGTGGATGCGATTTCTACTGCAGCTACAACTTCAGGCTTGTTGATTTATGGTTGAGGGGTGGGGGGTATTAACAACCCGAGGTGACTCGGGCTCTGAGGTACGCCGTAGTGAAGGGTTCCGGAAATTTCGACCACCTAGGGATCTTTAACGTGCACTGACATCGCACAGCACATGGGCCACTAGTATTTCGTCTCCATCGAAATTCGATCGCCGCGGCCGGGATCGAACCAGCGTCTTTCGGGTCAGCAGCCGAGCGCCGTAACCACTGAGCCACCACGGCGGCTGCTGGCTTGTTGACCGGCTTGTTGCCCAGTTACGCTGTTCTTATTATTCGCAGGTCGCAAAAAGAGATTCGCACCGAGGGCCTGTTCGCCTCCCTCAACGACTGCGTCTACCGCTGCATGAACCACTTCGACTACGTCCTTGTTCTCGACCTGGACGAGTTTGCCGTGCCCCGGAAAGAGGACACGCTGCCGGCAATGGTGACCCGGCTGAAGCGCTCGGCGCCCCGCACCATGAGCTATGTGTTGCTCAACAGCTTCTTCTACCTGTACTGGGAGAACGACACGGCGGCCTACGGGTCGCCTCCGGAGACAGCCCCGGCGGAGATTCCGTACCTGCTGACGCAGTTCAAGACGCGGCGCTCCAGGAAGGTCTTTCGCGTCGGTTCGCGCTCCAAGTACATCGTGAGACCGGTGGCGGCAGTCGAAGTGGGGAACCACGTCGTTTGGCGTTACTTGGGTGAGATTAGCGTTTTCTCTGTTCATTCCCAATGGTTTGTTCACTAAGTACGGTACGCCGCTGTTCACCACTGAAAGTATACGGGATGTCCCTCCTCCCTGCTATGAGGAATTATGATTTTATAACGATAAACTTTCCTAGGCGACTGCAACGAAGGAGTGCTGTAGACAGTCGCTTGGCCTAGTTAGCTGGTGTTTTTTTTTTCTCAGGAAACTAAGCTAATTATTCTTTACTAATTATTTAGCTTTTAAAAGATTGTTGTTAGGAACAAAGTGTCAACGCGAAAGTTGTATATTGTCTTGAAAAACAGCCGGCTGTATTGTTTCCACCGAGGTATCATATTTCTAGTTTTTCGTCAAGGGAAACTATAAAAATCATACTTCGGGGGAAACGATGCAGCCTTAAATGAGGGAGATCAAAGCACAACGTTACCACATCATCGCGCTGCTACTTCAGCGTGTCAGTGGGCGCCTAAGTGAATAAAATCTGCTTGTCTCCGGAGCTCTGCCCCCGACGGGGCTTTGCATGCGCATTGCGCGAGAAATCTCGGCCGGAACTTTTTGCGTGGTGGCTTTTGTATTTCGCTGGCGTTCTTTCAAGGTCGCTAAATAGAGCTTCGTAAAGGCAATTTCTGATTTGACGCATTATTCTCATTTCATTTAATTTTTTCTTGAATCAATGTGCACACATATACACGCAAAATCTTGAGCCAATTGGCGAAGCAAGCGTAGGCCCATTTTACAGACATATTCGGCAGTGAAAACACGCCTGAAGTACATAATAAATATCTCCTGTAGAATGAATACTATAACTGCAGAAAAATACAAGAAAAATAACTTAAGAAATAAAAACGCGGCTAGACACACATAAGTCACTGAATTATAAAACTGGAAAAAATACAGTGTGAACACAAAGCTCAATCAAAAAAGACAAACAACAAACATGTTAGAACCGCAAAAAGAATGCAAGAGTAATCTTTTTTTTTTGCACAGTGTATTAATGGAGCAATATTCCCGAAGCAGAATCTTTTTATATGGATAGAAATCGGTAGATTTATAAATCGAAATACTGAGAAGGAAATGTATATATAGAAATAGAAACCAATGTTTGAATGTTTGCCTTATTATTCTTTTCTAATTAATTCAATTCGAAGAACGAATACAATTCTGCAGACTAGGCAACTCGATTTTACACGCAATTCAGCAGGTATCACGCAATGAGGACACCTCGTCTTTTTTTAGAACCTTGCTTACTGTTAGCTGAGCAACGCCAGGTGCATGCGTGAGTTCTTCAAATTTCCACAAGCCAAGGAAAAAGGCACGACCGGTGCTGTTGTACTGTTTCATATCAAAGGTATAGTAGCTGGTGCAGCTTCCCAGCTGTTTTATCTTCTCTTCTCTGTAGAAATATAATTACTTTTTGTATTCTTTGTGATTAACGAAATACGCATTTGCATGCTTCTACACGCCTGGTTAACCATCTACCATTGAATGCAGCACCAATTGTAAGCCGTGACCTCCGCAGTGGCTTCGATCGGGCTAAGGCACTTTGGTAAAGACCCTCAGTTTACGAAAGCGCGAAATGTACTCCATCAACGGACTGAATTCAATTATCTACACTACCAGACACCGCCCCATACTACTTTTAATCCTTTTACCCCGTGCACACTTTTTATTTGTTTGCTTACTTACAGGCCTGAAGGGTACCCCAACTAATGCGTTCTTGCTTTCCGTGGTACTGCTATATGCTAACATATTTTGGAAGCAATTCTATAGAATTAAGAGAATCATACTACTAAATCTAAGCGCTACACCTCAGTTTTATGTTTAGTTCATGTTTGAGGAACCTGCCACCTGTTTGCAAAGTGCGTATTCTGTGATTGTTCTTTTCAGTGCTAACCATGGCGACTGAAGTGTAGGTATTCTGTCTTTTAGAGTGGCAGAACTAATACCTTCATTCACCTTCATTTTGCCACTGCCTGCCTGGCTCCACCGGTTATATACATTACATAAGTTATGCACAGGTTGGCCACATAGGTAACATGACTGTGAGATGTCATCACAGCCTTCCCGTCGGATTGGTAAAAGTCCTAACAGCAACAGGTATCAGTTCAATTAATGACTGGTACGCCAAGGTTGCTCGGGAAGAGCAGCATGGGTCTCGCAAGCCCCACCACTGGAAGCACCTACCACCAAAGAGCAGTGGCCTATCGCTTAACCGCTGCACCACTGCGCCAGGAGTGGTATGAGGACTCCGAGGGGCCTATGAATCTAAAGTAGACAAAGACCATTCTGCATATATGGGAATTAACCCGTTACGCTATCGCGTCATAACCTTACGCCGGAGTTTATGTGACCCCTCCAGTTTATTGCTCTAGCACGAGCCCCCCCCCTCCCCTCTACGATCTTGCAGATCTTTGTCTGACGCCTGCTTGACCTTGAAACCCAAGCCTAGACCCGAAACCGAAGAGGAAGCCGTAGCGCTAGCGCACCTAATTCTCATTTGGCCTTGCCCCGCCAAATCGTCCTTCATTTGCCAAGCAACTTTGGAGCTATTAACGAGCGTTCGGGCAAATGAAATCTCAAGAATGCGAATGTCAAAGCTCTTACTGTACTTCGATCTGTAAAGCACACAAAGATTTCTGTTTTGAAGTGAATAAAATTTTTGAATGCCCGTACCGGCTATAGCGCTCTAAAGAAATACGAAATATATTTGAGGCGCAATACAAATCAGAACAGCGAGTTTTAAACTTACTCTAAGTGGACATTACCTACCGAGCTTGTTAACGCAGTTCTATATAATAGCTGGCTTCCTAAATCGTCACTATACTATTCCACGAATACTATTCCAGAAGAAGAGGAGAGAAGTTTCAATGTTGCGATAAATGAGGACTGTCTGCTACTCACAGGATGACGGTTTGTATTTTTTCAGCCTTTTGTTACCTCGCTACTTCTTGTGGTGAATTTCTGGACCGCAGTTCTTACTACTTACTTCTGACCGCTTGTATTTTGTTCCGGAGTTGCTAGGTGTGAGGAAATGGCTGTGGGGCCCAGACATCCCTGCTTGTCTGTTTAGCCTCCTATAGTCGATTCTAGGTATTATTTCTTAGAGTTGTTTAGCTCATAACGCCGAAAAAATAGCGTGAATCTCTGTTCACAGGAGGTCGCCACCAGGCCACGCAGCGTGTGGCACCCGAAGACGCTCTGCTGCACCACTACCGAATCTGCGAGTTCGGCGGTTTCGACTGTGTCAAGCAGCCCTCAACCGTCGACCGGTCGGCGCTGCGCTTCAACACCACGCTGCTCGAGCGCGTGACCGATGTGTGTGCTCTGGCCTTCCCAGCCAAGGGACGCTGCCCAAGGGCTCCAGGACTAGGGAGCCCCTGGTGACGACTCAGCAGTGCCCCGGTGCATTCTTAGGCCGCGGTTTTCTAACCCTCTACAAACCTAAGCCGGAAGTGCACGGCGCACGTGGCTTACCAGTTTACAGTGTCTCGGATCCGAGGGGCTGCGTTACTCTGGACCTGACGTCTCTGCGGAGAAATAGCGTTTTTAGTTGTTCCTTAATGACGGGAGTTGCTATATTTATGACAAGCACGTGCCTAGCCTATTTGCACGGCACGACCAGTCCCCTCGCTCGTTATACTGCGACTTGTTAATAAAATCCTGACTTTGCAGTATTGTTTTTTTTTCTTTCATCGCAGATACTCCGTCAACCGATTGCTATTTCGCTGTAGAAATCTCGCAGTCCAGCTGGAGAAACGAGACATGGATCTTCACGAAAATTTGCCTGATACCAAGCACAGCCGACGACAGGAAACTTTAGCTTTCCACTAAATGGTGTTTTTCTTAATTACTGGTCATTAGCACGAGAAGACTGGTGGTACATCGACGTCGGGGCCGTATTTTATAACGACCCATCAAATTTTATATTTCGTTTGGCACTGATGCCCGGTGTGACGAAAGCAACAGCAGTTAAGAAAGCAAACGGCCAATCACTAAAGCCCCATCTCCATGGGCCCATCCGAGGCGCACGAGCGCAGCGCCTACGCGTACCAGCGTACACCGGAGCCGGAATGCGCATGCGCGACGCGCCGACGCGAGCCGGCGCTGGCGCTTGGCAAATATCTGTCCATGTCAGATATTCGCGCCTCGCTCGCGCCTCGCTGGCGCCGGCGCCGGAAGTGACTCGCTGGTTTGCGGTCGGTGCAACCAATCAGAGAACGCAGTTCTCTCGGCATCCGGTACGGCCCTCAGCGCCGTTTGCTTCGCCGAGCCGAGCTGAACACGGTAGCCGCGACAGGCCATCGAGTTGCATGTGTTTTTCGACGCTTGTCGCGGTGCGGCACTGGGCGCGTAAGCGCTGCGCTGGTGCGCCTCCGATGTGTCCATGGATATGGGCCTTAACACAGCGGCCTGATCACGGAACAGCCGCTAGCCAGCTCTGTGCAGCCGCATCCAATGCCGCTCGGTCACACGGACCACGCTGAGCCAGTTCGTCCCATGAAAGATGCCCAGTTCCTATGGAGAGACTGAATTAGGCGCGGCAAGGCTCGTCTGGCGTGTCGAAACGTGTCCGCAGTATGGAGGGAAAAAAACCGAGGATAGAGCGTCCGCGACAGCTTTAAAGAGGAGTCTTAAAAAGTAAAAATATAGTAAAAAAGAGAGAGTCGGTCCCCCCTTCCGTGATCACGCCACGTGATAGCGTGCGGTGATATCTAGCCCCGCTGCGGCATGAGCGGACCAGAGCGGCAAACTGACTGCAGATCAACCTCCTTGCTGTAGACGCCCGCACCACGGGTCGTGCAGACGCGCTCACTAAAACATACCATCACCGATAAGGGACTGACTGTGAGAGCGAAAAACGGGGGAGGGAGCGGCTTCACGAGCACTTTGCTAGCGAAGGCTGGCCGCTTGGCGTCGCGCTCCCTCCTCAGTTTCGTGCAAGTAAGCTGCAACGGGAGCGCGTTTTGTCACGACAAGCGAGGCATCTGCTCTGGCGCCCTATTTCAGTGTGAGAGGCGACCAATGACAGAGGACCAGATCGAATTTAAAGGAAACGGACCGTTACACAATACGGCCCCAGGAGCACAACAGCCGGCAAGGCTTCTGACCGGCAGTTTTTTGTACTAATATGTTCATTCCCTGTTCAGCTGTGGCAGCCGTTTTTATAATAATGTTGGAGCGGAATCGTGGACTCCATATTACCGACTAAATCGACTAAGCCGTGTGAGGCTCAGATCTACACTCCTTCACTGCCGCTTAACTTTCAAAGGCGTGTTAAAGGGAACGGGCAGGAGGGGGCCGCTTGCCATGGCACAGTTTAGTTGTCTCTAATGTGGATAATTTTGGATGCACTTGAGTGCTGTAAGGACAACTTCGCCATAGATTGCCATGAAGCGACTGCTGGGGAGAAAAGCCAGTGATGCTACGAAAGGTGCAAAAGTGTGAGGCGAGCGGGCAGGAACTCGAGAAGTAGATGGAGAGGAGAAAGAGGCGGCAAAGACTTTGATGGATACAGGAGAGGAAAGGCGGGTAGATCAACCAAGAGAAGGTGGCCGCTTGCTACCCTGCACAGGGGAAAGAGGTAGAAGGGGATTGAAAAGGGGAAGCCTGACTTTAAAAAAAAATGAAGAGAGTAAGGCAAACTGCTCCTATTGCACACGCACGGCGTTTTTGAAGAACCAAACCGGCACCAAACAAACACACCTTCATAACCGATGACCGCTTACGCCGCCGTCCGAGAATCTTGATCTTTGCCAGCGGGTGAGGGCGAAGACCGCCCAGTACGCAGCATAGCGAATGTCTATGGGCAAAACACTCGGGGCATGCGCACTGCGACTTGAAGCTTCTCGTCACACCTGGAACTAGGGCAAGCAGGGTTGCCAGCCTTGCCAATGAGTGAGGTGAATTGGTCTGTGAACCCAACCCCAAGCCGCGGGAGCCACTACAAAGTAGCATCACGTTGAGGAAGCCATGATGGAAACTGGAGCTGCTAGTCAGAATGCAGTCACTGCGGACGTTAGTTAGGCAAGGCTGATATCCCGCGCAAGAGATCGAAGCCTACCCGCAACGTCCATTTTCGCTGTAGCTAGACAGCGTTATAGAGGTACGGGATTGTCAGAAAAAACACTGTGGTTGGGTGCATGAACATTGAAAGCAATTCAAAAAGTGATGTAGTCGTGAGATCCAATGCATCGTAATTCCCGTCTAAAAAATAGCGTATCCCTAGGAGAATGGTTAAAGGGATGCTGAAAGGTTTCCCAGAAAAATTGAGTGGAGAGATGCACTTTACAGTTTCCCACCCTCGAAATTCGAATTTCTCGTCGAAATTAAGCAAAGGAAAGCGCAAGCCTATTTTATTTTGGCGAGAAGTGCAGCAGTAGCCTCGGGCGAGCTCGCGCGCCTCGTTGCCGCCTGTGATTGGTTGGGTGGTCGTGACGTCAACAATGGCGCTGGCTCGGTCGGCTCGGCCACCGCCGCTGCACATGAACCGCGGCGCTCGGCGGTTCGAGGTTGTTATTTTGCTTATAAGACGATGGAACACATCGAAGATTACCCGAAGTATCTTGGCGTCATCCCCTACATGTTAGAACCGATTGCAAAGAGCAAACCTCTCCAAGAAAGAAACGATGCTGGCGCAAGCCGTGATTTTGACTCGAACGAAAGCGAAGTGTCAGCATCTCCACGTGTTGGAAATGACTTTGGTAAGTATACTTTTCTTGCCCGACTACATTCAGAGATACAATGGATGAATTTTGAGGCGAGAAAATGCAGTATAGCACTGCCCGACGTAATTTTCCTAATACAATGTAAGCGGGATGCGATCGTCGGCATTTTTGTCTTGCCGCTTGTCAGTGCTGCCGCAAATCTGCTTGTAGTCCACAAAGATCATTCGCATGAGCAAGAAGTTATCAGGCTCTTTTTGCACGCAAATTTTATGCTTGCACCAATTCATAGTAGCTGCATGCCGGCTCTATTCATAACATACAAGTTCGCAGCGCTTTGCGACAAAACTCGTCTAGGTGACAAACCTGCGCCTTCCGTTTTGCGTGCCAAGATGGGAGCTAGCAGTAAATTAAAATCCTTGTTTAGGCAAGTTGGTTCATGCTACAAGTCCTTGTAAGAATGCTTTCATCCGTTTGCGCCGCCTTTATCGTGCTTGTTCTCAGATCTAGCGGCAAATGATTTTTTTAATAACTAGATGGACACGTGCTGCAACCGAGCAGGACGAATAGCAAGGCTGGCTGTAGCACACTTGGCGCACAACTATATATTATTATTATTGATGTATGAAGCCATGCGGCATCGGCAATTTTTTACGACTACATGCGTGATTAGAAATGTATTCCTGGCAGTTGAGTGATGTCATTGTAAACACTCTACTTCCAAAACAGGTGTTCCTCCGTCCGCTGCATTCCAGTGTAGAATGAAGAAGACTGCTGGTGCTGCCAAGAAATTACTGAAATTATCAAAAAACAGACGGTATTGCGCCGGGTTTCAGTCGAGCTGACTGTTGACAGGCCCAGTGAATGCATTGTCGACAGGCTCTGGTTATAGTTCTAATCACGAAAGTGGCCAGAGCATAGCACTGTTGCCTTTGACGGCTTGAAATCCCTTCGCTTCACAGCAGCGACTCACTTCGCGGAGAGCTTCTTTTTTTTGAGGGAAATAATGAAAGACCATATTGTCGCGGCCGCGGATGTTCGTGCAGCAGAGGGCTACGCAGAACGCCGGCATGATGGGTCCACCGCTTCATTCGATGCTGCACGCCTTTCTGTACCTCACCACAAACATAAAAACGCACAAATAAAGAAACACACGGCAGCTCGAAGCAGCTTATGATGGCACGCACGCAGAAACAAGCACGGCCGCGGAGGTTCTGAAGCGACGGATCACCGGTGTTTACGTCACCACTCCGCGGTTTCCGGTTTTGGCTCGCATCGTCAGGGTCATCAGCAGCGCTCGGCGGACCGCGGGGGGCGGAGCTACCGCGTAATTTAAAACGGCGATTACGTCGCTCCTAAGTTATGAATCTGTAAAAAAATTTCACCCGCATGATTTATAAAGTTCCCACATCCACACGTGAGCATTTTAATGAATTCGAAGAACTCTTCAGCTTCCCTTTAAGTAAATGACGATTGCTTAGAAGTTTAAAGCCATTCATCCATTCTGCCAAATATCACCGGTTGTATGGTGAGTATGTTTACATTTCTTCTCCGCACAGTTTACTCTCAGCTGCTGTCAGAATCATTCAAGTAATACCGTGATTAGTATAACTGAGGCAAGAATATTTCTGCGCTGTTCTTTCTCTGGGCAGGCCACGGCGGCCTGTATCATTCTGATATAAGTATTACGTGCTCACTGCATTCTAAAAACAAACGAAGAGATTATATAACGCGTCAACGAGCTTAAACAAAAACAGAAGATCTGATTCCTAGGACGCTTACCACGAATTTAGTGAAATTTAAAAAATTAACATGTGCTTTCAAAAATTTACCGATTTTTCTTTTTTTTGCTATCGTTGATAAGACTTCGGACAGACAAACAGAAATGGTGCGTGTGAACTACGCATTTTAGATGGCAGTATGAGGTAGCCACTTTGAAAATAAGAGAGTTTTTCTTCCAGAGCAAGAATTTCGGAATGAGGCTAAGCTTTTCTAGGTACCTGTCCGGCCTCGCTCGATTAGATACCTTTGCAATTATCTTAACTTTTTGATCGTACTCTGCACTTGGTGTATAGTTTGCTGGGCTCAGAGCTCGATTAAAAAACATTACTAAAAAGCTCCTATCCGGTACGTTGCCCGCATGGATCGAGTTTTCACTCCACGAACACGTAAGGGCGCCGAAACCGCAATGATTTTCTTCCTTTTTTTGTGTGTAGGCCAAGGGCACCTCTGTTTTTTTTTTTTTTGCAATGACTGCCAGAAATTAGGCAATATCCGAAGACGTCATAATCACGATTATCAACGCCATTCATTCAAACATCGTTTTCATTTCTACGTCAACAAAAGGCCTGTCCTCGTCTTCTAAGCTTCATTTTCCTTTTCGACACAACGTATGAACACCGCCTTCACACCATTCCTCCTGGTCACGCTAAACAATGTGCAGCACATAGCATTGGCTGTTTGGAATACCGTCCAGACTACGCGCATGCCTCATGAAATCCGGCGTCGATGATGAGCGACGTGGTTCAGTTCTAATATATTTCGTTTTTCGAATGATTCGAATCTTTTTCGAATGTGCATAGCTGATAGTGCCAGTAATACTGCGGATAACCATTGAACTGCTTAGTGGCAGGGTAAATGGGCGCAAGTAAGACAAACCTTCTTATAGCTATAATTGCGTTGTGCTTGACACATCATAACAGTCAATTTTCAAAACAAAACGTAGTTTCGTTCGCACTTGGAGACGGTCGGCACAGCGAACTTTTAACAATGAAACGTGTATATTCCGTGGTTTATAGACCGGAAATTAACGGTTGGTTTGGTTTGGTTTATTGGGGTTTAACGTCCCAAAGCGACTGAGGCTATGAGAGACGCCGCAGTGAAGGGCGCCGGAAATTTCAACCACCTGGGGTTCTTTAACGTGCACTGACATCGCACAGCACACGGGCCTCTAGAATTTCGCCTTCATCCTTTTTCCTCGATTTAAATGCAAAAATGTTGAGGCCGAAACTTACACGGCGCGAGTCAAAAGCAGAAAGCACACAGAATAAAGAAGTTGACGGGAAAGACGGCTGATTGAGAAATGGACAAGTGCCACTTTCTATCGTGCATAATTTATTCCTTAAAAAGAAGATTCGGGGAAAATGAGCAGAAATAGGCAATGAGACGTCTCATCGTCTGCATTCCTTTTATTTGTGTTCAATTATTTTGCCGCCAGTTGCGCCTCTTTTGGAAGGTTATGGCAGCGTATATATAGTCAGATGAAGCTTCCTGGTTAAGCCCTTCGTTTATTCCGAGTAAGTGACATGAGAGGGTCTGTATTTTTATCCAACTACAGTTAATTATTTTTCAAGTAAAACTTGGAATTTACGCACGTCTGCACTTCTTTTTGAAGTAGTCATCCCTAGTTACGACATCTGACCAACATATGGATGGAATCTGTCACGGTTAGTTTTTGAAAGACATGCGTTCATTTACGTACTCATCTAAACATCTGCTAGTCAGGCGAATTTACTGCTTCACTGCGTACCGCAGTACATCGGAATGGAGTCAACCGATCCGTCAGTACGATAGATGAGGAACTGCCGGTGGTGTACTGAACACGTGTGCTTCGTGCTGTCAGGGCTTGCGGTCCTGCACAACCCAGGAAATTTTTCTAGTGTGGAAAACACCGCTTTCGCCCAAGCATTGCTGCCGATTTTCTTTTAAGTTGGGCGAGATCGTATGGCCATTGCCAACCACCTCTTCTTTTTTTTCCCTCTTCGTTTTCACCTTTCAATTTTTCCTGGCTGCTCTTTTGCCGGCTAAAAGCGAGGTTGCCTTTTGTGAGCTGGTCTTGTTGACACCATTAAAGAAGCTAGCCTTAATAACTGCTTTCTTTACATGCTGTCGGCGCAGTAGGTGTAGAAAGCTTATTACCGCATTACTCCAATACCAAGGAAAAAGCTCCGCTAAACAATATAACGTGGTATGAAATAGTGCTTATATTTCCTTCCTGTACCGCAAGTATTAAGACCAAAGTACAGTACAGAAAAAAACCTTAGTACTTTTGTGATTAAAAAGCTTTCCGGGTAGCGTTTCGCAGAACTGGGAAATATTGAGCAGATCAAAACACTTTCAGGGCGCCAGTTTCTGAAAGCAGTCACTTATACTTTGAATCCATAAAGAAGAACAGATGTATGTGAAAGTCGTGTTCGAACTGGCAAATAACAAGAAAAGCATTGTGACACAAAGAAAGGGAGAAGAGGCAGTTCGGTATTTCTGGTTTGTTGCCTGTTTATACTTTCCTTAAAACATTAAGTTGGGCTAGTTGGTAATGGCTTGAAGGAATCATATTCTTAGCGGTAAGAAACAGACACAACACCAAGATACACAAACACAGGACACCCGCTAGACTTCAACTATCTTTACTGGACACTTGTACGACATAAATATGTACCACTGAGCACACGCAGGTGCCTCTTCATCCGAATCAGGTCTAACTACGCCCTCCCCTCTCCTGCAAGGCATACGGTTGCGCAGATAAACAATCTCTTTTTCTGCCAAAGCCAGGGAGGGAGTGCTTACACACATGTCACCCGCCTCTTGAATACGAAAGGCTTCGATAATTTCCCTTTCTTTTTTGTCGGCTCCCGACGAGGCACCTGCGTGTGCTCAGTGATACATATTTATGTCGTACAAGTGTCCAGTAAAGATAGTTGAAGTCTAGCGGATGTCCTGTGTGTGTGTATCTTGGTGTTGTGTCTGTTTCTTACCGCTAAGAATATGATTCCTTCAAGCTTATACTTTCCATTCTTTTTTTACTGTTGAAGATAAAGGTTACGCGTAAGCTAGCGACATTTTACCAAAATTATCAGCTCTTCGTGCTATGTACCATCCAGATTTTTTTTTATTTTGCCTGCCATATTGTGCAGTTCCTGCCATTGAAGAATGCACGAACTAACTACATAGTAAAAATGTCTAGCTCAGCAACAATGATATCACATCGATATCATACAAGCATAATGGCCTGCTAGCCTGCAGGTTATGTGTCCTCTAGTCTCATTTTTACCAAGACTATCATGTGTGCAGCGATTTTGTAAATCTACAGGAAATGCTACGGATGGCGAGCGGACTGACAATTAGCAAGAATCATGCTAAATATAGTCGAAAAACGTCCGAAATAAATTGTTCACAACCAATTTCAACCTTTTACTTGATGGTTATAAAATCGCACTAATCAGCGTTGACAGAAAATTAATTTGGGCACTGAGTGAGAAGTTCATATTAGCTGAGAAAGTGCGGCTCAGACTTGTTGACGAAAATTACCATCGATTTTTCTCAAAGCACGGCCTTAAGTTTGTGCGCGTTTTTACGATGTGTACGTTAGAGAAGCACCAAGCCTAGAAACAAAGAACAGGCTGCGCTGCACTTTAGAAGAGAGCACATCTGTTACGGAACCCCAACTCGCATCATGGACATGGACATATCATGGCATTCGAACAGGAGAAGCTTGCCAGACGCAGGGGATCCACACCGCTGACGCAACAAGGAAAAATCGCGAGGCAACGAAAATGGTTAGTCTGATGGCTGAGTGGGCGTTTCTTTGCCTTCGGAGTCATCCTCCCGCCGCCCCTTATGTCTTTCTGGTCCTAGAGCGCTCATTTTCGTCAAGGACATTGCGTTCGGCAATTTTCCTCTATGAGCGACACGTTAGCTCTTGTAAGCGTACGCATGCATCAGCCGTAACGCATTCCCGAACATTACTCGACTGTTTACATTGCGCGCTTAGCTGAAATGTTTGTAAGTGCTTTCCTTGCGAGAAGGTCGAGGTGGGAAATAAATCCTGCGGCAAGGTAACCCACCAAAATAGATAGCTCGCTCTTCGTAACGCTCGCAGAGGATGTGATCTGAAATTACTTCAAAGCTCTAAAGAGCGTCACGTTTGGTCTTTACGGTAGTCTGAAATAGTGAAGAAGACATAACAACGCAGCAGCCAGTCTAAACAAGCGTGTGCAGCACGCTTTTCTAGGCACTGGCGCTAGCTGTCGAGGCAGCACTAAGCGAGATTTCAGAACGACGTACATGCTTAAACGGGTGTCTTTCGCGTGCTGCAAGGCGCGCAGCATATCAAGGCTGTGTGCATGCAACTTACAGGTCCTTTTGGAGGAAAGCATTTGAAGAGACGCACGCCAGCGGTCTCCATTACATCGCATGCACTTCGTGAAATTATTAATATTCAACACACCAATACTTCACGTTCCGCCTTTGCGTTGGGAAAAAAAATAAAACGTCTGCTCATGCGTCTAACCTAGGGTACTGTTGCTGCAAAAAGGCATTCTCACCGAATTATCAAAGAAGTACTATCGGGGTCGAAAGTAAGTAATCCCGCTTCCAAGTTCCAAACAAGCCGCTGTCTCAACAGCAGGAGATAATCGTAAAGTGGCGCTCCCGTGCAGTGCGGAACAGCTGTAGGCGGGGGGCGTTGCTTCCTTTGAACGTCGATAGTACGGGTATTATACCCGGTCTATCTTTGTCTATTAATTTATACTCTCTACCTTCTGATTCTAGGATTTTATGAACGTTAGCTCTGCAGCGCACATGAAAAGATGGAGTAGTAACGTGGGAGAACAGAGGCGAGCGAAAATATGGGTACGAACTAAAGAATGGATTTCGGCGTTAAAGAGAAAAACGAAGCATTACGTGCTTCTTGACCCCCCGCTGTAAAAGAACAGTCTATGCAGTTTCACTTGTCACTGCACGTTGTAGAGTAAGCGTTACCATTGACCTTCCATTTGCGTTCGAGAGGGGTTTTTTTTTTTTGTTGCTGTTTCTCTGACGCCTTTGGCATCCCATGAAGTAGTTGCCGTGAGGTTTTATGCTATTTTGTAATTAATATATTCCCTGTTATGTACGAAGGAGCTCTTTGCACAAGGAAGCCTGTTAGTACTTCGAGCTCGCTAGACCATTGAACTGCGTACCCAGTTCCTTTGCTGATATGGCTGTGTCGTACCCATTTTGTTTTGGGTCGCAAAAAGCCAATCTTTCATACTTACATGGTTTGTGTAAAGTATAAACAAAGTATAAGCCAGTGAAAGGGAAAAGAAAGCTTAATCTGTCGCGTTGCTGTCTGACGTAAGCACGCTCTTGTGTTTGTCGTGCCAAGTAATTTGAAAAAAGCAATTTCCATCCCTACGAGCAAGAATACTTGTGCCGGAGGAAAAGGAGGAGGAGAGGCGGGTAGGTTAACCGTAGCTTAAACGAGTTTGGTACCCTGCACTAGGGCAAAGGAATGAAGTGATATAAAGGTGAGGGAGTAAATGGAGAGATAAGAAAAAGCAGAGTGCGAAGAGGCTTCGGCAAAATCACAGCCTGTCGTGCAGGCCCACAGAACCACAGGAGGACCCGGCAGGCCTTTACCGCCGATGATCGCCGCAGCCAGTGTTCAAGAATTTTTAACCGCAGACAATGTCTTGCAGAACTCTACGCTGGGATAATAATAATAATATGTGATATGGTCTCATCGCAGCCACAGGTGTCACAATCACTTGTCCAAGGTGCCCACAGTCCTTCCAAGTTTGTCTTGCATAAACACATTTCGTGGGCCCTTAACCATGGGTGCCATGAAGTCAATCGAACTTGATTTTACTGCATCTTGATATAGCTTGTTGACATTAGTCACATATTTTCTCCACTTCAATACCGTTCAGTGCCTAAACTCACGCCACCAGCATCACTGCGCGACCATATTACCTAAGGCACAAAATAGGACAAAATAATACTACCAACACGAAGTAATTTTCACAACAGCAGTTTAGCAACCGTGGCGTTCTAAGTAAGCCCCCGCTACCCGAAGTCTTTTCAAACGCAGCGCAACAAAGAAAAGGCTGCGTTGTAGATATGGCGAGCACACACACTACAAACCACTTTACAGAGAACGAGCGGCAGTAATTCTGTAGGCTTAACAAAGTTCCTCCCAGCCAGTTTTGTACCGCGCCGCGTATCATTTTCAAAACATGTACCTATATTTAAAGCGCCAACGATTGAAGAATTGCTTCATCCTCGACAATACACGAATTGAATGACGCCGACATGGTGGCTCAGTGGTTACGGCGCTCGGCTGCTGGCCCGAAAGACGCAGGCTCGATCCAAGCCGCGGCGGCTAAATTTCGATGCAGGCGGAATTCCAGAGGCCCGTGTACTGTGCGATGTCAGTGCACGTTAAAGAACCCCAGGTGGTCGAAATTTCCGGAGCCCTTCACCTTGCGTCCATCATAGCCTGGGTTGCTTTGGGACGTTAAACCCAAATAGCGCAAATGAATTGAATGTCCTGACTAGGTGCGCGCTCCCAACTAATCCTGCTGATTATTTTCAAGAAGTACAGCAATCGCTTTTGTCGGCCAAGTAAATACCCTCCATCACTATTTCTGAGCACGTTTCTCTCCGTACAGTTTTCCGATTGTACTGTTGTCATAGCTAATGAAGTGCTTACTTCGCTGCTGCGTGTATTTTGTTTTTAATTTCATGTGTTGCGAATGTAGTACAGTGGTTCATATAAGTGCATTTTGTCCTTTTTTAGTATCTTTTGTCGTTGCTGTTTGGTTTGTGTTTTGTATTGTCACTGAACTTCTGCTACTTATGATAGTATATTTTGTTTATTCTGCCTGCTTAAGGCCCATACTAGGGCATGGGCCTTAAATTTCACGTCAGGAACCGACAGCGCATCGACGTAAGTAGAGTGGAAGAATGAAGAGAACTTGGAGGATTAGTGAGAAAGGCACTGAAAGGGTGTTTCATGTTAATGTTGCCAACCATCAGTAAATAGGCCAAACGCTTTTGTAAAGGATGGTGTTCTGATGATGATAGTGAATTTTTATGGCGCAAGGGCATCTGCAGCCAAAAAGCCGGGCACCCGGCCGCGTATTCGCCAACTGCAGCCTGTACAGCCACAAGGCTTGAAACCACGGTGAATTGATCACGGTGACTGATGATTGTCACAACGGCTTACCTAAAATGGATAATAAATCCCTAAATAATGCTTAAAAGTGTATACCAACCTATTGTTACTAACCATGTAATATTTAGTTTAAATTCAAAACTGATATTCCAGCGCTCTGAATTATCTGTGTAAAAGTATGGAGAAAATGTTTTGAAAATCTTAAACGGCGTTATATGCCACTAAGCATCACGATTTGCGACCTAAAAGGCAAAAAAATTAAGAAATGAAATAAAAAAAAACGATAAAATTTTAGTACAGAGAACGGAGTCGAACGGCCGACCTTCCATACGCAACACGTGCCTACAATCCACTGCGCCATAGCGGCGATGTCAAGCTGTCGTTCTGAATGAATATTTATAACCAGCCTTAATGGTGGCTGCTACCTGCCGGTGGGCGGCGCTGTCATCGCTGGCTGTACCGGCTGCATTTGGCGAACACGCCACCCGGCCAGGGGAAGTTTGTACCCGTAGTATCAACGGTGGGTACCCGGCGGCACTGGGGATCGAACCCCGCCCCTCCCTCATCCGATGCAGATTCTCAACCACTAGGTCACCGCTGCAGTTGAAATCCTGTCATCGCCTACGTCAGTTGAGATCCTGTCTCGACTGCGCCAGTTGAGTTTCCCCTTCAGGTGGAGATGTGAGGAAACACTTGATGATGATGAATAGATGGTTCGGACTCGCAAACAATCACATTACTCGATGGCGGGACAAGAAGGTTAACTATTTATTAACACGTAAATAAACAATAAGAAACAAGCAAGGAGAAAACTATTTACAACATGACTGAACCGTTGATTACACGAAATCAGCCCCACTTAACTGCAGCGTTCCGAACCTCCGCCTTCCTCTTCATTTCCCCTCCCGCACACGTGCATACGAGACGCACGTATGCCACGGGAACAATCACCGAAGGCTCCTTATACAATAAAAAAAAGGAAAGCTGTCGCCGAGGGGTGAAGCGTCCAGTGGCAAGAAACACGACGACTGGAATCGTTCAAACAGTGCACTGTAGAACGCTGCTCGGTAGAAAGTGTCTCTGGTGGGGAGGCAAACTAGCGTTCTGGCGACGGCGCCGCCAGCAACAACAGAGCAGCCACCGACGCGCGTCGCGCCGTGCGTCCGCGGTGCGTCCGTCGTGCGTCAGCGGTTCCATACACTGTGCTGGAGGCTGGATGGCACCGCAGAAAGTTCACCGAACTTAACAGCTGCTGTCAAGCATAGTGTTATGCCTATCAATGAAGAACAATATCAAGCGCGAAAAGCTGGTGGCGCGCCCGTGCAGTAGTCACTGCAAGAGATGCATTAGGTAAACAACAGTATATATTGAAAGATGCGCGCAGTACCTATCGACACAAGCAGCGGAGACTTAGCCATGCGTAAAGGAAGCAAGGACCAGGAGCCAGGGTAAGCGTTCCTTACCTGCCTTAAATGCACGCTTACTTCCATTTGACCAAAACAACTAACTGGACAGACTGCTCAGCGCTGAAATTTGCTGAACGGTAACACTCCGAATAGACATGAAAGGATAGCGCTCCCCGGCCGACTCAAAGGACAAGAAAAGTTTCCCAGGCTTAATAACGTCCTGTAAAGCAGGCCGTTATTGCAGATCAGGAGCCGGGGTCGGACCTGCGTTCCTGGGCTGCGGGCATGGTGCTGAGCTGGCAGGCTCTAAAATATAGACCACTGAATGAAGACCGGAGGTTGGACACCCCGCTCACACCACTTCGAACTCTTGCTTCAACTTGATATACCATTCGGCCTACCCCGCGGCAGTACTACGCTGTTGTGCCGCCTGTGGCTGGGAGTGGCTTTAAAAAACGCCTATTCCAATCACATCGCAATGGCAGACACACAAGCGTGTGAACAGTGCGGTTGCGATGAAACGATCGGGCACCTCCTCTGTGGCTGCCCTCGTTTTGAGCGAGAGCGCTGTTTCCTGATTGCTACTCTGTACCGCTTGGACTCGCGTCCACTAAGAGTCCAAAGTTCTGGGGCCTCGGACACAAGCTTCCTCACCAAGGAAAGCAGTGAAAGCGCTCCTGAGATTCTTAAAGGACTCGGGGTTGTATTCCCGTCTATAATTTTAAGTTTTTGGTGCGCGCCCTCTGTCCCCTTGACATAGTGGTCGATGGACACTTGAAAACCTGATTTCATGGCCGCTCTTTTTCCTTTTTTTCCCTCTGTTCCCCTCCCCAAGTGTAGGGTAGCCTACTGGGCATCGCCTGGTTAACCTCCCTGCTTTTCCGTCCATTTCTCTCTCTCTCTCTCTCTACACTGTAGGAAATACTGCTAACTTACAAGATGTTGTTTTCCGCCAGTTCACCGCGAGCACGTTGTGTTTTAATGCAGGCGCCAGTGCATTAGGCGGTAAGAAAGTGCGATAACCACACAACATCCTTGTTGCACTGCCTGTGATCCTTCTGCGTATAAAAAAATAGAATGAGCAAAAGCGCCATTTTACTCATAACTTGGCACACATAATTTCACCTATCATGCACAAAAATATCTAGAGCATCGTTTTACCGAGGATGTCTGTTTGACAAGTTCAAAAATAATATATGGTTATAACTCACTGCAGTGTCATCCTCGGGGGAATGCACTGCAAGCCTATTTAACGCTGACAGCGTTCAGTTTTCAGGATTTCAAAGTCAGCGAAGCTACTTTCCCTTCCCTTGTCTCGGGCACGTCGTAGGGGACTTGGTTTGTTGTTCGCGAAATTCCTCAGAGCTGATGGCCCGCTGACGGGCAGAAAAAAGGAAAGCTAGGAGTAGCGAAAGCAACAGAAAATTCACTGAAGAGAGCTTGTTGCCATTTGCATGCATCAAAAATTCACTTCCCCGCTCTATTCGCCGCCACTCCGGAGCGGCCGTCCGGATTAGGGGCGCACATCTCGCCAGGAAATGGGGCGAGCCTTCCTTCCGGAGCTGAAGGGCCGAGGATGCGACGAGGGAGACGCTGCCTGTTTCTGGAAGATAGACGGCAGTGCGCCTAACGACTCGTGCGGTCCGGAGTAAAAAAAGAGGGAAGCCAGTAAGGACGTGCCTGCCCAGAGACTTGACGACTTCAAAGACGCTTCGTAGGGGGCAAGGCGCCCTCGGCTCTGTGTTCTCTGTAGCGTCCGTCCCGCCATGCAAGTTGGCATTTCTCGTCGGGCATCTTGCTCTCTGCTTTTACTTTCTTCCATCGGAGTCCTTTTCAAGCTTGAAACTTTCGCTTCTTTTAAAAATGAAGGAATGAAAGACGACTTCCTTCGGCCATATTCGTGCTCAGTGGAGGCACTTCGATCTTGCTTCACTGAAACTCCATTTGGAACCTTCCTTTTACTTTCATCACTCATGTGACTGGCATGGACTCGAAGTTCACATTCATGTCGCTTCGTTGAAATGCGGACTCTGTGATGGACTGACTACCAAGGAGCAACGACTTGGTTATGAATGAAGCGCGCAGCTTGGCACAGTTGCTGCTCCTTTATTGTTATTTTTTCCCGGAGTGGGGGGGGGGGGCATACTACAGGCCAAGTGGCCCCACGCAGGATGGGCTTCAATCACACTACAAAATAATACAGTTGCAAGCAACACAGCGAATACATATGGAATTAGATTACAAGAATAACATAACTTGAAGAAGTAAAAATGATTACTAATTAAAAAACGCAAACGATCCAGTTCTTTCGTTAAATATGGGGTGAAAAAAATTCTGCGAAGAAGACAGTTCCTGCTCTTACTGCTCTCTGTGTTTGCACAAATTTATTCTAGCAAATAACGGTCCCAGAGTAAAATCATGCAAATGACGTGTTCTCCTCGTAGAAATAAACTGGATACAAAAAGTAAAGTTAATTTGCTTTTCGCCAAAAGGCATTGTCAAAAAAAGTGAGGTAATTAAATTTTCTGCTTACTTCCAACGTTTTCATATGGTTTTGCTGCATTATTAAACAATAATAGTACTACCATCGAAATTTTTCATCAATTGGTATCGGAAAAATCTCTTAGTGGTGCATGTTACGCCTTTTGATTATTAACGCAGGTTATCGGTTTTTGCTCCATTTTTAAAGCTATGTTGGAGTTAAATCCTGCACCCCATGTTATTACCATCTCGGGTAGTATACTAGGAATGAGAGCACGGGCACATTCACGGACAAATTTGAGGCGTCACATACACTAAGCTGGCCCTCAGGCATCTCAAAACATTCACGTGGCGGATATGAAGAGGAGACGGTAGAACGGACACATTCCGACTTAAGGTGCTCGAGAAACAGTACTATCAGCCATGTTGCGCCCATTCACCTCTTCCTCTTAAAACGCAACAATCGTTCTTGGTGCTTACGATATGTTCAGAGACGTTGTCCGACACGGCCTGCAAATTATTTTCTTGGTGCTTTGCACAGCCTCAGTATATTGTCAAGTAGTGGTGACTGCACTCCGGCGAGCAGGAAAACAGCGAGAATGGCTTCTAAACAAATTTCTTTATTTTGAATAATTTGCGCCCACAAATTACTGGATCACTCGGCGGCGGCGTAGCGACAAGCGTGCTCGGCGGTCGTCGAACAGAATGCCGGCCAATCTCGGCCATGCTCTTTTTAACGCAGATGGCGAACTTTCAAGATAAACCTTGGAAAGTTAGTAGAACATTCTAGAAGAACGTCGAATCGGCTCCGCCTGGATGCGATCAATCAAGAAAAATCTAGGCGCGTCCTGCATCACAAACAAAGCGATAAAGTGGCGTGCCGGCAGCTTTCAATAATGAACAAACACTACAATCATTATGGGCAATATAGTAGAACAACTGCTCAATTTCTCTCAAGCGCATTAATAATGCGACAGCATTATATGGCTCACCGGCAACGAGACCAAGCGTCGCCGTTGACCAGCAGCAGTGGTCTCAAAAATGCAAGATGGCGCCACCGCCATTATGTTAAATCAAAATAAAATTTATCCTAAGGTGCAGAGAATTGAAACCAAACTTTCAGACTGCGAGGCGAGTAAGTAAACCATAGGGCACAAAATCGCATTGCTTCCCAGTGGGCACCGAAACTCCCTTAGACGTCCTGTAGACGTCCAAGACTTCCATGGTATGTCCAAGCGAGTTTCAATGCCCATTAGGCTCTTCGCGAACCAAGATGGACTTAGTGCCCGCGTTGGCCGACGACTGTATGCTAATGAATAGTTGTGCCATTAGAAAGGAAGATAAAAATTGAAAAACAATAAAAAAGGAAACAAAAACCAAGCTTTATCAAGCATTAAAGCACGTAAATAGTCCTTAGCGCCCTTCGTAATTTTTTCTCTTCAGTCTTTTTGGGGAGCCTAAAAAAAATGGCTGGACAGTTTCTCTCGCGGTTCTCTCAGGGCATTTTGGATGGTTGTACGGAGTCGACAACAGATGGACTGTAGCCAGATTCATAGCAGCGGTGCGAGAGGTGATCGGCACGTTACCCATTAAAGTTCTCGTTCTGCATCCTGATGCCGGCCGTGGCGAATGAACCGGAGTACCCGGATTCGAACCCGGCCACGGCGGCCGCGTTTCGATGGAGGAAACGCAGAAGGCGCCCGTTGTTGTGAACGCGAAATTTCCAACACCAGGACGCTAACAAAAATGGCGTCCAGGCCTGCGTCTCTCCGAACCTGAGCGTCGTCTTCGTGAGCGTTCTGCGGGTTCGGGACGGTCAGCTGCCGGGACGCTCCCAAGGGTGGCAAGGAGACGTTTGCGCGCTAACCCACTCTAGAGCAAGAGAGTTAGCAAGCCAGCTAAAGTACGATGTGCCCCTTGGGACAGACGCAGATCAAACAACGGGGTATGTTGTGGCAAAGCGAATGAAGAGGTGCTCTGGTGGCCTAGACGGTGACGATGGCACCGCGGTTGAGTCAAAAGAGTTGGAAAAAGAGAGAGCGGCGCCGGAATCCAGCTTGTTATTGCAACCGCCGTACAACCATTTCAAACGATTGCTTTCAGTAAGCAAGGAGCAGTTTACTGAGGATCAGGAGGCAGACAAAACAATACAAAAAATCCACAGTTCAGTCAGAGAATGAGTTGCCAGAAAGAATGTCACGCTGCTAAAAAGAAATGGGCTGTTGTTTCGGCGCTATCAGGACAAGAGAGCGGTAATTTTCGATCAGTTGGTCGTGCCAACAAAGTACAGACACCACTTGCTAAATCTCTGTCATGGCAGCGGCTGGTCGGGTCATCTAGGCGTAAAGAAAAGCAAAGCACGCCTCTTGCAGGAGTTCTACTGGCCTAATTGTTTCCGTGACGTAGATCAGTTCGTGCGTTCATGCGACAGTTGTCAACGAGTAGGAAAGCCACGTGACAAGGTCTTAGGTCCAATGAAGCCAGTTCCTGTCATAACGGAGCCATTCAGACACCTTGTGATCAACATTGTCGGCCTTCTACCGCTAACTAATCAGGGAAAAAAGTATTTGCTAAAAATGGCATGCCCAGCTACTAAGTTCCCTAAGGCAGTGGCGCTGAAAGAGCTAACCTCCAAGGCTGCAGTCTATGGTTTACTGTCTGTGTTCGCCCATGTGGGCTTACCATCAAAGGCGCAGAGCGATCAGGGTTCCGTATTCACCATCGCATTGACAACCACATTCTTCGAGCGGTACGACATTGGGTGAACATCCCATCCTTTATGTAAGCAGGAAGCTCACAGCCAGAGAAGAAGCCTGCAGCGCTTCTGAAAAGGAATGCGCATGCCTGGTGTGGGGGGTACAAAAACTTGCCGGCTACTTCTCTGGTACGAAGTTCATCATACAAACGGACCACTGTCCTCTAACCTGGCTACAGCGCATGTCGGGCAACAATAGTCGCCTCCTGCGCTGGAGCCTCGCTCTGCAACAATTAAGTTTCGAGGTTCAATACAAAAATGAAAAGGCAAATGCCAACGCAGACGGCTTAAGCCGATGCTTCTAACAAAAATGAAGGAAAAAGAAGAGATTTGGACGGCATGTTATTGTTTTGTAGTTTTGTAATCTTCTGTTTATTTTTTTCTAATCGCGAAGAAAACGGTCTGTGATGCGACGGGGCACTGGCGATTGAACCTGTCGCCTGTCGCGGCGACAGCGGACCCGCGTCCCGACGACAACTGAGGACCCGCGTCTCAACACCGTGTATTGTGCGATGAGTGCACGTTAAAGATTCCCAGGTGGTCGAAATTATTCCGGAGACCTCCAGTACGGCACCTCTTTCTTTTTTCACTCCCACCTTCCTTCCTTCCCTCACGTCGCGGTGCAGGTGTACACCGGGAATTGAGACAGTTGCGGCGCCATTTTATTCCCTCCAAAACAAAAACATAAACCTTCGTTTGATGTTTCATGTACGTGTAATTTGAGAAACGCAAGGTATGACAATTAGCCCTGAGAATATCAGTCCTGCGTGTATCATCGCCTATAGATGCAGTTTCGTAATAGTGTCCCGAAAGCACTATTCCGATGCGTAAACCCATGAGAAAGACGCTGCGACATTTGTAGGCTTGCAGTGTTTGTGGATTTGTGCCTAGTGAAATAAACAAATAAAAGAAATAGACTAAATATCTGTGCTAAGGATTCGAACTCGCGGTGGTGCAAACATATCAGCTTCGCTGGCCGTTGCGCGAAGCACTAGGCTATCGCCGTTTTTTTTTCCTTTCATGGTATTTATTGCACATGGTTATGTACAGAATATATATATATATATATATATATATATATATATATATGTATGTATATATATATATTGTGAGACAGGAGACAGAGCGCAGGATGGAGCGAGCTTTAATGGCACCCGCAAGTATGGCGACCAACCCTTCGAAGAAGAAGATGATCGATGATGATGGATATGTACAGATGAAGACGAAGGTCGCATGTTGTGCTTTGAGCGATGATGATGGATATGTACAGATGAAGACGAAAGTCGCATGTTGTGCTTACACTTTCTCCCCTCGCGTACGAAAGCGACCGGCCCGGGCGCAGATTAGAGCACAGTAGGGCGACGGGCAAAGGGTTTGAGGCGGGAAACATGAACAATCTCGGCACCTCGGCAACGACGATCATTAACAGGATGAACAGGGGCAACGCGATAGTTCACCGGGGACGTTTGTTCGAGTACAGTATACGGACCAATATAACGGCTCAAAATTTTTTCACACAATCCCGGGGTACGCACTGGAGTCCACAGCAGTACCTCATCACCAGGGTGAAAAAATACGGCACGGTGGGAGAGATCATAGGTGTTTTTCCGAGAGGCTTGGGAGGCGTCGGTATTCAGGCGGGCAATGGCACGGCAGTAGGTAAGACGAGAAGTAAACTGTTCGTGAGAGAGTCTGGAAGAGGTTGAGGGGGCGGAGAAGAAAGACGCTTCGAGGGTGAAGGTAGGTTGACGTCCATACACAAGGAAGAATGGGGAGAAGTTGGTGGTTCTTTGCACGGCACTATTGTATGCAAAGGTAACGAAGGGAAGCATGGTGTCCCAGTTGGTGTGGTCGGGCTGGATGTAGGTGGCGAGCATATCGGACAGCGTGCGATGAAAGCGCTCTGTGAGCCCATTGGTCTGAGGGTGATAAGCTGAAGAGGTTTTGTGCACGGTTCTGGAGGCGTGAAGAACTTCGGCAAGGATGCTGGAGAGGAAGGACTTGCCGCGGTCACTAATAAGGACACGAGGAGCTCCATGGCGCAGAAGGATGGCGTGCAGGAAGAAGTGGGCGATCTCTGAAGCAGAGCCGGAAGGAACAGGGGCCGTTTCAGCGTATCTAGTTAAGTGGTCGATGGCAGTGACGATCCAACGGTTGCCCGTTGGTGTTAATGGTAAGGGACCGTAGAGGTCAATCCCAACGACTTCAAAAGGGGAGAAAGGACAGGGGAGAGGCTGTAGAAGGCCCGCAGGGGCAGACGTGCTCCGTTTACGACGTTGGCAAGAGATGCAAGACGCAATATATTTTCCAACAGCGGTTGAGAGGCCAGGCCAAAAGAAACGGCGCTTGATGCGGTCATAAGTTTTCTGAAAGCCTAAGTGGCCAGCCGGGGGGTCATCATGAAAGGCCTGCAAAACTTCTCGGCGAAGAGAACTGGGTACGACAGGCACCCATGAGTCACCGAAGGGGCTGTAATTGTGCCAAAGAAGGATGTTGTCGACTAGCTTGAAAGAGTTAAGTTGGCGACGTAGGCGGGCATTCGGTGGCCGCGTAGCACCGCTCAGACGGTCGATAAGAGTCCGGCAGTAAGGGTCGGCCCGCTGCGCTGAGGCGAGATCGCCAAGACTGGGAGCTGGCATCAAGTCAATGGATGCGGCGGTCAAGGTTGAAATAGCCGTCGAAGGGGTAGTTTGGCAGTTTGAGGATTCGGAGGACACGGGTTGCGGATGCGGAGGTTGGGTTTGGGCGAGGGGACAACGAGATAGCGCATCGGCGTCCTGGTGTTTCTTGCCCGATTTATAGGTGACCGTAAAGTCATATTCCTGAAGACGGAGAATCCAGCGGCCGAGCCGGCCGGACAAGTTTTTCTGCGAGGACAACCAGCACAGGGCATGATGGTCAGTGACAACTGTAAACTGGCGGCCGTACAAATAAGGGCGAAATTTCTGAATGGCCCAGACAACAGCGAGGCACTCTTGCTCAGTTATCGTGTAGTTCTGCTCCGCTGCAGTCAGTGTACGACTGGCGTAGGCGATGACTTGCTCGCAAGAAGAGTGCTGCCGCTGCAGAAGAACGGCACCAATGCCGTGTCCACTGGCGTCCGTGTGTAAAATCGTTGGAGCATTGTCGTCGAAATGTGCCAGTATCGGATCAGATGTGAGAGCCTTCTTTAAGGTAGTAAAAGCGACCTGACAGGCCTCAGACCAAACAAACGGCTGGTCAGCGCAGAGGAGCTTATGCAAAGGGGCCGCAATAGAGGCAAAGTTGCGTATGAAGCGCCGGAAGTATGACGCTAGCCCCAGAAAACTGCGCAGGTCTTTGACGCGCGATGGGCGAGGAAAATGCAAAACTGCAGCCACTTTGTCGGGATCAGGCTTTACACCCTTCTGGCTAACGACGTGACCGAGTATCTTGATAGAAGTGGAAGCAAAGCAACATTTCTTGGTGTTTAACTGTAGGCCGGCCTCAGAAAGTGCGCTTAATACTTCATCGAGACGAACAAGGTGTTCAGAAAAAGTCGAAGAAAAAATGACTATGTCGTCGAGGTAGCATAGGCACGTTTTCCACTTCAGGCCTCGGAGAACGGTGTCGATCATGCGCTCGAACGTGGCCGGAGCATTGCATAGGCCGAACGGCATAACGTTGAATTCGTATAATCCGTCGGGAGTGGCGAAAGCAGTTTTTTCCTTGTCGGCCTCATGCATTGGTATTTGCCAGTATCCGGATCTTAGGTCGAGACTAGAGAAAAATTGTGCACCTTGGAGACAGTCGAGGGCGTCATCAATCCGAGGCAGCGGATAAACATCTTTTCTAGTGATCTTGTTAAGGGCGCGATAGTCAACACAAAAGCGTACTGAGCCATCCTTCTTTTGAACGAGCACAACAGGCGAAGACCAAGGACTCGAAGAAGGGCGTATGATGTGGCGCTTGAGCATGTCGGCGACGTTATCTTGAATAACCTTGCGCTCACTAGAAGACACACGATACGGGCGACGGCGAATGATGCCCGAACCATCTGTGTAGATGCGATGCTTAGCTGCGGTGGTTTGGCTCAAGGTTGTTGCCTGGGTATCGAAGGAAGCGGCATGCTTGGTCAAGACGGCAAGCAATTCATCTTTTTGAGTCGGGGTTAGACCGGGGCTGATAGCAGCTGAAATAGATGCAGAGGCAGAGGCAGGGGTCGAAAGAGCGAAGCTTGATGGGGCAGAGGAAAGAACGGCCACAGGTTGAGTGGTATCCACAGAAGCGATGGCCGTGCCTTGACGCAGAAGAATAGGTTCCGGCGTAGTGTTAAAGGCAGTCAGTAGTGAAGACCCATTGGTGAAGCGGAGCAGGGACGCGACGAGAAAGATGCCCCTTGAGAGAAGACGGGGGCTTGGTGTGACGAAAACGTCCCCAGCGTTGACGTGGGCAGAAGCAACAGAGAGGACATCTTCGCAGCCGGGGTAAAGTACATGATCAGCGGTGGTAACCAGATGATGAGAAGGCAGGACAGAAATGGCTGAAAGGTCGGATGCAGAAGCCTGTAGAGTAGGGGGACAGCAGGTAATTACAGCTTGCGCAGAGTGGAGGAAGTCCCAGCCGAGGATGAGGGGATAAGCACAGGAGGGAAGCACAGCAAATACTATGTAGTGCAGGATGCCGTCGATAGTGACTCGTGCCGTACACAATCCGGAAGGACGGATTGATTCATCATTGGCAGCACGGAGAGAAGGACCACTGTAAGGGGTGCGCACCTTGCGAAGACGAGAACATAAATCAGAACTACTTACAGAAATGGCGGCGCCCGTATCGATCAATGCTTCTACTACAGTGCCTTCAATGTCAACGGTTAACATGTTCGATGGCTGTGCAGGAGGAATTGAGAGGGCGGCGTGCGGTGCAGTTTTACCTCCGGAAACTGCACAATTTAGTTTTCCGTGTGGCCAGTTGTCTGGGAGGATGGTGAACGTAGAGGCGACGACGAGCGGCGGAAAGGCGATGGGGAGCGGCGGCGCGACGGCCTGTCGGTCGAGGAGCGGTCCGGAGAGGTAGAGGGATAGGAGGGACGATAATTGGTAGGGTCAGCAAACGGTGGGCGGTAAGCGTACGACGAGTGCGGAGCGTCTTGGGAGAAGTCGCCGTACGATGGGCGACGAGGAGGACTGGAGGCAAACGCCGGACGGTAAGCAGGTGACGAGTACGTAGCTCCGTTGCGAAAGTCTGGGTACCACTCGCGCTCGTCGCGTTGACGCCGACGGCACACACGGGCAACATGCCCGCGAATTCCGCAGTAGTGACACACCGGCCGACGTGCAGGCGGACTCCAAACAGGACACATAGCGGGGCTCGGGGACACAGAGACCGGAGTTTGCTGGACGGGCTGTGGATGCGACGGGTAAACAGCAGCAGGAGGCGTCGCAGCAACCTGGGCATAGGTAGGCACAAAACGCGGTACAGGTGGTTCCGCAGCCAAGGGGCGAGTGACCGAAGCGAGCTCGTCTTTGATGAGATCACGCAAAGGCGAGGACGACGGGGCTGGAGGCGGGTGGGACTCAACTGGCGGTAAGGTGGAGCCGTGCAGTTCCTCCCGGATGATGGAGCGAATAAGGGAGCGTAAGTCCATGTCGGGTGAAAGTGGGGTGTCCCAGGTGTCTTTTAATCGAAGCGACTGAAGGTCGTCAAGACGATGGCAAGTTGTTCGGATGTCTTGGACTGACGTTGGATTCTGAGCAGCAAGCGTGTTGAAGGCAAATGACCCAAGCCCTTTCAGAAGATGACGTACCCGATCGTTCTCTGACATAGCGCTGTCGACACGTCGACACAGGGCAAGCACGTCTTCAATGTAGGATGTGTAGGACTCACCGGGTAGCTGAACGCGCGTATCTAGCTTTTTTTTGTAGACAGCGGGGCTTGCACCAGATGTGCCAAAGATTTGTCGTATCTGTGCCGAGAAGTGAGCCCAGTCCGGGATGGCATCTTTGTGGTTGACGAACCAAGTCTTGGCCACGGCAGTGAGGTAGAACGACACGTTTACAAGTTTCATCGCTGAGTCCCAACGATTATAGGCACTGACCTGGTTATATTGGTCGAGCCAGTCCTCGACATCGTCCCCACGAAGACCAGCAAAAATGGGAGGCTCGCGCTGGAGGGTGGTGATGGTCCAAGTGGGGTGTCCAGAAGGTTGGGAAGAACCGGGTTGGCTCATCATTGCTGGCTCCAGACGGTTCGAATCGAGAGGAAGAAGAACGGGGGGCCCACCGGGAGTACGAGTGGTGTTGTCGCTGACGGTAGCCATCGGTGCGGATGGTACGAGCAGGTGGCGACCGGAACGTAGCTGCAGTCTGGCGGCGGAGAGGACGCAGGGATCGAGAGCACACTCCACCACTTGTGAGACAGGAGACAGAGCGCAGGATGGAGCGAGCTTTAATGGCACCCGCAAGTATGGCGACCAACCCTTCGAAGAAGAAGATGATCGATGATGATGGATATGTACAGATGAAGACGAAGGTCGCATGTTGTGCTTTGAGCGATGATGATGGATATGTACAGATGAAGACGAAGGTCGCATGTTGTGCTTACAATATATATATATATATATATATATATATATTAGAGAAGCCAACAGCCCCAGAAACCAAGGGAAAAAGGGGAATTTTAATGAATTTATTTTGTGGTGTTGCTCAATTTACAATATTACTGAATATGTTATCGCTTAAACCTAACTGATTAAAAAAGCAGAAGAAAAAAACAACCACATGCTGCCGGTGGGAACCGAACCCACGACCTCCGAATTACGCGTCCGGTGCTCTACCAACTGAGATACGGCGGCGGCTGTCAAATCTTCTGCTTTCAGGGGTATTTACGTTTACAAGTAACCTAACTTTGAGAGTGTTCATCAGCGCCACCCACATTCATAAGCGGCCGACGTAGTACGTCCTGAGTTACCGCTGGTGTGACGTGGAACATCATCGAACGACGAGGGTGGAAGCTGTATGTGAGAACCCTCTTATGCTTCCTGTGGCGTCAAGGCTGCAAGAACCGAAGCCCTCGCTAAGCAATTCAGCAAACAAGGGAAGGGGCATGAGGGGCTCGGTTCCCACCGGCGGCATGTGGTTGTCGTTTCTTCTGCTTTTCTAAGCAATTAGCTTTATGCGACAACATATTCAGTAATATTCTAAATTGATCAATACTACAAAGTAAACAAATTCTTTAAAAATTCCCTTTGTCCCTTGGTTTCTGGAGCTGTTGGCTTCTCTCATACTTATAACGATGCCCTGATTCCCATTCCGTTGTTTGCCTATGTTATATATATATATATATATATATATATATAGCACAATAAGGTAAACGTACTTGGTTGCTAGTTTAAAATAAGATGCGAAATTGAGAAACGCTTCGTTTATTGGGAGTCGACGTTTCGGACAGAGCCTGTCCTTTTTCAAGACTGAAGTTACATGGTTCTTGCTTCTCTTCTTAAAGGGTCTTCATCTGTACAGGTGTTCGACACCTGAGCCAGAACAAGCCGACGCTGCAGAAGGAAGAACGGCTCAGGGAAGAGAAAAAAAGAAAGTATTAACAAAAAATACACATACGGGACAGAGAGTGGGGAGGGTAAATGTCGTCGCCCGCCACCCACGTATGCGGTCGCGGGGAGAAAAGAAAAAAGGAAAAAAGGGGAGAAAAAAAAAAGAAGAGCGGGAGGGGAATATGGACAGAGAACTGACTCCTAACACAGCGGACAGCTAGCAAAGTGTATAGAGACAAACAGTGGCCGACGCACAGCATAGATTTGAGATGCACTCAAATGTTGTCCACTTAAACGAGTAAACAAGATACAATGGAGCAAAAGGGCGGGGGGAAAAAAAAAGAAAGACTTCCGCCATGTGCAACTTCTTTGGCAGGATGAGTCAAGGTGGGCAGAGTGGAATTTAACGAGACACACGTGGAGTGTACCTGCACACACCCACATAGGCAACAAAAAAAAAGGAAAAGAAAAGGCCGGAAACGGAGGCGACTTTGGGGAAGAATCGTCGCGTGGGGCCACTATGAATGGCGGGGGTGCTTAGGTTCTTTGACGGCGCCGCTCTCGTCAAGATGGTCGAACGGGGGAAGGTAAGAACGCTGTGGGCGATGAGGCCATCGGTGTAAGCGTATGGGAGAAAGCTTGCGAGGCCTGTCAGGCCGGCACTCCAAGGTCAGTACTGGATTTGAGGGGGCGTATTCAAGACAAAGCGCCCAGGTTCTCATTAATGCCTTGGACAATTGTTCCAAACTTATAAATAAAGAACGACTCGCGTTGCTCCCGTTCCCGGGAGTTGTTGAACCCACCCTGTAAGACTGTTAATTTAAGTGCTTCAAATGGGTGTTTTTTGTCATTAATGTGTTTTGACAAGGGGAGGTTAGGTAGAGATAGGGCATGAGCGCGGTGGTTATTAAAGCGAAATCGTAGAGGGTTAGAGAGAGAGAGAGAGAGACTCTTTAATGAAGAGCAGAGAATTTAGCCGGCGTTTTAAAAATCGCTGGCATGCTACTCTGCGTAGGGAGGGGAATTTGGGAGATAAAGACAGAAGGAGAGCAGAGTGGAAGAGGTAAAAAAAAACGAAGATAAAATGCGGCCATGAAATGGGTACTAAGGATGCAATGGCGAGTATTGATGTAACCTATGGAGTGATGGAGTGCATAGTCCGTCAAATGGGCTGACGAAGTTCACTGCATGAAGAATGCATGAAGGTGACGTGCAAGTGAATTTCAAGCTTATCGAGATGTCCAATGTCTTTTAAATATGTGAATAGAAAAGTCATTGCAAGTCTCTGTTGCCTAAGGCAGGCTAAGGGACCTAAAACTTTGTCCATTGTAAGGGGCACTGAGCAGAGCTTCTGCATGCAATGTTCATAGTACGCACGCTCGTTAGCATATGCAGGGCACTCAAGCAAGATATGCTCCACAGTTTCTATCGCGGCACAGTTGTCACAGTGCGGACTGTCCATTTGTCTAAAACGGTATCGTAAGCCGTTTGTATATGCAGCATTAAGACGAAGTCGATGATAAAGTGTTTCCACATGTCGAGGAATTCTGGGTGAGAGTCTTGATATAAGATGTGGGTCGATTGAGTGAAGAAATTGGTACTGATATGTCGGCAAACTCCAAAGCCGATACATTTCTTCGGAAGCAAAACTTTTGGCCACCTGGGACGCATCAGATTTCGTAAAAAAAGTTCTAATGTATCTCCGATGTTGATGGCCCTTACGGGCCGCTTCATTAACCGTCTGCCCAATGTACTGCATACTGCACACACCACATTCTAGGAGGTAGATAACGTTGGAGGAGTCACAATTAAAGTCGCCATTGATTTTCCATTTAAAACCTGAGGCTGTGCTTATCGCTCAGCTGGTTGTTTGCATATGTTTGCAGACGTGGCATCTACTTTTGGCGCAGGGTCGGCAACACAACCCAAGGTGGTTATGTGTTTTTGAGTGTACGAGAATGTTTTGAATGTTTTTCGGTCGTCTGTAGACTACGTGAGGGGGAGTAGTGAAAATTTTTGCGAGGCGCTCGCTTTGTTCGAGAATGTTGAAATGTTTTTTAAGGATTTTGTTTACGTTGGGGGGATTACCTGTGTAGGTGAGTGCCAAGTTTGCCCGGTGATCTGTTTCTTCGCTGCGTCTACGTCCATCTAGTATTTCATCTCGGTTGAGTTTAGATGCCCTTTCAACAATGGCGGGGGGATATCTTTGCTTTGTGAGGACTTCTCGCATGCGATTGGAATTTCTCTCGAAGTCTTGATCTTGTGAACAGATTCTTTTAAATCGGTGTGCCTGAGAGTATGGGATATTATTTTGGAGTGGCGAGGATGACAACTTTGAAAGTGTAAGTATTGTTGACGGTCCGTCGGTTTTCTATATACGCTCGTGTTAAGTGAGCCTTCCGTTACCGAAATCTCGACATCTAGGAAGTTAATTGAGGTGTGGGAGTACGCGTGAGTGAACGATATGTTGGGGTGGACAAGGTTGAATTGTTCAATAAAATGTAGGAGTTCTTGCTCTTTGTCAGTCCATATTAGAAAAATGTCATCCAAATAGCGTTTGTATAGGATGGGCTTGATGAGAGAATCTTGCAAGAATTTAGATTCAATACTATGCATGAAGAATATATACTTCGCTATATTTTCTTGTAAGCAGTCAAGAGCTTCATGCATATATATATATATATATTTATTTATTTTTTTATTTTATTTATTTATTTATGTACATACTGCCGACCATGGTTAGGTCCAAGCAGGACCTGAATATATATATATATCAGGATAGCAGGACCTATATATATGTGTGTGTGTGTGTGTGTGTGTGTGTGTGTGTGTGTGTGTGTGTGTGTGTGTGTGTGTGTGTGTGTGTGTGCGTGTGTGTGTGTGTGTGTGTGTGTGTGTGTGTGTGTGTGTGTGTGTGTGTGTGTGTGTGTGTGTGTGTGTGTGTGTGTGTGTGTGTGTGTGTTTTGCGAGAGCATGAAGTACTTGACTGCTTACAAGGACACCTCGCCTCATATATATATGGGGCGGGGGTGTATACACACAAGAAACTATTTACAGAGCACCTAAGTAGGCGCAACGTGGGACAAACTTGATACAAAACAACATAACTAAAAGGCCGGCAAGGATATCCTGCGCATAAGGACAGGAAACCAATCCGGCAAAAAGTCCAATCGTTCCTCAATGTCCGTTATCCGCAGCAACCCCCAGAAATCGTTTTAGTAGGCTACCGCCTTTTTTTTAACTTATGATTTATTACATTGGTGCGCTATTTTATGCACATGACCGAAGCCGAACCCACCTCGTGCTTCCCTGCAACACAGTCTCGCGCTGTGCATTGCGCATGGTCTTCTCGATCACTAATACCGCTACCAAACTAATAGTCGCGCTTTGAGCTACGTAGTGGTAGTGACCGATTTGTGCTGCATGCGATGGCATGGACTATCTTGTGGCAGAAACATGGTACTAGAGCAATACGCGTTGACTTTGAAAACAATGCTTCGTTAACGCGGCAGTTGAGCACAGGCTGCCTCGCGTACATTGGATAAATTTGAATTGACGATGAAAAAGTTGAAGAAGCGCATAACTGGCTCCCTGGCATTAGAAATCTCAATCGCACTTTCAAATACGTGGCAATGGTGTCCGCCTGCAAATAAAGCTGTGCTTTCCCACAGTATTTTGTTCTTATCATTGCTCAGCCAGCAGCCAAATTTTACGCTGATCAAAACGATATCTGTTTACATAAAGACACTTGGTATGACGAAACGATTCAGTGCAAACAAACTCATATATGGTGTCCTCATTAATGTTTTGACAGACCTGGGCTAATGAAATCAACGTATACGTTTGTAGCACTAACCCATTTCTGTCAGAGCATCGAATAAGGACGCCATTTTCAGATTGCTAATGTATGTTCCAAAGGTCGTCTAAACATACAAGCAGAAGATATCTTGCAGAAGCTGCAAGTTGAATATCTATTTGAATGTCGCGCTTCTTTTACCGCTGTGTTTCCAAAGCGACAGTACTTGATGTGCAGCTGGGCTTGCGAAATTTTCGATCACATCCTCTAAGAGAACTTTTGGCGTGCAGTCGAAATGAGATAGAGACAGACTGATGTTGTTGTGTTAGCATTACACAATTTGTCTTAAAGCGAAGGGCTTTCGCTTCAGAAAGCGCGGCCATGTTGAGAGCCCGAAAGGTACGGACATGGAAAGACGAGGGAGGAATCCCATCAGGCTAGGAAAGGAAATGTTTGATTTCAAATATAACCCTTCCATTTACAGCTCACTTGTACAGTTATCGAAACTAAGCAATCTAATAACAAAGCTTACACGTGTAACTTGAAGTTCTAGCGCTATAATCAACCACGCTGTTTAAGCAATATAACAAGAGATTTATGAGCTGAAACACAGCAAGATAAGATAAGTGATCACGTGCCTATATTTATGGCTAAATAGAAAATAAAACTGTTTGCATAAAAATAAAACGAATTTGCATAAATCTTTCAGCAACATGCATTCTAGATTGCTGCGCAGTACCTTGCAGCAAACTTTTAATACCTACAAGACTGACATAAGCAAAAAATGAAAAATTTTCATCAAAGCCTTTTTTAGAATGCAGCATTGCAAAATTACGTACAGTGCACCATTTTGTCCTTGGACCTCTGGAAAAATTCTAGGTTACACCCAAAGCAAAATGCGGTTGTGACGAGATTCAAGAAGTGGAAACAAATAATCGCAGCATTCTTTGAGCAAGTTTAACATCTCAAGGAAATGGAGTTTCTTTACTAAACAGCCGGAAAATATCATATATCCCCTATCAAAATACTGATAAAACAAGGCAAGAAATTTGGAAAGTTCGTAATCATCCTGCCGCGGTTAGTTGAAAGCAGCCCACACTAGCGGCCTCATTTTCTGATAAGGATACTGCAGAAGGTTGGTTGGTTGGTTTATGGGGTTTAACGTCCCAAAGCGACTAAGGCTATGAGAGACGCTGTAGTGGAGGGCTCCGGAAATTTCGACCACCTGGGGTTCTTTAACGTGCACTGACGTCACACAGTACACGGGCCTCGAATTTCTCCTCCAAAGAAATTCAGCCGCCGCGGCCGGGATCGAACCCGCGTCTTTCGGGACAGCAGCCGAGCACCATAGCCACTGAGCCACCGCGGCGGCATGATAATGCAGAAGCGTCTCACTGATATAGGGCACCAAACTGTAAGGTGGCTACCACGAGTGCTTGCAGACACGTAATCATCTATTCCAGCTACGAACAATTTCGTAATTGAAGTTATTACCGTAGGCACAATATTAACAAACAATAAATAAGCGGTACAGAAAGCAGCAAGAATCGTCTAATTTTTGTGAAAACATTTAAGTAAAACCCTGATACAAAAAAACCCATGTCCTTTACCGGTTTATTAATTCTCTCCTTGTTATTCAGTCAGTCAAGTTTGCCCGAAATATTTTAATAGAGGAAAATGAGTACCGGCAAATGAAAGCAGGGATCCCGCTAAACCAACATTTTATAGGCCGATATCCATCCTTGGCGTTAGCGATATATTTATTGAAGAGACACTGCTCAATCCCAGTAGTAAATTCTTAATAGGTTCTATGCAACCAACGCGAGACCTTTATGCCCAAACATCTTTTGCAGGTCTCACATTGAGAATTTTCACTAAGAGTAAAAAGAGCTCTGAAAATTACAATACGTATTCCTGTATGCATAGCTACATTTTACGTTTCAAAACGTCTGCAGTTCGGTTAATCATCATATTGTTAATGAGTAAACCATATCGCTGAGGTCTCATACACAAAATATTATCTTTACTAAGACTAAGTCACAGCGCAAATTAAAAGAAATTGTGACAAGGAAACGACGGCCAGAGCAAGAAAATTGTTATAGGCGGCGTTGAGTTATCACGAAAGCACCAGGAGTAAGGCTGCCCGGTTTCTCTCGCACTTTCTTCTTTAGGGAAGGGGGGGGGGGGGGGGGGGGGGGGGGGAGGCGCTGTTGTTACAGGCTTCTTGCCAAAATATTTTTAGAAGCTGCTCACTCAAATGATGAAAGGTCATGAGTGGGCTAACGCTTAACCTGAGTTCGAATGCGCAAGCGATGCTGGCCATATAATTACAATGACATGGCTATGCTGTCATACGCCGACCTTTATCGTATCATTCTTGCCAGTCCGCCCAGAAAAAGACACGCCCACTCGTCGAAACGTTGGCAAGCCTCTGAGGCTCTCCACTCCTTTGTTTGCTTTGTGCTGTCAAGAAACCCATCTACCTGTGGCAGTTCAGCGCATTATAAACGGTCTGCAACGTTAAAACACTCATTCAGGAAATAGATATCACTGCTCCCGACAGCCAGGCAAGGTATGAACTTGTGGTCAGGGCCACGCATGGTGGGCGAAAAATCTGCGCTAGCGAGCGGTTGTCTTGTACTGGCCACTCCTGAGCCCCTATTAATAATGGGGACGGCCTGCAGGTCTCGCTGACGGTGCGCTTGTGGGATGTGACCACCTCGTGTCGCCTTGCTTCCGTACAACCGGAGCCTCACTTAAGGCAGTTGCGTTTCGCGGGATGGGTATTCGCTTGAACAAATTTCTCCGCTGCCTCCCTATCCAGTGAGCTGAATGTGCAAGCGCATATGTCACCGCAAACCCGGAATATTTTCATTTTTGTTTCATTTTTCGTGAGATTTAACGTCCCAAAGCGACCCAGACTATGAGGGGCGCCGTAGTGGAGGAAATAAAAACTGGTATGGCGCAAGAAACGGGGACACAGAAGGCACACAAAACACAGGACTGACGCCAACTTTCAAATGGGGTTTATTGCACCAAGCCTGCCTTTTATACCACAACCAAGCCATATCAACGAAAGCGTAAACGTTGTACATATAAAACGGCAATTCATGCGACCACTGGCAATAAAGTAACGCTGATCATAACCATCTAATCTAAACATAGCTTGGGAGGCCAACTTATTTTCTGGCCAGCAGAAACACATCAACCAAGGCAATGCCTTGGTTGATGTGTTTCTGCTGGCCAGAAAATAAGTTGGCCTCCCAAGCTATGTTTAGATTAGATGGTTATGATCAGCGTTACTTTATTGCCAGTGGTCGCATGAATTGCCGTTTTATATGTACAACGTTTACGCTTTCGTTGATATGGCTTGGTTGTGGTATAAAAGGCAGGCTTGGTGCAATAAACCCCAGTTGAAAGTTGGCGTCAGTCCTGTGTTTTGTGTGCCTTCTGTGTCCCCGTTTCTTGCGCCATACCAGTTTTTATTTCATCATGAACCAACTCGCCCAAACTAGAGTTTTACTTGACCGTAGTGGAGGGTTCCGGATAATTTCAACCGCCCAGTGTTTCTTAACATGCACTGATATCGCACAGCACACGGGCTTCTAGAATTTCGCCTCCATGGAAATTCGTCCGCCGCGGCCGGGATCGAAATCGCGTCTTTCGGGTCAGCAGCTGAGAACCATAACCACAAATCCACCGAGGCGGCCCAACGCCGGGATGATTTCGTTGACCAGCTTTGCCTGAGCCCGCAAATGTAATTTTTTTTCTCCTGTGAACCCCCGCCCCGCAAACTTTCTCCATGGTTGCTTAACATCAAAGCTTGTTGAAGGTGATTCACTGGCATGTTTTCCTTGTTTTTTTTTTTCAGAATGAATGCGTCGCAATGCTGGTTGCTCTAAACAAAGGTGTTCAAACTCAGCTATGGACTTCAGTTACAATCAGACTTATACTTTATAAAGCGTAATAATAACCATAGAAATTAGTCCTTCAAAGCGTGTGTAATCAAAGGCCAGCATTTCTTATCGCAGTGGTAGAAATATAAACCTTCTCTGCACTTTTGTCCGAAAAGTTTATACCAGCGCTTGCTTGTCCTATACACTATTTCTAAATGAAATGGACTGCCAGGAGATAAAGTTTTTGGCACAACTGCGGTCATTTCTTCAAGTATTGTGCCTCCCTCCCCACGCTATCTCGCTACAAAGACCCAATGGCGTAGGGAGTATCACAGGGTTAAACAAAGAACCAGCCACCCCAGTTTGTAACACATCGCAATGACGCCACTATTTCCAACGCTGCGCCAGTTGTTCGCCACCAGTTATAGTGGGGATATTGCCACGTATCATTGTAGTGTTTGTTCGTTCGCGCAAGACCGCAGGAAAGGGGTGTTATCATTTTTGTTCGTGGCGCGAGAAGCGACCAGACTAATCTCGATTGTTCGCAGCCATGAAAGGCTGCATCTAGGTTTTTCCAGATTACCGTAGATGATCTTGACCTGTTATCTGGAAGTTTCCTTGCCGGCTTTAAATTGAACGATGCCGCTAGCAGCGGACATTCGTAGTTCGACGATTGACGAGCACGCTTGTTGCTTACGCCGCCACCGAGTGATCCAGTTCTTTTGCGGGCGCAAGTCAGCCCAAATAAAGAGCTTCGTTTTAAAGTCTTTCTGGTGTCTTCCTGACCACTGAACTGCCGTCACTACAACGTGACAATATTTTATGCCCTTCGATGTCTTTGTCCTTGTCAGAAGGTAAAGTTTGGTGTAATTCAAAATGCCGCGAGTCCACAGCATTACCCTTGTGACGCTACAGCATCATGACGAGAGCGCACAAACATCCAGGAGTAGGCGCTTGAGAAGAAGTCGCGTGGGTGGAAGAAATGCATTTCGTGCTTCGAAACCATGTCTGGTGTCAACACCACTTGAGTGATAACCGCATTTTGTCGAGTGTTTCTTTTTGACCTGCAATCAAGCAACCACCTCTATGGTTTCCTGCCAAGGAGACAATTTACTTGCCAAGGAGACAATTTGCGTTTGGACTATTATTCGTGCAAATGGTAAAGCTTCCTGCGTGGAGTAAATAGTACAGCCATTTTATCTACGCTCATCTGGGCGAAGTGTCTGGGGCTATTTGTTAGCACGAAACTCTAGGTTTGTTACAGGCACTGTGTCGTCAGGCTGTACAGAGACTGAGGGCTTCATTACAGCAAAATTTCAGCGCCTTTGCCTTTTACTTTTGTGAAAAGTCAGGGATATGTGGGCATCACTGACGGTGACCTTCCGCAGGATCAACTTACCCAAAACCAATAAGTGTACCACCACATCTTCTATAAAACTTGAAAACACGTCAAAGTTCGGAAGTTAACACTTTTTGAGAGGCACTGCCACTTTTAATTATGTCCGAATACACAGCTTTCTAAATCGAATGCGCAGTTCTGGAAAGACCTTTCGTGGAAGAGTGATTGGCTGTTGGTGCATCAGCAATTTTCTCTCTAATCAGTAAATGTCTAAGCGATTTTATAAGAGGAAAAAGGTGAATTGGGTTTAAAATCGCCGGTTTTATTTGCGGTTTTCTGTTGCTATGAAAGAACTTGCTGTTGGGCTAGTTGGTTTCGGTTCATACTAAAATATTTAACGGCGCAAAAAACAAAAGCAACACAGAAGTACACGATAGGATGAAGCGCTGATGAAAGCGATACTCGGCGTAGCCGAAGATGCGTAGCATCTCACCTTAGCCCAGAACCCCGCTTCCGGCTCCGGGGCCCAGTTTTAAAGCCCTAAAGGCCCGGCCCACATTCCGTAGCTTCCAATCATGTTGCGGTTTTAACATGATTGGTTCATCCAGGGCATGGCCAGCCCTCCAGCTTCCGTAAGGTAGAGCACTCTCTCCACCACAAAATAAAAACAAACACAAATAGACATTCGTGCCAGCACGTGCGCGAATCGGTACAGCGGGGCGGGGTGGACACCCGTACTTCCTGGCGCGTTCGTGAGCGGCCGCGTTCCGAGAAAGGAGACGCTTCGCTTTGAGCGCTCCCAGCCGTGTTCCGATGACCCCGCGTACACTAACGATCCCTTACACGCCCTTCCCAAGATTCTACAAAGGGCTCAAATGCCACTTTTAGAATTAAAGCAAGCGATAGGATGTGTTTCGTCTTGTTTTTGCGCCGTTAAATATTTTAGTTTTTGTTACGAGTTTATTTTTGCATCCTTCCATGTACTTCCGCCTACCCGACCATATTTCACGACAAGATATTATCCGCAAACTCTGATGTTTGGCTGCTACGACCATTCCTCGATTCAGCCCGCTAGTGCAACGCTGCGCATTAATTGGTTCAGCACTCACGCTCTTAGCTCGTTCCCACTGCAGTACTCGAAACGCATTCTCTTGGCCTTACTTAACCGCACTTACCTCTCGCCTGCTCGTTCGCTCTTTACTCATGCAGGCCCAACACGGTGTCTAAACTTCTACCTTCATGTAGCGTCTATTTGCGCTCACCACGAATAGCCTGTGAAGCCTTAGTGGCCTGGTCACTCGCGGTAGCACAGCGCAATGAATATTCAGGCGGCCGCCCTTAGTACGGAGCATTCGCAGAAGAGGGAAGGCTGAGCTCGGTAATGGACTTTCCGCGTCTGCGAATGCCTAACAAGCATTCTCTATTTCCTACTACTTTGCCTCGCCTTGTTTGTCCGTCCGTGGTATCGGGCGTGCGGTCGATGGAGAGGGGGGCAAATAGCTGTTGCGAGAACTAGACAAGACCTTGAAGTTCCTGCATTCAGTGCGAAACTTTCCAGCGCTTTAGGCCATCTGGGGCGCAGAGTCTCGCCGAAAAAGCTGTCGTTTGTTTCGCTTCATTGTCTCTACGTACGGGCCATTTCGATGCCTCTATCTTAGTGAGGAACGCATGCACTGAATGGGAGCGAGTGGTTGTTGGCAAACCTCGGTTTGAAGCCTTGAAATTATTTTTCCCTTTCAGTATTTTTTGTCAGCCGCTTTTAGAAGCTTCGCGGAAGGCAAGCACTTTAAGCGGCGAAAAATCATAGATGCGCGCTGTCATCACGTTGCTTTTTTTTTCCTTTAAAGCAACGAAGCGCATAAAACAAAAAAAACAGCTTCACTTCAAGCTGAATGAAAGGGTCTAAGCAGGCTATTTTGAATTTCAGACCATCGGATAGCATTAGGGGAAACTGAATTCTGAACAGATCGGGTATCTTGTAAGATAGATGCCTGAAAATATCGTCCACACACAGCATACAGAATACCACCCGGATAGGAGTCAATAGATTGTCTCACAGCATACTCCCGAATGGGTAGTTCAGGTGCTTCGCAGAAAAGGACCACCTGTCTACTCCTCTTTATAAAGAAGTACTGAAGCAGATCAGGAGTAAAGTTTTACGGCTCTCTAGACAAGAGTTCATTTCGGATTAAATGTTCCGCTCACCAAGGTGTCAGCTCTGCAACTAAGAAGAGTATTACATGCTCCTTTGCAGTTGACTTTATAGTGCATTTCAGGAATACGTGTGTTTTCTTTTTGAGTAGTTTTTGCACGGAGTTTTAGGCGCAATTCGTCTTACTATAAGGTGGCCTTTATGATGCCCAGAGTAGTGTATTTCACTCCATGAGGGAGCTCATTTGAATGGCAGTGATCCCATGCAAGCCTAGTTTTAGAGCTGTGTTCCAGAGTGAATGCGTAAACGAAATTACAATGGCAGATTTCAAAGAACCTTTTTATTGGATACAAACGTTCAAGGCAGGTGTCCTAGAGCGGGCTTTGGAAGTATACAGAAAACCAACGCCTTGGCCCCTGTAGTAAATAAGAGGAGTGCCTTCGACATATAGGCATGACTTGCTATCGCTGGTTACAAGGAATGACGCTGAAGGAGGCTTGTTCTGAAACAAAGATTAGAAAAAAGAACGTATGATAAAAATTACATCTTTAAGCTTGGCTATATCAGGCGTTTCCAGTGCAGTTTGAAACAATTTTACGCAAGAAATTCAGATAAGTTTTTTTCAGTGAAATAGGCATTTTTGAAGTTTAAATGTTTTCATGCTACAAGATTAACTGCAAATACATAGTACTACAAGTGCATAGAAATCGACTAGCTAGTACATCTCTGTACCCAGTCGGCCGACAACGGCTAAACGTAGTTTTGAGAGTAGTACAAATTCGATGGAGAGAGCCGCTTTCGTAGCAGTTCATGCAATACGGCAGATGGAAATCAGCATCAATCAGAAAGCTTTTCCCTATAGCAAACAATAGCACCTGCGCATTGACCGGGACTTTGGCTGCTTTCCTGCTCTGAAAGGGGTATTGTGATTTTTTTTTCACTGGTCAGAAGGTTCCTCATGCGTTCCGGACAGCGATTAAAAAGTAATAATAGAAATTGGAGCATGCAAACAAACAACAGACGCTGCTTTGCACATGCGCAGTGGACACTTGTATGTAATTTCCTTGCTTGTAGAAGCCGCAGCCAAGCATTTTTACGACGTCGTCACTCTGCGTACACGTCACAGGCAGGACCAGGGCGTTTCGACATAGCCCCCCAACGTGCCTTTTGTTATCCTTTGCCGTCACGTTCCTGGCTGCGGTGTATCAACCAACTTTTTGTTTTTCGTTCGCTGCCTTTTCGGTATGGGCAGCTTGAACCAGAACCTAAGCCTCCACGACAGTTTTATATAAATGGAAAGTGTTCGGAAGGTGGAAACGAAAAAGAAAACTGTTTCATTTCAAATTTTTCGAATGCGAAGAGCTTACATAACTCAAAGATTTTGGAGCTGCACGCCTAAGAAATCAGAAACGAACTGCTCAGTATGGTTGCCACTTCATGTACGCTGACAAAAATCGTTGCTATTTTTCGACGCCATGAATTCGTTATGAGCATTTCTGTAGCAGAATAAGATATAAAATATAACAATTCCGGCAATCTCTTGGGCGCTAATGCATAGTCATGTCCTGTGCTATGAAAACAAAGAATTAAATTGGCATCCTTGGTTTGAGCCGCAGGGCCCTCTTTAAACACAGGAAAGGAAGAAAATGATTAGGGCAAGCGAGGTTTTATTCTGATCGCTATTCATAATAATATGACGAGTACATGGGCTCTAACGGGCTGCACGGATTTTCAGCCTGCTCATTGCCTAGACAACTTTCCATACTCATGGGGCGTAAAGTCTCGTCTCCGAGAAGACTGTCCGTGCTTCCAGCCGAACATATTATCGTAAAAAGCGACGATTGTACTTTCATATGTTTTTCCACCCGCACGTAAAAATAAATTTCTCAGATACCTGCGCAGTGACTGCTGTGTGAATTGGCTCCTCGGGGAGATGAACAGTTTTGTCTCGGCGCATCAAAATTTTTTGCGGAATTAACAGCATGCTACCGCACACTGAAGAGGGAGCGGCGTATAGCGCAAGCGCGTCGGTGGTTTCAGATTGGAGTTCAATGCTGCTTACGGCTGTACACGACGGCGATGATTCGGTCTTCTGTGTCAAGACTCGTGTACGTGAAGCAACAGAGAAGTAACGAAGGCCGCCGGTGTCGAGAATGCTGATGCGACACCCCCCCCCACACACACACGCACGCACGCACGCACACACACACACACACACACACACACACGCGCACACACACACACACACGCACGCACACACACACGCACACACGCACGCACACACACACACACACACACACGTTTCGTCGCTACGAAACGGCCGCTGCTAACATTTGTCTGCTGCGCATACAATCAATGACTAGTCGTAGCTTCAGCACGTGTTGCCTTCTTGAGTGAGACTTTCATTGCAACATGTTGCTTCAGAGGTCAGTGATGTCGAATCTGTTTCAAAGCAAGCGCTCATTAAGAAGCAGGTGGTGAGCTGGTGGCGGCAGGGAGGCCGACGCGTCAATAAATCGCCGTGTCCGCCGTGTGAAGCTAGGACCCTGCGATTCACACGCTAACAGGTCAGAAGGGATCGTCCAAGGGGGAGAGGGGCAGGATCAATCAAGCTGGAGAATCGGTCGACGCCATTGGCCGGAGGGGCTCCTTTGTCGCTTCGGTCTTGAGGTGTATCCGACTATAGCACAAATCTCGACCAAAACGGCAGTTCAGGAGGTTGGATGTTCGCCCTCTAGCGCCACTTTCGCTACGCCACCGATCAGCTTCCGCTCGACGGCGAGCACAGCTGGGTCTCGTTGGTGGCGAGCTTGGTGAGCTCAACGAGCGTCCTGTGCATCGCCCATAGCATGGAAGCTGCTGCGCTAGCAGCGCTCGCCTATTTTCAATTTGTTATGTTGTTTCCCCGGCCGCCAGCATAAGGATTCGTTGCTTAGCTTCCTCTGAACCAGCACATCCCTTACGGGCTGCAGCCGCTCGAGGGGGCAGAGACACAAAGAACCGATCAGATCGTTGGTCTGATTGGTCAGAGGTAGCCGTTGGTCTTCGTGGCTCATGAACGCGCATGAACGTTTTCACAGCCACCCCAGCAGCTTGGAATTTCAATCTTTCTACTTCCCTATCCGCACCAGCTTCCCTTCATTTTCTCGTCCTGATGCCATATTTATTTATTTATTTATTTATTTATTTATTTATTTATTTATTTATTTATTTATTTATTTATTTATTTATTTATTTATTTCCTGATACCCTCAGGGCGGAAACATTACAGAGGGGAGTGGGTTAATACAATGATGCCAATAAACGCAGCAAAAATTTCACAAGTAAAAAATAACGTGAATGTCTGCAATATAAGTGTGACAGTGCTAAGTGTTCGGGCATATAGCAGGATTAATGATTACAACCTAAGAGACAGTTTCTGTTTGCAATGTCACATGTCTGAGTACACATAGAGCAGCAAAAATACAAGTGAAAGAAAGTAGGAAGGTTATCCGTTATACAGAAACAAAACTTGATAGTAACTATATGTTGCGTATGGCCGACTGAAATAACGAAGGTTGGGTGATCATTGCAACAGAGGAGGGAAGGCGATTCCAGTCTACTGATGTGCGGGGAAGGAATGAATCGGAAAATGTTTTAGTATTGCATATAAATATGCCAACTTTGTGAATGTGGCCTAAACGTGATGACACATATGAAGGTGGAATCGGCAATACATCGTGCAGGATATCGTGGTAAAAGATCTTATGAAGCAAAAATAGTCATGCCAGGTTATATCGGGATGCGAGTGATAAGAGGTTTAGGTTAGATTTCATTGTAGATATGCTGGATGGGAAGCGATAGAGAAGATGAAGCGAGCTGCATTGTTTTGAATCATTTCGATCTGGTTAATCAGGACTTTAATACCTGGGTCTAAAATTGATGATCCGTACTCGAGTTGTGAACGAACAAGTGTTTTATAAAAGAGAAGCTGAGTGTCCGCAGGGGCTGCATGAAAGTTGCGTTTTAAGTATCCTAGCATGCGAATAGCATTGCGAATGATGAATTCGACATGAGTTTTCCTGCTGAAGTTAGAAGAAATTAGCGATGCTGATCATACGTTGTTCGCGCTGTAAAATACAGCGTACTACTGGGGAGCCCGTACCTTTCTGTGTATTGTTTCTGACAGCAGTTCATTTAGAGAAGCAACGCTCAGAGACAGACAATTTTCAGTACTGAAAGCGAATATTATGAAGAATGGCATACACCTGACGACCTTCTTGCTATACTTAAAAAGCATCCTGGGGTCTCTTCTCTTTATGACGATTGCATATAGTCGGGTCGACACTTGTAGCCGTTTCAGGCACCTTGCAGACCTCGATTCAATCTAGGTACAGCTCAGTTCAAACATCGCCAAGCCATCGTCACACTCGACGTTGTGCCCTGGACGCGTCTCGGGACGGATTCCACCTGCGGGTGCACCTAGGAGCCCACCCTCTTGCTGTTGGACGCAGAAGTCTATGAACCGTGAACCAGTCTTTGTTTGAAAAAACTTCATGTAGACGAAAGGAACTGTGACATATGCTGTACGCAACCACATCGCCAATCACGAAAACTTTAGAACGTATTTTAGTGACAAAGTGCAGATGACTGTACTCAAAAAGTTACATTCACATTTTTGTTTTTCTGTTGCGCGTGCCTGTGTAATGGATGGCCGATGAGAGCGGATATCAGGATAAGTGAGCCCTTCACAGCTCCTACCCCAAACGAACAGATGGATCAAGTGAACGTCGAGACATGCTGATGCTATTTAGGCAACCCCACCTTTATGTGAGCTTTGCATCAGCTGAATAAATGACAGGTGTACTCGTAGAGCGCTCTCCCTTCGATATAAGAGCCTGTCGCGAATCGGGTGGACGCGTCCCCGACTGCTGAAGGGGAACGCTTTCGCGTGCAGGTTCGAAGAACAAAGGAATCGAATCAAACAAAACAAAACGAAGCCGTGTTTATATTTTAAAGGAAAGGAGCCAATGAAACGAACGAAAACACTAATGAAAACACACACTAGGCACGCGTAAAACACAACAGATAAAAAGGAGAGAGTTCGCCGGCTACACAGCGTCCCAGGCGGTGCGGCAATGCCTTTCAGGTAGCACAGACGCGGGTTCGCGAGTTGCGAGGCATCGCTGGCGTTGCGTTCAGGGAGGCGATAGTAGAGAGCCAGGAGATGAGGAACGGAGCTGGACACGGGAGACGCTGACGAACTCCTGTCAGCCGCCTCCAAGAAATGAGCAGCTGCTGCAAGAAAACTGTAGCCAGGTCCTCACGACGGCTTTTCCGCAAACACCGTAGGCTTGTGCAGCCTATCCCAGGAAACCTTGGCTGCTGCCTCTTCCGACCTCGAAATGGATGCAGTAGGCCTGCGTCGTTGATTCAGGGAGGTTCACGGCAGCACAGACCCGAAGTCTGACAGCTGCCACCTCCACGCTTCAATGAGGCTGAATGGTCTTGCGTCGGTGATCCAAGGGAAGTCACTGGCAGCTCGAACCCAACGTCCGACCGCTGCCACTTCCACGCTTGAACGACCAGACTTGTGCTGCGGTGTCTTCCTCAACACCTCGGTTTGCTGACACGTAGCTCTACGCTCCTCGTGCCTGCCTCGCGCCCACCACTCGCACGCGCACACGCGCAACGCGGAGCTGGCGCGCACGGCGCTCTGATGTCCGATGCATCACTGCCGACACGCCGCGTTCCAAAAACCCTTTTTAATTGTGCACATCACAGAGCCGTTGCTTTTACATAGACGATAATGTCGCTTTCCTATAATGAACAATTCACACACTCTACTGCGTGTTAAGCTGTTTTTCATCACCTTGTTGCTTGGGCCTGTTCCTGCCTGATACAGAGGGTTTCCATTTGAGGTGTGTGTCGCCAACACCGCACACTGAACATCCCATGATTTCGCCTGGCATCTTCTAAGGAAAATAAAAAATTTTATTTTTTCTACCACCGTTCTTCATTCAGGAAACACTTGGCTAGCAGCGTAAATGCCCGGAAATTTGTTAACACTGGTGATATAGTTAAGCTGTAAGGTTGTTGAGCGTAACTTGGCATGCGCGACCTGACACCGAATGCGAATAAAAATGGCTGCTCTCTGCCGAGGGCGAAAGGCAGTTGGACAAATCTAAGGCAGGTAGTCGGTCGTGTTCGATCTTTCATCACGCTCAGAAAAAGCGCACAGAGACGGCACGCAAACGGAGTACTCACACGAGCTCTCACGTTCCGTTTTTTACTACAGTAGAAGTAGCAGTGTCACTTGGCGAATGCGCCCGCGTCATCTATGCGAATTCTCGGTGACTGTAGCCTACACTGCACAAACGCTACCTACCACCAGCTACGGTGAAATGAAAAGAGTGGGAAAGCTAGCTGCCTTGCAGAAACACCACCCTTTAGCCGCCAACCAACTCAACCCTTTGACTAGCTAGGGCGCTGCCCACCCATTCGCTGCATCCCTCAACCCACCTCACCTCGTCCCTCCAAATCCGCTACCCCACCACACACGTACCTTCTAGAGAAATGCTGTCGCGCGTGTGAAGCCTCTGCTTAGAGTTATAACATTCATTGAAGTAAAATCAGCGAGGGTTGAATCCAACTGCGCAGCTTTTTCGCATAAAATTCCCTGATAATCCTGTCATTTTGATTCCTTTTCTCGTCTTGTTAGATCTTGTTCTTTCAGATCGTGTTGGAGGAACTCGCATAAATGGTCTTGGTGTTAAATGAATGAATGAACTTCATTTCTGTCATCTTGGGGCCTGATGATCGGGGCGCAGCAATTAGGAGCGGGCGCCTCCCAGCCGGCTCTCAGCACCGGAGATCGCGTAAGCTGTCTTGTGGTAAGCTGTCTCCGCCTGACGGATGATGAGTCTTTGCTGATCCGGGTCGTGGCTTCCGATCAGCTCTTCCCAGGTGGCAAGGTCTGGGATGATTTGTGATTTAGCCCCAGGAGAATCCTGACAAAACCAAATTAAGTGATTTTGCGAAGTGATTCTGTGGCAGCTACTGCAGAGCTCAGGCTCCCCAGTGTGTTCATCGTGTAGTATAAAGTAGGGAAAGAATCTGTTCACCTGAAGCCTCCTCCAGGCCCTGCACTCCTTTGGAGTGAGTTACCTATCAGGAAGTAAGAGTGTTCTCCTATCTAGTCTTGGTGTATCAGTTATTTCTTTATACGTTATGAGAGAGTCTTTATCCCCCATCAGGGGCACTTTCAGAGCAGCTCGGATGCATAATTCTCGAGCGAGAATTATGCATCCCCCTTTCCCTCATTAAAATTTCTTTCTCTCTCTCGAGGCTGTGAGCATCCTCATTCTCCGGAATGCCCTCATGAGCAGAAACCCATATGAGGGAGACCTCTCTGCTTGAGATGTATCTTCTTAGTAATTTAGTAGCTTGAGTGGAGATCACCCCCTTACAAAAGTTGTGAACAGCTTCCTTACAGTCAGACAAGATGATCTTGGCTTTGATACTGACGCACGCAAGGGCAATAGCAGCCTCCTCTGCTACTAATGCACTAATATTATTGATGCTGTAGTCACTTTCTCCCCATTCCCATCAACGACGGCAATGACGGAGGCGCCATCGGACCCACAGGCAGCGTCGCATAAGGCTATGTTACCCGGCGGGACCCGGGCGCAAGATTGGTCATTATTGTTCGAGCTCTATGTCTTCTCCTTTCTTTACCATGCTCTGGGTGCATGTTCTTAGGAATACTGGCCATTTTGAGATGCTTCCGTATGTCTAAGGGCATTAGCTCTTCTGTATACGGGGGCTTCCTCTCGCTCTCCCCTACGTCACTGAGGATCTGCCTGCTTGCTACTGGGGAACTAAGCCTCCAAAATTGCGCTTCTCTTACTGCCCTTGTGATCTCCGCACAGGTATTGTGGACTCCCTTGCTAAGGCGTTTCTCCGCTGAGGAGTTCGGTGGGATGTCGAGAGCTCTTTTGTATACATATCGTATTAACGTGTCTATTTTCTCCTCCTCTTGCTGACTAAGCTTCAGAAATGGAGTGGCGTATGCAATCCTACTCACTATGAATGCTTGTACTAATCTCAGGAGACAGTGCTCTCGCAGGCCTTGTTTCTGAGCGAGATCTGCCTAAAGATACCTATGACCTGGGTAACATAGGTACTAAGCGTCTTGATAGTGGTTGTGTTACGCCCGTTTGGTTTGGTTTGGTTTATTGGGGTTTAACGCCCCGAAGCAAAGGGCTCCGGAAATTTCGACCACCTGAGGTTCTTTAACGTGCACTGACATCGCACAGTAGACGGGTCTCTAGAATTTTGCCTTCATCGAAAATCAGCCGACGTGGCCGGGATCGAACCCGCGTCTTTCGGGTCAGCAGCCGAGCGCCATAACCACTGAGCCACCGCGGCGGGGCTGTTATGCCCGTTCATCTGGAGAAAGTATCCAAGGACTCTTATAGTGTCGACCCTAGGTACTAACCTACCACCAACGACTACCTCTATCGAGCCGTATAGGTGAGGTAAACGAGTCTCTTTCTTCATCTGGTCTTTGGTATTAAGCGAGAAGATCTTAGATTTTTGAGGGGAGCATGAATGCCCTCTCTCCAGAGCATAGTTTTTAACTGCCTCTGCCGCTGCCTGCAGTCGGTATGAGATGTAAGCGTTCGTTCCCCCTGCTGTCCAAATGGTTATATAATCAGCATAAATGCTGTGGTTTAGCCCGTCACTTTTATTCAGTCTTAAGGATAGCCTTTGGAAAAATTAAAGAGCATTGGAGAGAGGACTGAACCTTGAGGGGTCCCCTTATTGCCGAGCCCAATCTGCTTTGTGGAGAGCCCTACAAAGCTTATAGTGGTCCTTCGATTGCTTAAGAATCTCTTTACATAGTTAAAGCAATTCATGCCAACACCGGCTTCACTGAGGCCTTCAAGGATCGCTCCGTGCTCAACATTATCGAAGGCTTTTGTAAGATCCAGCCCCAAGATTGCCCTGCCCCCTTTAGTTCCGTCAGTATCATCAAGTATATTATGTTTCAGCCTTAACATAACGTCCTGTGCGCTAAGACACGGTCTATAACCTACCATTTCAACAGGCCAGAGTCCCTCGCTCTCCATGCAGCGCGAGACTCTTGTTTGCACCACCTTTTTGATGAGCTTGCCCAAGCAAGACGTCAGAGAGATGGGTCTCATGTTGCCCAGATCAAGACTTTTGCCCGGCTTAGGGATAAGCACTAATTTAGAGACTTTTCATTCCTCCTGTAAGGTCTTGGTGTTATTTCGCTGCGATTGTCATATTCAAGCGACGCGCTTCAGGGTTATCGATCTACCCGCCTCCATGCATGCAGTGCCGCCCTCAGGAGGGTTTTATTACCAATTTGTCGCACCTGACGTCTTCACTAGAAGGTGGCGCTAAAGACTGGCAACAATGCAGCACCCTATCAAGTCTATGGTGAAGAGAGGGCAGGTAGACCAGTTTCGTGGCAAAACAAATTGAACAACGGAGGGGTGAGGTTCCGAGTGCTTAGCCGATGTTTCGACAAGATGACTTTTCTTCTGGGCGAAGCGTTCATCATTGCCGGGGTTCTTCACAAAGATTGAGAACATGGGCAAGAGGTAGAGCAATAATGCCAGGATCGAATTTAATCGCGCAAGTCCGTCCGACTAAATTCATGTTAAAGGTGTCACCGAAGCGAGTATTTCTTAATTTTATGATGATAGGTCAACTATTCACCCAGTCAACTATGGTGCTCGAAACTTCAAGTTTTCTAGATTATCGTTGAAAAAATCAGCCAGATGTGTTCCTGAAATCATTGTGCCATTCACGAGCAATTCACTGAATCCTTTTGACACGTGCACGTATTAAAATATTTAGTTTAATTTTTCAACGTCACGGCCGCATTATTGAACGATCCTAAAAAAACGACTATTGAAATGGCTATCTCTGCCATAGTTAAGTTTCTTGTTTAATTCTTAAAATATTTAAGCAGTTCAGGACCCCGTTTCTTAAGAAATGTGTGATGCATTGCATGCTTTGTATTTATTTTACCCAGTGAATCTTGGGTAATCCACGGTTTCCTTGTCTTTTTGAATTGGGAAAAATTCTGGAATGGAAAGCTTAATTCGTGAGGTGCTTTTAAAGGCTATAAAAGTGATGAAAAGATTTGTTTGCAGCCGTTAATGAAGGCACGTTCTCCGAAGATACATTTGGCATTTGTTTACAAAAATTTTCAAAGTTTCTGGCGGAAACATTCCTTGAAAGCTTCGGAAGGCTAGTAGATTTTTAATGATGTGGGATTGCTACACATATAGGTAATTGATCTATAAGAACGCAAGCTATGCCTGCAGGTGCAAATATTTTTATGGAGGAGCTGAGCAGAAACAAATATATTAGTGTCGAAGATGTACTGGTAATTCTACTTGCAAAAGAAATAATATTTTTGAGGCCGTAGCTCTCGTATAACCACATAATTTCGCTTGACTGAAGAATATTGGAAATAATTTTTACGTTAAAGTCCCCGCCACAAATTAAGCTAAAGCATATTAGTCATGCAGTATTGAAACAGAGTGTCTACGGAAGCACAGAATGTAGCATGATCATCATTAGGAGTTCGGTACTCGACAGAGAAGACATGACCGCACATTGCTACTGTCAACATTATGCGTTCGCATTTCGAAGAGGTAAAATCAGCCAGGAGGTCACACGTGAACTTTTCTTTCACTAAAAAACAACACCGCCACGACGGCGTAATGAGCGATTCAGATAGAAAACACCATACCCGGGTTTTGCAAAAACATTGTCATTGTGATTGAAAAAACATTGTCATCTCTGAGAGCATAATCACATCAAAAGAAAAGCCAATTCTACCGAAAAATAAATCTATATACTCATGTTTATTTCGGGCAGAAAGAAAATTTAAATGAATAGAACCTTTAAACCTTTGAGACAACTTTTACCAAGATGTGATTTTATTTTATCAGAAGTGGTATGCATAACAAATCGTAACACCTCTGTCCTGAGCAATTTTTTTACCAGCCAAAGAAGACGCACACAGAAGAGAGAACCTCACAGGACAAGGGATAGACTTGGGCATGGAAAACATAGGCATGGCTTGGACACTGAAAGCACGTAAAGCACGTGAAATTTATGAGGCCTTCGAGGTAGCGAAATATGGTGATGCGTGTATCAGTTCCCCATCTCTTGCTGTCAGATCTAAGGAATTTCGTTTTTTGAATGATGTTGTCTAGATACTTGTCCTGGCTTGGCTTATGCGTGGGTATATTGCTGAGTGGTCTGTATTGAATATAATTTTCTGTTGTTAGTCCAGCCCTTGTCCTGTGGCGTTCGGTCTTGCGTATGCGTCTTCTTTGGCTGGAAAAAAAATTCTTCAGCATGCTTAACACCCGAAGCACTTAAGCAAGCGTCACCAAGTCGTTTTTAGGCTTGATAACAATGTCTATATCACGTTCTTTCTGCCCGACGAGAAATTTGCCGCCACTCTGCGAAACGAAGCGATAGTCCTTGTCGCGAGTCCATTATTTTGCCTGCCATAGAAGAGTTCGGGTTTGTTTAGTGAAATTTCCTAGGATGTAAGCATTTTCATCTTCTTATGCATCCTTCAGTTTCGCTGTGTTTTTGAAGCAGTGAACACGAGTATCCTGCCGAGAGAACAATGATTCCAAGCGTCTTATGAGCTTTACATGGCAACCGGTGAGTCGCTGTGATGTCACCAGTTGTAAGCTGCGGAAGCTCAGGGGATGTAGCAAAGGCGTTCACTTTGACAAGATCTTCATGCTTTGTTTTTTTTCTATGCCGTGGGTTTCTATATTTAGCTTGCTATTATTTCTTCGTAGTTCGTTGATTTCTTTCTTTATCTTCTCATTCTGTCCACTGCTTTGGTCAGCCTCAAAACTGTTACACCCGTTTTCTCATATCGGCGAGGCTATTGTCATGTTCGCTAAGTTCGACGAGTGCTTTCCCGAACTCTTCAAAGATCACCTGAAAACTTTCTTCCACAGAAGCAACAATGTCTGTGCGTGACTGTGCTTTTTTTTAAGTTCTGCTACCACACCAATTTTAACCCCACGACACGTTGGACAGCGCCACTGTTTTCTAGCAGATTCCGTCTTTGATTCCTAACTTCTTTCTGAGATACCTGGACAAGAATCCAAGTGATACGACCAAAAGCATTCATTGCATATCATAGAACCATCATCAGGTTAGATACATTTTGCCACATTCAAAGCATCTATCGCCTTGCTCACAACCCCTCTTTTCAGGCTAGAGGGCAGTGCTGTAGCAGCACAGATTAACGGATATATGATAGGTTCAAGTGTTCAAAGACAAACTCACAAATATACATGAGCAGTCATAGATGCCGCTTTTCTGTGCATCTGCAGCAGCCCTTGTGCCCAGGCGAGTCGACGGTGGCTTCTTTTAGCAGTAGAGACGGAAAGCAGAACTCCGGTGGTGGCTGATATGCGCAGGACCAGGTCAGGTGGCGTGATGAAAGCAGCACGAAAGCCCAAATTACCGCGATCCATCAAATAAATGCTATCTGCAAATACACGCGCAGTCAGAGATGCGCCTTTTCTGTGCCACTACAGCTGCCCATGGCGGCGCGCTGCGGTTAGGTTGCTCTTTTAGGTTGCTTTAGGTTTAGGTTGTTTTACGTTTAGATTGCTTAGGTTTAGGTTGATCTGCCAACAGCAACCTAAGCCTGTGAATACGAGGATGAACACGGGTGGCGTTCACAATATAGCGACACGCTGCGACAGGGTTGATCGTTTAAGTTCAAGTTGCTTTAGAGGCAGGTTTAGGTTGGTTTGGTTTAGGCTGCTGCAGCCAACATCAGGAAGAATACGGGTGGCGTTCACAATATGGCAGCAAGCTGTACTTAAACTGCTCGTTTAGGTTTCATTTGCTTTAGGTTGCTTAGGTTTAGGTTGCTGAAGCCAATAGCAACCAAAACCTGTGCACACGACGATAAATACGGGTATTGCGACACTCTGCGGTTAGGTTGCTCGTTTAGTAGGCTACTTAAGCCGGCAGCAACCTAAACCTGTGCACACGAGGATGAATATGGCTGGCGTTGACAATATGGCGGCACGCTGTGGCTGGGTTGCTCGCTTAGTAGTTTGCTCTAGCCAACAGCCACCGAAACCTGTGCACATAAGGATGAATACGGATGGCGTTGACAATATGGAGGCACGCTTTTCGCCCGCTTTGGACCTATTGTTCGTCGCTGCTGCTTTCTGCGACATTACAGATCGCCCAAAATGTAGGGGTTCGCTTTTTTTTCGCATACTTTTACCCATACGATAAGGTACAAGTGACAAATAGCCGTTGTATTTAGGTAATTTCGCAATTTCCAAGCTGTTGAGCCTAACGAAATACTGTGCACGTTATCGTCATAGCAACTACATCCACAGCAGCCATTCTCCGTTTCGTTGTCACCTTCTACAGTTTGTCTAATTTTATAGTTTTTATAATTATAAAAGCTCAAGGGTGGTTAATGCAGGCGTTAATCGCGAAAATATTATTCAGCGGTGACGCGCTTTTACGTTTTTGCAAGACAGGAAGAGAGTGCGGAAAAATATCTTGATATTTCGGGGCACTGTGGTTAACTGGACGTCGTATGCTATTGGTGCACTCTGCCACTTACTCTTAGCAAAAGTACGCATTTCGAGATAGAAGCGCTTCCGTCAAGAAAGATAACATAGACGATGCCAGCGCAAGCAGAGTGTTCCTGCATCAAAAGTCGGTGCATTTTTCTTTGGAGCTTCAGTCGAGCGAATCCCGTGCCAATAGGACTAAACTGCCTTTATAATGAAGGCTGCCATGTATGTCGCGCAACTGCACGAACGGCTGGTAAGCTAAGAATGAAAGAAAGAACCTCAAAAAGAAAGCTTTTGTCCGCTTTCATTGTGGAAGCAGAATAAATTTCTAGATCTGGCTGCATTCAGGTCAGAAATGGAAGAGGAATATACAGAATGCGACCAGATCCTCTCGAACGTCATGTCTAACAAAAGCCACAGGTCAAAAAATTCGACCCGGCAAAAGAGAAAGCGCGGGGTTCCCTTCGGGAGTTAAATGGTGCAGCAGCACGGAAAAAGACAGCTGCTGCTATAGACATTTCTGAAGAACGAAACTCGGTGACTCTCAAGGCTGCACAATCTTAAAAATCCCGGTGTCGACCTCGACACCAGCGGTAAGTGTTCGAATCTACGGCATGAATCAGTCCGCGATACTTTCAGCGAGATCGCGAAAGCGTAGCCTTTATCACATCGACTTCTTGGTGGATTTAACATGCAGCAGCTCTCTTACAACCATCAGCAGCGATGCCACGGCAGCAGCACTAATATTTCACGTCATGCTGGCAGTCCCCGTGAACGATGCGGAGCCTCGTCCACGTCCAAGCACGCCGCCCAGCAGCAAAGCTTGTGTCGATGAGCCCCTTCCAGCAATGTCCACTGCGGGCAGCAGAACGAACGATCCGAGAGATGATAGCGCCCATTCACAGGCAGCTCCCGAAATATCCAAGACGTTGCAGATAATTTGCAATTCTTCATATTAAAGTGATGGCGTTAATTGCCCCGTTCACCACAAAATCCGATCCCGGCGTTGTCGGCGTGGACGTTGTGAGCAAAAAATCACGAGCATGGCTTTGGCAGCCTGTCCGCAAACAGCAACTTATGAGCAGGGGGGCTACATAGGTCACGTGACTTTGCAGTGTCATCACAACCCGCTTACTGAATAGTGACAAAACTGCCCACTGCGGCAGGTAGCAGTTGAATTAATGATCGGTCGCTCAAAAGAAGAACATAGGCCGCACAAGGTCCACTGCTGTGAGCACTTGCCTTCGCAGGGCAGTGGCGCCGTCATCACAATCTCCCACCGATTAGTGAGCAAAGTGCCCACGGTGGTTGTCGTCAGTTATGATTGGTCGCTCGGGATCAAAGAGCAACCTAGGGTGCACAAGGCGCTCCTCTGAGAGCACCTGCAATCGCGGCGCCAGTGGCGCCGCCGTCGCAACCTGCCCACCGATTAGTGAGCAACGTGCTCACGGTGGCTGCTGGCAGTTATGATTGTTCGCTCGGGATCAAGGAGCAACCTGGGGTGCACAAGGCGCCACTCTGGGAGCACCTGTCATTGCAAGGCAGTGGCGCCATCATCGTAATCTGCCCACCGATTAGTGAGCAAAGTGCCCACGGTGGTTGTCGTCAGTTATGATTGTTCACTCGGGATCAAGGAGCAACCTGGGGTGCACAAGGCGCCCCTCTGGGAGCACCTGCCATTGCAAGGCAGTGGCGCCATCATCGTAATCTGCCCACCGATTAGTGAGCAAAGTGCCCACGGTGGTTGTCGTCAGTTATGATTGGTCGCTCGGGATCAAGGAGCAACCTAGGGTGCACAAGGCGCGCCTCTGGGAGCACCTGCCATTGCAAGGCAGTGGCGCCATCATCGTGATCTGCCCACCGATTAGTGAGCAAAGTGCCCACGGTGGTTGTCGTCAGTTATGATTGTTCGCTCGGGATCAAGGAGCAACCTGGGGTGCACAAGGCGCCCCTCTGGGAGCACCTGCCATTGCAAGGCAGTGGCGCCATCATCGTAATCTGCCCACCGATTAGTGAGCGAAGTGCCCACGGTGGTTGTCGTCAGTTATGATTGGTCGCTCGGGATCAAGGAGCAACCTAGGGTGCACAAGGCGCGCCTCTGGGAGCACCTGCCATTGCAAGGCAGTGGCGCCATCATCGTGATCTGCCCACCGATTAGTGAGCAAAGTGCCCACGGTGGTTGCCGTCAGTTATGATTGGTCGCTCGGGATCAAAGAGCAACCTAGGGTGCACAAGGCGGTCCTCTGGGAGCACCTGCAATCGCGGCGCCAGTGGCGCCGCCGTCGCAACCTGCCCACCGATTAGTGAGCAACGTGCTCACGGTGGCTGCTGGCAGTTATGATTGTTCGCTCGGGATCAAGGAGCAACCTGGGGTCACAAGGCGCCCCTCTGGGAGCACCTGCCATTGCAAGGCAGTGGCGCCATCATCGTAATCTGCCCACCGATTAGTGAGCAAAGTGCCCAGGGTGGTTGTCGTCAGTTATGATTGGTCGCTCGGGATCAAAGAGCAACCTAGGGTGCACAAGGCGCTCCTCTGGGAGCACCTGCCATCGCAGGGCAGTGGCGCTGTCATCACAATCTGCCCACCGATTATTAAGCAACGTGCTCACGGTAGCTGCTGACAGTTAGGATTGTTCGCTCGGGATCAAGGAGCAACCTGGGGTGCACAAGGCGCTCCTCTGGGAACACCTGCTATCGCGGCGCCAGTGGCGCCGCCGTCGCAACCTGCCCACCGATTAGTGAGCAAAGTGTCCACGGTGGCTGCTGGCAGTTATGATTGGTCGCTCGGGACCAAGGAGCAACCAAGGGTGCACAAGGCGCCCCTCAGGGAGCACCTGCCATTGCAAGACAGTGGCGCCGTCAGCGTAGCTTGCCAACCGATTAGTGAGCAAAGTGTCCATGGTGGTTGTTTTCAGTTACGATTGGTCGCTCGGGATCAAGGAGAAACCTGGGGTGCACAAGGCGCCCCTCTGAGAGCACCTGCCATCGCAGGGCGAAGGCGCATGGCTTAACCGCTGTAACATTGCGCCAGGAGGAATATCAGGACTCCCATAGATTGGGAATGTAAAGTAGAAAATTGCCTTCTGCATATATGGGAATTTACCCGATACGCTATCGGGCCATATCCTTAAGGCGGAGCTCAAATATCCCTCCCAATTTTTTTTTTCCAATGTTGCGGCTGTGGTATGCAAAGAAAGAGATGGGCACTGGCGGCGTCTATACAAGACACAACAGAATACGGATTATGGATATGGAAAGAATACGGAGTCACGATTCAAGAAAACCAGCCAGCTCTCTACATGCGATCTCTCCTAAAACAATTGAGTGGCAGAGATAATAAGAACGGCATGACACTACAATACAGCCCATAGACTTTCTGACATCTAAAAGTGCTGTTAAGCATAAGTACCGGTGGCCACAGAAGTATGGAGAACACTGATTCTACGGGAAAGCTAAATTTTATCTCTGCCACGACTAGTGGAGTAGCAGGGAGGGGTGCAGTGCTCAGGTTGCGCTGGTTATTGCTTACAGCACTTCATGTTGTGCCTCCGTGCTTTTACTGCCGAGAAATTATATATTGTTTTGAGGCTCAAGGGTTCTGAAAATTCGTCGCGCCTGTACGTTGGTATATGTTAGCATTTGCTTTTGTGGATGGCAGTAGGTCTGAACTATTTTAACTCCACCAATGTTTAACTCGCAAACGCACCTCAAGACGTATATTATGTCGTAGTGATTAAAATTACGGTCAGGAATCGCAGGCAGCTTTTGCTACCTCCACGCAAGTTCCCTTCATTATTCTTTGAAAATTCTCCTATCTTCTACAGTATGAGGCAAAAAAATGACAGCAAACTTACTACGACTCCGCGATAAAGAGGATGAACCATAATATGACCATGAAAGGAAACGACAATGAGGTCGGATGACGCCGAATAGCACTTTATCGTTTCTGTTTTCTTTTTTACTTTAGCAGCCTTTCTACGCTCCTGATTTTTTGCCTATCCCAAATTTCGGGCATGTGCCATTTGTTCCCTAGTAAAACAACAAAAGAACAGGCTGCAACCGAAGAGAGATCTCAAAATGGTAGAATTTATTCAAAACTCAGAGGAGTAGAAGTCACGTGCAGCCGAAAGAAAAAGAATGGCCACGACGAGCTAAAGACCATCACCGTGGCGTTGCACGAGATGACACGTAACAGAAAGCATAATGGCAAACACAAATCAGTAGCTGAACCTGGCAAGTCAGCCTTCTTTTATTATTCAAACAGCACTTGGTATCGACTGAGAAAATCACCTATGCTTTGGTTAAGGTACTCGCGCAAAAGAGGACGATCGCTATGGAAATATGTGGACACTATAGCGGAGTCTGCACTTGTGTAACTAGCAATGTGCATCTGGCAACAAGTAGCCTATATACGCACTGCCAAAATAAAGCCAGCTCTCCTTTTCGTCTTGGCAACCCAAGTGTGTTGTTCTTAATCTTACGGCTCACACGGCAGTAAACGATGCATGGTGTGAGAAGTGGGATAGCTAATCACGTATATGTTCAAGCAATAGAAAGCGTTCGCCTACCTAATAGACTGCAGCTTAACGGCAGTGTCGCCCACAACTGGAAGCGCTTTCCGCAACTGCTCGAGCTTTGTCTTGAAGCCACAGAAACGGAGAAGCCAGGCTCCAAGAAATAAAAGGCTTGCTTTGAAGCGATAGATGCTTAGCTCCTTCCATTGCGACCCAGCGGAGAAAGGGCATTAGGATTTACTCATAGAGAATTTCCAGAAGTTCTTTTATCCCAAGGCAAATGAGATGTAAGAAAGGTACATCTTCCGCACAAGGACCTCCCAAAAAAGGTGAGCCGTTTAAAAACATTTTTAGGGACCTGCAGCTCAAGACCCAAACTTGTAACTTTGGTAGCCTTGCCGACTCGATGATTCGGGATCGAATTGTTTATAGAATACCAGAAAAAAATCAGTGAGAATGGCTGCTAAGTGAAGGGGGCTTAACGTTATAAAATGCTGTGAAATTCTGCAAGGCAGCTGAGACAGCAAAAGAACCGCAAAAGGTGTGGGATACACTGTAAAAATTCGCACTCTGAAGGGTGCATTTCCGTGTCTATAACTCACACCCTTGCACCCTCCCAAAAGGGTGCAAAGTATGCTCGTCGCACCCATAGCAAGGGTGGGATCGTTACAGTTGCACCCTTATTTTTTTTGCTACGTAAAAGGGTGCAAAGTATGCTTGTCGCACCCTTTTTTCCGACTGCTTTAATGTTTCATAGGTTTTTATTGCTTTAATAGGCGCTGATCAATTTCTTTTTTGGGGGTGCACTCTCGAATAGAAGCTAAACATTTCGTACGAAAGCTGCCAATGACCTGTATAACTTTACACTAACGTTACGGCATCTCCAACTGTAAGTATAACACACAGATGTGTGTCTCACGGTGTTTCTGAACCTCCTTGCTGTGCTATGACGCGCCTGGCAACAACCGCGTCCGCCGAATCGAAGACGCCGGCTGAAACAACAGATACCCTTCCACTCAAACTTTTTCTAAGTTTATGTGTGCCATTTCAGCGACCCCCTATTTGGAGTCAGTGACGCTTACCACTTCAGCTAAAATAATTCAGTCAATTATCACATTCTGGGGACACAGACTCGAGTCATAGCTGCTCGCATCAAGGTTGCAGCTGTCTTTTAATGGAAAACTCGAATACCTCGCACCATTTTGAAAGTACGCTTGATTGAACTACTGGAATGTTGTTCGACAAGTCAAAGAATACCGCACACCCTTACGCACTCTTGCACCCGAAGGGGCTACAACACCCTTGAACCCGTCGAGCTTTGAAGGGTCCATGGGTGCATTAAAGGTGCTAACGTTCTCAGCGCACCCTTTTCCAAAAAAAGTAAGAAAAAATGATGGTGTGGAAAAGGTGCAGCCATGAGCGCTGCACCTTTAAGGGTGCAAATTTTTTTACTGTGTGTAAGGCGTATCCTGTATAGATACGCAGGATAATAGAACTTTTTCTCCTGCGAGTTGTTTTTCTTAGCTTCTGGAAGATTGCAAGAGGCAAAATATATGCCTGAGAGTCCGTGCCAAGAGGCATATATTTTGCCTCTTCCAATGTTCCAGAAGCTAAGAAAAACAACTCGCAGGAGAAAAAGTTCTATTATCCTGCGTATCTATACAAGAGACGCCTTAGGCCACGTAGGCACAGCCACCATCCCAGTGAAGCTCCGAGGTACGCAGATTTCTTTAAAGTCAAGAAAGCTCATGCTGCATTGCTTAATCTCAGCGCGATTAAATTTTTCGGCCTCGTGCGCCTAGTGGAAACTGCAGCAAACCACAAGTGCCTCAAGGCTAAAATGTTGGAGGAATTTTCAGAGCTATTCCTCGGCCGTGTCTGTATCCAGAAGAGGCACAATATGTTGCTCAAAGAAGGTTCCCAGCCGCTCATCAGAGCAGCGCTGCATGTCCCGCCCTAGAGTTACTGTATATGCTACCAAAGGTAGCAGAGTTGCGCGTAGGTCCGCCATCTTGCCTGCCAAGCAACCGAAGTTATGCGGCGAAGCCGCACTCCGTTTCTGCAGGCGACATGCCTAGCGCATCACCGATCGACCGTGAGCGCTTTTCCGAGGTTTTTAAAGCACTTTTTCGATTGATCGCAAACAAAAAGCCCCTAAAAAGCTGACTGCGTAACCCAGTAAACAAATGTGGCCAAGAAAAAACGGTGCTCTAGCGCGCGCCGTGAGCTGCGGCAGCAGGCGATTCCCGTCACCTTCCCCGAACTATTTACCTGATAACCTAAGGGCAGACTCAGTATTCTAAATACGCCGTGCAAATGCAGCATTCATCTTTGCGGCAACATTTATTCACCGGACCTGCATTAAATAAACTGTTTATAGTCTCCTTTACTAAATACGAAACCCTGCAAAAAGTTGTGAGCCGGAACTATAGAAAGGACTGTATAAAAATCCAAAATACAGTTTACTCGAAACTGGATGAACGTTACCATCTGACGTACACAATCAGATGCCTAAACATGTTTCCCTCGATAAAAAATGGTTTGCCATTCAGGTTTTATGCCAACAGGCATAAATACGCAACGCAGAGCTCTATTTTAGCGTTTCAACAGTGTACACGAAAAAGCGCAGAGCCGCAAGTCCAGCCTTTTTTCGGTAAAGAAACCTCAATGCAACTTTTAGCAAAAAAAAACAAACAAAACGCGTGAGCTACACCCCACAGCAGCGAACGTAAACAGCCGTTGGATAGTGGATCCGCTTCGAACTTGGCCGGCTGTCAATCCAGTTCGCTGCAGCGGCGGCCGGCCTACGTCATCAGCGCACGTGTTTCTGGCCGGATGGGCAAAACATGCACCGTACCGAGGAGGCTCTCACAGGGAGAAGAAAGGCTGCAGGGCGTCTCGAATCGGGGACAGAGGCGGCGGGGGAGCACTCGACACCGGTAAAACCGGTTCAGAACCGAAAGTGAACGATTTTGCCCATCGAACGTCGTCTTCTCCGCAGTACACGGTTGCTTGGACACCACGTGATGGCGCTCTACCAATGGAGTCGCGAGCGGCGTTGATCAAACAGACGCGCAACTCTGCTACCTTTGGTAGCATATACAGTAACTCTATCCCGCCCATGCTACGAGCGCCACTCAGACAAATCCTCAAACCCCATGGAGGCCGCCGGCATCAACCGGAAAACGGACGAGCCGACGGACTGGGTGAGTCCACTAGTAATCGTACGGAAGAAGGGCAGTCACATCAGAGTATGCATAGATCCATCGCACATGAACGAATCCCTTAAGCGTGAACACTTTGAACTGCCGAAGAAGAAAGAAATAAAGGCAGAGCTCGCTAATGAACGCTTCTTCTAACACCTGGACGCTAATGCCTGGTCTTCACCACATCACTCTGATTGAAAAAATGTCCCGGATCTGCACTTTCAGTACGTCCCTTGGACGCTATTTTGTTCTACGCTTGGCTTCTAGCCGCTGTCTTTTTCTACGCTTGCCTTCTGGCATACCCAATGCGCCAGAAGTCTTCCAAAAGGCCACGTCATAGATTTTTGAAGACCTCCAATGCCTACGTGTGTACTATTGATGATTAGCTGCTGTGGGGTGCCACTAGAGAGGAGTATAACAACCATTGTAGGAAATCCGTGGGGAGAGCTCAGACTAATGGCTTGTCTCCTAATTCCAACAAATGTAGTTCTGGCATGCAATCGTTCTTTTTCCTAGTTTACAAGGTCAGTGAGCAGGCTACTCAGCCAGATCAGAGCTTAGTGAAAAGTATTTTGCGATGCCTGAACCACAGGATAAGCGAGATTTTGAGTGAGCGCTGGGTCTTTAGTTCAGATTATGGGGGTTTAACGTCCCAAAGCGGCTCAGGCTATGAGGAACGTTGTAGTGAAGTCTTCCGGAAATTTCGACCACCTGGGGTTCTTTGATGTGCACTAACATCGCACAGTGCACGTTCCTCCAGAATTTCAACTCCATCGAAATTCAACCTGCGCGGGTGGGATCAAACCCACCTCTTGTTTACGTACTTGCCAATGTACCTTCCCTGACAAGCGGACCGTACAGCCCCACTTAGGGAACTGCTGAAAACCAACGTGGAGTTCGTTTGGAACATTGGCCTCTCCAAAGTCTAGACGGCCCTTACTGCAGCATTGGCTACGGCACCATTTCTGGCCTTCTGCAACCAAAAGCTGGAGACAAAGGTACTGAATTGAAGTTTATTTATGAAGATTTATGCAAAGCATGCTTGAAACAACATCTGGATCCCTAGCTAAAAGCTAGTTGGGATCCATGCAAAACATATCAAATGAAACTAAGTGCAGGCATCAGAACCAACTATTTGCATTAGATATCCTGTAGGCTCTTGCATTCAAATAGAAAGTTGAAATCTTCTTAACCAACGGAGGTATAAAGTAAATAAATATGTATATACATAGAAATACGAAGTCACTACAGTATCCAGCATACAAAGAAAAACAAACTGCAGAGAAAGTACACTCTCATGATTCTGATTTAAAATATTTTTTTATCAGGAGTGGAAAATTTCTGCTTTGCTTCACATCATCTGTAAGGGCATTCCACAGCTTTGTCCCTGTAAGGAGATAGCGCCACCCAGCGTCGTTTGTGAGGAGAAGAAGAAAAAAATGGCTGAGGCTTAACTTGGTTAACCCTGGTCAGATGCGAAGCATATTGATGGCTAGGCTTGGTAATAGATGGCTTTCCTTGGTTGAATATTTGGTCATTTTAATACAACCACTAGAAGCCTTCGTCGTGGGGGAAGACAACGGCATGGCTACAGCGGAACGCCGACTAACCCCGAGACGCGCGTTGTGTGGGCGCCTGGATTGCCACGGAAGCTGCGTCCGCCTGGCTGGTGGAGCGAGCGTTTCACCTACACCGAGTGTGAACGCCCGTTCGAAATGCGCGGGAATGCCGCTCGAGGACATTCCGGTGTCTGTGCGACAGCATCGTTCTCCCTCTCCCAGCGCGTGACGGCGATCTGTCGTGACGTCACGTGTCACGTGGTATGTCACGGGGTGTGTCGTCACTGTACCACGTGGTCTGCACGGCGTGCAACCACAGCGACGGCGCGAGGTGGACCCTCATCTTCCTCTGTCGTGACGTCATGTGTCACGTGGTATGTCACGTGGTGTGACGTCACTGTGCCACGTGGTGTGCACGGCGTGTAACCACGGCGAAGGACTGTAGTGTACCTCCGTCTTCCTCTGTCGTGACGTCATGTGTCACGTGGTGTGACGTCACTGTACCACGTGGTGTGCACGGCGTGTAACCACGGCGAAGGGCTGTAGTGTACCTCCGTCTTCCTCTGTCGTGACGTCATGTGTCACGTGGTATGTCACGTGGTGTGACGTCACTGTACCACGTGGTGTGCACGGCGCATAACCACAGCGAAGGGCTGTAGTGTACCTCCGTCTTCCTCTGTCGTGACGTCATGTGTCACGTGGTATGTCACGTGGTGTGACGTCACTGTACCACGTGGTGTGCACGGCGCGTAACCACGGCGAAGGGCTGTAGTGTATCTCTAGTAATATGCTTCGCATAAAAAGCACGAGGAGCGCGTGCGGCGGGGAACGCCGGGACAGGTAGAAGAGGATTACGTGGCAGAGAAGAGAAGAGCGCGGTGGGCGACGGACGTGGACGAGTTCTGCTGGCTCCCCGAGTTCCGGGCTTGGGCCTCAGCCACAGACGTCCCGGCCACCAGACCTGGACATCCATCGTCGAGAGCCTCAACCACCAGGCCCAGGCGCCACTCTTCTCCGTCCATCCGTCAGCTGCTCCACACAGGCCGCCTCTGGCGCCTACGTGGCCTTTCCGGGATACCAGACCTGGGAACCGTGCTGGGAGCTCCCAGACGCTGACGCTGCGGTAGCGTTGAAGGCCAACGGGTGAAACGCCGGCTACAGTGCATCGACACTGGAACGCCCAGAGACTCCCTGACTGCCCGACACCCAGCCAGTCCTCCCCGCTCGTTGCTCGAATGAGAGACAAGTAGTGTGACTTTCCTTTTTGACTACCTTTTTCCTGTATTTTTCGTAAGCACTTTGTTCTGTTCCCCCGTGTGTTTTTCCCGTGTGTTGTTGCGTTGCTCTCTTGTTCCTTTCCTTTTTTCACGCCCATACTGAAATTGGTTTCCTTTCCTATAAAAGCCGCCTCGGTTATTGTTTGTACTTTTGTGTTTGTGTAAAATACAACTTGCAATCTCCCACAGTCCTCACAGTCCCCACACCAGCTATGGTGCTTTCTCCGTAGACATTTCACTGATGCGTCTTGCTTTGGCCTTGGTGATGCCCTCCTTCAATCTCACGGGCAGGAGTGGAGACCTGCTACTTATGCGTCTCGAGCTTTGACAGAGTGCGAGAGGGGATACTTACGGATAGAAAAAGAGGCGCTGGCTGTGTATGCGGGTGTGAACGTTTCCACGAGTTTATCTATGGAAAGCACATTTCAGTTGGAACTGTCCATCAGCCACTAATTTCCCTATCGAAAAGTAATATCGGTCACATGCTTCCACGCCCCCAACGGTTCCTTTTTCGCCTCATGAGGTATAGCCATGCTTTGAAGTGCGTTCCCGGGACACAACTTGAGCTTGCAAATGGTTTATCTGGAGCAGAGTGTGGAACCTCAATTTTTCCGGGTTCGGTTCGGGTTCACGCTTTTCGGGTTCATTTGCAGGTTCGGCTCCATAGCGACACTTCGTTCTGGGTCGAAATGGTTCGGATCGCAGCCAACCGGTTCAAACGGGTTCAGATCATACAAAATTCTGAACGTGGATGGTTTTTGATCAACCTTATTATGCTGTTTACTGCTACAGCTGCTAAATCAAATAAACTGAAAATTACTCTACGTCGGCTATGTATACGCTGGAGTCTACCTGATTGAATACATAAGGAGAAAAGCTGGTGGATTTTGCATCTACAAAACCCTTCAGGTTCGTCAGTTTCAGAGACCCCGTCGCGCGAGTAATAGGTCTCCCCTGGAGCTCTTGTCAGTCGGGAATTTCTCCAGCGCAGAGTAAATAATTACGCGGGCGCCGTCAGGACCGCCACGTGCGCCCACTATGAGAGGAAGCTGTCATGTATCAGCACGTATATACAGACCAACCTTCACCCCAAAACCGACTACCCAGCAGTAACAGCGCCCGCCCCCCCCCCCCTTTGCACACCTCCAACATGCATCTCAAGAACTTACCAAACATAATTCATTTACATCACCTGTTCTAAATCACCTTTGTTACTCTCATCATATCTCTCGACCATCTACAGCTCACTTTCATAAAGACCACAGCTAATCGTGGCTTCTCGCTAGAGCACTATAAAGTTAACCTTATGGCCTATGGTGATGCCGGTGCCATCTCTTGGTCTGATAAAAAGAATATGATAAAAAAAATCTCTGCCTCTCCCGTAACCGAGAGTAGACTAAGCATGAAATGTTTACGGGCCTAATGTCATCTCGGTGGACACCCGAACCGCACCGTACAGGAAGGGAGGAACGCCACCACCCGTTCAGCGCGATGCCTTGCCATTTGGTTTTTTGAGGAAAGGAAATGGCGCAGTAATTCTCTGCCATCTCGGTAGACACCCGAACCCACCGTAAAGCAAGGGAGGAACGCCACCACCCGTTCGGCGCGATGCCTTGCCCTTTGAACGCAGCGCTTCTCCCCCGGGCCCCTGTGCACCTGCGCAGCTTTGCTTCGATGCGCGAAGCCCCTAAGAGATCACGTACGACAACGAAGTGTACGTGGCATTTATGTGCTTTTTGCAGGCGTTATTAGAAATCGGAAATTATAATTCCGTGCATTATCAAACGCACAGCGCGACTGATATCTTGATAAACATTGAGAAGGCACTGGCAGCAGTTATTTTTTGTGACTCGTTTGGAGACCAACCGTTGCTTGCATGCCGGTCGCGTAGGAGGGCTTAGAGAGTCTCGTTAAATCTCGTTAAGTCTCGTACGGTGCCCGGATGTTCTCGTTTCAGAGCCCGGATGACTGGAATTCAGTGCCCGGATGACTCGATTTCAGTGCCCGGATGACTCGATTTCAGCGCCCGGATGACTCGATTTCAGTGCCCGGATGACTCCATTTCAGTGCCCGGATGACTCGATTTCAGTGCCCGGATGACTCGATTTCAGTGCCCGGATGACTCGATTTCAGTGCCCGGATGAGTGGATTTCAGTGCCCGGATGATGGCTCTCGGTCTCGGCGTGATGTCACCACACTGCCGACAACGGGGGCTAAAAGCATTTCATGCTTAAAAAGCAGGCTTGGATTGGTCGGGAGAACTTTGTGTCTGTAAGGACACAAATTCGCGACACCTTCGTTGCGACGTTGCGTTGTCACGCTGTTGCAAGTGCTGCACTGTGCAAAGAAAAACGCAATTGCGCTACAAAGAATTCTTGTGACTCCTCCGGGACGCTGTCAAAGGGAGCGCGTGGGCAGAATTTTTCGTTACCGTAGTAGAGCCTGGTGAATCTCTCACGCACTTTTTGTCCAACAACTTGTTTCAGTATTTTGAATTTCTAAAACCACCAAACATTGCTTCCTGCTAGATTTACTTATTAGGCGACTAAATGCTCATCCGTCTGTTCTGTCTACAGCCATGAGAGTTTTTTGCTAATACTTTCGGTTTCCTCCATATCCAATTTTTCTTAGAGCACTTGTATGACCTCTCGAGAATGCAGCTGAATAAGGCTCTGATGGGCCATTACTTCCTATGCCCATAGAACTGCAGCCTTACCTAGCCTTTCTTGAAGCCAGTGTATTAAAGCGAGAAATGCGGATGTAGATTCAATAGGCCACAAAAACCATTCTTCGACTTCAAACGTATAACCTAGACGTTAGGACGCGCCTTACGGCCAAGAGGACGTTCATGCCGTGATCAGTGAATTGGCACCTGTGCGAGCAGGTGCTCTGTAGATCAGGCGACATGCTCAATAAACCGAAACTTAAAGGGCGGACGATAACACATGGAGGCAAAAAAATACAACTGGCCGTGGCTCTATTCATCCATTGCATTACAAAGCACTTGAAAAATATTGAGTAAAGGTTTGGCATTGACGGGATATATCCAGCCTCAAAGAAAGGTTACATGACATTCCCCCGCGTCGATCAAGAACATCAACAAATTACGGTTTGGTTTACTTTATTGGGGATTAACGTCCCAAAGCAACTCAGGCTATGAGGGACGCCGTAGTGGAGGGCTCCGGAAATTTCGACCACCTGGGGTTCTTTAACGTGCACTGACATCGCACAGTACACGGGCCTAAAGAATTTCGCCTCAATCGAAATTCAGCCGCCGCAGCCGTGATCGAACCCGCGCCTTTCGGGCCAGCAGCCGAGCGCCGTAACCACTGAGCCACCGCGGTGGGGCTAAAAAATTACGTGCTCAAAGCAGCGCAGGGCGACATATGCCCCCTGCCCCCGGGAAGTGGTATATAAAATTTCCTTTTATTGCGGGCAAAGCTAATATAGCCAAATGGGTTGTTGTATAAATTACAGCAGCCGGGAGCATGCTCCTGCATTGAAACGCACTCCGACAGGGCATCTTGGTGTGCTCAGTTGTGATTGCATGTACACGGTTAATATTTACGGCGTCACTGCAATAATTAAGAGCCACACCGGAATTTTGCATGAAAACTTGGAGGCACTAGCCACCGGTGATAGCAGATCATTATGCGTGGGCACGCCGTCCATTACTTTAACAAAGTAAGAAGTGTTTCTGCGCAGTGCATAAAACTGATTAGAAAAAAATAACTCTTTGCTATAAATGTTGCAGCACTGGTGTCAATAAGTTTGCAGTCGTGCCCCATTAATTTGCACGGCTCGAATTATGAATACTTTTTCGCGGCACACTTGTTTTGAATTTATTAATGTGGAAACTCGCTTTTCGGACAATAGACAAGAAAAAAAAAGCACATGCATACCAATGAGGCTTACGTACTACTAATGCGTTAATACTAGGAGGGATTACGCTAACCTCATGGTTCATCTCCCTTGTTTTTAGTGAAGAACAGCCTAAGGCAAAGGAAGAGTACGAATGTCGTACTAATGGCTGTATTTGTTTAAGGGTTTATGTATTACTATTTAAAGGGCTATGGACTTTTCGCATTTCGTGTATTACTGTGAAGAAATCTCACCAAGGAGCTTCTGTGATACTAAAAAGATTTTCAGCAGCTGCCAGGCGAATGGTTGCAGATGCGTACACGGCCAATCACACTTAGAGGGAACACGGCTCCGCGTGGCTGCGCACACGCGAAGCACTAGTGCGACAAAGTAGGGGGCAAACCCGTGCACGGGGGCCGATGACACGAAGCACCACGTCGAGGTCCCTTTTCTCGTGCGCCACCCTGCACTGATTAATGAACGGGTTAGATGCAATGCCACTCCGCAGGTACATGGCCACGCGAAGCCATTTTCCCCCTTTAAGTGTGATTGACCCTGTACATCCATTTGGTAGGATGCGCACAGTCGAAGTAGCAATGAGACACCACGGCCCAAAATGCTGCGGCTATTTCAAATAGTTACGTGCACTGACGGGGATACTTTGCTTCCTAGCTTCTTTAAAGCGCATGTATATGGGCGCGATGTACGTAAAATTTGTTGGGCCACATCGCCGAGGGTAAATGCGTTTTCGAAATTCTAAAAACTGATGTTGGACATTACTAATGGTCAGCTACGCACCTCTCAATACATTTGGTGAGTACGAGTAGTGGTTAAAAAGTTATCGACTGAATATTATTCAACCAGCCTTGTAGTTAGCACATGTTAGGTGTATCTGATGCGCTACACCGCTGACAATGCTTTACCGAGAAAGGCTCTTTTAGCTTATAAGCCCCCTTGAAATTGCATAGCGCAAAAAACAGGGACACGGCAGAACACACCAACAGCACATGTTTCACACCCATAGCACATGTTCTTTGCGCTATGTAAACTCATGTGAATTGTTCACTAACCCTATTAATCGCCCCTCTAAGTGATAAAACCCATTTGTAAAAATTGCAGAAAATATCTCAGGTGAAACACCGGGTGTACTAAATGTTCTGTGATTTCACCCCGTAAGGCCAGGCTTCTCAGGCGTGCAAACTACGTTGCAGGTGCAAGGATGGAACGTACCTCATCAGAATCATAATCAGTTTCTTTAAACGAACGAACAGTACATACACATATTTCTTAAATACAGGAGGAGGTCCCAAAGCGAAAGGCTGCATAGGGAACCTCCTGTTACAAACTTACAAAAAATCACTATGTACAAAGAACAGGGGATAAAATTGAAACAGATTGTAAAACATAATTAGCAAAACACGTGCAAAGGCAATAAGATGCAACTGTAAACGAGGCATGAGTATGGTAAATGTACATAATCGCATAAAGAAAGGAACAAATAAAGGACCCATTGTGGGCCCAATCTCCACGATGCAGTCTTGAAGCCAGCAATGACAGGGAAAAGTGTGATATACATTCAGAGGCGACAAGAAATATAGAAACGGGGCGCACAAGTTTAATTAACAAGTACGCTTTATTTCGGAAAAAGGATCATTTCCAACTGCCAAAGCTACAGCTCCAAAGCACCTGGTTGGTTACTATGTGAGGGCTCTACTGCGCGTAATTAACGAGAGGACCCTCCACGACATACTATGCCATTGTGATAACACTTTTTTTCGAGAAGAAATGCGTGTTTTGTAGTGAAGAAATGTGCATGTTAGGCATAACCCCTATTTGAAACCAGACTAGACCACTATTTGTCATAATAAAGGATGTTTAGCGCAACGACACAACACAAGAAAGAAGACAACACTATTTGTCACTTCCTTGCTTGTTACTTCGTTTTATAACGAAATAAGATATCTCAGCCACTAAGTCTTGACGGCGTACTTCGTTAAGCGAGAGGTAAGGGGGCCAATTATTTCGAAACTTCGTTCACAGTCGACTGTATATTCAACTTTTCACTAACTTGACCGTTTCTCGCTTTTTTTGCCTTTTTAGATAGGAATTATTACTGTTTTGCATACTATTAAATTTCATCAAGACACGAACCTCTGATCACTGGTGTAAGGGCCTGCCCGGCCCAGCGTCATGAAGCGTTGTGCACATTCGCGCAGTTTTTTTACGCATTCCTTTTGGTGTTCTTCGAACCTATATTACGCGCCACTGGAAATAACCCACTGAAAACCTGCGGCCATGCTGTTGTTCAGCCTGCTGTCATTATCTGCGCTTCGTAAAAAAAAAAGGCCACCCGCCAAATCTCCGAGCAGTGTGCATTAGTACCGGAGAATTTCGCTTTCAAAAGTTTCTTGATCTGTGCAGGCACGCAAATTTATACAGGAGAATATCTGCCAGGTGCTTGTCGAACTCGCTTGCTTCAAATTCCATTAGAAAGGAGACATGTGCCAGTAAAATTGCACAACCAATTTCGGCCTGGCGGTCATTGTCAGCTGAAGTGTAGGCATGCAGCAAGCGCTCTTTTCTCGTTTCAAAAATAGCACATGCATTCCAGAAAAAAAGAGTGCCGCTGAACGGCTAAGGCTGTTTGATTCCCGGTATTAACTGTTCTTACTGTTGATGGTTGGTTGGTGGTTAATTAAATCTCATTTATTAAAAACAAAACGGGAGCCGGCGCCTTATGCGAGATATGACAGGCGGTCTGCTTACCTGCCTAGCCAAACTCCTTCCAGCCTCATATTTAAGGCGCATCCAAATGAACGGCGCATAAGAGTTGGACTTTCGGTGCATGACTCATTTCTTATCTCTGCGATAACCGGCACACGTTGGACGATCCTCGTGGTCTTGAAATGGCGGTTTTTTTAAGGCCCGTTTCAGTAGGCATAAGCCTCGTCTCACTTGCTACGATATCAACAGCAATACGAGGGAAGTATGTTCCTCAGCGAGAGATGCTGGATGCCTTTGAGGTAGGTCAAGTTTTGCCATTGTGTCTTTTTGAGAAATACATACTGGATAATGAGATGTGAAAAAGGACATTTGAATTGCTGTTGTCTACGCTGCTGTAATATAACTGAAGAAAAAGAACAAGGTTTTTTACAAAAAAAAAAAAACATGAGAGGCTCTAGGAGAGTACCCCTAATGGAATAGACACACCAAATTTTTGCTCCTGTGTTTTGTTCTTTCAACGAATGCGTTAGACATGGGTGTGCATGAACACCCCGTGGTATTCTCCTGCGGCCGCTAAATAATTTATAATTGAATTTCTTCTTGGCGCTGTTTCGATTTCATCAACCGAACGATGGCTGGACGTATAGTTGTACTTTAAGTCACGTGAGGCGCACAACAACGGCAGTACAACTGCTGATACTTTATTTATCGTAGTTAAAGCTCTTAAAAGCAGGCTCGTTTAAGTGCGCTTACGAGTTAAAAGTAAGTATTAGCGCTGACATTGCAGTTTTTCTATGCCTCACGTGACCTAAAGTTCCATTGCTCGTCAGAGCGATCGTTCGGTTGACGAAAGCGAAACAGGATGAGAGAATAAATTCAATGATAAATTATTTAGCGGTCGTTGGCTATTACCAGAAGCTAATTAATGTATTCGCATGTTCAATTCATCATATTAACAAAAGAAAACATGCAATAAAGTTAAGTACCTAAAACCATTTAACTTCGCCCCGCAGGACTTCAGAGTTACTGTCCGCGGTTTGATATCGCCCGAGCCACCACTCATGAAAAGCGTGGGAATCTCCTCGCAATGAGCTTGCTGGAGAAGCACATAATTATGCAGCATAAAGTTACGTCAAAGCCGCGGCAAGTGGTTCGTGAGTTGACGTGCTCGGTAAGCTCGCACTCGAAGAAAACTTAGCAAAAAAACTTAAAGCTGGTGGTGAGGAGGCATTCCGACTTACTTACGAAAATAATGGGGATACTGGCCGGGAGGTTCGTATACTTGCTCGTCGTGCTTCAGCCTGTCGGAGGACAGCGGCCAAACTTGGCCAACTCTATATTTTGGTCATATCGGCATAGAACTTCCTCTCATACCATAATGGCACAGTAAGTATGAAGAAAGGTGGGCGAAAAAAGCAGTTAAAACCACAATGTTTTATGCCCGCAACTTGAAATTCCTTTTCAATTCAATTTTTTCAATTTCAATTTATTTCCCATGTACACATGGTGAGGGCCGAGGGAAAAAAGCCAGAAATTTTGGCTTGACGTGCCCCTCGGCCCCTACATTGCAGGGCAGCAGGTAACATAAATGTTTTAAACAAATAGCACCTCAAAATGCAAACAATAGTTAACAAAAATGGTTTTGCGTATTATTAGAAAAATGACAAGGTATGAAGTGTACAACAAAAAATGGTAACAAAAAAAGGAAACAGAAAAATACACGTCATCGAACAACAGGAATTCGGTTACTCAAATTAGGTCAACACTATACGGAAACGAAAGAGATAAAGAAGCAGTGAAGGGATAAAGAAGCAATGAATCTATAAAGTGGCACATACATCGTGTATAACTTGGCGGCATGCACGTGAAAGATCAACTTGTGCAGTTTGAAACTTATTTAGAAGACGGGGCAACGTTTTTGCTAGACTATGTGTACCATATATTGTGCGGCAGGCTGGAATATGCCACAGTTCGCTGTGTCCGATAGGATAAACTTGTACAATTAGTGAAAGGTGTGCCGTGTCACGAAAGTAATTCATATTTTGTTTTATGTCCTTCTTGTATCTTTCAGCTAGCCTAACATTATACATTTCAGATACTTTTATGGCATTGAACTGGTGGAATAAATCGCGTGCGTTTATATGAGAACCGACGTTAAGTACTGCACGCAGAACCTTCTTCTGTAAAACATAAATCTTATTTTTATTGGTACCTGTAGTTGTTCCCCAAACTAAATGCGCATAGTTCACTTGGGACATAAAGCGCGAATTATATAGGAGAAGTTTAACTTTGCATGGAAGTAAGTGACGATGCCGGTTAATGATACCTGTGACACGAGAAAGCTTACTGATGACAGCGTTAACATGATTTCCCCAGCTTAGATGGCTGTTGAAATGAACCCCTAATATCTTAATATTATCTACAACCTCTATCGTTTCCAAACCTAGCTTAAGATCGCATGGTAGAATAACGTTTTTATTTTTTTGGTTTGAACATAATTGCCTTAGTTTTAGTTACATTAATTTTCAACAGATTATTAAGGGACCACTGATGGAGTGTACTCAGTGTCCTATTGGCCTCGTTTATCACATCTTCACATGCGCTTAATGAGAAAAACAGTGAGACGTCATCTGCATACATAACGCACTTCACATGCAGGCATTGATTAACGATATCATTGATATATAAGTTAAAAAGAAGCGGTGCAAGGAGGCTTCCCTGAGGTACGCCAGCAGGTACTTTTTTTACTGAGGATCGACGACTATTAATATCAACAAACTGAAAGCGATGTGCAAGATATGACGTAAGAAGCGCGTGAACACGACCCCTGAAACCGTAGTCTAAAAGTTTTGTCAAAAGTATGTTGTGGCTGACGTAGTCGAAAGCCTGCGAAAAATCTATAAAAACGCCAAGGGCAAGTTTCTTTTCCTCGAAACACTGTAAGAGGTGCTCTTTTTGGGTTAGTAATGCTGTCTCTGTAGATTTATGTTTGATAAAACCAAACTGTGAATCTGTTATTATTTGGTGTTTGTCACAAAAGCATGATATTCGCGTGTGGATAATTTTTTCCAGTCCTTTAGAAAAGATTGGCAGCACGGAAACTGGCCTATAATTTGAAACGCAAAGCTTATCACCTTTCTTATACAAAGCTGTCATCTTAGCAATTTGCATGCGCTGTGGGAACACTCCGTATTCCAAACTCAAATTAAATATATGTGCTAAAATTGGTGCTAGAATATCTAACGCATGCTTCACAGGTCGTATCTGCAAATCATCCGCATCGTGGCATCTGCTGTTCTTCATGTTCATGAATGCAGTAAATACTTCGGAAGATGTAGTTGGACTTAGATACATAGAAACATTGTTCTATTCATTGTTCCGGGGCCTATTGTTCCGGAATCCGGAATTGTTCCGGAATCTATTCATTCCGGAATCTATTCATTGTTCCGGGGCCATACGGAAGGCGTTAAATAATTTATCTGCCCAAGCAAGGAAAAAGCCATTGAGGGAATTCGAACAACTATGAGCATGTCGGGAAATGTATTCAGGTGGCGCACATGAAGCGGCAGCTCAGAGCACTTCCAACTCTCATAGTGACAGCTGTTACGACCCATCTTGAGACCCGAGATGAAACGGAGGGAGATTCAACGTAGCGGCAATTTTGACGGGTCGTTTGACTTCAAGTTGACCCCACGATGACCTCACAGAAAGGGTGTCCCTCGTCTTAAAAAAAAACCCGGAACGAATCAGAGGAAGCCTGCGCAGCTGCGGCTGTGACGTCAACAGGACACAATGCTATAAGAATGCGGACTTAGCATCTTCCTCGCCAGTTCCCACGTGCGGGCTCTCCACAGGTGTCTTGGCCAGCTGCGTCTGTGACGTCATCCTGCCACACCTGTGTTTGATGGACGCGAGCGGCCAAGTCAGTGCTACAGTGGTGCGGACTTATCTTCATCCTCGCCAGTTCCCACGTGCGGGCTCTCAACAGGTGTCTTGGCCAGCTGCGTCTGTGACGTGTGGTGGCGATCTTTTGTGCCACGATGAGTTACCGCCTAGTGAGGGGGCTCAACAGGTCTTCGATGGCGGTGCTAGTGCCGATCTTTTGTGTCGCGATGGATTGTCGCCTGGTGAAAGGGCGGAGCCTTGGGCTATATAGCCTGCGACCAAAGTGGGCACGAACGCTCTGGACCTTCGGTAATAGGTTCATCCAGTGGCTGTGAGCCTTGGGTATCAGGCTCATCCAGACGCTCGACGCTATGAACTCTTAACGTTTGATTCCTTGCTCTTCTTTTTGTAAATAAGTGTCTTAGTTTCTTGCCATTAAATCTGCTTGTTTTGGAAATCTCCAACTTCGAAGTTCAGACCGTTCCTCATCCCGGACACGCTACCTCGAGCAGCAACACAGCACATCCAATGAACCTGTGCGTGAACGTTCAAAGAAACTCCTCGATCTTGAGTGAAAATCAGAAATAAAAATGCTTCCTAAAGACGATAAGAAACCAAAGAAGATCCCTCAGTGTATGTTGACAATTTATGGGGAGTCAGTCCTCATACTACAGAGTAAAGTTTTTGATTAACCAGTATAACGTAGGTAGAGAGGCTGTTGTGATATTACTCCCACTGAACGTCTCACTGAAGCTGCTTCTCAAGAAATGCACCAGAAAGTAGAAAGTTTGAATCTGGAGGATAGGCGAAGACTGTCGAGATTAGTGGAAGACGCGGCATCTCAGACGGCGAAGTTTCGACTATTATTTCCGCAAAGCTGGGCATGATCAAGTTCTGCGGAAAATGGATGCCGAGAAGGCCGATCGTTTTCCAAAGGGACCCTCGTCGCCAGCGCTGTCATGAGAATTTGGAGCAAGGTGCTTACAGAAGATCCAGAACATTCTTTCTCAACCTTCGCAACAAATGACGAGACTTGGGTGTACCAAAAACACCCTTAGTCTTAAACGGAGCCCATTCATTGAAAGCAGAACAATTCTATCACGTCTACGTAGTTCGCGGTCGAAACGGCTACTAGCAAAGTCATAGCAATATTTTCCTTGAACGAGAAGGGTCTTCTACTTTAAAAAGTTTTCTCAAAGAAGAGTACCTAAACTGTAGAAAACTACCATAACAATCAATACAGTGCGAGAGACCGAATAAAGAGAACATGCAAGGAATGCGCTGTTCAGGTGCTTTGCTTCGTCATGTCAACGGGCTGGGGCATATTTCCACAAAACCTTAATATCGCAGTTAACGCGGGGTTAAAAAGCAAAATAATGCCGTCCAAGTTCAGACCTAGCTGCCTTTAAAGATGAAAATTTTTTCTGGGCTGATGATTTTCAAGGCAATGAAAACGTAGTTTGAAGAGCAACCGGCTTACATTTTTTTTTTCATTTCGTGCTTAAAAACTGGGTGCGGTGCAGTTAGGGGGGGGGGGGGGGTCAAAAAACTACTACTACTTGTTTTGATAAGTTGCTTCGTACTTGGCCCGGTACGTAAATACTGAATGCAGCTCGTACAATGGTGCCCTCCACATTCACTGCAAAAGTAGGAGTTCTAAACCTGCTAGCATCCATGAACCCTTTGTGGACACATGCATTCCATTTTATTCCCTATATTGAAGTGCTTGTAAGAGGCAATACGACGGAGCAGTCCAAGTTATGCTGTGCCCCACCTATATTAAGCTTTCAATCATTTATTTAAAAATAATTTTAGGCGCGTCCACAAGATCAGGTAGCAAGTCGAGACCTTAAAACTTCGTTCTTTTTCTCTGGTGTATTGAAAGTTCTTGGCTATATTCGATCTGGGCAAAAAAAAAATAGAATCAAAATTTGTGCCAACTGGTTTTTTTTCTGCACTGAGAGGAAAAACTCTAGATGACAACGTGCACTTCTTCCGCAGATTGCAGATGTCAAGTAATAAGAGGAAAGCACTTCTGTTTCCATGCTGAAACTAGTTGCAAATTAAACGACTGAATATTGAATGGCAATTTTCAGACATCGTATGCAGAATTCGTTCTTGAGTGCCAAATACTCAGAACCGTCAGCAGCAAGAATCCTTCCGAAGGAACATGGAGTGTAAAAAAAGGACCAAAAAAGTTGGCGTCTGAGGCAAAGTTCAGTTCATCGGCAAAGAACACGAACCTGTGAAAGTCGAATAAAGGCGTAGACGCCATTGGTCTTACACCAAGGTGGAAGTAGAGCGAACAAGTTCAAAACAAGCCAACAAGTGCGAACAGGTCCGTGGAAGGGTAAGAAGAGACTAAATCAGTGAGGAAACAATGTGTACGTGAATGGGACAAATGCACCCTGTTTTCTTTACCACCATTTAGTGTCAGTGAGACAAATTGTCCCACATTTTTCACTTAACTACTTGTACTAAAATTGTGAAATTTGTTCAGAACTGTTTCTGTGCACCCCATTTGCGCGTGCAATTAAACTTTTTTCATAAATTATGCAAAACATATATGCTGTCCTAAAAAAGATTAAGAGCCTGCAAGTCAAAGTAGCTTTGCGTTAAAAAATTTTCTTCACCTGTATTATATAGCTACGTGAACGACGAAGGCTTGTAAATTAGGCCAGCATATGATGAAGTTCCTTTAATTGCCTATTTGGCGCTTGAGGTGCTCTGACTGCTTTGCGCGCTTTATAAACGTTTTTGCGTCTATATCTCGAGAGAATTGAATTTTAAAAATATTTCAGAACCGCAGCCGTGAGGAAGGAAATATGTGTGGTCAGAAGGTGCAGATTTTGTAAAAATTTGAAGGGACTTTTAAGCTCCGCCTTGAGGCTATGACGCGAGAACGTTAATGGCCTAATTGCCATATACGCGGAACTGGCCATTATCGACTTTACATTCATAGATCACTAGTAGTTCTCAACCAATTCTGATGCACTAGTGCAGCGGTTAAGCTACGCGCAACTTTCCTGCGAATGGCAGCACCTGCCACAAGTGAGTCTTGTAAGACACGGGTTGTTCTTCCTATGCAACCTCTCAACCCCAATCTTTAATTTAAATCCCACCTGCGATCGTGGTGAGGAAGGGTGTCCTAGCGGGTGTCCTGTGTATGTGTATCTTGGTGTTGTGTCTGTTTCTTACCGCTAAGAATATGATTCCTTCAAGCCGTTACCAACTAGCCCAACTTAATGTTTTAACGAAGTGGCCAGTGCGCTCACAATCAGGTTCTGGGCAGGTTGTGATAGCGCCACAAGGTCAAGCGACCTTAGGTAGCTCCCTAGGTTGCTTCTCCGGGGATTTTTCGCTCATAACATGGACAACGAGGACGCCGGGTTTTCTGCAGAACGGCAGCCTTAACGCAATCGCATTAAAAGTTCATGGAGGTGCGATTTTAAGCCGTGTAGTGGGGTTTTGTAGAGTCCGTGCAAGTCCTAACCTCCGGAGAAGTGAGGACCAGAGTTCTTCTTATCGAGCCGCAAGGCGTGGCCCAGAAGGAAATCCCCAGGATTTGTCAAAAGGTGCACCTTTTGTAAAGGGTGTACCTTTTGTCAAAGGGTGTACCGTCTTTGCAAAAAGTAACCAAGCTGCATGATTTGCTTCTCGATCGTTTAGTGGAGCACCGATGCCTGTTCTCAAGCTCTAAATCTCTGTAGGGTAAAGAGAAGCGTCATATTTCCATACCGTTTGATTTTTCCGGAAGTCGTAAGAGCTCCGCTATACGAAAGGGACGCAAACCATGAGGCTTGGTTATTTCGGCAAAGAATACATGTGGTGTGAACTAGCTTTCTCCGCTTCCTAGACTACATGTGGTGTTCAAATGGAATGATTTTTTATTTCGGATTGTCAACAATCCTGGAGCCCGGAGCTAAAGGCAGATAAATTCTGCCTTACAGGGCCCCAGGCCCCAAGCAAAAAAACATAAGTAGAGATATACGTTTACAGCAGCACCACTGCTGGGCAATGTTTAAAAAGAAATATCAACAGAAAATAGGAAATGAATGCATCCACTGAAGCATTAGACATGCATTACATGGAACACTGCACAGCGGACAATGCCTTAAACGTAACATATTGAGCAATTAGGGAATAAGAAAACGGCGTTAAATACATACAGTTAAAGGAGGGTAAAGTTTAATAACCCTTTTAAATGAACGAGCAGTTTTGAAATCCTGAGACAAGGTGTAAATGAATGGGAGTTTATTCAGACCGAAACAGCGTACGAGGTCATCTGCATACTGTAATTAGTTCTAATGCGAGGAGTGACGAATCGTGTATATCTTCCTCCGCTTCCTCTGTTACTGTGCCTTGAGCACTCTGATGACAGCGCAGAAAATACTTTTAAAAGAATCCATCATGAAACCCTCCTTCAAACTAATGAAAATTTCAGAACTGCACTGATTTTAGCCCAAAGAATTTCATCAAGAGCACTACAGGAAAAGGAGTCACTTCTTCAAACGGAAGAATATATGACAGCACGAAAATACAAAACAAAGCTGCGGATACACTTGGATGACTTTATTCTGTGATGATTTTGATGCGGTCGCCGCACAACCTTTGCGCTTTCCGCGCAAAGGTGCACAGGTAGTATAGGGTAGGGTGACTGTTCGTGCTAATGGGTAAGTCACATGAGGTTCCAAAGCGCAAAAAGGAGGGACAAGACAGAACACAAGCGCTAACTTCCACTGAACGCTTTCTTGGCGCTTAGAGGGCTTATGAAGGTACAGTTAAGAGCAGGGGGGACGACATTAAGCGTTATCAGGCTGACAATATTAAATCAGACACCTCGAAAGCAGATAGAAAAAGTAAGCCAATTGCAACTAAAAGAAAACTTAAAAACATGCAAGTATGTTTTACAAGTTCTCACAGTGCCCCGCATGCAAGAAGGCAACGTCTTTTGTTGATAGTGATACGAATGGACTGCTAACACAACTTTTAATTCCAACTTTCTACATCGCAAGGGCTTCAGTTGTCTCACTTGTTCTTTTAACTCTAATTTTTCTATCACTAGGTATCCATCAGCTTCCATCTAAATTCGGTAAACGCGGCCGCGACTCAGTTCCACAACCTTGGACTCAGCAGCCCAATACCATAGCTACTAAGCTAACGCAGTGGGTCTTTAATAGATTTGAATGGGTTAAAAGCAGAGAAAAGCGCACTTGAACATCAAAACGGTCATTGAATATCACCACCGTTCGCCTAGATGGGAAACCGCCTTAGGTACTTCAGAAGATGTCAAATTAGTGGCAATTTCCTTGTGATTGTTAAAGAACCGGGAAGCTCGCTTCATGACGTCTCAGTATTCGTATCGACACAGCGTTACCAACCTAAAATCGTCTCTCGGCCTTGAACCATTAGCACTCCGCAGAAAAGTAGCAATTCTTTGTCTTTTACACAAACTATAATTTAACTTCCCTGGACTACGCCAAACTTTGTTACCTGCTCCCTTACACTCATCTCGCCGATTATTCAACTCCCTCAGCATTCAGCGGTTGCACGGTTCATCCAAACCTTTCAACAAATTACCACACAAGAACGAAACAGCCTTCCTGACACCGTTCTCATCGAATCTAATCCCACCAGATTCAGGCAGCTTCTAACAGACCACTTGAACCAACTATAGCTACTTCACTCGTGCTGCTCTGCCTGCAATTTGAACTGCTTGTGTCATTGCATCACCCCCCACAAGTGTTTTCCCATTTGTTTAATTTCCGCACCTTTTAATGTTTAATCTTATATACTGCTTCTTTGCCATATATTTTCTGTATTATTTGGATTACCTGACGTTAATTTCACGTCAAACTTGTTATTTCTTGTTATTTTTGTTATGCTTTTTTATGTTCATGTGCCTTTGTATGACCGCTTCACACCACTGTCCTTCCCCCCCCCCCCTTAAGTAATGTCCCAGGCGGGATCTTTAAGGGTACAATAAATGATGATGGTGATGATCAAGAGAGCACCGAGAAGCAGCCAGTTGGACCTGTCCAGAGTAGCCCTCAGAATACAAATCCTGCCCTTCTCCAGTTTCGTGACCTAATCTGCGTGTATTCCTAGGATTTAATGATTCGCCGGCAGCTGGCACCGGGCAGGGTTAAATGGAGAGATAAGGGAGAAACCTTTTCCTGCAATTAGCGCAGTCAGCCTGATGATGATGACGATATTACAAAGTGATCTATCTATCTCTTTCCAGGTATTTGCAAGTCTTCCGCACATTGTAGCCATCTCCAATTCCATCAACAACACAATCTTTGAGTGCCTCTCCGCAAAACGAACAGATTTTGACCTGAAAGCAAAGCAGGTTACCTACGTGGTCTTGTTCAAGGGTCACCACGGCACGCAGAAGTAAGTCCGACTCATAAATTTTGTATAGCTATGGTGTCGATAAAAAGGTGAATTCCACCGCTTGAAAAAGAAAGCATCGTAATTTTGCTTGACAAGTTTTTCTCTTCTATTGCATTCTGCGCACAAGACTTAAGTTACACAGAAAATAAAGTTAAGCAGAAAAAGCCTGCCATGTAGCAGCAGTTAACGAATTTTTCGTGTCTACGCCGAATATGTGGGTCGGGGAGGGGGGTGAGGGGGGATACGTGAGAAAGATGGAAATCATCGCTTTCTTTCTATTTTTCGCAATTATTATGAAACAAATATTACACAAATATCTGCTACCGTCCCTGCATCAGGTTCAGTATGTACGAAAAGTCCAGATGAAGCTGAAGTCAGTAAGAATTTATGAAAATAAAAGTAAAAAAATGTTGCAGTTTGCTCCGAAACCCGGAGCTAATTGACACACTTCAAATAATATGCCAAATTGGCTGCATAGCCATCTGCGCAACCTTTCTGAGTCTATCCGCGTGAAAAACGCCCTGTCCAGTCGGAATGTCCAAAAGAATCGAAGCAATCACCGAAGAGGATAAATAAAAGGGTTCAGATTATGTTAAGAACAACGCAGCCAGCTATGGAAAAGAAAATGTATAACTTTAAGACACAGGAAGAGGACACAGTGGGTGGGGAACCAAACACGCTTTCATGGCATCCTATTTGAAATCAAGAGAATGAAATGAGCTTAGGCATGGCATGTAATGCGAAGAAAATTAACCTGAACCGATGGTTGCTAAGACTGATCAATTCGCGCTAAAAGGCACAGACACACGAAAACACAAACGGACGAAGCGCGTACTTTCAACTAGTTTGCTTCAAAAAACGCGTCGCTTTTATACAGAGCGGGATGGCGCTGTATAAAAGAGCCATCCCGCTCTGTATAAAAGCGACACGTTTTGTGAAGTAAACTAGTTGAAAGTACGCGCTTCGTCCGTTTATGTTTTCGTGTGTCTGTGCCTTTTAGCGCGAATTGATCAGTATGAAGAACAAACTAGCCCCCGCTCTTGCATTGGTTGCTAAGAGTTACGGATTGGATTCCAAGAGAGCGCAAGCGCTGCGGAAGTCGGCAGAGAGTTAGGCGGGCGGATGAGAATAAGAAGTTTCCGGGGATAGCGTGACGCAGTTAGCAGAGGACAAGGTTAATTGGAGGGATATGAGAGAGGCCTCTCCCCTGCACAGCGTGTAGTCGGCCCGATGATGATGAATAATCAACGATGGTAAATCCTAGTGCTTTTGCATAGTTTTTTACAAGATGTCTTATCGCCTCGCGATTTTTTTCGATTACAACACGAGGGTAAAACCAACTTTTGGCAAGAGGAGATGAATAACTCATTGTATCTAAATAAATGCGTTTATTAACTCAGGAAGTTTGTTTGCTCGTGCTTTAAAGTATCAAAACAAGTGGCGTGCAGAAATTTGTCTTTTGCTTCCACTTTCACGCTAGCCAAGCTTCACTTAACAATTTTTTTCCCTCCGTCTGGAATGCTCCAATCTTATCAGGCTTAAGTTGAGACGCAGTGACGATATGCCGGGGCACTTCTTTTCAATATCCAGTCAATTTGAGCCGCTGCCGCGGTGACTCACTCGTTATGGCGCTCGGATGGTGACCCGAAAGACGCGGGTTCAGGAGCCATATCAACGCAATTTTAAAATAAAACACGCCCAGGCAATGCAACGCTTCAAATGAGGCCACCATGAGTCTGCGGAGTCCTACACTTGCCTAAGAAGAGCGATGGTCGTGCAGCGCAATTTCTTTGAGTTAGAGGCTTGTCGGTTGGTCACGTGTACCAAGATCATAGGGCGGACAGCAGCGATTAAAAAGATTTGTGGCTATATGGCGTCACTTAACCGCAAGGTCGTCATTAGCAGTAGCCTGCAGGTTAGTAGTAGCCTACAGTGGTTAGAGCGCTCGGCTAATGAGCCGGATTATTCAGATTCGAACACGACTACAGCGGCTGCGCTTTGATGGAGGCGAACTCAAAATAGCGCCTGTGTGCTGTGCGATGTGAGTGTACGTTAAAGATCCCTAGGTGGTCGAAATTCTTCCGGAGCCCTCCACTACTGCACCTGTTCCTCTCTTCTTTCAGTCCCACCTTGCTCCCTTCCCTGACGGCGCGGTTGAGGCGTCCATCAAGAAGTGAGACGGTTACTGCGCCATTTCATTTCCTAATAAGAACCACTAATAAGAATGTAGTGAAGCAGTTGGCGTGCCGTTCCTTTCCTCAGAGCAGACTCATTCTCGCCTACTGTTCTGTTTCCTCTAATAATATTGACCACGTCATTATGGACGCCCCGGTGCTGACGCGGATGTCAGACGGGGGAGCTTGCCACTAACAGATAGCGCTGTCAAACGCTGCGGCCCTTCATTCTGTCCAATATTCTTTTAGAAAACACGTTGGCTTCCATGTTGCTGCTGGACCTACACCGAACAAGGTTCTTTTCACGGAGGATGAGCGTAAGTACCCGAGCTCGCAATCTACCGGCAAGAATGCACCTTATACCACTGAGCCATGTCTGCTTAGGATTTTAATAAAAGGAAATCGTGTGTCTACAAGAGCTATTTGAGAAGGTAGTATGGTAAGGACAGCACATTTGTGCGGCATTTCTGTACATGAAAAGCACTGCCATGAAAATGAATGCCCGCAATAATAGTAGGTCATCATTATCATCATCATCACCGGTCCACCTACGTCCACTGCAGGGCAAAGGCCGCTCCCACTGTCATTGAACAATTTCTTTTGCCAGCTCCCACCGTAGTATGCCGGCAAAATTATCAGTGTCATGCATCCACGTCAATCTCTGCTGCCACGTTCTATGTTTTCCTTCTCTTAGTGCCAACTTTGTTGCCCTAACAGACCTTCGGGCATCTTATATTGACATTGAATGCCCTGGCAATGCCCACTTCATTTATTGTACTTATCTTTCTTGACCATGTTGGACAATACTTGACATGCTTATCCATGAGTGACAATCTTGCTTAACAACGAGAGTTTCAATAATTGAAGCTTAAAAGGCGTTTAAGCAAGAATATCATTGTTTTGCATTTCAGATCTGCTCTATGAGGTGCGCCCTTATATATATCGAGACGAAGCGTTTCTTTCAGAGCCTTAATCCTTGGCACGTGCTTGAATTTCAACTGTAAAGTGCCACCTAAAAAGTTCGATGCAGGACACTTTCGTGCGGCCCGTGTACAATTGCTGAACAGTTGTGCTTTGGACTCCGAGGAGCCTATTGGACAGGCTCTGCCTAATGAGCATCGCCACGTGGCTGTCAAGCCAGTCTCTGAGCTCTACAGTGTTGGCTCCCCGGTCGGAGGTACAGATGCAAAAGTTACTGAATTTGGAAACCACTACGCCTCTCTTTTTGCTGCCACTTCAAGCACTGCTGATGATGTTCATGTAGCATCCTCAGTGTCTACGATTACGCAGCTGTCTGATAATGAGTACATGGTAATAAGTGGTACCTAACCTTTGTTGAATGCTAATATTCAATTGATCTATTGGTTCTTTACAGAACCCCTAGGCCTGGTGGCCTCTCAGGGGAATTTTACGATACGTTTAAATCTGTTTGTTCTCTGTCCTGTTCTAGATTCTCGAGACTAGTATTGATGTTAGATTTTGCCACCGTAAGCAAGCGAATGCCACATTATCCTAATACCAAAAACTAATGATAAGTACAAACTACGATTCGCAGATGGCTACAGACCTATTACGCTTTATAATGTTGATTATAACAACTTCTCTAAAGTCCTCTTCAATCGGCTACAGCTTGAACTGGCTACTTTGATTGGACCTCATTAAACATGCGGCTTCACGGGACGGTCAATATATTCAAATTTAGATATTACGTGTACGATGCTGCACATTGCAGTGTTCCCCAGGACGACTAGCACAGCTGCAAATTGACCTGGCAAAGGCGTTAGCTCCGATGCGTCATTCCCTCCTTTTTTCTCGATTAAATGACGTCAATCTTGGCTCAACTCCTCTACTCGGATACGGCTTTGTTAGAAAAACTGTTCAACGCGCTTGACTGCAAATGGCTGCCTCTCATAGCCAGTATGCGTTCAGTCCTCTGTGAAATTTAGGTTGCTCACTGTTTCCGCTCCTGTTCGTTCTACACTTGGAGTCACTTTGCATAAGTGATGTTCACAGCAGAGCAGTCAGTGGTAGTCGTACAACGGGTCACGAACTGAATCTGTTATCCTGTTCAGATGACATCTTTTTTTTTCTGCCCTGCTAAGCCAAGCATCGATGAGGTTATTCCTTTAACAGAAGGCTTTGGTTTAGTGTCAGGAGCTCGGAATAATCGTTCTAAGTATTGCTGTCTGTGGTTTGGAATGTGGGGAACTACAGCTGCTCAACATTCTCGTATGCAGTGGACGCTTAGTCCGCCCATGTACCTTGGTGTCGCTTTGTATACTTATGAGCATAGTGCACATTACTGGAAAGACCACATGCCAACTTTTCAGCGCTATGCTCAGACTTTTGTCCCTCATGGTCTCGATGTTTGGCAGGGCGCCCCATGGAATATTTTTCTCGTCACTATAATTTATCACGTACTTGAAATTATTTTCTGCGCGAGTCTTTGTATCCAGCTTTTCACGGAGTTTTCGCCTGTTGTATGTTGGATAGATCTTTTGCATCGTTAAGACGTGATAATCTGTACAGCCCTGTAAAAGCTGGCGGCCTTTTTTTAGTCTACCTGTATATCCGACAGATTGTTTCATGTTTGACGTTTTTTCGTGACACTGCACACGCAATAGTACGCGTAATCTTGCAAGTCAATTTAGTTAATGATCTCCCGAACCTCACGTGTATCCTGATGTTTCTGGTCGTCCGTGTTTGTTGGGCTTGATGCATTAGGTGTATTTGGCTGTTCGTTTCCGACTTCTTCGTTTCTCCCCTGAGTTCGTCTTTTCAGTGTACAGAAAACGGTTGTACGAGTATTTAACTTGTATGCTGTTTCCTCCGTCCATGTAAAGCTCTGTGTATTTTGGTTTACCGGGTCCTGACGTACTCAAAAGGATATATGAATTGCCCCTCTCGCTGAGTACATACACTTTTTTCGATAAGCTACACAGCGAAGTATTGCCATTTAAAACATTGCCAGAGGAAAAGGGCCTTTTTATGTCTACTATATATTTCCGCCTTCGTATTGCTCCAGAAATGACTGGGTATTGATTCACCGTTTGCAAAGATGCAATGCTCATCTCGGATATTATGCAACGGTCACTGAAAAAAAATTTCATTTTGACACTGCATTTTGTACAATACCTCACTGCACCGCCATTTTCTGATAAAACATTCGACACCTTCATTTCTAATTGGACTACGCAGCATCTCGAAAACATGCATGACGAACAGACGTTGTGAATCTGTTGTTTCTGATAAAGGTCACTTGAGTTGAATTACTGTTCATCTAAAGGAACTGTATGCCTAGACCGAGTTTGAACCGAATTGACACTCAGTCTTAGTGCTGTGCTCTTCGTTGCTTTTTTTAATGCTGGCTTGCTTAGGTATGTCGCTATATGTTGATTTGCCACAGTTTTACTCATTACTTGTAAAGAGTTCATGTGCATAGAGAATTGCATCACTCTAATGAAGACCATGAATTTGTGAGGAATACAATAAAAGCGGCGATGGTGTCCTGCTGAATTGCAGCGGCCACCAAAATTGATCTGTTCGCGCCGCCTCGGGCTTGAAACGAACTCGCGGCCATATTCGTAGTTTAATTGCGTTTATTTTATTTCAGGTTAAGCAGGCTTCAAACATACAGACCGACCTCAGCGAAATCCGAGATTGGAAGCTTTGGTGTCGCACTAAGTGCGCCTAGCTGGGAATGCGAAGCGACGCTAAATTCCCCTCTACCACACTGCGGCAACTGCGACGCAGCTGCCTGTGACGTCACTTTTGACGCGAACATCTTTGTGGCTCACCCGTACTGCAGCTGTGCTTGTCCTCCTCATCTCCCATGCCGGCGCTCTTAAGGGTCAAAGGCCAAACTGGCTTCAGACTACAGGTTTTTGCGGCAATGCGGGTAGCAGGGCTACTACACTAAAATATGATTACTCACGACGACTCTCTGGGAGAAACTTTCCGTCCGGGATTCTCAGTCGCTTTTGACGGATTTCGCAGAGGGCACTTTAAATTATTTTGTCTGGAAGCGGTTCTTAATGAGCAGAACCTACGATGTTGAGATATTTTTATTTACAGATCCTAATGTCACGGAAACAGCCGAGATGATGTACTCCAACGACTACAAGAATTGTTTTGTTCTGCGTTTTCCTTACTTCGGAGACCGTGAGTTGCGGACTTGTTTTAGTGACGTGCATAGATATCTTGCGCTTAGTACTAATATTTCGAGTCATCTATCAAGCACCTTGAATTGATTTGACCTTCCTTATTATACCACAAACGGAGCTCTAGGGTGGAAACGATCTATCAGTATGCGCTTCGACTGCATGCTCCATGCCTTTGAAAACAATCCTAGGGTATCAATATCGCTGGACATTTTTAGTGCGCCAGCACCTATAGTGGCCATACACTCTGTCTTTCCGAATCCGGTATCGTGGCAGGCTGCTGGCCTGCCCACCGTGTTAGGCGGCGGTTCAATTAATTGTGAGAAGCTGCTCGTGACGAACAACCTGGATCACAGCCCAACCCAGGCAGCCCAAGTTCTACCTACGTCAGCATCTACCATAGAAGGGCAGCGACGCATCCCTTGTTAACCACTGCTCAAGGAACGATAGCAAGATTTTCAGGGATAAATGAATGCAGAGAATAACCAATTCTGCAGATATAAACATTAACCCAATATTGCTGCAACCCAAGTGAAAACCGAACTGCTAGCGCACCTTATTCGCACTTCGCCTAACTACGCAAATCGACCATGACCTTTCTTTTTTCATAAAATCAGAAAACTGACTAATTAAACATTAGTTTATGTGATATGCATACATACGTAGTTGCCGTGCTAAGCATTGAACAATGCGGCAGAAAGTCGAGTGGATTATTAGTTTTTGAAATACGCAGAAGAATCCCTAAAGGACTCGTCGTTTAGTGAACCTGAGTCGCTTTATTTTGTGTGTGTTTCCAGATCCGAAGCGCTAAGGTTTTTAGAAGCAAATTTATGTCAACTTGCAATCTTCTGTCGCATTTACCGCATCACTGACTTTACGCGCGTGCCGGGATAGCGCGTAATTATTATTGCAATGTGAAGTTTTCACACGTATATCGCAGTGTCTCCCGCCCAGAATAGTACGTCTGCCACGAAAATGGTGTTAACTTTGTAGTCTAGTAGTTTTCCAAATGCAATAAATACACCCGCTGAATCTGCACGATAAATAAAAAGTTAATTATTTCGTATCTACTCAGCTCGTTCATAGCATTCGCCGCTAGCTGGAATTCTCACGCAGCCCGCACGCTCATCGCTGCCATTTTCCAGCAGGTGCAAACCATATTTTCAAGCGAGCGATACAATAGTCTGCAAATGCACTCCAGTCTGCGAACAGATCGCCAGACTCGGTGCGATTATTTTCTCGGATGAGATAACAACCGGCGTCTAGTTACAGTAGCTATATGTGATTTGCAGTAGGGTGTCTGGCTGCATTAAATGACCTTTCTCCTCCTCAAGAGTCAAGTGTATCAAAAATTGACGCATTTCATTTTCAAATCGTAACACTGGATTAACTGCATAACGTAATGCAGTGACATTTGATATTGGAGAAGGTCATATTAAAAGGGCACTCAAAACATGTCTTTCACTACATTTTCTTTCATACAAATATTGTCCATTTTATAAAGCACTGCTTTTTCCGCAATGTTCTCGCCTGTGCAAGCTTGCTTGGAAAACTATCTGCAAAAAATAGTTCTCAAGCCGAGGTAGTAAAGTATGGAAATTCATAAATTCTGTAGGGACCAAAATGTACTGAAAAAGGTGTTTTTGTGATGGATAACGCAGTTTTTTTTTTCAATATGAGCTCGCAACGTCGTTCTCCTTTATGCTTCACATAAAGCTCATGCCTGGCGTCCTACTAACGTCTGCTTTTTTTTCTATATTTCATTCTTCAGAATGCGTTCTTTACGTGTCCAAGGGCTTGGAAGACCACGTTCCACAGGACTGTATAGACCATTTTGTGGACATCTGCGGCATTGTTGTTCTTCAGTACAGCCAGGATCTGTGTGCCGACGGCAAAGAAGATTTCTTAGTACACGCGCTTGAGTATACAACACCATCCTAGAGTGAGCGCTGTGTAGTACAGAAGAGAGGCATTTTAATCTATGCGCAGAGAATTGGCACAAGACACCGCCTTGCAAATCTGATCCAGTGGGTATTACCAAGCAAAATAAATGTCGCAAGAATTATGGCTCAAACCTGTACATTCCTTAGTACAGAAAATCAACCTAAGCAATGGCATGGTAAATGCGTCCGTTCCATGTAGTTTTGTCCTAAATTATGTATTAACACCATCATTAATTTCTCGCTTAGGATTTTCCGCTATATAAACTTTATCCCGACGGGAGTGTATACACTCAAGCAGCTGCATTAAAAAGCAAGTTCAAATTCTGAAGTGCGAAGAAAACGAAAAATTGAATAACTTAACATCAGTACCACGATTTCTTGTGAAAAGAGCTGGAAGAAATTAGTTGCGCAATCAGATCTATAGCAGCGCCGAACTAATGACGAGGTCTGCGAACTCATCGCGCTGTGGTAAAACCCTCATGCCAGTCAGGGTGGAGGAGTGGTCGCTATCATGTCTCCCGTTATCATTCAAATCATGTTTTCCGGTGCGATCCTGTTGCCTCACTCGACGTGTGGCAAGGCACATGCCTCATCAATGCAGAGGGGTGCTGCTCAAAAGCACCTAATGTCAACAGACTTATGGCAAATGCCTCGAAGCTTCTGCCACGTTTTCCAAAGCCTCCCTCACTTTCCTGGTACAGTGCTCAGACTCCAACAATGCGGGGCCTTGTCATTCCCGCTGCTTTGTCCTTAATGGAACACTCACGCTTTCAATATCTGGGACATTTGGCATTTCTCTTCTCTTTTTAAAAATTTTCAGGTCAACTTCCTCGCTGCTAATGGTTTTCATTAGCTCTTAAGTATTTATTTTTCATTTCGCAGGAACTTCGTGGCGCTGGTTACGACGTATTTGATGACTGTGTGATATTTTAAGAATGTGATTTTGAAAAACATATGTTTCGCCATCGGGACAATTGGTCCATGTCAATGTCTGCAGCGTGTTCTTTAATTCAATGTGGCAGTTTTTCCACACAACCCCTGCAAGCATTAGGCTTTACTAATGCTTAAATTGCACGTTCAAGGGCTAAGGGATAACCGTTTCAATATAGTAAGCACGGCAATGCAATAAGGGATTTTCGGTCGGGCATTCTGATACGCGGCTTTTGACACAGGAGATGTAAGGCACAGGGAAAATCGTTTTTAAAACTCGTTGGTAATAAACAGTCCCAGAATGTTGTTTACAGAATAGATGCTGCCGTACCGTTACCAGCACCGAGAACCGATTGTTGATAACACGGTAACTATTTATTTGAATAAGAGTTTCGGTGTGACAAGAAGACATCACTTAGATGCCGAGTGCTTTAGTGGTGTCGGACGCAATCACTAGTCCCCAGAGTATCAGTCTGGCTAGCCACAAAGACCTGTGTTCTAGCCTACGTTGACTGGCGCATTCGAACAGGCCGTGTGGCATGGTGCAATACTTTGGAAGGCACTTGGCTCTTAAAGCGCATCTCCGGGGAACCATCTGAGGCGCTCGGGCGCAGCGCATACGCGCCGAGTGTAGACAAGCGTCGGAAAAAATACTCAACCCATACCCAGGAACATGGATCCCAACCTGCACAAAGCATGCAGAGGGGCGAGGGCAGAATACCTACAAAAGACACTAGCACCTCAAGAAACGACGGTATACGTGGACGTAGTCACATACACCAAAGCAGCGGGGCGGAGCAAGAGCAACGCGGTAACAACGGTCATTCATTCGACCCTACGCAAGATCGCCAGCGCATCACTACGAGACTCTACGATAGTCGAGGCTGAAGAAGAGGCCGTCGTTCTAGCGGCATCGGAGGGCTGTCAGTCTAAACGGTCTCTAACAATCCTCACAGACTCACAAACGGCGTGCCGCAACTACCTACGCGGCAGAATAGGGCACAGACGCTCCGCATACTCCGCCCCGGAGACCACATAACACAACCACAACCGAACGAAGAACCAATCAGGCATACGATAGTATGGACGCCGGGACATACGGAAGGCGGACAGGATAGCTCGATGGTACACTTATTACCGAGCATCCAACGTAGGCGACCTCGAGGGGATCGAACCTGTACCCGAAGACTATTCGGCGATACTAGATTACTGCAAGGGCTGCAGAATGCGGTATCCACCACCGCACAACTCCCTTAGCAGAGAGAACTGTGTCGCGTAGAGGCAGCTACAAACGGGCTCGTACCCGAACTTAAACGCACTCAGCAAAATGTATCCCACACAATAGAATGACAAATGCCCCTGGTGCCAAGAACCCCCCCCCCCCCCCGCTCTATTACATAACGTGGACATGTCAGAAGATAGACGTGGCACCCGTTGTACCAAACCCGAGTACGGAGTGGGAGGGAGTTGACCCGGCGACCCAGCACAACTGGCAGCAGCATCCACTGGAGCCCTGGTCTAAGGGCAATCTACCGGTGTGCAAGAAGATGGACGAAGCCATCTGAAGACCGCAGAAGACGAGCGAATCTAGAACTCAATAAAGTTTTCCACTCACTCGCTCACTCAACTCGATAGCCTGTCGCCTCCTGTCGCTGGTACTCGCGCTCAGCTCGCGATTCTGCATTGTTGCAAGACTCAGGCTGCAACCGGCCGAAACAGTTCGACTGCTACTTGAACTCCTGATCGTTGGAAAGAAAAACAAGTCATTGCATCAGTACACTGATCGTTAGTTCCCGTATTACGTTTTTATACAAAGAAAAAAATCCTCCGTCAGTTTTTTCAAGTATTTGTCGTAATGTGCAGCGCCATCGACATTACATTCCGTGGAAAGGCTTCACCAAGAATTTCGCGCTGGCCTGTATTGCTGCAGTCTCGTCTCTGTCCATTGCTCTCAATCATGCCTGAAGTGTCCTGAAGGAGAAGAGTTTTGCCGGTCATGATAAGAGCAGCGCTTCTTCTCACTGTGGGGAAGAGCGAAGACGACGACGCTGGTGGGTGCGGCCAGTGTTTGCGGCGCGTAGGCAAGAAGGCCTTTATCACACAGCGGTAAGTATATCTTCATTCCTTTGAGAGGAAAACTTAAATACGGAGAATTAGAAAAACTCAGATTGAAGGCAGCGGCTTGAGTAATTCCGCCTAGAGGGAACAAAAACTACTTCATTGCCGACCAGGCATAACAAAAATGGCTTTAGTTGCACCAGCATACACCACTTTCACTAGCTGAGAAAAGAAAACCACGAAGTAGTAAATATCGGTACGTTTAATGATGGTGTGCATCTTTACGTGGAGACTGAATTTTAGCAGGACCTGCATTGTTACGTCTGCACAGATTGCTCAAAACGAAAAAAATTCTGAAAGAAAGAATACTATTCACGTGATGAGGTATGCATTAGCTGTGAACTTATGATGCGTATACATAGCGTGATGAATGAGATTGTGCGGACAAACTTCTGATTAAGCAATGCTTTATGTGGCTTTGTACACTGAGCTTTCTTCCTTTTTTTTCTCTTCCTTTTTTGTGTTTAATCAGAGCCGTTTTTTCTTAATACAGTACTTTTGTTATATCGGAGGCCGAGTGTAGGTCTCACTTCTTAGATGCCGGATACTGTGCTTTCCGCTGTCAGGAAATTTTTCACTACATTCGAGTCTCCTCTGTCACAACTCCCTCACGCCACCTCCGAATCTCTCACCTCTCAACTACAAGAAGATAAGTGTGATTCCTATCTCTGCATTCTCTCACCAATCAACCATGACAATAACCCACGATGATAGATGGCAGGCAGCTCTTGTGATCTGGGGCCATTTTGCTGGTGCTTCAGAACCACGGCACTTTTTGCGTCGGAGTGCGCCTCGTACTGGTGTGAATGAAACCCATCGCAATAAGTAGCCTAAAAACCATTAGTTGCATTTGGGCCTTATTATTAGTTAGCCTTCATTTCCCCTGTATGAAACCACCCTCATGCAGTAGGCCGCCGCGGTGGCTCAGTGGTTATCGTACTCGGCTACTGAACTAAAGTGGCTGTTTGGGCTGTTTGGGCTTGTTGGTCAGTGGTCATGGTTAAAGAATGCAGCGCGAAAAGACACGGACAAACGAAGAAGTGGACAGGGCTGGCGCTGACCCGAAAGACGCAGGTCCGATCCCGACCGCGGCGGCCGAATTTCGATAGAGGCGAAATTCTAGAGGCCTGTGTACTATGCGATTTCAGTGCACGTTAAAGAACCCCAGGTGGTCGAAATTTCCGGAGCCCCTCACTACGGCATCCCTCATACCCTGAGTCGCTTTGGGACGTTAAACCTCGTACACCATACCAAACAGTAGACTCCGAAGTTTTTCATTACAAAAATAGGCCATTTAAATTAGACGGGAATTTTGCATCACATTAGCCGACAGAACCGTCGCTTCGGGACGTTAAACACCCAAAACCTAAACATCGCCAACTAAATAGTATTACATAACAGTGCCCGGAGAATGAAAGTGCTACAGATAACACAATCCGGACCACATGCGCCTCTCCGCGCATGCGTCGATGGTCCTTCTTCCCTTCTTTCTCTCTTTTCTTTTCTCTATATATTTCCGAGCTGGAAATAAAGGGGCGTCTTTTCTGCTCTGCAAATCGGCCTGTTTTCATCACGTTGCTGCCGGCCTTTGGCCGGTACAACGTAACATCGCACAACCGCCCCAATATCCATAAGGGGTCGGTGGGATGTGGCTGAAAGGTATGCACTGTGGCCCATACGGCAGCAGATGGCTAGATGGCCTGTCCCCCCGAACCATGGAAGGCCTGCAAGGGGCAGGGTCAAGAACTTTGCTTTATGCAAAGCAGGCTGCTTACTGCGTGCCCTTTTTAAAGCTAATATAAGAATAGGAGCTGCCGCTGAGCTACTGTTTTCTGAGCTTATTGATACCTAGTGCGTCGCAACCAAGTGGAGAGCGCCCCTCTGAAAAGGTCAGCCAGGGAGAAAACAGCAGGTAGAATGGTTTCAGGCGATCGCCTCAGACAGCTGACAAGAAAAAAACTGGCGAGTGTTTAGCGGCGGTACGACTGATTGAGAGCCACAATTGCCCAAAAGACGCCTGAGAGCACTTAATTTCGACACTTCCCAGGGCACAGGCTACCATAGCCAATGAGAGCAAAATCCCACCACAAAGAGCGGCGGTCACCCTAATATCCGAAAAGACAGACAACGAGAAATCTTTGGATCCCTTGCCCCTGGTGGTGGAGAGTTTTCAGGAACAGAGTGAATGTTGTTGGGTGTAGCAGGCAACTGAGTGGGCCAATCCAGTAGAAGTGTGTCCTGGGAACGTCATATATTTTAGGCGAATTTGATGTTCTTTTTAAGCTGTGTACTTTCGAGTGAGGATGTTGTACTTTGCCTATAATAAGAAGGCGTGCGAAGACTGGTAGTCAACCATGGTTTATGGTTTATGGGGGTTTAACGTCCCAAAGCGACTCAGGCTATGAGGGACGCCGTAGTAACGGGCTCCAGAAATTTCGACCACCTGGTGTTCTTTAACGTGCACTCACATCGCACAGTACACGGGCCTCTTGAATTTCGCCTCCATCGAAATTTAGTTGCCGCGGCCGGGATCGAACCCGCGCCTTTCGGGTCAGCAGCCGAGCGTGGTAACCACTGAGCCACCGCGGCGGGGCTGTTGTCAACAATCCAGCTTACAAGTTTTACATAATTGGGTGCTATGGAATCTCCAAAACAACATGTCCATAAAGGCAGTCGTCCATAAAAATATTTTTAAAAAAACACGTAGCATTATGCTTTTGTACATAGTGGTGGCAAGTGAAGTTGATGCTAGGTAGTTTTCTCTGTAATTGGGTTCTTCCAGTTGCCTTCAGCAGCCTGAGTTCTTGCTACTCAAGCTGCGCCTCTCGTAGCTCCTCGAAGGCATTTTGCAATCCCAGGGACATCACTTTTTCTTTGGACGTATTGAACGGTAGTGGGAGCGCTGTCTTATACGCTTGTTGAGGCACTGGTAGGGTAGGCTGCGCGTGATTCGGATAACTACCAGGTTTCTGGCGAGTTTCAGTGTGTCCTGTTTGAGAATGCCATATGCTCGGGTGATGCGGGTGATCATGCGTGCTGCTTGTGGCGTTCGTGCTTTGAGCAGCGTGAATGTGAGAGTACTGCGTTGGTTGGATTGAAACCACATGTCCAAGACTCTTATTGTTGCCTTTTCCGCTATTGGCGTTCCTTGCAGGTACACCTTAAGTTCAGGTCCTCACTGGTTGAGACGGTCCAGTTTGCGTGCCTCTCCAGACTCGAAGACGTTCCGATATCTCGATCGAGCATGCGAGTCCTCTTTCTCCGAGGCGTTGCTCTACACAGGAGGCCGCTTCCTGTAGCCTTTCATCCTTCTCCCCGAGGGAGCCCCGTTTTTGTCCAGCCTGTTACGTCTTCGACATACATGGCGTGCCTGAAGCCTTCGATCTTCTCTAGTTTTCGAGCTAGGCCTATCACAGCTAAGTTGAAGAGTATGGGTGAGATGAATGTCCCTTGAGGTGTTCCCTTGTTTGGCCTGTGAATTTTGTCCGATCGAAGGTCTTCCATGCCGACGGTGGCACTTCTATTGGACAGGAAGGCATTGACATTGCAGCGCCCCCGTTTCAGCACGGGCTATCAGCAGTCCGGCAGGCCTCTAATAAACGTAGCCGCGGTCGCCTCCTGGGCAGCCTCCACATCGTGGTGACTCAGCGGCGCCCCAGTATGGTAGGCTCGCAAGACCTGGATTTCACCCCCCCCCCCCCCCCCCCCCCCGCTCCCAGCGTTCCCGCCTGCAGGCGCCGGCGGGTGGTTCGCCCAGCTGGAGGCTGCGATATGCTTGAACGGCCTTACCATCCAGCCGTTTAAACACGCAGTCCTTTGCGACATTCCGCCCTCCGACCTCCTCCGCCGAATCGCCTGCCCTGCCTAAGGATGCCGGCCCTACAACGAGTCGCGCGCTGCCATCCTCGCCTACTACGTCGCATCACACTACCCCGTGCCGCTCTATGACGAGGTGAACCCGCTTTCGCCACCGCCAGCACCTGCACCCGCGCCTGCTTCCTCGGTAAACAGCACGCCGCAACCGGCCAGTACTCTGCCACTCCTGCCCAGCGTCTGCAGCCCAGCCGTCCCTCTCGACACACCAGGTATGCTCAACGTGAGCTACACCCCCGCAATCTACGCACTACGCCCCGCACCCTCTAATTTGTGTCGTCTTGCCATGGACGTGTATCAAGACGAGTGGCAGCCACTCCAGCTTCACGACCCTTCGCGTCTGCAGCTGTGGCCATTCAGCCCACACAGCCCTGTCGTGTGGTATGTGGACTCTCAGCTGTATGTGAACGGCGTCCTGTCACAGATCTGGCGGTGCCTACTCGTGAAGAGGGAGTTGCCCGCCGATATCTTTTCGCAGCTCAATCTTCCACCGCCGGGTGAGCCCCTTTATGACGACTTCAAGGACACGTTCTTCAAGTTTTTCGGCGTAAACCTTCCCCGCCCTGCATCCCGAACGGTACAACCTGCTTTGGCTGCGGACGCCCTTCCACCTGCGAGCTCCCGTCCCACGGCTCCTCCTGCCCAGTCCTGCTTGCCAGCTGTGGCGCGTGCCCTGGGACCATCACCAGAACAGCTTTCTCTATCGACACGTGCCCCATCTTTTCGGAAATAAATCTGACTTCAGGCACAGCCCCGCTTCTCGTCACATGTTCGCCTGCTTCTTCATGCCCGTTCCCGGTGTGCACATCTGTCCTTCCTGTCACGAGACACGCATGCACGCCGCATCAGAGTCCTGCCGATCATACCCGCAAACCCGCACCGCTTATCACGGCTCCCTGGGCATCTGTCGGCTTCGCAAGTTGCTCTGCCTCTGCGATAGACGAGACAGCCGCCGAAAGTGGTGGCATGGTTGCCACATGGACACGTTTCAGCGGGCCGCATCCAGCACCGTCTCTGGTCGCAGCACCAGCGCATCCCGTTCCTTCCGACGCTCACATGCCAGACTTGCGCCCTACTCCAACTACCGCTGCCAGCACTGAAGCGGCCACGACTTTCCCGTCAGATAGCTACCGCCCGTTTCTCGCTCCGCCTTCGCCTGCCTTGCCGTTGCTTCACTGCCTCGAGCGCCTGTGCCATCGCCTCCTCTACTACCTCCGCTGCTGCCACAGGCAGCACCTTCTGCCCCGCCTGCCGGGGCGATGCACTTCACACGCTCGCAAGTCTGGACGCTGGTCTATCTTCCGGCCATCCTTGAGCGCACTGTCAGCTCTACCAGTTGGCCTCAAGACTGCCTCAAGACTGGTTCACGACCATCTCGTCGACGCTTCATGGGTGACTTTTCACGCCTGTTGTTTCTGTCCTCACCGTCCCCTTTCTGCATCCCTCGACCGTTGCGAAGCAGCTAGGATCGACAGCCTGAACTTGGTTCTCCAGCCCGAAGGACTCTTAGACTACCGACCTGAACTTACCCACCTTTTCCTACCAGTTTATACTTTTCTTTTGGGTTCAACGCTCTCCTTTTGTGTTTTCTGTCCCTTTCGCACGAACTCGTCGTTCGCACTGGGTGGGGGCCTCTGTAGCACCACCGTTTCAGCACGCGGAAGGAAGACAAAGCGGCGGCCACACGTAGAGGGGAACGCTCGAGACCTCCGCCTCGGCCGGACGCTGCCGCCACTTCTCTGCTCTATCATCTCTCATTCAGCAAGTGTCTTCATAGAAATGCCACAGCGTCATCTTTGAGCAACACCTGCATTAGCAAGAACACATCGAAAAGTTGTACAGAAAGACACCTCTAAGCTGCAACGCACTTATTAAGGGAAAGCAATACTTTCCGTACAATGTACAGCCGGCCAAATCTCTAGCTGGCGTGCGTGACGGTAGCGTTTTCCGTGCTCCTGTAGCTTATCACGGAGCTAACTTGCAAAAATATCAAATCTAAGCACCGGCTCACTAAGCCCACGCTTAATATTGAGCTTTCCGCAAGTTTGCTTTGTCGCAAAATGCAGAAGCGCAGAAAAAGCGGCCGTCACGCACTCCAGCGAAATATTTGGACGGCTCTACTTCGTTTTTTGTACTTTTCGCTATTTAACTGCCACATTAGCTACTGCTGTGAATCGTGGGGCCAAACATACAAAACCTATTTAGTTTCCCTAGAGAGACAAGAGGGAAGATTATTGCAGGTAATTGGCAATTCGTCTTCAAACAATAGTTGCAGTTCTCTATACCGGGTGTTTTTTTTTAGAAGGTCCAAAATTTTTAAAGAAAGGTAAATTCCTTTAGATTTATTTTAACCTTGGGGCTATGCTGAGGGCTACGGCGGACACCAGGTAAGAGGCAAACTACTTTAATTAGTTCGCTGATTAACTGAATACGTTAATTAGCTTCTATAATTTTTATTTTAGGGGACATGTTGTAGTAGCAGTATTGGAGATCGTCTTCCAAACAGTCCAGCCAAGAAAAAAGATTTTCATGAAAAAATTTTTTGCGCGCGTAGCAAAGCGAGAAAAAGTCACCCTGGTAGGCAGCTTCACACTGTAACAAAGCGTCTGTGAGCGCCTGTGACGTAGCTCGCTCCGCCCTGCACTTTGTGTCAATGCGTTTTTGTTCCAGCGCGGCATTCTGTGAGGCCGCGGAGCAAAGCGAGATAGGCAGCGATAGCGCAGGCCGCCAGTCAGGGACGTGTGACGCAAAGCGCAGTGCGGAGTGTACTACGTCAGAGGCGCTCCCGCCGCTGCGTTACGGTGTAAAGATGCCTACCAGGGTGACTTTTTCGCGCCTCGTAACGTGCGTGAAAAATTTTTAATTAAAATTGTTTTTTCTCGGTTGGACTGTTTAGAGGACGATCTCCAATTCTGCGAATACAACATATCCCCTAAAACAACAATTACAAAATTTAATTAACATATTTAGTTAATCAGCGAACTAATTAAAGCAGTTTTCCTCTTGCCTGGCGCCCGCCGTAGCCTCCAGTATAGCCCCAGTGCTAAAATAAATGTAAAGCAATTTACCTTTTTTTTTAATTTTAGACCTAAAAAAAAACACCCGGTATAGGAGCGTCGTGTATTGTCATTTCAATCCATGCTTGATTACAAGCTGTGTGTAGCGGTAAATAACGTTCATACTACTATTACTCCTCTACCACTAAGGTTTTTCTTATTGCCACACCGAAACATAAGGCATGCATTAAATGGAGATTTCAATTTGCCCGACTGTAGCAGTGTATACGGAGAACGCTTCGTTTAATTTTCAGGCGCAAAAGTCTGGAACATAGTGCCTACTATGTGAAGCTTGCAAATAACTTCAAGCTCTGCTGCAAGTATTTGTTTATTAGCACACACAAATGGCCTTAACCCCGACTTTTTTTATAACGGTCTAATGACCTTTGTGACATTTTTTTTCTTGTTCCTTACTGCTCTGTGGTTCTTTTTTTCCGCCTTTTTTTTAAATTGCTTTGCTATCAAGTGTTAATTCAAGTCCGCGTTTTGTTCCGAGAGATTTTGTATTCCTGTTTCTTTGTTTCTTTTTCTTTCATTTTATAGATCATTTTCTTCGCTCATTACGGCTGCCTGGTGTATCTAATTTTTTTTTTTTTTGCCCTAGACTGCACACGAGTATCGGTCAAAATATTTTTTTATACACTACCCTGTACCTCTTAAAATGAAGAATAGTTTCACTTTGAGTTCGTGGCTGACGTTATTGAATGTCACCTGGATGTCCAAGCCCATTATGACATTTCCACCCCTTCGGGGTAAGTTTCGGAGCACATCTCGTTGTATTTAGGGGAGCACGTCATGCGCCGAGAGTTTTGTTCTGAAGCCGAACATGGTATGGGGTACACGGTCGTTATCTTCCGTGTAATTTTGTAGCCTTAGCGTTACCAACCGTTCGTAAAGCTTGCCAAGGCACGACGTGATCGATATAATCCTGAGATGTTCAATTTGGAGCTTTTTACCAGGTTTAGGTATAATTATTACTTCAGCGTGTTTCCAATCTAAGGGAACCGTCTCCACTTCCCAGTTTTTGTAAAAAACGCTTACGAGCTCTGTTATGAGATCGTCGCTTAGGTTGCGGATCAGGGTGTTGCCGATGCTGTCCGCTCCTGATGCCGTGTTTCTGGTCGTGTTCCTTATGGCCGCGTAAACATCTTCCACACTTATGGGGCGGTTCAGTTTCTCGTTTTCGGCGCCCCGATACGTTCCTCGGTATCGCGGGGGGCTGTGATCGCCGAAACATTTTTCTCGTGCCTTCTCTCGGAGGGCGGTGTTCGATCCCTCCAAGGAGCGGATGAACCTGTGGATGGCTTCATTGTATTCCAATCTGATTTTGGTTGGACCTATTACCGCTCTTGGGAGATTCCAGGTTCTGGCCGTGCCTAGAGTTCCCCTAAGCGAGTCGGTGAGTTGCGCCCCATTTTGTTTCGCGAGCTGCGTCGCGTGTTCTAAAGCTTTTGCCGTAATTTCTTCTACCTTTAGTTTTTAGTTTCATGCTGTGCTTTTGCTTCCGTCATGTTTTGGAGAGTGTCGTGATCGGACTATTCCCGATTCTAGTGGAGGTCGTGGCATCTATGATCAGACTGCAGCGAAACTGTTCCTCTGTATCCGGTAATGTTCTTCCCTTGATGTCTTGTTTCTGTTATCCCCAACTCATGTCCATGGCGTTGAAATCTCCTACGCTGATGAGTGCATTTTCTTTGGTCAGCTTGTGCGCTCCATGAAGCAGTTCGAAGAATTTGGCTCCTCTTTGTCTCGGCTTGCTGTACATGCTAAGTAAAAACGTACTGCCGCCTTGTCGCTTTTTCGGAATGATTTCTGCAACCGCGTGCTCTATGTCGGTGTCGGCGATAGTATCTAGCCTGATGGCGGTGGTGGCTTTGCTGACTAGGACGGCCGCTTTACCCCCGTTTTGACTCTCGCAAGCCTCGTAGCACTGTAATGTCGGCTTGATTCTAGTCTCATAGAGCTCAATTGCACAATGGGGTGTTAGTTGTGGGTTTATATATTGTTTTATTGGGGCCTGCTTTTTGCGGTATCCTCTGCAGTTCCACTGCTAAATATCTAATTATTCTTGTTCTTGCTGTTTATGTTTACGCGTTGATCATGTTTACGCGTTACTGCTGTTGCCTTGTTCGCTAGCGAACGCCGTTAGCGCTTGACGCTTGTACGCTCTTTCCCTAATGTTTTCTGTATGTCTCTGTTTTCGAAATGCTCTTATGATCTCTAAGATCTGCCCCTGGAATTGCGCTTGCATCTGTTGCATTTGCGATTGGATTTGGTGCATCATATTCTGCATCATATGTTCCATTCGTGTTCTAAGGTCTTCCTCCTTGGATGCCTGTGGTTGTCGTTTTGGAAGGACTCAAGTGGTTTCGAGCTCCCGCTGCTCTTCCTTTAGTGTTTTTGTGAGTTCCTCAACTTTGCGTTCCAGCTCGTTTCGTTAGCTAGGGCCCGCCGGCAGCTATGGCGAAGTGGTTGCGCCTGTACTCTGAAACGGGGACGCTACGTTATTATGATTTCCCACAGCGCCAAGGCAAAAGAAAAAGCTTTTGGCAAACTATGCGGTGCATTGCAAACAAATTAGACAAAACACGTCTGCCCTGCTCGGCGGTGTCAGGAATAACGCGTTACCGAATGTGCGCCATAGCGCCCCTGCTGTTTGGACGTGGAATGGAGGAAAAAAACTAGGGAGGGAGCGCGACGTCGAGCGGCCAGCCTTCGCAAGTGCTCATGAAGCCGCTCCCTCGTCTGTTTTTCGCTGTCGGAGTGAGTCTCTAATGTTTTTGTGTTAGTATTTTTTAGTGCGCGCGTCTGCGCGGCCCATGGAGTTAATATCATAGAGCTAAATATACTAACTCTGGAGGAAAAGCTGCGGATTGGGCCCACACTAGACACTGGACTACGCATGAACGCCGCCATGATCCAACGGTTTGTTTATTGGCAGCTGTTTAGACACTTGCTAAATTTAAACAAAGAACGGAATTAGAACCTGGTAATGCAGTTAGTAAGAAGATGGCGGCACGCAGTGTAGCACTCGACTGCTGCAAGCTTGCTGTAAACAACGGGAGAATCGTCGCATTTTGGGGCATTTTTCATTGTGTACAGCGTTGCATACCTCCTGTAACTTCATGCGAGTGCCTTGTTTCTTCTGAATTGTTATTTACGGTTAGTGCCGAGATTGCAACGCGCTTGGAGCGTATTTCTTCCGTACAGCACGACAGAACTTTGCTGTGACCCAAAAAGGACGAACACAGTGTCCAAAGATAACGTATTCCCAAAGTAAATGCACTAAGCGCTCTCTCATTTTTTTATAGTAAATATCGAAGGTTTGTCAAACTGCCGCCGGCATCGTGCAGTTCTTTTTTTTCCTTCGCTGCCCAGGACGATGGTTCCGTGTCTTTTTTGGCGCGGGACGGCTTCATAATGGGATTTTTCGTCCACAGCAATGCTCACTGCTTCATCACTAACGACTGAAACAGCATTTTGCCGGTATGAATAAATAGCATCTAGCCGGACGCAGAAATACACAAAACAATGTCACTTTTACTTACCGCCTGCATTAGCGCTTCAGAACGTAATACGAAACGCATTTAAGCGAGAACACCTATTTACTTTATAAGCAGCACCAATGTGTACTGTCAAGCAAATTGAGGCAATGGGCTTAAAAAAGCGGAATGCCGTGAAAAAGTAAACAGCAGCGAGGTCGACTACCTTGGTGTCATCGGCTTTTAAAAAGAGTTCCGAGTTCGGGAGATATTCGTTCACGCGCTATGCAGTGCACAGTTCTCGTGAAATGTGTGCAGATGTATCATATGGTATCTTTACTTATAGGTGTTGTGACATGCCCGATCTTATTGTATGCAACACGCAAAGGTGGCTTCGCTGTGAATAAGATTGCGAGTAGCTCTTGGTAGTACGGGCTCCTTGCTTAAAGTGCCTTTATCGCATAACTTATCCCCTTAAGCAGTCTGGAACCATGATCGCAAGCAGGAAATTCAAACCGAAGCTCTAAGAGCGTTTCCTCGTGAACATCCTTCCCAGTCGCCTGATATTGAAACAAAGGGCCACTGCCAGTATGCTAAACATTTAAAAATAGATTTAAAAAATTAGGAAATGCACATAGGAGTGTCAGTTCATTATTTTCTTTACCGCTGTTTTCTTATTCCAGTTCGAACTTTTACCATCCTTACCTTAGCGAGAAAAAAAATGCTAGCCACAATAATGAGTTGTAACATGGGGTCCGAGTAGGCGACTTATAGATCTCGACCGCTTTGCTGGCTCAGCTTTACCCCCCCCCCCCCCCTGGTTTATATACTGCGGGCCCATGGTGTGGGAGTCCACAGTATGGAGATTGATCTGCAGGCAGTGTGCCACGCTGGTCCGCGCATGCGCGCGCGCTGCGGGGATAGATATCACCGCACGCTATCACGTGGCGTCACCACGGGGGAACCGAATATCTCATTTTTACTTTTTGTTTCTACGCCTCAAGACTATGTACTATTGCAATATAGTATTGAATGTGATGGATATATGTTCCGCATGCGACGTTCGTAAAAGCATGTTGTCCGTGATCGCAGTTCCGTCACTTCGGCGCTTTCGCGCGTTTGACCTGTTCGCGCATTTTCGGTATAACGGTTATCAAAATGACACCGGCAAGTAATTCACATTTTTCAGCTCACGGCGCCCTGGAAACAGGCGCAAGCCACATACTTTTGCGCTTCACGCATTGTGCTTCTCGCGCAAGCTGAGAACATATTTTTGCTGCGCTCTGAGTTGAGCTTCACTGAAGCGTTGTGAAGCTCGATAGAGGAGGGCGTTGCAGAATTGGAGAAACCCTTCATCTTGCCCACACTCGCTTTCCAAAGGCTATGCAAGTTTTGGTTTGGTTTATGGTTTGGTTTATGGGGTTTAACGTCCCAAAGCGACTAAGGCTATGGACTAAGGCTATGGAGGGCTCCGGAAATTTCGACCACCTGGGGTTCTTTAACGTGCACTGACATCGCACAGTACACGGGCCTCTAGAATTTCTCCTCCAAAGAAATTCAACCGCCGCGGCCGGGATTGAACTCACGCCTTTCGGGTCAGCAGCCGAGCACCATAGCCACTGAGCCACCGCGGCGGCCTGTGCAAGTTTTGAGAATATTTGTTGTTGATGTGATGTACTATTAGCTGCAGCACGTGCTTCTTGGCGACAAGAACAAGAACAAATGATACAATACGCAAGGTAAACAGGAGAGAGCGGCGCCTTTTGTAGCAACTGCAACATCCATCTGTCCCATGCAAAGTAAAAAAAGGTTCTTTAGAGTTCTCAACACTGCAAAACAAAACATTTTTTTTCTCTTCTTTGTTGTGATTAGCGGTAACCAAAACGCTCTCTTTCGCGTTTTACACCCACTGAGCCGTGATGTCCTATTTTGACACCATACCCGTAAGCCAGTTAATACTTACACCATCAGCTTCAAATTTCTACAACGTGGTAACGGGGCCTTAGGCATTCTAAACACGCATACCAAACAAATCTACGACTGAAATAAAAAAAATCCAGGGAAGAAAGGTTAACGAGTTTAGTGATGTGCCAAACGGCGATGCCAACTGTGTCGATTTGGTTGTATTTACATTGAGCAGAATAAATGTTCGTTTTACAAAACAACTAGTGTCTTTCCTGGCATTCCATAGTTTGACGAAGGCTGAGGGTGCGGCTGCGTGATGGCCTCTGAAGAGCACTCAGAGTCTAAGATGTTTTCATTCACCTAGAGCGAAAATAGATATCTAAACAATAGCAGACCATACAGAACAAAAACCGAGGCATCAGAGCACAGCAGGACACAGCGCATATGCTATCATTATAACTGCGCGCGCATGAAACGGAACCATTAGCTGTTCCCGGTTTCTCTTTTAGCGGCTTGGTGCGGTACAGTCAATTGGGCCGCTGGGCCCTATGGAAGTGTCAGCCATTTAGCAACCCCTTTCTCTATGGCTCCACTACAATCTGAGGTTCTTTCTGGAGACGGCGCAAAAGGGACAGGGACAACGGGTTTTCTTGTGCCTTCCTTGTCCCTCTCCCTTTTGCGTATCTTCTCAATTAAGCTCAGCTATGAACGAACAAGTCCAAACGAAAGTACTGCTTGGACTACAATTGTTAATTCATCGCGCATTCAGGAGCAGCTAGTCGTCGTCTTGAAGAGGCGGCATACATACCGAGGCCACCGAGATTATCAGCGGGCCTTTGCGGAGCAAGCGTTTTTCTTCACTGGGCCCTTATGCCGGCGTAAAATTTTTTTGCCCCTCCTCATCCTTCTTGCCCGTTACCTTGTATTAGGAAGAAATAAGATATCTCGGCAACTAATTCTAGAATGCGATAAACCTGAAAAAACTGGTACCCGTACTTCGGACCCTCGTTCGCAGTTGCATGTATACACCACATTTCGGTAGTTTGCCAATTTCTTTATTTTCACCTACACCACTTTTTGCTAGTTTGCCAATTTATTTAATTTTACCTTTTTCATGAGTAATTTTATCTTCTTTAATACATTCCACCCAAAAATGCTTCTCAGCCCACCGGGCTGAACACAATCTCGGCAAAGCGCCGTGACACTTTGTGCACATTCGCAGCGTTCTTTCTCTTTCCTCTTGTGTTCTTCGGAGCCTATATTACGCGCCTCAAGAAATAAGCCTCTGAAAACAGCCGCCCATGCACTGAGCCTGAAGGCCACGCGCAAACTCTGCCAGCACAAAGTACTGGTACCGGACACTTGTTTTCTTTCGTTTTTTTTTCCATAGCTTCACGTGTCGCTTATAGGATTATGTCCGCCAGGCGCTTGTCGCGCCCCCTCGTTTCAAATTCTATTTATAAAGCGACATGACCGAGTAAAATTACACACCGAATTCCACCCTGGCAGCACTGCCAGCTAAAATTTACGTATGCAACTAGCGACCTTTTATCCTTTCAAAAAGGACGCCTGAATTCCAGAAAAAAAACAGTGCTCGCCGAGCGGCCAGGTCTGGTTGTTTCGCGATATTAACTACTCTTGCTACAGAGAGAGTAAAAGATAGTTGGTGGTTAATTAAAGGTCGGTTAATAAAAGTAAAACTAGACACGGACGACACCTGAGAGATATGACGGGCGGTCTGTTGATCTGTCGAGCCCAGCTCTTGTCAGGGCGCCGCCCAGTGCACAGTGCATAAATGTAGGATGGTCGGTGCATGAGCGACTTTTTTTCGACAACTGTTACACACTAGACGAGCTCTAGGGTCTTGAAATGGCGGTTCGTTTAAGGGTCGTTTCATGGGGCATAAGCCTCACCTTACTTGTTGCCGCATCGGCTGCAATGCGAGGGCAGATCGCTCATCAACGAGAGATTCCGGATGCCTTTGAGGTAGGTTCAGTTTTGTGCTTCTGTCTATGTGAGAAATACTCACCGGGTAATGAGAGATGTGGACAGGACATTTTAATTGCCGTTGTCGGCGCTCTGTAATATACGTGGTGAAAGGAAGAAAGCTGTGTTTATTGAAAAAATAATACGTGCGACACTCTAGGAGCTCACCCTTAGCTTATTGCCAGGTTGCCAGAGTTACGTTTTACGAAGAGAAGCACGTTTTAGAAGCATTGAGAAGCGTTAGAAACACGTGTTAGAGTGGGCCCTTCAAAACGGCAGTGGGTTCTTTTTGGTTCTCGGACTGTGTGGCCTCTCAACACAATTGTTGGTCATACAGCCCGAGAACCAAAGAGAACGCACTGCCGTTTGGAAGCACCCACTCTAAGCTCGCAAAACGTGCCAACGTAATCTCAGCCTGCCAACTTGCCCTAGAAAAATCACGCGACCACAAGATAGAAGAAAGCTTCAGCCAGCAAGTTCAACGTTTCCGTGCAGCTGGTTATCGACCCCACCTCAACAGCGCAGCATGCGAAAGGGTTTTACAGAAGCTTAAGGGCCGTAAAAAGAAGAATGAAAAGGACAAGGAAAAGCCACTGCAGGTGATGCCTTACACCGGGTATCCCACAACATCTAGAAAGTAGCGAACCATATGGCGTCACAATGGTTTTTTCGGCATCGGTTACGCTGAGTAGTGTTTGCCCTTTGGTGTCGAGAGAAAAGGAAACTAGGCCGCAATGCTATACGAAACACGAAAAGAATTTCACAAAGTATGATTCAGGCCTTGTGCACAAAATTCCTCTCACTTGTACATTTTACAGTGGGCAGACTGGTCGGTGTTTCAATGAACCGGCACGCGAACATAACTTGGTAGTAAAAGACAATATGGGAGGTTCTGGCACATCATTGTAAGAACTGTAAAGGGAAGGGTAAAGGCAAGAAAAAAGTGCCTTACACCCCAGTTTGGGCAACACTACTTTTTTGTTTATGTCAAGAGATAAGACGGAAAGGGAAGTCGTCGAAGCCTATCACTTCGCAAAAAAATGACGCAAAATATGTCAGCAATCCGTCTATTTCGTTTTCACTGAGAGATAGAGAGAGAGAGAGAGGCTCTTTAATGAAGAGCAGAGAATTTAGCCGGCGTTTAAAAATCGCTGGCATGCTACTCTGCGTAGGGAGGGGAATTTGGGAGATAAAGACAGAAGGAGAGCAGCGTGGAAGAGGTAAAAAAAAAACGAATATAAAATGCGGCCATGAAATGGGTACTAAGGATGCAATGGCGAGTATTTATGTGACCTATGGAATGATGGAGTGCTTAGTCCGTCAAATGGGCTGACGAAGTTCACTGCATGAAGAATGCATGAAGGTAACGTGCAAGTGAATTTAAAGCTTATCGAGATGTCCAATGTCTTTTAAATATGTGAATAGAAAGTTCATTGCAAGTCTCTGTTGCCTAAGGCAGGCTAAAGGACCTAAAACTTTGTCCATTGTTAGGGGCACTGAGCAGAGCTTCTGCATGCAATGTTCATAGTACGCACGCTCGTTAGCATACGCAGGGCACTCAAGCAAGATATGTTCCACAGTTTCTATCGAGGCACAGTTGTCACAGTGCGGACTGTTCATTTGTCTAAAACGGTATCGTAAGCCGTTTGTATATGCAGCATTCAGACGAAGTCGATGATAAAGTGTTTCCAGATGTCAAGGAATTCTGGGTGAGAGTCTTGATCTAAGATGTGGGTCGATTGAGTGAAGAAATTGGTACTGATGTGTCGGCAAACTCCAAAGCCGATACGTTTCTTCGGAAGCAAAACTTTTAGCCATTTGGGACGCATCAGATTTCGTGAAAAAAAGTTCGAATGTATCTCCGATGTTGATGGCCCTTACGGGTCGCTTCATCTGCTTTTTCATTAGCCTGAATGCCACAGTGAGCAGGTACCCGCTGAAATGTTATGCAGTGGCCTGCGGCAATAGCTAAATGATGTAGATATCCGATGTCCAGGGAAACTGTCTGGTGATTCGTTTTCTTCAGCAGGTTGGCCAGGATCTGTAGAGATGCTTTTGAATCGGTAAAGATAACCCAATGGCCGGCGGTTCGGCGCAGGATGTAAGAAACAGCTTCCTTAATGCCGTGAAGCTCAGCTGTCGTAAAGGATGTCCTCCGCTGCAGCCACTAAGAAAGGGCATGGGCTGTTGAGGGCACATAAAGGCCACATGAGGAGGTTTCTTTAGTAGTTGAACCATCGGTGAAGATGTGAGTGTGCTGCCTATATTCCTCCGTTAAGTAGGCGAGAGTAGTTTGCAGAAGCGCTGCCTGTGGCATGCGGCTCTTTGCATTCACACCAGGAACAAACTTCATCACCTTTAGAGGAGAGAGTGTCCATGGAGGAAAGGCCAGAGGTAGTAGTTTCTGTGGCTGATTAATAGTAGGGATGGGCAGGAGCTGCACTGCCTGGCCAAAGCTAGAGTTGCTGTGAGTTAGGCGGGCACGGTGCAGGAAGTGCTTCTTCCCTTGAAGAACATGGCGGAGATGGGTACGCATAGTTTCCTGGGCGGCAATCACCTCTAGTGGGGGACCTCCTGCCTACGCTACTGTTCCTGATGCAGAGGAACCCTTTGGGAGGCCAAGACATATTCGCAGGCAGTTGTTCCGTGCGGCAACGAGAGTCTTATTGCTTGATGTAGATAATCTTTGAAACACTGGTAGACAGTAGCGCAAGGTTCCTTCAACGTAGGCTTTTTCAAGCAGAAGCATTGATCGGCAGTTGCTACCCCACCTCGATCCCACCGTGAACCTAAACACTTGCGATGCTGCAATGATCCTCTTGCGGAGTTTTTTGATCTGAGGTGTTCATGACAGATTATAGTCGAATACAACACCCAGGAATCGATGAGATCGTACATATGGTAGCGATCGTCCGCCTAGGAGCAGCGGATATCGGGTCATCGCTTTTCTTGTAAACGCCATTGCAACACTCTTTTCTGGCGAGAGACGAAGACCTTTGGAAGCCAGGTACATCGAAATGTGCAATAGCGCTCTCTGTAGACGTTGCTGGGTAATATAGAGCGAGCGTGATGCGGTCCAGATGCAGATATCATCAGCATAAATTGTTATACGGACCCCTCGCGGAAGGTTTCTTCTTATGTGTATAAGGACAATATTGAACAGGAGAGGGCTGAGCACCGCTCCCTGTGGTACGCCCCTCCCCACTGCGTGAAAGCGTGTTGGACCGTTTGGAGTGGTCATAAAAATTTGCCGTTCTTTCAAATAATGCCCAACACATTTGTATAGCTTTCCTCCAAGGCCAAGACTGCCAAAGGCGGCGAGAATTGCATGGTGAAAGACAGAGTCAAAGGCGGCCTTGATGTATAGGAAAACGGCTGTTGGGATGTACCCAGCATGAAGGTACTCCTCAATTGATGAGACGAGGGCGATGATATCGTCAGTCGCAGACCTGTTTTGACGAAACCCGTTCATTTCTTGGGGGAACTCATTTCGGCTTTCTAGGAACCAAGTTATGCGTTTGCAGATCATGCGCTCCATGAGCTTACCTACGCAGCTCAGTAGGGCAATGGGCCGGAATGATGCGTAGCTTGTTGGCTGCTTACAGGGTTTTAAAACAGGCACAATTTTCGCCAGCTTCCATTCCGTGGGGACCTCACCAGTCATCCAGGAAGAATTGTAATACTCCAGGAGTCGAAGACGGGAGGTGTGGGGTAGCTTTCCAATGGCGTCATAGGTCACCTCATCATGACCCGGAGACGTGTGTCTATTGTCTCCGCGATAGCTGTGGATAGTTCTTCCGTTGTGAAAGGCAGGTCTAACGCTGGCACTACCGCCTTTGGGATGCCTGTTTGACCATCTGCGGAGAGTGTCGAATGCCCTGACCCTGCCGACAGTAGCCTGCAGTATTCTTCTGAGACTTCTTTTAAAGATTTTTGTTCGTGAAGGGAGAGTGCAGCGAAGGGGTGGAGTTGTTGAAGTGGCGTGCGCATACCTCTATCTGTCCGCCAAATATTGGTTATTGGTTGGCGCACATCCAGCGCAGAACAAAAGTCACGCCACTTTTGCCGACTGAGTTTATCCATATAGCGTCGAATGTGACGTTCTGCCCGTCGGCATGCACGTAGGTCATCGAGACTTTTTGTGCGCAGAGTATGTTTTACAAGTTTGTTTTACAAGTTTGCGCAGTGCCCCGAATGCAGGAAGGCAATGTCTTTTGTTGATAGTGATACGAATGGACTGCTAACACAACTTTTAATTCCAACTTTCTACATCGCAAGGGCTTCAGTTGTCTCACTTGTTCTTTTAACTCCGATTTTTCTGTCACTAGACATCCATCAGCTTCCATCTAGATTAGGTAAACGCGGCCGCGACTCAGTTCCACAACCTTGGACTCAGTAGCCCAATACCATAGCTACTAAGCTAACACAGTGGGTCTTTAATAGATTTGAATGGGTTAAAAACAGAGAAAAGCGCACTTGAACATCAAAACGGTCAATGAATATCACCACTGTTCACCTAGATGGGAAACCGCCTTAGGTACTTCAGAAGATGTCAAATTAGTGGCAATTTCCTTGTGATTGTTAAAGAACCGGGAAGCTCGCTTCATAACGTCTCAGTATTCGTATCGACACAGCGTTACCAACCTAAAATCGTCTCTCGGCCTTGAACCATTAGCACTTCGCAGAAAAGTAGCAATTCTTTGTCTTTTACACAAACTATAATTTAACTTCCCTGGACTACGCCAAACTTCGTTACCTGCTCCCTTGCACTCTTCTCGCCGATTATTCAACTCCCTCAGCATTCAGCGGTTGCACGGTTCATCCAACGCTTTCAACAAATTGCCATAGAAGAACGAAACAACCTTCCTGACACCGTTTTCATCGAATCTAATCCCACCAGATTCAGGCAGCTTCTAACAGACCACTTGAACCAACTATAGCTACTTCACTCGTGCTGCTCTGCTTGCAATTTGAACTGCTTGTGTAATTGCATCACCCCCCACAAGTGTTTTCCCACTAGTTTAATTTCCGGACGTTCTAATATTTAATCTTATATACTGCTTCTTTGTCATATATTTTCTGCATTATTTGGATTACCTGACGTTAATTTCACGTCAAACTTGTTATTTCTTGTTATTTTTGTTATGCTTTTTTATGTTCACATGCCTTTGTATGACCGCTTCACACCACTGTCCTCCCCCCCCCCCCCCCTTAAGTAATGTCCCAGACGGGATCTTTAAGGGTACAATAAATGATGATGGTGATGATCAAGAGAGCCCCGAGAAGCAGCCAGTGGGACCTGTCCAGAGTAGCCCTCAGAATACAAACCCTGCCCTTCTCCAGTTTCGTGACCTAATCTGCGTGTATTCCTAGGATTTAATGATTCGCCGGCAGCTGGCACCGGCCAGGGTTAAATGGAGAGATAAGGGAGAAACCTTTTCCTGCAATTAGCGCAGTGAGCCTGATGATGATGACGATATTACAAAGTGATCTATCTATCTCTTTCCAGGTATTTGCAAGTCTTCCGCACATTGTAGCCATCTCCAATTCCATCAACAACACAATCTTTGAGTGCCTCTCCGCAAAACGAACAGATTTTGACCTGAAAGCAAAGCAGGTTACCTACGTGGTCTTGTTCAAGGGTCACCACGGCGCGCAGAAGTAAGTCCGGTTCTTAAATTTTGTATAGCTATGGTGTCGATAGAAAGGTGAATTCCACCGCGTGAAAAAGAAAGTATCGTAATTTTGTTTGACAAGTTTTTCTCTTCTATTGCATTCTGCGCACAAGAGTTAAGTTACACAGAAAATAAAGTTAAGCAGAAAAAGCCTGCCATGTAGCAGCAGTTAACGAATTTTTCGTGTCTACGCTGAATATGTGGGTCGGGGAGGGGGGTGGGGGGGGATACGTCAGAAAGATGAAAATCATCGCTTCCTTTCTATTTTTCGCAATTATTATGAAACAAATATTACACAAATATCTGCTATCGTCCCTGCATCAGGTTCAGTATGTACGAAAAGTCCAGATGAAGCTGAAGTCAGTCAGAATTTATGAAAATAAAAGTAAAAAAATGTCGCAGTTTGCTCTGAAACCCGGAGCTAATTGACACACTTCAAATAATATGCCAAATTGGCCGCATAGCCATCTGCGCAACCTTTCTGAGTCTATCCGCGTGAAAAACGCCCTGTCCAGTCGGAATGTCCAAAAGAATCGAAGCAATCACCGAAGAGGATAACTAAAAGGGTTCAGCTTATGTTAAGAATAACGCAGCCAGCTATGAAAAAGAAAATGTATAACTTTAAGACACAGGAAGAGGACACGGTGGGTGGGGAACCAAACACGTTTTCATGACATCCTATTTGAAATCAAGAGAATGAAATGAGCTTAGGCATGGCATGTAATGCGAAGAAAATTAACCTGAACCGATGGTTGCTAAGACTGATCAATTCGCGCTAAAAGGCACAGACACACGAAAACACAAACGAACGAAGCGCGTACTTTCAACTAGTTTACTTTAAAAAACGTGTCGCTTTTATACAGAGCGGGATGACTCTGTATAAAAGAGCCATCCCGCTCTGTATAAAAGCGACACGTTTTTTAAAGTAAACTAGTTGAAAGTACGCGCTAACAGAGCCATCCCGCTCTGTATAAAAGCGACACGTTTTTTAAAGTAAACTAGTTGAAAGTACGCGCTTCGTCCATTTGTGTTTTCGTGTGTCTGTGCCTTTTAGCGCGAATTGATCAGTATGAAGCACAAACTAGCCCCCGCTCTTGCATTGGTTGCTAAGAGTTACGGATTGGATTCCAAGAGAGCGCAAGCGCTGCGGAAGTCGGCAGAAAGTTAGGCAGGCGGATGAGAATAAGAAGTTTCCGGGGATAGCGTGACGCAGTTAGCAAAGGACAAGGATAATTGGGGGGATATGAGAGAGGCCTTTCCCCTGCACAGCGTGTAGTCGGTCCGATGATGATGAATAATCAACGGTGGTAAATCCTAGTGCTTTTTCATGTTTTTTTACAAGATGTCTTATCGCCTCGCGATTTTTTTCGGTTACAACACGAGGGTAAAACCAACTTTTGGCAAGAGGAGATGAATAACTCATTGTATCTAAATAAATGCGTTTATTAACTCAGGAAGTTTGTTTGCTCGTGCTTCAAAGTATCAAAACAAGTGGCGTGCAGAAATTTGTCTTTTGCTTCCACTTTCACGCTAACCAAGCTTCACTTAACAATTTTTTTCCCTCCGTCTGGAATGCACTAATCTTATCAGGCTTAAGTTGAGACGCAGTGACGATATGCCGGGGCACTTCTTTTCAATATCCACTCAATTTGAGCCGCTGCCGCGGTGACTCACTCGTTATGGTGCTCGGATGGTGACCCGAAAGACGCGGGTTCAGGAGCCATATCAACGCGATTTCAAAATAAAACGCGCCCAGGTAATGCAACACTTCAAATGAGGCCACCATGAGTCTTCGGAGTCCTACACTTGCCTAAAAAGAGCGATGGTCGTGCAGCGCGAATTCTGTAAGTTAGAGGCTGGTCGGTTGGTCACTTGTACCAAGATCATAGGGCGGGCAGCAGCGATTAAAAATATTTGTGGCTATATGGCGTCGCTTAGCCGCAAGGTCATCATTAGCAGCAGCCTGCAGATTAGTAGTAGCCTACAGTGGTTACAGCGCTCGACTACTGAGCCAGATTATTCAGATGTGAGTGTACGTTAAAGATCCCTAGGTGGTCGAAATTATTCCGGAGCCCTCCACTACTACACCTATTTCTCTCTTCTTTCAGTCCCACCTTGCTCCCTTCCCTCACGGCGCGGTTGAGGCGTCCATCAAGAAATGAGACGGTTATACTGCGCCATTTCATTTGCTTGAGAACCACTAATAAGAATCTAGCAAAGCAGTTGGCGTGCCGTTCCTTTCCTCAGAGCAGACTCATTCTCGCCTACTGTTTTGTTTCCTCTAATAATGTTGACCATGTCATTGTGGACGCCCCGGGGCTGACGCGGATGTAAGACGGGGGAGCTTGCCACTAACAGATAGCGCTGTCAAACGCAGCGGCCCTTCATTCTGTACAATATTCTTTTAGGAAACACGTTGGCTTCCATGTTGCTGCTGGACCTACACCGAACAAGGTTCTTTTCACGGAGGATGAGCGTAAGTACCCGAGCTCGGAATCTACCGGAGAGAATACACCTTATACCACTGAGCCATGTCTGCTTAGGATTTTAATAAAAAAATGTGTGTCTACAAGAGCTATTTGAGAAGGTAGTATGGTAAGGACAGCACATTTGCGCGGAATTTCTGTACATGAAATGCACTGCCAAGAAATTGAATGTCCGCAGTAATAGTAGGTCATCATTGTCATCATCATCACCGGTCCACCTACGTCCACTGCAGAGCGAGGGCCTCTTCCGCGGTCATTCGACAATTTCTTTTGCCAGCTTTCACCGTAGTATGCCAGAAAAATTAGCAGTGTCATGCATAAACGTCAATCTCTGCTGCCACGTTCTTTGTGTGCCTTCTCTTAGTGCCAACTTTGTTGCCCTAACAAACCTTCGGGCATCTTATCTTGACATTAAATGCCCTGGCAATGCCCACTTCATTTATTGTACTTATCTTTCTTCACCATGCTGGACAATACATGACATGCTTATCCATGAGTGACAATCTTGCTTAACCACGAGAGTTTCAATAATTGAAGCTTAAAAGGCGTTTAAGCAAGAATATCATTGTTTTGCATTTCAGATCGGCTCTATGAGGTGTTCCCTTATATATATCGAGACGAAGCGTTTCTTTCAGAGCCTTAATCCTTGGCACCTGCTTGAGTTTCAACTGTAAAGTGCCACCTAAAAAGTTCGATGCAGGACGCTTTCGTGCGGCCCGTGTACAATTCCTCAACAGTTGTGCTTTGCACTCTGAGGAGCCTATTGGACAGGCTTTGCCTAATGAGCATCGCCACGTGGCTGTCAAGCCAGTCTCTGAGCTGTACAGTGTTGGCTCCCCGGTCGGAAGTACAGATGCAAAAGTTACCGAATTTGTAAACCACTACGCCTCTCTTTTTGCTGCCACTTCAAGCACTGCTGATTACGCTCATGTGGCATCCTGAGTGTCTACGATTACGCAGCTGTCTGATAATGAGTGCATGGTAATAAGTGGTACCTAACCTTTGTTGAATGGAAATATTGAATTGATCGATTGGTACTTTAGAGAACCCCTAGACCTGATGGCCTCTCAGGGGAATTTCACCAGATGTTTAAATCTGTTTTGTACCCGGTCCTATTCGAGATTCTCGAGACTAGTATTGATGTTAGATTTTGCCACCGTAAGCAAGCAAATGTCACATTATCTCAATACCAAAAACTAATGATAAGTACAAACTACGATTCGCACATTTCTACAGACCTATTACGCTTTATAATGTTGATTATAACATCTTCGCTAAAGTCCTCTTCAATCGGCTACAGCTTGAACTGACTACTTTGATCGGACCTCATCAAGCATGCGGCTTCAGGGGACGGTCAATATAGCCAAATTTACATATTGCGTGTAGGTACTGCAGTTTTGCAGTGTTCCCCAGGACGACTAGCACAGCTGCAAACTGACCTGGCAAAGGCGTTCGATCCGATGTGTCATTCATTCCTTTTTTCTGACGTCAACCTTGGCTCAACTCTTCTACTCGGATACGTCTTTGTTAGAAAAACTGTTCAACGCGCTTGACTGTAAATGACTGTCTCTCATAGACAGTGTACATTCAGTGCTCTGTGAAATAAGGTTGCTCACTGTTTCCGCTCCTGTTCGCTCTACACTTGGAGCCACTTTGCATAACTGTTATAAATAGCAGAACACTAAGTGGTATTATTCATTGTGCTTATTTGCCACAGTTTTACTCCCTACTTGTACATTGTTCATGTGCACAGAGCATTGCATTACTCTAATGAAGATCATGGATTCGTGAGGAACACCATGAAAGCGGTGTGGTGTAGTGTTGAAATGCAGCGGCCACCAAAATTGATCTGTTCACGCCGCCTCGGGTTTGAAACGAACTCGCGGCTATAGAGTAGTTTATTTTCGTTTATTTTATTTCAGGTTAAGCGGGCTTCAAACATACAGACAGACCTCAGCGAAATCCGAGATTGGAAGCCTTGGCGTCGCACTAAATGCGCCTGGCTGGGAATGCGAAGTGACGCTAAATTCCCCTCTACCGCAGTGCGGCAACTGCGGCGCAGCTGCCTGTGACGTCACTTTTGGCGCGCGCCTCTTTGTGGCTGCCCCGTACTGCAGCTGTGCGCGTCCTCCTCATCTCCCATGCCGGCGCTCGCAAGGGTCAAAGGTCAAATCGGCTTTAGACTACAGGTTTTTGCGAAAATGCAGGTAGCAGGGCTACTATACTAAAATATGATTGCTCACGACAACTCTTTAGGAGAAACTTTCCCTCCGGGTTTCTAAGCCACATTTGATGGATTTCGCAGAGGGCAGTTTAAATTATTTCGTCTAGAAGCGGTTCTTAATGAGCAGAACTTACGAGGTGAGGTCTTTTTATTTACAGATCCTAATGTCACCGAAACAGCCGAGGTGATGTACTCCAACGACTACAAGAATTGTTTCGTGCTGCGTTTTCCTTACTTCGGAAAGCGTGAGTTGCGCACATGTTTTAGTGACGTGCATAGATGTTTTGCGCTTACTACTAATATTTCGAGTCATCTATCAAGGGAACTCAGTTTTGGGCCAGGAATTGATTCGACTTTCCTTATTATGCCAGAGACAGAGCTCTAAGGTGGAAAAGATCTTTCAGTGTGCGCTTCGACTGGTTGCTTAATGCCTGGTTACTCAATAACCCACTATTGCTGCCATCCGTCAACACTGGATCTGAACACTGCAACCCAAGTGAAAACCGATCTGCTAGAGCACCTTAATCGCACTTCACCTAAATACGCAAATCGACCATTACCTTTCTTGCTTCATAGAATCAGAAAACTGACTACTTAATTATTAAGCAAACAAGGGAAGGGGAATGAGGGGCTCGTAATAAATATGACAGAAGCCAACAGCCACAGAAACCAAGGGGCACGGGGGATTTTAAATTTTTTTTTATTTATTTTGTGGTGTTGATCAATTTAGAATATTACTGAATATTTTATTGCTTAACGCTAATTGATTAGAAAAGCAGAAGAAAAAACAACCACATGCCGCCGGTGGGATCCGAACCCACGACCTCCGAATTACGCGTCCGGTGCTCCACCTGTGAGCTACGGCGACGGCTGTCAAATGTTCTACTTTCGGGGGTATTTACGTTTACAAGTAACCTAACCTTGAGAGTGTTCATCAGCGCCACCCACGTTCATAAGCGGCGGACGTAGAACGTCCTGATTTACCGCATGTGTGACGTAGAACGTCATCGAACGGAGAGGGTGGAAGCTGCGTGAGAACCCTCTTATGCTTCCTATGGCGTCAAGGCTGCCAGAACCGAGGCCCTCGCTAAGCAATTAAGCAAACAAGGGAAGGCGAATGAGGGGCTCGTTATAAATATGACAGAAGCCAACAGCCACAGAAACCAAGGGGCACAGGGGATTTTAAATTTTTTGTATTTATTTATTTTGTGGTGTTGATCAATTTATAATATTACTGAATATGTTATCGCTTAAAGCTAATTGATTAGAAAAGCAGAAGAAAAAACAACCACATGCCGCCGGTGGGATCCGAACCCACGAGCTGTGATATTCATACATACGTAGTTGCCGTGCTAAGCATTGAACAATGCGGCAGAAAGTCGAGTGGATTCTGGAACATTTGTGTTTGAAATACGCAGAAGAATCCCTGAAGACTCGGCGGTTAGCCAACCCGAGTCGCTTTATTTTGTGTGTGTTTCGAGATCCGAAGCTCTGAGGTATTTAGTAGCAAATTTATGTCAGCTTACAATCTGCTGTCGCAGTTACCGCATCACTGATTTTAAGCGTGCGCCGGGATAGCACCGAATTATTATTGCAATGTTGAGTTTTCAAACGTATATCGCAGTGTCTCCCGCCCAGACCACTATGTCTGCTACGAAAACGGTGTTAACTTTGTACTCTATTAGTTTTCTAAAGCAATAAATAAGCCCGCTGAATGTGCGCGATAAATAAAATTTTAATAATATTGTATCTACTCAGCTCGTTCATAGCATTCGCAGCTATCTGGAATTGTCGCGCAGTCTGCACGCTCCTCGCTGCCATTTTCCAGCAGGTGCAAACAATATTTTCAAGTGAGCGATACAATAGTGTGCAAATGCACTCCGGTCTGCGAACAGATCACCAGACTCGGTGCGATTATTTTCTCGGATGAGATAACGCCGGCTTCACTATCTATATGTGGATTGCGGTAGGATGTCTAGCTACATTAAATGACCATTCTCCTCCTGAAAAGTCAAGTGTACGGAAAATTGACGCTTTTCATTTTCAAATCGTAACACTGGATTAACTGCATAACGTAATGCAGTCACATTTCATATTAAGGCGAAAGCCTTTAATGTCTCATCGTTGTAAGCAGCAGTTGTCGACAGAGAATGTCACGCTTTTCAGTTGGTCGAAATGGTCGTGACGTCACAGTGCGCCAATTTCAAACGGGGCCAATTGTACTTTGGCTAGTAACCATGCAACCAATTGAAGGGGCCATATAGTGATGCTCCAAGTAAGTGGGACTGAGCTTAGTTAATTGCTTAATTACCCAATTAGCCTAAATAACTTCTCTAGTCAGGCCATATAAATAAATAAAACCTAGTAAGAAATTGGTCGAGCTCGGGAATCGAACCCCGGTCTTCGGAGAGCGAGACGAGCATGCTATCCACTCCGCCATGCCAGCTTGATGGTTTGGAATGAACAAAGGCACGTCTAGTGAATACGGTGTCTTCGCTCACTGCCATCCTCCTCCCTTCCCTTCCGGCGAGGTTTAGGTGTCCACCGAGATATGAGAGAGAAATACATTTCCTTTTCTCAAAAACCAATTTACCGACGTGCGAGGCGTAGAACCGAATGGGCGATGGCGTTCTATGGACTCCCTGGCAGCGTTGCAAGACGCTCTCGCGTTCCACTCTTAGAGGCGAAGCTTAACATCTTAACCACACATCAGAGACCACACTTTAGGTCAAAAAAGTGCACCCCCCCCCCCCCCCCCCCTGAATTTTGACGGGTGTCCACCGAGATATGTGAGACAGTTACTGCGTAATTTTCTTTCCTCAAATACAATTTTCATTTTCTTCATTACGGGCCATCTTCGTCTTTCTTCTTTCACTCCCACTTCCTCCGTTCCTCTACGGTGCGGTTCAGGTGTCCACCGAGATGACAGAGATTTACTGCGCCCTTTCCTTTCCTCAAAAACCGTTGCGTTGAAACGGCAGGGCATCGCGCCGAACGGGTGGTGGCGTTCCGTGGACTCCTGGCAGCGCTACAACACGCTGTCGCGTTCCACTCCTAAAGGCGAAGCTTAAGCTTAAGCTTAATTAGCAGTTAATTAGTATTCAGGCATTAATCAGTAATTAACCATTAATTAGTGATTTGTCATCACTTAGTAATTAGTACTCAATTACATGTGACGCCACCAGTGCCGCAGAAGCACTGAAAGTGGTGCAGAAAACGCTTTCGCCTCTACGCACTTTAGACAGTCAAAGTGCCCCCTGAATTTTTTGGAGAAGGGCATATCAAAATGACACTCAGAACATGTTTTTCACTACATTTTCTTTGATACAAATATTGTCCATTTCATAAAGCAGTGCTTTTTCCGCAATCTTCTCGCCTGTGCAAGCTTGCTTGGAAAGCTATCTGAAAAAAACAAGTTGTTCTCAAGCCGAGGTAATAAAGTGTGAAAATTCGTAAATTCTGTAGGGACCAAAATATACTGAAAAAGGTGTTTTTGTGATGGATAACGAAGTTTTTTTTTCAATATGAGCTGGCAACGTCGTTCTCCTTTATGCTTCACATAAAGCACTTGCCTGGCATCCTACTAACGTCTACATTTTTTCTATATTTCATTCTGCAGAATGCGTTCTTTACGTGTCCAAGGGCTTGGAAGACCACGTTCCACAGGATTGTATAGACCACTTTGTGGACATCTGCGGCATTGTTGTTCTGCAGTACAGCCAGGATCTGTGTGCCGACGACAAAGAAGAAGAGTGAGCTCTGTGTAGTACAGAAGAGAGGCATTTTAATCTATGCGCAGCGAATTGGTACGAGACACCGGCTTGCAGATCTGGTCCAGTGGGTATTAACAAGCAAAATAAATGTCGCAGGATTTATGGCTCAAACCTGAAGATTCTTTTGTACAGAAATTCATCCTAAGCAATGGCACGGTAAATTCTTCCGTTCCGTGTAGTTTTGCCCTAAACAGACGATATGCGAAATTGCTTGGCGGTCTGTCAACACCGCGCCCACAACTTCCGGTTTCTATCTTAGGTCGGTCGAGCTCGTCGAGCTTGTGCATCGTTTTCTATGCGCGCTTTCTTCTTGCGAGTGGAATTTCAACAGGCAAGCTTCAGCTGCTGCGTTGTTTTGACAGCTGATCTTTGACCAAATGTAGGTGCTTTCAATAAGCTCTAGTTTACTCCTACCGCGTCCGCAGCTTCCGCTTGAAGTCTGGCGCTGATGATCGCAATAATCGGCACTCAAAAGTGGGCTGGAAAGTCGAACCGTGACCGTGTCCTGTCGTCGTTTTAATGCTCGCATTAAAGCACCAGTTCACGCATCACGCATTATCATGGCTATTTTATTCCCAGGTGGACACGAATTCATCTGGTAGGGTAGCGAGCGGTTATTTTGCGGTGAGTGCGCACGTGTGTTGACAAACTTCTGTGACAGTGCGAACTTTCGTCCGCGCCGACGCCAGGAGCTTCTTGCATTGCAGTATAATCACACAAGGCCCTCGACCAGCTGCGTAATTCGATTCCTTTACTGTAATGTGCAATGCGCATCCGCGGTTTGCAACGTCACCGTTTCAGAGCCCGGCGTCGGTTGATTTTCGCCACAATTCGTTGAAACCGCGTCCTGCTTAAGACGCAGTCAGTCGACACTAACAAGACGAAAGTAGGCATGCACATATAATTCAAAATATTGTAAGCAAAGACGCAGCTTTTTTTTTTTCAGATAAGCACTGAGCCACCGCGGCGGCTTGATTAGAGAAAGATGCTACAGCTGTAGGTGCATGCACCGAAGCGTGGCCTTGTGGTAGAGCATCCGCCTCGCATTCGGGAGGTGCTGGGTTCGATCCCCAGTGCCGCCGGGTACCCACCGGTTCATCGATACGCTGGTCAAGCTGTGTGTGCAGGGGCGAAATTAGCATTTTCGGTTGCTTCCGAAACTTAATTAGCTTATTCCCAAACTTAGAAAAAATGGCTTTGCTGCGAAGCAAGCTGTTGGAGCTTACCACAACGATAATAAAAGCTGATGACCTGAAGCGTTTTCAAAACACTGTTGCACGTACTTTCTAGCTTAGAAATGCGTCCCTCCTTCAGAATAAAGTAGCTATACTATTCGCTTCTTTTTTTTTTAGATTTTCGTCGCCGCAGATATCGAAGGTATAGGAATCCTCAAGAAATAAAGCATTCGCACCTCAGTTTTTTATACGTAGGGTGTATTGCTTCACAAAGACTCCTTAACGCGCGTAATATATGCGTATGGTCTAGAGAGTTTGCTCGCCCTTCTAAAACTAATTGAACACGGGAAAAACTTAACTGAACACGTAGCAAACTAAGCAGTAATCGGCATATGGTTCTTCGAGTGAACTTATTTCGCCACGGCACGCGCGATTGGCCAGCTCAAAAAAATTACCTTATCTATTACGTTGTTCAAGTATGCGTCTATATATATTCACGCCCGACCGAAGAGCTGATAAATGCATGAAATCGGCTTCTAATTTTGATCAGAGAAAACAAAGGCTGTGTGGTCAATCACCTCGGAGATTTGTCAAAAATCAGCGCAGAAAGCGAAAGCTGCGCACTGATCCGCGTGCTGACACATGATACCTCGCATGGCGTTTTGTGTTACTAAAACGTTGGGACGGAGTAAAAAAATAGAAAAGCGAAAAGCTGGAACGCAAATAGTTCTGGCACGCATCGTAGTGTCTTTTCACAGTGGAGAGGGTAGCGCAACACTGCATCAGCATTTTACTTTTCAAACGAAGCGCAGCCGTTTTCACCCAACGCTGGGGAGCGGTTTCGTTTTCTGTACCGTACTAACATGGAGGACTTAGTTCTCGGAGCGCCGAAAGATGGCGCTGCGCATTTCGCATATCGTCTATTGTGCATATTAAAACCATCATTAATTTCTAGCTTAGGATTTTTCGCTACATAACCTTTATCCCCACGGGAGTGTATGCCCTCAAGCAGCTGCATTAAAAACTCAACTTCAAATTCTGAAGTACGAAGAAAAACAAAAAGTGAATTAACTTAAGATCAGTTCAACGATTTCTTGCAAAAAGAGCTGGTATGAATTAGTTGCGCAATCATATCTATAGCAGTGCCGAAGTAATCAGGAGGTCTGCGAACTGATCAGGCTGTGGTCAAACTCTCATGCTTGTGAAGCAGGGTGGAGGAGTGGTCGCTATCATATCTGCCGCTATCATTGACATCATGTTTACCGGTGCGACGCTTTTGCCTGACATGACGTCTGGCAAGGCACATGCCTCAGCAATGCAGAGGGGTGCTGCCCGAAAGCACCTAATACTTGTGACTTGTGACAAATGCCCCGAAGCTTCTGCCACGTCTTCCAAAGCCCCCCTCACTTTCCTGATGCAGTGCTCAGACTCTGACAATGTGGGGCCTTGTCATTCCCGCTACTTTGTCCATAATGGAACGCTCACGCTTGCAAGATCTGGCACATTTGGCATTTCCCTTCTCTTTTTAAAAATTTTCAGGTCAACTTGCCCACTGGTAATGGTTTTCGTTAGCTTTTAAGTAATTTTTTTTTATTTCGCAGGACCTTCATGGCGCTGGCTGTGACGATTTTGATGACTGTGCGATCTTTTAAGAATGTGATTTTGGAAAGCACGTGTTTCGCCATCGGGCCAACCGGTCCACGTCAATGCCTTGAATGCTTTTAATTCTATGCGGCAGTTTTTTCCCCACAACCCATGCAAGCATTAGGCTTTACTGATGCTTAAAACGCTCGTTCAAGGGCTAAGCGATAACCGTTTCAAGATAGTAAGCACGGCAATACAATGAGGGATTTTCGGCAGGGTATTCTGATACGCGGCTTTTGACACAGGAGATGTAAGGCGCAGGGAAAATCGTTTTTCAAACTCGTTGGTAATAAACAGTCCCAGAATGTTTTTTTTTTTTTAAGAATAGACGCTGCCATACTGTTACCAGCACGGAGAACCGATCGTTGATAGCACGATAACTATTTATTTAAGTAAGAGTTTTGGTATGACAAGAAGTCATCACTTAACTGCCGAGTGCTTTAGTGGTGTCGGGTGCAATCACTAGTCCCTAGAGTATCAGTCTGTCTAGCCACAAAGCCCTGTGTCCTAGCCTATGTCGACTGGCGCATCCGAACAGGCCGTGCGACCCGAAGAAATATTTTGGAAGGCACTTGTCTCTTAAAAGGCGCATCTCCTGGGACCCATCCTAGGCGCACGAGCGCAGCGCCTACGCGCCCAGCGCCGCGCCGCGACCAGCGTCGGAAAAAAATACTTAACCCATACCCAGGAACATGGATCCCAACCTACACAAAGCACGCAAGCAAGGGCTCAATACCTACAAAAGACACCAGCACCAAAAGAAACGACGGTATACGGGGACGTAGCCACATGCACCAGAGCAACGGGGCAGAGCAACAGCAACGCGGTAAAACGGTTATTCATTCGACCCTAAGCGAGATCACCAGCGCATTACTACGAGACACTACGATAGCCGAGGCTGAAGAAGCGACCGTCACTCCAGCGGCAGCGGAGGGCTATCGGTCTAAACAGTCTCTAACAATCCTTACAGACTCACAAACGCCGTGCCGCAACTACCGACGTGGCAGAATAGGGCACAGAGTGCTCCGCATACTCCGCTCAGGAGACCACATAACACAACGACCACCGAACGAAGAACCAATCAGGCATACGATAGTACGGACGCCAGCACACACGGGAGCGGGAGAATAGCTCGAGGGTACACTTATTACCGAGCATTCAAAGTAGGCGACTTCGAGGGGACCGAACCTGTACCCTATGACTATTCGGCGATACTAGATTACTACAAGGGCTGCAGAATGCGATATCCACCACTGCACATCTCCCTTAGCAGAGAGAACTCTGTCGCGTGGAGGCAGCTACAAACGGGCTCGAACCCGAACCTAAATGTATACTCAACAAAATGTATCCCACACAATACAATGACAAATGCCCCTGGGGCCAAGAAACCCCCACGCTCTATCAGATCAAGTGGGCATGCCAGAAGATAGACGTGGTACCCGTTGTACCAAATCCGAGTGCGGAGCAATGGGATGGAGTGCTCTCCAGCGATCGCCGGGTCGACTAAGAAGGTCTGATTCGGCGAGCACAACTGGCAGCCGCATCGAGCGGAGCCCTGGACTAAGGGCAACCGACCGGTTTGCAAGAAGATGGACGAAGCCATCTGAAGACCGCAGAAGATCAGCGAATCTAGAGCTCAATAAAGTTTTTCACTCACTCAACTAGATAGCCTGTCGCCTCCTGTCGCTGGTACTCGCGCTCAGCTCGCGATTGTGCATTGTTGCGAGACTCCTCAGGCTGAAACCGGCTGAAACAGTTCGACTGCTACTTGAACTCCTGATCTTCGGAAAGAATAACAGGTCACTGCATCAGTGTACTGATTGTTAGTTCGCATATTAGGTTATTAAAGAAACAAAAACATCCTCCGTCAGTTTTTTCAAGTATTCATCCTAATGTGCAGCGCCATCGACATTACATTCCGTGAAAAGGCTTCCCCAAGAAGTTCGCGCTCGCCTGAATTGCTGCTAGCTCGTCTCTTTCTATCGCTATCAATCATGCCGGCAGTGTCCTGAAGGAGAAGAGTTTTGCTGCTTATGACAAGAGCAGCGCTCCTTCTCATTGTGGGGAAGAGGCAGAAGCGGCTCCAGCGAAGACGGCCACGCTGGTGGGTGCGGCCTGTTTGCGGCGCGCAGGCAAGAAGCTCTCTATGACACAGCGGTAAGTATACCTTCATTCCTTTGAGAGGAAAATCTAAATGCGGAGAATTGCCGTGGAAGATGCCTGGTTCCAGCCGTCAGGAAGTTTTTCATTAAATTCTAGTCTCCTCTTTCCCACATCCCGCACCTCACCTCCGAGTCTCCCACCTTTCATCTACAAAAGGATAAGTGTGATTCCTTTCTCTCCATTCTGTCACCTGTCAACCATGGCAGGTAGTGGTTCCATGACCCACAATGGTAGGTGGCAGGTAGCTCTTGTCATCTGGAGCCGTTTGACTGGGGCTTCAGAACCACAGCACATTTTTCGTCGAAGCGTGCCTCTTACTGGTGTGAATGAAACCCATAGCAATAAGTAGCCTAAAACCTATTAGTTTCATTTGGGCCCTATAAGTAATTAGCCTCGATTTCTTCCGTATGAAACCGCGCTGATACAGAAGGCCGCCGCGGTGGCTCAGGGGTTATAGTGCTCGGCTGCTGACCCGAAAGACGCGGGTTCGATCCCGGCCGCGGCGGTGGAATTTTGATGGAGGCGATATTCTAGAGGCCCGTGTGCTGTGCAATGTCAGTGCACGTTAAAGGATCCCAGGTGGTCGAAAATTTCAGAGCCCCTCAATACGGCATCCCTCCTAATCTGAGTCGCTTTGGGATGTTAAACCCCATACGCCATACCAAACATAAGACTCCGAAGTTTTACATTAACAAAATAGGTCTTTGAAATTAGACGGGAATTTTGCATCACATTACCCGACCGAACAGTCGCTTTGGGATGTTAAACCCCCACAAATCTAAACAAAGCCAACCAAATAGTATTATATGACAGTGCCCGGAGAATGAAAGGCTTTGCAAAATCAAGTACTTCTGCGCTGCTCACCGAGGAACGCAACAACTTCGCTGCTGATATCCAACAAGCAGCAAAGCTTGCACCACAGCACCAACGTCGACAAGATCCAGCTCTGAAAGGCACTGAAATACCTCCACTGGCATAAGTAATACGCACAACAAATGCTTCATTCAGTCTCGGGAACCATCCACAACAGTTAATGCAATAGCATATCACTGGGCGGTGTAATCGTGCTATCAGTCATTTGCTTGTTCGCCAAACAGAGAGCACATTTTTTTTTTCGAAGAGATGCATCGCGTGCCTAAAGGCGACCACGATCTTTTTTTCAAGAGCTTCACAGTGATGCCACAGCTGTTCGATGAAGTGCCCAGCTTTGTTTCTCCAGACCTGACTGGGCAGCACGTTGTAAGAGAGCCCCTAGAGCCAGCCGAGCGACTGGCAATAGCATTGAGGTGTGGACAGCTTGAATTCTGCTTTCCAAGAAGCGGTGTCTTGCAGTTTCACGGCAGGTTGGTATAGATAGCATACACATATAACCCATTTGACGTTTTTAGTGGCTATAACGAGTCCCACAAGTTTTCTTGTTTCATTTGCTGGTTTTCAGCAGCACTTAGAAACAATAAAACAAGAGAAAGACCAGCCAGACTAGGCCAGTAGAGCTGTGTCACACTAAAAGCCAATAAGACAAAAAAGATGCATGCGCCCCGTAAAAATAGTTTGAGTGCAACTCCCGGCTCCCGCCTCTTTTTTGAACTCACCGCACACGGTGATACGTAGCGGTCGGCGAAAGCAAAGAGTACACGAGCGTTTTTATTTCTGTGGGCTTAATTTGCGGCTATGTAGCCTCTTACTGGATTTATTTATTCATGAAAACCTAAAAACAAAATAAACGCGAAAGCGAAGCCGCCCCGCGACGGTCTGAAAGGCACTCCTCGCGTTAGTTGACTAATCCTACCGTCTGTAGCGAGTTCAAGAATAGGCGGGAGCATGGTCGTTTAATATGATTTAAATTACGTAAATCGGTCACACAGGACAATAATTCGAAGTTTCTAAGAATGCTCGGAACGTGTAAATCGATTTCCTGTGGTAAAAAGATGAGTTCAGATTGCTCTTTAGTGCACCTTTAAGTGGGGTCGCCATCGACATAAACGGTGGGTTACCGATTATACCCACTCGCGATCCCACCGGGTTACCCACCGGTATTCAGTGGGTAACCGGTAAACCCGGGGTGCGAGATTCTGCTCAGCCTCCCACAAACTACCATGGTAATCGGGAACTCAGGCGTCTTCGATGATCTCGTGAACGATAGCGTCGGGATCTCCCTTAACGCTTGGCGCGAGTGGCAGGCAGCGCGAGCGGTCGCACGCCACGTCGGCTCTACCAATGATCGCTGTTATTGGCGGTCCTCAACTCTTTCCCGTAGAAAGCTTGGCACCATCGTCTCCGGCAACCTAAGCGGCATCCGTGGACACCACATTTGCCAAGGTGCGCTGAATTTTGTTCCATTTTCAGTGCTTTGAAGACCTCGCCCCATCTCTGCGGCGCTAAGCCTGACGGTGGCAAGGCCTGCGCCGGCAGCGTTCGGGGTTTCCTCTGGGATTCCTCGGCAATGGTGGTCCAAGGCCAAGTCACCGGATACGATCCCACCTCCATAGGGATCGTTAACATGGAAACCGTTCAACATGAAGAGCCTCTTCCCAGCGAGGAGGAATACCTCCAAGACATGGTCCGCGTATGGCGCGGACGCAGGAAGACTAAGGCCTCCAGGGACGCCAACACGGACGCCGGCCAGCAACGGGTGGCGGGACGCTCTGCACATGTGCAGGGCGAGAACGCTCAACATGCAGCTGTGCAACAAGCAAAACAGCCCCGGTGGCGGCCGCAACACACGCCCCGCATCGGGAAAGACGAAATCATTGTGGTGCTTAAGCCACGAGAAACCATCGACCTGAAGGCCACCTTAGGTCCTGGACAAGCCGGCGCTGCCGTTCGCAGCATCCTCGGGGACGCCGCAAGTGTGGGGCTTGCAGTGTGGCCCGTGTGGGAGCAAAATGTGCTCGTGTGCACACTGAAATCAGTGGAAGCTGCGGAGAAGCTGCTCCGGGACGTCATGCTGCCGGTCGGAGGCTGCACGCTGCTATTCCGGGGCCACCCTAAGCTCTCCGGCGAATTCTGCAAGGGCGTCATCACCGTCTCCCCGGACGAGACATCTGAGACTGTCAAGAAAAAACTCAGTGAGGACCCCAACGTAGTATCCGTGCGCAAACTGGGCAAAACGCAGGTTGCTGTGGTCACCTTTGTGGGGACAAGGGTGTCGCGGACCGTGCTTTATAGTGGCGAGCGTCTCCCCGTCCGCTTCTATAAGAAAACGATCCCTGCCTGCCCTTGCTGTGGCACGGTGGGGCATCGGGCCGACGCCTGTCCGCGGCCGCAGCCTGGACGCTGTGAACGCTGCGGGGCTCAGGTTGCTGCTGCTCCTGACGGTGGCCCAGCTGAACATCAGTGCTCCCCGTGCTGCCTCATCTGCGGAGGCAGCCATCCCACCGGAGCGCCTGGCTGCGCGGGCAAGTACCGCAAGGTCGTCAAGCCGGGACGCCCACCCACCCCAAAGCAGAAGCAGACGCCGGGACCCAAAAAGGCCCAGACGCCCACGGCCGGACCCAAGCAGGCCCCGGGGCCCAAGCCCGAACCCAAGAAGGCCCAATCCGGGCCGCCAAAATTTGTGAAGTCCGGGAACCCGACGAGGCCACCGGTCCTGAAAGCCGAGGATTTCCCACCTCTGGTACCGCGCCAAAATCAGGTGAGCAGTTGGAGTGGGTTAGTCTCTGGGCCCACCCCCCCTCCCTCGCCCACCGAATCCGCCCTACAGCGGCAGGTAGAGGAGCTCAGGCGCCAAAATCAAATTCTCGCCCGTAAAATTCAAGAATTAGAAGCTAAGCAGGCCGGGCAGTCCGAGCCCATGCAGAACGCTGAGCCCGAGGATAGTGATGACGGATCCTCAGTATCATCTTGCCTAACTAGCGTCTCGCGGCAAACCGCAGACACGGTGGTCGATTCGGCCCCCGCGGACGCCGGCCGCTTCGAGGCCCTGGAGCGTAAAGCCGAGCAGTTGGAGGAGCGGGTGGCAGCGCTCCCGAACCAAATTATGATTGCGGTCCGCGACTCCTTTCAGGACATGTTCAGTTCCGCATTTGCTACAATGCTTCCCGACATTGCGGCCCAGGTGACTGACTCTGTCCTTAAGGCGGTGCAGTCCTGGGTCAGCTCCCAAATAAAAAATTCTCTCTCCTGCGACTCCCCGCAGCTAAAAGGTAAAATAGCTCCTCGACAGGCAGCGGAAGAAAGCGGTTCCGGGCCGATAGCCGCGGCGTTGATGCAACCCCTACCTGGGGCTGCGCCGGCCCCCGAACCGAGTGGCTACCCAGCACTGTAAAATAAAAACATCAATATGGCTGGCAAACCTTCTCAGAAAGCTAAAAAATTAGACCAATTCGAAATCATTCAATGGAACTGCAGGGGTTTCAGAGCCTGCAAAAAACGGTCACATCTCCAGCTCTACCTGCAGTCCCTTGGTGACATGCCGGCGCTTCTTGCTTTGCAAGAGCCCGGCAATGATGCTAAATTCTCTGGGTACAGCTCGTTTCAGGGGGGCCCCTCGACCTGCATCCTGGTGCATAAAGCATACACCGCGATTCAGGTCGATCTTGATCTGGAGACTGAGCAAGAATACACCATGGTGAGGGATCTGCCTCTCAGGCGCCGCGACCCGTCAATACATGTGCTTAATGTGTATTGCCCCCCGCATAAGCCGCGTGTTACTTTCAGCGAAATTTTATATCGTGCTCTCAAGTCGGCTGACAATGAACCCCTGGTGATCATTGGGGATTTCAACGCACCCAGTCTACATTGGGGCTATCACTTCGAGAAATCCAGGGGACGCAAGCTGGCGGAGCTCATCTCCACCCTTCGTCTTACGTTGCTCACGGATCCGTCTTGCCCCACACGTGTGGGCAACTCGGTCACCCGTGACACGTGTCCTGCCTTATCTCTGGTTAGGAACACTACAAACGCCACATGGGAGAACCTGGGGGATACCCTGGGCAGCGACCACTGCCTTCTCCGCATCACGCTTTTGGCGAAGACAGCCCGTAAAAAATGGGGCCAGGCGAAAATAACCAATTGGCACCAATTTCGAATTCAGGACGTCCCTCCCGTACTATTCTCCGACGGCTATGCGGAGTGGGCAACACAGGTCACCAACATACAGAAACAACACACGCAAACACTTCACACCACCGACGAGATCCCCGCAGTGGACAATCACCTCCTGCATCTGTGGGAGGCGCGCCGGAGCTTAACAAAACGATGGAAGAAACACAAGACGAATCGCAAGCTTAGAGCTCGTATTGCACAACTTACGGAGCAGGCTGCGGCATATGCCGCCCAGCTCACAGACACCAATTGGATAGAACGCTGCAACTCGGCAGCGCGTCAGATGAGCTCGAAGGGGCTTGGCGTCTCTTGCGCAGCCTCATCGACCCTTCTCAAACGAAAGGGGAGACGCAAAAACAGCTCCGGCGGGCTCTGCACGGGTACCAAGGTACGACGGCGCAACTTGCGGACACTTTGTGCGACACGTATCTCTGCCGCACAAACGACCCGGTTGGGCCCGAGTACACGTACTCCGGCAAGCCAAATTAGGATTTAGACGCCCCTTTTGAGTTGCATGACCTTAAGGCGGCCCTGGCTAAAATGCGCCGAGGTGGGGCACCGGGTCGGGATCGCATAACAGTGAAACTGTTGGCGAACCTCTCCGACTGTGCATATCTCCATTCGCTACAATACATAAATCAGATCTGGGATGGGTGTCCGCTCCCACTCGAATGGAAAACATCCCTTGTAACGTTCATCCCCAAAGCAGGTAAAGCCGTGACTACGGACAACTTGAGACCCATCTCATTAACCTCGTGTGTGGGAAAGCTCATGGAGACGATGGTTCGGGATCGCCTCTCTCCATACATGGAGGGTAAGGGCCTCTTTGCAGACACTATGTTCGGGTTCAGCCTGCACATGTCTGCACAGGATGTCCTACTCCAAATACACAGGGACATAATACGACCCACAGCCATGCAACAAAACGACAAGGCCATTCTCGCCCTCGATCTTAAGGGGGCGTTTGACAATGTTAAACATGCCACCATACTCTCTAACTTGAACACCACTAACTGCGGGGCGAAGGTCTTCGCCTATGTCAGAGACTTCCTCTCTGCGTGTCAGGCACTCCTCCGGATCGAGGACGAGGAGTACGGCCCGTACTCTATGGGTACACGAGGTAAACCACAGGGGGCGGTGTTATCACCGCTCCTTTTCAACATCGCCATGATGCACCTGCCCGGCCGACTGGCTCAGGTAGATGGCATAAAACACGCACTCTACGCAGACGACATTACAATCTGGACCACCGAGGGGAGCCTTGGGGAGATAGAGGACCGCCTTCAGCAGGCCGCCACCATAGTCGAAGCATATGCTGCCGACTGTGGTCTCCAATGTGCTCCCGCCAAATCAGAGCTTCTACACGTCAGGACAAACCACAAGGACAACACGTCTCTACACATATCTCTGTCAGGCGGTCCCATCAGAGAAGTGGCGGAGCTCCGGATCCTGGGTCTGTTCATCAATAACAAACTTAGGCCGGACTCTACTATAGCGAAACTCAAGAGCATAGGTGAACAGGTAGGGCGCATGATCCGCCGTGTTTCCAACAAGCGGGGTGGTCTGCGGGGCAGGGACGCGCTACGGCTCGCCTATGCCTTCGTGACCAGCCGGATCCTCTACGCCGTGCCGTACCTACGCACCACCAAACAACAAGACGAGCGCATTGACGTCATCATCAGGAAGGCAACAAAGCGAGCACTGGACCTTCCGGTGGCTACCTCCAACGCCAAGCTGAAGGCGTTGGGAGGGGTAAACTCCTATCAGGAGTTGCGGGAGGCCCACCTCGTGAACCAATATACGCGGCTATCGCAGACGGTGCCTGGGCGCCGCCTGCTAAACCGCTTACACATCCACCACACATGCATACCAGAGGGGACGGAGAACATCCCGGTGCTGTGGCGCCACATGCTCTTGATTGCTCCGCTCCCGCGTGACATGGACATGGCTTCACATGAAGGCAGACGACAAGCGCGGGTTCGCACGCTTGAGAGGCAATATGGCTATAAAGAGGGCGTCTATTACGTGGACATCACAGGGCCGTCGCCCGCGGGATTCTTCACGGCTGCCGTAGTCCACCGGGGAATGAATGTCGATGGGCTATCTTTTCGGGCCCCAAATTCAACACGAGCGGAGGAAGTCGCAATAGCTCTCGCTGCCGCCGATCCAAAATCGAAAACGGTTATCACAGACTCTCGCCGGGCCTGTGAACATTATCTTGCAGGCGAAATATCACCTCTGGCCTCGCAAATTCTAAGACGCGCTCTCGCCGATCCAACTCGCACAAAAGTGATCTGGGCTCCTGGCCACCAGGGTCTATGAGGCAATGAGGCCGCTGATGCGGCCGCCCGAGCGCTCACACACCGGGCTCCTCATCCTAGCTCTCATGGCTCAGAAGCTCATAAACCGCTTCTGCGGTTCCGCGAAATCCTAATTTATTATTGCGACAGCCACCGTCTCTACCCGGCGCCTGTCAAGGGGCTGAGTAAGGCGGAGGAGCGAACTCTGCGGCGCCTGCAGACAGGAACCCTTCTCTGTCCTGCAATAGCAAAACACTTCGATCCGAACACAGATGGGCGCTGCCCGCACTGTGGAGAGATCTGCGATATCTTTCACATGATGTGGGCATGTACTCAGAATCCTCACCTTCCCCCCTCCCCCTCCCCCACCCGAGAGGCATGGGAGACTGCCCTCCTCAACTGCTCCACACTGGAGTCCCAAAGGGCTCTGGTCAAGGGGGCGCGAGACGGGGCCTCGTCATGCGGTGTCCCGGACTAAGGATACCGACCATGCAGCAGGGTTATTTTTTTTAACCCTCAAGCTCTCTTTGATTAAAGTTTTTCACCACCACCACCACCCTTAACGCTTAAAGTGTAGCAGGCAAAAGCGTCCTAAACTCAAAGCCATTTGAAGGACGGGTACGTGCCGGAAAATATTGAATAGACTCTAAGTGCGCGTAATAGCAGCATTTGTGCCTCAAATTATTTACCTACTCATATCACAAAACGAAGATACCTGATGAGCTGCGCTCAAAATTTTCATTACCGAGCATCGTAATCGTGGGTGAGTTTTGTTTTGTGTTTGTTTTTTATAAAGAAACGCCTCGCCCACAGACTTCTGCACCAAGCTGCAATATGACTGACCAGAAGGAAAACAAAATGGTTAAGACAGAGTAGTAAGGGTAAAGAACCTCTAGCACTGTCCTGTCATAGTGGTCACACAAAGAATATGTAGGTACGAGCATGAATATGCTAACCCTGCCATCTGGCAATAGCAAACACTAGACACTTCACACCATGAAATTACTTGGCTTGCCATATCTACAAAAGCTGCCTATGAACCTAGGACACTATAGTGCAAAGATCAAACACAAGTGAAACCAGGGCTACTGGTTCAAGTTTTCTTAACGACTGATTCTGTTGCTTCATCTTGTAGCTACCTGGCTTCGGGTCAAGACATCTGCAACGTAGCACTGGCGTTCCGCGTCGGTATTGCGACTGCAAGGCGCTGCATTCATACAACCTGTTGGACCATCTGGAAGCGACTTAAAAATATACTCAGGCCATTGAGTTGGTCCATTGCACAAAAGAATTGGCACTCATTGCATCCCTTTAATGTGCTGCATTTTGAAACAAATGCTCCACAGTTCCATTAATGTGATCCTCTTTGATGCGAGAGTCATTGTTCGCGATCGCAATGTACCGCTCGGTAGGGCAGTTTTTCATGCTGCTAGCTTCTTAGTGCCTTTCCAACTTTGCCTAGTACTGAAGCACTCTTTGACACAAATATCACTGGATTTGCTTCACTCTAACGTTTCACAGGGAGCAAAAAGATGTCCTTAAAGTTATTTACAGCTATTTTCTACTGATTCCTTTGCCACCATTTTCGCACAAATATCTTTCCAATAGGTGGTTTCGTTTGCAAGGCCGAACACAGAAGAGCATGAACAAATTGACAAGGAAAAATTGGAGGTACCCCTTTGCGTACCCCTTTTCTGTCACTGCACGGTGGGTTTCTGTCACGTGATAGTTAACAACATTGCCACTGTCCATCTTACAAAAAGCGCTGCTGACTCCTTCCGGACGCCTACACGGTCGCAGTGGATACAAATCGCCAAAAATTTCAGCTTGCGATAGCAGTTCCCGAACTGCTTGGGAGCAGTCGACAGCAAGCATGTGGCCATCACTTGCCCTCCTAATTCTGGGCGCAGATATTACACACATGTTCACTACGTTATTCAGGTTTAAATGACACAGGTAAATTTATTGACGGAGCCTATATGACCCTTAAGTACTACATCTTTGGAGTGACACTGTAAGGGATCGCAATAGGCGTGCGCGGGTGTTCAGGACGATTAATCCTGAATTTCCAGTCCACCTTCGCCACAGCTGCCCCAATATGGATAAGGGATCGGTGGGATGTGGCTAAAAGGCATGCACTCTGGCCCATATAGCGGCAGACTGCTCGATGGCCTGTCCCCCCGAACCATGGAACACCCGCAAGGGCCAGGGTCATGCACTTTGCTTCATGCAGACAGGGCTTCTTACTACGTGCCCTTTCTAAAAAATTCTCTGCCTCTCCCGTAACCGAGAGTAGAGTAAGCATGAAATGTTTACGGGCCTAATGTCATCTCGGTGTACACCCGAACCGCACCGTACAGGAAGGGAGGAACGCCACCACCCGTTCAGCGCGATGCCCTGCCATTTGAACGCAAGGTTTTTTGAGGAAAGGAAATGGCGCAGTAATTCTCTGCCATCTCGGTGGACACCCGAACCGCACCGTAATGGAAGGGAGGAACGCCACCACCCTTTCGGCGCGATGCCTTGCCCTTTGAACGCAGCGCTTCTCCCCCGGGCCCCTGTGCGCCTGCGCGGCTTTGATTCGATGCGCGAAGCCCCTAAGAGATCACGTATGACAACGAAGTGTATCGTGGCATTTATGTGCTTTTTTCACGCGTTATTAGAAATCGGAAATTATAATTCCGTGCATTATCAAACGCACAGCGACTGATATCTTGATAAACATTGAGAAGGCACTGGCAGGTGTTATTTTTTGTGACTCTTTTGGAGACCAACCGGCGCTTGCATGCTGGTCGCGTAGGAGGGCTTACAGAGTCTCGTTAAATCTCGTTAAGTCTCGTACGGTGCCCGGATGTTCTCGTTTCAGAGCCCGGATGAGTGGATTTCAGTGCCCGTATGAGTGGATTTCAATGCCCGGATGAGTGGATTTCAATGCCCGGATGAGTGGATTTCAGTGCCCGGATGATGGCTCTCGGTCTCGGCGTGACGTCACCATACTGCCGACAACGGGGGCTAAAAGCATTTCATGCTTAATAGTAAGAGGGAAGGAGCTGCCGCTGAGCTGTTTTCTGAGCTTATTGATGCGTGATGCGTCGCAGCCATATGGAGGACGTCCCTCTGTAAAGGTCGGCCAGGGAGAAAACAGCAGACAAAATTGTTTCAGGCACTCACCTCATGTCAGCTTGCAAGAAAAAAAATGGCCAGTGTTTAGCGGCAGTACGACTGATTGAGAGTCATAATTGCCCAGAAGACGTCTGAGAGCACGTATAATTTGAACAGTTCCCATGGCACAAGCTACCAAAGCCAAATGCAGCAAAACGCCACCACAAAGAGCGGTCGTGATCCTAATATCCGAAAAGACAGCAGACGAGAGATCTTTACATCTCTTGCCTTTGTTCATGGAGAGTTTCCTGCAACAAAGAGAATGTTGTTGGGTGTAGAAGAAAACTGAGTGGGCCAATCGAGTAGTAGTCCGCTCCGGGAATGTCATATTTTGTAGCGAAAAGCTTCACTAGGCTAGTCAACACCGCGCATCGCGTGAGTCGGAGCCGAGATTTGCCACTTCTGCGCATGCGCGAAACTTAGTGACGTCACGCACGGCGCAGGTGGCCGCCGTCGCAGCCGCCGACACAAACAAAAATAAAATAAGACATGACAGAAATAAAATATCACAAACAAAAAAAAAATAAATGAAAGACAACAGTGCGCCAGGAAGCTCTCATATCTCGGTGGACACCCGAACCGCGCCGTGAGGGAAGGAGAATGAAAAGAAAATTGGTTTTAAGGAAACGAAACGACGCCTGCCTCTCTCTCACATATTCCATTTATTTCCATCAAAGATGGAAGCTGCGAGAGCAGCTTGACGAGTCCTCGTCCCCTACAAAGCAGCAGCAGTACAAACCGACAACCCGACACATATTACATCGAAGAACGAAAACAGAAAGAAAATAAGAGAAAGAAAAACCGATATATATGATAAAGTATAGAATGTACCGCTCGTACTAAAAAAAGAAAAACGGTAAAAAAAAAAGAATGTATGACTTGCCCACACCAAAAGCATCCACTTGTTAACAAATTGATAAGAAAGGTATGTACACTGAACGCAGTTATTTTATGCGAAAAAAAAAGGTGAATACAAGTGTCTAAGTCGGAGGAAGATTAGATACTAATATCAGACAAGGAAGCACTGAACACTGTAAGTGCACTGTTAAGAAAAATGTAATAGTAAAAAGGAGCGCACAAATGTAATACAGCAACATAAAGGCGACATTGGTTGATTGTTCATAATAAAGAAAGCATTCACAAATGTATGCATTCATGACAAGTGAATTAGGCATAGCTTAAGTATGACTAACAAATATTAAGAACACTGAAAGGTAGCAAAAAAGAGAAAAAACGGTGCATTACAAGAATACAGATTTCAGTTCATGTGGTTTAAGATCAAGAATATCAATGTTATCCTTTAGGTATGTGTTTAGTATATTAGGAATTCGATACTTTAGTGTCTGAAATCCATAATTAGTCCGGAAGGAATGCACTTTCCAAAACTCGAGATGGCGTGTGGGGTAGCGTGATGGACCTTTCATGGCTAATTCGGCGAGCCTTATTAAGCTATTGCATTTAGCTTTCTTTTCCCTGATAAACCCAAGGCACAGGTGATAATTATACATGTTTTCAAAACTTATTATGCCAAGGTTTTGCATTACAGAGTATATATCACAGTCGCATTGAGAGCGTGTAATAATTCTAATAACCGTTCGCTGTAATATACTCAACTTGTTTATGTTAGTTAGGGTAGTAGTACCCCAGACCAAACTACAATATTGTAAATGACAGACAAACAAGGAATTATATAGGAGTAACAAAATATTTTTAGGGAGGTAATCTCTATGTCTGTATAAAATGCCGTTAATCGAGGTGAGCTTAGTTGAGATGTAATCGATGTGTCTGTCCCAGGATATATGTTTCATGAAGATCACTCCCAACGTTTTAAATTCACTCAGTATTTCTATCTCCGTACTATTTAAACTAAGCGTTAAATTAGGTGGAATCTGTCGTGCCTTAGGACGGAAAACAATCGCTTGTGTTTTAGGAATGCTGATTACTAAGCCATTTTCCTGTTCCCAAGCAGCTACCTTCGCGAGTGCAGAGTTGGCTATCATAAACAATTCAGTGCTGTCATCGGAAGAAAAGAATATGCTAGTATCATCGGCGTAAATTACGAACTTAGCTCGATCATCAAGACTGGCGATATCATTTAAGTATAGATTAAACAAAAGGGGGCCAAGAATACTCCCTTGAGGAACTCCCGTGTGCGTTTGTATTAAATGTGAAGGGTGACCATTGACCTCAACAAATTGATAACGATGATAGAGGTATGACTTAATTAATTCCCATGCATTTCCGCGAATTCCATAAGATTCCAACTTTTCGAGGAGTAAGGTTCGGTTCAGGTAATCAAAAGCTTTGGTGAAATGAATGAACACACACAACACAAGTTTTTTGCTTCTATATTATGTAAAATATACTCCTTTTGATCAAGTATAGCTAATTGGGTAGACCGATGTTTCCGGAACCCGTACTGTGCGCTCGACAATGCGTCTAATGTATCTAAGAAGGAAACAAGGCGAACCAGGAGAAGTGTTTCTAATGCTTTAGAGAACGCTGGCAGAATTGATATGGGACGGTAATTGCCGAGGCCATTGTGATCTCCTTTTTTATCTCGGTGGATACCCAACCGCGCCGTAAGAGCATTAAGGAAAATGAAATGAAATGAAAATTGCTTTTAAGGAAAAGAAATGCCTGTCTCTCATATCTTGGTGTGCACCCGAAAGGAATGCACACTACAGTACATGTCTCTAAAGCAACCCTTTAAGACAGCACCGTATTCACTACACGCGCGTCTCCTCCTCCGCCTCTGTGCAAACTTTGTATAGCCCTCCTCCGCCTCCGTACAAACTTTGTATAGCTAAGACACTAGAAAAGCCAGAAAGCTGTAACCGTAAGTACAACCTTAAGCTAAACCTCGAGCATCGCCGCAGGTTTTCGCTTCGAGATATCCAATCTTAACCTTAGCTAAGCTACAGCCAATTTTTTTCAGGCGAATTTGATGTTCTTGTACTTTTCGGTCAGGATGTTGTACTTTGCCTATATTAAGAAGACATGCGAACACTGGTTGTCAGATATCCATCTTGCAAATTTTACATGATTGAGTACAATGTAGTGTCCCGAACAAACCTATCCATAAAGCCAGGTAAAAAAAACATGCCGTGTCAAGTTATGCTTTCGAGCGGTAGTGAGAGCGCTGTCTTATACGCTTTGCGTAGCAGGGCATCCGCTTGTACTTCGCTCTTGTTGAGGCACTGGTAGGGTAGGCTGCGCGTGAATCCACCAACTACCAGGTTTCTGACTAGTTTTAGTGTGTGCTATTCGAGCATGCCATATCTACTGTTGGAGATGCGGGTGATCACGCGTGCTACTCGTAGCATTCTTGCTTTGAGCAGAGTGAATGCGTGAGTACTGCGTTGGATGGATTGAAGCCACATGTCCAAGACTTTTATTGTTGCCTTTTCCGGTATTGGCGTTCCTTCTAGGTGGACCTTCAGCTCAGATCCGCGCTGGTTGCGGCGGTCCGGTTTTGCGTGCCTCTCCTGACTCACAGCAGTTCCGATGTTTCGATCGAGCACGTGAGTCCACTTTCTCAGATGCATTGCACCACACAGGAGGTCGCTTCCTGTAGCCTTTCTTCCTTCTCCCCGAGCGAGCCCCGTGTTTGTCCAGACTCTTACGTCTTCGACATACATGGTGCGCCTGATGCCGTCGATCTTCTCTAGTTTTCGAGCTAGCCCTATCACAGCTATGTTGAAGAGTATGGGTAATATGACTTATCCTTGGGGTGTTCCCTTGTTTGGCGTCTGAATTTTCTCCAATCGAAGGTCTCCCATACCAACGGTGGCAGTTCTATCGGAGCGCAAGGCATTGCCATAGTCGTGGATTATGCGTCCGCAGTCCAGGTCTTTTAGGCCCGTAAGGATCGCTACAAAGCATGATAGTGTCTAATATTTCCGAGTGGTTTTATGCAAATAAATTACCGACAACAGGTCTTCTAGGCCCGTAAGGATCGCTACAAAGCATGAGAGTGATAATATTTCCGAATGGTTTTATGCAAATAAATTACCAACAAATGTAGATAAAACAAAATATGTAATGTTTCACTTTAGGAGAAGAAACATTGACAGTGATCCGATTCATATATCTTCTCTAAACAACCGCAGGATTCAGCAGGTGTCTCCTTAGAAATATCTCGGTGTCATCTTTGACCAACACCTGCATTGGCAAGAACACAACGAAACTTGTGCAAAAAGATAGCTTTCAGCTGTTATGCACTTATTACGGCAAAGCTGTATTTTCCGTAGAATGTACTTCATGCTTTGTACTTTCCGCTATTTCACTGTCACATTAGCTACTGCTGCGAATCGTGCGGCCAAACATGCAAAACCTACTTACCCAGGCAGCACAACACCATTGGTCGAACGTCGGGCAATTGCTGGCAAAAACTAGCATGAACATCGGTCCTACACTTGCATTTTGGCCAAGCGCTACCATTGGTCCTACTTTCATGCCAACTTAGGGCCAACGTTCGGCCGATCGAGCGGCCAACGCAGGCCCGGCGTTCGTTCTGCAGCATGGGCCAGTTAAGGACTCATACTGGCATCGAACTTTCAAACATTGGTATCCAGCTTTCGAGCAGTGGTTATCCTGCTTTCGAAAATTGGCACATGCAATATAACCCACTCGCCAATAACCGGCATTGTGAATGTACCATACAACCTAGCAAATATTCATAATTGAGGGTGCCAAAACATTCATGTAAAAAGACCTGTCTATTGCATCGAGTTACAAGGATCACGCTAGCGCTCGCAGGATGGCTTGCGCTCCCAACAGCCACCCTGGGGAGTAAGGAAATTTGGGCCCAAGAGCATGGTGGCAGAGGCTGTGGGAAAATCATTTATTTTCAAGTTTGGTGTGTGCCGATCATTCAGGTTGGATAACGCAGCTCAGCAAGCTGCTCTAGCACGGCTACGGCATCCATAAAGTGCTTAACGGATCTGTCCTGTAGTGAACTGATCAGTCCAATCCGAAGTAATTGTTGCACTTCTCTTGCAAGAGGACTGTTGGCCTCCATTCAAATAAATTCCTCATCCAGTTCTTGCACGATGACCTCACGAAGTACCGAGCCTGCAAAGAGATGCATGATGTCATGATAAGCCTAATTATGGCCGTCACAGGATATAAACAAAAATGATTAAATAACACTGAATTTTGTGAGACACAGTCTGTGTGAAGACACTAGCAACATATTTAGCACGATAATTTTTAATTTATGCTTAAGAACTAACACCACATTAGTGGCACGAAGTGGAATTTAATTTACTAAACTTGCCTTGTACAAAACGGTTCATTTTTAGTTTAATGCGCCTTGTCGCACCCCAGTAAACATATTCAATGCGACAACAGCAAATTAGTGTGATATTAAAAACAAATTAGTGTGTTATTTTATTTTACTATCATAATTAGTATGTCTAAATTGCGAGCTCATTTTTCATTCAAGTAAAGATGTACACGTCGTAGTATCTCTTCCACATAGACATCAAATGAAAACTTTTGTTCAGTTCTTTCTTAATGGGAATAAAAATAGGGCTTGCGATTTTTTGCGAAATACGCTGAACGCAAGAAACTCAGAGGACCTTCGTTTTTGTTTTTAAATCTAACAGTTTATCTTAGTCGCTTCGAATGCATGCTATGTGGGATCGAAACTGCGACTAGAAAAGCAAACAAAAACACTCGTCTGATAGTCCAGAGTAATGCCCTTTTTTTCATTGACAGACAACTTGGGCAAAAGCTCTAACCAGAAATTGTGGATTTTCAATCGGGCCAGCAAGTGCGAAAGCCGTAATGAAACAGTACGGAAGTATTACACATGTTCTTACTGACTGGTCTACAGTGGAAAATCAATTAAGTGGTTCTGAGTCCTGTCGCTCATAATCGATAAATGAGAAACGTATCCCCGAATGCATCTGATCGCAGGTCATATGAGTTCAAACCCGCTCTTAGACAAAGTTGTGAATGTTCGGTGAATTCCCCAAAGACGGAAAACGAAGTTCTTACCATTCAGGCCCATTTGCACTGCGCACGACGTAAAGCAAGGCATTTCCTAATGAGAGTAGGTACACAGAAGTCGTCCTCGTGCTTTGGCTAGTTCTCTTTTCCTGCCGGAAAAATAAAGGCGCATGTCAGAGCAACATTTAGCCCCAAATCCTCTTTAACTTCGAGACGTATATCAAGACAAAAGAATTTTAGTACTTTCTTTCTTTCTTTCTTTCTTTATTTGAGACAATTTGCTACAAATTGGCTCAGGAGACAATAGCAAAAGGCCCGGATGGGGCCTGACTAGGCTATGCCCCCCTGACAGCACAGGCAGCACAAGTGTACATATGATTATACATCATAAGCAGACAGAAGAAGCAAAACACATCAATACAAAATACAGAAAGATATACACCGTCTTAGGTTACACTCTAATCTCTCTGTAGAACGAAAAGAAAAGTAACTTATTAGAACTGTAGTAATACAAAAACAATTTCTTACGTACTGCATCAAGTTTATCAGCAAACAAAAATGTTTCACCAAACAAAAATTGATAATGTGAAATGCAATCCAGTGTAAAGTAATGGAATATGATCTATAGTGCACGATGGTAGTACAACATAATACAGATTAATAGCACCAAGAGTTGGCTCAGGAGTTTAACCCATGCACCTCCTGCTCAGATAAAAATATTGCCTTGACTTGCTTTTTCAATTGAACAGGAGACACAACAGAACTTATTAAGTTTAATATGTCAGGGTATTTGTTGAAGAGTTGTGGCATTTGCGACGATAACCTCTGTAAGCCATAGTTTGTACGTGACCTGGCCCTAACTATTTCGCTCTGTCTTAGTTCATACGGGGACTGTTTAGCTTGATAGTTTTCTTGAAATTTCGATATATCTGCACGGTATTGGCGTAGCGCTTCCACTTACAAATAAGATCTTGCAGGCCATGGTACGAACCGCGTCGGAGCTCTGCTAAAATATATGAGATGTGGCTTTTCGCTTGCACAGACTATGAACGGTGCCAGCTCGAGTGTGCATGCCTTTTCGTCGCACTGGTTTTGTGGTCGGACGCCACCGTGCCAGTGCAAGACCCGTCGAGTCAAGGATGTGTCATTGTGATGCGTCGCGCGGTTCCAAGACGAGTGGCAGGGGAGACGATGGTGGGAGGGGGGGGGGGGGGGGCTAGAGGAGAGAGAGTCATTAACCTTTACACAGGTGTTGTGGTCCCTAGAAAAGGCCTGGAGCTGAAAGGTGGAGAAAGGGAGATCGTGGGAGGATGCACAAACAGCGAAGCGCGTAGCTGCGCGCGAGGGAAAGCAGCTTCGAGAAAGTGACAGTCAAAAAGAAAAACTAGCGCTTTGTGGGGTGGGCGTTTAGCCCGCTGCCTGGAGAAGAGCCGACACCCTCTACGGAAGAGCGTGGCTAGGAGAACAGGTGGGGAGATGTTGGACTTGAAAGAGAGAGGGAGCGGGGCCAAAACACGTGAAAAGGGTTTGGATTTTTGGAGAATGCGTCACAAGTGGATGCGAAACACGGAAGCGTCAAAGTATTATTACAAAGCCGCAGCAAAAGCTTGAAAACTTTCAAGTAAAAAAAAATGGCTGAGGCTTAGCTTAGGTTAAGCCTAGTCAGATGCGAAGCATATTGTCGCCGAGTTGCATATCGAGCACGCCGCTTGGCTAGACGTTCTTCACGCTCTTCATCAGTCTGTGTAGCACGCCGCAACTTTTGCTTCTCATTCCAACGAGCAGCCCTGTCTCCAGGAGGCATCTCTATCCCGTGTACGCCTAGCAGAGGCAGGCGCACCCCCTTGTATACCGCCGCTCCAGCATCACGTGTTCACTACAGCGCACCTAGCGGCAGAAGCAGGAAACACTTTGGTCGCGACGCCTCGCGCGACGGCGCGAGCTGGGGCAATACCTCCTTGAAAGACTTCGCTGGGGCCCCGTTTCTCCTATGTCGTTACGTCACGCATCACGTGGTCCTCCTTGGTCGCGACGCCTCGCGCGACGGCGCGAGCTGGGCCCCCGTTTCTCATCTGCTGTGACGTCACGCACCACGTGGTCATCCTTGGTCACGACGCCTCGCGCGACGGCGCGAGTTGGGCCCCCGTTTTTCATCTGCTGTGACGTCACGCATCACGTGGCATGACATGGAGGTCACGAAAGGTCAATGGTAACGACACCGCCGCGCTCGAGGAGCTGGGTTGGGCTATTTTAGTATGCTTCGCATAAAAACGTGGAGCTTCAAGATGGATCTCGCCAAAATGACTTCAGACACTCGCGTACTTTGCGGGGCCGTATGATGTGCTTCTGTTAGTTCAAGATGGCTTATAATGATACCAGAAAATAACCAAAATATAAGGCAATAAAAATATCCAAGCACAACGCGCTCTCATTCATAGTTTCATGTACTGTAAATGTGCCAAACAAGCTAGGTGACAACACCAGTTTTCAGTCGATATATTCGGTGGTCGTCGAAGAATCCTCAAATTCATTGTTGGTGAGGAAATGTCAGGCAGAAAAGCGAAAGCAAACAAAAGCGTGTTGAATTGTGGTTCCCAACTACTTCCGACGGTTAAGATCAATAAAGATGATGTTCGAAAGCAAAAAAAAACTTTCGAGTAAATATGGAAAGACGTGAGCGAAAGCTATACAGTCCCCAATGCAAATTACGCAACAAAAGAATAAAATGCACATAAACAACAACTTCCATTACTACAATATGCAGAAAAGAAAGGAAATGGCAAATCAGAAAACACGGAAAAGGTGCGATCACAGGGCACGACGTAGGGAAGCGTAATAATCTCTTAGCGCGTGTCCGCATGCGTTTATGAAGCACAGGCCTAATGTTTCACGTGCGCAGCGCATAATTCTAAATGACGAGGCGACTGCTTCGTTTCTGGACATTACTAAAACTGCGAAGAAAGTAGGTTTAGCGAATGCACTTGCACTAAGCTATTATGCGTTTTGAATGCTTCAGAATGCGTTTGGAAATTGTTGTGAAGAACCGCAGAGTTCCGTTCGATCTGGATGCCATTATAAGCGTCGAATACCATTCTTTCGGGTCACCGATACGTTCCATGGTATCGCGGGGGACTTCTGATCGCCGAAACATTTTTCTCGTGCCTTCTCTCAGAGGACAGTATCTGATCCCTTGAAGTAGTGGATGAACCTGTGGATGGCTTCTTCGTATTCCGATCTGATTTGGTCGGATCGATTAGTGCTCTTAGGAGATTCCAGGTTCTGGCCGTGCCTACAGTTCTTCTAAGCGAGTCGGTGAGTTGTTTCCCATTTTGCTGCGCGGGTTTCGTCACGTATTCTTCAGCTTTTTCCATAAACTTTTCTATCTTTAGTTTTAGTTTCATGTTTTGTTTTTGCTTCCGCCATCTTTTGGTGAGTGTCCATGCTCCAACAATTGCCAATTCTTGTGGGGTCGCGGCATCCATGATCAGACTGCCGCGAAAGTATGCCACTACATCCGCTAATGTTCTATAGCCTTGACGTATCGTCTCCGGTATCCCCAACTCTTGTCCATGGCATTGAAATCTCCTACAATGATGGGCGCATTTTCTTTGGCCAGCCTCTGCGCTCCGTGAAAGAGCTTGAAGAATCTGGCTTTTCTTTGTCTCGGCGGGCCGTACACGCAAGTACGAACTTGATCCCTCCCTGTTGCTTTTAAGGAATGATTTCTACAAGCGCGCTCCCTATGTCTGTGTCGGCGATGGCATTGTGCCTGATGGCGGTGGTGGCTTTGCTGACTAGAACGGGCGCTTACCTCTGTGCTGACTCTCGTGAACCTTCGCCAAAGTTTCTCAGAGCGCAATAACTGAGGGGGGGGGGGGGGGGAGCTGTGCGTTTATAAAATGATTCATGAGGAGCTGCCTTTTGCGGTGACCTCCGCAGTTCCATTGCAAAATATCAATGTGTTCTTGTTCTCGCTGACGCGTGTTGATCATATTTATACGCCACTGCTGTTGCCTTGTTCGCTAGCGAAAACCGTTGCGCTTGATGGTTGTACGCTCTTTTCCTAACCTTTTTGGTATGTCTTTGTTTTCAAAAAGCTCTTTTGATCTCTGAGACCTGCCCTTGGAATTCTCCTTCAATCTGTTGTATTTGAGGCATCATATCCTGCATCATTAGCTTCACTCGTGTCTCAAGGTTTCCCTCCTGGGATGCCTGTGGTTGTCTTTTCGGAAGGACTGAAGTGATTTTGAGTTCCCGCTGTTGTTCCTTTAGTGTTCTTGTGAGTTCCTCAACTTTGCGTTCGAGCTCGTTTCGTTAGCCAGGGTCCGCCGGCTCCTGTGGCGAAGTGGTTGCGCCTTTACTCTGAAACAGGGACGCGACGTTATTATGGTTTCTGTCAGTGCCGAGGCCAAAAAAAAAGGTTTTGGCAAACTATGCGCTGCATTGCATGCAGATTAGATACAGCGCGTCGGCCCTGCTGCTCAGTGTCAGAAACTACGCGTTAGCGAATGTGTGCCATAGCGCCACTACTGTTTCGATGTGGCTTGTAGGGGAAAAAAACTAGGGAGGGAAAGCGACTCCAAGCGACCAGCCTTCGCAAGCGTTCGTGAAGCCGCTTCGTCCCCCGTTTTTCGCTGTCGCAGTGAGTCCCTAATGCTTTTGTGCTAGTATGTTTTAGTGCGCCCGTCTGCGCGGCTCATGGCGTTAATATCATAGAGTTAAATATACTGACTCCAGAGGAAAAGCTGCGTATTGGGCCCACGCGAGACAGTGGGCTACGCATGAACGCCGCCATGATCCAACGGTTCGTGTGTTGGCAGCTGTTCAGACAACTGCTAAATTTAGACAAAGAACGAAACTGGTACCTAGCAATGCGATAAGCCCGAGGAAACTGGCACCCGTACTTCCGACCCTCGTTCGCATCAGCATGTATACACCACTTTTCGCTAGTTTGCGAATTTCTTTATTTTTGTCTTGTTCGTAGTAGGAAGATGGCGGCATGCAGTGCAGCTCTCGACTGCTGTAAACTTCATATAAAAAACGGGAAAATCGTCGCGTTTCGGGGCATTTTGCGTGGTATGCAGCGTCGCATACCTGTTGTAACTTCATGCGAGTGTCTTGTTTCTTCTGAATTGTTATTTAAGGTGACTGCCGCAATTGTGACGAACTTCAAGTGTATTTAAGAGTCATCACGGGGGAACCGGATATCTCTTTTTTACTTTTTTTTTACTACGCCTTAAGGCTGAATAGTTTTGCAATTCAGTATTCGCCCCGCCGTGGTGGCTCAGTGGTTACGGCGCTCGGCTGCTGACACGAAAGACGCGGGCTCGATCCCGGCCGCGGCGGCTGAATTTCGATGCAGGCGAAATTCTAGGGGCCCGTCCGTGTACTGTGCGATGTCAGTGCACGTTAAAGAACCACAGGTGGTCGAAATTTCCGGAGCCCTTCACTACGGCGTCCCTCATAGCTTGAGTCGCTTTGAGAAGTTAAACCCCAGTAAACCAACCAAACAATTTAGTATTGCATGTGAAGGATCTATGTTCCGCATGCGAGGTTCGTAAAGGCATATTGTCCGTGATCGCAGTTGCGTCGCTTCGCCGCTTTCTGCGCTTCTAACCTGTTCGCGCAGTTTCGGTATTACGGTTAACACAATGACACCGGAAAGTAATCTACATTTTTCAGCTGACGGTGCCCGGTGGGTACGCCAACCACTGCTCTGTGGAGTGATGCCATAACAATGGACGCACAAGAAGCCGGTTTCCGAGCTCACTCACGTGCCAAACGGCAATGCCAACTGTATGGATTAGTTTGTATTTACATTGAGCAAAATAATTCGTTTCACAAAGCACCTAGTGTCATTTCTGGCAGTCCATATTTTGACGAAGGTTGAGTATGTGGCTGCGTGGCTGCGTGAGATATTTTCATTTGCTTAGGCCGAAAATAAATATCGAAACGATAGCAGACCGTAGAGAACAAAAATACTTAGGCATCAGGGCACGGCAGTGCGCAGCGCATGCTAGCATTGAAACTGTGCGCGCATGAAACGGAAACCAGTAGCTGTTACCGGTTTCTCTTCCAGCCGCTTGGTGCGGTACAGTCAGTTAAGCCGCTGGGCCCTATGGGAGTGTACGCCATTTAGCAATCCCTTTCTCTATGGTTCCACTGCAATCTGGGGTTTGTTCTAGAGACGGCGCAAAAGGGAAAGGGACAGCGGGTTTTCTTGTGCCTTCCTTGTCCCTCTCCCTTTTGCGCATCTTCAGAATTAAGCTTAGCTATGAACGAACAAGTCACAACGAAAGTACTGCTTGAGCTACAATAGTTAATTCATCGCGCATTCAGGAGCAGCTGTCGTCGTCTTGAAGAGGCTGCATACATACCGAGGCCTCCGAGATTATCAGCGGGCCTTTGCGGAGCAAGAGTTCTTCTTCACTGGGCCTTTATGCCAGCGTAAAAGTTTTTTCCCCCGCTCATCCTTCTTGCCTGTTACCTTGTTTTAGGAAGAAATAAGATGTCTCGGCAACTAATTCTCGAATGCGATAAGCCCGAGGACACTGGCACCCTTACTTCCGACCCTCGTTCCCATCAGCATGTATACACCACTTTTCGCTAGTTTGCCAATTTCTTTATTTTTGCCTTTTTCACGAGTAATTTTATCAAGTTTAATAATATATTCTACCCGCAAATGCTTCTCAGCTCACCGGGCTAAGCACAATCTCGGCACAGTGCCGTGAAACTTTGTGCACATTCGCACAGTTTTTCTTTCGCTTTCCTCTTGTGTTCTTCGGAGCCTATATCGCGCTCCTCAAGAAATAAGCCTCTGAAAACCGCCGCCCATCCTATTGAGCCTGAAGGCCACGCGCAAACTCTCCCACCACTAAGTACTGGTACCGGGCACTTGTTTTCCTTCGTTGTTCTGTAGCTTCACGTGTCGTTCTATAGGATTATGTCCGCCGGGCGATTGTCGCGACTCCTCGGTTAAAATTCTATTTGCAATGCGACATCACCCAGTAAAATTACATACCGAATTTGGGCCTTGCAGCATTGCCATCTGAAAGGTATACGCGTGCAACTAACGATCTTTTCTTCTTTCAAAACAGTGCTCACCGAACGACCATGTCTGGTTGTTTAGCGGTATTAAATACTCTTGCTACAGAGACAGTAAAAGAGAGTTGATAGTTAATTAAACATCGCATAATAAACCTCAAACTAGACGCGGACGACGCCTGAGCGATGTGACGGGCGGCCTGTTGATCTGTCGAGCCAATCTCTTCCCAGCCGCTCATTTAAGGCGCAGCCTTATGTACGGTGCAGAAACGCTGGATGTTCGGTGCATGATGGACTTCTTTTCGAGAACCGCTACACGCTGGACGATCTCTAGGGTTTTCGGAATGGCGGTTCGTTTAAGGCTCGCTTCAGGGGGCTTAAGCCTCATCTTCCTTGTGGCCACAATGACAGCAATGCGAGGGCAGACAGTTACTCAACGAGAGATTCCGGATGCATTTCAGGTAAGTCCAGTTTTGTCCTTCTGTCTGTGTGAGAAATACCGGTTAATCAGAGATGTGGACAGGACATTTTAATTGCCGTTGTCGGCGCTGCTGTAATATAAGTGGAGAAAGGAAAAAAGCTGTGTTTATTGAAAAAATAATACGTGCGATACTCTAGGAGCGCACCCTTAGCTTCCTGCCAGGTTGCTAGAGTTACATTTCACGAAGAGAAGCACGTTTTAGAATCATTGAGAAGCGCTAGAAGCACGTGTTACGAGCTTAGAGTGGGCGCTTCCAAACAGCAGTGGGTTTTTTTGGTTCTCGGACTGTATGGCCTCTTAAAAATTTGTTGGTCATACAGTACGAGAACCAAAAAGAACCCACTGCCGTTTGGAAGCGCCCACTCTAAGCTCGCAAAACGTGCCAACGTAATCTTAGCCTGCCAGTCTGCTCTATAAAAATCATGCCACCACAAGATAGAAGAAAGCTTTAGCCAGCAAGTTCAACGTTTCCGTGCAGCTGGTTATCCGCCCCACCTCATCACCGAAGCGTGTGAAAGCCTTTTACAAAAGCTTAAAGGCTGTAAAAAGAAGAATGAGTAGGACAAGGAAAAGCCACTGCAGGTGATGCCTTACATACACCGGGTATACCACAGCATCAAAAAAGTATCGAACCGTTATGGCGTCAGAATGGTTTTTTGGGCACCGGTTAAGCTGAGTAGTGTGTGCCCTTTGATGACGAGAGAAAACAGAACTAGGCCGCAATGCTATACTACGGACGAAAAGAAGTTCACAAAGTATGACTCAGGCTTTGTGTGCAAAATTCCCCTCACTTGTGGTAGAGTTTAAATTGGGCAGACTGTTCGGTGTTTCAAGGAACCTGCACCCGAACATAACTTGGCAGTAAAAAACAATACGGGAGGTCATCTGGCACATCATTGTAAGAAGTGTGAAGGGAGGGTCAGGGCAAGAAAAAGTGCCTTGCACCCTAGTTTTGCGCAACACTACTTTTTTGTTTAAGTCAAGAGATAAGACGGAAAGGGAGGTCGGCGAAGCCTATCACACCACAAAAAATCGTGAAAAATGTGTCAGCACTCCGTCTATATCGCTTTCACTGAGCGAAACCACGTTTTTAGAAGGCCACCTATATTTGTTTCACTTGTGCATCTAAGATGTTCTTCAAAGCCGGAAATCTAGTTTTATCTGGTTTTATGCTCACCTTTACACTGGTTCTTCGTTGCCTTCCATGTCATGGTTGTTTTTCCATACTCCATTCCATTCTTTTACCTGGCTTTAATTTTTTTACCGTGACTATTCTTGTTTGTTGTTTCCATGTTCTCATGCCGGTTTTTCCATTTGTCACACCATGTTTTTATCGCGTTTTCATACTGTGGTTTGGTTTGGTTTGGTTTGGTTTATGAGGGTTTAACGTCCCAAAGCGACTCAGGCTATGAGAGACGCCGTAGTGAAGGTATCCGGAAATTTCGACCACCTGGGGTTCTTTAACGTGCACTGACATCGCACAGTACACGGGCCTCTAGAATTTCGCCTTTATCGAAATTGAGCCGCCGCTGTCGGGATCGAACCCGCGTCTTTCGGGCCAGCAGCCGAGCGCCGTAACCACTGAGCCACTGCGGCGGGGCTTTTCATACTATGCTACTCTCTGTATGTAGGGACAACTGCATTCTCACTTCGAGTATTTTTCATTCTTTTTCCTCAGGCTTATTTGAGGTTCTTCATACTAGATTGTATTCGTTTCCATGGCCTGGCGCTTCTGGGGACATGTTGACTGAATGCTCTCTGGTTTATCGGCCTTTCTGCAACGCAAACTTTGATCCATGTGGTCTAGATTTTAATCAGGTCTTGTGTAAGTGACAGTGATGGTTATGCGCATAGCTTCATCCTCTATATAGCGTTTGCTTTTCGGTCTCGAATAAGCACTTGCAAGTCTGCACCTGTGTGCTCGTCTGTGTTCCTCGTCCTCCTGTCCTGTCCCTTGTGCGCAGTACTAATCTTTTCAGTAACATGGAGCACTCGAGTAGTACAAGAGCGGGTGCAGCCCAAAAGGCGTGGCATCCAAAAGAAAAGTAACATGGAACACTCGTGCAATACAAAGCGAGTGCCGCGCATAAAGCGTGACATCAAAAAGGAAAGTAACATGTAACACTCGTGCAATACAAGAGCAAGCGCAGCGCAAAAGGCGGGCATCAAAAAAAAAAGTAACATGAAGCACTCCAGTAATACAAAGCGAGCGCAGCGCAAAAGGCATGTTATCAAAAAGAAAATTAACATGGAAAGCTGGAGTAATACAAGAGCGAGTGCAGCGTATAAGGCGGGACATCAAAAAGAAATGCAACATGAAACACTCGTGCAATACAACAGCGAGCGTGGCGCGAAAGGTGTGACATCAAAAAGGAAAGTAGCATCAAGCTGCTGTTTGAAGTGCCAAGATGAAAGTGACAAAAGATTGCATCATCAGAAATGATCGCTAAGTTTTTCCCAAAATGACCTGCTGTCAACTCATGATGCGATGGTATTTGGCAGGCCATTGCATAGTGCTATTGCGTATGAAAAAATGAAAACTTTATGGCTATCATTTGTGGAAGTAAACTTCTTGCGTCCTGAAAGAAAATTTTCGATCCAACGGACTAGGTTGATGGGATTCATGGTCGTGAGGGCTTCTGAAGTAGATGACTGTTGAGAACCCCATCAAATGCTTTGCAGTAGCCTAAAAATATCGCATCTGTTTGGTGGTTATCGTCCATGGACTGTAGCAAATCTTATATGAACTCGCTAAGGTGGGCTTCCTATGAGGGATTTTCCCTAAAACCATGCCTATGAGGATAAAAGAAGACATTAGGGTCATGCTGTGTCAATAGATTCGTGGATGTAATGTGTTTTAGAAGTTTTTATGGGACACCGGTTACTGAAATAGGATGGTGATTAGAGGCTGATTATCAACCGATGGCTATAAAAACTGAAATGATTTCGGGGATTCTCCAATCATCCGGGACTTCCTTCGATTGTAGACTGGATGAGAGCTTATTTTATTATCTGGCCCGAGACCGTTGACGTCTTTTTTAATAGTTTACCATCAATATGGCGACAGCCTGGCGACGAAGAACATTTTAGAGAAGCAATGAGGTTACTAATACCGTTGGCATTGATCTGGGTCATAGGCATCGTGACTGGTCAGGATTCTGATGGAGGTAGGTTCGCAGAGTTATTTGCGCGAGAGAAAAAAAACCTAGACAAAATAGCCGTTTAAAACGATGGCTAACTTATCTGGTTCGACTAGTTGACCATCAGTACCCATAAGCGTTATGTGCTTCTGGCGAGATCTAGGCGATAGGATGCGCCACAATTTCTCACGGTTCGATTCTGGGATTCCAAGTAGATCGATGGAAAATAATTTATATTTTTGCAGCAGCTAGGCTTTCAATACATACAAAAGGTATACGCATACAACTAACGATCTTTTATCTTTTCAAAACAGTGCTCACAGAACAGCCATGTCTGGTTGTTTCGCGCTATTAAATACTCTTGCTACAGAGACAGTAAAACAGAGTCGCCCGTGCTATTGAGCCTGAGGGCCACGCGCAAACTCTCCCAGCACTAAGTACTGGTACCGGACACTTGTTTTCCTTCGTTGTTCTATAGATTCACGTATCGCTCTAAAGGCTTATGTCCACCCGGCGCTTGTCGCACCCCCTCGTTTAAAATTCTATATGTCAAGCCACATCACCGATTAAAATTACGCACCAAATTTCGGCCTTGCAGCGTTGCCAGCTAAAAGGTACGTATGCAACTAGCGATATTTTATCCCTTCAAAAAGGACACATGAATTCCCGAAATACACTGTGCTCGCCGAACGGCCAAGTCTGATTGTTTCGCGGTATTAGCCACTCTTGCTACAGAGACAGTAATAGAGAGTTGGTTGTTAAGTGAACGTCGCTTAATAAAAGTAAAACTAGAAGCGGACGACACCTGACAGATATGACGGGCGGTCTGTCGATCTGTCGAGCCTAGCTCTTGCCAGGGCACAGCCCAATGTACAGCGCATAAATTCTGGATGGTCGGTGCATGAGCGACTTCTTTTCGAGAACCGTTACACGCTGGACGATCTCTAGGGTCTATGAAATGGCGGCTTGTTTAAGGCTCGTTTCAGGGGGCATAAGCCTCATCTTAGTTGTTGCCACATCGACAGCGATGCCAGGGCAGATTGTACCTCAACGAGAGATTCCGGATGCCTTTGAGGTAGGTCCAGTTTTCTCCTTGTGTCTGTGTGACAAATGCTCACCGGGTAATGAGATGTGGACAGGACATTTTAATTCCCGTTGTCGGCGCTGCTGTTATATAAGAGGAGAAAGGAAGAAAGCCGTGTTTATAGAAAAAATAAGACGTACGATACTCTAGGAGCGCACCCTTAGCTTCTTGCCAGGTTGCCAGTTTTACGAAGAGAAGCACGTTTTAGAATCATTGAGAAGCGTTAGAAGCGCGTGTTACGAGCTTAGAGTGGGCACTTCCCAACGGCAGTGGTTTCTTTTTGGTTCTCGGACTGTATGACCTCTCAACACATTTGTTGGTCATACAGTCCAAGAATCCAAAAGAACCCACTGCCGTTTGAAAGCGCCCACTCTAAGCTCGCAAAAGGTGCCAACGCAATCGTAGCCTGCCAATCTGCCCTAGAAAAATCATGCGACCACAAGATAGAAGAAAGCTTTAGCCAGAAAGTTCAACATTTCCGTGCAGCTCTTTATCCGCCCCACCTCATCAGCGCAGCGTGTGAAAGCCTTTTACAGGAGCTTAAAGGCCGTAAAAAGAAGAATGAAAACGACAAGGAAAAGCCACTGCAGGTGATGCCTTACATACACCGGGTATTCCAACATATAAAAAGTAGCGAAGCGATATGGCGTCAGAATGTTTTTTTCGGTGGCGGTTAAGCTGAGTAGTGTCTGCCCTTTGATGTCGAGAGAAAAGAGAACTAGGCCGCAGTGCTAGACTAAACTCGAAAAGAAGTTCACAAAGTGTGATTCAGGCCTTGTGTACAAAATTCTCCTCACTTGCGGTAGAGTTTACATTGGGCAGACTGGTCGATGTTTCAATGAACGGGCACGCGAACATAACTTGGCAGTAAGAAAAAATATGGGAGGTCATCTGTCGCATCATTGTAAGGGCTGTAAATGGAAGGGTAAGGGCAAGAAAAAAGTGTCTTGCACCCAGTTTTGCGCAACACTACTTTTTTGTTTAAGTCAAGACATAAGACAGAAAGGGAAGTCGTCGAAGCCTATCACATCGCAAAAAATGGTGAAAAATGTGTCAGCATTCCGTGTATTTCGCTTTCACTAAGCAAAATCACATTTTTAGAAGGCCACCCAGAATTGTCTCAGTTGTGTCCCTAAGATGCTCTTCAAGGCCGGAAATATAGTTTTATCTGGTTTACGCTCACGTTTACACTTGTTCTTCGTTGCCTTCCACGTGATGATTGTTTTTCCGTACCCCATCCATACTTTAACCTGGTTTTAATTTTTTACCTTTACTCTTGTCGCTTGTTGTTTCCATGTTCTCATGCCGGTTTTTTCCATTTGTCACACCATGTTTTTATCGCGTTTTCATACTGTTTTTTACTCTTATGGTCTGTAGAGACAACTGCATTGTCGCTTCGTGTATTTTTCATGCTCTTTTCTCAGACCCTATTTTAGGTTCTTTACTAGTTATTAATCGTTTTCTTGATATGGAGTTTCTTGGGACATGCTGACTGAATGCTTTCTGGTTTATCGGCCTTTCTGCAACGCAAATTTTCATCAATGTGGTCTAAATTTTAATCCGGTCTTGTGTGAACGACAGCGATGGTTATGCGCATAGATTCACCCCCGTATATAGCGTTTGCTTTTCGGTCTCGAATAAACAGTTGGAAGACTGCGCCTGTGCTGTAATCTGTGTTCCTCGCTCTCCTGTCCTGTCCCTTGCGCGCAGTACTAATCTTTTTAGTAACACGGAGCACTCGTGCAATACAAGAGCAAGCACAGCGCAAAAGGCGGACATAAAAAAAAAGTAACATGGAGCTCTCGAGTAATACAAGCGAGAGCGTAGCGCAAAAGGTGTGACATCAAAAACAAAAGTATAATAGAGCACTCGAGTAATACAAAGCGAGCGCAGCGCAAAAGGCATGACATCAAAAAGAAAAGCAACATGTAACACTCGAGTAATACAAGAGCGAGCGTAGCGCAAAAGGTTTGACATCAAAAAGAAAAGTAGCAACAAGCTGCTGTTTGAAGTGCCCAGATGAATGATCGCTGTTTTTCCCAGAATGACTTGAGGTCAACGCATGATGCGAATATATTTGGCAGGCCAATCTGTAGTGCTATGAAAAATAAAAACTTTAGAGGCGGAAGTGAAGTCCTTGCGTCCTGATATAAAATTTTCGATCTCATGTACTAGGTTTATGGAACTCCTGGTCGTGAAGGCTCCTGAAGTAAATGACTGCTGAGAACCCCATCAAACGCTTTGCGGTAGCCTAAGAACATAGCATCTGTTTGGAGGTTATCGTACTTCAAAAGATGTCAAATTATCCGCTATTGTCTACAGATCGTCATGCAATCAGAAAGCTTGTATGGTTAAGGAGAGCGCCAAAAAAAGCAAGTTGACCATGTCCAGCATTACCCTCAGAGCAAAAACCCGGCACTCCTCTCGTCTTTTTTTTTGCCCCTCCGCGGTGGCTCAATGGTTACGGCGCTCGGCCCGAAAGACGCGGGTTCGATACCGGCCGCGGCCGGATTTCGATGGAGACGAAATTATAGAGGCGCGTACACTGTGCGATGTCACTGCACGTTAAAGAACCCCAGGTGGTCGCAATTTCCGGAGCCCTCCACTGCGGCATGCCTCATAGCCTGAGTCGCTTTGGGACGTTAAACCCCAATAAACCAATAAACAAGTCCTCTCGTTTTGCAACCCATTTTGCTTGATAAGCCTAGGATTTATTGATTCACCCGCAGCTGCCGGAGGACAGAGTTAAATGGAGGGATATAGGAGCGGTCTTTTTCTTGCATTATGCGTATCGGCTGCTGATGATAATGATGGTGATGATGATAGTATAAAGTGATCTTTCTATCTCTTTTCAGCTCTATGCACGTCTTCCGCACATTGTTGCCATCTCTGATTCCAACAACGACACAATCTTTGAGTGCCTCTCCGCCAAACGAACAGATTTGGACCTGAAAGCAATGCCGGCTACCTACGTGGTCTTGTTCAAGGGTCACGCCTGGAGAATTCATTGGTGAAGGCCTGGATGGCCGTCTGCACTGCGGCCTGAATTCTGGCTTCAATAAGTTGTTCGAATTTGGGAGGTAGGACTGGGGCTATCTCGGCCGGGGTTGCTGTGGGCAAGGAGGTAGGGGGAGTTGCAGCCCGCTTCTTGGCTGGTGGTTCGCTAGTAGGGAGAGGTGGCGGTGGAAGGCTAGGGAGAGCTGGCGTTTGAAGAGTGGTGGTAGGAGCGTCTGGGGCCGCTGTGCCCGGGTTAGGGGTTTGGGCCGGCTGATGAGCACGCAGCTGGGCCTGGAGGTGCAGGTTGGTGGTTTTGAGGGAGGCGAGCTGCGCGTGGACACGCAACAGCTCTTCATAGAGAGGGTTGGCGGAGTTCTGGGAGACTACGGCTGCCCAGCTCACCTGATCGGTGGTGCAGCAGCCGGGTGCTTGGGCAGGCGGTCTCGGGGGGACTGGAGGTAGTGGTGGCTTTGTTCCGGTCTAGGAGCGGGACCGGGCCTTGGACTTGCTAGTTATAGGCTCCTGTTTCGGTGCAGCAGGCTGCAGCAGCAGGATTGGCTCCGGGGTGAGCCGCGGAGCGTGGGGCTTGCGGGTCGTGGAGCGGCTGCGGTGTTGGGATGGAGCCTTACTGGTGGAAGCCTGGCTGGCTTTTGCCTCGGCGGCTCGCTTGGCATCTCAATACCTATTTTTGACGAGGTATGGAGTGCGGAAGCGTGCCTTGCACGTTCTGTCCGCCGTCAGGTGTTCTTTGCCGCAGATCTTGCAGTGCGGCGTGCAGGAGTGGTCCTCGAGAGTTCTACTTGGCCGTAGCGGGCGCAGCGGCGTTATTCGGGAGCCGGGCACACATCCGCGCGGAGGGCGAGTGCACCGCAGTTAAGGAAGTGCTCAATCTCCTTTTTAAACAGGTAGCACCTATAGAGAACGGAAGAGTAATAGATGTGCTTGGGCAACTAGTAGTTTTCAATGGGATGATGATGGACTCTGTCGAGCCCATCCGTCCAAAGTCGAGTATGGGAGAGTTCCGCTCGTGACTGAGACGGTCCTTGGTACCTTCGTAGGAGTGCTCGAGAGGGACCCCGTGGACCACGCCGCGGGCGCAGTCCTCCGGGGCTGCTTGGTAGAAGTATATGTCGTAGGGGGTGCCTCTGATGAGTATGGACCTGATGGCGAGGTAGCGGAGTCGGCGCTGCGGGTCGGGAGTGTTGATGAGGACGAGATGTTGAGGGTATTGATGTTGACTGTGCCAGGATTGGTCTTTTGAGGTCCGAGGCGGGCTGCTTGCAGAATGGCATCGCGAAGCACCGCGCCATTCACGGTCGGAAGGTTGAGACCGCCACGGGGACGGAGGATGATCTTATGATCGGCGATGGGTAGCTTGGGGTGGCGCAGGGAAGACAGTTGGGGCGGCAGGGGCAGGCGCCCGGCCGAGGCTTGAGGTATATTCGGAGCAATGGAGGGAGGGGAGTTGCGGCTTGAGCATCGCATGTCGTGCGCTGATTGCGAGCCGTTGGTAGCGGTGAGTTCCCAGGCTGATATGTCTTCTCCGTCTACTACAATGGGTTCCATGCCGCCGTCGAGGCGCCGACGCGACGCGACGGTGGTCCGAGCGCGAAGCTGCGTCTATAGCGGCGTTCGGTATCGGTGGCTGCATGCGTCGCGAGGCTTAGCCTCTTAGCGCAGCGCTGTGAGGGAAAGATATGGACTTGCCTCTTAATAGTCGACTTCCCTGTGGTAGTCCACACCGGGAAAGGCTGGTATCAGCAGGTTCGTCACGCGAAGCGGAGGCTGATGATACTAGTTTCAGACGGCTGGGATGAGTTAATCCGGTCGTAACGGATAACGTTTGCGGAGCGCAATTTTAAGCGCGTCCTTCGCACGGCCTCCGAACACTCAATCAGTGGCGCATCGCTTAACCGCTGCGCCACTGCGCTGGTAGTGGATATGAGGACTCGCCGCCATCTATAAACTTTAAGTAGGAATTACCAATTCAAAATACAAGAGCACTGACCCACTAAAGATATCATGCCTCACTCACCCCTAAGGCGGAGTTTTGAGTGCCCCCTCCAATTGAAGAATGAACACCTGCTTTCGCAGGTCTACTCAGTTTAACTACGCTAAGACCCTATAATTGTTTTTCTAATCAGCGACTCCAAAATAGCGATTCGCAATTTTGTGAGGGGCCGTATCACATCTGCCCCACTCCACATTCTTCAAAAACACCCCCCTTCCGATTGGGCAAGTTGAATTGATCTGTGTTCCAGCCCACTCGTCTCATCCGGGGAACGAGGCTACTCACGCGCAAACCCAAAGTTTCGTCGACCTGCCAGTGAGATCACCCTCCGACCCGAATTTACTAGGGACAAGGTGAACCCATTTCATGACATCAACCATCACATTAGGCTGGAGAGGCGCGGATATGCCCTCCCCACAAATCGTTAACGAAAGCGCAGGAAGTTACCCGGCACCGACTGCAAACACGCTCCCTTCTGAATCCGGCAGTGCTTGTCCTCATGTACCCTGGTCAGTACGACCCCAACTGCCGTAAATGTGGTGAAAGGACCACATACGACCACATTTTTCGGAACTGCGCAAATGATCAGCCTCCGACGGAGTTGATACAACTTCCTTCTCCCGAGCAGTGGGAGGCCTTGCTGGTCAGCTCGGACCTAAAGATTCAAGTACAGGCAATCGAGCGAGCCGATGAGGACGCCGCCAGCCATGGGCTAGCGGCCATTTACTACGTGTCTCCTGCAACCTGCTCTTGACGCAATAAATGTTTTACAACCAACCAATCCGCACAGCGCCATAAAACTTCGTGCACATTCCACAGATTTTTTTTCGCATTCCTCTCGTGTTCTTCGGAGCCTATATTACGCGCCTCAAGAAATAAGCCTCTGAAATCTGCCGCCCATGCTGTTGAGCCTGAAGACCACGCGAAAACTCTCCCAGCACTCAATATTAGTACCGGACACTTGTTTTCCTTCGTTATTCTACAGCTGCACGTATAGTTCTGTAGGATTAAGTCCGCCAGGCGCTTGACGCGCCCGCTCGTTTCAAATTCTGTTTGCAAAGCGACATGAGCGAGTAAAATTACACACCGAATTTCGCCTTGGAAGCATTGCCAGCTGGAATGTACGTACGCAATTACCGGTTTTTTATCCTTTCAAAAACGGCGCATGAATTCCAGAAAAAAAACAGTGCTCGCTGGATGGCCAAGTCTTCTTGTTTCCCTGTATTAGCTACTCTTGCTACCGAGACAGTGAAAGCGAGGCCGTGGTTAATTAAGCGTCACTTTTCAAAATAAAACTACACACGGATGCCACCTGAGAGACATGACGGGCGATCCGCTGATCTGCCTAGCCAAACTTTTACCAGCCGCTCATTTGAGGCGCAGCCCAATGAACGGTGCATAAATACCGGACACGTACAAGCGCAAAAAAACACGGACAGAGAAGAAACTTGGACAACACGGTCTGTGCTCCTGATAAATACCGGATGTTTGGTGCACGACCGACTTCTTTTCGACAATCGTTACCCTCCGGACGATCTCTGGGGTCTTTGAAATGGCGGTTCTTTTAAGGCTCGTTTCAGGGGGCATAAGCCTCATCTTACTTGTTGTCACATCGACAGCAATGCAAGGGCAGAATGTTCTTCAACGAGAGATTCCGGATGCCTTTGAGGTATGCCAGTTTTTCCATGTGTCTGTGAAAATTCACAGCGGATAATGAGAGTTATGGACAGGACATTTTAATTTTTCTTTTTGTCGGTGCTGCTCTAATATAATTGGAGAAAAAGAGCAAGCTCTGTTTATTGAAAAAAAAAAGTACGTGCGATACTCTAGGAGCGCACCCTTAACCTCTCCCCGTAGAACGTCGTGAGGGTCTGAATACCCGCAGGCGGTCAGAGTTACTCTCATCGCTTTTACATGGACCGAGCCACCTCTCGTATTTCTTCACAGTGACCTTGCTGCAAATGTACCGCCTCTTGCAAAGTGTAAACTTCTGCAATACTGAAACGCACAAAAGACGTAAGATTTCGATGCCTGCTCTATGGCCGGTGACTGAAGGCAGACAGCTATAGAGTGGATGGCGGTGATAGTCGACTTTTCTCTTGCGCACTAAGTCACCTCTAGCAAATGCGATAGAATAAATATAACCTAATAATTCCACTCAAAGCTGAAGCATCTCAACCCCGTTGCATTTGTATGGTACAGTATGTGGTGTGCATTGTGCCAATGCTGCATATGTACCACGAGTGACGTCGTAGTGGAGGGCTCCGGAATAACTACGAGCATTTTTAAGCATGAAATTCTTTTAGTTCCCGTTGTCGGCAGTGCGGTGACGTCAAGCCGAGACCGAGAGCCAACATCCGGGCACTGAATCCCACTCATCCGGGCACTGAAACGAGAACATCCGGGCACCGTACGAGATTCAACGAGACTCTCTAAGCCCTCCTACGGGACCGGCATACAAGCGCCGGTTGCTCTCCAAACGAGTTACAAAAAATAACTGCTGCTAGTGTCTTCTCAATGTTCATCAAGATATCACTCGAGCTGTGCATTTGATAATGCACGGAATTATAATTTCCGATTTCTAATAACGCGTGCAAAAAGCACATACATGCCACGATACACTTCGTCGTCATACGTGATCTGTTAGGGGCTTTGAGAGAAGGCCGCTTAGAGAAAGAGGGGAGCTCCAGGGCGAGAAGGGCTTTCATCAGAAAACTGCTTTCGCGCAAGGATGGCGCTACGGTCCTACACTCACGCATGTAGAAGACCGGCCGCTGGGCCTTCAGGTCATGCCGTTTCCCCCTCTGGCAGGCAGATGTATACACGCTCGCGGAGTATTCGAACGCGCTGCATATACATTCTTGTCAGGCCTGCGTCTCGTCGTGTCCGCGTACGCTTCTGCATCGTCCTGCATTTAAATGCCGCCACCGTCACAGCTGCTTGAGCCGAGCAATGGAGCCTGATAAAACGAGAGGTAGTAAGCGTCTTGCGGAAAGCGATCGCTTTGCGAGTGATACGCCATAGAAGAAGACCACTCGCCCCTGCCCTGCCGACAACGAACACTAGACCCATTCCAAGATTTTGTCTAGTACCATCAACAAGCAATGTATTATGCCCGTAAACATTTCATGCTTACTCTACTCTCGGTTACGGGAGAGGCAGAGATTTTTCCAGCATGCATGGGCGCAGCGCGGCTCGTTTCTGTTTCTGCCTTTAGCATCCATCTAAATGCGGCAGCCGCGGCAGCGACTCGGCCCCGCAACTTCGTACTCAGTAGCCGAATACTATAGTCCCTAAGCCAACGCAAGGGGTCTTTAATAGACTAGAATTTCCTAACATTAAACAAAAGAGCACCGGAACATAAGGGAATATCACCGCCGTCCGCCTAGGTAGAAAGCCCATGTACTTCTGAAAATTTCAAATTATCCGTGATTTCGTACAGATTTTTATGCAAGCCGTAAGCTTCTATGGCTAAAGAGAGCTGCGAAAAGTAGTTAGTGGGTCCTGTCCAGCATTGCCCTTGGAGCAGAAGCCCGGAATTTCTCTGGTTTCGTAAGCTAATTTGCCTGTATGCCTAAGATTTGATGACTTGCCCGCAGCTGGTACAGGACAGGGTTAGATGGAGGGATATGGGACAGGCCATTTTTCTGCAATGGGCGTAGTATGGCTGATGATGATGATAATGATATTACAACGTGATCTATCTGTCTCTTTCCAGATATTTTCCCGTCTTCCGTACATTGTAGCCATCTCCGATTCCAACAACGACACAATCTTTGAGTGCCTCTCCGCAAAACGAACAGATTTTGACCTGAAAGCAAAGCAAGCTACCTATGTGGTATTGTTCAAGGGTCACCACGGCACGCAGAAGTAAGTCCGGCTCTTAAATTTTCTATAGCTGTGGTATACATAGAAAGGTGCCTTCGGCCGCATGAGAAATAAAGCTTTGTAATTTTGATTGAAAAGTTTTCTCTTTTTTTAGATTGTCTGCACGAGAATTGAAGTGGCACAGAAACTAAAAGAAGAAACAGCCTCTCATGCCGTAGTGCTTAACGAATGTTTCGTGTGTACGCCGTATACAGGAGAGAGAGGGCCAAGCCATGTCAGAAAGATGCAGATCATGGCCCTCTTTTTTGGAATTTTTATGAGCCAAATAGCTCAGTAAATAATCAAAATCCAGATGAAGCGGAAGCTAGTAAAAATTTATCATAATAAAAGTAAAAAATGTCGCATTTTGCGCAGAAACCGGGGGCAAAATGACTCACTTTCGAAATAGTATTACATCACTCACTCTTACAATGAATTCATACGAAATTAGCTGCATGCGTATCGACACAACCTTTCTGAACCTATCCGCATGAGAAACGCCATTTCCAGTCGAAATCCGGCACATTTCGACTCCTTCACCAGCAACAGCAAGGCATTTTAAAAGCCACACTTTGCATGCAGCCTGGCTACAAGGTCCTTTTCAGTTTCCGGCATTCTTCGCGATGTTTTTTGTTTTAGTCGCACAGCGGTAGCTCTTTTGATTTGTTCAAGTCGAACTGATATCCGATTCACCACGACTCGCAGCTTTTCAACAAGAGCTTTTGGATGTGATTGCAGGTTGCTCCATTGTTAGAATGTGTTAGAAAAGTCACGTCTCGGTCACCGAAAGCAGTGCGCTGCTTAGGCTCCCAAGAATCCTTGTGCAGTCGCTGCCTTTCACTCTCCTTCATTTTTTATACTTTTCTGTGGTGCGTATCAATAAGGACAACAAAACGCTACACTGTACACATGAATGCGCTTATATGGCGGGTAAAAAGACAGTAAGTCGTCCTCTAGCGCACTTTTTCATAAAGGGTGTGCACTAGGGGACAAATAGTACTTTTTAGCGATTTCCGTTCAGAGTGAAGATGATGCCGGCCCTGCTTAAAGCTTCGCAAAAACTTTCTTCATCCCTTCTTTGCAGCAGTCACCTATGTTTGCCTTCAGTACGATCGGATCATCCTAGAGAGCGACTAAAATAGGTCGGAGTTGGGGAGCAATGAGTAAACCAGTATCGTTACTATTGCCGAATGCCATGATGCTGTGTTGAAATCTTTTCACTTAGTAAGCACAAGTAGCTTTATCATGCCGATCTCCTTGCGTCTGCCTGTAGCATCGGGTATTGAAACCTCTACGCTCCAGAAGCTTCACCCAGCATCCTCCTCCCCAACGCGTCTTCCTAGCTAAGGGACTACTTGCCCACCGCCAACACTGATCCCCCACCTCACCTTGCCGCCGTCCACCATCACCACCCATAAGCGCCGTCCACCATCAATCGACCAATATCTGCCGTCCAGAAGCGCCTCCGACCACAATCCGATCTGATGCCACCCTCCACATGGTCTGCACCCACGAGAAGTTCAAGCAGCAGCAGAACGGAAACGCGACCTTGCAATCAAATTCAGAGATGCGAAAGGAAAGCCGCCAGTGCTCCAGGAGCATCCACTTACCCAACCCGCCCCCTGAGGAGCGGGGTTCCCCACCCACCCACCGCCACCTTCGAGCCACGTTCTCCCATCCTGACTCCCCAGAAAAGTGCTCTCGCGGGTGTGTTGCTTCGGACTAGAGTAAAAACATTCATTAGAGTAAACGAATCAAAGTAATCATCGAAGAGGATAACGAAAAGGGTTCAACATATGTCAAGGACAACGCAGCGAGCTATGGAAAGGAAAATGTGTAACTTTAAAAGACAGGAAAACGAGAGAGTGGGTGAGGGACCAAGCATGGTTTAATGACACCCTAGCTGAAATCAGGAGAGAGAAATGCGCTTGGGCAGAGCATATAATGCGAAGAGAAATAACCGATGGTTGCTAAGGGTAACGAATCGGATTTCAAGAGAAGGCAAGCGTAGCGGGGGCGAGCAGAAAGCTAGGCGGGCGGATGAGAATAAGTTTCCGTGGATAAGGCAGCCGCACTGGGTAGAGGACAGGGTTAATTGGAGGGATTTAGGAGAGCCCTGTCCCTTGCAGTGCACGTAGTCAGGCAGATGATGATGATCAACGAGGGTAAATCCAACTGCTTGCATCTTTTTGCAACAGGTTACAAATAACTCAATGTAATAAATAAATATGTACGTTAACTCAGGAAGTTTGCTTGCGTGTGCTTCAATGTAATGAGAAAAATGGCGTGCAGAAATTCCGTCTTTTACTTCCACTTTCACGTTAGCCATGCTTCCCTGCGCATTTTCCCTCTGTCTGGAATACGCCAATCTTATCAGGCTTAAGTTGAGATGCAGTGACGATATTGCGGGGCAATTCTTCTCAATATCCAATTAATTTGAGGTGCCGCCACGGTGACTAAGTGGTTATGGCGCTCGGATGCTTACCCGAAAGACGCGTGTTCAGGAGCCATATGAAAGCGATTTTAAAACAAAACATGCCGAGGCAACACAGCATTTGAAGGGAGGCGAGCACGAGTCTGCGGAGTCTTGCACTTGCCTAAGCAGAGCGATGGTCGTGCAGCGCGACTTCTGGTAGTTACAGGCTTGTCGGTTGGCCACTTGCACCACGATCTTAGGGCGGGCAGAAGCGATTAAAAAGACTTGCGGCTATATGGCGCCGCTTATCCGCCAGGTCGTCATTAGCTGTAGCCAACAGGTTAAAGAAGGAATGATTGGCGGAATGGTTATAGGGGTGCGTGTAAAGACAAGAAACGAAGCCCTACAGGCAGATATGGGTTGGTCATCCTTTTAACTTCGGGAATCCTTGAGCCAAATGTTTTCTCGAGGAGAGATTAATCAAGAATGGATGGGAAGGGGTGCGCAGCGAAAGGCGTTAGGTACTTGTGCAGTAAAACATGGACACGCGAAAGAGGATAAGAAGTAGATTCGTTGCGACAGGATACGGAGACAACAACAGGAAAAAGGATGTCGCCTCGAATGTCAGAAACGAAGTGCGTGAAACCGAGACTCTTTAATGTAGACAAAAATCTAAGCAGAATCACTGCTTGGACACATATCATGAAAGCGGGAAATCCAAGAGGAAACGCTGCATTATGATAGAAGAGGCGCTGCCCTGGTTTTTTTTAGTTCGTTCTTTCTATTTTTACAAGGGAAAAGTATGAGCGTTGTTACTGCAGCACACAATTTCTTCGCGCAGAGGTTCGCGAAAAGCAAAGGGGGCAAAAACGAAAGAATGTTATGAGCACACCTTACAACTGAGTCGCCCCAGATGACGCGAGATGCCGAGGAAAATCTTATGCACGTTATGAACAGGTGTGTAGCCGGGCGTCATGGGGATAAAACCCAGCATCTTCAGAATACCAGGCGGATGCTTTATCATAACCTCGTCAATGTAAACCGAGGTGTGTCTTCGTAATTCGTACAAACTTTAGAATAGTGAAAAGATTCACAGAATGAACTTTTGCTAAACAAAAATTTCAAGCTCACCTTTACTTCCTTTTAACACGCCTGCACAAAATGAGAAAGAGGTAAACGTCACTCCAAAAAAGACACCACTCTTTTTAGTTTCATTGCTTCGAAGTCAAACGCAGTGATAAGATGCTCAAGGCTGGTTAATTTCGTGATTATCGAAATTCAACGTTCAACATTTGCATAATGCCGGCGAAGCAGCGAAATTTATTCAGAAATCTGAGCGCTAAGAATGCCTGGCTTCCGAATTGTAGCGCAATAAAAAAAATGGCTGGGGTTTAACGCTGCTTGAACCTGGCTTTTTAGGCGAAAGGTCTGTTTTGCAAGATCTCTATTGTCTCAAATCAAATGGCAAGGTCAAGGGTCAAGGTCGAAGCCAAGGTCATGCATAGCTACCCAGTGGTAATAGTCATACGATCATGTGATAACACTACCATACATCACGGCATACCACCACGCAGTTATGTTCGGTTTAACCTTCTCAGGCATTGAAGCTTATTGTCTCACCCACATCGGAATCGGAAGTTGTACCCCGAAGTGTAGAGCTCTCGCTCCAAAAACAAGGGAAGGTGAACCAGTGACACGCACAGCGCCTTTATTCACACACTTTAGAGTTGGGTGTTGGTTTACAGTGGTTTCGCCTAACCTCGCTCCCATTTCTTTCCCTACACGATGTCACGAGGAAAACAAAACTAGCCGCTTTGCCTCTCGGTCCAGCCAGCCCCACAGAACATAAGAACCCGTCATAACTTCTCTATTGCCATGTATTGCCATGTATTGTTGTGCGACCGCATCACACGTCCAACAGACATTACAAATACCCCGACCACCGCTACTATAAAAAAAAAATATCCCGTGTCCGCTTCCGACTAAAGCATTTTTCAAAAGCTCATGGAAACAAAAAAACTTTCCGCGAATGTTAGTCCATTATGTATTCGCGATGAATAAATGGCTTTATGCTCTTGATCAAAGGCCGTCTTCACTAAAAGCAGAGGCGCTGAAATTAAGGAACCCTGTTAAATCCCGAGCGCTGTGAGCTCGATTCGATGGAGCTCCAACAAAAAAAATACCGTAGTAAGTGCAGCAAGCACGTGGTCACCATTAGTTCCGCGTTTTACCTGCGGTGACTGTTTTCCTCTTCTTCAGTGAATACAATTTTCGCTCCTTTCGCGGTGGCTCAGTGGTTACACCGCTCGGCTACTGAGCCAGAGTATTCAGGTTCAAACACGGCTACGGCGTCCGCGCTTCGATGGAGGTGAAACTCAAAATGTGCCTGTGTGATGTGCGATGTGTGAGCATGTTGCAGATCCCCACGTGGTCGAAATTGTTCCCATGTTCTCTACTATGGCAACTCTTTCTCTGTTCTTTCAGTTCCACCTTGTCCCCTTCCCTCATGGCGCTGCTGACGGGTCACTAAAGGAGAGAAAGAACTACCGCGCCATTTCCTTTCCTTATGAACAACTAATTTTCTCACGTTAGCCATGCAGTGACTGAGGTGTCAGCCTAGTGAAGCAGTTGGCGTCCCGTTCCTTTCCTCAGAACAAACTTACTCTGGCCTACTATTCCGCTTCATGTATTAATGATGACCACGTCATTTTGGACGCCCTGGCGCTGCCGCGAACGTCAACCGGGGAGCTTGCCGCTAACAGAGAGCGCTGTCAAAATCAGCGGCCCTTCATTCTGTTAAATATTCTTCCAGGAAACATGTTGCCTTCCATGTTGATGCTGGACCTACGCCGAACAAGGTTCTTTTCATGGAGGATGAGCGTAAGTACCCGAGCGCGGAATCTTCTGGCGAGAATACACCTTACACCACTTAGCAATGTCTGCTTAGGATTTTATTAAACGGAAATTGTGTGCCTACAAGAACTATTTGAGAAGGTTGCATGGTAAAGACAGCACATTTGCGCGGCGTTTCTATACATTAAATGCACTGCCAAGAAAATGAATGGCCGCAGTACTACCAGGTCTCCGTTATCATCATCATCAAACCGCCCGTCTACATCTACTGCAATGTCATTCGACAATTTCTTTTGCCAGCTCCGACCATAATATGCCAGCAAAATTCGCAGTGTCATGCATACGCATCACTCTTTGCTTCCAAGTTCAGTGCTTGCCTTCTCTTTGTGCCAACTCCGTTGCCCTAACAGACCTTAAAGCATCTTTACTTCACATTAAATGCCGTGGCAATGCAAATCTAACTTATTGTACTTGCTTGACCATGCCGGACAGTGCTTGACATGCTTGACCATGCTTGGCAATCTTGACTGACCATTAGAGTCCCATTATTGAAGCTCGGAAGATGTTTAAGCAAGAATTTCTTGACTTAGCAATTGAGGTGGGCTCCATGAGGTGTTGCGTTAAATATGGTGACTGGAGGCGGGTCTTCAGAGTCTTAACCCACTGCAAGAGCTTGAATATCAAATGTATTGCGCCACCTTAAAACGCTCGATGCAGGACGCTTTTGGGCGGCCCGTGTACGAATCCGCAGCAATCGTGCTTTGCACTGTGAAAACCCAATTGGACAGGGCTTGCTTTGAATGAGCGTAGCCACGTGGCTTTCAAGCGAGTTTCAGAGCACTACTGAGTTGGCTCCCTGGTCCGAAGTACAGATGCAAAAGTTAATGAGCTTGCAAATCACTGCGCCTCTATTTTTGCTGCCACTTCAAGGACTGCTGATGATGTTCATGCAGTACATTGGGTCTATATGATTATGCCGCGGTCTTACAATGAGCGCACGGCAATATGTGGCCCTTAAACAATGGCTGAATGGGAAGGTGCGATTCATCGACTGTCACTTTAGAAAACCCCTCGACATGACGTCCTCTATGTGAAATCTTATCAGACATTTAATGTGTTTTCTCCCCTATCCTATTCGAGATTCTTGAGACTAGTATTGAAGTTGAATTTTTGCCACCGTCACCTACCAATGGTCAAATTGGCTTAATACCAAAATCTGATGATAAGGAGAAACTTCGAGTTGTAGATGACTACAGAACTGCACCCTTTTTTATGTTGATGGCGTTGTCACGACCCAACACCAGACCCGCGATGATAACGGTGGCGGATTAAACAGCGGAAATTTCGAAAGGTCGTTTGACCCCCATGATATCCCCAATCCTCACACAACAGCAACAGGTCCGGCTTCTGCAGTCTCTGTAGGTTCATGATAGTTCTCAGTCCCACGCTACCCGAGCCATAACAGCGTGTAATATTCGTGACAACATCATGCTCACAAAAGTACTCTGAAATTGGCTTCAGCTTGCAGTGCCTACTTTCAGTGCACCTCATCGAGGCATGTGGCTCCAGGGGATGGTCATTACAGTAAAATCTACATGTTGCGCGTACGGCATTGCAGTGTCCCTCAGGTACAACTAACATAGCTGTACACCGACCTGCCAAAGGCGCTCGATCCGGTAGGCCATTTATTTCTTTTTTCTGTGTTAAATGACGTCAATCTTGGCTCAACTCTTCTACTCGAATGAGCCTTTGTTCAAAAACTGTTCAACGCGCTTGACTGTAAATGTCTGCCTCTCATAGTAGGTATGCATTCAGTCCTCTGTGGAATAAGGTTGCTGACTGCTCCCGCCCCCGTTCGCTCTACACTTGGAGCCACTTTGCATAAGAGCTATATAAAGCACAGCCGCCAGTAGTATTCGTATTACGGGTCACGAACTGAAGCGGTTAGACTATTCAGGTGACATCTCTTTTTTCTGCCCTGTTAAGGCAAGCATCGATGAGGTTATTCGTTTAACGAAGGACCTTGGTTAGTGTCAGGAGCTGGGATTATTCGTTCTAAGTGCTGTTCTCTGTGGTTTGGAATTTGGGGATCGACACCTGCTGGACATTCTCGTGTTTAGTGGACGCTCTCGCCACCCATGTACCTTGGCGTCCCTTTGAGTGCTTATAAGCATAGTGCCCATTATTAGAAAGGCCGCGTGCAAGCTCTTCAGAGTTATGCTCCTACTTCTCTCCCCCATGGTCTCGATATTTGTATCGGTGAACGCATGTAATATTTTTCGGGTCAATAAAATTTATTATGTGCTCTAAATTATTCACTGTCCGACACTTTCAATCCAGTGTTTCCACAGAGTCTTCGGCTGTTGTATGTGCGATACGCCTTTGGCATCTATAAGGCGTAATAACTTGTTCCGCGCTTTAAGAGCTGGCGGCCTTTTTTTACTCCATCTGTATATCCAGGTTATTTCATGTCTTACGTTTTTCCCCGACACTACACACACAACCGTACTTGTATTCTTGCAAGTCAGTTTAGTTAATGCTTTACCGAACCCCATGTGTCTTCTGATACTTCTGACTGTCCATGTTTGAGCGGCTTAATGCATTAGGTACATCTGATTGTTCGTTTCCAACTTGTTCGTGTTTTAAGTGCAGACAAAACGGTAGCACAAGTAATTAATTTATATCCTGTTGTTTCCGTCCATGTGGCACTCTGTGTATTTTTGTTTACCGGTTCCTGGCGTACTGAAAAGAGTACGCAAAATGCCCCTCTCGCTGGGTACATACACTTTTTCCGATAAGCTGCACACCGAGACATCTCCCTTTAAAACATTGCTAGAGAAATAGCGCACTTTTATGTCTAATATAAATTGCCGCCTTCCTTTTGCTCAAGAAATGACTGATCATTGTTGCACCAGTTCCAGAGATTCAATACTCATCTCAGATATCATGCAACCGCCACTGAAAAAAAGTCAATTTGACACCGAGTTATGCGCGATCTCACTGCACTGCCAATTTCTGATGCACCGTTTCACATGTTCTTTTTAATTGGACTACGCAGCCACTCGAAAACATGCATGATGGACAGACATAGTGAATCTGTTGTTTCTGCAAAAGGCCGGGTCAGTAGAATTCTTAATACGAAAGCATTACTTAGCTACATCGACGATTTAGTGCCCTCAAAACGTGTCAGCAGCCATTTCTCCGTTCGTGTGAAAGTTACGCGAAAACAAATGACTGTGTGTGATAGCAGATGATGTAGGATGATTTGCGCCAAAGCTTGGTCCATGTGAAGCAATTAGTTGATTAAATGGGACCAGAAATGTCACTTTGATGTCAAAATGAAATTGGACGTTAATATAGCTCGAGGACGTGAAAACAATATTAGACCTAAAATCTCTGGGAGAAAAACGGAACCACGTGACATAGGATAATAAAATATCGTTGTACAGCAAATTTATTGATCTGGGGTAATTGGTTATTTATTTAGAGGCCAAAAGGACATTTAGACGCCAAAATAGCCCCGGACATGTATACACTGCGAAGACGTAAAAATAGCGGTAGGCGTCAAAATTGCAAGAAGTAAAAGCAGACGTAAAGAGACAAAAGAGAAAGAAACGGCAAAAAGAGAGGCAAACAGTCTAAAGCGAAGCAAAGAGAGGTAACGAGTGTGAAAAGTTCATCAGTGTTTTCGCATTCTCCCCATGCGGGTCGCCGCAGTGGTCTCTAACGAGTTTGTTCATATAAAGGAACTTAATGCGAGACCTAGTTTAGACTGGAGTGGCACTCAGTCTTAGTGCTGTGCTCTTAACTGCCATTTTTTTACTGCTGGCCAGCTTACGTGTGTCGTATTATACATTGTGTTGATTTTCCACTGTTTTCATCAAGACTTGTACGTAGTTCATGCATATAGAGCATCGCATCACTCTAATAAAGATCATGTACTTGTAATGAACACTATAAAAGCAGCGATGGTGTAGTGCCAAGGGCCAGCGAAAGTGATCGGTTCGCGCCATATCAAGTTTGAAACAAACTCGCGGTCATATAGTATTTTATTTTCGTTTATATTATTGCAGGTTAAGCAGGCTTCAAACATATAGACAGACCTCAGCAAAAGCCAAAATTCCAAGCCTTGGTGTCGCGCTAAATGCGCCTAGTTGCGTACCCGAAGCGAGGTAAAATTCCCCTCAATCCCAGCGTAGCAAATGCGGCGCAGCTGCCTGTGACGTCACTTTTGGCTCGCGCCTCTGATTGGCTCCTCCGTGCCACAGCTACGGTTCTCCTCCTCCTCTTCCCTGCCGGCGGTCGCGAGGTCAAAGGTCAAATCGGCTTCAGACTGCAGCTTTTTAATATAGTGTGGGTAGTAGGGCTACTGCACTAAAATATCATTGCTCACGTCAACTCTGCACAAGAAACTCACTCCGGGCCGCAGTCGCTTTTCATGGATTTCGTGAGGGCACCTTAATAGATTGTGTTGTCTGGAACCGTTTCTTTGCAATCAGAACTTATGATTCTGAGGTATTTTTATTTACAGATCCAAATGTCACCGAAACAGCCGAGATGATGTACTCCAACTACTTCAAGAATTGTTTTGTACTGCGTTTTCCTTACTTCGGAGAGCGTAAGTCGCGCACTTGTTTTATTTATGTGTGCAGATTTCTTGCGCTTAGTACTAATACCCCCAGTCTTCTATGGAGGAAACTTACTTTCGGGCTAGGAATTCATTTGTGTTTCCCTTTTATGGCAAAAATACAACTGTAAGATGAAAACGATATTTCGGTATGCGCTTCTACTGGATGCTCTATGGCTTTGAAAACAATCCTTGGTTATCAATACCGCTTGACATTTTTAGTGCGTTAGCGCCTAAAGTGGGCAATCCCCGCTGCTTGTCTGGATCCGGTATCGTGGCAGGCTGCTCAGCTGCCCACCGTGTTAGGCGGCAGCTCAATTAATCGCAGAGGCTGCTCGCAAAGAGCAACCTGGATCGCATTCCAATCGAAGAAAACCAAGTTCCATCGATGACAGCACCTGCCATAGAAGGGCAGTGACGCATCCCTTGCCCACTGCGCCAGGAGTGATAGACATCCAGGGATGTATAAATGGATAGAATGGCCAATTCGGCAGGTATGGACGTTAACCCATTATTGCTGCCATCAGTCAACACTGGATCTGAACTCCGTAACTCATGTGAAAACCGAACTGTTAGCGCACCTTATTCGCATTTCGCCTATGAAAATCGGCCGTCATTTTGTTCCCTTACAATCGGAAAACTAAATGCCTACTTAATCATCAGTTTATGTGGCCTCCGTACATACGTAGTTTCTGTGGTTAGTATTGAACAATGTAGCAGAAAGTCGAGGGAATCGTGAGCATTCGTAATTGAAATACGCAGAAACAACCGTGAGGACGACGTTCAATCATCTGTTAGCCGAATTGAGTCGCAGTTATTTTCTTTGTGTTCCAACATCAGAATCTCTCAGGCTCTTTGTAGCAAATTTATTTGCTAACTTTTATATGCTAATTTGCATTTATTTGCTAATTTGTGTCAACTTGCAATCTGCTGTCGCAGCTACCGCATCACTGATTTTAAGCGCGGGGCGCTAGAGCGCAGAGTTATTCAAATGTGGTTTTGAAACGGGCATCGCAGTGTCTTCTGAGCACACACCAACACGTCTGCTACGAATATGGTGCTAACATTGTTGTCTGTTAGTTCTGGAATTGCAATAATTATGCCCCCTGAATCTGCATGATAACTACCAAGTTAATCAATTTTTATCTACCGAACTCGTTCATAGCATTCGCCGCTGGCTGGAATTCAAACGCTGGAAATGGCATTCTCCTTTACGTTTCGCATAAAACCTCTGACACGATATCCTACTAACGTCTACTTTTCTCCTGTATTTCGTTCCACAGAATGCGTTCTTTACGTGTCCAAGGGCTTAGAAGACGACGTTCCACCGGACTGTTTAGACCATTTTGTGGACATCTGCGGCGTTATTGTTCTTGAGTACAGCCAAGATCTGTGTGCCGACGACATAGAAGATTTTACAATACCGTCATAGGGGGACCTCTGTGTAGTACAGAAGACAGGCGTTTTAATCCATGCACAGCGATTTTGAACAAGACACCGCCTTGCAGATCGGATCCAGTGGGTATTATCAAGCAAAATAAATGTCGCAGGATTTTTGGCTGAAACTTGAACATTCCTTCGTACTGAAATTCAACCTAAGCAATGACACGGTAAATACGTGCGTTCGATATAGTTTCTCCTAAGTTTTGTATTAACACCATCATTATAATTTCTCGCTTAGGATTTTCCGCTTCATAAACTTCATCCTCACTTGAGTGTGTACACCCAAGAAGATGCGTTAAAATATCAAACTCAAATTCTCAAGTACGAAGAGCAACAAAATATGAAATAACTCCAGTACCACGATTTCTAGCGAAGTTGTGAATATATATATATATATATATATATATATATATATATATATATATATATATATATTGCTCCTATTTTCGGCGCTTCGTCCGCAATTTTGCGTCGATCATTGCGCCACTCACGAAACTGCTTGGAACAGACAACGGTACGGGGATCGATACCCCGCACCTCCACCAAATGAAAGGGGGTTCGCGTACTAGTGACCTCAGCTATACAGTTCGCCAAACAGCTGAGCGGACGGCAGCAAAATCACAGTCAGTCTACACAGCCAGAGAGCTGGAGCCGCGCGCGCCGGCACACTTCGTCGTCAACTTCTTCGTCTGCCATCGAGGCAACCTGAGGCGCATTCATAATAGTTCAGGCGCGTTACTTGTAATTCACTACAATGTATATATATATATATATATATAACGATAAGAAAGCAAACATAAAAAGAACATAAAATTAAAATAGGAATACAGCGACAGAGGCTTGGGTAACAGAGCTATAGCGATAGACGGGAAGGGAAGTAGTTGCTTCTCAGAAGGCAGGCGCCAGCAAGAATATTGTCTTCAGAACCGCCCTTCTATATGGGTGGCGAGCCCAGGATAGAGAATAAAGACAATATCCTAACAAGAAAATCACAAATTAAAATATAAAAATAGACATATAAAACAAAAAGGCAAAAAAAACCAAGCGCACGCTTGCATATGCACAGTACATCACAGAACGGACCGCTCTCCAGGGGTGCATGTGTTCAAGACCGTTGTAACGTGAGTTAAGAGTTAGACCACAACATTTAGAGCTCCTCAAGACTTGCAATATCCCTCTAAATATGGATATTACAAATATAAGTATATATAAATAGTAATATCCATGTAAATCTTTGAAAGGAAACCACTTAAGCATAGACAGCGACGCAGTGTGACTTGTAAAGTCATACATCTACTTTCTTTAGGCAGCGACCGCACATAGGGTCCACCAGAGCCATAATCCTAAGAGAAAAATGATAGGATGGAGTGTTTTTGGCAGGTACTCGCAGTTCATAAAAAGCAGCTTTGCAATATCCATCAAGGGGATCGTATAGAAGTTGTATCTTTTCAATATTATAGGAAAATAACAGGCGTAACGGTCTCAGTCAGCAGCAGAGCACACCCTCAAGAAACGAATGGCAGTTAATGTCCTAGCTGAGATAATTAAGAAGACATAGATATGGGGAGGGCATGTCATGCGAAAGGAAAATAACCAGCGATCGTGAAGAGTAAAGGAGCGTATTCAAATCAAAAACAAGCGCGACAGAGGGCGTCAGAGAGTAAAGTAGGCAAACGAGATCAAGGATTTTCCGGGGATAACATGGTCGCAAGGGACACAGGAGGGCGGTATTTGCAGTTCAGCGGCGGAAGCCTTTGTCCGGCAGTAAGCGTAGTCAGGATGATGGTGATGAAGATTGCTCTTGGGTGGTATAAGCTTCCACACTTCTGTTTTCTGCACCATCCAAGCCAGTACCGTGAATTACTATTTTCCTTGCAGCAATTACCGAATTTAACGCTGCCTGTACACCGGCGCTCCCTGCGCAGTCTGAACCCAGTTGTGGGATATGCCGTTGTCCCGTGCAAGGAGCACTCCTTACCACTTGTCAACCACATCGTGGCACCAGTGTTGCACGGGCCCCATGGAATCTGGGCTGATGGCCGTAGTGGATACCAGGCTGAGGTGCAAAAACTGACCATTAGACCTGTTTACTCTCGCTGTCGCAAATTTGCATCATAGCAAACATGCTCAGGCTACTCACAGACAAGTCCAGCTACGTGGGATAATTTTCTTTTTGTATGTTCCAAACTCGCGCGGTGTTATATCTACAGGCACCACTACGAATGCATATATGCAGCAAAAGACAGTGAACACGTTCGAAGCACAGCCTTCTGCGGGCTAGCTAGCTCATTTCAGAAAGGGGAAGGAATACACCAGGGCATCCTTGTTGTTGTCTCCTCTCCAGTCTGAGTCACGCAGTCTTACCTTCTTTGGACGTATTCGAATGCTGGCAGTGCCCGGTGCTTTATGGTGGAAATGGTTGACTGATGATTATGGCAAGACCTGCCACATTAAAAATTGCATACTTATTCTGCGGCCTTGCAGACTGCTTTGTCGATACCGGGTTCTCAATACGCATTTTTTTCGATCATGGCTCGTTATCTTCTGATTTGTCACAGTTTCTAGACAGTGGGACTTTACGCAACCAGCCTCCTTCAAGAAACCATACGTCCTTTAGGTGACAATCTTTGATTAATGCAACAGATAAGAAGGTGAAAAACACTCAATTCGGACAAGTTTTCGATGAGAGCAGTGTGGTTCGCTCCGGACTTCTTTCGTCTAGTGAAGTGCCCCATGAGGACAGCCGCCGCACAGGCTCGGTCCAGGAGCATGCCGGTCAAAGTCGCTTCCCTCTCTTTCAGTGGGGGACTATTGTGTGAATAATATACCGGGTTATGTTGGTATGCTAACGACTTGTGGTACAGTACTGCAGTAAGAAAGACTATCCGTATGAGCGGTGGGATGAATTTTATTGAGTACGTATAGGCACTGAAAGGTGCCTATCTGAAGCTGGCGCTAGCGTGTCGGCTCCTACTTGATGAGCTTAGGGTAAGGCGGTGGCTATCGTCTCCTCTTGCGCCTTGTGTGCTCCAGTAGGAGACGACACCCTGCAGCGCAGGTAACGAGTAGCACGGACTCCTCCGCAGGTTGAGGGTTGTCTCGCAACACGGTTGCGTGGGTGGATAAGCGCATTTTCCAATCAAGAATCAAAGGCAGAGCATAGAGGCAGGTTAGGAGCAGGGATCATAGAATGTGCAAAGCTTGCGATGACGTTTTGTGATGCATGCCTGCGCACTGCATGGCTCCTAGGAGAGTCAAACAATAAACCAAAACTCATTTGAAAAGTTGAGTTGAGTTGAGTTTAATGAAGCATAAGCGACTAAGGCTATCGTGCGCCAAGCTCAGGGTATAAAAAATTGTTTTATGTAGATGTTATACAAATGTCGAAATGAACGGCGGTGTAAAGGGCCTAAAAAGTTCATTCGTGCAACCAAGTAAAAATATAAAGCAAAATTTTAGAAGTGACTTATGGTAAAAGCTTTAAAGAGGGTCGGCAACCTCAGCAGCCATCCTTGGCTGCGCAAGGATCTCGAGGTCCTCAACTGATGGAATAGTGACCTCAGCCATCTTCTCACGACGAGAGGGTGGCTGAGGTGTGGTCCGAAAAATTCGCAAGTTTTAAAAAATTTACCATTATTTATTACATTTACAATTTGTTTGAAACACCTGCACTATTTAAAAACTTAAAAAACCTGTGAAATGTCAACAAGTGCATCTTTGCCTAAGGGCAATGTTGGATGGAATGGTATGAGTTCACTATAAAAAATTGTAAAATGCTCTTTCCTCAGTCTTTCTAGTTTTCTGCATGAAAATAAAACATCGTTTATTGTTAACTCATCTTCGCATAATTCACATTCTGGCTTGTCTTCTTTTGTTAGTAGGAAATTATGTGTGAGATGAGTGTGCCCTATACGAAGACGACAGATAACCACTTCTTTGAAACGTTCCTGGTGGGTGCAGGCCTGCCACTCACCTAAAACTGGCTTTACTAAGTGTAGTTTGTTATTTACCTCATTGTTCCAAGATGACTGCCACTTTTCTTTTCATTTACACTGTATTAAGTTCACGCAATCTATAGAGGGCATATTTACTTTTTTTATTTCCTTGCCCCGAGCTTGAGCAGCGCACAAATCTGCTCTCTCGTTTCCTTTTATTCCGACGTGACTCGGGACCCAGCTGAGTTTAATGTTCTGTCCTTGTCCTGTGGCTGTTACTATGTTATGTATGATGTTAGCAAGTAGTGGAGTGATTGAATTTCTAGAGTGGAGCGCAGTAAGTAAATTTAGTGAGTCTGTGTAAATAATATTGTTTGTGAGTTTTTTGTTTACTGTTTGCTGAGTGGCTACACAGACAGTGTAACATTCGGCCGTGAAGATTGATGCACATTGCGGAAGCCTTACTATTTGATTCCAATTCTCCTGTACCACTGCGCTTCCAACGTAAACATCTGTTTTTGAGCCGTCTGTATAAAATGGTGTAAAAGTGCTGTATTTCTCCTCGAGTGCAAACATTTTTTGTATTATATGCTGCTGTGGGGTTTCTTTTATACGGAACTTTGTATGACTGAAATCACAGATTGAAGGAAAAAGGTACCATGGGGTAATGGATCTAGTCTTGGAGCAATGCCAGGTAATGTGTCTAGTATGCCGAGGTTTTCGCACATCTCTTCGAAACGCAGCAGGAGTGGCCTGGTAGTTTATGGTTTGTTATTGAAGAGTGTTCTGGATGGACGCTTTGTAACTGTTAATGGTTGTGTTAGTTCGGGGCGTGGGAGCCCCTCATGCGAGGAACCTCTCAACACAGTTGCTGGGTGGAGACTGGGGGTTTATTGCAGTCGAGGGAGAGAGAGAGAGAGAGGGGGGGGCGAGTGTACAAGAAAACACTTCCGCTGCTGTGGGAGCGCGGATGGTCACTGCTTGGTGCGAGTTAGGAGGAATGTACTGTGCGATGTCAGTGCACGTTAAAGAACCACAGGTGGTCGAAATTTCCGGAGCCCTTCACTACGGCGTCCCTCATAGCTTGAGTCGCTTTGAGACGTTAAACCCCAGTAAACCAACCAAACAATTTAGTATTGCATGTGAAGGATCTATGTTCCGCATGCGAGGTTCGTAAAGGCATGTTGTCCGTGATCGCAGTTGCGTCGCTTCGCCGCTTTCTGCGCGTCTAACCTGTTCGCACAGTTTCGGTATTACGGTTAACACAATGACACCGAAAAGTAATCTACATTTTTCAGCTGACGGTGCCCGGTGGGTACGCCAACCACTGCTCTGTGGAGTGATGCCATAACAATGGACGCACAAGAAGCCGGATTCTGAGCTCACTCACGTGCCAAACGGCAATGCCAACTGTATGGATTAGTTTGTATTTACATTGAGCAAAATAATTCGTTTCACAAAGCACCTAGTGTCATTTCTGGCATTCCATATTTTGACGAAGGCTGAGTATGCGGCTGCGTGGCTGCGTGAGATATTTTCATTTGCTTAGGCCGAAAATAAATATCGAAACGATAGCAGACCGTAGAGAACAAAAATACTTAGGCATCAGGGCACGGCAGTGCGCAGCTCATGCTAGCATTGAAACTGTGCGCGCATGAAACGGAAACCAGTAGCTGTTACCGGTTTCTCTTCCAGCCGCTTGGTGCGGTACAGTCAGTTAAGCCGCTGGGCCCTATGGGAGTGTACGCCATTTAGCAATCCCTTTCTCTATGGTTCCACTGCAATCTGAGGTTTCTTCTAGAGACGGCGCAAAAGGGAAAGGGACAGCGGGTTTTCTTGTGCCTTCCTTGTCCCTCTCCCTTTTGCGCATCTTCAGAATTAAGCTTAGCTATGAACGAACAAGTCACAACGAAAGTACTGCTTGAGCTACAATAGTTAATTCATCGCGCATTCAGGAGCAGCTGTCGTCGTCTTGAAGAGGCTGCATACATACCGAGGCCTCCGAGATTATCAGCGGGCCTTTGCGGAGCAAGAGTTCTTCTTCACTGGGCCTTTATGCCAGCGTAAAAGTTTTTTCCCCCGCTCATCCTTCTTGCCTGTTACCTTGTTTTAGGAAGAAATAAGATGTCTCGGCAACTAATTCTCGAATGCGATAAGCCCGAGGAAACTGGCACCCTTACTTCCGACCCTCGTTCCCATCAACATGTATACACCACTTTTCGCTAGTTTGCCAATTTTTATTTTTGCCTTTTTCACGAGTAATTTTATCAAGTTTAATAATATATTCTACCCGCAAATGCTTCTCAGTTCACCGGGCTAAGCACAATCTCGGCACAGTGCCGTGAAACTTTGTGCACATTCGCACAGTTTTTCTTTCGCTTTCCTCTTGTGTTCTTCGGAGCCTATATCGCGCTCCTCAAGAAATAAGCCTCTGAAAACCGCCGCCCATCCTATTGAGCCCGAAGGCCACGCGCAAACGCTCCCACCACTAAGTACTGGTACCGGGCACTTGTTTTCCTTCGTTGTTCTGTAGCTTCACGTGTCGTTCTATAGGATTATGTCCGCCGGGCGATTGTCGCGACTCCTCGGTTAAAATTCTATTTGCAATGCGACATCACCCAGTAAAATTACATACCGAATTTGGGCCTTGCAGCATTGCCATCTGAAAGGTATACGCGTGCAACTAACGATCTTTTCTCCTTTCAAAACACTGCTCACCGAACGACCATGTCTGGTTGTTTCGCGGTATTAAATACTCTTGCTACAGAGACAGTAAAAGAGAGTTGATAGTTAATTAAACATCGCATAATAAACCTCAAACTAGACGCGGACGACGCCTGAGCGATGTGACGGGCGGCCTGTTGATCTGTCGAGCCAATCTCTTCCCAGCCGCTCATTTAAGGCGCAGCCTTATGTACGGTGCAGAAACGCTGGATGTTCGGTGCATGAGGGACTTCTTTTCGAGAACCGCTACACGCTGGACGATCTCTAGGGTTTTCGGAATGGCGGTTCGTTTAAGGCTCGCTTCAGGGGGCTTAAGCCTCATCTTCCTTGTGGCCACAATGACAGCAATGCGAGGGCAGACAGTTACTCAACGAGAGATTCGGGATGCATTTCAGGTAAGTCCAGTTTTGACCTTGTGTCTGTGTGAGAAATACCGGGTAATCAGAGATGTGGACAGGACATTTTAATTGCCGTTGTCGGCGCTGCTGTAATATAAGTGGAGAAAGGAAAAAAGCTGTGTTTATTGAAAAAATAATACGTGCGATACTCTAGGAGCGCACCCTTAGCTTCTTGCCAGGTTGCTAGAGTTACATTTCACGAAGAGAAGCACGTTTTAGAAGCATTGAGAAGCGCTAGAAGCACGTGTTACGAGCTTAGAGTGGGCGCTTCCAAACGGCAGTGGGTTTTTTTTGGTTCTCAGACTGTATGGCCTCTCAAAAATTTGTTGGTCATACAGTTTGAGAACCAAAAAGAACCCACTGCCGTTTGGAAGCGCCCACTCTAAGCTCGCAAAACGTGCCAACGTAATCTTAGCCTGCCAGTCTGCTCTAGAAAAATCATGCCACCACAAGATAGAAGAAAGCTTTAGCCAGCAAGTTCAACGTTTCCGTGCAGCTGGTTATCCGCCCCACCTCATCACCGAAGCGTGTGAAAGCCTTTTACAAAAGCTTAAAGGCTGTAAAAAGAAGAATGAGGACAAGGAAAAGCCACTGCAGGTGATGCCTTACATACACCAGGTATACCAGAGCATCAAAAAAGTATCGAACCGTTATGGCGTCAGAATGGTTTCTTGGGCACCGGTTAAGCTGAGTAGTGTGTGCCCTTTGATGACGAGAGAAAACAGAACTAGGCCGCAATGCTATACTACGGACGAAAAGAGGTTCACAAAGTGTGACTCAGGCTTTGTGTACAAAATTCCCCTCACTTGTGGTAGAGTTTAAATTGGCCAGACAGGTCGGTGTTTCAATGAACGTGCACCCGAACATAACTTGGCAGTAAAAAACAATACGGGAGGTCATCTGGCACATCATTGTAAGAACTGTGAAGGGAGGGTCAGGGCAAGAAAAAGTGCCTTGCACCCTAGTTTTGCGCAACACTACTTTTTTTGTTTAAGTCAAGAGATAAGACGGAAAGGGAGGTCGGCGAAGCCTATCACACCACAAAAAATCGTGAAAAATGAGTCAGCACTCCGTCTATATCGCTTTCACTGAGCGAAACCACGTTTTTAGAAGACCACCTATATTTGTTTACCTTGTGCATCTAAGATGTTCTTCAAAGCCGGAAATCTAGTTTTATCTGGTTTTATGCTCACCTTTACACTGGTTCTTCGTTGCCTTCCATGTCATGGTTGTTTTTCCATACTCCATTCCATTCTTTTACCTGGTTTTAATTTTTTTACCGTGACTATTCTTGTTTGTTGTTTCCATGTTCTCATGCCGGTTTTTCCATTTGTCACACCATGTTTTTATCGCGTTTTCATACTGTGGTTTGGTTTGGTTTGGTTTGGTTTGGTTTATGAGGGTTTAACGTCCCAAAACGACTCAGGCTATGAGAGACGCCGTAGTGAAGGTCTCCGGAAATTTCGACCACCTGGGGTTCTTTAACGTGCACTGACATCGCACAGTACACGGGCCTCTAGAATTTCGCCTTTATCGAAATTCAGCCGCCGCTGTCGGGATCGAACCCGCGTCTTTCGGGCCAGCAGCCGAGCGCCGTAACCACTGAGCCACTGCGGCGGGGCTTTTCATACTATGCTACTCTCTGTATGTAGGGACAACTGCATTCTCACTTCGAGTATCTTTCATTCTTTTTCCTCAGGCTTATTTGAGGTTCTTCATACTAAATTGTATTCGTTTCCATGGCCTGGCGCTTCTGGGGACATGTTGACTGAATGCTCTCTGGTTTATCGGCCTTTCTGCAACGCAAACTTTGATCCATGTGGTCTAGATTTTAATCAGGTCTCGTGTAAGTGACAGTGGTGGTTATGCGCATAGCTTCATCCTCTATATAGCGTTTGCTTTTCGGTCTCGAATAAGCACTTGCAAGTCTGCACCTGTGTGCTCGTCTGTGTTCTTCGTCCTCCTGTCCTGTCCCTTGTGCGCAGTACTAATCTTTTCAGTAACATGGAGCACTCGAGTAGTACAAGAGCGGGTGCAGCCCAAAAGGCGTGGCATCCAAAAGAAAAGTAACATGGAACACTCGTGCAATACAAGAGCAAGCGCAGCGCATAAAGCGTGACATCAAAAAGGAAAGTAACATGAAGCACTCCAGTAATACAAAGCGAGCGCAGCGCAAAAGGCATGTTATCAAAAAGAAAATTAACATGGAAAGCTGGAGTAATACAAGAGCGAGTGCAGCGTATAAGGCGGGACATCAAAAAGAAATGCAACATGAAACACTCGTGCAATACAACAGCGAGCGTGCCGCGAAAGGTGTGACATCAAAAAGGAAAGTAGCATCAAGCTGCTGTTTGAAGTGCCAAGATGAAAGTGACAAAAGATTGCATCATCAGAAATGATCGCTAAGTTTTTCCCAGAATGACCTGCTGTCAACTCATGATGCGATGGTATTTGGCAGGCCATTGCATAGTGCTATTGCGTATGAAAAAATGAAAACTTTATGGCTATCATTTGTGGAAGTAAACTTCTTGCGTCCTGAAAGAAAATTTTCGATCCAACGGACTAGGTTGATGGGATTCATGGTCGTGAGGGCTTCTGAAGTAGATGACTGTTGATAACCCCATCAAATGCTTTGCAGTAGCCTAAAAATATAGCATCTGTTTGGTGGTTATCGTCCATGGACTGTAGCAAATCTTATATGAACTCGCTAAGGTGGGCTTCCTATGAGGGATTTTCCCTAAAACCATGTCTATGAGGATAATAGAAGACATTAGGGTCATGCTGTGTCATTAGATTCGTGGATGTAATGTGTTTTAGAAGTTTTTATGGGACACCGGTTACTGAAATAGGATGGTGATTAGAGGCTGATTATCAACCGATGGCTATAAAAACTGAAATGATTTCGGGGATTCTCCAATCATCCGGGACTTCCTTCGATTGTAGACTGGATGAGAGCTTATTTTATTATCTGGCCCGAGACCGTTGACGTCTTTTTTAATAGTTTACTACCAATATAGCGACAGCCTGGCGACGAAGAACATTTTAGAGAAGCAATGAGGTTACTAATACCGTTGGCATTGATCTGGGTCATAGGCATCGTGACTGGTCAGGATTCTGATGGAGGTAGGTTCGCAGAGTTGTTTGCGCGAGAAAAAAAAAACCTAGACAAAATAGCCGTTTAAAACGATGGCTAACTTATCTGGTTCGACTAGTTGACCAACAGTACCCATAAGCGTTATGTGCTTCTGGCGAGATCTAGGCGATAGGATGCGCCACAATTTCTCAGGGTTCGATTCTGGGATTCCAAGTAGATCGATGGAAAATAATTTATTTTTTTGCAGCAGCTAGGTTTCAATACATATAAAAGGTATACGCATACAACTAACGATCTTTTATCCTTTCAAAACAGTGCTCACAGAACAGCCATGTCTGGTTGTTTCGCGCTATTAAATACTCTTGCTACAGAGACAGTAAAACAGAGTCGCCCATGCTATTGAGCCTGAGGGCCATGCGCAAACTCTCCCAGCACAAAGTACTGGTACCGGGCACTTGTTTTTTTTTCGTTGTTCTACAGCTGCACGTGTCGCTCTAAAGGCTTATGTCCGCCCGGCGCTTGTCGCACCCCCTCGTTTAAAATTCTATTTGTCAAGCCACATCACCGATTAAAATTACGCACCAAATTTCGGCCTTGCAGCGTTTCCAGCTAAAAGGCACGTATGCAACTAGCGATATTTTATCCCTTCAAAAAGGACACATGAATTCCTGAAATACACTGTGCTCGCCGAACGACCAAGTCTGATTGTTTCGCGGTATTAGCCACTCTTGCTACAGAGACAGTAATAGAGAGTTGGTTGTTAAGTGAACGTCGCTTAATAAAAGTAAAACTAGAAGCGGACGACACCTGAAAGATATGACGGGCGGTCTGTCGATCTGTCGAGCCTAGCTCTTGCCAGGGCGCAGCCCAATGTACAGCGCATAAATTCTGGATGGTCGGTGCATGAGCGACTTCTTTTAGAGAACCGTTACACGCTGGACGATCTCTAGGGTCTATGAAATGGCGGCTTGTTTAAGACTCGTTTCAGGGGGCATAAGCCTCATCTTAGTTGTTGCCACATCGACAGCGATGCCAGGGCAGATTGTACCTCAACGAGAGATTCCGGATGTCTTTGAGGTAGGTCCAGTTTTCTCCTTGTGTCTGTGTGACAAATGCTCACTGGGTAATGAGATGTGGACAGGACATTTTAATTGCCGTTGTCGGCGCTGCTGTTATATAAGAGGAGAAAGGAAGAAAGCCGTGTTTATAGAAAAAATAAGACGTACGATACTCTAGGAGCGCACCCTTAGCTTCTTGCCCGGTTGCCAGTTTTACGAAGAGAAGCGCGTTATCGAATCATTGAGAAGCGTTAGAAGCGCGTGTTACGAGCTTAGAGTGGGCACTTCCCAACGGCAGTGGTTTCTTTTTGGTTCTCGGACTGTATGACCTCTCAACACATTTGTTGGTCATACAGTCCAAGAATCCAAAAGAACCCACTGCCGTTTGAAAGCGCCCACTCTAAGCTCGCAAAAGGTGCCAACGCAATCGTAGCCTGCCAATCTGCCCTAGAAAAATCATGCGACCACAAGATAGAAGAAAGCTTTAGCCAGAAAGTTCAACGTTTCCGTGCAGCTCTTTATCCGCCCCACCTCATCAGCGCAGCGTGTGAAAGTCTTTTACAGGAGCTTAAAGGCCGTAAAAAGAAGAATGAAAACGACAAGGAAAAGCCACTGCAGGTGATGTCTTACATACACCGGGTGTTCCAACATATAAAAAGTAGCGAAGCGATATGGCGTCAGAATGTTTTTTTCGGTGGCGGTTAAGCTGAGTAGTGTCTGCCCTTTGATGTCGAGAGAAAAGAGAGCTAGGCCGCAGTGCTATCTAAACAACGCGAAAAGAAGTTCACAAAGTGTGATTCAGGCCTTGTGTACAAAATTCTCCTCACTTGCGGTAGAGTTTACATTGGGCAGACTGGTCGGTGTTTCAATGAACGGGCACGCGAACATAAATTGGCAGTAAGAAAAAATATGGGAGGTCATCTGTCACATCATTGTAAGGGCTGTAAATGGAAGGGTAAGGGCAAGAAAAAATTGCCTTGCACCCAGTTTTGCGCAACACTACTTTTTTGTTTAAGTCAAGACATAAGACAGAAAGGAAAGTCGTCGAAGCCTATCACATCGCAAAAAATGGTGAAAAATGCGTCAGTATTCCGTGTATTTCGCTTTCACTAATCGAAATCACATTTTTAGAACGCCACCCAGAATTGTCTCAGTTGTGTCCCTAAGATGCTCTTCGAAGCCGGAAATTTAGTTTTATCTGGTTTTACGCTCACCTTTACACTTGTTCTTCGTTGCCTTCCACGTCATGATTGTTTTTCCGTACCCCATCCATACTTTTACCTGGTTTTAATTTTTTGCCTTTACTCTTGTCGTTTGTTGTTTCCATGTTCTCATGCCGGTTTTTCCATTTGTCACACCATTTTTTTATCGCGTTTTCATACTGTTTTTTCCTCTTGTGGTCTGTAGAGACAACTGCATTGTCGCTTCGTGTATTTTTCATGCTCTTTTCTCAGACCCGATTTTAGGTTCTTTACTAGTTATTAATCGTTTTCTTGAGATGGAGTTTCTTGGGACAGGCTGACTGAATGCTCTCTGGTTTATCGGCCTTTCTGCAACGCAAATTTTGATCAATGTGGTCTAAACTCTAATCCGGTCTTGTGTGAATGACAGTGATGGTTATGCGCAGAGATTCACCCCCTATATAGCGTTTGCTTTTCGGTCTCGAATAAACAGTTGGAAGACTGCGCCTGTGGTGTCGTCTGTGTTCCTCGTTCTCCTGTCCTGTCCCTTGCGCGCAGTACTAATCTTTTTAGTAACATGGAGCACTCGTTCAATACAAAAAGAGCAAGCACAGCGCAAAAGGCGGACGTCAAAAAAAAGTAACGTGGAGCACTCGTTCAATACAAGAGCAAGCACAGCGCAAAAGGCGGACGTCAAAAAAAAAGTAACATGGAGCTCTCGAGTAATACAAGCGAGAGCGTAGCGCAAAAGGTGTGACATCAAAAAGAAAAGTAACATAGAGCACTCGAGTAATACAAAGCGACCGCAGCGCAAAAGGCATGACATCAAAAAGAAAAGTAACATGCAACACTCGAGTAATACAAGAGCGAGCGTAGCGCAAAAGGTGTGACATCAAAAAGAAAAGTAGCAACAAGCTGCTGTTTGAAGTGCCAAGATGAATGATCGCTGTTTTTCCCAGAATGACTTGAGGTCAACGCATGATGCGATGGTATTTTGCAGGACAATCCATAGTGCTATGAAAAATGAAAACTTTAGAGGCTATTATTTGTGGAAGTGAACTCCTTGCGTCCTGAAATAAAATTTTGGATCTCGTGTACTAGGTTGATGGGACTCCTGGTCGTGAAGGCTTAAAATGACTGCTGAGAACCCCATCAAATGCTTTGCAGTAGCCTAAGAACATAGCATCTGTTTGGAGGTTATCGCCCATGGATTCTAGCAAATATTTTAAGAACTAGCTAAGGTAGGCTTCACATGAGATATTTTCCCTAAAACCATGCCGATGAGGAAACAGCAAGTCGTTAGGTTCATGCTTTGTCATTAGATGCGTGGATGTAATGTGAGAAGTTTTGAGGGGACACTGTTTACTGAAAATAGGATAGTAATTAGAGGCTGATTATCGGCCACCGGCTTTAAAAACTGGAATGATTTCGGGGATTCTCCAATCATCCGGGACTTCCTTCGATTGTAGACCGGGTGAGAATTTGTTTTATTATCTGGACCGAGATCGTTGATGTCTTTTTAATAGTTTATTATTGATATGGCGACAGCCTGGCGACGAAGAACATTTTAGAGAAGCCTTGAGGTTACTAATACCGTTGGAATTGACCTGGGTCATGGGCATCGTGACTGGTGAGGGTCGTAGAGTTGTTTGCGCGAGAAAACAAAAACTAGACAAAATAGCCATTTACAACGATGGCTAACTGATCTGGTTCGACTAGTTGACCATCAGTACCCATAAGCGTCATGTGGTTCTGGTGAGATCTATGCTATAGGATGCGCCAGAATTTATCCGGGTTCGATTCTGGGATTCCAAGTAGATCGATGGAAAATAACTTATTTTTTTGCAGATTTAGGCTTTGAATATTTGTTTTTGCTCACTGATTCCGCACACGCCGTGGAAGCAGTTTGGGAGTTATAAAAAGCGTTTTCTTTTCTTTTTGTTATTGAGATAGCTTATGTACTTGTTATATCATTTTCACGATGATCTTTCGGTGAAATTGATAGCAGGAGTGTGTCTACCAGGATATATTTACTATCCCTGCCGCCGTAACCATTTATACTTTCCGGATGGCGCTTACTACACAGTATACTACACCTAATAACTTCCACAATTCTTAAAAATAGGCTTTTTAGTTAGAAGAGCGCTTTTTCAGCATAGCATTGTCAGGGGTGCAATACAACAGCATAGACATAAAGCATGCTAGATACAAGGATTGTTAACAAACATTGAATAGTTAAGTTTTATCTATTATTATCAAGCCTCTGAATTATTGAGAGGCGTGTAGCCTATTATAAGTAATATCCATATAAGTTTTTTAGAATATCAAAAACGCAGTAACCCTCAGCTCTGTGGCCGATGAAATTTTAGCTGTTACGGCGAGATATATGCTCTGGAGAGTTTGCTTTGCCTACAAGCTTCTCGAAAGTAGATGTATTTTGAATTGTTGAGAACCTAAAAAAGAGTTTTTGAAATTCTAAAAACTAAATTGAATATTAGGGTGAGCTACACGCCTCTCAGTAATTAATAACCCTAAGAGAAATAGTTAGAAACTTAACTACTCAATACTAGTCAAACAGCAAGCTTGTTAGCACGTCTTAGCTGTAGTCTGACGTACTACACGGCTGACAATGCTATGCCGGAATATGCGCACTTTAAACTAAAAAGCCTGTTATTAAAACTGTGGAAAGTCTTAGATGAAACAACCCGTATAGTGCCATTCATTCTGGCATCCTAATATATGCAAAAGTTCGCTTCCTCTAATACCTCATACCTAATACCTAAATACCTCTAAGAAATAACGCCTTCATCCCTATGACGAAAGCCGAGAGGTGCAAAGCGTTCATACAGCAAGCTACTAGGTTCTCTGCGCCATGAGCTCTAACTAAATGATGGGCGTTGAAGTAATTTTTTCTTATATCTGTCTACCTTTGAAACGGAAATTTGCGCCCGTTTCGGCATCAGTTCCGGCGCGATTTCGGTAAGGCATTCGACTGGGAGTAAAAAGAATTTAGATCAAAAGAATTTATACTGAAAACTGTAACGTTGGCAGCCAATTAGCGAGAAAAGTGGCAAAACATTCTGTTCTCTCACAGGCACCGTGAGTGTTCTATTGGTTGGTGTCGTGGGAGCTCTGCATGTAGAGATAAGCTCATTTCTATGTTGATTTCACTGTGTGTTAAAGCGGTGCGATAAATAAGCAAACCTCCCACTCAGATTCTTTATTCATGGCGTTTGGGCGGTCTTAAAAGTGGTCAATATTCATTGGCAACAGTAACTACGTGACCCGTGCGACACAGCCGCAGATCTCATAACAAATATTCTAACAGCCCGGGCTGCCTGTGTTCTAGCGCTAATTCATTGCCCGCCCGCACAGCACATTCTGGTCGAACCGCGGGAACCTCTGAAGCATTTATCCAAAAAAAAAAGCATGCATCTCATTTTTCAGGGCAAAGCCAGATATGATGTGTAAAAGCTTTGCTAAGCATCCCTCGCAAGTTCCTTTCTGCTGTATCACACTTTTGTCGTTTTATTCAACTTCGGTTGCGGCCGCATGTGGCATGAAGGTGGCAGCTCAAAAGAAATATCAGTCTCCTGCTTGATAACTGCTTAGGGCTCAGAAAGGGTATGAAAACGGACAGATGAAACCGTAAAGAGGAGTAACAAAACATATCCCGAGAATACTGAAGTGCACAAAGATTAAGCTTTCGCTGCCTGCTCTATAAATGGTGCGTGAAGTAAATGGCAGTGATAGTGAACTCTTCACTTGTGTACTGTTACTTCTAGATGATGACACAGAATAGAGAAAATCTCATAACTGCAAGCGTAGCTGAAGCATTCCTACGTCACTGCATTTATATGGTATAGTATGTGCTGTTCATTGTGTAAAGCTGCATATTCTCCATGAGTGACGTCAGTAGTGGAGGGTTCCGGAATAATTACGACGATTTTTTAACATGCATGAGAATCTCTCTAAATGCGGCAGCCACGGCCCGGACTCCGTCCCGCAACCTTGGTCTCACCAGCCCAGTACCACAGCCTTAGTGGCAAACGTACTCGGTTTGGTTTGGTTTGGTTTATTTGAGTTTAACGTCCCAAAGCAACCCAGGCTATGAGGGGCGCCGTAGTGAAGGGCTCCGGAAATTTCGAGCACCTAGCGTACTTGGTCTTTAATAGATTTGAATGGGCTCACTTAAGACAAAAACGCCCTGGAACATCAAAGGGGTGAGGGAAAATCATCGCCATCCGCCTAGATGGGAAACGCACGTCCTTGATCATCATCATCATCATCCTGACTACGCCCACTGCAGGGCAAAAGCCTCTCCAATGTCTCTCCAATTAATCCTGCATTTGCCGGCGGCGGCCACTGTTTCCCCGCAAGCTTATTAATCTCATCCACCCACCTAATTATATCTCGCCCTCTGTTAAGCTTGCCTTCTCTTGGAATCCATTAAGTTAGCCCTAAAGAACCGCGGTTATCTTGCCTTCGCATTCCGTGCCCTGCCCAAGCCCATTTCTTTCTCTTCATTTTGACTAGGATATCATTAACTCGCGTTCGTTCCCTCACCAATTCGGTCCGCTTCCTGTCTCTTAACGTTACACCCATCATTTTGCTTTTCATAGCTCGGTGCGTTGTCCTTAACTTAATCTGAACACGCTTCGTTAGCCTTCACGTTTCTGCACCATAGGTGGGCACCGATAAGATACAGCTGTTGTATATTCTTCTCTTGAGGGTTACCGGTAAACTGCTATTTATGATCTGAGAGAACCACAACCTCTTACTCTTCTTGTTATTAACCTGACATGATCCGGATGAAAGCTCACTACCTGCCCTAATAAACGTATTCTTTGAAAAGCATCTGCGCGCTTAGTAGACGAAGACAGAGCTAAAACATACACGACATACAGGGGCATTTTGTGTCATGTATGTTGTGGGGATACACATGAATCCCCTGCCCCATAGCAACGGCCGCGCGTAATTATCACGCGATGCTATGCGCGCGCCGTTCGGGAGATTGCGAGGGTGGGCACTCACGCCGCCCCCGCTTCCTTTCTCGCCCCGCCGCGACGCCGCAGCGAGGACTTTCCCTCTTTCCCCTTTCACAACGGAGAGACCTCCTCTCCACAGCCCGGGAAGAAGGCGCGTTTCTCCCGAGGCTCGCTGGTCTTCTGGCGGGAGCCGTGCACACGCACGGATCAGAGATCTGCCACGGAGACCGCTGCCCTTATCGCCCGGCCACCGTGTGTGACTTGACCGCCGCGGGCCGTGAGCGAGGAACCACGCGAGGTGAGCGGAACCTTCTTCCCCCACATTTTTGCGTGCGTTCTGCCCTTTGTGTTTTCCACCCCCGTACGCGAGCGGAACACTCGCCCTCGTTACGGCGGTTGTATTGTTGCTGCTGCATTGTATTGCTCGGGAGCAATAAACGCTCCTCCGAGTAGCATACTCGTGTTTGTGCCCTCTGGCCCGAACCCGCCGTGGTTGCGACTTACCGCGCCGCGGGTTGGGGTCACAGCTCTGACTGCTAGGGCTGGCACGCTGGTGCTAGAGAGCGACAACTGCTTCTAGCCCTTTGAGCGTTACTACAAGAATAACCCCCATAATGTGCTACCTCTGTATTCGTCTATTAAGCGCATCAGTTATTTTTCAAAAATCATGAACCAACTTCACGTATTCCCGCATTACTTTCATTACCTCCCTACCAACTGTGAGATGCTTTTCCCTTGCGTGACTGTTGAACATTACTTTAGCTGTCTGTATGTTAATTTTTAGACCCACTGTTCTGCTCTGCCAATCTAACTCATTGATGATGCTTTGCAGTTCATCTCCTGAGTGACTTAGCAAGACAATGTAATCAGCGAATCAGGTATTCTCTATTAACTCTTGCCCCCAACTGTTCAAAATTCAGGCCTGGGAACACCACCTGTACAAGAATGCTGAACTGGGCAATATGGAGAAGATGCATACTTAAAAAAAAAATCAGCGCGAAAGAAGAACGGGTCGGGCCAGTTCAGCATTCTTGTGCAGTTCCTTTCTACGACAACGGGCTTTTCGTGTATTAATTCCCAGTTTTCAAATCCAGCCATACTGGCTTCTCTCATCGCCATTTGCATTGTGAAAGCAAGGACTGCCTCATGGTACTCTAAGCAAGGTCGTGTTTTGCTTCGCTTCTTTTGTTAGTTAGTTATATGGGGTTTTATGGCGCATAAGCAACTATGGCTATCATGCGCCAAACACAAGGTTGCTTCTTTTGAGTGTTCATTTCTGTGACTGTTTTTCAATCGCGTTTGGCCTTTTTTCATGCGTCGTTTTTTCGTGTGTTCTTTGCTATTTAATCTGTACACTTCCTAGCAATAAATTCAGTTTTGAGACAGCGCTTGTCTGTGTCACCTCGCTTCCATGCCGTTCTTCTTTCGCGCTGATTTTTTCAAAATATACACTTCCTGTAAACAGGTGGTGAATAGCATTGGCGAGAGCGGGTCTTCCTGCCTGACATCCTTGCTTGTTTTAATTTTATTGCTGACTTTATGGAGGACTATGGTAGTTGGCAATCGTTATATTTATCTTTCAGTATTTCTACAAAAACGACGTACTTCAGAAGATGTCAAATTAGCCGCGATTACCTAGCGATTGTCATGCAATCGGGAAGCTTCTGTCGCTCAAGAGAGCGCTGAAAAAAGCAAGTGGACCGTGTCTAGCATTTCCCTCAGAGCACAAACCCGGCACTCCTCCTGTTTTGCAAAACATTTTGCTCGACAAGCCTAGTCCGCAGACCCATTTGATATTTCTGGATGGGCCGGGCCCTGCACCAAGGACCACAAGGACAACTCACTACTAGTAGTTGATGAACCCTTAGACATGCTATTTTTAATGGGATTACACAGCCTGTGAAGACACGCATGTTGGACCGACATTGTGAATCTGTTCTTTCAGCTAAAGACCATATTTTGTAGAATGATTGTACTCCTGAAAAATTGTATGCTCAGACCGAGTTTGAACCGAAGTAGAACTCACTTTTAGTGCTGTGTTCTTCATTGCCTTTTTTCGAGTTCTTTGTTGCTTAAATGTGTCGTGCAACGGTGTATTAGCTATATGTGCTCCGAACTGACTCTTTCCTCGTGCTTTGTTGCTTAAGTGTGTTGATGTGCCACTCTTTTCTAAATGTTTGTAGATAGCTCATGCAGGTAAAACGCCGCATCACTGTAATGCGTACCATGTTTAACATGAATGCGGCGATAGCCTAGTTCTCTCGCGCACTGGCCAGCGAACTGATCTGTTCGCGCCGCCAAGGGTTCGAGTACCAGTCGCTTCAAAAATATTTTTTGGATTTATTTTTACCCGTTTATTTCAATTGGCACAAACCTGCAAACCTTTAAGGTACTGGACACAAAGCCAGAAACATCGAGGTTTACCTATCGAAATAGTGCTTTCGCACTAATATAATGTCATGTTCTCTTAAATCCCTCCTGGCGGTCTAAATTATCCGGAGCCCTCCACTACGGCATCTCTAATAACTTGAACCGGTTTGGAACGTCAAAGCATAAAAAACCACTAAACAAGAACGAATATGTGTTTTTCGTGCCGTTATTGTTGTGCTGATTATATGCCATCAGACAAAAAGGACAAAGTTTATTGATCTAACGCTTCTCTTCTGTCAGCACTTTCCATTTTCAGTCTTCTCATTTTCTTTCCCTTGGCAAATGAAATGTGAAGGCTTGTGACTATCGCTTCGTAATGTGCTCCTGGGTTCAATCTTTACTTTCGCTGTCACCGTGAGTCGTAATTCGTCGAAACGACTGGCCCTATTATAAGCTCTATCTTACAAGCCGGCACCCCACGTCAGGCATTCTAAGGTCACTAGGGCAATGCCGCGCTTTCGAAATATACTGCTGCGAGACTCTGGCCGGAGTCATCAGACAGGCTTGAACTCAGTAAATAATTACACAGAACCTCGAAAAGCGTCATGAAAGCAATCGCACGACTAAGACAACTTCCATGGGCTTCATCGAACAGTATGGCTCTATATTATGAACCTTACAGGAAACGTCAGCGCACTAGGTCGAATAATGCAGAAAGTTGGGCGAGTTGGTGATTTCTCGAGTAAATTTTAACGAGATATAGACACGATGACGACGGCTCCTTTGTGCTATCACCTATCACATTTCTGTATGCCCAACATACAGCGGATTTCCAGGCGCCATCCGTGGCTGCAAGTTTTGTGCAGGCCGTGCAAGTGCTGTTGACAGGAAAAATTTTTTTACGACACAGGCTTCCACTAAGCTGGTTTTTACGACCACGCCACGGCTGCGCCTAGTCTGAAAGCGGCCAAAAGCGAACCATATTAACGCCATAGCATTGAAAGTCCCGTTCTCAGAAAATTCGGTGTAGGCGTCGTCGACTTCGGCCTTTTGAGCTAAAAATCGCGAGCATGGCTCTGGCAGGTGGCCCCAGAGAGCAGCCTACGAGCGGCTTCCCAGTTAAAGCGACCTTACGGCATCATCGCAACCTGCCCACCGGATAGCGAACAAATTGCCCACCGTGTCAGACCTTTCATTGTAAAGCTTTAGAAAAACTTCGAAACAAAGCGGGAAACAGCACAGAACACGGATTGATAAGGTCATGCAATTTTACGGCATGCGAACGAAATGCGTTCATAAGCAACTTTCCGTCGAAGGATTGCACTTGTCCAGAATTTTTGGGTATGCTTACTGGAAACGGCGTCTCTTTGATTCTTTCAAATCAAAAACTGTGGGGTTTAACGCCCTGAAGCGACAGAAGCGCTATGAGGGACGCCGTAGGGTGTCATCGGTATAATTTGGACCTTCCATTGTGAAGTTTTTCAAAAGCGTAACAAAGAAAGACAATGATAATAACCAGCTCCCCCAGTTTGAAACGTTATTATTTTAGACCACCTGGGATTAGCCTAGTCGCGCACACAACGCGTTGAACATAGGGATTTCTACCTTCCACCTAACGCAGCTGCGGCGGCTGCGTTCAGATGCAGGCGAAACGGAAAAAGACGCTTGTGTGCTGTGCGACGTCAGTGCACCTAGAAATCCACACGTGGTCGAAATTAGTGCGGAGCCCTCCACTGCGCTACTTGTTGTTTCCTTTATTCTCCCACTACACCCCTTATAACCTCGACTATGGCGCGCTTGAGGTGCCTACCGAGTTTTGAGACATTTAATGCGTCACTTCATTTCTTAAAAATAAAGAATTTCCCGTTTACCTCCATCAAACTGCAATCAGCATGTCACTATGTTCAAGGTGCATTAGTGCGCCACCGTTTAAGGACATGCCGACTGCGGCGACCGCTTATGGGGAAGCCAAGCGATGAGCAATATCTGGCAGGGAATAGCAGGCGGCCGAAAATTGTCAAGAATGGACCGAGGTTATGCTCACCCCAAGTAGAGGCGAACGAGGGATCAAAATACATTTGACATGCAGTACGTGCAATAACGCTTGTCGTGAACCGCTTGCCATTCGGTTTTGTCCTGGCTCCGGTGAATACTTAAAAGGCAATGCCAAAACCTCCTGAAGTGCCCTGGCGTTGTCATTTGCTGTAGAATTAGGGTTCGGCCCAGCTAATCGTTCAGAATGCAAGGGGTGTAGAAATGCACTGCAAGTAACGTAAAAAAGACAAACAATTACAACACACTGGCGCTGGCCATGAACACATTTATTTTCAGGAGTGAAGAATAATTGTACACCAGGAAAGGTGTACCCCGCCGCGTTGGCTCAGTGGTTACGGCGCTCGGCTGCTGACCGAAAAGACGCGGGTTCGATCCCGGCCGCGGCGGCCGAATTTAGATGAAGGTGAACTTCTAGATGCCCGTGTACTGTGCGATGTCAGTGCAAGTTAAAGAACCCCAGGTGGTGGAAATTTCCGGAGCCCTTCACTACGGCGTCCCTCATAGCCTGAGTTGCATCGGGACGATAAACCCTATTGAACCAAACCAAACCAAAGGTGCATGAAAGAGACCATTTTTCAACCAGACACAGCGGAAAAACAACTGCTGTCTACGTCATCATCATCATTAAAAATCAAGCTACGTCTATTGCTGTAAACAACCTTTGATGTGCAACGAACACTGTCCTGCGGCAGCTGTGCCCCGTGTACGCATACAAAATGCGATCCCGCCGCTTTGGCTGTGCAGCCGAAAGCGAAAGTAAGTGCTTGTCTTGTTCCTTTCGTGCTTACTCCGTGTCTTTGTTGTGCGCATTCACGGTTTATTCAGTCACGAGAAAGCGAAAGCCTCTGAGCCACCTCGGCTTTTAGGGAAGCTTCTATTATCCGCTGTTCTGTACAGTCTGAACCACAATATGGCAAAGGTCTATTGATGGGCAGTCTTCCAGAAAAGGAATCCCGTTTTAGCGCGCCATGTACCCAGTTCTCCAGAAAATTCGGCGTCGGCGCTGCGAACGAAAAAGCAGGTGTCTCTCTGCGACCTAGGTCACCTGACATTGAGATGTCATCGCAGCCTGCCCAAGGTATTGTAGTAACGTAACCACCTCTTACGTGGCAGTTAAATTGTTCACGAGAGGTTGCTCGGGGGAGATAAACCTGTGTCTCACAAGACCAACCGGTGCCTGTGTTTAGAACAGCCACTGGCAGAGCAGTGCATATCGTGTAACCGCTTCATCACTGCGCCAGGAGCGGTATGAGGGCTTCCCGCGACCTTTCAATGTCAAGTAGACAAAGCCCACATCCGCATGCATGGGCATGCGGGCAATACGTGAGCGAAGTGAAACGCACATAGGGATTCACGCCGTTGAATTCAGTGAGCCAATAAAGCTATCGCGTCATACCCTTCAAGCGGAGCTTAAGTGTCTCCGCATGTTTTCTTTGGTTTATCGAAGTAGCATAATAATTTTTTGATTTTATTTGCAATTACCTAATCTGAAACCATAAATACTCAAATCGGTGCATTATTTTTGACACTCTTTATGGGGCACTAATATAACAGAAGCATTTTTTCAATGCTTTCAATTCACTTGAGCTCGTGATGCAGAGGGTACACAGGATGGCACGTTTCTCTTGGACAATGCCGCTACGGTCACAATAGATTCTCGGCCGATGTTCGCTTACTGCAAGATTTTCATGGCCTTAAAGGTGTCGTGCGTATATAGGTCAGTTCACTTGAGTACTCACGGCAGATCGCGCCGCGACTCCGCCGCCTGATCTTTCGGCGCAGCCGCGCTATACTGCGCATGTGCGCCGCCTCCTCACCGCCGCTACTACTGCGCGCTCGCCTCCTCGCCACCGTTTGACCTTTCGTTGCAGCCGCGTGTTTACCACAGTTACTACGCATGCGGAAGGAGGGCTTGCCTACACCGTTATCGTGGTGCTCCCACTTCATTGTGCGCGAACTGCGACAGCCATGACGTCGAACAAAGCATAACTGCAGCTTTTCGCTTGTATATCCAGGCTTAACTAGAGCTAAGCCACTACCAATTTTTTATTTCTTTTTCTACCTCGGCACAGTGTGTTAAACTTAAAATCACCTGCCATACTCTTCAGGCGTGCCGTCACGTTGGAGCAAAGTAGAAAGACACCGGCAGAAATCGCACATAATTCCTTGTGGCCGGATAGCCACGCTCAGCTGCAGGGCATTCAGGGATCCCAGTGAACGGCATGTTTGTAACCTTGAAAGTTAAATATATAAATTTAGCAAGAAATCACTAGGCCAAAAGCAGAAGCTTGTAGATTCTAACTCTTGACTTTTTAAACTGCAGGTTAACTAATGAACAGCTATTAGATTTTGAAGGTAAATTGGAAAGCATTTTTAAAAAGTAAGCTATTGGGCCCCATCTGTGAGGATTGATTCAAATCGGCTCAACTGTATAGCCTAAAAATTTCCATTCACTAACTAAAAGGGCAACACAAAAAACGACGTATAAAAGAAATCCTTGCCGCAAGCATTGGCGCTCTTCTCTTCTCCAGCTCTTCGGCCCAGTATAATCCCCGTGCTCTCCACAATGGCGCTTCTCTTTACGGTACTCACGTTTGGCACACTCCTCCTTCTCTGTGTTGACTCAACAGCGGCGGTGCGTGGTCCTAACTTGCTTCAACGTGAGGTACCAGACGCATTTAAGGTACTTTATCTGTTCTGTTCCCTACACATCTTTGTGAGCAATGAATCGTAGTCGCTAAAGAAAGCGGGGAAGGGCTTTTGATTGTTTTTTGTTGAGGAGGCTCCACAACACAAGTCAGAAAAGATATATACCATTTCCCTTTCAAAATGTTTGAGGTTAAATGATCCATTTCTTAAAATTGGCGGGCAGTCCGAGTTCCTGTCGGCGTTCTAGGTGTGGCAAGGTACAGCGCACATAGGGCATTTTGCCATTTGAGCTTCTGTACTCTAATGCATCAGAACAGCAAATTATCACTGTTTTAACTAAGCAGGAGCGCCACAGAACGAAACAAGAGAAGGAACAACCCCTCTGGCTTTCACGAGACAAATCGCGGCCGTGACGTGGTCGTGCAACGCAGTTTAGTCGAAGCTTGTTTAAAATAAGGCACTTTTGCTCTCAACAGTACAGTTACGCACAAACTAATATGGACCACACTTTGTTGCTCATATTCTTTCCTTACTTTGCCTAACAGACTGAGAACGTTTTTCTGCCTATATACGTGAGTGCACAGGACGGAACTGTTTGCATAAGTATCAAGCACCCTGCGATGTTTGCTGCCTAGCGTGTAAGAAGAGTGTCACTGCTGTAGCGCAGCCCATGATATTCTGTCTGAAACTGTACGTGCATAGCCTCCGCGAAACTAGCAACCATAGACTGTGTCCAGAGATTTGCTGTCTGAAATACATGGAATAATGTGATAGGAGTGAGTGTACTGGACACAGGACAGCACTTAGAAAGTACAATACCAAGCATTTCTATTCAGGGCAGAAAACGTTTTCAGGCTAGTAGCTGTCACTCTTCCGACACGACAGTGTTTGCTGGCTGTCGCGCCGCAGAGTTAGGAAAGATCTGGCACCTTCAGATCGAGCGCATTCTAAAACCTTAAGAAGGGAATTACCATCCTGTGCCTGAAGCCTGCTCTCCTGAACTCAAGTGCACACATAATACAGGAAAGCTGTAATGACCAAGTGCGCAGGCTTGTTATCCGTGCCGGTTACCCCTGTGCGATGGTGGTGCCGATGAATGAAACACTGCTGTAAAAAAAAATGAAAGGCAGAGAGCAAAAAAGGGCTAAGCCAATGTGAACCAGAGGTGATAGGTATGTGGATAATCTTTCGCAAAATCCGGAAAGGACGGAGGATCTATGGTGTCTACATTACCGTTCAAACGGGAGAAACTATGCCCGCGTATCGCCATGAAAAATAAATCCAAAAAAGTGGCTGCGACAACAAGCACACCGGGCCCTAACTAAAATGCGCTCCCGGAGTAGTCTACTAATTTGTGGGAAAAACGTACTTACCTAGGCACGGCTGGATGCTGCTTGAACGATCGTGCACAGGAGCATGAACTATTCTTATCGACGGGGGAGGGCTCTAATTTTGCTGAGCATTGCCGGGCCTGAGAAACGTGTCGGCCTCGTCTGAGTAAGATAATTCCAGGTAAGAGTCCTAATACTAACATGGAGCAACTGATGGAACCGTTGTTGACAAAGAAGCGTGAGCATGACTGCATCAGCGACCCTTCAGTTGCGCAGTGCAAAAGTGTGATAGCGCTTCTGAACAAAATGCTTTAAATGCTGCCTTGTTTGTCTTAAAAGTCTTTAGCTATTTTCTGGCGGCGCATGCTCGATTTCTACCTCTTTCCCTCAAATATATGCTGGCGAACTTTCGATTAAAAGAGTCAGAGTTGCGCTCGTCCAGTATAGTTTTTTTTTGCACGTGTTCTTTTCGCGGAACTTTACCCTCTGAAGGCCTATCCAGGGCTCTTGTATTTCACTTCGAAAGGCAAAGCAAACGCGAGGACTGTGAAAACGGGATGTGCTGTGAGTAGAAGCGTGCTACGGGTAAACTGCCCTCTTCTTGTGTGTAGTGAAGAAGTTTGCGCCGAACGCCTAGACGTAAAAGAAGACTAGAAGTGTGGCCGCCCGGCAGACTACGAGGCAACAACAACAACGACAACTACGAGCTCTGAAACCAGAACATCACTGCTGCGTTTCTGGCGGCTTCTAGTGTGCTAAATCCCGCCGTACAATTGCAACCTCTTCCCGGACGAAGTCCTTGGTTTCTTGGTCGTCAGTGACATTGGACATAGCTGCGATCGTTTCGTCGGGTTGCCGAGTGACACGTTGCCGGCGATGCTCGTCGTAACTCTGGCACAGGGTGATGGCATCAGCAAATCTGCGGGGCTCTCTGACCAGTAACATTTGGAAAGCGCCTTCATGGATGCCTTTCAAGAAGTGCCGAACCTTGTTGTTTTCGGGAATCGAGAAGTTGACGCGATGGCACAGCTCTAAAACATCCTCGATGTAGCTGGTGAAAGTATCTCCTGACTGCTGCGCTCGGCCGCGCAAACGATGTTCGGCGTGTAGCTTGCGCACTGCAGGGCGTCCACAGACATCCGCAAAGCGGGCTTTGAAGGTGGCTCAAGTCGTGATGTCGGCTTCGGGATTAGCGTGCCACAGTTTCACGACTTGCGTGAGGTAAAAGATGACGATGTTGGGCTCAAGGACGTCATCCAACTTATTGTGCGTGCTTACACGTTCATGGGACGAAAGCCAGTCCTCAACGTCTTGATCGTCGGTGCCACTGACGAATGGCGGGTCCCACTGGCGAAGCATTCCGGAGCAATCAACAGAAGGGGCCGGAGAAGTGGGGCCGGAGAAGTGGGGCCGGAGCTGGTGCAGCCGGAGTCAGTCATAGAGGTGGGGAGCAGATGGCAGCGGAACTCCAGGGTGTACAGATGATATCGAAACCCGCGACCTCCACCAAGTGTACGGCGGGATGTAGCACACTAGTAGCCGTCAGAAACGCAGCAGTGATGTTCTGGTTTCGGAGCTCGCAGTTGTTGTTGCCTCGTAGTCTGCCGGGCGGCCACACTTCTCGACTTCTTTTACGTCTAGGCGTTCGGCGCAACTTCTTCATTACATCTGCAATAACATAAAACGACCACGGCACAGAGAAGCCATTGTTTGAAACATATACATTTAAGCAATTCTGGTATCCAATTTCCGGGTCTAAAATGATCAAAACTTTCAATTTTTCTGGGTTGTACCACATTTCCGGTGACCGTTTTTAATTGGACCTATCTTCCTTCGACGACACGATGCGACAGGGACACAGTTAATAAACGCCCCAAGGACGAATAAAACAGCAACGGGAGAAAAAAAATTCTCGCTCAAAGAGCTGGTGAATTTGTCGCTGGTGTATCCGCTGGTGAATATATCGATTCAGGAAATCAGTTTTCTAGCAACCTGTTCCTCTATTCTAGATGTACGCCCATCTACCACATGTTGTAGCCATCTCCGATTCGAACAACGACACAATCTTTGAATGTCTCTCTGCAAAGCGAACGTATTTTAACCCAGAAGCCAAGGAAGTTACCTACGTAGCCATGATGAAAGGTCACCATGGGACACAAAAGTAAGTCGAACACTTAAACTTTCTGTAGCTGTAATATGCACATTTCAGCTACTCCTAAAAGAATAGGACTGAATTACATTCTGGCATGATATGTTCTCATTCAGAGGGTTGGATTCAAAGGGAGCAGAAGTAATTTTTCCTCGTACCTTTCCTCGACCATCTCTAAGCGAAACGTTCCAAGCGAAAACGGCAAAGACCATCATTTTTTTACGCGCATACCTCCAGAAAGTCCATATACAAGTAGGACCGTCCCACTTGACAACCGCCCCACCAAAAGGTGTCCATAAATGTGGCCCTCCTCTTGGTATGTTTTGCTGCATACTCCGATAAGTCAGTATAGCGTAAAGGGCAGCAAAGAAATAAAAATAAAAGGCACCTCTGTCACTTCATGCCAGTTATGAGCTGCACGAATTGCTGCGCTCGGGAAACAATCACTGCATGTAATAACGGATGAAGCAATGTACAGCAAAAATGAAAAGCTGTTCTGCTCCCGCCGGAATGAAATGACAGCGGTACTTTTATTATTACTCACCCTTCCCGTTTACGAAATGCAGCGGCGGTGTGCGCCATGTGTACTATATTAACTGAAGTGCACGTCTCGTATGCTTGAAAAGCGTCTGGGGAATGTGACAATTTCGGGAGAGGAAGAAGGGGGAGGGAGTTTTCGAGCGACATGCTACAGGAAAAGAGATATCGCTTGCCACGGAGAGGGCCCACTGTACACCTGTTTACATAGTAAAGTTAAAAGAACCTACCTGTACTCGGAGGGCACCCGTGGTAATCTCTCTAAAGACAGTCTTGATGGCTATTTAATATGCGCCTCTATGCACACAAGCGTTACTGCTGTTAGGTCCAGGGGTCCTTTTTTGTCTTTCTTTAAATGTCTGCACCGGCAGACAAAATAAATCTCACTAGATGAGTGACAGTCGCGCTGCACTCATTAAAGTGACGGATTGGTAAACACCACATCACAACATCTGAAAGGATACTGCGACAGTATCTAAGCTTTCCCAGTAATTGCCGGAATGCTACTGAGAAGGAGTCATTATCTTATGTTAAAAAAAGCCGAGTGCGACGTCACCTATTTTCGTGGATAGCGCGGCTGCCCCGACCAGGCAGCGTACGTAAACCTGTACATTGGTCGGGCCTGGTAGTTCTGACTTGGCAGCAAAAATTGACGTATTAGGCACCATGTATTTTGAAAGGAGTAAGGGAAGCCAAGGTTACAATTCGGACGCAGTACCGCCATCAAAAACGCACTGCACAGCACAGTACAGTACATTGTTTCGTCTTAAGACGATGAGCTAACATAGCTAACATAACATGGAAGCAGGCGCAGAACAAGAATGTATCATGGGTGCGTAAATCACGAGAAACAGTAATTGGAATAGTACTTTCGCATCACGTAAGCATTACAAACAACGATTCAGTGCACGTAGTAAGAAACTAGCTAGCCCTATAGTGACTGAAATAGTCCAAAATAGGCTGCGTTTTTATACCCAGCGGAAATGTCTTTATTTCCCAACCAGCCATCCATTTGTGACAGCTCTCCGAAGGGGTTTTCCGCATGATTTTCTAATGCTAACGCTATTCTATGTAAATGTTGCTGCTCTACTTTGTCGACCCGCTGCCTGCACTGGGAACCTCTGTACTTACAGTTTCTTTTCAGTATAATAATGAGTTTTACTACATCAACCGATATCTACGAGTTTATCAGTGAAGGCAGATTCCAAGAAAAAAAAAACAGAATCATTGAAAACAATATGTGGATAACAATGCACGTGTTGTTCAAACTTTTCTGTCTTAATCTGGACATACGTAAGCTTGAGTGCATATAATTGAAGTATTATCGCAGAGACAGCCTTCCGCAACGGGATGTATACAAGGAAGTGGCAATGAAAGAGAAGCGAACCACGAAAGCGGCCCGTATATATTTATTCATTGGAGCACGCCAGAAGAACAAGGCCATTAAATGAATGAATACGCTGTTGGTTCTTCCTTCCCTTGGTTCTGGAGCCTTCGAGCAGCTGCTGTACGCGATGATCACAAAACGAGTGGTCTGTTAAAAAGAACGTGCGCCAAGGGCAGAGAATGAAATCGAATGCACACATTTATCCCCCTACTTTGACGCATGTATATAAGCCGCGTATGTCCATAAAAAAATTGCCAGTCTGTCTCGTCGTCGAGTTTACATGTAAGCATGGAATACATTGCAGGTGAGGTGTAACGCATTTCTTGGACGGCTCATAGATGGCATTAGCCTCACTGTAGTTTTGAGCAGCCTCCGCCAACAACCACTTTACGTAGCTGGACAGCTCACTCGACTTCATTCGCCACTTCGGGTGTGTAGACCGCTGTGACCAGAGCCGTCCACGTGCCGAAGACTAAATAGTGGCGCCAGCGCCCGGAACACAGAACGCTGGAACTTTCGCTTCGGCCTGACACCACCATCTTGAGGAAAACAGCGCAGAAACAGGGACAAGAGAAAAGAAGACGACGGGGCAGGCGCTGTACCAACTCGATGTACCAACTCGATGTACCAACTCGCTGAACTTGCCGTTTTACTGACACCACCACTCTGTGGACCGCCACGTCACCGCAAGTGTAATAAATGTGGTCGCAGTAGCAGCGCAGTTGCCGTGACCTGTGGCTCATACGGGCGCCTCCTGTTGGTTATGCGGGTCACTACAGGTGCTTTAAGTGCCGCCGCATTTTCGTACTGAGAAGTTAGTTCAACATCCCTAGCGACATCGGAAATTTCCTTCTCACTGTCTCGAATGCCACCACGCTGGCGCTTTCTTTGTCGACCTGCACAAATTTTCGCGGCTTTGCACGAAAGTAAAGAAGGTTATGAAGATATCGAACGCGTCGCACAAATGTCGCGGCCAGATAGCAATGCCCATGACATACTGCTGCCTATAAGGTACAAAGTGCAAGTGTCGTTTGTGTATTCAGCTCGATTCGCCTTAAACTCTTATGCCTGCTTACGCATGTTAAATAGCTAACAAAATAAGGCAACGACAAAGCAATCACCTACATTTTGAGGCCGGGTATCTTGGAGTTATCACAGAAGCAAGATAGCAGGTTTTCCTTCAGTCAAGCAGACCAATGCAAAAATAAAATGAGCAACGATCCTTAAAGTGTTTTGCAATACTGTTCCAGGAAGCATGTTGCCTTCTATATCACCCCTGGACCTGCATCGAATACGGTTCTCTTCACGGTTGATGAACGTAAGTATCTGAGCGAGGGAAGCTGAGCTATAATCTCTGGTTTCGATATCGACCGTTACGTAGGCACACCGTGCAGATTCAGAGAAATCGCATTACATGCTTGGTAAATCACACCACTTTAATTAATTTCGACTAAACACGGACAAACAATTGACCACTGATGTTGATAAGTAGCAAAGAGAGAGAGAGAGGGAAAGGCAGGGATGTTAACCAGAAAGGATGCCGGTTGGCTACCCTGCACAGGGGAAGGGAATGAGGGGAATTAAAGAGGAAAGAGAGAAGTAACGGGAAATAATCACAGTCTGTCAATCAAGGCAGTCTCTCTCAAAAAGCGAAAGAGCGCCTTGTAAGCCTTGATGGCAGTTGACTGTTTTGGCCACGGACCGAGGATCTTGGCCTCTGTGAAAGGGCGAGGGTCCAGGTGGTCCAGAGCACATCGCAGCTTATGTCTTTCGGCTACAAAGGCAGGGCACTCACACAAGATATGGGTGATTGTCGGATGAACCAAAACTGCGAAGCAACCGTTAAACGTACAGCGTTCCAGGTGAAGCCATACGATTTATCGCGCAGTTCACACAAGAAGGGCTGTCGGCCATCGCGATCCAGAAAGCATACTTATTCGTGAAGGCAACACCGAGCCATAGACGACACAGTAGTGCTGCTTCACGACGCGCTACATTACACGGAAGACGGAGGCGCAGTCCAGGGTCCGATGTCCTGAGGCGACGGTTGCCCAACTCTCCAGATTTCCACGCTGAAAGTGTGAGCTCCAGCCTCAAGAAACGAAGCCCACACGCTGCGTCAGCTCTCGTTACGGGGATATTAACGGGGATTCCGTCATTGTGGGCAGAACGGGCAGCTTCGTCAGCCTGGTGATTGACATGAATGCCGCAGTGGCCCGGCAGGCACTGGAAAAATAAGTAGCAAAGATTCCTCATAAATGCACCTTTCTGGCTGGTGATATATACACATAACACTCAGGTCTTGCGTACGCATGCGCGAGATGTCGAGCCGCTTCTTTACACGTATTACACTGTCCGGGAAAACAGAAAAACATTTTTTTTAATATTTCCTCAACCCCACTTCAAAAGGCATCTCTGTTTAATGTCCGCAGAGCTTTCATATGTCTTGTATTGTTATAACTATTGATGAAAATATTTACGTGTGTCAAAGCACACAGTGGGCTGCGTCAAAAGCGGTTCAACCACGTCAGGTTCCATAACGTGCACTGAATCGTAAAAAATTCGCGCATTCTTTTTTGCACATTGCATGAATGCAATTCTATACGTCGCCACCTAACACCAGATGTGAAAGGAATATTATAAAACAATCCAACGATATTAGTTGCAAGCCCTAAAGCTTAGGCTTCAAAGGTTCTTTCTCGGGGCGACAGTACTGACACCAAAAGCAAATGCCTAGAGGGGCGAGCACTCCGGTCCAGGGATTAAGAAATTTGCAGGCGCAGAGTTACTGGTGCCTTAACATGAAAATTAATTTGAGGTCACTACCTGAAGCAGTCGTCTTCTGGGAGATTTTTCTCGGGACGCGGACGACCGTCCAAATCTTCTAGCTTTGCATCTGAAGAGTAAAAAGTGTACCAGACGTCAAATTCATGTATGCTCAGCTCATGCCTTGGGAAAATTCTGTTCTTCCAAGTTTCTAGTCACCTCTTATTTTTTGCGCATTTTGCAAAGGAAATTTTAGCTTGAGGTTATGTTTATTTAAAGAAATCCGCTAGGAATCTGCCGCCCTTATAGCATTGTTGATTTTTTTTTTTGCTTTCTAGGTCCTGACGTCCAAGAAATATGCGAGATCTCTTACACAAACTACAAGAACTGCTTTGTTGCCCATTTTTTCTATTCCGGAGAACGTGAGTGATGCACAATTGAGTTGGTGACTTTTATGGGTTTTTTACTCTCCGTTATCCGGCTATGTGTCGGCAAAGAGAGCATCTACCTAATTATTTCGGATCTTGGGTTTCTCTCGCACTTTTCAGGGTTGAACACCCACTTTGCGATTGGGCTTGAATGCGTATGGCTTTTAAACCAACCTGTAGAATAATTTCCGTCCACACGCATTATGCTTGAGGAAGTGCACAACACTAATTTCGTAAGTCAATTTGCCACGTAGCAAACCATATAGTCATAAGGTAAAGAATATTTTTTCATGAATTGCGTGTAGCTCAGCACTGTTTTGTTCGTTATGTGCTGGCCATTTTATATACACTGCGTGTGCTTATAAATGACCTTTGTTGGAGAGGGGATCCTTCTCACCTTGGTCTCTGTATTTCGTCCATGTGGCGGTGCGTTCTCGCAGTTCTATTATTAAGCGACACTTGGATGGGCGACTGAAGGTGTTGAACACAATGAATTAAACCTGCACTGTTCCAGCACAAAATTGAGCTCCTAACTACGATGAAAGCTTAGGAAGCGTAACTGCTGTAGCAGCTTGTCGGAGTCAGTTAACAGGGACACGAAAAAAAGAATTCTGAATGACTGCCATTTTGAAGCCAGGTACGAGACGACTGACTAGAGGCACAGGAACCCGAATCTTCATAATTATTCCTGTGATTTTATGCGCATCAAGTTTGCACATTTACTGGCACCCACATTTCTGTCCTTTTGCTCGAGGCTTAGCGTCAGATAATGTTAAATTAAATTCGAACTCTTTCGGTTTAGGACTGGATAAGGTAACGATAAATTAACAGGTTTAGGTTTGGTTTCGTTTATTGGGGTTTCACGACCCAAAGCGACTAAGGCTATGAGGGGTGCCGTATTGAAGGGCTCCGGAAATTTCGACCACCTGGGGTTCTTTAACGTGCACTGACATCGTACAATTCTAGAGGCCCGTGTACTATGCGATGTCAGTGCACGTTAAAGAATCCCAGGTGGTCCAAATTTCCGGAGCCCTTCACTACGGCGTCCCTCATAGCCTTAGTCGCTTTGGGACGTTAAACCCCAATAAACCAAACCAAACCTAAACCAGTTATTTTATCGATACTTTATCCAATCCTAAACCCGACAGAGTACGCATTTAATTTAACATTATCTGACGCTAAGCCACGAGCAACAGGACAGAAATGTGGGTGCCAGTAAATGTGCAAACTTGACGCGCATAAAATCACAGGAATAATTATGAAGATTCGGGTTCCTGCGCCTCTAGTCAGTCGTCTGGTACCTGGCTTCAGAATGGCAGTCATTCAGAATTCTTTTTTTTCATGTCCCTGTTAACTGACTACGACAAGCTGCTACAGCAGTTACGCTTCCTAAGCTTTCATCGTAGTTAGGAGCTCAGTTTTGTGCGGAAACAGTGCAGGTTTAATTCATTGTGTTCAACACCTTCAGTCGCCCATCCAAGTGTCTCTTAATAATAGAACTGCGAGAAGGCACCGCCACATGGACAAAATACAGAGACCAGGGTGCGCAGGATCCCCTCTCCAACAAGGGGCATTTATTAGCACGCGCAGTGTATATAAACTGGTCAGCACATAACCAACAAAGCAGTGCTTAGTTAAACAAATATCATTTACCTTAGAGCTGTATGGTTTGCAAAGTTGCAAACTGACTTACGAATTTAGTGTTGTGTACTGCCTCAAGCATAATGCGAGTATATGTGTCTCGCAGCTTAAAGATGAGGTAAGACTGCTTGAACATGGCAACGTACACGCATTCGTGCATGCCAAAAGCGAAATGTGCCTGTCTTGCTTGAAGACACTCTTCTGTCCTCTAAGTGCAAACAGACGACCGCACCAGACAGCGCATATATCCTACATAATCGAATCCCTGAGTCTGTGCGTGCGTTTGCCGACCGGTTTGTTGTGACAGAAAAAAAAGCACTCTATTAAAGAGTCTTCGTAAGTGCTACAGTGCATGTCCTTTTCCCAGTCGTATCTGTCGTTCGGCTTTCTGGCGCGCCCTCATTATATTGAACGTGCACCATCATGTCCACTACAGTTCCTGCTCTCGAAATTATGTGACGAAGAAAATTACCCGCATAGCGGTTCCTCTTGGTTCCGACTCTCAAGGGCACTAATAATTGTCATTGCCTGGGAGTGCAGTTACAAGAGAAAATCTTTGCTAGAAATGTTTTTCCTTATGAAGTAAGTTTGGTAGTCTTCAGAAGAGCGGAATATGCCGAATAGTTAGAGGGTTTGTTGGAAGCCAGTCGCCAGTGGGCAGCTGTTGAGATTCTTAATGGGCTCCAAAGAGGCAAGCGTCGAGCACCAGTGCTTTCGCAGAATGGGTAAAACTAGCTTCAATTTTGCTAGTATAAAACGGTTAGCGCACCTTCGTCGTAATGAAACAGGGAAAACATGCGGTCTATCACGGGCACCAACAACGTCAGTTTTTGGAAGCTGGGGTTACAAATTCTCTGGCACCCCACAGATGTCGTATCAAGCCCCATAATCTCGGATGCCTCGACGATTTCTCTGGTAACCTGATCTTTGGGTTTGGCTGCAACTCGTCTACTTTCAGACGTTGGCCATCACTTGTTCGAGGCAGTGAATACCGATGCTGCGGGCGCCATTCTGACATTCTTTGTCTTCTCCTCCCTGTCATCAAGACAACGACGGGTTTGGCGGACACGAACTACATCTACACCGACTCTTTTCTCTACTTTGCGCTGGTGTCACTGAGGAATTACTAAACTTATGCTTTTTTAAAAACAAAATTACATATTTATTTACACTGAGCCTTAATTTAAGAAACCGACACAATAAAAGCAGGTGCTTCTAGTTGTTATAGAACTGCGATAATTGTTAAAATAATGAAAGAAATGTAATGCAGGTAACCATAAAGCTAACAGAATGGACGCTCCTACTAGTGCAATTTGTTGTGTCTGTGCCAGAACGTCGTCCAAGGAGGTCATTTCCGATGCATTCCTTTTTCTGCAGCTCTCTGCCATGCGGTGCTGCCACGTCTGTGTCCTTGCCGTAAATTTCAGAAAGACTTGCGGTCATTTAGCGCGAGGTGCTGATGTGTTCGCGGGCAGCCAATGTTTCACAGGTTTAATTAACGCTATTTCTTCTATGCTTTCTTGTATTCTTTGGCTATTTTGTGCTCCTGAAGACCCGTTTCAACGTATTCCATTATTTCATGCAATGAAGCACAATAACCACGTTATGGAAGCACACACATGCTACGGTTAAGATCAGAACACTCGCAGCTTATCTTGACGGTATCTGTGGCATTTTTGAGGTCGTCTCAAAAGTCCGCCTGGCAAAATGTGACCCGCGATTTATGTACAGAAATTTCTGAAAGAAAAACTGGAGGACCGAAGAAGATGCACATTCTTCATATTCTTGAAGGCTTGTTGACTACGGTGTGCTGCAACCAAGCATCGAGCGACTGCTAAGAGCGGATGTTCGCCCCCATAGTACTCAGACAACGACGATGAGCTGCCGTTGGAAATTCTATTCCATTGGGGAGCAGATGAACGCGAACCTTCGCTTCCAGTGTTTACTTCAAACTAAGCCATCAAGTACTGGTTTAAACCTCGTAGGTTACAAAAAAACACTATACCGTGCTGCATATCATATGTCTCCAGTGCACTGTTATGTGGTTAAAAAAGGAACCCCTCCTTCGGTTCCCACAACTTTGTCGTTTTCAGGAAAACTAAAAAGTTCTTATCGAATATTCGGAGGTCGTGAGTTCGGATCTCACCGGCGGCTTCTGCTTCCTTTTTCTTCTAATTTGTAACAAAATATCTTTCAGCGTTAAATAATTACACTATTAATTCGCCATTGATTAACGCCGCAAATTCTATAAAAGAAGAGATAGAGAGATTCCCTTGTGCTTTCTTTGGTATTGGTGACTGCAGGCGTCCTTGATCTGTGCTCGAAAAACAAGGTTATTCAGGCAACACTTGTAGAATCTGCTCCTTTTGATAGGTTATGTGGCGGGCCCAATAGGGGTTATTTAATCCTTTTTATGTGATGACCGGTTCGCAATCAGCGATTCCTTAGAACCCTAGAGCAATAATTGTATAACTGTCCAATTTTCCGCACTTTTTCACTTCGCAGAATGCCTTCTGCAAGTATCCAAAGAAGTAGCCGACAACGTGCCCCAGGAATGTATAGACCACTTCGGCGACATCTGCGGCGTTGCCGTTCCTGAGTACAGCCGAGATTTGTGCCCTGACGACGAAGAAGATTTATGAATATCTGTGCTTACTACCGTAATACTAACACTGAAGAACGTCACTCTGCAGTGAAACTGCAGGTTACACGTGCGTCAAAGCCTTAGCCCAATAAAGGAAGGAACTTGCAATTTCGATGCTCTGACCTGTGATCAACCAAACGATTATCTCTTTCCCGTCTACACATATGCAACTCTCGTTTCTGCTCAAGTTCAGAACGCATCACTGCTATACATGGTGTGTCCTCGAGGTAGCGCAAAACGGGACAAGGGACAGATAAAGACGAACACAACACAGGCGCTAACTTCCGACTGACAGAAACCTAGGCGACCAAGACGAACGTGAACCGTTAGGCAAACAGGCGCGCGCATACGCCCGGGAAAAATAATGAAAATCAGGTGAACGAGGAACAACGGACCAACGACTCAGAGATTGTTTAAGAAGGCCAGCTCTCTTTTGGACAGGGAGACAGACGGCTTGCTGACACATTAATCATCCAAGGAAGCCATACGCGCTGCTTGAATAATTTTACGAGTTAACTGGTCCCGGTATCTGGCCACGATCGAGCACTTATCAAGAAATGGAACACAACCACACTCCTTACAGCGCAAAGCCAGACTGCTGCCAGTAAAAGTTTGCGCTTTGAGGCACGTGGCTGTAACTTTTTTACTCTTGTACTTCATAGGCAACACGGACTGCGGGATAGAAGGCCGTCATCATCAAACGTAAGCCGAGTTTATCGAGAATATGGATCGAATAATTGAGTGCCAATATTACGCATTTTAAAGCTGATTGAGTTGGCTTTCCCGCATTGCTTATTTATAAACTGGCGTTGCCACTTGCAGTATCGTCTCCGAAATCACTTTAACTGCTTTCACTCGATAAGTAGCACATAAGGCATCTATTCCCGCATTAAAAATGCGAGCGAGAGCATTCTATAAATGTCTAAAGCGGAGAGGCCAACACAATGTGCTTACAAACGCATAATTTTACAGTTGAATATTTCGAACCACATTTTCGATGAAAATAATTTAAAAACTGAACTCGCCTTCAATGTTGACGGCCTTCAATTCTTTCAATTCTTTCTCGCCCCCTAAAGTCAAAAATAAGAAAAGGTTAATACTTAATTTTATGTAATTGTCTAAATATTGGGCTTTACAGCATACATAATGCCCACCTCTTCAGACTACATCGGTGTACCTCTGAGTTTTACAATAAAAATCTCTAAAGGGGTAAAAAAAATGAGCCTGTTTATTCTTTAGCATTGCTGAAAAATATACATCCTTCAAGTATGTTTCATAAAGTATTGCTGCCAGCACAGGTCCTTCCACGACTGCTGCTGTCATCACGCCCCCATGCAGTGTACTTGATTCCTGATTAATCAAGTACACTGTTAATTACTTCCTCACCCATAGGGGTATATGTACAGTGCCGGCCTTCATTTATTAAGTACCGCTTATTCTGAAGCATGTGTGGCTCCAACGTAATAGGGCACTGCCTTCAGAACACTGCCTTAATAAGTGTGCGTTGACTGAAAGCTGCTCTTCTACCTCGCTAGTTCTTTCAAGCGACAGAAAATCCGCTAGAAGTTGTTGCGACTTAGACCTCGCGCCGCACTCACGGCTGTTGCGCCTTACCTTTCCTGGCCAATTAGGCACGCAAACATTAGCCTGGGCAAGCATTTCCATAGAAAAGTAGAGCGAGTGGTCTGTCATAGCATATAGTCGCGCATGATAAGTAGTAATGTGAACTATCCTGGCCGAGGACGCAAGCCGCCGTTAAATGAATAATCTCTTTGCATCTATGGCAAGATTTTCTTTTTATATATGCAATAGTAAGTTCGGCCGCCGCGGTGGCTCAGCGGTTATGGTGCTCGGCTGCTGACCCGAAAGACGCGGGTTCGAACCCGGCCGCGGCTGCTGGAATTTCTTTGGAGGAGAAATTCTAGAGGCCCGTGTACTGTGCGATATCAGTGCACGTTAAAGAACCCCAGGTGGTCGAAATTTCCGGAGCCCTCCACTACGGCGTCTGTCATAGCCTCAGTCGCTTTGGGACGTTAAACCCCATAAACCAAACCAAACCAACCAATAGTAAGTTCATGAAACTGATCCAATGAGTTTATTTGTTTCATTGCCGAAAGCGCTTTGGGATTGGAAAGGACGTCTACTACAAATAATTGCCTACTAAGAGATTCCAGCTTCCATGGAGACAGCAGCGGTCTTGGTCCATACATGCGGGAAAAGGCAGAAGAGCATGTTATTTCATTCCTCTGGTGAGTGATGCAATTCCTGTGAAATGCCTGTGATTGTAACCGCATGATGTACACGATCAAATTTTCTTCAGGTCCGCTGGGAACAAGAGAAGCATCGAAATTACTTCCGTGCTTTTAGGCACGGTAGACAGCACATGGCACGACAGTATCAAGTGTGTGGCCAAGTTCCTCGAGTGTATCAGCAGAGATGTTATTCATTTTCCCTTTCCTAATGACGCAAAAGTAGATTGCAGCAAAAAATTCAACAATGTAGGACAGTGCGCAGCATTTGCCTAGTACTGTTTTCGTTAGCGTGCACTTTATTATTATCCACATTTTTCGTTTAGATCCCATAAACTTTCTTGGTTTGACCTGAACTTGATATGTATTCTGGCAACAAGTTTTCTTCGCGTTTGTAAGTATCAAGTTGAGGCCAAGCGGTGCATGGATTGCTTTTCATATGGGTCAGATTTCTGGCTTCCCTGATGTCCCTGGATTCGTGGACGGAACGTATGTGTAAACCAGGTGCTCCGACAATAAAACAGGGTCAACGTGTCTCAACAGACAATACAAAAGTCTTATAATGTGGAGGCTGTTTTGTGACAGCGACCGTAAATTTCTTCAGATTTTACTTGGCAACACAGGAAAATCAAATGATGGGCAAGTGTTCCGGCGTACATTTGTAGCAGGTGACTTGCCATGGATATGTGTACGGAGAACAGTAAGGGACGCAGCTACTTCCATCAGGGAGTGTCTGTTAACTCCATACAGAGGTAAATAAATAAATACGATTACAGCAATCTCACCTCAGGACAGTCGAACTACAGACTAGAGGCTTAGCCAAACGTGCGTCCGCAGAGAAAATGCATTTTGCCTATTACAAGGCCGTATCAGTCACCTCCTTCACCTCGGCAGCACAAGCAGCGTGAATCAGCACTGCTCCACCAAAACAGTCGTAGCAGACTGCACGAGGAAAGATATGTTCATGCGGCAGTTAGAAAAGCGCAAAGAGACCGTACAGAGCCTGTTTTCGCTCATGTAACCATCATGCCTTTTTGTTCTTTGTGAAAAGCGCTTTTGTAACGTATGTGCAACAAATTCATAGCTCTCCTGTGCCTTCATGTGTGTTTGTTTGTTTGTTTGTTTGTTTGTTTGTTTGTTTGTTTATGGGGTTTAACGTCCCAAAGCGACTAAGGCTATGAGAGACGCCGTAGTGGAGGGCTCCGGAAATTTCGACCACCTGGGGTTCTTTAACCTGCACTGACATCGCACAGTACACGGAGGCTCGAATTTCTCCTCCAAAGAAATTCAGCCGCTGCGGCCGGGATCGAACCCGCGTCTTTCGGGCCAGCAGCCGAGCACCATAGCTACTGAGCCACCGCGGCGGCCTTCATGTGTGTGTTCTAAAAAAAAGCTACCAGGGTGCAATTACAGAAAACCGCATATATAAGGGTTCATCTGAAAACATCTCACGTCAGTTACAACCAGAAATCATTCGCCACGGGACTACATCAGAGGTTATGCAACAAAAGAGAACCGTGAATGCAAAACAAACAAAACGTACAAATACAGAGTACGTCTGTGAGTATCTGCATACCGAAGCAGAAGTCTTAGCTGGTCCCTACTTATTCGTTCGGCTCATCTGAAATACGCCAGAAGCTTGCACAGGAGTGCCATTTTGTTTTTGTGGAGACGCTTCCGCTGCTCTTCTCTGTGCATGTAGATCCCTCCCTCTTGAATACAGGAGTTCCTCAGAGTTCTCTTCAGGACATTGTCTACCCGTGCTGAAAGCAATCATCTAGAAAGGAGTCTTCACGCCTTCTTTTAAAGTTCCTCCAGGAATGCAATTTGGACTCTAGACGGTGACAACCGGAGTTTGCCATCGACTGCTAAAGGTGATTCTGTTTACAGCCGTGTAGATCAGTCAGGTTTCAGGTACGTGCCTGATTTGCGGACCTAATTTAGTATTTAAGTTTCGCTATGGTGGAGCAATTGCCGGAAGAATCCGTAGTGCGAAACCCACCAGTAGCTTGCAACAACCACAACCTCTCTTGTGGATTTTCCACATCATTTCGGTAGCAGACTCTTCCTTGCAGACTCTTCCTTGGTGGTTGATGTGCCTAACGTTTTAGTCGCGTTAGGCACACACAAAAAAACAGCAATATAACTGCTGATAGTCATTTGTAGACATTCCAGCTCTTGCAGTACGAAGGTTTAAGTGTTGCAGAGAATTAAAACTACATATCAGAGTTCATATCACAGGTTCTCTCGGGCCTCCCATGACCAGTAAGTGAACTAAACGTCACAGACATCTAATTTAAGTTTTGATTTAATCTACCGCTAGGTTGATGAAACTCCAAAAGCAAAAGAGAAATAATTCAATTATGAATTATTTTTCGGTCCTGGGCCACGCAGTCATCTCTGTATTCTAATGCCAACGCATCTTTTGGAAGAACAGTACGCGCAACCAGATTAGGTGTCCACAGTCTTTAACAGTTTCTTAATCACTTCAACGGTGACTGATTTATAAGCTTGGAAGTCGGATATGAATCAAAAGAATGTGGCTGTCTTAATTATTGTAGTCGGTGTAAATCTTCTTGTGTGAAATCTGCATTTTTCTGTGCGCCATAAAAAAAAGCGGACGGCACAAAGCCTCCAATCCGAACCCCTGGAGAGGTTTGGAGTGCCCAGCTGTTTACATGCTTGTACGCATGTGTTTCAAAAAAAATATTTACTTCATTTGAACATGCGCGTGTGCAGCAAAAACAGTTAGTGGATTGTCATTTCCTATGTTGTTCCTCTGCCTGCTGTCGCATTCTTTGCGCTTATATGAAATGTGTGTGTTGTGTTGGGTTTTATGGCGCATAAGCGACTAAGGCTATCATGCGCCAAGCTCAGGGTATAAAAATTGTTTTATATAGGATGTTATACAAAAGTCTAAATGAACGGTGGTGTAAACGGCCTAAAAAGTGAATGTTTTATATAGGATGTTAAACAAAAGTCTAAATGAACGGAGGTGTAAAGGGCCTAAAAAGTTAATTTGTGCAGCATAGTAAAAATATAAAATGATAAGACAAAATTTTAGAAGTGACTTATGGTAAAAGCTTTAAAGAGGGTCGGTAACCTCAGCAGCCATCCTTGGCTGGGCAAGGATCTCGAGGTTCCCACCCGATGGAATAGGGACCTCAGCCGTCTTCTCAGGAATGAGAAAGTGGCTGAGGTGTTTCAAAAACAAGTAAGGCAAGATGAGGTGTGCCAATAAATTGTAAAGCACGGGGTAGAAATTCAGAGTTTTTAGAGTACACTGGCTTCTTTTAAAAATTTAAAAACACTTGACTTAACAATAAGAGCTTTTTCACCTCAGATCAATCACGGATGAAAAGGGATGTGTTGGTTGTAAAACGGGGTAAAAAAAAACTTGTTTCTCAGTGTTTCAAGTTCTCTGCACGAGATTAAGATGTGAGATACTGTGAGTTCATCTCCGCATTTTTCACAGGTAGGTTTGTCTTTTGTTAGTAGAAAGTAGTGGGTAAGGTGTGTGTGTCCAATACGTAAACGACATAAAATAACTTCAATAAAGCGTTCCTGCTGACTGCATTATTTCCATTCTCCTAATATTGGTTTTATTAAATGTAGCTTGTTATTTATCTGACTATTCCATATGCTCTGCCATTTGTTTCTCAGTCTACTCTGAACTACTGCATACAACTATTATGTGGCATACTTATTTTCAGTATTTCCTTGTTGTGGGCTTGAGCAGCGCATGCGTCCGCTTTCTCGTTACCATCAATTCCAACATGGCTTGGAATCCAACATAATTTTATGTTATGCCCTTGTGTTACGATCCTTGTTATGTTATGTATGACAGTACCTAGTCATGGCATGACTGCATTTCTGGACTGTAGTGCATTCAGTACACTGAGCGAGTCTGTGTAGATAATACTGTTTTCGATGTTCTTGCTTATTTTCTCCGTAGCAAGAAACACAGCATAACACTCGGCTGTAAAAACTGATGCACACTGAGGAAGCCTTACTATTTTTTCCCAGTTCCCTTCCACTACTGCACTTCCAACATAACCTCTAGTTTTCGATCCGTCTGTTTATAACACGGTGTAGCTATCATATTTCTCCTTTAGTGTAAGGAACTCTTGCATGATGTGTTCAGTTGAGTTTGTCTCTTTTTGAACTGTGTAAGACTTATATCCCAGACCGACGGAAATCTGTACCAAGGGGCAAATGCATCGCAACGTTCTGCGACATTTGGTAATGTTTCTGATAAGTTAAGTTCTCGGCAAATCTCCTCAAACCGCATTAGCAAAGGCCTGGTTGCTTGGCGCTTATTTGTAATCGCACCGTGTTTGTAATCGCACCGATTATCGCACCGTGTTCTCGAGGAAAATCAAACCCGAGGATGAGGTCCTTCGAGCATTGAGCCAACACAGCGAAGCAGGCAGTGAAGGTTACACCGCGAATCTCCATTCTAGCGGTGCAGACGCCAAGCGGTGTCACCAGATGGCCTCCAGCTGTCCGGATGTGTGTTCCAGGCCAAGGTGTCAGGACTTTCCTCAGGGCAGTCGCCAGACCACGACTCATGACAGATAAATTGGCGCCGGTATCTACGAGAGCAGTCACGCGGCGGCCATCAACGATGATCGGAATTTCAGCCGAAGCTTGGTCACCTTCAGAAAAACGCTGTGTGGGGGAGGTCAGACTAGGGGATCGTTCTCGCGGTCGAGTTGGGGCGTCAAGCGGAGACGTCTCTGTTCGTCGAAAAGTCGTCGGACTTAAGGGTCGTTCAGATTGTCCAATTGAAGCGTCAAGGGAAGGCGTCTCTGGGCGTCGAAAGGTCGTAGCGGCGTGGGGTCGGAGGTCGGGTCGCATGCTAACGTCGGTGAGATGAGGATGTTCGTCATTATGTCCAGTGACGGCGGCCCTACATCCGGGGGTCGCCGTCCTCAGTTTTCCCGGCGCGGGCTGGAGGACTGCCGGACGTAGGACTGGCGGGCTGGTGAAGACAACCGTCGAGGCGACGGTGACCTGGACTGACGTTGGGCAGTGGGTGCAGGTGGGACGTTGGCCGCTAGGTACTGATCGATCTCGCGGGGTCGTTCACCATAGCGTGGTAGGGGTGCGTCTGGCGAAAAGCCGCGCAGGCCAATCCGGCGGTACGGGCAGTGACGACGGATGTGGCCTGCTTCACCGCAGTGGAAGCACAGGGGCCTGTTGTTCGGCGTGCGCCACATGTTTGCCTTCGTGACGGGTGGGCGGTCGTCTGGCAGCGCTGTCGTATACGGGAATCGGTGGGACGGCGCGGTAGGGGCAGGAGAGTAGAACGCCGGCGGTGGTGGCGCAGGACTTCGCAGTGCCTCGCTGTATGTCATCACATAGGGCGCTGGCGGTTGGGGAGGTGGAATGGGCTGCACCGTGCGGCGTATCTCGTCACGGACAGCATCCGAGATGGCGGTGACACTAGGAGGCTGTTCCACAGAGCGAAGCTTCTGCAGCTCTTCGCGAACGATGCTCCTGATGAGCTCTCGGAGGGAGGTGTTCTCATCCCCGGGCTTCGGCATGTGGCACTCCACAGCAGTGATGTTTGATGGACGGCCGTAGTGCGCAAACCGCTGTTGCAGGGCGCGCTCCATGCCTGCCGCTTCCTTTGCAAAATCGGCGACTGTAGCCGGAGGATCGCGCACGAGCCCAACGAACAATTGCTCCTTCACTCCCCGCATCAAATGGCGCACCTTCTTGGCTTCCGACATCGAAGGATCAGCGCGGTTGAAAAGCCGGGTCATATCCTCCACGAACATCGCCACGCTCTCGTTTGGCTGCTGCGCTCTCGATTGCAGGGCCAATTCAGCACGCTCCCTCCGTTCGTTGCTGCTGAAGGTATCCAGCAACTGCCGCCGGAAGTCTCGCCAGGTGCGGATGGCGGACTCGTGGTTTTCGAACCACGTCTTGGCGGCGTCCTGGAGGGCAAAGTAGACGTTCCGAACCTTGCGGTCCTCGTCCCACAGATTAAATTCAGCGACCCTGTCATACCCGTCCAACCAGTCCTCCACATCCTCAAACTTGTCACCATGAAACGACGCAGGCGTACGAGGCGTATGAAGAAGTAGCGGTGGCGAACTCACAGATGGCTGGAAGGTCTGGCTGGCCACCGCAGAGGTCATCTTGCGGGATGGCGCGGTGAGGGGATTGTACTCGGGGGCAAAGCCTCTCAAGCGGCGGCTTGACTTGTGGACAGGTGTCGTGTCCAGGGGGTGTGGCGCAGCGCTGGAGGTTCCTGGGACCTTTTCGTACATGGATCGTACCCAGCACATCCACCAAAATGTCCCGGACGCCGGTAGAACGTTCTATGCCTGGCGAGCACAATGGGCAGAGCGCAGCCGGCCGACCCTAGCACCGAGCAGAAGAGGACGAAGTCCGGCGAGCGACAAAGGTGGAAGACAGACCGCACGGGGGCGCTGGTAGAGTGTGGCAATATTATTCGGGACGGGCATGTTGTGACGATTGAATAACACACGTATTTTGTTCGCGACCTAATTCTAAGAATGTATGCACATGTAAGGGCTTTTCTTCTATATTCTAGTGACGGCTCATTTGCTTCAACAAGAAGGCTCATTACCGGAGACGTTCTGTATGCTCCACAAGAAAGGCGGACACCTATATTATGAACTGGATCTAATTTTTTTAGATATGAAGGCCTTGCCGAGCCATACACTATACTCCCATAATCTAGACATGAGCGCACTGGAGAACGGTAGATATGAAGGAGGCATGCTCTGTCAGATCCCCAGCGTTTCCTTGAGAGTACTTTAAGGATATTCATTGCACGGGAGGCCTTTACTTTCAAGTTGTTTATGTGCGGCAGAAATGTAAGTTTTTTATCAAATGTTATTCCTAGAAATTTACGTTCTTGTTTTACCGGCAGTGTGGCACTATTTAGGTGTAAGTGCGGATCGATCTGCAAGCCTCTTTTAAGCGAGAAAACAACAGCCACTGTTTTCTGTGGAGAGAACTTGAACCCATTTTTATCTGCCCAGATTGCTAGCTTGTTTAATGTGAGTTGTACCTGCGTCTCACACGTCAACAGGCTGGAGGACGTGCAAGCAATATGAAGGTCGTCGACATACACGGAATACATAATGGAGTTGGGAATTATTTTTGCTATGGAATTCGTTTTCAGGACAAAAAGAGTGGTACTTAGGATACAGCCCTGCGGTACCCCATTCTCCTGGACAAAGCTCTTCGAAAGGGTTTCACCCAGGCGCACTTGAAAAGAAAGGTCTGACAGGAAATCCTTCAGGCAGTTCAACATCCTACCCCGGATGCCAAGATCTGCTAAGTCGCGTAGAATCCCATATCTCCATGTGGTATCGTACGCCTTCTCCATGTCAAAGAAGACTGCGAGACAGTGTTGGTGGTGCATGAACGCCTCTCGGACTGTGTTTTTTAATCGGACCAGATGGTCAGTTGTCGATAATCCTCTTTTAAATCCGCACTGGTAGATGTAAAGGAGTTCACGTGATTTAAGGATGAACATTAGCCTAACTTTGAGCACACTTTCAAATGATTTTGCTATACAACTTGTAAGAGCTATGGGCCTATAACTATTAGGGGAGGTGAGCGGCTTTCCAGGTTTTAAGAACGGTACTATAAATGCTTTTTTCCAAGCCTCCGGCATCCCTCCGGACACCCATATTTTGTTAAAAAATTGCGAAAGTGCTCCTACAGCAGCTTCGGACAGGTGGGCAAGCATTTCATAATGTACATCATCCGGGCCAGGTGCTGTCTGTTTACCGGAAGAAAGTATGTTTTGGATCTCGTGAATTGTAAATAATGTATTGTATGTTTCGTTTGTACTGCCAGTCGTTGGAAGTTTCTGCTTTTCAGCTGTGTTTTTGTGTTTTAAGAATGACTGTGTATAGTGTGAAGAGCTTGAAACGTCAGAGAAATGTTGTCCTAGTATGTCAGCCTGTTCATCTATACTTTTTTGTGTTCCTGGGGCTGTTAGAAATGGTACTGTAAAGGGAGAGAATTTGCCGTCTAATTTACGCACCTGTTCCCACATCTTTTTTTATGTAATTGAACTATTGATAGATGAAACATATCTCTGCCATGAGGCTTTCTCAGCACTGCGACGCACGTACCGAGCTTTAGCTCTCGCCTTTTTAAAATTTAAGAGGTTTTCATGTGTCGGATACCTTCGAAACTTACCCCAAGCTCTATTTTGTTGTTTTTTTGCTTCCTTGCAGTCTTTTGTCCACCACACTTTGCGGCTTTGTGACACCACTCCTGAAGACTGCGGAATAGCTAACTGTGCGGCGGTTACGATACAATTTGTGAACAATTCGTTTATCTGGTCAATGTTTAAATTATCTAAAACTATATTTTCTAAGGTGGCTTTTGCTTTAAAAAGTTCCCAGTCTGCTAAATGCAGCTTCCAGCGTCGCGACTTTGTGGGTGTTATATCCGGTGGAGACGATAAAGTGATTAGTATAGGGATGTGATCACTCCCATACGGGTTTTCTAAAACATCCCATTTAAAATCGTTAAAAACAGATGGTGAGCTATAAGACAAGCCTAAACAGCTCATTTTTCCAGACGATGGGGAATAGTACGTGGCCTTTTTTTGTATTTAAAAGACATACATTATTTGTGAGAATAAAATCTTCGATTATGTGACCCCTAGCATACAGCGTTCGTTTCCCCAAAAAGGGGAGTGAGCGTTAAAATCTCGTACTACTAGATATGGTTCTGGCAGTTCATCGATGAGTTCCTGTAGGTCACGGAGTGTTAATGTTATTAGCGGAGGAAGATATACAGAACAGATTGTTATGGTTTTGTAGCTGACAATGCTGACGGCAACTGCCTCTAGTTTTGTTATGAGTCTGATCTCTTGAGAAGGGGCGCCGCTTTTGAACGACAATTGCGACGCCTCCTGACAGTCTATTTGCCTGCTTGCGATCTCGTCTAAATGTTTTATATTATTTCAAGATATTCATGTGTTGTGGACCAAGATATCTTTCCTGTAGACATAAAGCTACAGGCAACATTGACGCTAAAATATCTGTTATATCATTGTAATTCCTCAACAGTCCTCTACTGTTGCACTAAACTAGAAAAGCCATGTTTATGTTTGGGGTAGGAATGATAAATGGTTCACTTATTTTCTGGGCCCGTTACGAGGGCCCTGTCCTTCTTTCGCTCAAGAGAGCTGTTCCGCCGCTGTAAAGCAGGCGGGCTGGGGGTTAGATCCATCACCTCGTCAGAGGTGCTGGAAGACCGCGGTGAAGCCGCGGGTGTGTGCGTTTCAGGCCTCCCCCGACGGGGGGAAGCCCTGTGGTATGCCGACCCATGGACCGGCGCTCCCTGCTTTGAAGATGGCAGGGCAGCCCTCGCTGTCCCTGCCTGTGGCGTGGATGGCCCTGCCCTAGGCTCGGTGAAAGTGGCCTCGACAGGTGCCGGAGTGCTGCGTGGTGCACCGCCCCTGCGCACCACATCAGCGAAGTTGGATTTTGCTGTGAAAGAGAAAGTGTTCGTGAGTGCGAATCGCTCTCTTGCTTCTCGAAATGATATATTTTCCTTTGTCTTCATGGTGATTATTTCCTTCTCCTTCTTCCAGGACGGACATGCCCTGGAGTACGCAGCATGGTCTCCTTCACTGTTCGCGCAGCGTAGAGCTGCGTCACATTCCTCAGCATGGTGGTCCTTTCACACGCATTTCGCGCAAGTTTTGCGGCCGCGGCAACTCTGTGAGCCGTGGCCAAACCTCTGACAATTGAAGCATCTTCGAGGGTTAGGGATATAGTGTCTAACATTTACTTTGAGGTACCCAACGTCGATGGTTTCAGGCAATGTGCATGTGTTAAAAGTCAGGACCAGGTGTTTGCTATCTATTTTTTGTTGTCCTTGCGGATTTTGATTTGGTACACATCTATAACACTTTGATCGGAGAGTCCTTCTAGCATTTCTTTCTCGGTGAGGTGTAGAAAATTATTTTCTGAGATGACGCCACGGACCTTGTTGAGTGATCGGTGTGCAGTGATGGAGACAGGTGTGTCCCCAAAAGACACTATGTTACAGAGTTTGGTGGTTTGCACATCGTCTCGGAGTTCCAGCAATAAATCGGCACTGGTCATTTTGGATACTTTGTAGCCGGGGCCCAAATATTCTGTTAAGCATTTCGGTACCATGAATGGTGATAGAATTCTGGCCTGTTTATCATGAACTTCGCAGTGGACGACATGGAATTGGGCAAAGGTTTCTTTCTTTTCCGAAAAAAAGTTATCTGCTTCGTTCCGCCCTCTTTTGAGAGAGCGATCAGGTTTTGAAAGGAGGGGAGCCATAAAAAATTCAGTTTCTTCGGTCATGGTGCCAGCCACCCACCATGGAGCCCAACAAGGGGACGGGACAGGAACTTGCAAGCAAGTCCTGCCCACGCCAGCTGTACACCTTAACTATAACCAAATATGACTCAATTCAGGGTACTTGGTCACACAAGGTTAACCCTAGCCGCCTATGAAGAGTGAAGAAAAACGAAGAAAAGAGGAGGAGACAGGAGAGTGGTAAGAAAGAGATAGGAAAGTGAAAGATGGAGGGGAGGATAGGAAAAGGCGACTGCCGATTTCCCCCGGTCGGGTCAGACCGGAGGTGCCGTCTACAGGCAGCTGGGGCCAAAGTGGTGTGTTGCCTCCGCCGAGGGGCCTTAAGGGTCCAAACGCTCGGCATCGGCTCAACCACCAGGATCCCCTTTTCCCCGGACACGGCGATGCCACGCACGGCTAAGCGCGGATGCTCGGGTCCGTGGTGACGCATTGCTCACCATCATCCACCTGCGGGGATGTCCCTGCGGATGCTCGGGATACCCCGTGGTGTCGCCACTCACCAACGTCCGCATGATGCAGACGCCCCCCTTCGGGAACTTATTTGAAATGAACAAACACAAACCAGCGAGATTGTTTTCCTTCCAGGCCTTGTTTACCGCAGCACAGGAAATTACCTGTCGGGCGGTCATGTATCATGTCACATCAACTGCGTCAGAAATGTCACATAATAAGGAAAACTTATGACACGTACAAGCAATTTTGATTCGGTAATTACTCACAGCTGCTAAGTAAATACGTGAAATTAGAATCCTCTCCTGGAATCCTCTCAACTTTGAGGTTAAAGTGGGATGTATTAGTATTTTCTGAAACCTGGTTTAGCAATGATAATGATGCTCCTAACATTGATAATTATAAATGCGTATCTTTGGCGCGACAACAGAAAAGAGGAGGGGGCTTATCAATTTATTTGAGGAATGAAATCGGCTATCACTGTTTACCTGAATGCTGTGAAATGAATGAAGATGTAGAAGCTTTGTCTTTGTGCTGCGGAAAAATTGTTGTCATAGGTATATACAGACCGCCTTCAGGTTCGGTATCTGCGTTTTGTAACTTTGTTGAAAAAACTTTGGAATATGTGTCTCTTAATAATTATGAAGTGGTTTTTCTTGGTGATATAAATGTTGATATTCTGGGTCAAACGTCCGTTACGAGAAATTTGCTAGATTTGTACAACAGCTATGGATTTGTGAACTTAATTTCCTCACCAACAAGAGTTACTGACAGCTCTGAAACGCTTATTGATGTGTGCTTTACGAATATTTGCACTAGTGATGTCCCGGCTGGCGTTTTGACATTAAGCATTAGTGACCACATGCCTATATTCTGTATAGTTCCGAGTCAACCAAAACAACACAGGAGTAAACCGGAATCTTCCACATTTAGAAGAATTGATGAAAACAGCTTATCAGAGTTTCGACGTCTTTGTGCTAGCACAGATTGGAGTAATATTTTAAGACAGGAGGATGCATGCCAATCGTACACAAATTTTATATCTACTATTCAAGAACACTACAATACTGCATTTACGCAAGCAACGCGCAGAACTCATAGAAAATCAAGAAAGCCGTGGATTTCAAAACAACTGTATGACCGCATACAGGAAAAGAACAGACTTTTTTCGCGTTTTGTGAGAACAAAAGACACTGACATTCTCCGTCAATTCAAAACGTTCCGCAATAAGTTAGGCGCTGACATTAAAAAAGCAAGAAGTGATTATTACGCGAGAAAGTTCTCCATGTCTGATGGCTCGAAGGGAACATGGAATACACTTAACGATCTTCTAGGTAAAAACAGAACCAACGCACCCGTCTCACTCCACATTCATGGCGCGAACTATGATGGCACTGACCTAGCGAATGAATTTAATGGGCATTTCTTATCTGTTTTTCCGCCAAAATCAACTGATGGTCCACATCAAGATGCCTCAGTCTATATAACCAGTAAACAAAGTAATTCCATGTTTTTGTTACCATGCACTGACTCAGAAATAATTACCATTATTCACTCCTTACGCAGTAATAGTGCTCCAGGTGTCGATGGCATAGCTCCAGTCCCGATCAAGAAAGTAGCAGATGTCATTGCGATACCATTAGCACATATAGTTAACCTAATGTTCACGACAGGCACATTTCCACATCAGTTGAAAATAGCTCGTGTCACTGCCATTCACAAAGGGGGTGACATTAATGATTTAAATAATTATCGGCCGATCTCCGTTCTTTCAGTTTTTTCTAAGATTGCAGAACTTGCAATCAACACACGTCTTTCTCAATATCTCGAGAAAAACCATGTCATCTCCAAGCAACAGTACGGATTTCAAAAAAACAAAACAACTGAGGCCGCCTTACTGGAAATCAAAGAAAAGCTAATTGAAAACATAGAAAATAAACTGCTAACAGTTGGCATATTCCTTGATATGAGGAAAGCGTTTGACTCCGTTAACCATAAGATATTGCTTGAAAAAATGCAGTGTTATGGAATACGCGGCGTTCCTTTAACCTTATTTGCTAGCTACCTTGACAACCGATCTCAAACAACTATCATTAACGGTATTTCATCTGGGATCGGTCAGATTGTGTCTGGTGTGCCACAGGGCTCCGTTCTAGGACCAACGTTGTTCTTATTATATATTAATGATATCGTCAACCTTCGTCCAGCAGACAACATTATAATCTATGCAGACGATACTAACGTATTTTTTTCAGGGCAAGATAGTAATATTTTGCAAGCAGCCTCCAATAGTTGGTTATCCCAATTGTCTGTTTGGTTAAAATCAAATAGGTTAGAACTTAATGTCAGGAAAACAAAGTACATACTGTTTAGAGCCAAAAATAAGGAAGTTCCGAACAACTTCCAAATTCACTTCGAACAAGCTCCTATAACTCGTGTCAGCTCTACAATGTTCCTTGGAGTCATTTTTGAAGAACATTTACTCTGGACAGATCATGTAAACTACGTTTGCACTAAAATGGCTCGCTCTGTTGGTATCCTAAATAAATTTCGCACAATACTGCCTCGGAAATTCAAACTACAAATTTATTTCTCTCTAGTCTTTTCGCATGTACAATATTGTTTGTTGATCTGGGGAACGACTACCTCAACCAATCTTGTGAAAGTACTTACTTTACAAAAAAGAGCTGTACGAGCGATTGATAATTTACATTACAGTGAGAGCACGGGTCTTTCCTTCCTCAACCATAGACTGCTAACCATCACGGCCGCTTACCACAAGAAGCTTGCTGTTTATATCAGAAACCTTATGAAAAGAAACTGGCAGACTTTCGAGAGCACATATTTAATTGCCCAAACAGCATACAGTCTTAGGCACCCTCAATACCATGCATCAAAATCCCGTACAAACTATGGGTTCCAAAAACTAACTCACATAATTCCTCATACATTAAACACCTATCCATATTTAACAGAATTGTCACTACAAAATATGTCCGAGGTCAGATTTAGGAAAACTGTTCATGAATATTTTTGTTATAGCTAGTTGTGGTGTGTTTTTACCTAATCAGTTATTGTCTTTGTTATGTTTTGATCTTAGTTTTGTTGTGCTTAGCTCTATGCATGCCTGATCTCTGTTTCGTTGTCAGTATATCCGCTGCTTTTCTAGTTTCTGTTACTTATGAAAACTTTGTACCATTGCCAAGTGCCACTTTGTTTTTGTTTTTGTTTTTTTACATGGGGAGGGCAGGCCTCAGTCAGGCGCTACTAGGCGCCTTTAGCTTGCTCTCCCTTGTTTGCAGTCTCTGTACTGGCCAAACAAAACCAATAAATGAAATGAAATGTATTCCCAGAAAGAACATACCACTATCGCTAAATTGGGCACGATAAAGTGCCAAGGCACATTGCTTTTTTATGCTTGAACGGTCCTACGGCACAAAAGACTCAAGGATGACTGACGCTAAATTGCATTTTCCCAATTTCAAAGGAAACGAGAAACGTATGTGAGGCATGACGGACGCTCTGTTCATCTGTTCCCAATCTCATTTCAGGCGCAGCCCAGCAACGTGGTATAAAACCTGGACATATGGTGCATCAACGCTATTCAAGTTTCCAGCCTGCTCACTGGGAACTATGCCCGTGGTCTTCAAAATGGCGGATCTATTTACGGCCTTTTCAGTTCACATATGCATTATTCTACTGGCTGGCACATCAACAGCGATGCGGACACCAAACGCGCTTCAGAGGGAAATCCCGGACGCCTTTGAGGTATGTCCCCTGCTGTCATAAAACATTTGTTAATCATACGTCTGAAGTGGGGCAAAAGGCATTGTTCTTTTACAGCTATTCAAACATTTCCACAACTTCCAACCAATCATGGAGGATTTTTTAGTAAGGATAGGTGGTCGGAGTTCAAGATATTCCGTGGCACGAATGCCCTTTCTTGGTAAATGTGGGAGCTAAGTGCCGGAAATCTATATATGGTTAGGTGGGAGGGTGATCGAAAGATCCCAGCATGTGTTGCGTACGGTGGAATGTGTTGGTGCTCTGGCGCGCAGAGTTGGAACGCAAGCAATAAGAGCCTCTTATTCACTAATGCACAGAATTCGCCTCTGTCGCGAGCATTATTGGGATCAGTTCTTTCTTTACCATTCTTTTCTGAGCCCTGTGTGCATCTTTCCTCCCCTGATGCATGTCCGAGAACTCTGGGCTGTGTTCGAAAACTACGTGTTTGAGTCCAGGTGCCAGCGCGCTAATGCTCCTTAATTACTTCACATGCTGTGTCTAGGTGGCATCAGTAATTAAACGTGAAAATAAAGCTGGAATAGACCTTTCATATGCGAATCTCCAGACGCCGTATTTGAGCACAATTTTTTTTTCGTTCGGTGTTGCTACGAAGCATCATGGCCTGCTAGCACTGGAATAAAAGGTGATGATTGATTTTCATAGTTAGGCTAAATGCGCATTAGATGCGCTAGGACTTCCAGTATATATATATATATATATATATATATATATATATATATATAATACAGAAAAAAAGAAGGAATCTCGGCACGGTATGTAGTAGTAAGAACGTAGACCAACGTTTGAAACACTTGAAACACTTTATTGACGTTTCGACCGTGGAACGGCCTTCGTCAGAATGTCTGACGAAGGCCGTTCCACGGTCGAAACGTCAATAAAGTGTTTCAAGTGTTTCAAACGTTGGTCTACGTTCTTACTATATATATATATATATATATATATATATATATATATATATATATATATATATATATATATATATATATATATATAGGTTGCGAAAGCATGGAGTACTTGACTGCTTACAAGACTATATAGCGAAGTATACGCTTCGTATATATATATATCAGGGAAGGGGAATGAGGGGCTCGTTATACATTTAAGAGAAGCCAGCAGCCACAGAAACCAAGGGACACGGGATTTTTTTTAATTTATTTATTTTGTGGTGCTGATCAACGAAGAATATTACTGAATATGTTATCGCTCAAAGATTATTCTTCTGCTTTTCTAGTTAATTAACAACCACATGCCGCCAGTGGGAAACGAACCCACGACCTCCGAATTACGCGTCCGGTGCTCTACCAACTGAGCCACGGTGATGGATGTCAGATATTCTATTTCTTCTATCTCTATCCTATTATTTCTTCTATTCTATTGGTCTTCTCTTATTTGCCAATATATAGGGCAGACGGAAAGGTGCCTTAATGATAGGCTAAGAGAGCATGCATCATCGCTATGAGGTGCCCCAAGCAGCAATCTAGCCCTGCATTGCAGGTAAAAGAAACAAAAAAAGCAAAAAGAAGAAAAAAGCGCGCAAGTGCGAGCCCAAATTGCATGAAGTGCAAGTCATGGAAAGGTATGCAGACCAAGTAACACGTGAAATCCTTGAAGCATGGGCAATACGGGAAAAGGACAGCAGTGCTTTATTGCACCATCAATAGCTCTATCAAAGAAATTTTTCACTTGAATGAACCTCACGGCAGATGAAAGCAAGATAATTTTGACAAGAAAACAAAAAGCGCGGGTTTTTCAATAATTTTTTAGTTGACAGTCAGCTTCGTCCACGTTCTGTGCGTTTCTTTCTGCTTCCACGTATTGTTGTTCCTGCTGTACCCGCCCAGAAGTATGAACCAACTAGATCAGTTTTCTACTCTTTTAACATTCATTTCACTTCACCTCCTGCAATGGACGGTCTTAAAATAAGATACTTGGACTGGTGCTCGACCTATCTGGGATTAAATGCCTGCAAGTTGGGCCTTTCATGCCACCTTTGCACAGGTGGAAATAACTTGTGCCTTGGCGTTGTTTGGCTAAAGGCTTGGCGCCATAGAGATTCATTGTCATGGACAATAGAGGGCTTCATAGTGCTGCACCAAGCATTTATCGCGTTGTTATCTTCATTATCATCATTACATCTTTGCCCAGGGAGAAATTTCTTCATGTAAGAAAACAAAAAAATAACCACCAGGAACCAGATCCGAACTGTAGGGTGGATAGTTAGGCTCCGTGTAGCCAGTTTTCCTTTTGAGCGCTTTTGATTTGTAGCAGTTGTTAACTGGCGCATTCTCTAAAGCAGCAACACACCTCCCCATAAGTGCCCATGGCGTTTATCATGGCGTTTATCATTCATTGCTCGCGTCATGCTTTCATAATAGAAGCTCAGGTGTCTCACACAATACCACAGTGTGGCAAGAATTCCTGTAATAATGACTTTTGTACCGCTCAAAATCTGTTGCTGCGGCCATTAGAGCATGCCGTTGCACGCAATTCATAGCAGTTCGCGACTCGTTGTGCTTCCATTGCATCCGCTTTGTTTGATCTCCAGATCGCGGTGGTAGATTCATGTCTCATGACCTGTAACATTTGCCAGCAAATGTCTCCTGGGATTTGAAGTTTCGTTTATTCCATGTTGCAGGTTACAAAAACTCTAGAATACAGAGGGAGGTCCCAGAGTCAGAGACTGTGGACGGAACCTGCTCGTAAGACAGTTGTAAAAAATATGCAGTCAGCAATTGCAAAAATGATAGTCATTATTATCAACAGGGAGAGTTGAGTGAAACATGATAAAGCAATAAAGGTAGTTTTGTTTGAATGAAAGCGATTATACACCTAATCGCATAATGAACAACACGACAATAAGTCAAAAAATGATGTATATGATTAGACTAGAACAATTTACCTAGAGAACATCAATTACGGCGATTCCAAAAACGAATGAAGACGGAATATAAAAACATAAATATTTAATAATTGCTTAATAGTAACTGGTAATGAAGTGCAAAGCGTGGTAGCAGAGAATCGAACTGTCTGTTTTTCGTAATTAGTGTTTCATTGAGGCAGTAAGAAGTTATTTTTCTAGCAGAAATTGTGTCGTAGTGACGCCGTATTCGTTCACTGGAAGTTAGCGAAAATGAAAGTAGTTCTGTAACACATTTATACATAAACGTACATATATTGTAGTCGATTATTTTGGGCACAGATAAAATAGCGTGTGATCGGAGCAGACGAAGGGCACTTCTTGAGCGGTGACTATAAGTGATGATGCGTATAGCTTGATTTTGTATGATTTGCAGGAAGATAAATGCGAATGGTGTGTTTCCTCAAGAAGAAATGCAGTACTGATTGTGGGTACGGATGAACAAGTAATCGAGAGAAATGAGAGTGGGAAAACCAAAATACGGCTGAACATTAATTATTACTCTAATCCCATGAGCCATTTTTCGAGAAATGAATATGATGTCAGTGCGAAATTTGAGATGTTTGTCATATTACACACCTAGACAGGAAACATCATCAGCGGCAGTGATCGAGTTTTAGACAATGTTAACACACCGGTTTTCGCAAATAATAGGTGAGCTGAAAACTGTAAAACTATATTTGGATGAAAGAACAGACAGCAGGTTTTCTGGCACCAGTTGAATACGTTCTCTACATGAGCATTAGGTAATCTACTAGCTATTGGCTTTTCTATATTCTCCTACATCTAATGCTGGCGACTTGTTTTAGGCAATTACTGCTTTTAGCCAACGTTCTCAGCATATTCAGGCGAACTGCGTCGCAAAGCTGAGCCGTACTTGTAGCCGAACATCCCGAAATTTCCCGATCCAATGGCAAGCTGCTGGGCGTGTGCTACCACAGTGAGCACACCGTGCGGGCCTCCGCAGGTTACCGTTCGTTGCGCGTACCGTAATACGCGTTACAGTGAAACTATTTCAGTATGGCTAGGTTTGCCTCCGGCCAACTGGGGAAGCACAGTGAACATACACGGGGCGTCTAAAAGAAATAGAGTGAGGGCAGTGAGCTAGTCTATCAGGTTCAAGGAGGTCGGCGGCAGAAGTATTTTGTGGTGTCGTGTGGTGTGGCGTGAGCCGCGTGACAAGGCCTGTACTAGACATGTCAAGAATCCGGCTAGCACCATTTATGACTAATTTTAAACAATGCCACACCCTTACTGCAAAACGTTTCATGTTTACAAGTGCCCTAGATGCCTCGTTGAAGAGAGAGAACAATGCAAATTTGTAAATTTTTTGAGTAGTCATAATCATGGCGCCCGTCGAGAACACGCCTTTTTGATCTTTAAAACATCATTAATGATAGTGAAACCATGCCTACTTACATGACTAATTCATGAGATATAACTCTGGCTCTGCGATCTTCCAGATGCATGAGCGTGCAATCACGGTACATATCTTCCGAAGACGCTTTGACAGGTCGCCAAGAACGGCGCTTGTCTTCAATTGATTGCCTACAGCATTTAAACTACTTGACCAGAAACTTTACCCGGTGGTAGGGAAACTGTAAACTGTGGAGTTTAACGTCCCGAAGCGAGCCATGGGCTATAAAAGACGCGTTAATGGCGAAATTTTGGAGAAATAGAAATATCCATGATTGTAGTGCACTATTTTTACGCAAGCTTGAAGCTAACACGGTTTTAAAAAGACACCAACGAGCATCTATTGGATGCAACAAGAGTAAAGAGCCCCTTTTTCTCTTTATTTGAGAACCCCATTGCTTGACGTGTCTACGAATTTATTGACTTTGATTCAAACATTCTATTTCAGACAAGTATATGTTCTTTTTTTGTTAGGTGTTCGCAAGCCTGAAGGACATTGTAGTGATCTCAAATTCGAACAACGACACAACTTTTGAATGCCTCTCGGTAAAGCAAACAGATTTTGATCCAGTAGCGAAGAAAGTCGACTACGTGTGCATGTTCAAAGGACTCCATGGCACAGAAAAGTAAGTCTTGATTTTAATCTTTAAAAGCTTGCAATATACGCAGTCCAGTTGCTTCCAACGCGTACGAAGATGTAAAAAATCCAGTCCTTTTTTATTATATGCTGTCACGTAGTGGTCACAGCAGTCCTGGGAGCAGGAAGACAGCCAGAATGGCTTCCAAACAAAACTCTTTATTTGGGCTCACTTGCGCCCGCAAAGAACTGAATGACTCGGCGACGGCGTAGCAACAAGCGTGCTCGGCGATCGTCGAACAGAATATCCGCCACTCTTGGCCGTGCGGAATTTAAAGCTGGCTACGAACTTTCGAGATAAGGCGTACAAAATAACCACAACAGTCTGGAACAACGCCGAATCATTTCAGCTTGGCTGAGATCCTTCGAGATAAATCTTTTGGCGTCTTCCATCACAAATAAAGCAGTAAAGCCGCATCCCGGCGGCGTTAAACACGAGGAAATAAACATTACAAAGCTTTGTGGCAATACGTTCATGGGAGTGTCCCAAGGTGGTGTAGAGCTAAACTAGGGGAGTAGTTACTCAGCATCCAGTCAAGCGCAGCTGTACGCAACAACGGAAAGAAATATATGTTTGACAGAGACTTTGTAGTTGAAAAAGACATTTCGTTCTGGCCCGGACCGCGACTCTACTAACCGAGCTAACCAGGACAGCTAACAGTTGGCAGGCCGAGACGAAATGAATCAGCAACTCGAAGTGAAATAGGTGGTAGTGGAACGTCTTAGAAAATGGTGATATTGGATTGTTCGATGTTTGACATCATGTTGCTGATGATTTGGCCTCGGAATGCCATCGGCTTGCCATCTGCCATCTGCTTGGTAGAGTGAACGCTCCGGAGAAATGGTGGTGCCATGTTCAAACCCAGAACCAGGACTAATTTTTATTCAACTAAAAAGTTACTGCAAAGTCTCTGTAGCTTTCCTGTGCAGCCGTATGATCGCGTTTGATCGAACCAAGTAGAGTAATTACTCCCTTTTCTGGATTAAGACATCAGATTTGCAGAAAAAGAAGATGACAATGAAAAAAAACTCTTAGAGGATGGTTACCATTTATAATTTAAGTTCTAGCAACAACAAGCTCTGCACCTATATACAGTGCCGAAATCGATTCCTCCCTGATTTACTGAGTGGAGGCCGTTGCTGCTCCCTCCACTTCTGATTGCCTCTGACGCCTCTTCTTCGATGGTATGCATTCCTGGTGTAGTACGCGCCTATGTCGTACCGCCTCGATTCTGAGCCTTACTTGTGAATCGCAGGTTTAAAACAGTAGAGTGCAAAGCGGATATTTCCCTTAAGTATTTGGGACAATGATCTGGAAGAGGCATATATTGTCTTCTTCGAGCGGAAGGCATTCAAAGCTCCGTCGAAATAAGCAGAGCTCATGCGTGATGTTGTACACATGAACTTCATTAACCTCCCACTGGCTTTTAGAGATGGCGTTTTGGAACAAAATTTTTAAAGCTCAACACAGCAGTCACGTACGTTTTGAGCTCAGAGTGAGAGCGTTAATTAGGGAAGCGAGAAAGGACTTTCCTTCAATACGCAGCAGAGAAATGCAGGAAAATTATGCAGCCATTCTTAAAAATATTGCCACGCGCCTAACGCGCCGCGCGGCCTCCGCGCTGAGTCGAAGACGACGACGAAGCGGCGGTGGGCTCTCGTGGCGCGCTGTTCTGTTCTCTGTCGTGGAAGCTGGCTCGATAATTAAAAAGAAGGCTCCCGGTCTTGGGTTCTTTCTGACGTCTACCTTCACGGCTCCTCTGGTCGTGACACTGGTGGAGGTGCGGCCGATGCTCCCTACTCCTGAGGACGACTCGACGCGTCCGCCTCTTGTGACCACCCCTGTCCATCGTGCCAGCCGGAGGATCCGCGGCCTGTCCCCCGAGGCCCTTCCTATTGTCAGCGCGCCTTCAACTACCACTCCACTCATGGCGACGCCACTGCCCGCCCTGCCTACGACTGTCCCTGCAGCCAGCCCCACCTATCTCACCCTTCAGACTCCACGCACGCCTAAGCCCTTTCACGGCGACCTGTTTGAAGATGCCGAAGACTGGTTGGCTCACTACGAACGGGTCGCGACCTTTAACTGCTGGGACGACGCTACAAAGCTGCGTAACGTTTACTTCAGCCTTGAAGACTCTGCACGAACGTGGTTCGAAAACCATAAGAATACTTTCTCTACGTGGCCGGACTTTCGACGTCAGCTCCTGAGTACGTACGCTAACAGCGACCGCCGGGAGAGCGCAGAGCGTGCACTGTCCTCTCGAATTCAGCTTCCCAATGAGGGTGTTGCCATGTACGTCGAGGATGTGAAGCGTCTTTGCCATCGCGCTGATCCGGCCATGCCTGAAGAAAAAAAGCTGCGGCACCTGATGCGCGGCGTAAAAGACCAGCTTTTTTCCGGCCTCGTGCGGAACCCGCCCAACACCGTCGCGGAGTTCCTGGCCGACGCCGTGCATATGGAGAAATTGCTGCAGCAAAGATCCCATCAGTACGACCGGCAACTGCGCCAAACGTCGACTCTATCAACGTTGGACCGGTTCGACCATGATCCCAGGACGAATCCGGACTCCCTTCGCGAACTCATCCGTTCCGTGGTCCGCGAGGAGCTGCAGCACCTTCAAGCCACATTTGCCCCTCGCGTCGATTCCGTCACCAGTGTCATCCGCGAGGAAGTCCGACAGGCACTCAGGGCACAAGACGCTGCAGCTGTGCCGGCGCCGCAACCGACCCCATACGATCCCGCGCCGTACCCGACTCCTGTCCAGCCAGTCACGTACGCGGACGTCGTGCGCCGCGCGGCCTCATCTCCTGGGCCTTCGCCTTACACCGCACCATTGGTCGCAGTGCACTCTGCCCAGCCGACTCCTTACTGGGCGGATCGGCGCCAGGCACCGCGGAAGACTGACCTCTGGCGCACTCCGGATCAACGCCCGCTCTGCTACCACTGTGGTGAGGCCGGCCATCTCTACCGGCGGTGCCCCTATCGCGAAATGGGACTACGCGGTTTTTCTGTCGACAGCCCCCGTCCACGCCCTGGAGAGCGCCCTCAAGACATCGCCGAGTATGTCAACTGCCAGCGTAGTTCACCATCTCCTCCGCGCCGCGAGTCGCGATCGCCCTCTCCACGCCGGTCTTCGCCCTCTGGGTCCCGTTTCGCCTCAGGACAACGTGGTTCCTCGAGCCCTCGTCGGGAAAACTAGCTCCGGCGGCCTTTGGAGGCGAGGCCGCCGAACGCCGTTCCGACGCAAAGCTTCCACCGCCGCAGCAACTGAATCGCCCCGACGTCGCACGCCGCATCGCTGCACAGTTTTCCCCGACGCGCCTTTCGTATCGCCGCGATGCCGCAACCCCAATCGCCGACCCGCTTCCGCCGCCGCACCGACCCAATCGCCCCGACGCCGAACGCCGCATCGCCGAAGAGTTTCCCCCAACGCGCCGCTTGAATCGCTCCGACAGCGCAACCCCAGTCGCCGACCAGGTTCCGCCGCCGCACCGACTGAATCCTCCACAACAGCCATCGACGGGCCGTGCAGAAGGCAGGGTCTCCTTGGATATCCCTGTTCTCGTCGACACAAAGGAGGTCAGCGCGTTGGTTGATACGGGCGCAGATTACTCTATTCTTAGCGGACGGCTTGCGACGGCCCTGAAAAAAGTGACGACACCCTGGGACGGTCCCGACATACGCACGGCAGGCGGACATCTTGTCGCACCACTCGGCATGTGTGCGGCCCGGGTTACGGTTCGAGGCTGCACATTCGTTGCCACTTTTCTCGTTCTCCGCGAATGTTCTCGCGATGTCATCCTTGGCATCGACTTTCTTCGCGAGCGCGGTGCGATCATAGACCTCCCGAACCGCTTGGTGACGTTTTCTACCGCGATGGCCACGGAAGAACCTGCGCACCAGGGTTCTCGGTCCGCCCTGCGAGTCGCCGACGATAACGTTACGGTGCCACCACGTGCCAGCATTCTCACGAGAGTTACCTGCGACGAGCCACATAGGGGACTCCGGGTTATCGAGCCTAATGTCTCCCTCGTACTCACTAAGGGGGTTGCGGTGGCACGGGGCCTTGGATCCTTTCATGACGGTTGTACAGAGGTCCTTGTCACCAACTTCTGCAATGAACATCGACATCTGTTCCGTGGCACAGCCATCGCTTACGTTGACCATGTTCAGGAAGTGGCCGAATGCTTTGCTTGTGCGGAGGACACACCTGGAGCTGACGCCGAAGCGGTCACCAGCGTAGACATGAATCCTGGCCTTCCACCCACTGAAAAGAGGCAACTCCAGGACCTCTTGCGGGAGTTTGGTGCGTGTTTCACGTCGTCGTCCAAAGTGCGCCAAACGTCGATAGTTAAACACCGCATTATCACGCATGAAGGAGCCCGACCCATCCATCAGCAGCCCTATCGTGTGTCCCCTCGTGAGCGAGATGCTATTCAAACACAGGTCGAAGAGATGCTCACAGACGGCGTCATCCAACCGTCAAGCAGTCCGTGGTCGTCTCCTGTCGTCCTCGTGAAAAAGAAAGACGGGACACTACGGTTCTGCGTCGACTACAGGAAGCTGAACAGTGTGACCAAGAAAGACGTGTACCCGCTCCCGCGTATCGACGACTCCCTCGACCGACTTCGTCAAGCCAAGTACTTCTCTTCGGTCGACCTCAGAAGTGGTTATTGGCAGATAGAAGTTGATGAGAGGGACCGTGAGAAAACCGCCTTCATTACACCGGACGGGCTGTACGAATTTCGCGTCCTCCCATTCGGGCTCTGCTGTGCTCCTGCCACGTTCCAAAGAATGATGGACACCGTTCTCACCGGTTTGAAGTGGCAGACCTGTCTTGTTTATCTTGACGATGTCATCATTTTTTCCGCAACGTTCACGGAACATCTGCACCGCCTCAGGACTGTCCTCAAAGCCGTTCGATCCGCCAACCTCTCCCTCAAACCAGAAAAATGCCACTTTGGGTTCACCGAATTGAAGTTCCTCGGGCACGTCATTAGTGCTGACGGAATCCGCGCTGACCCAGAGAAGCTTGCTGCCGTTGCTGCCTTTCCGGTCCCCTCCCACAAAAAAGCAGTCCGTCGTTTTCTAGGCCTGTGCTCCTATTATCGCCGCTTCATTAGAAACTTCGCCCAGCTCGCCAGCCCTCTGACGCTCCTAACCCGTGATGACACATCATTTTCCAGGGGCAACGAACAACAGACTGCCTTCGACGAGTTACGACGCCTACTCCAATCACCGCCCATCCTGGCACATTTCGGCGAAGATGCCGATACGGAGGTGCACACGGATGCGAGCAACGTCGGTCTTGGCGCCGTTCTAGTTCAGCGGCAAAACGGTGTCGACAAAGTAATTGCCTACGCCAGCCGCGCACTGTCGCGTGCTGAGTTGAACTACTCTACCACGGAAAAAGAATGTTTAGTGGTAGTCTGGGCCGCCGCCAAGTTCCGCCCATACCTCTATGGCAGACCGTTTCGTATCGTGACCGACCACCACTCGCTGTGCTGGCTGAAAAATTTAAAGGACCCTTGCGGCCGCCTAGCACGTTGGGCATTACGCCTGCAGGAATTCGATTTCACCGTCACCTACAAGTCAGGCCGGAAACACACCGACGCTGATACCTTGTCACGTGCTCCCGTCGAACCTCCTCCGCAAGACACCGCCGACGATGATAGCTTCCTTGGAGCGGTCAGCACATCTGAGCTCGTTTCCAGACAGCGTGCCGACGCCGAGCTCCGTCTGCTCATCGAACATCTCGAAGGTGGGTGCCCTGAAATACCACGAAACGTAGCTCGTGGACTATCGTCCTTCTGCCTGCGGAGAGGGGTGCTTTATAAAAAGAACTCTACTTCAAGTCCGACAACTTACCTGCTCGTCATACCATCTGATCTGCGGGATGAAGTCCTCCTTGCCTGCCATGATGAACCGACTTCCGGCCACCTTGGAGTTACCCGCACCTTATCCCGAATCCGGCAGAACTATTACTGGCCCAACCTAACTTCAAGTGTCAAGCATTATGTCCGGACATGCCGGCAATGCCAGCGGCGAAAAAAACCCGCGCTCAAGCCTCCTGGACTGCTTCAGTGCATCGAGCCGCCACAAATACCATTCGACAAAGTCGGCATGGACCTCCTGGGGACATTTCCTCTCTCGTCTTCCGGCCACAAGTGGATCGTAGTCGCCACAGACTACTTGACCCGCTACGCTGAAACGAAGGCCCTTGCGCGAGATACTGCCGCCGAAGTTGCCCACTTCTTTATGCACGACATCGTGCTTAGACACGGCGCCCCATCGGCCATCATTACTGACCGCGGCAAGGCGTTTACAGCCCGACTCTTACGTGACATCTTAGCGCTTAGCCATACTGCTCATCGACCAACAACAGCGTATCATCCCCAAACCAATGGTCTAACGGAACGGCTCAACAAAACATTGGCGGACATGATCTCGATGTACGTCGACGTTGAACACAAAACCTGGGATGAGGTCTTGCCGTACGTCACCTTCGCATATAATACCGCGACGCAGGAAACCACCCAGTTCACCCCGTTCCGTCTCGTGTATGGCAGAGAGGTCCGCATGATGCTAGACGCCATGCTGCCGTACGGCGCCGCAGAGCTTCCCCCTGAAGCTGGCCACTTCGTGGAGCAAGCAGAGCAGGCCCGTCAGCTGGCCCGCTTGCACATCAAGGACCAGCAATCCGCCGATGCCCGATACTATAACCTTCGGCACAGGGACGTGCACTACGAGCCGGGCGACCACGTGTGGGTGTGGACACCAGTGCGCCGCAAGGGATTGTGCGAAAAGCTTTTAAATAGGTATTTTGGCCCGTACAGAGTCCTGCGCCGCCTGAACAGCGTCAACTACGAAGTTGTCCCCCATGGAACTGTGGTCTCCGGCCCTCAGCGTCAACGGCCTGAAATCGTGCATGTAGTGCGCTTAAAGCCGTACTTTTCGCGTGACTGAGCGCTGTGTTCACGCTGTTTTGTACCTTTTCCCCTTACCCCACGTGTGTACTTGACTCTCCCTGCATGTCATCTAGCGCGCACTGTATAGTTCACCTCACTCCCAGTCTTTTCTTTGTTCCTCTTCCCCTCACTGTACATACCCCATTCCACATCGCGACAATGTTTGCTTTCGCGGGGGGGGGGGGGGGGGAATAATGCCACGCGCCTAACGCGCCGCGCGGCCTCCGCGCTGAGTCGAAGACGACGACGAAGCGGCGGTGGGCTCTCGTGGCGCGCTGTTCTGTTCTGTGTCGTGGAAGCTGGCTCGATAATTAAAAAGAAGGCTCCCGGTCTTGGGTTCTTTCTGACGTCTACCTTCACGGCTCCTCTGGTCGTGACAATATCTTCCATATTTTTTCAGGAAGAATGTCTCCTTCCATGCCACCGCTGGACCTACACCCAACACAGTTCTGTTCACGGAGGATGAGCGTAAGTAACGCAGAGCGGGAACTTACGACGAAAGTATAAATTTTAACCTGGTCTTGGCAAAAGCTGCCACTAATAATTGCAGATTTTTAATGCTTCGTAAATGCGGCAGGTTTCGTTAAATTAAGTAAAACACAGACGGATACACTGACCCCTGGCTTGTAAATGCAGCATAAGTGCTGCTGTGCATCAGAGGTGGCCTTTTAGAAGATGATATGCCCCCAGGGAGCATGGGGTTAGAAAGTATGGGTATTGCAAACGCAGTTTTGTATGCGGTGCACTCTTTGAAGGAGCACAATTTTTTTCAAATGCTTAAAATGATACGAAGTGGCAATTATGAAGCATAAGTAGGGCTGTCCAACTTTTAGTATTTTTGTTATTGGCAAAAAATATATATTTGCGAACTAAAACACCGACCGGAAAGAAGCTCTCGGCGTTACCCACAACTGCCTGTGCTCTTTAATTCGCAATAAATTCTCAGCATACAGGCACTTCTTGCACCATGCCTCCGTGAAAATGCCTCGCGGCCACTGTCCTGCATTAGGAATACTCTTACAACAATCCACGGCAGCCGATTTCAGATGTCCATGTATGTGTTTCACAAGTGGCTATATGATACTCTGAATACCAAGAAACAAACTGAACGAATGACGTTGACAAATTTATGGTCGCGATTTGACCGCTGCCTTAGCAAGATAAATGGACATTTCTTGCAGAAGCATTTTTACTGCGGTATGTTAACGCGGCTTGTGATTTCAATAGAAATGATTCAATGGAAGTTACATGCGTGCTAGATGTTTCATAGTTTAGAAGGTGTTAAAAAGCACTACAAGAGAGCCAGCGAGACGGAGAAAAGACAGGCAAGGAACAAGCCGAAACTTTGACCTGGTCAAAGAACAGTTCTTATGCGCGGGAAGAAATGCCGCATCTACCGCACTGTCATACATATCGCTCCGCAAACATAATTTCCAACTTGAAGGCCACAAGGGTTGTACCCCTGACGCCTTCACTACCTCTGTTTATTATGTGATATTCTTGTAGCGCCTCTAGCCCTTTTGTGTCATACTTTCCGTCTCGAAGTTTAACCTCTGGAAATCATGGTTAATTTTAGCTATTTTTCATCGTGGGAACGAATGAAAAAATAGGTATGTCTCTTTACACTTTACCGCCAAGAAACATTCCTGTCCTCTATCATGCATGCAACACCCTGTTTGACCTTGCTAGGCCCTCTCCCACGTAATCGGAATTTCGTAATAGGCCTCGATGCCACACTTAATGCATGGCTTCGCATCTTTTTTTTCTGAGCTCCATTATACCTACTTCGATCGCATGAAATCAGCGGGCGCGTGGCACCAGGTTGTCACACATTTCATGACGATTCCTTGTTACTTTAATTCTTGCGGGCACTAAGTCTGCTTATGGCGTTTATTCTAAAGATTAATGTAAGTTATATTTTTGTGTGATTTTATTCACACATATATCGCACATTGCAAAATTTCTCTGTCTTTACCATACTTCGTTCAAACCACATTTATATAATATCGGCAATGTCTCCTCACATTATATGAGCATTTCATGCTCGTTCCAATTGAGTTCAAACTATTTCGTCTTCGTATTCCTCACTACGGAGTTTCTTCCATTTTCACTTGAAGTCCGTCCTTTATTTTTATAGCTAATGTTTAAACAACAGTAAACTGCTACTACCTCACATTTTGAAAATGTCCAACACCGCAAATTCCAGGAGCATGCTCTGCATATAAAAACAGAAAACTTCTCTTTCCCGGTGGATACGGCTCATCAGACAACGTCTCATCTAAGCTATGCTGACCCCAGGAATGCGGGCAGCGGACTGCGCATTCATTTTAAAATTCGATGTGGCAGCCTGTTACGGCATATGTGGTCAACATAACAACTGCCGCCTCTGTTTTCTTTTTTGCTGGCCTTTCTTCTTATCCTTGCGTGGTGCAAAAAAATGCTCTAAATCCTCAAACTTTTGTAGTTTTCACGGGTCGGCTATGGCGTCGGAGAAAGTTGTTCCGTTCAGAGGCAAATTATGCATCAATTCATCGTCATACATAATTGATCGCTTCTCACTTAGGTCACAGCAAATCGAAGATCCCAACAATCGCATAGTGCGGGAGACAAGCAGCCTCGAAGATCTCTGTACATTGCAATGCATCGTGCGCGTGCTGTTTTCTTCTTTTTTTTCTTTATTTCACACACTTCCCATAAAGGCATAATTTGGGTTCCCTGAATACTAAAGAAAATCAAGCAAGGTGCCTTCATGCAGGAACCGGAGAACGCTCCTGCTCTTAATGTTGTAGGTCAGCCTCTTGGAGAAATCCTCCCTCCCTTGTCACTGTTAGTCCTGCTTCCTGTAAAATCCGTGTCCTTGAAGCCCTTGTCCCTGCACCAGTCCACAGTAGGTGGCGAACATCCAGCTCTGCAGCTGGTTTGGAATACCTCGGGCTAGTGCTGAGTCCTGCGCCTTTTTCAGAGCCCCATCGGTACGCACGTGACAGACGGGCTAAGGAGCACTCCAGCCCTGCCCAAGGAACAGTTAATGAGGCTAGTTTGGTTTGTGGGGGTTTAACGTCCCAAAGCGACTTAGCGCTCTGGAAGTTTCGATCACCTGGGTTTCTTTAACGTGCGCTAATATCGCACAAGACGCGGGCCTTTAGAATTTCGCCTCCATCAAAATTCGACCACCGCGGCCGGGATCGAACGCGCGTCTTTCGTGTCAGCAGCCATCGAGGAAGCTTCAAATGATGCTAGTGAAATGATGCCTGCTTTCCATGACTCCATAAGTCAAGGGAACGTGATGAGCGCACCACTGGAGGATCGCTCTAGAATTCGGCCGCAAGATTCTAGGCAGAAGCTATGATGGACCAAACTGAAAGATGTTAGAAGCGTATCACAAAAAAATAAGGGCGACGAATCTATCAGGGATACGCACTGCGGCGCTAGTTAAATCGGAAATTATTGTTCTTCAGCTGTTTGTATACAACTTCCTTGATTGCAGCAATCCCTAATGTTTGCTAGCCTGGCCAGCTTATAATGCGGGATGATATCTGGCGCATGTCCCAGCCTTTTGCATGTGTGTCTGTCTTGTGAGCGAGCTTCACGCCGTTCTGTACCGTAAGTGAAGCTTTTTCTCCAGCCTGTATCCGTCACATAAAATTATGCCACAAACAAAATACCTAAATAGATTTGTTATCTTAAATCGACTTCCAGTCAACCGTGCATTTGTTGTACTTCACTGTTTTCTAGGTCCTGACGTGCAGGAAACAGCCGTGATGTCCTACGCTAACTACGAGAACTGTTTTGTGCTGCATTTCCCTTACGTCGGACAGCGTAAGTCACACACCTGTCGTGGTAACATGCATCACTGTTTTGTGCTTACAAATCGCAGTATTAAAGTGTTGTGCTGGATTTTGTCGCACATAAGCGACTAAGGGCATTATACGCCAAACACAAGGTTGCTGGTTCCTTTTCTTGTGGTAAAGTATTCAAAGGTTTTAAAATATCAGGACTTGTTTAGACTATTTTCCTCTTTAAAAAAAAGCACATGAAACGTCAACTGATTTTTCCCGTTATTCTCTTCCATTCTAGCTTATGTTCGCCATAAAACTGCGAAATGCGCTTTTTTTGCTTCTCGAGTTTCATTCATCGAATTCATAGGTGGCTTGCTTATCCCTTTTCTGCATTGCGCTTCTGGGTGTTTCTAATCGCAGTGTGAGCCTCGGAGCAGGTGATCTCTTATATTTGTGCACCCTTCCCTTAATGTGTTTGGAAATCGAGTTCAATTTCTGAGTGGAAATGCAGCTCTAAAATTGGACTTCGTCTCGCACCTGCAGAAATATACAACTTTTTATTAACTAGTACTCGCCGCTCATCTCGTTTACTCTTGTTTCTTTGCTTCAACAAATGTAAATGTCGAGTAACTGCATCACGTTTCTGGGGATGATGATCGCTCCTGCTTTGGCTGCCCATAGTTCGTGCCTTAGTATTTTTCGAGATGACATACCTTGAGCCTTTCAGAGAGACAGCTGTTACGATTACCTTTCTGTTCATGCAGCGCCGGTGGTGTAACACGTCACTTGCAAAGGCTCACGTTTACAGGTCAGAGTGGAGTGATGTCATGCATGGCGGCAATTGGAGCTGGCTGATTGTATACATACTGATGGATTCCACTCATTGCCGCTAAGAACACGAGACTAAACAGCGACAAGCACACGAACCGTTGTTTTGTCCCTGGTGGTAGCTCCCTGGTGGGAGCATAGTGGTAGCTTGTGGGATCCATCAGTATGACAACGCGAAAGTATCGTCCTAGATTTCAATGTAAATATTGGGCATTAACACCATACAGGCAACACCACGGCGACAGTTGCGCAATACAGAGTAAACACTTGGCAATTTTTCCCTTCGCCGCAACAAAGGGCAAGTCTGAATTTCGAAACATTTTACAACACTGTGAACTGAGTATCCTCTAAAGATACGTCGCACTCTGGAAAGGTAGTAGCATTTCCAGAGTGCGACTGCAGAGTACTTGTCGCGGACGAATGCCTAAGAGTATTTAACCACGACTACTCCACCTCAGAGTAAAGCGAGAATTTCTCCAGTTAACCGTAGTGCGAATAAAAAGGGAATAGGAGACCGATGCAGCGCACTGCACTAATAACCTCAAGGGAGACGAGCAAGCTTGCGCTAGGACTTTACGCCAATATTCTGTCTGTCTGCACTGACTTAACGTCATGAACGCGCAGATGCCTCTTAAGCTTGCCGGCATCAAGTGAGCGTCACTAGGCGGCTGTATCCCAGTGGCTGACAAAACCCACCGGTCCCCTGCCTCGACATGTGCTCGTGAAATGCAAGTGACCGGGGCGATGAACTCCATGACAGACGAAGCGAACTGCCGCAGTCATGAAAGTGACCGGGCAAAGAGAGCTGTCGAACAAAAACACATGCAGCGATTAGCAGCGTGCGCTGGCGGCATACGCTCAAGTGAACGACAGGCAAGCTGCTCGTGCGCGTGGCCCCAGCACAGGCACTACAGCTGCTCTATCAAAGCCGTCACGCGTTCGACTGCAGTGTTTCTGGCTCGTAGCCGCTGGCTGCTGGTCCAGGGGCGAGCAGGTGTGCCGTCACGGTTCACTGTCCGGGTGCGCGACGGGAGCCCGGCCTGTTCGAATTAGCCGTTTCGTACGTTCATGAGCTTGTATGATTGGCATACCCTTGGCGAAAAAGAGGACGAGCTAAAAATACATTTCAAACATATTGTATTAATTTCATATTTATTTCGCACTTTTTTTATGTCCATATGCTTAAACTGCAGTACGAATGCTTTCTAAGTATACTAGAAATAATATTTTGAACATTCTTAAAAATACGCCAAAAGTACATTTTTGCCCGCTTAGCAAAAGCGCAGATTGCGTTTTATGCCATGAAAAGAGCACTATAGTAGGATACAACTTAAAAAAACAGCAGTTGCTAACACTGGGCCGCGGTCCGCTGCGTCCTGTATTACTCCGCTGGCCAATCGCAACTGTAAACGAAATCAGCTTTTTAATGTTTGACTATATCAAACAATCCATGTATCGAAATTCTACAGCTCATAATTTTTTTTCTTGTGATAGGCTACTTGTTTACGTAACAAGAAGCGTTTAAGCAACTGACTGCTTTTTCGTCGTGGAGGAATTCTGTGCGCGAAGGCTGAATGTGGGCGGAGCTTCACTGCAGACTTAAGTTGTATCTGACTATAGCTGTTCGTACCCAGCGATGTAAACAACAGTATGAGTGCATGCAGTGAACCTCATCGACGCACTCCTGGGGAAATTTCATGCTGACGCGGTTAATGTTCATTGGTGTAATATTTTCAAGCACTCCCTTAGACAGAACACGAGCTATTTGCTAAACAAACAGCAGAAAAAAGCGAGCAGCCGGTATCGAAACGAACAGCCGCAGAGCCGAAAGCAGTCGCGCGGCTATGGGCGGGGCGAAGCGATGGCAGCAGCGACGGCTATTGGTCGGCTCGGGCTGTGTTCGCGTTTCGAAGGTATTTCAAAATCTGGAATGTCTCTGCGGAGCTCCGTCGACTCGAATGTCATCTGAACCGAATGCCGTTGAAAAACTTCGAGTAGCAGCGTTAGTTCGGCAGTCGAGTCGAATGACATTCGGTTGGAAGGCGTTCGAAACGCCCGTGTAGCAGGGGTATAATGGTGATCACCTTCCTGCTAGAAGTTACCATAAACGAGAGGGTGACAAGAACGGGAGAGTTTTCACTCTTCCCAGAAATGTCATTTCGAGGCCTAGATTGTTCCACGGTAGCTTGAAGTGTAATGCAAATATGTTTACGTGGACTGCCCATTTGTCAGAATTTGATTAGACTTAGACGGATTAATTGCGTGTTTACGAAAGTAAACTTTAAATACACTGCCAACACCAAAATGCGATTTCCCGAAACTCAATTTCGAGCATTAGATTGTTCAACGGCAGCTGGATGGAAGTGTGCGGCAAACATGCTAATGTGGACTGCCGATTTGCTAGAATTTCAGTATTATTTGGAAGAATTAATTGCGTATTTACGGAAGTACACTTCAAATACATTGACAAAATGCAAATGCCATTACCGGAAACGCGATTTCGAGCCCCCGACTGTTCAACGGCATCTAAAAGTGTGCTGCAAATACGTTTAAAAAAACTGCCCGTTTGTTAGAATTGAAGTATACTTGGGATGAATTAATTTCATATTTACGAAAGTACTCTTTTAATACATTGACAAGATGCTAAAACTGCATATATATTTTTTCACGTATTTGAAAAGTGCTGGAAGTATGCTTTAAGTAAGGTGTTTTTGGCATATTTTAAGAATGTATTTCGAATACCAGGAATGAAATTTCAGGAAGGTATTTCCTACGTATTTTTAGTGCATTCATGAATACAAAATATGTTTAAAATCCAATTTAAAGAGCCCACTGTATATTCGAAACACATCAGTTTTCGCTAAGGGTAGTTCTGGAACTAAGATATCCATTAGCTTTACGGAATGCTTACGTTATTTGGAATAAAACGACTTCGAATCAACGAGATTATGACGACAGTTAGAGCCGTTTGAAACGTAACAAAAGTGTTCTCTTCTGATGTTTTAAAACGCTATCATCACCCACGTCAAGCACGAATGCAATGGTATTTGCAACTTCAGAAGGACGTAAAAGAGACTGGTTTTTCCTGCATGAACAGTTTTCTATGTACCATAGGATGTGTGGCATTACGGACAGTCAGGACAAAATAAATTGAAAATGGTACATGTACTGGAAATACTTATTCCCAGCGAGCGAGGGCGGACAACTTCATGAGAGCTCCGCGGACAATCGCCGTAGCTATGGGAGCATCAAGTCTGCCAGCCTCGCTGAAGAAAAATTCTCCCCGCGTGGTACGCGGCACGAAGTTTGAGGTGCACTAAAGAGGAATCTGAACTCGTTTTTTTTACAGCGGGAAATCGATTTCCACGTTTCGAGCAACCTTAAAAACCTCGAATTAGTTTCCTGCGCGCCCGATTTCCAAATTTAAATCTGATTAAACGTTCCGACTCCCGCCCTTTTTTTAAACTCAACGCTGACGGTAGGTTGAGTCTGCCTTTCAGCCAGTACCGTGGCGGCTTGCCGCTCTGCCATCAGCGGAGTGATGCGTAGCTATCGGCGAAAGAAAAGTCCGCGCGTATTTTTATTTCCGTGGGCCTAATTTGCAGCAGTACTGTCTCTGGCTGGATCTATTTATTCACCGAAGCCTAAGAAATAAAATAAAAGCTAAAGCGAAACCGCCACGCGACGTCCTGAAAGGCACTCCATGCCTTAGTTGACTCCTCCTACCTTCAGCGGCGAGTTTAAAAAAAGGCGGGAGCCGGGACGTTTAATCCGACATAAATTAGGGAAGTCTGCCCACAGGAGAATAATTCAAAGTTTCTAAGGATGCTCGGAACAAGCGAATGAGTTCCCGCGGTAAAAAGACGAGTTCAGATTCCTCCTTCGTGCACCTTTAAGTACCCTACAGCGCCCTGTCCAGAAGTTAAAGATGCAAGAATCAAATTATTTCTGCCCCGCCGCGGTGGCTCAGTGGTAACGGCGCTTGGCTGCTGGCCTGAAAGATGCGGGTTCGATCCCGGCCGCGGTGGTAGAATTTCGATGGCGGTGAAATTCTAGAGGCCCGTGAACTGTGCGATGTCAGTGCACGTTGAAGAACCCCAGGTGGTCGAAATTTCCGGAGCCCTTCACTACGGCATCTCTCATAGCCTGAGTTGCTTTGGGACGTTAAACCCCAGTAAACCAGCCAAACCAAATTATTTGTTAATGTCCCCTTCTACGGACCAGTAGACAATCATTGTCGATGGTCCTGACAAGTATTCCTACTGGGTGGCATCAGACCACTCACTAACCAGCGTCCTTGGTGCTCCCAATAGGTTTCTTCTCCGACCCATGGGCTTCTGGGAAGCAAATAGAGGGGCTTGGAAGCAGGATGGCAGGGCCTGTCTAATATGAGAAAGCAGAGGCTGAGGCGCCGTGCAGAGGCGCGTCGAGACACGCGTCCCCAAAAGGGTGTCACTGCGCTTGCTTCCACTTGCGTACGCGTTTGAATGATGGACAAACGAAAAAATCGCTATGCTGTCCTGCAACTTTTGGTATACCTATGCCTTTTTTGCCGTATTGTGCGCCTGAGTTAAAATTGGAAGTGAGAGAAGAAAAAAAACGTCGAGCAAAAATGGCATTTACGCCTGCTCGGTACGTGATGAATCACCGACCAAAACGATGTCCAGTGGCCGCACTCTGGGCATAGCACAAAGCGCCGGAGCACACACAAACACATTCTCATTTGAGTGGAGCTTCCAATAAGTTCATCGTCAGGGGCAAGTAGTGGGTTCCTAAAAACACGTTTCTTTCAGACGGCAATCTGGCAGGAAAATAGAAATTCGGATCCAGGAATGTGAGTGTGGTTCACCGGTCTAGTTCAGCCGGACGCAAATTTCAGCACTGTAATTATATGGACGGGGGATACCGGTCTACGAGCCTGAGGTAACGATCGGCCCTGTCGACAGTCACCTCTAATTTTACCAAGAAATGGTGCATGCTACATTCTTTAGTACGAGCATGTGCATGTTTGGTCAAAAGTGCGACAAGGGGTGGAGGAAAGAAAACAGGCAGTGTGGCAGGCTGTATCCTGCGCCTTTGTTCTGTCAGCGCACCCAGTGACTTACCCTGGTGTGGCAGCCCAGGTGGAAATATTAATAATAAAAATTAAAAAGTTTTCCGAGATGAAGAAACAGAACTAACAAATTGTAAAGAGAAAAGAAGTAAATAAGACTGAAACAAGTTTGCAACAAGTAAAAAAGAAAATGGAAATATTTTGGTTCAGTTTATTAGAGTTTAACGTCCGAAAGCGACTCAGGCTTTGGGGACGCCGTAGTGAAGGTCTCCGGAAATTCCGACCACCTGGGGTTCTTCAACGTGCACTGACATCGCACTGTACACAGGCCTCTAGAACTTCGCCTCCATCGAAATTCGGCCGCCATGGCCGGGATCGAACCCGCGTCTTTCGGGTCAGCAGCCGAGCGCCGTAACCACTGAGCCACTGCGACGGCGAAAAGGGAAATATGTATAGTAGTTGCTCTACTCTTTTGGCTCTTGACTGAGGAATGGAAATAAGATGTTTTCAGCACTAAATTACAAATAAAATGAAGAATTTATACTTTAGGTAGATATGTGAGTTTTCCAGGACTCAAAAAAAAATACGACTAAAAATACGACTTTCGCACTTCTCTGTGCGGAAGTTTGACTCGATGATGGTTATTTTCAGGTTCCTAAATTCGTGAAAAGGGCTGATTAGACAGAGATTTAGCGTGTGCACGATGATTATTAAACCGTATTCTGGAGCGGGTCTCTATCTGACCGACATATTGGACCCAACACGTTGAACACCTGAGTGTTCAATGTGTCGGCTCGGGAAAGGTAGGAAATAAAACATCTACTTTAATTTACTAGACAAGGGGGCCCTCACAACCGGCCCGATTCAAAGGGGAATCTATCTACCCACTAGTTGCTCCAGCGTTAAAAAGACGGTACCTGCTAGCATCCACTACTATCATCTACAGACTCCGCGCCAAAAGAAAAGGGTGCGTTTGATACCTGAAAGAAAAAATTGATGCACTATTTGACAGCCAAAGTAGGGTTTGCGTCCATTACGCGAGTAAATGCGGTAACAGCTCGGCCCACATAGCGCGCTGGGTTTACGTTCCTTTATTACAGCCAAGAGAACTATAAAAACTGCAAAATGCATAAAATATAAATATATTGTACAGTAAGCATGATAAATTCTCTGCAGTAGGGAATTAGAGCAATAACCCGACCGAAGTGAAGAATCATGGAAGGCAGTCGATATTATGTGGACTAAGGAGCGCCATTTCGGCAGAAAAGTTGAACGAAGAAGCACAAACACACAGAGAAGGAACACGCAAAAAAAACATGTCTGTGTTTTTTGCGTGTTCCTGCTGTGTGTTTGTGCTTCTTCGCTACAATATGAACCAAGAATGTTATCAAATTGCCGAAAAACGTGTTTTACTCAATCATTCTTTAGTCTCAGAAATTGAATTTTTATTTGAGCTTTTACGTCTCTATCAAAAACAAGCATTTGTAAATAATAAAATGCAATTACCAAATTAATGAAAATTGAACAATCTGTAGTAGTAGTAGTAGTAGTAGAAGACGTTTATTCGGCCAAAATTTACAGGCCGAGCATATCGACCGCCTGGGCGACCAGAAGTCGCTGTTCTTCCTCCCCTTCAGCGCCAAGCCAGTCGAGCCAGGTGGTGATGGATAAAGAACGTGGGGGGTAGGAACCCGACTGCTGAGCAGCCGGGCAATAGAAGAGGCAATGGGCAAGGTCCGCATAGATACAGGGGCAGTTGGGACAGGAAGGGTCCGATCGATAGCGATAGAGAAAGAGGCGAGACGGGGTGATGATTGCATTCATTTGAACGTGCCGAAGAAGGCGAGCCTCCGGCACTGTGAGTGATGGATGAGGGGGAGGGTAAAGGCGTTTGTCGAGGCGGAGCTCGAGGTAGACCTCTTTTATGGTGCGGCGAAGGGTGAGTCTCCCACCGTCCTCCCAGGGCTTGGGCCAGGGGATCAACGGTGCCCGGAAAAGTGTGTCACGGGCGAGCTGATGAGCCAGCTCATTGCCGTCAATCCCTGAATGACCAGGGACCCAGCGGAGGAAAACGATGGAAGGCTGCAAAGCGGAGACCGCTCGTTCGACCTCCTGTTGAAGAGAAGGGGTTAGGGTGCGTTTCTGTATGTGGTGTATAGCGGCTTGTGAGTCTGAATAGACTTTGTACTCTTGAAGAGAGGGAAGGAGGGCAAATGACTGGAGGGCATGCGCAATGGCGAGGACCTCGAGGGACAATGCATCCGGAGGACGTAGAAACGGCCCGCTGGTGTGAGTTTCAGGAGCGGGGAGGTGGGGGTGGTACAGGGCGTAGCCGCAGGAACCTCGAGGAGCCACGAAGGAGGCATCCGTGTAAGCTACACCCTGGGTATCAAAGAGAGGGGAATGGTGCTGTGCGGCCGCATGACGACGGCCGGCGTGCAGAACGGGGGACATGTTGGACGGAAGGGGGAGGATCCGAAGATTGGGTGCTGGGGTGGGAATAGGAGAGGTAAACGGGGTGCTGGGAATGGGCGAGATACCCGCTTGAGTCAGTAACCACTGACCCTGACGGGTAAGGGAAAGCCGGGCAATCTGCGAGTCATGATGGAGAGAGAGCAGAGAACGGAGAGGATGAAAGAGGCCTGTTGCAAAGATCTTTGCAGTAGAGGTAGTGATAGGGAGGTTGAGAGCTGCCTTGTAGAGGCCCACAAGGGCAGTCTCAAGAGCGTTAAGTTGAGTCTGATTGAAGGAAACGTAGGGTGCAAAGTACAAGACCTTGTCGAGGGCCAGCGCGTGGGCAACTCGGCACGCATGAGCCTCGTGGAGACCTGAGCGCCGAGTGACCACGCGCCGCAGGAGGTGAGTTACGGAGTGGCAGGTGGTGACAGCACGGTGGAGGGCTTGCACGTTCTTGGCTGCATGCAAAGGAAAGCCAAGAACTTTGCACTGCGTGACGACAGGAATGGGAGAGGAGCCAGAAAGGTGGAGAGAGACGAATTGGTTGTGTGAGCGCTGGTATGAGGAATGGTTGAGGAGAAGGAGCTCGGATTTTTCAGGAGCAGGAGAGAGGCCAGCAGTGGTGAGAAAGGAGTCGATGAGATCTAGGCCACGTTGCAGGGTGTCCTGTACGTGACCGGGAGAGCCAGACGAACACCAGAGAGTGATGTCATCGGCGTAAAATATATGATGCAGGTCGGGAATTTCAGCTAGCTGGGAGGCGAGAGGGGCCATAGCAAGATTGAAAAGGGTAGGAGAGAGAACAGCACCTTGAGGAGTGCCTCGGGTGAGGTTGTGGGGGTCGGACAGATAGGTGTCGACTCGAAAGCGAGCGACACGTTTAGAGAGGAATGAGCGGATATAACAGTACATGCGGAAGCCACAGTCTAGGGAGGAGAGTTGGGAAAGGATGTGGTCGTGGCAAACACCGTCGAAGGCCTTGCGAACATCGACGGTCACAAGTGCGTGAATTTGAGTGGGGGTAGGTGACAGAAACGTGTGCTGGAGAACTAGAAACATGTCCTGTGCACAGACGTGGCGTCGGAAGCCGATGAGAGAATGAGGGAAGAACTCCCTCGTCTCGAGAAAATTAGAGAGGCGAGTCAGGGCCATTCGCTCAAGGGTCTTACCAACACATGATGTCAGGGAGATTGGGCGGAGGTTAGAGAGAGAGGGAGGCTTGCCCGGCTTTGGAATCATAGAAATGAGGGAGGAGGTCCAGGAGCTGGGCAGGCAGCCGCTGTCCCATGCATCATTGTAGGTTTTAAGGAGGAATTCTTTGGCGCAGTCAGGAAGGTTGCGAAGTGTGGTGTATGTAATGGCATCCTCACCGGGAGCCGAGCGTGTCGCATTAGCAGCCAGAGCCGATTCGAGCTCCCGGAGAGTGAAGGATTGGTCCAGAGCGGGGTTAGGTCCACCGCAGTACACCGGGTAGGAGGGTGCCAGAGGGGGCGGGAGATAGAGAGAGGCGAGCTGATCAAAAACATCGGAGGGAGTTCCTTGAGTGAGGGCTTTAGCTAGAGTGGGAGCAAGGGCAGGCTTAGTGCCAAGGAGGGATTTGAACAGAGACCATGTGGATCGCGAGTGCAATGCAGAGTCAAGACGGTCACAAAGAGCACTCCAACGAGAGTGCTCGAGTGAGGCGCAGTGCGCGACGATCTCGGCCCGCAGAGCAGTGATCCGGGAAGAAAGTTGGGTATTGTGGGGTTGGCAGCGGAAGGAGCGTTGAAGACGTTTACGGCGACGCCATAAACGGAGTAGGTGAGGATCTGGGTCTGGGACTGGGTGACAAGAGCGAACACGACGGCTACTGGACGTGAGCGCTGCAGTGATGCGCGACGTCCAGTCGTCGTAGGATTGAAAGGAGTCAGAGGAGAGATTAGCGCGGAAGGCGTGCCAGTCAGTATAAGTGACCGGATGACTTCGAGGGATGTGGGAAAGAGAGGTGGAAATGTGGACAAGATAGTGGTCACTGAGAAGAGTTTCGGCTGTCACTTGCCAGTGAAATGAAAGTCACCGGCACTTACTTATGGAGGAAAAACATGGAGGCTAACGAAAAGGATTCAGATTAAATTGAGGACAATGCGGCGATGTATAGAAAGTAAAACGAAGAGAGCAGAACGGGTCAGAGAAAAAACGCGGGTTAATGATATCTTAGTCGAAATCAAGAAGAAATTTGCTTGGACGGGGCGTATAATGCGACGGCACGATAACTAAATGATCGCCTGCGGGAAGTGCGGGGTTCGGTCTTCAGAGCCGCCGGGTACCCATCGGTGATACAATGGGCAATAGCTTTCCCGTGGCCTGATGCTTGGCTTCTTCAGGGTGAAATGCTTGGGAAATGAGTCTTGGACGTCACCTTGAGAAGACGAAAACACCTTGTGCCACGGCACTCTTACGCTCGAGATGCCCTTGCGGATAAAAATCTACAGTCATCAAGATAACTCGTGGTCCTTAAAGGTAACGGACAGGATACCAAGAATGGCAAGCGTAGCCGGGGGCTGCAGAAAGTTAGATGGGCGGATGAGATAAATTTGCGGGGATAGGCTGGCCGCTGCACGCACAGGAGAGGATTATTTGGACAAGTACGAGGTCTATTAGAAAAGTATCCGACTTTATTTTTTTTTTTGCGAACACCTGATGGATATGAGACAAGCGCGCTTGCATCAGGCGACCTAGAACCTTCATACGCATGCATGAATTTTTTCCCGCCTGCCGATAGCGTCAGTCGCTGGGAAGCAGCGTTTGAGTGAGGCAGTGTGCAGTGCTCTAGCTCGTCGGTTTTTTATTGCAAGGAAAATGGCGGAGTGAAAGGAGCAGCGCTACTGCAACAAATTTTGCCATAAACTTGGCGACAGCCGAGTGCAAACCATTCGAAATATTCAGACGGCTTTCGGTGACGATGCTATGAGCAGCACACAGTTTAAGCAGTGTTACAATTGTTTTAAATATGGCCGCACATCGGTGGAGAACGAGCCACGCTCCAATCGGCCATCAACATGCCAAAATGACCAGATCATTGCCGAACTGAACGCTATGGTGATGCGGGACTGTCGCGTGACTATCCGAGAAATTGAGGAAGAGGTGGACATGAGCAATTTCTCCGCACATTCCATTATCACCGAAGATTTGGCCATGGAGAGAGTTGCGGCGAAATTCGTGCCGAAGCTGCTCACGGTGGAGCAAAAGCAGCTTCGTGTTGAAGTCTCACAGGACATGCTGGATTCCGCAAACAGTGACCCCGACTTCATCTTCATCATAATCACTAGTGACGAGTCTTGGGTGTACAGGTACGACCCGGAAACCAGATCCCAGTCGTCAGAGTGGAAGCATTCCACGTCACCAAGACTTAAGAAGGCCCGCCAATTGCGCAGCAATGTGAAAGTGACGCTGACTGCTTTCTTTGACACCCTCTGTGTGGCAGACCACGAGTACGCACTCTACAGGGTCAAACAATGACCAAATAGTACTACAGGGATGTCCTCCGTTGCCTACGTGATGCTGTGCGGCGCAAGAACCGGGAGCTGAGGTCAACAGGAAACTGGCGCACCCATCGCGCCAATGCTCCTGCACATTCCTCGCACTCGAATCAGATTTTTTGGTGAAAAACCAGACTCCTGTAGTTCAACAGACTCCTTACTGTCCTGATATGGCCCCTGCGATTTCTGGCTGGTTCCCAAAATCAAAAGGCCATTGAAAGGAGCGCGATTTCAGACAAGGAAGAACATTATGGCTGCAACGACAGCTGAGCTAAACTCCATTCCGAAAAGGGCCTTTTCGGAATACTTCCCACAATGGCAGCACCGCTAGGAGAAGTGTGTGGAGTCCCAAGTAGACTACTTTAAAGATGATTAGGTTTGCAATGCTCCAGTTATGCAAGTTTTTTTTCAACGGCCAAAGGTCGGATACTTTTCTAACAGACCTCGTATGTGAGAGGCCTTTGTCATGCAGGGGACGTACTAAGGTTGATGATGATGATTACCGCTATTGCGAGCCGTCACTGCGCATGTACACTGACGGCCGTACGCAGTAAGCAGCATATGCTACTCGCTATGCTAAAAGTTTAAAATGAAACGTTGCACTAGCGATGGGTGTAAATCTCTAGAAGCACTGCAGGGTTCTTTAAAACAGTCTTATACTATCTTTGAAGCGTTTTTGTGTCTTTAAGTTGATCCTGTGTTTCATTATGAACACTGGAAGCCTACCGCATTCGTTTTACAGCTTCAGGATTTCACGTGTCTGCGCCTTCAAACTATGAAAAGGCGCGTCTAGTTGGTTTTATTACACAGTTTTATTGACTCCTAAATACGTGCTTTCTTAACTGATAGTGGGTGCATTATTTACGTGTCAATTAAAACAATGAAGGTGGCCTAAGGTATTCAAGAAGTCGCCTTAGAATTTACCGGTTTCTGGCGGGTTTGCCGTTGCAAGCAGGACTTAATTTTGAGTTCGCTACAAAGCTGCCGAATGTGAACCGCACAAAAGCGCGTTGAGGAGATTTCACTTTCATGTTTGCTGCACTTTCTAACTTTACAGAATGCATTCTGTACGTGTCCAAAAGCGTGGAAGACAATGTGCCCGAGGATTGTACACTCCACTTCGGGGCCATCTGCGGCGTCACCGTTCCCCTGTACAACCGGGATTTGTGTGCTGACGACGAAGAGTTATGAATACACGCGTTACGCGCACTTCTACTGAGTGAACTCTCCTTTCTGCGGGACAATGCAAGTTTCATGAACCGATAAGGATTCGACCCAAGACACCAGGTTGAAAATAGGATGGACTTCGCTATGATGAAGCGAAGAAGAGTTCTACCACTGTCCATGCTGAAAATTAAACAGTGCTTCATTTTAAAATTCACCACAAAGTACCTCAAGCGGTAAAATTACTCCTGAACATTTAGTCACAACACTTACCTTGCGCTGAAATCCTAACGTTCATCTCGAGCTAAAGCGCCTACTTTTGTGTACTTGAGACAAGAATCAATCAATCAACAAATCAATGTTTATTTGCATTTTTATAGAGACAGAAATGAAGGGTGCGAGGGAAAAAAAAGCTGCTCTGAGACTAGCTTTACTGGGTCCCCACCACCTTTGCATGGCAGTTTTCGCAACAGCTCTTGATCAGTACCTTAAAAAAAGTACAAATAAATCGCAGCACATGTGATTTCCACGTAGAAGATGGATAATGTTTCATGAAACAATGTCAAAAGTTGGTTTGGTTGGTTTATGGGGAAGCGACTCAGGCTCTGAGGGACGTCGTAGTGAAGGGCTCCGGAAATTTCGACCACCTGGGGTTCTTCAACGTGCACTGTCATCGCACAACATGGGGGCCTCTAGAAGTTCGCCACCATTGACATTCTCGTTCGGGATCGAACCCGCGTCTTTCGGGTCAGCCGCTGAGCGCCATAACCACTGAGCCAGCACGACGGCTCAATGTCGAATGTACAGCAAACAAACACTCGCATAACAGTATTATCCGGGCTTTCAAGGGAAGCAAAGGCAAATGAAAAACATAAGCGCAGTCACAGATTTATTTATTTATTTATTTAAGCAGCCTAAGCGCCCGGCTGGGCATTAGACAGCCGGGAGAGCAGATAATAATATTTCACAAAGGTTCACTTCATAAATAATACAAATATAGGAATTATCAAATTGGGTCGGCGTTATGCATCGTGGGCATGGTGCAGTGTGCAATAAACAAAAAATATGACATGTACCCGCACAAAGCAAAGCACAGGTACAAGGGGGCAAGTTCAAACAGACTGCAATGCTGCGCTTTATTCAAGAAATGTCAATAACGATGAACGGAAAGATGATGGTTCGTTTATAGCCGCAATGCTGCCAGGTAAAGCAGGCATTAATGTCTTGTTACATACTACTTAGTATAGTCGCTAATAAGGTTACAGCGTTCAACGCAATTAAACTGTTTGATGAAATAGAGTTTCATACTAGAATTCGTCGATTTTTCTGGGTCCATTTTTATTTGCGTTGGTCCATTTAGTAATCTGGGAAGGCGGCTTTTGATGCTCTCGAGCCCACGTGTTATCCTGGAAAATGGCACGTGTCATGCCCTGTCATTTCTCATTGCATAACCCCCTCCGCCAGTCAGGGAGGCTTTTCAATTTAAATAGGGATAAGTATACGCTATTGTTGGTTTTTAAACTAAACTATGCTCGTATCTTACGGAAAAGTTGAAATCACATAAATTTGGAAAGGGTACAATTTTATACGCATAATACCTGTCGTGTAATGGGAAGCTTTCATTAGGAACGTTTGCTACATGACGCAGTGCTTTCTTCTGCAGATGATGATGATGAAAACATTTATTGAAAGCCACAATGCTTTAGTTGAAGGGAAGGCTGATCGAGTCCCTAGTCCGGGACGCCGTTGGTAAAAGCCGCTGCCCGTGCTCTGGCGACGAGGGCTCGTTGGTCCTCGAGCTCCGAGCTGGACAGGGCCGCCTCCCAGCTCTCCCGCGTTGGCTGATTTATGATGTCAATGCTGTCATTTTTCTGACAAGCCCATACCATATGGTATAGGTTTGCCTTCTGACCACAAAATTTGCACTGTGCCGAAAAGGACTCGGGCTCAATGACGTGAAGCGCAGCTAGATTATTGAAAGACATAGTTTTTAGCCTGCGAAGGTGACATTCCTCTGATTTACTGAGACCCTGAGCGGGCCTCGGGTGTGTCTGCCTTTCAAGGCGCAAATGTTGTAATATTTCTGAATATATTGTTAATGGAGAACGGGAGCCTGAATCAGAAAGGGAGGACGTAGAATGATTCCGGGGAAGAAAAGCTCGGGCCGAAGCGTGTGCGCGCTCGTTTCCTTCAACTCCCTGATGGCCTGGTACCCATATTCCTTCCGTTCAGCTGAAGTCCTACATTGACTAAGAATTTTGCAGGCTAGCGGCGTGATTCTGTCACGCATATAGTTTCTATAAGCCGCCTGGGAATCTGTAACTATGTATATCGATGCGGAGTGCGTTGCGGCTAGGGCTATCGCTACTTCCTCCATAGCCTGTGTATCCCCGTTACGAACTGAAAGCCCGTCCACGACACTTGCCTTTGGTGCACCACTGCGATTGTTGATATGCCTTGTACAGGACCCGCAGCATCCACGAAGAAAGCTCCTTCTTCCCTTGAATAGCACTCGTTCATCTTCTTGCTCCTCGCCACTCGTCTAGCATGATGATGCTCCGGGTGCATGTTTTTGGGAAGCGGAAGCGTAAGGAATTTGCTCTTCCACTCTTTCGGTATATCTTGTCTCCCAGCCCCTTGCTGCGGAAAGCTAATGTTTAAATCTTCTAAGACCCTGCGGCCGGTCGTAGTTGTGGCCAGTCGCATTACCTGGCTTGTAAGATGGGCGCTAATCAATTCATCAGCCGTATTGTGTACCCCTAGTTTTAGCAGACGCTCCGTAGATGCTTTCATGGGTAGGCCGATTGCCTTCTTATAAACCGCTCGAATGATAACGTCCAGGTGGTTTAGGTCGGTCTTCCTCATACGAAGGTACGGGGCCACGTACACTATCCTGCAGATGACAAAGGCCTGTATTTGTCTAAGGATATCCTGTTCTTGTATTCCTCGCAGGACGAGGAGCTCCGACTTGTCCGGGGAACAGCGCAGTCCGCATTCTTCTGCATACTTTTGAACAGTACTGGCAGCCCCTCCTCATCTGTCCCAAGTTTCCCTCCGTTGTCCATATGGTTATGTCATCCGCGTAGAAGGCATGGCGGATTCCCCTTATGGCATTAAGTTGTTCCGGCCGGTGCATGAGGGCAACGTTGAAGAGTAGTGGAGAAAGGACTGCTCCCTGAGGCATCCCCCTGGTGCCCATGGGTATCGCCTCGGACCTCGCGTCGCCAATTCTGATGTGCGCTTGCCTATCTTGCAAGAAAGCCTTGATGTGATTAAAGGTACGCTTTCCGCAGTGAGTACCCTGTAGATTTTCCAGAATCTTTGAATGTTTCACGTTGTCGAAAGCCCCCTTAAGATCTGGTGCCAGTACGGCCCTACTGTTTCGTTTGCGCGGGGGATCGATAACCTCCATCTTCAGCTGCAGTAACACGTCCTGGGTTTACAACTGTGCCCTAAGCCCAAAACTTGTGTGAGGTATAATATTGTGGTCTTCTATATACCGCATATGTGTACCGCCGCATGTGTACCGCCTTCTCCATCAGTTTCCCGGCGCACGACGTAAGCGAGATGGGCCTGAGGTTATTGATGTTCACCTCCTTTCCACGCTTGGGAATAAAGCTGACATCAGCCGTCTTCCATGCCCTGGGAAACTGTCCACTTTTCCAGCATTCATTGATGTACTGCGTGAGATGTTCAAGCGATTGCCGATTAAGATTGACAATCAATCCCACCGTCACCCTGTTGTTCCCTGGCGCCGTGCCTCGCCTCATGGCCATAAGCGCCGCCTGTATTTCCTCGACTTCGAACTCTCTGTCCAGGTCCGGATGTCCATACCCTCATAATCCCGTACTGGCTCCTTGTCTTTCACTGTACAGAGGTACTTGCTCGCGAGGGCTGCATCTAGCTGCTGGTCCGTGCCCGCGAAGCTGTGTAGGGCTCTCTTCAGGTTACATTGCTTACCCCCGCGAGACTTGGAGGGCTCTAAGAAACACCTCAGAAGATTCCACGCCGCCTTGGTGCTAAGGTTGCCTTTCATGGGTTCGAGCTTCGCGCGAGCCAAGGGCCCCGATCAGCTGTCACCACACACACACTGGGACACCGATGCAGTGCACTCAACCTCCGCTGGGAGGAGAGCGATTCGCCGCAAAGAAATAGGCCTCCAAGTTCACCAAGGAGACGTTTATTCACGTCGTCCTTCAGCAGTACACAAACACTCAATCGTCACCCCGTCCCGGGGGCGCGCGAGGAGCAAGGCTCCGCTGTCTCGGAGGGATCTCTCTTTCGGGACCCGCTTGGCGGCCGCGCGCCGCGCGACCGTCCGAGCGGGGCCCGAGAGAGAGATCCCTCCGAGACAGCGTAAGGTGCGTACGCTACTATTTGTCCGTGCCGGCCTTTGCCGTTCGGACCAGTGCATACTCGAGCTCGCCCGCACGTGTCCTCTGACCTGCAGCGGCTCGAGCCTGTCCAGCGGGGTCCAGCGACCTCAGACAGGCGTACCTTGCGTTGATTGCCCACTCTCTCGCAACCGGCCCAACGGTCGACACGAGAGAGACATCACCGCACTGCCGCGGGGACATTCTCCTGCAGCGGCGTGCTAGCGGCGCGCATTGCTCGAGTCGCTTCGTGCGCGCAGCGGAGCCTTGCTCCTCGCGCGCCCCCGGGACGGGGTGACGATTGAGTGTTTGTGTACTGCTGAAGGACGACGTGAATAAACGTCTCCTTGGTGAACTTGGAGGCCTATTTCTTTGCGGCGAATCGCTCTCCTCCCAGCGGAGGTTGAGTGCACTGCATCGGTGTCCCAGTGTGTGTGTGGTGACGGCTGATCGGGGCCCTTGGCTCGCGCGAAGCTCGAACCCGCGGTGGGTGGTGGCCTGTGTCCACTTAGAAACGCACAACGTTCCTACTGACACTCTCTTCCTTGATTTCGAAAAAGCTTTCGATAAAGTACGGCATAAAAGATTGCTCCTAATTAAAGTTATCATGTTAAATCTTAATTCGTTAGTATTAGAATGGCTTTGTAACTTTTTGACTAACAGAGAGCAATTTGTCTATGCTAACAATCATTCTTCGCCACGTAGCCCGGTCATTTCAGGTGTTCCCCAAGGTACAGTCCTAGGACCTTTGCTTTTCCTCATATATATTAACGATCTTTCTTCCAGTATTTCCTCTACCATCCGTTTATTTGCTGACGATTGTGTAATTTACCGCCCAACCCACGAAACACAAAAAGTGCTTGTAGAAATCTATAAGTCATCTACACCAAGATATTTTGACGTCTTATAGAAGCATAGCCAAGATTTTATTTAGCCGTCCAAAGTCTTGAAGACCTCCTGTAGCCTAGGCTAATGCAACGCTATCTGTCGGCTACAAGAGGTTTTTGTTGACATCTTGTAGACTTCAAGCTGTTACCTTGTTTAGCTGTAAAGAAGTGTTTTAGCTCTTCTGTAGCTGTGGTATCCGATGCTAGTAGTTGGCTAATAGAGGTCTTACCTAGCTGTATATAGGTGTATTTTAGGTGTTTTGTATCGGGGCTAATGTAATGCTGTTCAATGAAAGGCACTTCACAAAGAGCCCGTCCTTGACGCCCCACAAGCAATAAGAACTGAAGAAAGTACAAACATCTTCCATGCCTGGGAGACAAAATGTGCATTGAAGGTGTGCGAAAACTTGTTGCTTTGCTGTCTCTTGCCCCTCTTGTCTGACATTTGGCTTGTTGTCTGCAGACTAAAAGTATATTTTCTTCATCAGAAGTCTAGGTACCAGGTAATTAATTCATGGATAATGCAGCAGTTTCTTTTGCAAGAAAATTTTGCACATCAAGAGTGCAAAAGAAACTGCTGCATCATTTCATGTATTGACTGCCTGGTAGCTAGACTTCTAAATGCAAACACTCCTTTAATCTGTAGACAACTGGCCAAATGCGAGGCAAGGACAAGAGAACATAGCAACAAGTTTTCTCATACACCCTCAATACACATTTTTTTTCCCAAGCATGCAAGAGATCTGTACCTTCTCTTAAACTGAGCTCTTATCGCTCGCGAGACATCAAGATGAGCTCTTCGTAAAGCACCTTTAACTTTGGCTGCTGCGTAAATATAAGTAAATTGTGGAAATCTGAGTCTTACAATGCTTACTGCAAGATGAAAGCTTTGGGCAGGCAAACTGTGTTAATTAAATTTATTCATAGTAGAACTACAAGTAAAATTCAGACTAAAGAAAAAAAAAGAGCCAATGTAGTTGGTTCTTAATGCAGGATCTGTTCTGAGCGCAAAAAAAAGCAAGAAATGGCTTCAATCCAAGAATCAAACATTTTATTGCCTGAGTAATACATACCTGCTTATTAGGATTAAAAAAAATTGACACGTTGAATCAAAACACATGACAAATACCTCAAGAGAACAAAAAGTGCCACATGGCAGGAACAGTTGACAGCTGTCTGCCATATACATGGTAGGCACCAGCTTCACATGTCTCCCATGATGACTCCAACACAGATGTTTGCAGTCGCACTCCACAGCGGGCATAAAAAAGGCCATGGTTACTGGGTGAACAGAAAAATTAATGTCAATTTTCGGCACTCAATAATTTTTTCTCACTCAAGTGCACGTAAGCAGACGAAAAATACACAAGACAGCCAGCAACTAATAACTGTATATCATTCACAAGGGTAGAAACTTGGGCGGGCCGGTAACGGTGATCCATGGTATGAGAGGTAGCGCAAAATGGGACAAGGCACAGAGAAAGATGCACACAACACAGGCGCTAACTTCCGACTGACAGAGCCCAAGCGACCAAGACGAACGTAAACCGTGAGGGCAAACAGGTGCATGTGCCCGGAAAAAAATGAAAATCAGGTGAACGAGGAACTACGGACACGTACACCTCAGCGATTGTTTAAGAAGGCCAGTTCTCTTTTGGACAGGGACATAGATGGTTCGCTGACACATTCATTTTCCAAAGCAGCGATACATGCTACTTCAATAATTTCATATGTTCACTGATCCCGGTGTCTGGCCATGATCGAGCACTTATCCAAAAATGGCACACAACCCCACTCCTTGGAGTGCAAAACCAGATTACTGCCAGTAAAAGTTTTCAAGTTGTTTCTGTGTTCATGAAGCCTCTCATTCAAGCAACCACCAGATTGACCAGCATACCGCTTGCCACAAGAGAGTGGGATATCAAACAATGCCTTCAGTACATTTCACAAATTTTTTCCTGTGATTAATGGTGCCCTGCAGCTTTTGCGGATGTTTACCGGCGGGCAAAGTTTTTTTGGATAGCGCACTCAGTTTTTCAGGGGCTGAAAAAAGCATGCGAACATTCGCTTTCGTCCCAATTTTCTTGAGATTGTGGGACAGGCAATGAATGTAGGGAATGATGGCAATCCTGCCTTTCTTTCTTTCTGAAGGCACAGACGGCAGTTGATCTTCCTGGTGCTTCTTCAGTATGCCTTCAGGGACAAAAACACAGATATCAGCTGGGTAGCCTACTTCACTGAACCTTGCGAGCTGTCCGTGAAAGCTCTGGCTGATGAGGTGGGGGCATGACTTTTCCAGTTCATTTTTCAAACATAAATTAATAATGCCTCATTTTACGTGTTTAGAATGTTCAAAAGTGTAAGGGTGTGCAGGCTGAAGGTAGGTTATTTCAGTCGTTACTGAAATAACCTATCTTCATCCTGCACTCCCCTACACTGCTGCACATTCTAAACTTGTAAAACGTCATTATTTTGTTTCAAAAATGCCCTGCAAAAGTCATGCCCCCACCTCATCAGCCAGAGCTGTCACGAACAACTCTCAAGGTTCAGTGAAGCAGGCTACCCAGCCGATATCTGTTTTTGTCCTTCAAGACATATTGAAGAAGCACCAGGAAGATCAATTACCGTCTGTACTTTCAGAAAGAAAGAAAGGCAGAATTGTCGTCATTCCCTACATTCATTGCCAGACCCAAAATCTCAAGAAAATTGGGACAAAGCGAATGTTTTTCAGCCCCTAAAAAATAGGTGCGCTATCCAAAAAAACTTTGCCCGCCGACAAACGTCCCCAAAAGCTGCAGTGCACCATTAATCACAGGAAAAAATTCGTGAAATGGACTGAAGGCATTGTTTGACATCTCACTCTCCTGTGGCAAGCGGTATATTGGTCAATCTGGTCGTTGCTTGAATGAGAGGCTTCGTGAACACAAAATCAACTTGAAAACTTTTGATGGCAGTAATCTGGTTTTGCACTGTAAGGAGTGTGGTCGTGTCCAATTTTTGGATAAGGGCTCGATCGTGGCCAGACACTGGGATAAGTTAACACGTAAAATTCTCTCTGTCCCTTGTCCCGTTTTGCACTACTTCTCATACCATGGAACACTGTATACTGTGTTCCATTTATGATTCTTATGCGTGCTGCTGTAAGTAGAGTGAAAGAATTAAATAACAGGAATTTTGCTTTACTTTTGAAACTTGGATGAGATCAGTCGAAATGCCCTCGCTTTATAAACCACTGTTATTTCTGAAAGGCTTACATATTTGACTTCTCTTAGCTGAGCCATTATAATGACACTGCTATTTTCCCTTCAGTATTCCAGTTATTACTGTCTAAAAAACTTAAAGAATGTAAAGTTAAGTTTCCAGTGTTCATAACCTGCTGGCATGCATACCTGTGCTCATGCAGGAATTCATTGAGACAGGTCCACATAGGCACAGTTTTCAATCTGGCCCAGGGGGGGGGGGCAATTACCGCCTTCTTTCTTTTCCATTCCTTCCTTGAAATTAACTAAAGCCCTTGCTCATTTGGCAAACAAATTCATGGAACCTAGAAAAATAAAAGACAAAATTTTAGAAGTGACTTATAGTAAAAGCTTTAAATAGGGTCGGAAACCTCAGCAGCCATCCTTGGCTGTGCAAGGATCTCGAGGTCCCCAACCGATGGAATAGGGACCTCAGCCGTCTTCTCGGGAGTGAGAAAGTGGCTGAGGTGCATTAGAATTAAAACAGACCAGTGGGTAAAACACATTTAGAGACACTTAAGAAATCCTGATTCTTTAAGAAAGCTAAAAACATGTGATATATCAACAATTGCATTATCTCCTAAAAGCAGTTTAGGGTGAAAAGGATGTATTCGTTATAAAATTGAGTAAAGTACTTTTTCCTTATTTTTTCAAATTTCGTACAAGAGAATAAAATGTGGTTAATCGTAACTTCAACTCCGCATTCCTCGCAAATAGGTTGATCTTTTTTTTGTCAGTAGGAAATTGTGTGTCAGGTGAGTGTGTCCTATACGAAGACGACAAAGAATGACTTCTTTGAAGCGTTCTTGGTGGGTGCAGGATTTCCATTCTCTTAAAACTGGTTTTATGAAGTGTAGTTTGTTGTTGGCTTCATTGTCCCAGGCAGACTGCCATTTTTTCTTTATTTCACAAAGTACCGAGTTCATGCAATCTTTAGAGGGAATATCTACTTTCGTTATTTGCTTGCCACGAGCCTGCGCAGCGCAGAAGTCTGCTCTCTCGTTGCCTTTAATTCCGACGTGACTCGGCACCCAACAAAGTTTTATGTTTTTTCCTTGAGCTATGGCTTTTACTATGTTGTGTATGATGTCACCGAGCATCGGAGTAATTGCATTTCTAGAATGGAGAGCTGTAAGTAAACTAAGGGAGTCTTTGTAAATTATACTGTTTCTGAGGTTTTCATTTAATACTTTTTTTACGGCTAAGCCTACAGCATAACATTCGGCTGTGAAAATTGATGCACACTGTGGAAGTCTGATTATTTCTTTCTCATGACCCCGTACTACTGCACTTCCTACGTAGGCATCTGTTTTTGAACTGTCCGTATAAAAGTCCGTAAAACCATTGTATTTTACCTCGAGTGCGAGAAATTCTTGTACTATATGTTGTTGTGGGGTTTGCGTTTTGTGAAACTGTGTAAGAGTGAGGTCGCATATTGCAGGAAAGTTGTACCATGGAGGTAGTGGCTCTCCTCTCAGCGCAATGTTAGGCAACGTGTTCAGTACACTTTGTAACTATTTCGTAACAGATATGTTTCGGTAGGGATCTTTAGAATGTATGAGCATGTGAGCATGATTTGTCTGTCTGTAAGTGATGGTTCGTTACTTTCAACATAAAGACTGGTTATAGGCGACGTCCTATAAGCACCAGTTGAAAGACGTAAACCTAAATTGTGCACTGGGTCAAGTCGCTTCAAGTACGAGGACCTTGCTGAACCATATATTATACTACCATAGTCTAATGAGGATCGTACCACAGAACGATAAATTTTTAGAAGGCTTGCCCTGTCAGAACCCCAGTGTTTATGCGAAAGGACTTTGAGTATGTTAGTGATCGGGAAGTTTTCTTTTTTAACGCGTTAATATGAGGCAGGAAAGTGAGTTTTCTGTCAAATGTTATGCCTAGAAATTTATGTTCATTTTTTATGGGTAAATCTATTTCGTTCAGGTGTAGGGTGGGGTCTGCCTGTAAGCCTCGTTTGAGTGAAAACGGAATGGCGACTGTTTTCTGTGGTGAAAATCGGAAACCGTTTTTGTCTGCCCATGTTGTCAGTTTATTTATTGTCAGCTGTATTTGTCTTTCACATGTTGATATGTTGGAGGATGTGTAAGCTATCTGGAGGTCGTCCACATAAAGTGAATACATAACAGACTTTGGTATTATTTTGTTAAGAGAATTCATTTTTACAATAAAAAGAGTTGTGCTTAAAATACATCCTTGAGGCACTCCATTTTCCCGAATAAAATCCCTCGAAAGGGTTGAGCCTAGACGGACATTAAATGAACGGTTAGAAAAAAGTCTTTAATGGAGTTCAGCATTCTGCCACGGATGCCAAGTTCAGCTAAGTCCTGGAGGATCCCGAACCTCCAGGTTGTATCATATGCTTTTTCTAAATCAAAAAAGACTGCAAGACAGTGTTGTTTGTGTATAAAAGCTTCTCTGACTGTATTTTCGAGACGGACTAGGTGATCTGTAGTGGAGCATCCCTTTTTAAAACCACACTGATGGATATCAAGAAGTTCACAGGATTGAAGAACAAAGGTTAGTCGTATATTTAGGACACTTTCGAAGGATTTGGCGAGGCAACTGGTCAGGGCTATGGGTCTATAACTGCTAGGAGAGGTTGGGGCTTTACTAGGTTTAAGAAGCGGCACAATAATAGCTTTTTTCCAGGCTTCAGGTATTTTTCCCGATATCCAAACTGTGTTAAAGAACCTTAAAAGTGCTTCTACGGCAGGTTGAGAGAGATGGGCCAGCATTTCGTAGTGGATTTGGTCGGGTCCTGGAGCAGTTTTTTTACCAGCAGACAGTACTGTATTTATTTCTTGGAGGGTAATCACACTGTTATATTTTTGGTTTGCCCCTCCACTAGTTGGAAGTCTGTTTTTCGGCTGTGTTTTTGTATTTTAAAAAAGACTGTGTATAGTGAGATGAACTTGAGACTGCAGCAAAATGTTCCCCTAATATGTCTGCCTGTTCCTTTATGCTTGTTTGTGTGCCGGGTGTTGTTAAAAAAGGAATTGTGAATGGTGAAAAGGTGCCATTTAATTTTCGAACCTGCTCCCACATTTTTTTAGATGGGATCTGACTGTTGATAGATGAAACATAATTTTGCCATGAAGCTTTCTCGGCACTGCGACGGACGTACCGAGCTTTAGCTTTTGCCTTTTTAAAATTCAAGAGATTTTCATGGGTCGGATACCTGCGGAATTTACCCCACACTCTATTTTGCTGTTTTTTTGCTTCTTTACATTCCTTTGTCCACCATACTTTATGGTTTTGTCGCGCTACTCCTGACGACTGAGGAATAGCTGCGAGTGCGGCAGTTATGATACAATTAGTGAACTTTTCGTTAATCTGGTCAACGGTGAGATTATCTAAAAGTATATTTTCTAAATTTGCATTTGCTCTAAAAAGTGACCAGTCGGCGAGGTGAAGCTTCCAGCGGCATGGCCTTGTGGGGATTATTTCCGGTGTGGATGTTAAAGTGATTAGTACAGGGAGGTGATCACTGCCATAAGGGTTGTCAATAACGTCCCAGCTAAAATCGTTCAAAACAGAAGGTGAACTGAAAGACAAATCTAAACAGGTCATTTTCCCTGAGGCAGGGGAGCAGTATGTGGCTTTTTCTGTATTTAAAAGGCATACACTATTTGTGAGGATAAAATCTTCGATTATTTGACCCCTAGAGTCACAGCGCTCACTTCCCCAAAAAGGGGAGTGAGCGTTAAAATCCCCGACTACTAGATATGGTTCTGGCAGTTCATTGATGAGTTCCTGTAGGTCACGGACTGTTAATGTTATATGTGGAGGAAGATATACAGAACAGATAGTTATAGTTTTGTAGCTGACAATGCTGACCGCAACTGCCTCCAGTTTTGTTGTGAGTCTGATCTCTTGAGCAGGGACGCCGCTTTGTACGACAATCGCGACGCCTCCCGAGAGTCTATTTGCCTGCTCACGATCTCGTCTAAAAGTTTTATAATGTTTCAGGATATTTGTATGTTGTGGACCTAGATTTGTTTCTTGAAGACATAAGACTACGGGCGAGATTGACCCTAGGATGTCTTTTATGTCATTGTAGTTCCTCAACATTCCTCTACAGTTCCACTGAACTAGAAAAGCCATATTTACGTTTGGGATAGGAACGATTGGGAGTTTACTTATTTTCTGGGGCCATTATGGTGGCCCTGCCCTTTTTCCGCTCAAGAGAGCTGTTCCGCCGCTCTAAAGCAGGCGGACTGTGAGATACGTCCATCACCTCGCGAGAGGTGCTGGACGACCGCGGGGAAGCCGCGCGTGTGTGAGTGTCAGGCCTCCCCCGACGGGGGGAAGTCCTGCGGGATGTCGACCCATGGGCCGGCACTCCCTGGCTTGGAGTTGGCAGAGCAGCTTTCGCTGTCTCTGCCTGGGGCGTGGGTGGCCCTGCTACAGGCACAGTGGAACTGGCCTCAGCAGGTGCCGGAGTGCTGTGTGGTGCTACGCCCCTGCGCACCACATCAGCGAAGTTTGGTTTTGCTGAGAAGGAGAATGTATTTGTAAGTGCAAAACGCCTTCTGGCTTCTTTAAATGAAATGTTTTCTTTTGTCTTTATGGTAATGATTTCTTTCTCTTTTTTCCAGGACGGACACGCCCTGGAGTACGCAGCATGGTCTCCTTCGCAGTTTGCGCAGCGTAGTGCTGCGTTGCATTCCTCAGACTGGTGGTCCTTTGATGCGCATTTCGCGCAGGTTTTGCGGCCGCGGCAGCTCTGTGAGCCATGGCCAAACTTCTGGCAAATGAAACAGCGACGGGGATTGGGTATGTAGTGTCTTACGTTGACTTTCAGGTATCCTACTTCGATTGTTTCGGGTAAGGTGCTGGTGTTAAATGTAAGGACCATGTGTTTAGTGTCTATTTCCTTGTTATCCTTGCGGATTTTGATCCTATGGACGTCAATGACATTTTGGTCGGAGAGTCCTTGAAGCATTTCGGTTTCTGTAAGGTGGATAAAGTCAGCTTCTGAGATCACGCCTTTGACTGTGTTGAGGGATCGGTGGGGAGTTACGGAGACAGAGATGTCCCCTATAGAAACAATGTTTGCAAGTTTCGAACACTGGATGCTCTCGCGTAGTTAAAGGAGTAGGTCGCCGCTGGACATTTTGGATACCTTGTAGCCAGGCCCTAAGGTATCTGTTAGGCATTTGGTAACAAGAAATGGGGATATTATTCGGGCTTGCTTTTCGTCACTGTTGCTGTGTATCACATGAAACTTAGTGAATGTCGGTTTCTTTTTCGAAAAAAAGTCTGCTGCTTCGTTCCGCACTCTTTTGAGAGAGCGATCAAGTTTGGAAAGGGGGGGAGCCATAAAAAATTGATGTTTTTCGGTCATGGTGCCAGCCACCCACCATGGAGTGCAACAAGGGGACGCGACAGGAACTTGAAAGAAAGTCCTGCCTACGCCAGCTGTACACCTTAACTATAACCTAATATGACTCAACTCAGGGTAGTTGGTCACACACGGTTAACCCTCGCCGCCAGGAAAAAGAGGAAAAACCAAGAAGAGAGGAGGATACAGGAAAGTTGTAAGAAAGGAGATAGGACAGTGAAAGATGGAGAGAAGAACAGGAAAAGGCGACTGCCGATTTCCCCCGGTCGGGTCAGGCCGGAGGTGCCGTCTACAGGAAGCTGGGGCCAAAGTTATGTGTTGCCTCCGCCGAGGGGCCTTAAGGGTCCAAACGCTCGGCATCGGCTCAACCACCAGGATCCCCTTTTCCCCGGACACAGCGATGCCACGCACGGCTAAGCGTGGATGCTCGGGTCCGTGGTGACGCATTGTTCACCATCATCCCCCTGAGGGGATGTCCCTGCGGATGCTCGGGTTAACCCCGTGGTGTCGCCACTCACCAACGTCTGCATGCTGCAGACGCCTCCCTGCGGGGAGGGAAAGGAAGTGACACAGTAACTGTCTGACTTATACAGATGGACACCTGCACTACACTGTAAGGCAAGGGATAAAGGAGGGAGTGAAAAAGGAAGATGCCACAGTGGATCTCCGGAATAATTTCGATCACCTGGTGATCTTCAATGTGCACTGACATCGCACAGCACATGGGCGCCTTCTGTGTTTCTCCATCGAAACACTGCTGCCACGGTCGGGTTCGAACCTCGGCACTCCGGTTCAGTAGACGAGCGCCTTAACCACTCAGCCACCGCATGCACCATTTCCAAATTTGTGCCAGATATGTCCGTCTGTTTTTACGCTCATAAAGCATTCAGTACCACAGCTGCAGTGCCAAACCCCATGGAACAGCTTCGTCTGTGTGGGTAACGCTGGTTGCAATCATGTTACCAAAGCATCTCAACAGTAGTTCAGGAGTAACTCAACAGTAACTCTTTTGTAGCCAATCATTTCTAAAATGTATTGGAATGAAGTTACATCTAGACAACAAGAACCAATGAAACTAATTAGTACTGAAAAATCAAGACAACATACCAAGCTCGTCCATTCTCGAGATCACTTTCTCCTGAAGTCGCCATTGAGGCATCTCAGCTTTCGAACTTGAGCATCTTTCTCTTCAACCTGCTGTTTCAGGCTTTCAATTTTTATTAATGCATCTGAGAGTGCCCTCTGTTGATTTGTTTCTGAATGTGTTTCATCAAGTTTTTTTTTTTCAATAGCCTGCAAAACACTGTCCTTGCTGGGCTGTTTCCTCTTCTTAGGTTGCTATAAATGGACAAAACAGAAAGATTACTCAGTCTCACTGACCAGAATATGAGCCCAATGACTTCTGCAAAAAAAGGAGGATGCATATCACCTCATGTTCTTCTTCACTCGCACTGGAATCCACAATTCGCATAAAACGGACACGCTGTTTCTTTACTTTTTTCTGCACATCTGCTTTAGAGTCTGAAATGTTTTCACAGGGGCAAAAATAAATTGCAGGCAAAAATATTTACGGCTCTTAGATACAGCAACATGTAAAAATGCACAAAGTTTCCAGGGGACGCTGGACGACTTCTTTCAGCGGCAATAAATCGGTATGCCGATGTTTGCATTTTTTTCCGTAGTCCGCATATTAGGAAATAGAGGATATAGCGAAGTGATTTCCGATTCCCGCCGACTTCGTTATAACCGGGATAGACTGTATAGTGCAACGCTTATCATATTCATAGCGTACGTACGCGTGTGTACCCGTGGTTCTGCCGGCCTAAACGATGGGCACAAGACTGCACTAACATTTTTCAACAAAGCGACCGCCATGGCTGGCCCCTGTCACGGTGGCGATGTGGATGATTCGCGCCAAACCGGCCAAACTTGCTAAAGTATTGTTGCTACACAAATTTAATTAAACCATGGTTTTACATTTATTCCGCGTAAAAAATTTAGTTCTAAAATTCGAACTTAGTATGTTTTTGAATGGCTAGTTTGGTTGGTTGGTTGGTTTATGGGGTTTAATGTCCCAAAGCAACTCAGGCTATGAGAGACGCCGTAGTCAAGGCCAGCCGTAGCTAAAGCCGTAGCCGTACCTGCGGCTTGCGGCACGTTTGCGGTAATTTTCTGGAAGAAGATACACGTGTTGTTCCTACACAGAAAGTTCGGAATCACAATGGAGCGTCCAAAAAGGAGGCAGAAGCGAGGACAATATAAAAAGTATTTAAATCCCGATGAAACTTTCGAGCTGCCGAAATCGACGCGCTCCTGCTACAACCGCGCGCTTGCAAACAAACAAGGCGTGAGTATAGAATTCATACCACATGTGTCGATCACGTGTGCTTGCGACCGTCCCGCTTCTGCCCACTGATCCTTTAAATGTTGTTACAGGAATCTTCTACAGTGTACAGCGGCGGTACTGCAAGAAACAAGCCTGTCAGTTCACAAGCTGCTTCAGGCAGCTCTTCGGCGCTGTGCGGCTCATATCCTAACGTTGCAAATGTCGACCTTCACGACTCTAGGTCGCAATCACCACAGGGATGCATCAGTATAAATGAGAAGGAAAACATCCAACCGTGCTCCTCCAGTGGCAGGGAACACTCCGCGGTTGGAGCAGCGCGCAGTCCGGAGGATGAACAGAATAAAGCTGTGAGAACACCATATATATATTCTTTACGTGCAATGCATAAAGCGGCATCGGTCTGAAAAAAAAAGGGATAATAATGGGCTCTTTCTTCGTTGACATTGCATAATCCTCCTCGCAGCGCCGCCCTTCCTCCTCAGCTCTAAGGGTGCGTTCCTCGTATTTTCCCGTTTTCGGTTGTTTACTGGATGTTTGTATTGCACTGATCGGTGCACCTTGTTTGAATTATTCGCACCAGAGGAAAATAAAATTGTGTGCAGTTGACCTACTGCTTGCCACTGTCCTAGAAGGAATGAATCCAGCTCTCAAAAAGTCTACAGAGAGAATAATGATGCTGCATCTAGTTAGTTTCATTTCCGCTGCCTTTGCTCAAAGCATAAATTAATTTATTGCCTTTTCCCTCGAATGCCAAATACAACACTTATCCGGCACTTCCTGAACATGGTAACGTTTTCACGGTATCAGTGCAAGTTCAACGCGAGAAACCCAAGTCGCTGCTACGAATAATTCAAACAAGATGCACAGATCAGTGCAATAGAAACATCCGGTAAACAACTGAAAATGGGAAAATACGACGAACACACTCTTAGAGCGGTGGAGGAGGGGTGGCGCTGCGAGGAGGGTTATACAACGCTATCGAGAAAAGAGCCTAATAATGCGTATCTTGCCAAATTTTTTAAAGGCACTTTTGAAGTTTTTATTTCTTCTTTATTTTTTCCCCCACCGGTATGCAAAATGTGAGAATCCTTGTCTACAGCAATTGAGCGTGTGCTTGAAGTGAAAGTTTAATGCAGCTGCTTTGCTACATCGGTGGCAGGGTGCTTGTGGCTGCATGGTTTATGTGCATGTCGATCTGGCTGCGCTCAAGCTGAAGCATTATCTATGAAATTGAGGTTTCGCTGCCCTTCATTTGCACAGCACCGCTCGAGCATTTGAGACATAGTAGACCTATGTGGTATTTCTTTTAGCTTGCGCCTGTTTAAATGTTATTGTTTTATTAGCACTAGTTGCTATTGTCAAGATGGGCGTGAAGGTCCAAGGTCCATCAACCTGCCATTCTTGTGAATCATACAGTTTGCACAGATGTCATCGGCCGCCATGTTTCAGACCACGTTATATAACCTTTATGTCACAACCCGCTCTGGTCTAGACTGTGAAAGCTAGAGTTAGCGTTCAGATGTAGTGTTCGTAACGTCCATGAGGGCAGCATATATAAACTTTTATTGCTGGAAGAGTGCATCCTGAATATTGATGGTGAATTCCTTATGTATGCAGAAACGTCATGCCACCAGTGAGAGCACAAGCCAAGATGCAACTGGTGCATTTGTCTCCCTCTTCAAGGACATCCTGTCATCAGTGCTAACTGTGACAGCGGGTGATATGCTGTTAATGGTTCTGAGGTATGCACTTAGGGCAAAGTTAACATATAGTGCTCTGCTGAGCCTCATTGATATGATAAATGGTTTTTTTAACCACCCTGTCCTCCCCCAGTCGAAGCACACAATGAGCAAGCTTTTGCAAAGCACTGGGACAAGTATGAGCTTAAATTATTATTGCCCAAACTGCACTGTATATGTTGGCGAGGCAGTAGCAGACATTCCCCTGGAATCCTCTGTATGTGGTCATTCTTGTGGGTCATCTGCCATGGCAGATGCACCCTTTTTTGTGCTATTAGACCTTCCCTCACAGCTGTGCAAGGTGTTACAAAATTGCAGCTTTCTCGACCTGACACAGCCACTCCAGTCAAATGGCACATTGTGTGATATTTACGATGGCATCATGTACCAGAACTTTGTTGCTGCTACAAGTCAAGCTGGCCACAGAATCAGCTTCACATTGAATGCAGATGGCAGCCCTGTATTCAAGTCGAGTGGTACATCAATTTGGCCTATTCTACTTATCATTAGCAAGCTGCCACCGACAGAAAGAATGAAAAATTTGGCATTGGCTGGTCTCTGGTTTGGAGGAGACAAACTGCACATGGGCATCTTTCAGGGTGCCTTTGTGGAGGTTTTCAACAAATTATCAAAGGAAGGATTTGAACTAGAACATAAAGGCAAAAAACAAAACTTCAAGGGGTTCTGCATTTGTTGTGCAGTTGATTCTGTGGCCAGGGCCCCCATGCACGGTTTGACACAGTTTAACGGATACTACGGCTGTAATTGGTGCCTGCATAGAGGGGAGGGTTGGGAGGTCAACAAAGTACCCTGTAGAAGAAATAGACACTGCTGAAAGGAGCGAGGAGCGGATGGTTTCAGACATGAAGAGGGCAATTGTAGAGGAGAGACCTATTAATGGCGTAAAATCTTTCTCCCCACTCATCAACTTGCCGCAGTTCAATATAGTGTGGAGCTTCGTTCCTGACTATATCCACTGTATGCTGTTGGGAGTGGGGCGCCAGTTTCTGAACATGTGGCTTGAGTCAGCAGGCTCTCCATTCTACTTAGGTCACTGTCAGGCTGCAGCAGATGAATTGATGAGCATCGCACCTTCCAGAGATGTCAGGCGCACACCAAGGTCCACAAAAGAGAGGCGATGGTGGAAGGTGAAGGAATTCGAGAACTGGGTGCTCTTCTATAGCGTGCCTGTGCTGGATGGCATTTTGGACAGGAAGTAGCTGCAGCACTGGGCATATCTGGTGGAGGCTTTGCATATCCTGCTGGTGCACAAGGTGTCACTTCCTGACCTTGCTCTTGCAGAGGGTCTCCTCCTGGACTTCCATGGCCGCACTGAAACCCTTTATGGAAAAGAATGTATGCCTTATAACGTGCACCAGCTTTTCCATATTGGCAAGTGTGTAGGGCACTGGGGTCCATTATGGGCTCACTCTGCATATCCGTTCGAGGCGGGGAATGGCATCTTGAATGAGGCTGTCAAGGCTGCCAATGGCATTCCTCATCAGCGGTGCCGTGTGCTGCAGATTGAGGGAGTAGTTGATACATGCATGAAACTTGCTACCCACAAAGGTGCCATTCAGTACTGTGCTTCACTTGATGCAGTACAAGCCAATAAAAGTGTGTTCATCTCATAGGGGCTATGCTTCTTCGGCCGAGGAAGGCCTTACGTGCCCTCTGCCAGCAGTAGCACCTTAACTGAAGAGCTACAGGTAGGAAACAGTGTTGAATATGCTCGCTTATGTCATAATGGTCGCATATTCATTGGTGAAAGCTATGCCAGGAACAAAAAGACATAACTCTGGTGTGCAACTGTTGAATGGCACTTTTGCTGTTATTGTAAGCATCATTAGCTGTGGTCCTACGTATGTTCTTGTGCGCCCAATAAAATGCAGTGTCGTGAAGTATGGCACTGTTGAGTTGAACCACCTGTTCAAAGTTCTTTCATTCACAAGGGACCTAAAACTTGTGCCATTTTCTTCAGTGAGCAACATTTGTGTCTTTATGGACGTGGGAAGTGTGTTTCTTTCACCTATACCTAGCTGTTACACTCTTTAGATGATTGCTTATTGCTGGTTTGGTTGGATTTTTGCGGTTTAATGTCCCAAAGCGACTCAGTCTATGAGGGCAGCCGTATTGGAGGGCTTCGGACAATTTAAACCACCTTGAGTTGCTTAACGTGCACAAACATCAGACAGCACACTTGTGCCTAGCGTTTCGCCTCCTTAATCATTGGGCCACTGTGGCAGAGGCTTAGTGCTGGAATTTAACATCCTGCAACTGAGCGATGATAGAGGTATAAGTGCGGGCTTCTAGATTTCAAATAATTTTTTCATTTGGGAATTTTATTTTGTTGTATCATTGTACAGATTGCGGGCTATGTGTGCCCACCGCAGTCAAAAAATGACCTGAAATGTCATGCTCAGGAAGAAAACGCTTTAGGCACCATGCTGCCTTGTAGGATCTAGTGTCTGTATAATGGAACAGTGTACCATAAGACAATTACAATATCGGTGGTAGTAAAATGGGCAACAAAAAGGTGGAATTTGAGGCATGCAATGAAAGCCCGAAGGTTCTGCAGAACGAGTTGTGAGAACCGCTAAGATTAATACAGTTCCATTGTACATGAGTTGAAATCAAAGCGGCGGTTTCGCGCACAAGATCCGGATAATCCCAGCATTCCATGCACAGTTTGTTTTTTTTTCCCGCCTTTTGAACGTGTGTCGCGCGTTTTTTGCGCTCCTGCTGGACGCGTCGCCCGGGTATCATGGATCGCGCCAGTCACTTTTGGGATGCCAGCCCAACAGTCGGAGAACTAGTGTACAACATGTACTCGGGAGTGCCGGAAACACAAGGTATGTGTTCATTTTACTAATTTTATGGTCTCTCCGCTGGCTCTCACAGATGTAAACACTGAGCAGTGCGAACGTGGAGTCGCCGCTGCAGTTGTTTACCGGCAAAGGGCCTGGCATTTTCTCTGTAGACGTCACGTGTATCGACCGCAAGGCGGTTTCTTTTTAAAATCAGCATTCATTACTCACGAACTGAACAGTTATAATTAGTGGGGAAGGCAGGACGACAATCGTTTCTAACCATGTACCATTCTCACGCGTTGCGCCAGTAGTTGGGCGCCGCTGTTCTGCTGGTATTGTGCAGTCCACTGTCTGTGTGTTGCAAAAAAAAATTATTCAATGAACAAGTTAGGGATAATAGAAGCAGCATTTTGGTAAGCAGAAGCTGCAGTTACCGCAGCGAGCTGTACCACAGTATGTTCTGCAAGGAAGCACCTGTCAGCCGTGTAACGAAGCGTTTCATTAATCTGCGCGAACGCTGCTACAAAATTGAAATTGCATAATAGGACATCATGTTGACTGATTTCGAACATTATTGAATTTCAGACCTATCCGGTGTTTGTTGCACAGACTCGGACCATCAGTTTGGGGCAGCACCTAGTCAAGGTGAGGTTATCCTCTCGTTGCGAGCAATAAATACATACAGTAAACTGTGGTGAATGAAGTGAAGTGCAATGTATTGCTGAAGACATCAAGTGGCTGTGAACTGTGCGGATAGCATTTTATTACATGCACATGTTTATGTGTGTCTAGTGCTTCGTAGTTATTTCATCTGAATTCATAACTCACACATATTTTTCTTTTGTTTTGCAGAACAATGTCAAGGCGCAAAACCTCATAGCCGTGGTAAGTTATCGCCTTGATGGATCTTCATTATCATCAGCCTGACTACACCCACTGCAGGGCAAAGTCCTCTCCCATGTCTGTTCAATTAACCCTGTCCTTTGCTAGCTGCGGCCACTGTATCCCCGCAAATTTGTTAATCTCATCCACCCACTTACCTTGCTGCCTCCCCTTGCTGCGCTCGCCTTCTCTTGGAATCCACTCCGCTACCCTTAAGGCCAGCGGTTATCTTGCCTTCGCATTACATGCCCTGCCCAAGCCCACTTCTTCCTCTTGATTCTGACTAGGATGCCATTAACCCATGCTTGTTCCCTCATCCACTCTTCCTGTTCCCTAACTTTACACCCATCATTTTCCTTTCCATAGCTCACAGTGTTGTCTTAAATTTAATTGATGCATTTTCGTTAGCCTCCACGTTTCTGCCCCATAGGTGAGTACCGGTGAGATACAGCTGTTGTATACTTTTCTCTTGAGGGATATTGGTAAATTGCCATTCATGATCTGCGAGAACCTGCCATATGTGCTCTACCCCATTCGTATTCTTCGAGTTATTTCCCTCGCATGATCCGAATCAGTGGTCACTGCCTGCCCTAAGTAGACCTTATTCCCTTACCCCTTTCAGCGCCTTGCTACCAATAGTAAACTGCTGCTCCCTTGCGAGACTGTTGAACATTACTTTGGCTTTCTGCATGTTATTTTTAAAACCTACCTTTCTGCTCTGCGTGTCTAACTTATTAATCATGCTTTCCAGTTTCATCTCCTGACTGACTTTGCAATATCATCAGCGAGTTGCAGATTACTTAGGTATGCTCCATTAATTGTTATCCCCAACTGCTCCCCCCTCCAGGCCTCGAAATACCTCTTGTGAACAGTGAATAGCATTGGTGGGATCGCGTCTCCCTACCTGACGCCCTTCCTTATTGGAATTTTATTGCTGGCTTTATGGAGGAACTGCAATATACCACACATAAAGTATAGTCATATGTTTTTCATGTTTGCAGGCCAAGGCTGTGAGTGGACGGCAGGGGAAACAAAGCTACTGCTTGACTATTACGAACAGTATTTTCCACGAGTGGGGCCAATGAAGAAGTTTAGGAACAAAAAAGAAATGTTTTTAAAAATTGCGGCGAACCTAAAGGAAACTCTTGGGAGTGGACAGGACCGCTGAGCAATGCACAACGCGCTACAAAACAGTAATGAAACGGAAAAGAAGCGCAACAGCGCAGAACAACAGGTCGGGCAACTCCCCAACGCCTGTGCCTTTTGAAGATGAAACCGAAAAAATACGCTGGCTCGATGACAGCTTAGAGCCAGCAGAGCTGCGTGACAGCTATGGCGTAATATCAAAGTCAAGAAAGACACCCCCCACAGCAACACAGTCAGCAGAAAGTGGAACTGCTGGCACTTCCAGTGATGCTGTGTTCGAGGACTGGCAGCCCATCCCGCCTAATGTCTCTGCAGGTTCTTCCGAGGGCCAGGGAAGCTGCAAAACTGCACGAGCGTCAAGTGCACGAGCACAGGAGCTTAAGATTTTTTTTGAAGAAATGGAGCGGCTGCAAGACAGAAAAGAACTACAGAAGGCTGCTCGTGAAGAGCACAGAAGGGTGCGGCATGAAGAAAAGAATACAAAGAACAGCAAAGAAGGAAAAGGGCTGAGCGGCACAAAGAAAAATTGAAACTGTTTAAGCGTGCACTCGGATTATCCGAGGAGGATGAGTAGACCAGGAAGTTTGGAGCGGTTGTGATGTGCGCAATGTGTGTAAGTTGAATATACAGCGCAAGGCACAAGACAAGGGACAGGAACAGTAAAAGACACACACGGGTGCCCGTGTATGTCTTTCACTGTTCCTGTCCCTTGTCGTGTGCCTTGCGCTGCATATTTACCATGCAGAACCGACTAGCCCGGCAATCCACTCTAGTCAGTATGTGTAAATAAAACAAATTTTCTCCTGCAAACACAGCTCTCTTACACCGCATACTGCTGTACTCATTCATTTGTATTTAGTCCAGTTCTACTGTTTAAAGTGAGAAAAAGTGCACTGTATATAACAACAAAGAGCAATTAGAATGAACATAGATATTTATTTACACTCCTTACACACCTGCGATTTTCAAGTGCTTGTTAGTACACTACTACTGCTTTTGGAGCACTGCTCCCACAACCTTGTTCCTCTTAATACCTCCCAATAAGCGCAGCAAAACTTCTTCCGCAGTCTCGTCCAGGTCATCGGTGCACGACTCTCGATGCCACTCGATGTTTTGAGGTGTAACAGCATCATTTGATTCTTCTGGCTCCAAGTCTCCATAATTGATGCACAAGTCATGCAGTACACAACAGGCAACTTATTGAGCCACTCTAGAGTACGGAGCTCAAGGTACATCAGTTGTCGGAGCCTTTTCTTAAGGTTACTAAAACTGTTCTCTATTAGCACTCTTGTTGCAGAAAATTTTTTGTGTAAGTCCCTGTGTGCCTTTGGCAATGCCCCATAGTCTCTGAAGGGAGTGAGAAGGTACGGCCTGAGGGAATAGGCCGCATCTCCGAGCAGGTGGTAAGTGTTGTCTTTGCACAGTCTGGGGAGTTTCTTCGGAATGGTGAAAGCGTGAAGATTCGAGAGTCATGAATTTTGCTGGAGCATCCAATGAAGGTGTCCACAAATCGTCTTTTGTGGTCACAAACAGCTTGAAGGGTGAATGAGAGGTAATGGTGCCTGTTGAGTAGGTGGAAGACCTTGTTGTCTGGACACTGGATCTTGACATAAGAGCCGTCTATGCATCCAACAACTCCAGGGATTTCGGACACCTGATGGGAATGAAGTGAAATAATGTTGAAGCCACTGACCCTTGCAGAAACTCGTTCTATAGCAAATATATATCAGAATCTGTTGGACAAATTTGCATTAAATGTTAATACCAACCTTCTGAAACTCACTGCCAGCTTTTCCATGTCGGAAGGAAACGCCACCACCGCTAGGCCCAGGCTTGCGATGAAGTCAGCCACCTGTGTCAGGATTCTATGTACTGAACTTTCCGATAAATGGAAGCGGCTTGCCACCTCCCTCATGCTTGTTTCATTGGCCGCATACCTGTAAATGAATATTGAACAACACTAATTAGCAGGGAACAATATAATACCCGGCTGGAATGCAATGCTTCTGCTATGCAACTTATTAACGCAAAATGGAATTCTGCTCTTTCCTTTTCACTATTTATTCGCAAGACTAAACACTCAAACGTTTGATATCCCAGCTGCTATAAATGCGGTGTATATGGAGTTTCTGTGAACAGCAGCGGTGACATTACAAGAATGGTATACACGTTAACAATGCTTACGCGCTGATCAAATGGGCAAGCAATTATGTAGCGACCGTGAAAGCACTCAACGATGGAAAAGAACGGCATTCGTCCGCAATGCAAACGGAACGCCAGGTAGGGAAAAATCTCTTGACCGGCCACTGTTTTTGGGGTAGAATGCAGGTAGGCCACAGCCGCCCCCTCATGGTGACAGACGGCCCGTGCAGCGCTAGACCATGGCCGTCGAGCAACCCATTCCCGACGAGATGCAACCCGCTTATCGCTCGCATCTTCGGTTCACGGTACAGCAATCTCCGCGATTAGGCAATAACGCAGTATTTTAACCAGCGCGAGAAAAGGGCATGACAAACAAGTGCGTAAACATGAGTGAACTCACCAGATGAAAGCTAACACGTGAGTTTCCGCAGATTTCGCTGTCACTCCACCGTGATTGCTTGAGGGACACGCAGGTGAAGCAGCGAATCTTGCTATAAGTTGGTCCGCTACAGTCCGCGACAGTCGGAAGTGCCTGCAGAACTAAAGGAAAACATGGGATCTCACAAAAAGGCTTTTTTCTAGTTGAATACACGAATCAACGAGCTGTACGGTACCTCGTCGTCCGAGTACCATCGAGTACTGCCCAACGGCGTCTCCGACGAAGCCAACCACTTTAGGCCTCTTGGCGGACAGGCGAACATTCCATCAAATGCCCGCTTGTACACAGCAGCTTCACACTCGCTGTCCGTTTCAGATGAATCTTCACTGCTGGACTCTGAGCTTTCAGTGCCCGAGTCAGAACTGTCACTTCCGTGAAGCAAAATCAGTACTGCACGGCGCGAAGCAAGATCAGTGCCGTCCACTGTTGACTGGAAAGTGCCCGGCTGTCCCGGCTCGCCCCGCGGCCGCTGCCGGTCGCGACAGGAAGCAGACGCGGCAGAAAAGAAAACGTCACGCGAGGTTCCGGTCAAATCTGCCGATTTCGGCGGATCAAGTATTGCTGCTCCACGGAGCGATCCGGGATTTACGCCTGATGCCGATCTGCCATTGGAACATACAACTCGCGCTCCCATTTCACCATTGGAATACGATTGATCCAAACCGAGCAGAAAAACTTGATCCCGATCTGCCATTGGAATTCAGCATTAGACACATTGCTGCGTTGCCGATGTTTGTCACGAGTCTGCCTCCGGCATTCATTTCGTCTCTCAGCTTCGAAAGACTGGTGAAGAGCACATCCTTCACTCGTGCCATGACGTGGCAAAGCTGTTTTTTCAAGTCCAAGATAACGAAAAAGCTGCCCTTCTTCCTGGCATCACGGATGGAAGTAGATGACTTGCAGATGTTGCAAGTTTGCCATCATTAAGATCAAGGAGGGATGTACATACTTCACAAAAATAATGTGTGTTGATCATTGTTGCATTAAGGATAGTTGCCGGGCCAGTTGGTACATGATCACACCGTAAAACAGCGCGCTTACACGGGACGAAGAAAGAAGACACGCAGACACACAGCGCTGTGTGTGTGCGTGTCTTCTTTCTTCGTCCCGTGTAAGCACGCTGTTTTACGGTGTGATCATTGTTGCACACTTTGGTGCCCAGAGCTTTCGGAAAAGGTATTTAGTGTGAGGCAAGCCTGACCACTGGTAACCCAAGAGTGCATCAATCAACTTCAGCATGTTATTCACCGCTGACCAAGTCAGTCCATGTGCCACCACAAATGACATTATCAAAACAATCGCCTCTGCTAGAGTTGTTGTTGAGTTTGGCAACGTTTTGTGCCCAAAGTCCCTTACACACTGTGCCAACAGCTCGCAGTCATCAAATTGCGGTACATTGCCATCTTGGACGTCTTCGTCCCCTTCTTCCTGCTCACTGTCTGGAGTGCTGCAGCTAAAGTCACTTTCAGTGTCTGCTGACAGCTCTGCCAGCCCAGAGGTTCCGAGCTGAGGCACTACGGGCTCGTTGCTGGCCACATCGCACACTGTTGGCTGCGTGGACGTGCCGGCCTCGCAAGACACGCAAGGCGCACTGTCCTGCAGTTGTTCATCGCAAGGTTCATCTTGCGGTGTGGGGACAAGATGAGGGGACGCTACTCCTGCGCTGGCCGGCGTGACAGTCCGCTGCTTATTGGCCCACAACGTAGTGCGCGGAACAGCAAATGGCTGCGTTGCATCGATTAAGTACAGCTTACGACGCTTTGGCGCTGCCTCCTGCACTCCCTGCCTCATGATCGGCGAAGCTATGTCTCCCGAGCAGAGGCTGCGGTTACGAACTTGCACGCGTACTCCCTCGCTAGTAGTGGAGCTTGCGGCAAATGGGGCGGACGTACGCGCTTCGTTTCAACTATAAGTTTTCGGAATGTCAACTGGAAACATGCGTACGCCGATAATCCAACACTTCCACAGCAGAAGACGAAAGAACGCCACGCATATGCCAATGCCCGTTGGGGAGGAGAGTCGTTGTTCACCTCGTAGAATGGCGCATACCCGAACAGGGGGATCGGCATGGAGGAAGATGGGGATCGGCCAAGAAGAGGGGTGCATAGAGAGTTTTTGTGCTGAATTTTTTTCTTGGGGAAATGAATAAACTAATTAATTAATAGAAATAAAAGAATGCCGTGGAAGAGAAAAGTCAACAGAGAGCAAAAAGACAAAAAAGAAACGGTAAATGCACAACGCACGCAGGAGATGGACTTCGTGAGATTTGTAGCAGAGGAATGAGAAACGGGAGGGATGAGAACGGGATGAGGACTACAGCCACCAAGTTTTTTCTTCCGTGTTTTCTTCTTTCAAACGATGCGTTAGACTTTCGTATACACAGAGCGGAGGCTGCATTAATGGTAGCACTGAATCAAAACTACATATCAGCGATTATATTAGTTTTTCTAGTGGATCACATGACCAAAACATCAATCTGACGCCACAGTCGTCGATCAGTCGATGAAACCGAAAGAACATGAGAGAAAAATGCAGTTATAAATTATTTAGCGGTTGTAGGCATATACCACTAGTTAATCCATGTATTCTAATGTCTAATGCATCGTTTGACAGAAGAACACGCGCAATGAGATTTGGTGTCTGTAGTCCTTTAATGCATAAAACTGTTGGGCGTCTCTCAATCCTGGAGACCAATGGCTTTTGCCGCCTCTCTTGCGCGGTTCACCAGCGATAGCTGGTCTTCCAAATGTGAGCTGGACAGCGCCGCCTCCCAGTCCTCAATTGTTGGGTTAATAGATAAATAGTGGTTCAGAATAATATGTTCCTGCGCGATGTTGGGGGACCCGGGGAAAATGTTTCTTCTGGGGAAGGCGTCCTAGCTTACAAATCTTTCGCGCCGCCACCTGTACATTGTCAAGAGTTGCTTTACGCGCCATATATCTCGCGTTACCCAAGCACTGCGGCAGCCAGTCTCGGTGTGAATGCAGCATGGATGAAGCTTGTGTATGGAATATGTAACGGGACACACACCGAACCATGTTCATCCCTGGTTTACAATACTGTCGCGCGATCATCTCCATCTTTCGCGCTGTTAGCTTCGAACGCAGCAATATCAACGCGCAAATAAAGAAAAACGCATTTCAGAGATAACAAATTGGGGCTTCCACAAGAATATGGAATAAGAACAGGCACAACAGCATTATTACAGCCCACAAAATAATCCTTGTGCTTTTTAGTTCTTGTCTGTTTATATACGCTTTGCAGATCTCTACCATTTTTCATGGGCAGAAACCCACGCCAATGCCAACATATTGGCCAACTTTATTGGAATATGGAAATTCATAGACAACGTGTGGTGAATTTTTTCGCTTTCAACTGGAGAGTAGTGTGACGTTGCGAGTACCTGGCATTATTGTAGTTTTTTTTTTCTCCAGTTTTGCGTACGTTTTCGTCTGCTCCTTCCGTCTATGTTGTTCGCGCACTGTGCTTCGAAAAAGCACTGTGCCGCGGCTAAGATGATTCAATCTCACGAAGGTACTACCGTGAAAACCAGCGCACACCATCCACACTGTGTGTGGCATATCTATGCCGTCTGCTAGCGCAATCCAACACAGCGAGGTGCGTTTTAGCCGCTGCGTCAGACAAGTCAAGCCAGGCTTATCTTTTGTGCCTTGTCATAGAGGAAAAAAAAACTCGAGGCCCCTCGCTCTCCGAGCAGCATGCCAAAAAAGGCACGTGCTTTCGCAAGGTCTACTGGGAGTTTTTGGCCGATGGTGCAGCCAATAGTAACGCCGGCCGCAGCGTCGTCGTCTGCTGCAATGTCTGCTGTGCATGCGCAAGCGCGCCGCGGCGGCGGCCATGAAGGGGAGGAACAGGGGAGAGCCAGCTTAAAAAAAATGCACCATAGCCACCTCTCCTGAGTTTTTCTTCCTCCATGTGTCAGGTATTGCCCTCGTTGCGACGTGTGCTACAAGCAGTCAAACCAACAATGACTTCGTCATCACCCGCGTTCGCTTACGTGAAATATAAAGATGGTTGTGTTGTGTTTAATGGCACATAGGCATCTAAGGCCATCATGCGCCAAACACAAGGTAAGGGAATGCTTTTTGTGCGATTTAATAAAAATGTGGAAAGCCATCAGTGGTGTAAAGTGCCTAAAAAGTTTAACTACCTAGTAATAACAGACAAAACGAGATTGAGGAATGGCCAATGGTAAAAGCTTTAAAAAAGGTCAGGTAGCCTCAGCGGCCATCCTTGGCTTGGCAAGGATGTCAAGGATCCCAACCAATCAAATAAAAACGTCAGCCTTTTCCCTCACGAATGAGGAAATGGCTGAGGGACATCATGCGAAGCCATGGGTCATGATTTATATTTTGTTGAGAAAACCTGCTTCAGTTAAAAACTTAACACAAGATATGTCCACAATTGCATTATCGCCTATGAGTAGTGCCGGGTGAAAAGGAATGGTTTGCTTATAAAACACAGAAAAGCACTTTTCCCTTAGTTTTTCGAGTTTTGAACATGAAAATAAAATGTGGTTAACTAAGTTCACCTCCACATGTAGAAACTGGTTTGACTTCTTTAGTGAGCAGAAAGTTGTGCGTAAGGTGTGTGTTACCTATACGGAGACGGCAGATAGTGACTTCTTTAAAACGTTCCTGGTGTACACATGACTTCCATTCTCCTAAAACTGGCTTTACCAAGTGTAGTTTATTATTTATTTCACTGTGCCAAGCAGATTGCCATTACTAAGTTTATGCAGTCTCGATACGGCACATTTACATTTTTAATTTGCTTGTCAAGAGCTTGGGCAGCGCCTAAATCTGCTCTCTCGTTGCCTTTTATTCCCACATGACTTGGGACCCAACATAGTTTTATGTTTTGTCCTTTAGCTGTAGATGTTACTATGTTGTGTATGATGTCACCGAGCAGAGGAGTGATAGCATTTCTAGAGTGGAGAGCTGTAAGTACACTTAAGGAGTCTGTGTAAATAATACTGTGTGTGAGGTTCTCATTTATTATTTTTTCTATGGCAACACACACGGCGTAACATTCGGCAGTGAAAACAGATGCACACTGTGGAAGTCTTACTGTTTCTTCCCAATTCCCTCGTACTACCGCGCTTCCTACATAAACATCTGTTTTTGAACCATCAGTATAAAATTCTGAAAAGCTATTGTATTTTTCTTTTAGTGCAAGAAATTCTTGTATGATATGTTGTTGTGGAGTTTTCTTTTTACTGAACTGTGTAAGTGTGAAATCGCGGATTACAGGAAAATTGTACCATGGAGGTAGTGGGTCTTGTCTTCGGGCAATGTCAGGTAATGTGTTTTGAAGAGATGTGCCAAAATCTCTATATCCAGGACACAAGAGCAATGGCCTGGTAGCTTGAGGTTTGTTTGCAAATATTATTCTAGAAGGATATTTTGTTACAACCGGATAGCAGATGTGTTTTGGTAGTGACCGTACTTTAAGGACATATGCACACGTTAGAGCGGTTCTTCCAATTTCCAGTGAGGGTTCATTTGTTTCTACATAGAAGCTTACTATGGGGGTTGTCCTGTATCCACCGCATGAGAGGCGCAGACCTGAGTTATGTACTGAATCTAATTTTTTTAGGTATGATGGTCTTGCTGAGCCGTACACAATGCACCCATTATCTAAGGAGGAACGTACCAACGAGCGATATATGTGCAGAATAAATATTATGGGGTTTAATGTGCCAAAGAGACATAGGCCATGAGACATGCCGGAATTTCGACCACCTGAGGTTCTTTACGAGGGGGTACCCAAAAGAAACCGGACTAATTTTTTGGTGGGCAGCGCTTTCGTAGTACCGTGTTTTGCCGCTAGGAGCGCAGAGAGTGAACATTCGAGAGTCAGCCAGCCGAGTGGTACCGCTGAAGGTCAGACGTAGTAGTGTCGTCTGCGTTCACAGTGATAACTGCTTTCTGTGAGCGTCGTTTTTTTCAATGGCTGGTTTTTGTGAACAGCGTGCGGCGGTGAAATTCTGCTTTCTGCTCGGAAAAAATGGAACAGAAACTTTTGAAATGTGAAAAACAGCGTACAAGGATGATTCTATGGGGAAAAGTCAAGTGTTTGAGTGGTTTTCCCGTTTCAAAAATGGTGAAATGTCAATTGATGATCAACCTCGTTCTGGTCGTCCTTCCACGGCCAGAACACAAGAAAATGTTGAAAAAATTCGTGCAATCATCAACGAAGATCGACGACGCACGATTGAAGAAATTGTGGAGCTATCGGGAGTGACTTGGAGTTCAGTGCAGCGAATTTTGACAGAAGATTTGGGAATGAAAAAGGAGGCTGCCAAATTCGTGCCACGACTGCTGACTCCTGAACAAAAACAAGGTCGTGTGGAAGCATGTTGTGCTTTGAAAGAAGAGTCCCGAAATGATCCAAACTTTTTTCAAAAATTATCACAGGTGACGAAACTTGGTGCTTTGCTTACGATCCTGAATCAAAGCAACAATCAAGCCAGTGGAAAACTCCCAGTTCGCCTCGCCCCAAGAAAGCTCGTCAGGTGAAATCAAACCTCAAAACAATGCTCATTTGTTTTTTCGGCGTGAGAGGAGTCGTGCATTCAGAGTTTGTTCCGCAGGGTCAGACAGTTAACCAGGCGTTCTACTTGGAAGTTTTGGAAAGATTGCGCAACAGTGTGCGGCGGAAGCGGCCTGATTTGTGGCAGTCGGGTGACTGGTTTCTCCACCATGACAATGCCCCTGCTCACTCAGCCTTGTCTGTACGACAATATTTGACTAAAAATGGTATGACCCCTGTTCCTCACCCCCCATACTCACCGGACCTTGCCCCCTGTGTTTTTGTTTTGTTCCCCAGAATGAAAAAACACATGAAAGGAAAGCGTTTTGCTGATGTTGCAGAGGTAAAGAAAAAACGACGGAGGCACTGTCAAGCATCCCAAAAGATGAATTTAAAAAATGTTTTGAAAAGTGGAATGAAAGATTAGACTAGTGTATTAGTGCAAGTGGAGAGTACTTTGAGGGAGATTAAAGCCCTGTACTTAAAATGTGAATAAATCGATTTAAAAAAAATAAGTCCGGTTTCTTTTGGGTACCCCCTCGTAATGTGCACTGACATCGCACAGCACACGGGCCTCTAGAATTTCACCTCAATCGAAATGCAAGTGCCAAGGCCGGGATCAAACCCGCGTCTGTTGGGTCAGCAGCTGAGCACCATAACCACTGAGCCACTGCCGCAGCTTTACATAAAAAAAATGAGGTGATAATGTCATGTCATCAGATTTATTTGCAAATACTTTTTTAGGCAAAAAATTCAATTGAATGCAACGGAAAAGTACAGGCAAGATTCAACTGTATCATAAGGACTTTCAGATGATATGGTAAAAACAGCTGTTTAACATCATGACACAAGTAAAAACACATTGCCGTATTATTCATATTTAAACATTTACTGAAATATTTTAGGTACTAATATAAAAGCTTAGTCTAAATTTAAGCAAAGCCAGCAAAAAATGCACAAAAAGCAAGCAAACTAAAAATGTGTCAAGCTAGCATGTAAAAGAAACATGAGAACAATCTTGAGCATGAACCATTTTGTAATTTCTATAACAATATGTCTTGTCAAACAGCTACACAGTGTACGTGGTCACATTAGAAAAAAGAACACCAGTAAGGATGAAACACAGAGGGCTAACAACCAACCTCTGGACTAGTAGCAAGTGACAGTAAGCAAATGAAATCACCAGTGGTACTGAGGTGATTGAAAGCATAAAATGGTGCACTGAAAACTTGAATACACACTCGCAAGAATTTTGGGGATGATACAGTGGCAGGGACTCCAAGGATACCCTTATTTCAGCAGCATGAAAACAGTAACAAATAAAAATAAAAACAAAACACTGACAATGCCTGCTTTTCAATATTGTTCGTCATGTTCAAAATTCAACATGAACACCCTCTACACTGTTCTTGGCTTGAGCAAGTACTTGAAAATGGTTTTGAATGAGCTAAACAATTGAAAATGCTCATTTTTTGTGCAAATTTTCAGCACTCACACTTTTTATTCATACTTCTCTAAACAAAAAGATGAGCATTATCGGTGTTATAAGATGACAGCGTGCTGGTGCTGGCCATTTATGTGGACCAGCTGACACATACAATATAAGGACACAAATATATTCTTTAATTGTCCTAGTAGATATTTGGTCCATTGCAGCTAGTTTTGGTTGTAGTTGAAGCAGCCAAGGACTTCTATGCAACTCAAGTAAAGTAGCCAAAATAATCAGGAAGCTAAGGACACTGGCAACTTAGTGTAGAAATTGTGCATACCACTACTAATGAATGGGAGCTTATGGAAGCATTAGAAAGGCGGAAAGCAAATGATGAGAGTAAGGCAACTGCAGATCTGTAAACGGACAATAAAGCGACTGGTGGAAAAAACTTGCCATCTTGTTCACACAATGTCTTGTGACCTCAAGAATACCAAAATGTTGGAAGAAAGCCAAAGACACCAAGGACTCTAAAAGCTACAGGCCTGTTGGTCAGAAACATGGAGGCTAACAAAAATGGTTGCACTAAAACTTAGGCTAATGTTATGAGGTATGGAAACCAATATATGTTCAACCTTAAGAGACGGGGAGAGCACAGAATGGGTAAGAGAAAAAAAACCTGAGTTAATGATATCCTAGCCGAAATCAGGAATGGTCAGGGTATGCAGTGCAAAGGCAGGATGATCAGTGGTTCACTATGGTAACAGAACCTGTCTCAAAAGAAGGAAAGCATAGTGAGGATGGCAGAGAATCAGGTGATTGGATGACATTTGAAGTTTGCGGGGGTAAGTTGGCTACAACTGGCAAAGGAGAGGGTTACTTGCAGGCATATCCCTGCAATATCCCTGAAGAGAAAAGTATAGAACAGCTGTCTCCTACCGGTACTCACCTATGGGGCAGAAACGTGGAAGTTAACAAAGGGGGTTCAGCTTAAGATAAGGACAACGCAGCGAGCTATGGAAAGGAAAATGATAGGTGCAACGTTAAGAGATCGGAAGAGGGCGGAGTGGGTGAGGGAACAAACGCGGGTTAATGACATCTTAGTTGAAATCAAGAGGAAGAAATGGGCTTGGGCAGGGCATGTAAAGCGAAGGCAAGAAAACCGCTGGTCATTAAGGGTAACGGAGTGGATTCCAAGAGAAAGCAAACTTAGCAGGGGACGGCAGAAAGTTAGGTGGGCGGATGAGATTAAGAAGTTTGCGGGGATACAGTGGCGGCAACTGACAAAGGACAGGGTTAATTGGAGAGACATGGGAGAGGCCTTTGCCCTGCAGTGGGTGTAGTCAGGCTGATGATGATGACTTGCAGGCATATGGGGGAGGCATTTTTCCTGCAGTGAACACAGTTTCAGTGATGAGAATAAGAGGCATATCCCTTTATCAAGACATACGGCTGTCGTACAATAATTGGCAAACATCGGCAAACTTGCTACAGTAACAGTGAGCATGGTATGGGTGAAATAAACGTGTTGCTCAGGTCCATGAAAACGCAAAGATTCTGAACAGAAGAAAAAGGCACAACAGCAAGTTCCTTTGAATATGAAACCACCTTAAGCAGATGGCTGAATTCAGTAGAGGAGTATTTGGCTGTTGTACATTTCAAGGGCCGAACAAGAGCAATTGCAGAACCACAGCTTAAAATTCTTTCAATAACAGCTAAAGTGCCACCAGCGATCTGCACCACAGAGTTGTTTGTTTTCCTGTTGTGTGCATAGCCCCTCCCGTGAAAATTCTGCCGTTCTGGCACACGCGCGGATATTCAATGGCATTTGAGTTTACTAGTTCTATGTTTTTTATCGTCAAGTCTTTTGGCACATAGGATTTAGCCCGACCGAAGAAGCGCACCCCAGCAGAGATGCAAACACTGTTCTGGGTTTCTGCTGTGTCCAGTGCTGCACAATAATGAATGGCACATGGAGTGGTGGCCTGCTTGAGGCACTCTTGGACCACGCCTTCCACCTGCAGCACACGACATACCTGGTGGGGACCGCCATTGGCAGCCTTCACAGCTTGCTTAAGAGTTCCATTCCCTGCCTCGAAAGAAAATGCAGAGTGAGACCACAATGGACCCCAATGTCGCACACTTTTACCAATATGGAGAAGTTGGTGCACATTATATGTCATGCATTCTTCTCGATAGAGGATTTGAGTGTGGACATGAAAGTCCAAAAGCAGTTCCTCTGCGGTAGCAAGGCCAGAAAATGAAATTCTTGGCATCAGCATAGTGTGAAGGGCCTCCACCAGACATGCCCAATGCTGCAGGTAGCTTCTGTCCAAAATGCCGTCAAGAACTGGCAGACTGTAATAAAGCAGCCAGTTTTCAAATTCTTTGGCCTTCCACCATTTCCTTCCAGTGGTCGATCGGGGCATGCGTTTAACCTCTCTAAGAGGTGCAATGGACTTTATTCTGTCATCTATTGTAGACTGCAGTCGCCCTATGTAAAATGGTGCACCCACTCGCTCCACCCATAAGCTTAGGAACTGGCGCCCCACTCCCAACAGCACGCAGTGCACATAGTCTGGAACAAAACTCCAGACTATATTGAACTGCTGCATGTCGATGAGTGGGGACACCGTCTTGACTCCATTTATGGGGACATTCTCTAAAACAGCCCTCTCCATATCCCCCACCATTTGCTCCTCACTTCTCTCATCAGGGTTTTCGGCTTCAACTAAATACCTGGTCGCTCTACCTACCCTTTCACCTTTCTGCAAACACCAATTGCATCCAGAATACCCATTGAATTGGGTCACACCTTGCATGGGGGCCCTGGCCACAGAATCCACTGCACAGCAAATACAGAAAGCTTTGAAAATTTTTTCGGTTCCTCTATGTTCAAGCGTAAAGCCGCTTTCAGATAATTGGTTCATGACCTCTACAAAGGCACCTTGGAATATGCCCATATGAGGTTTGTCCCTACCAAACCACAAGCCTGCTAATACCAATTTTTTCATTCTATCAGCCGGTGGCAATTCATTAATAAGCTTTTCTAAGTGTCTAGTGCGGGCCGTGCGTCTGCCACATACGACAGTTTGGCATATACAGCATACAGATTCATAAAAAAAAATGCTGCGAACAATGAAATTTAGAAGTTAGCAGCTAATCCAAGCAACACCTTAAGCAGAATATATGCCTTATTGCTTCTAAAAAGTTTCGTATATATACGTATATTGTCTTGAACCGTGCAGAACCTGACTGATGGCATAATTTAAGTGCACCTTGATTCAAACTTTTAGAACATTTTTTCCCAGCATGGTTTTATTTTATTTATGGCTTATGCACCGCCTTCATGAAGCAGTAGACAGTGTATCATTGCCATTGTGTGACTCATCGTTATGCATGCTATGTCTAGACTCTGAAGAGGACATCAGAGAACAGCTGAAAAATCGGCGAGTATGAGTACCGCGCATACTCGAAACAGAAAGTGAAAGCAGCGAAGAGGATGTGCCCCGTACAGGTTTGTTATGTTCTCAGTTGTACTCCTTACACTTATTTTCATGTCAGGAAATTAACTCAGCATTGTGGCTTTTGCCTTTTGCTTTTCAGCACAAAAGAAAAGAACCTCCAAATAAAGAACTGTTAGAAATTCTGAAAAAAAAAGAGCATGTGTGCAGCCCGACAGCCTCAAGAAAAAACCATCCGTCAAAAGCCTGGGCATTTGTCAGAAGTAGCAATGCTTGAGGCAAAAGTGAGGCTGCAGGACAGAGAGTTGTCCACCGTACGGGACCTCAACTGCAAGCTGCAGCAGAGGCTGTTGCAGCTAATGGAGTGAATTGATGACTTGGAAGGTAGGACTGTGGTATCTCTTGCAATGATCAAAATTGTTTGTAGCAATATGAAATGTACACTTAAGTTTGGTTGTGCATATTCTTAGATCCGTATTTTGTTACTATGATGCATTAATCATGCAGTGACCTTGCTATCAGAAGCAATGCCATATATTTTTACGTACAGGTGGCCGTGCTCAGTCACAGGATGACCAGCCACCAAATGTGGTAGCAGCTGCAACAGTTGCAGCACAGCCATCATTCAGCCGAGTAACTGGACGGGAGAACGAGATCCCACATGAAACAGCACTGCCAGCATCTCAGCCACTTGAGCTGGACAGCATGGTAAGTAGCATGGTAGATAGCCTAAAGCTTTTGTGAACAGAAATTCATGCTGCAAGCCTGCTGAATGTTATTGGGTCAAAATTTCATGGTCCTGCTGCCAGTTAGGCTGATTGTGCACCAATTCATTTGTGATCAGGTGGACATTGGGGAAGGCTTCATTATTTCAAAAGATGCGTGGATGAAAGTGCAAAGCCGGAGCAAAGATTCCATATTTGTGAAAGACTTGCTCCAAACGATCTGGTACCCGCCACATTGCAGGAGCGCTCTTTGCAAGGTAACTTCAACCCCTGCATATTTCAACATTATTCATTCGTTGCTCTTTTGTCCTCTGCAGTGCTGTGCTCTTTTTTTTTTTACTTTCCAGGCAAGCACTGCCCGCTTTCCCCCCACCGGGCCAAAAAAGCACCATTGACACCATGGAAGGTTGCTGTCATGCGTGGTATGTAACTGCGCAATTGATTAATGCAGCATTTTTCTCATTATGTGTTGCTTTAGCTGCCTACATCTGAATGTCCAAAATACCTCCACAGTAACTTGAGTAGACAACATGGCAGCCTCATAAAAACAATACAATGCACATATCTGGTGTTTGCATCAGAAAAACGAATGACCATGTGCCTGATACTCTTTCATAGACACTGAGGATACCCAGGAGCTTTTCCTTTTGGAAGAGCTGACAAGGCGGTCTACAGCTACTAATGTAGCTCCCTGTGCATGCAAAGCATCAGCTTACATGTAATACATTTGACTCTCATGCTTCCTTCTACTTCCAGAATGTTTCAAGCAGCGCCTTGAAAAAAGGGGGCTGCACTCAGACCATATTCCAACGGTTAAGAAACAGTTTAATCGATATATATCGGAAAAGCTAGCCGACATGGACAAAATAGCTAAGAGGTATGTATTCTTGGGTACAGACATATTTTAGCAGCTGTTATACAATAAAATTCTCAAGTACACATTGTAATATATGATACTACTAAATTTTTTTTCCAAAAAAATATGCAATGTTTGTTTTAGGAAAATTGTAACCAACCTTCCTATGCTGCTTGCGCCAGAAACTACACTGAAGTTTTTGAGCGTGTCACAAAGCCTTTCCATATGTTAGTAGATAGTATATAGAGCTACCTTTTTACCACGGACCATTTTCTTCTGCCATTACATTTTCAGAGCTACCGCTTTGCATAGCAGTGTCAGTGCATCCTCAATCCAGTGAAGCTGCATCAAAGCAGGACCTCAACAGCAACACAGGACCTCACCAGTATTTTTTTAGTTCAAATAAACCTGCAAGTTTTTGTGTATTATATGAAGTTGTGTCGTGTAGCACTTATCGGTCACCATGCCATGAGTGGACTTGATCTGTCTGCGTACAATATGGCTTGAAGTATACGACAGTATTCCGCTTTGGACTGACTGCGCTCCAGTGCAGCCAACTGGAATTGGCTGGTTGCATTCAGTTGGTTCCAACTGGCTGAATACCAGTTGGTTCCAACTGGTGCATTCCAATTGCTTCCAGCTGGTTACATTCCAATTGGGTCCAGTTGGTTCCAACTGGGGGCAAGACACAACTGGTACCAATTGGAAAAATTAACTGGTACCAATTGGAAATTTCCAAGTTGGAACCAACTGTTTTTTTCGACTGGGAGGGGTAGCGGTATGAGAATTGTTGTACGCATAGCACAGGATGTATTAGGAATTTTGAGCAGTTTTCTGTGCCTTCATGTACAGAACCAGCATATCTAATGGTTTTTTCATCACATGTGAATGATTAATGAAGAAATTTTATGAAAACTTACTGAGCACGATGTCTTTTATACGTCAACACTGCAGCAATGAAAGTTTATAATGCTATAATGATAATTAGAAGTCATGCACTGTTTGGTTTTTGTGTTTTACAGATGGCGTTTGCCGTTGTTCATTTTCTTGAGTCAAATTTGGTGGCAGTCATACCATGCAAAAGGATTGAAAAAGAAAAATGTGCTTGGCCTCCAGGAAGTGGAGACACTGCTGCATGAATGGCCAGTAAGAACACTGACCCTGATCTCTCTTGGCAAAGGCATGCCATCGAAGTCAAAGGCATATTTGGTGTGAAAATTGGGGCTCTTCACAATACCTCATGAAATGTAAATGTTCGCTGGTAACAGCTAAAGCCTTGCTTTCTTCCATTAATCACTTCACATTTTATTTTCAGCCTGCTACAACAATACTTGAAAGAAATTGGACATGGTCCTGTACACATCAGATTTGAATACAGAAAGTGAAACTAATGTTGTAGCCCGTGCTCAAAGCATCGGCCAGACTTTTGGGCACCATGAATGGCGACAATTTTCTGGCAGTTTTTTCAGTTTCGCTGAGTACTTTAAGGATATTCATTGCACAGGAGGCCTTTACTTTCAAGTTTATGTGCGGCAGAAATGTAAGTTTTTTATCAAATGTTATTCCTAAAAATGTAAGTTCGGATTGATCTGCAAGCCTCTTTTAAGCGAGAAAGCAACAGCCACTGTTTTCTGTGGAGAGAAATTGAACCCATTTTTGTCTGCCCAGATTGCAAGCTTGTTTAATGTGATTTGTACCTGCCTCTCACACGTTGACAGGCTGGAGGACGTGCAAGCAATCTGAAGGTCGTCGACATATACGGAATACATAATGGGGTTGGGAATTATTTTCGCTATGGAATTCATTTTCACGACAAAGAGTGGTACTTAGGATACAGCCCTGCGGTACCCCATTCTCCTGGACAAAGCTCTTCGAAAGGCTTGCACCCAGGTGCACCTGAAAAGACCGGTCTGACAGGAAATCCTTCAGGCAGTTCAACATTCTACTCCGGATGCCAAGATCTGCCGCCAAATCGCGTAGAATCCCATATCTCCATGTGGTATCGTACGCCTTCTCCATGTCAAAGAAGACTGCCAGACTGTTGCTGGTGTATGAACGCCTCTCGAACTGTTTTCTAAGCGAACGAGATGGTCAGTTGTCGATCATTCTTTTTAAAATCCGCATTAGTGGATGTCAAGGAGTTCACGTGATTCAAGAATGAACATTAGCCTAACGTTGAGCACACTTTCAAATGATTTTGCTATACAACTTGTAAGAGCTATGGGCCTATAACTATTAGGGGAGGTGGGCGGCTTTCCAGGTTTTAAGAACGGTACTATAAATGCTTTTTCCCAAGCCTCCGGCATCTTTCCGGACACCCATATTTTGTTGAAAAATTGCGAAAGTGCCCCTACAGCAGCTTCGGACAGGTGGGCAAGCATTTCAAAATGTACATCATCCGGGCCAGGTGCTGTCTGTTTACCGGAAGAAAGTACGTTTTGGATCTCCTGAATTGTAAATAATGTATTGTATGTTTCGTTTCTACTGCCAGTCGTCGGAAGTTTCTGCTTTTCAGTTGTGTTTTAAGAATAACTGTGTGTAGTGTGAAGAGCTTGAAGCATCAGAGAAATGTTGTCCTAGTATGTCAGCCTGTTCATCTATACTTATTTGTGTTCCTGGGGCTGTTAGAAATGGTACTGTAAAGAGAGAGAATTTGCCGTCTAATTTACGCACCTGTTCCCACATCTTTTTTGATGTAATAGACCTCTCCTCGGGTACGTCACGCGAGGCGAGTGACGTCACAGCGATGACGTTTCCGGCTCACGCCGGGAACCCGATGGGCAAAACAGTCCTCCGTTTGCGTGCGATCCAGTATAGTTTTGCTGGGCGAGCAAGGAAGCTATCGTAGTGCGGGCGCCGGAACCCGTGCCTCGACCCTGTCTCGTGATGCCTACGAGCTGCTGTACCGTGGGATGCACTAACCTTGCCAAGAAAGGCACCGGCATCCGCTTTTTTCGTTTTCCGCGGGACGAGAATCTCCTGAAGGTGTGGGTGCATGCAATGCGTCGAGATAAATGGAAGCCAAGACCGGCAGATAGGATATGCGGAGCGCACTTCATCTCTGGTGAGAAACATTCCTTTCTTTCACTTGCTGATTTTGAAGAGCTAGCGAGGTGAATGGCACTGTGAACTTTTTTTCTCGTCTTATCCGCCAACGCAGGCGCCCCGTCCTCGTTACCGGACCACGTGCCCAGCGTTTTCTCATTCAAGAGAAATCCCAGTGCAGATATGAAGAAGTGTGGTCGTTTTGAGCAGACAATGAAGCGAAAACGCCGTTCAGGTACAAAAGTCCTTCATTATGAAGGCTCTCCGTCGTTGCTTGTGCACTCGTGTTTATAATACAGGCACTAGTTGGATGCGTTTACGCATGCTCTTGTGGCCCGTGTAAAGCGCCGTGTTGTATTTATGGTAATTTTGTCCACATAAAGTAAGCAAATGACATTTGATGTACCAGTATGCGCTGCGTCCTTAATAACAGAAGTGGATTTATTTGTCTCTCACGGTGTGGCTGGCGGTCATGCTCGCACCACGGATGCAATAAGCTTTCTGCCAAAAAATTAAGGGCCAGTATGGTTTTCCCTACAAATTTCTTAACTGGGCTCCCCCATCCCCCTCCATCACTTTAAATTTGCCATTGCTTAAGAAGCAACCCATATGCTTTATTACAGGACTAGAGCAGTTTGGGTTGACGACATCGTTTGCTTTACTGCCTTCATATATCACACAAATATTTAAGGAGATCCAGTTACGACTGCTACAGCCTGCTTTTAAGCAACCATTAGTGCCATTCCATGTTAGCTACCACGCGTATTACATATGGCATCGGATAATCGAAGGACGTTATTTTTGCGTTCAGTGAATAAAGTTAGGCCTGCTTTTCTTGATGAATTTGCCCCTTTAAGAGTGCTTACAGGTAAAGATATGCAGGTACAGCTGTTGAAGTATGCCTATGTATACCTGTGTGACCGCTCACTATATTGTAACTGTTACAGAGACTAGGGACTTGGGCTTCACATCATCAACCGATCACCATGACCACACTATGGAAGGTAAGCTTTGAATACTAAGCTTAGTTGCAGATATGCTGGCAGCAGTGCTATGTGCTGCCCCTTTCTTAAGAAGGTACAGCAAACACCTGACACTAAATGTGGTGTTGCACTCGTTGACTTCACGTCTTTTATCAGGCCGACATGTCAGAAGATATTACAGCTGCTGAACTATACATTTACATGTGTCTAATGACTGAGCTGCTGCACCATGTGTATTCATGTCTATGTCTGACACTTGAAATAATAACCTGTTTTTACAGACAGTAGGCACATGGCACACATCTCAGCAGTGCGATGACAACAGTAATAAAACTAAGCCTTCAGCACTTGAATTAAGCTACATAATACTGGTTGAAGTGTGGCATGGAGCTGTTTTGTTGGTTACGAGGTACAGCCAACATTGTAAGCTAAATACAACTTTGCATTTGATAAAATTGTCTCTTTGAAGTGTTCAGCTTAAGTGTTCAAAGATGTATTTAGAGCTGCTGAACGATGCCTACACATACCTCTGATCAGGAAAAAATTTGACTTGTTACAGACAGTAGTCATTTGGCACCACCCTCAACAGAGGACTGTGATCCCAGTACTATAGGTAAGCTGCCACACCTGAAGAGATGGAGTCAGAAGTGTTATAAGCAAGAACAGCAGCAAACAAAGCAGAGATACCTTTTGCTTTTTAGATATGCAGTTAAAGCCTTAATGGCATTGTGCATTATTTTATTGCAGTCTAAAGATTGATATTAGAAACAGCATTGGAAACATCGGTACAAATGCTGTATTTGATCATTTCACCATAATTAATGCAAGCGCTTCCGCATATTGCAGGGGCAAGATAATGAAACTTATCAGTGTGCGCCTTGTTATACATGATACAAGATCCAAAATTTAACAACATGAACTCGAACTCCTTTTGTTGCATTATTATCTTTTGATGCAAAACTGCATACAACAGCTGTCATCAGCATTTGGGAATTTTACGTGATGTCTAAGGTATTCAGTTGACATGCCATAAACTACACGCTAATGTGGCTCTAATAAGGTAAGCTGTAGTATGATGCAACTCTAAAAAAATGCATTTCCCTGAAAGGACTCCCCTTCAGCCAATGGCGACCAATTTTTATGACTTCTCGATTAATCTCCTTGGCCCTGTTGCATGACATTAGAGGGGGTGGCAGATGAAAGGGAAATAACCATGGTTTAATCGGATCAACCTGTCGTGAAAATCACGCCATGCTATTGGTGGGAGGTAGCCGTTGAGTGGCATTTGCCACTTTCTATTTGAATTGCGTCTGACTGCAGTGAGGTATCACTGCAAGCACTGTTTGTGCTTTCAGTTTCTTTACTGCTTTTTTTTCACACAATTTTGTCTAAATTTGCATGTTTTCTGAAACAAAAGCAAGTTGGTGGATACAGTCTTTAACTGCTAGCTTTTCCTTTTCAGAAGTGACAGCTGGGCCCTCAGACTCACACATGCATGAACCAGAGCACAGTTGGAACATGAACCTGCACGCACACATGCAAGACAAGTACCTTGAAAGATGTCACGAAGTATATGAATTAGAGGCAACTAGACATAATGGCCCAACCAATAGCGCCACTACAGGAGCAAAACGCCACGCTAAAGAAAGGGCTACTGCCCGCCACATGGGGCTACCATGTCATAGCTGGCTCTTCAGAGAAAGTTAACTATTATACAAGGCTTCCCAATGAGGGAACATTTCATTGGGTAGTAGCCCTCTTCAGGAATGCAGCCCAGGGTCTTGTCAAAGAGCCAATATCTCCAGAGGACCATGTACTCCTAGTGCTGATGAGACTCCCTCTGGATGTTCACCTCTGCTTCCTTGCGGATTTGTTTGGAATCGGCAAAAACCCCGTTTCCAAACTGTTTGAGATTGGAGTCACAATATTGGTGACCGAGCTGAAGGGCCTCATTGTGTGGCCAGATGAAGAGTCATCCCACACGTGGAAGGCAGTGCTGTTCCAACAGAAGGGCTTCAGGCGTGTCAGGGTGATAATAGATAGCAGGGAGATTCGCCTTGAAAAGGCAAGTGCAACAATGGCGCAAAGTGCTACATGGTCCACCTACAAGAACTCGAACACGTTGAAGTTCCTTGTAGGCATAACTCCAAATGGATTAATCTCCTATATATCTGACTGCTGGGGTGGGAAAGTCAGTGATAAGCAGCTTGTTATCTAGTCTGATTTCACCACGAAATTAGACTATGGGGATGAGGTTAGGCGGACCGCAGCTTCAATGTTGGCCAGGAGCTGGCAGCTCTTGGTGTAGGACTAGTTGTGCCAACCCACACCAAAGGAAACCAGCAGCTTTCAGAAAGAGAGGTCACAACTTCTCTGGAGATCTCTCGCCGACGCATAAGAGTTGAACAGGTGATAGGAAGAATGAAGAGGTATCACATTTTGAGAAACGTGGTACCTTATTTTATGAAGGACTACCTCGATGACATTATTGTCCTCATTGCTACGCTAATTTAATGCCAAGATACAATTAGTACTGTGATGGGAACGACCGGCATCCGTTCACGCGGTGCGACGAACAGGTGAACGAAGTGCTGTGCTGGTTCCGGAGTGACTCTGGGTGTGTGCCTGCCGTGACGCGTCTTCCATCAACAGCCTCCGACCTGCGCTTCGAAGACGCACCTGTACACTTGGTGGGGGTGCTTCGATCCCCGTCCCGGTGCTCAACCTGGAACTTAGGAGCGGAACGCTACTTGCACCGCCAACAATGCCAAACACTTCGACGCAGTCATCGCCGGCCATCCCTCCCACCGTCCTCTGTTCCGGAGTTCAACGCCAGCGCGACCCTTCCCCATTTAGCGGTACGGACGACCAGGACGTCGACGATTGGCTGGCCTCCTACGAGCGCGTCAGCACTTACAACCGGTGGGACGACGCCGTGAAGTTGAGCAACGTCCTTTTCTACCTCACAGACGTTGCAAACTTATGGTTTCGTAACCATGAGGCCGACCTTCCCACCTGGTCTTCATTCAAGGCAAGCTTCGCGGACATTTTCGGCCGCCCCGCCGTGCGGAGAATCCCACCTCCGTCAGTGCCGTCATCGAGCTGTGCCAGAGCTATGACGAGTTGCGCAAGCAACGTGCTTTTACCCGGCAGTCTGGCGCGCCTACCGAGTTTTGCTGGCTTGGCCCTAGGTCCCTCGTCTTCGGACCAATCCCTATTCATGTAGTGCGTAAAAGATTTTATACGCGAGGAAGTCGCTCACCAGCTTTCTCTTCTCCATCACGTTCCAGACCCTGTGTGCCCTGCTGCCGACTTCGTGCCCTCCCTTGATCCGACTATCCGCCGTGTTGTTCAGGAGCAGGTCGCTGCAGTCCTGCCATCCAGCCCCCCGCCTCCTCCTGTCGCAGCACCACTCACCTATGCTGAAGCCGTCACCCGGACACCGGGCTCGCTTGCCTCCCCCACGTATCGCAGCAGCCCTGCCTATTATGTTCCACCCCAGTCTATGCCACTTCCCCCAGCCTCGTTTCCTTGCACACAACGACACCCTACGAACCCATGGCGCACCACGGATAATCGGCCCATCTGCTACGCTTGTGGGCTTTCAAGGCACGTCGCATGTCTCTGCCGTCAGCGCTTGCCTCGCTCTGGGTAGGCTGTGCATCCATACGGATACGATCCCGAGCCGCCCTTGACCAATGGCTCTTCTGGCTCGTCTATGCCTTGCTCCCAGTATTCCCCTCGCCGCTGTTCAATTTCCCCCATGCTTCGGCGACCGGAACCCATCAAAGAAGAAAACTAACTGCCGCAGTTCTGGAGGCAAGAACTGCGTCTTTTGCGAACTCGCCACGTCCTCAGTTTCCTCCCGCCAACGTGATTCAGGTGATTGTCGAAGGTGTCCCTGTTCTCGCGCTCGTTGACACGGGCGCTGCCGTGTCTGTGATTAGTGACTCTCTTCGCAGCAAAATTCGCCATGTGACGACGCCCGTCTGCCTTTTCGCTCCGTACAGCCAGCTCACAGCGCATCCACCCCATCGCATCCTGCACAGTCCGAGTTTCTGTCAACGACGTAGCATATCTCATCGAGTTTGTTATGCTCAGTGCGTGCTCTAACGATGTCATCCTAGGAAGGGACTTCCTCTCAACTAACCGTGCAGTGATTGAGCGTGTTTCTCGACTGTGTCCTGTCCCTGCGCACTGTTTTAAGTTGAAAAATGAACAAACTGGCCCCGCTACTTCCCATGATTGATTGTGCTCGTGCTGAACTCGCGCTATCTTCGGTGTGTAACGTTTCCGTGTGCGACCTGCCTGTGCCCTCCGCTAAACTTCTCATAGCTGCCGACACCGCCATACCTCCCTTCTCTTCTGCCCTCGTCCCGCTCCTACCTGACTCCGCCTTCAGCATCCCTGTTCTCTTCACACCCACCACAGCTGCCACCCGCCGACACCGCTTTCTGATTCCTTGCGCCGTTCTCACGATTTCCAATGGTCACTGTACCATTCGCAGTTTTGTAGGCTTGTGTTCCTATTCCGCCGCTTCATCCGGAATTTCGCCTGTATCATCGCACCTTTAACACAGCTTCTTGCCGGCAGCCTGAATCTATCGTTTTGGTCCCCCGCTTGAGATGAAGCATTCACCACTTTACGTCGCCTCCTGGTCTCCCCCCCAATACTCCACCATTTTGATCCCAACTGTCCGACCGAGATTCACACTGACGCGAGCGGTGTGGGGTTGGGCGCAGTTCTTGCCCAACGGAAGTCTGGCCATCCGGAATATGTTGTCGCTTACGCCAGCCGCACCCTCACCGAGGCGGAATCCAACTATTCTGTCACAGAAAAAGAATGTCTCGCCATCATTTGGGCGATTGCCAAGTTCCGCCCTTACGTCTACGGCCGGCCGTTCTATGTCGTCACCGACCATCATGCTCTCTGCTGGCTGTCCTCGCTCAAAGATCCCTCTGGCCGACTTGCCCGCTGGGCTTTACGTCTCCAGGAATTTGATATTCACGTCATTTATCGCTCTGGACGCAAGCACTCCGACGCCGACGCACTTTCCCGTTCACCGCTCCCTTGCGATTCTGCCTCTGTCCTCGTCTGTGCCTACGATTTCTCGTCGTTCGGTGTCCCTGATATGCTCTCCGAGCAACAGCAGGATCCTTGGATCAACTCACTCCTCACCTTCCTCTCTAATCCCTCGCCACCTTCTTCATCCCGTACTCTTCGTCGCCAAGCCCCCCATTTTGCCGTTCGTGATGGCCTCTTATACCGGCGTAACTACCTCTCCGACGGGCGGAAGTGGCTGTTGGTGATTCCTCGCCACCTCCGTGCTGCGATCTGCGCCTCTTTCCACACCGATCCACAATGCGGCCATGCCGGTGTATTGAAAACGTATGCTCGCCTGCGTCTGCGCTATTATTGGCGCGGTATGTACCGCTTCGTACATCAGTACATTCGGTTTGGTTTGGTTTATAGGGTTTAACGTCCCAAAGCGACTAAGGCTATGAGAGACGCCGTAGTGGAGGGCTCCGGAAATTTCGACCACCTGGGGTTCTTTAACGTGCACTGACATCGCACAGTACACGGGCCTTCAGAATTTCTCCTCCAAAGAAATTCTAGCCGCCGCGGCCGGGATCGAACCCGCGTCTTTCGGGTTAGCAGCCGAGCACCATAACCACTTAGCCACCGCGGCGGCTCAGTACATTCGGTCATGTACAGCCTGCCAACGTCGCAAGAACCCTCCCCACCACGACCCCGCTCCATTGCAGCCGTTACCCTGCCCTGCCCGACCCTTTGACCGTGTCAGCATCGATTTTTACGGTCCACTTCCAACGAGTTTGGCTAACAACCGCTGGGTCATCGTGGCCGTTGACCACCAAACCCGCTATGTAGAAACGTCGCCTCTCCAGTCTGCTACTGCACAGGATGTTGCTTCTTTCATCCTACACCGTCTTGTTCTTCGTCACGGAGCCCCGAAAGAACTGCTCAGTGACCCGTGGCCGTGTTTTTCTCTCGGAAGTCGTCGCGGCGCTGCTAAAGGACTGCCAAATCGTTCATCGCTGTACCAGCGCCTATCACCCACAAACCAATGGCATGACTGAGCGGTTCAACCGCACACTCAGTGACATGCTCGCCATGTATGTTGATACCGCCCACCCAAACTGGGACAAAGTACTTCCTTTCGTAACCTACGCCTATAATACGGCTACGCAGACAACGACGGGATTCTCCCCTTTCTTTCTCTTATATGGTCGCGAGCCTACATCCACCATGGACACCATCCTCCCCTACCATCCTGAGCCTTCAGATACCACATCCCTTTCCGAAGCTCACATGTATGCCGAAGAATGCCGACAACTTGCGCGCTCTTTCACCACACAACTCCAGCGGCACCAGAAGCACCGTCGGGACCCCTTGGACCCTCCCGTGTCATATCCCTCCGGTGCACTCGTTTGGCTCTGGGTGCCTTTCTCCACTCCCGACCTTGCCACGAAACTGCTTTCCTGCTATCACGGCCCTTACTGCGTTCTACAACAAACTTCTCCCATAGATTACGTAGTTGAGCCCCTTAACCCATCTCCGGATCATCGTCGCCGAGGGCGTGAAACTGTACACATCGAGCGTCTTAAGCCCTACTATGACCCGCCAACTCTTTCGTCCCCGTAAGTCGCCAGGATGGCTCCTTTTCGCCGGGGAGGTAACTCTAATGGGAACGACCGACCGTGACGTGTCTTCGATCAACGGCCTCCGACCTGCGCTTCGAAGACGCACCTGTACAGTACTAGGTTTTGAGTGTGCATGAAGTGAAAAGAATAAAGTGATTTCAATCCAACTGTTTACTCTCTTCTGTAAGCGTCAGGATGACTTGTGAGCAAAGGCAACATTTGCTCTTTGGCGATTTGTCCTATTGTTTTATGTTTGTTTATAAAGAGCAAATGTTGCCTTTGCTCACAAGTCATCCTGACGCTTACAGAAGAGAGTAAACAGTTGGATTGAAATCACTTTATTCTTTTCACTTCATGCACACTCAAAACCTAGTACTGTACAGGTGCGTCTTCGAAGCGCAGGTCGGAGGCCGTTGATCGAAGACGCGTCACGGTCGGTCGTTCCCATTAGAGTTACCTCCCCAGCGAAAAGGAGCCATCCTGGCGACTTACGGGGACGAAAGAGTTGGCGGGTCATAGTAGGGCTTAAGACGCTCGATGTGTACAGTTTCACGCCCTCAGCGACGATGATCCGGAGATGGGTTAAGGGGCTCAACTACGTAATCTATGGGAGAAGTTTGTTGTAGAACGCAGTAAGGGCCGTGATAGCAGGAAAGCAGTTTCGTGGCAAGGTCGGGAGTGGAGAAAGGCACCCAGAGCCAAACGAGTGCACCCAATTCGAACAGCAGACACACCAAGTCATGACAACAAATTGCACAGCAACACTTACATAATGGACATAAAAATACTGCACTGTAGCAGAAGCTTGCATCGCTTCATTTCACCAGAAAAATTGTAAGCTGCTAGGCCAAAAACATTCCATTCCCCACTGATTGCCAATTCAAGTTCTACAAGCACGCACACACAAGAAAGTCGTTGAAGGCAACACTCAAACTATGCTAAAAAAATACTCCATTGCATCAGAAGCCTGGAGAGCTTAGTTCCAGGTGAAAATCATGGTATGCTGCTTCACCAGAACCATTCCATTCACCAATAATGTATAACAGTAGGTGCGTCGGAAGCACACCCGCCACTGCTGACTGGCTACAATACATAGCTACTGACCCGAAACATGCGGGTTTGTTTCCGGCTGCAGCAGTCTCATTTCAGTGGAGGCATAATGGCAGAGGCCCATATATTGTGCGATGTCAGTGCACATTAAAAACTCCAGGTGGTCGAAATTATGCAGAGCCCTTCACTACAGCACCCCTCATAGCCTGAGTCGCTTTGGGACATTAAGCCCCTACAAAATATCTATCTGTACAGCAAAGTGCTATCTGTACAGCATATCAACTTGAAGGGGTGTTGAGGAGAAATTAAAATTACGCTTTATTTGGTTTGCCAGTTTTAATGAAAAAGATGTTACTGTGACTGAGAGTAGAACTTTTATATCCTAAAAAATTGATCAGCGATGGATATTGTTACCGCACACCTTTTCTACATCTAAACAGAGGTGACATCTGGTTAGGGTTTTTTTTTAGATAGAAGAGGAAATGAACAATTATGTTTCAGAATATTAAGACAGCTTTCAATTTACAACAGCTGGTGCACTTTCATCACAAATGAACATGGAGATACTAAACATGGTAAATGAAGCAAAGCATACCCATGTCACCCGATTCCATCAGGGGCATCACAAGTTTGTGCCAGGGTGGCAGAAAGCAATAAAGCAGCTGTGACTTCAAAATTTCTCAGCAATGAATGCGTCATTCGATGTCAAACAAAAATCACAAATGGCATTGTCACTGGATTAGAGTTCATTTAATGCAAAATTTTTTGTCTGAGCTATATATTTACATACAATGTTGTGTGTACAACCTTAAGCAAGACTATAGGCAGTGGTTTGGTCCATATTCTGCTTTGATAAATTGGAGTTGATTCTATTACAGTTAGTGTATTCAAGACCATACTGATAAATTCTTTTTTGCAACTGGAGATGATTCAAAGCAGGTGTATGCTGTAAAATGCATTAAAAGAGGCTGATGCCGTAATGAATGACTTTTTTGAAGCTGTTAATGGTGTATTAACCAAAAGTGGCATTAATGGCAGCTTAATTCTAACAGAGCCCATTGAATCCATTGGCAGAGCTCGGCAAGGTAACACTGGATCGATTAGTAGTATATTCCACAACTTAGCTACATGAAAAAACCCCAGGCAGGAGACACTGCACATCTCCAGTATTAAGCCATTTAGAATATGTGATGCAGTTGTGTTCCTTGAACAAAAAGGTAGTATGGTGAAAAAGACAGCAGTAGTTTGCACATAAAAGTAAGCCAAAATTGCAACTACAGTCAAGCCCACTTATAACAATATTCAAGTGCCATGGAAATACCATTATTATAACCAATAATTGTTATAACAGGGTTGTGCCGAAAAAAAAAAGATGACAAACTTCAGAGCATTTATTGACAGTAAATACCCGGAGGGGTTTGATTGTTCTAATGCGTGTAAAAGCTCGTTAATTCAAACTTCAAGGAACCGGAACAATATTCACAGTTCACCGATGACCAAAGCACCGCCATCACTGCGCCACCGGGAGCTTCGCGTGCCTCCACATCACAGGAATCAAGCCGGCTTTCCGGAAGTCATTCTTATTGGAAATTCAAGAAGCATGCAGAACTAAGGGTGCAGTGAAAGCCTTATAAGGCTTCCTTTAGCTTGAACCCTGACTAACTCAAATTCTCAGTTGTTTCAAGCTTAGGTGATTACAGTAAACTGTAGTCGCTTTATTTTAGATAGTGTCAGTATGGATCATTCTGCTGAATAAGTGGACGCACTAGAAACGGTACAAGGACAAACACTAGCATTGTCACCTTACCTCTCCTTGCCCCATTTATGGTCATTGTATTAGTTGAAAAGTGTCGTTACCTTTTGTGAGCATGTATGTTGCGAACAGGTTTACTTACTGCAGTGCATTATGAGGGTTAGCTCACAGGCTCTATAGCTCACGTACATGTGTATTTTGACACTGGTTGGTATTCTCGCGCATGCTTTTCAAACCCATAGTACTCTTGTTTTCACATTTCAGGGGAGCAAAACTAAAAACAGGACGAGGAGCACGAACAAAGTTCATCAAACCTTTTGTAGTTTTACAGTGGCACTGTCACCTCACTGGCCTCCATTGGGGGGCAACCTCAAGGATCCAGTCTGCGATACTCACTTGTACTTCTTTGTTGCCATTTCTTATAATCTTTTCCCAGCGGGCAGTTGAGGGATATGGATGGAGCTTTGCTTGCTGTCACTATGCACAGAACATGCACTGCAACCCACTGCACAGTAGACAGTGTTTGCTTACAGCTACTGGATATTTTTATCTGGCTTTTTATTTCAAAGAACAAGAGTGTTCCTTTGAAAACTTCTCTAATCATTTCATATTTAATATATCAGCTGTATTTTGCTCTGCAAAATTTTCTAGTAATTTCATAGAGTGTACGAGTTTTGTTTTTATTACTGCACTATTTCTACACAATAATTCAATTGCTTTTGAGAAGAAAAACTTCTTCGTTAATGCGTTCTGACCTATGCCTGTTTGTTGAAGACACAAATAAATGTATGACATCCTTTCAAGTACAGCACTATATTTACCACTAAGTACATTCATGTAAGCTTGATCATCACTAGTTGACATGTCCATGCAGCTAGTATGAGAATTAAGGCAATTTTAAGGTGGTAGCCCTGTTCTCATTTTTTCAACTTTGTCTCATGCTGTGTGCATCAGACACACTGACATTTATTGATGGACCAGTGAAAATAAATCTCAGTAATGATTGCTACTAAAGAATTCGGGCTATTTGTGTCTTTTGCAGATTGCATGAAACATATGGGTTGCTGCACATCCCAAAAAGTGCTGCACAGCAAGGTCCACTCTGGGCACATTCTTGTTTTCCTTTTGAATCCAATATTGTTCAGTCGAAAGAACTAGTCACATCGACCAGAGGAGTGCCTGTGCAAATTGTAGAGAGGCTGATGATGGCAAGAAACTACAAAAACATGAAGGCATTAGCTAGTCCTCAAACTCAGCGGTTTTTGTCAGGACCCAACAAACACAATACCTCCTCAAAATGTCCAGAAAATAACCCACCAAGACATTTGCAATCTCCCCAGGAGGTGCTCATTTTTCCTGAACACATCCAAAACGATGTCTTCACAACTAACAATGCCCAAAAAGTTCTGCGTCCCAGGGAGAGCCCCAAATGGTTAGTGCTTTGTGTATAAAATGCTATCACATGTCATGCAAACATTTAAGTGCAGAACGGCCGAGCCAGCACGCATTGACCCGAGCACAAGTGGGCAGGTGTATTACACCACCTGTAACGTACGTACGTGCCTGAAATTTGGCACATGTGCGTTTAGATGCCTTAAGAATCAAGGGGATAGTGCCTCCATCCACCTGCTGCTGTTTTACCCTCCCCCCAGCCATTTTTTTAAAGATATTTACTGATCAATTTCAGGCATGTATTCCTAAGCATCGGAATTGTCATGCAGATATTTGTGTATTGGTACAAACATTTTGTTATGCATGCACAGTGACAGTATTTTGAATCTATCTTATCCTAGTTAGGCATTTGTGAGGCATTATGTGTCCACATTAATAATTTCTATGTTGATTCCCACAGTTCGATCTTGTGGATGGCATCAGGATTAAAGGAGTTCAGGCTTCAAAAATACTGCAGAATAAGAAGCCCACTTGTGGTGAAGGATACCGCACGGGCTATATGGGGCGATGAGACCCTCGCCACAAGAAGTGTCTGCGGCGTATTAGCGCCCAAACAAAAAAGTTCAGGGGAGCTGCCAAAAAAGCCCCTCACACCAGAAAAATTGAATGCTGAGTCCGGTAAGTCCACATCTGCAATTATGAAATGATGCACTGGGCACTGTAATAGGATACAACTTAAAAAAACGACACTTTGTGACAGTATGACATCGTCCTGAGACTTCCTGTGTTACTCTGTTGACTAGTCACAACAAAAAACGAAATCAGCTTTTCAGCATTTCATTATATCATATTATACAAAACAGAGGCATCAAAATTCTAGATTTTCTTTCCTTTTGATCAGCGTCTTGTTTAGGTAACAAGAAGTTTCATTACAAAAGATTTTCTTATCCCATCACGTTTCAAGAAGATTCTGCTCATGGTGTGACAAGCAGTCTCTGCACTGTCTTGCATGTGCACTATTTGCTGTTGGAGCAGCACAATTGGGGGTGCTCCGTCTCCTAGGCATGGCTCCATTGTCAAGAAAAGTCCCTGACTGTAGTAAAGCAGCTTAAAGGTTTCAGATAATATTTGCCTCAATTTAAAGTGCAGTGTAGTAGAAATGTTGGCTTCTGAAACTGTAGCTTTCGGAGAAGTGTTTGCTTTTGAACACTTGGGCCTTAGTGTTTTGGTGGGTATCCTTCTAAAGAGGGCTATATACTGCTCTCTACTGACGTACATACATGTTTTGTTATAGGGCTACATTGTTCTTTTTTATTTTTCTAGCTTTTGTCTCTATAGACAAGTTTAATGTTGGGACATGGGTTACAGTCTGTCAAGAAACTCATTGTCACAAGCAGCTGGTTCTCTTAACTTGGCCTACACACCATTTCCTTTTTGTAGAGACCCTGAAGCACTGGGGAAAAATGAAGTCTGAGGACGTGGCCCCCACGCTGAAGAACTTCAGCAGGATTCTCAGTGAGAAGATACATGACGCCCTTAAGGCGAAGCGTAACAAGACAGTGGCACAATTAAAGGCATGTCACATGATATAAAGGAAACATGTTTTCTTTCCTTTTCAGTCCTACGTCCAGCTGGGACCAGTCGCTACTGGTCCCACAAGCTACTGGTTCCACAAGCTACTGGTCCCACAAGCTTATGGTTCCCTGAGCTTGTGGTCCCACATGCTGCTGGTCCCAGTAACTACTTGGGAATGGGCCAATAAACATCATTAAGATTCCCATAAGGACATTTTCAGCTGGGTCAGCCGGAAGCGGCGGTCACCAGCTTGCCCGTCTTCTAGCGTTTTCCCTGCTGCCGCCCAACTTGAACATTGTGTGGTGGTGCATCTCCGACTATCGGCACTCCTCGCTGCGCCGCTGTCTAGCAAAAATGCAGTAATGGCTTTCCAGTTAGGAAGAGGAAAAAACATTTGAGAATGAAAGGTGTCCACTCAAGGGTCAGTGTGTTTGGTATTGGGGCTGTGGCGTATAGGACGAGGTCATGCTAACCTGCGACATTAATCGGAGCCCGCATGTAGGCTCACCCGCAAGATGGGCGACAGTGTCCAGGGCGGGTGTCACTGGTGCGGTCAGGGCCATATACGGGCGAGGGAATCAACAGCTGCATCGAGGTCAGGAAGCCCACAGAGGCAGAGGCGATCCAAGGCAGGTCACGCGGGAAGTGGCGAAGGCCTCAGGGGACAGTGGGCAGGAGCTGAGGCTGCCGGTCCAGATCTAATGGCCTGGACACTTGCGGCGGAGGCCCAGGTCTGGAAGCCCAGGGTGGCAGCAGACACAAAGCATGTCCGTCGCTGACTGCTTGCCTGGCGTTCTGTGCCGCTCGCCCCATGCTGCTCTCTCGATAGATGCGACAGGCAGTTCATATGCCCCAATCCACTGTGTAATATCTTTCGGTTTACTGCATCTGCTTAGTGAAGCTTATCTCAAGTTTACAATAATCCTTTCTCTTTGTCAGGTACGTGCAGCATTTACTAAGAGCTAGTGGCCATTTGGCCATCCCCAGCTACGCCTCGTGTTCATTTAATTTATTTCAATTTTATCACATGATCACAGCTTTACCTATTACTGCCCATAATTTTTTAAAATTATAGCAGCTCTATGTTCTCACCAATGTTTTGGCAGCCAAAAGTGTTAATGGCATGAAGTTTTGGTGTGTGTGCTTTTAGTTCCTGTCTTTATGCTCTTCTACTTTCATGCTGTTTCACTATTTATCAGCGAAGACAAAACAGTTGGCACAAATTTGGACATCTTCGCATTGCTGCATTATAGCCTGCTGCTGTACTGCTATGCCATTGCACCGCAATTACTAAATATACAATCACCACTGGACATTTCTTTTTGGCTACAGCATAGTTGTTGCATTGATTTGAATTAATTCATTATTTTGTTGATGTACATTTCTCTTCCTCTACAGGTGCACGACATAATTTGCTCATGTTCATCACTGAATAGCGTAAACAAGATGATAGAGGAAGAGGGCAACAACACAAGCAGTCACTCACAACTGAGCGTTTATTGGAAAAGAAGTATACATATATGCAGCACAAAAGGAACAAAACAAACATCATTGGTGTCACTTTGAAGGTCTGTTAATCAGTGTGGGTTACAGTAAAAGAAAGCAAAAGGGAAAAGTATATAACCAGGGGAGAAACTAAGAGGGCTAGCCCAATCAAAGATATCAGACGGTGTTTACCTACCATCAAGAAATGTAATTTCATCTGAAGTTAGCACGACAGAAGCCCTACTAATACACGTGTTACTTGATTTCGCAACATAGTAATATGCTTTCATCAAATCGCATATGAATTGATTTCGATCAGGGAACAGAACTGCTGTATTCTGGGTCTTGATGTGCAGCGCTTTTGCTTACTTTCCTCAGTACAGCTGCGACAGTGTTCAGGCATGTTTGGTTGGTTGGTTGGTTTATGGGGTTTAATGTCCCAAAGCGACTAAGGCTATGAGAGATGCTGTAGTGGAGGGCTCCGGAGATTTCGACCACCTGGGGTTCTTTAACGTGCACTGACATCGCACAGTACACGGGCCTCTGGAATTTCTCCTCCAAAGAAATTCAACCGCCGCGGCCGGGATCGAACCCGTGTCTTTCGGGTCAGCAGCCGAGCACCATAACCACTGAGCCACCGCGGCAGCCTTCATGCATGTTTGAATGCCTGTTGGTTCCTGAACAATTGCGAGCACAAAAAAAACAAGCGTATGAGAGAGGCTGGAGACGAAATACAGGCGTGGCCTATTAACACTTCAGAAGAGCGGTCTTTTCGGCTTCGATGGGAAAATCAACTGCTCATGTATTTTGCCTCCCTAGTATAATATCTGCGAGTTTTGCTGTTCGCGTTTCAATTGACGCTGATAGTACACTTAGCCACAAGCCTTTGGAATTATATAAGCTACATTTTTGTAGCACTCTTCTAAAATACATACGTGCCTAGTGCCATACACTTTGCTCTCTATTGACTACTAGGTTCTGTGCGTTCTCAATTCTAGATGGCAGGACACAGGCGGGAGAGCTTGGCTCGGGCAGAGAACACGGCATTCACATTACAGCATGCACCTGTCTTTGAAGAAAGTGAAGTTCAATAAACTTCTTCGGGAACTGACCAGCATTCCAGCATGCCTGACCACTGCCATAGTTACTTTGCATACCAAGATTGCAGAGCACAACTGTTTTGTTCACTCATTGAAATCGGTTCGTACACTAGTGGAAGCAGCCATATTATATTGGGAAATGAAGCAAAATAGCATTTGTATTAGTGGGGATTCTGTCGCACTATCCTCGGATGAAACTGCATTTTCTGAATTTATATAACCACTGCCACATGCCTTCGAGGGATTTGGTCTTTCTTGGTTCTTTCTTCTTGCGTAACCCACCCTGATTAGCAGACGTTAAATGTGGTTGTGCTGATGTTTGTTCTTTTTGGTCCTGTACATTACATACCTTTCTTTCCATTCAACACTCATTTTCAAGTAAGCGCTTGTGTTGCTGACTTCTTCATCTGCCGTTGTATTGCTGGCTGTAATGATGAACATCGACCAACTTGTCATGTTAGTACATCTACTTGCATGCCTATCATAACAAACAATATGCCATTCATGCCTCTTTGTAGGTGCTATATTATTCACGGGCTGCAACCCAAAGAAGTCACTGCGACTTCTTTCAAGCATTGGTGTAGTACAGACCTTTTCTTCAGAATCCAGAAGTGTATATTGTTTCCAACCGTGCCTAAGGTAAGTCAGGTTTAGATTTGTGTTGGCAACTACCATTTGCATATAAAGTACACATGCAAAGCTTGCTACTGTTTTTCAACAGGTTTGGACAGATGAACAGAATGCCAGTCTGAGTGAGGCATCCAAGAAACCTCTGAGTTTAGCGGGGAATGGCAGATTCGACTCCCCCGGTTTCAATGCAAAGTACATGTCGTACACACTAACCGACGCAGAGAACAATGTCATCTTGCACACAGAGCTTGTTCAGGTGCGTTTCATTTCATTCATAACATGATAAAAGTTACAATCACGATTCGGTAATGCACACCTATGTCCTGCAGGTGAATGAGGTTGGTAATAGTGTGCGGATGGAAGTGGCTGGCATGACCAGGGCTATCGAGTTTCTGCTGAGGAAGAAATGCCTGATCAGCAGAATTGTCACTGATAGGCATAGTGCCATACGGGCTGTTCTGAAGAAAAAATATCCGGGCATATTGCACTTTTTCGACTGCTGGCATATGGCGAAAGGCAAGAACACCTCTATGGCTCTTGTCATTATTTGATACCTTGAGACAAATGTGTTCAGATTTTTTTTGCATTCATTTTAGGAATTAAAAAGAAGCTGCTTGCAGCTGCTAAGTGCCGTGACACAGAGGTGCTCGAGCAGTGGGCATGTGCTGTCGTCAACCACTTATACTGGAGTGCGGCTTCAAACGACGGACGTCCACAGGAAATAACACCGAAATGGACTTCACTTACCAGGCACGTGAGAAATATGCACCAACATGACTGCCAAATTTTTCCTCAGTGTGCCCATAGTGACATCAATGAAGAGCCTGGATGGATGAAGGTAGCTAACGTAAACTTATGGGTTGTTTTCAAAGCCTCTTTATATAACTGAAAATTTTTTTTAAGGATCTGATGCCCACCGCAAGCTGTGCAAGATAGTGAAGGCCCAATCACTCCTGAAGGACATACCCCAGCTGTCTACGAAGGAGCAGACGTTTGGCTGTGAGGCTTTTCACAGCCTAATAAACCAGTTCGCTCCAAAGACTTTTCATTACAGCTACGCTGGAATGCAAGCCAGGTTAGTGCTGTGCTTCATCCGCTGGTGCAGCTAACATCCTCTCGCACTGCCTTGCGTTGACACGCATTTTACTGTTACTTTAATATTGTGTTGCTTTAGACTTTACCGGGTCGTTTAATGCTGCCTATTTATGGTGGCCATGGCTCATTATACACCGTTAAGATTTCTTCTGTTTTATATATGAATGCCTTGCAATTTCACTTGCTACTAATATTCCTTGCAGAGTCCACATTGCAGCATTGCACCACAATGAAAATCATGGCCGTGACCAGGCAGTCCGACTTGATGGCGAGAGACGCTTTTGAAGGTTTCGGAAGGGTAGGAACGGAGAGGCCAGCCTAGAGCCGTCGTATGGTAAGCACAGGGCTCTGGAAATTGACCACCTAGGGTTCTCGTGCACTGACATCGCACAGTGGACGGACCTCTAGCATTTCGCCTTCATCACAATGGAGAGGAAGGATGGGCATCTTCCTCTATTGGCTTGGGAGGATTTATTTATTTCAGTACAAATTTCGTAATGGGTTCTTTAATAGCGGGTGGTAGCATGGGTTCCAGACCCCTTGCCCAACTGGTTGTGCGGGTGGAAACCGTCACGTAAAACTTTCCAAAAACAACATGAATGATGTAACAGAAAACCAACAAGCTAGACGAAAATCAATCTGTTCCTCTACAGCTGTGCCAGGCATACTGGGCACAAAGTCTACCAGAAGTGATGAGCGTGAACGCAGGCGAGCCACCGTGCTTGGATCAAATGGTCTCCCAATCCATAGCGAAGACTCCGAGTGATATAACGCCGTGGAGTTGGGGTGACCCACTAGGACTTAACATCCTCAGCTGGACTGTGAAAGATGCACAAGGGGCAGATGTGCAGAAGTTATCATATCTTGAGTGGATCCCAATGAGGTTTGTCCGCATAGACTGCCAGATGCGGGCGGGTGTCAAAGGTGTCAGCACAACAGACCGTTTTGATGCCATATCCTCGATTCTGGCGAGGACGGTTGGTGACTTCCAAGCCAACAGATTCTTCTCTTTCCCTGCTACACTCGACACCAAGGCCTTGGGCATCCTGGTGGAGTCAGTGAGAACTACGACTGGCTCACAGAGAGATCAGGCTGCCTTCTTGAGGTGCATGTTGTTGAGTGAAGTGATGGTTGACCAGGAGGGGATGAAACGTCTAACACACATTGGAAGCAGGGTTGCCTTGGACTGGCAAATAACAAGAATGGTCCAAACGGTGGGTGCTTACGGAAGGTCAGCACCTGACGGAAAGGTGGCCGCTGTCGACTTAACCTTCTTTTCCCATCTGATGACGCGCAAAATGAGCTTGGCCATGGAAAGGTTTGGTTTGTTGGGGTTTAACGTCCCAAAGCGACTGAGGCTATGAGAGACGCCGTAGTGGAGGGCTCCGGAGATTTCGACCACCTGGGGTTCTTTAACGTGCACTGACATCGCACAGCACACGGGACTCTAGAATTTCGCCTTCAAGAAATTCAGCCACCGCGGCCGGGATCGAACCCGCGTCTTTCGGGTCAGCAGCCGAGCGCCGTAACCACTGAGCCACCGCGGCGGGGCTTGGCCATGGAAAGGAATGAGTTTGGCATCGATACATGGGGCTCAAGAACAGCAGTGGTGCCAATAAAGATGGAATACAGTGGTTCAAGAGCTTTGGCCCCGTATGCGCTGAGCTTTGTCACCACTGCCTACTGGACTCAACGAATAGGCTACATCGCTGAACTAGAACAACTTGGTTCAGAAACCCCCCGAAAAGTGAAGGCCTGGTGCATTCCAAGCGCAGGCGAAGTGTTGGTCGGTGGGCCAGTGAACATCCTCTTTGTCATGATTGACATCGAGGTACACACTGCCGATGTGACTGAAGTTGAGATCGGGGGGCAGAAGGTGATGGTGTTCGGCAAAGACACCAAAAAGAAGCTCAAAGACGAACCGACGGTGAGGAAAGTGCTGGACTACTACTGGGCAGGTGAGGCTGGGGCAAACGGCCGGGTGCTTGGCAGGCAGAGTGATGCTTATTCCCCTTTGCAGATGCTGAATGACATGATTGGAACATCCGGCGTGTTTGACACGGCCCTCAGCCTCACAAGCGGGCTCAGTAGGGTCATGTACTGTGGAGGAAGAACATCATCCTCAAGACAAAGCTGTGGATTAACAACGATCGGAAACTTCACAGCAACCGGAAACGCGCTGTTTGGCACAGGCGGACCATACGCCAAGCAGCTGGGGCCATGGGAAGACACAGGAGCCGTTGGCCCACAACTTGAATGGACAAGGTCCTACTTCTTATCGCCGGCGGGGATGCTGTGTGAGGGGTACGGTAAAGTGGAGAGCTACGCCGAAAAAACGTGGCCAAGTTTGGGGGCCACGGCACCGCAGTTACTATGTCACGCTCACCGCTGATGTTCTTCCAGGTGCTGCTGCTATCATTCTTGGGCCAGCTGTCTCCTGTAACGCCGGCACCGCTATGGCTGGATATGCCACAATTCCCTTGGTGTCCTGATGCCGCAAATAATTGTGCGACCGGATCCTCAGCCGAGTACACCGCATCACCGCATCCATCTTTCCTAGTATAAACTGGTTCGCACAATCCGTCACAGCGAGTGAAACTGAAGCCAACATGTTTCTTCAATCATGTCTTGATTTTTCACTATCGCAACTCATTACCAATCCCACGCGTCGCACATCGAGTACTGCCAACATTATAGACTCAATAACAAATAATCCCGATATTTGTTCAGACATTATTCACTTAGATAGCATTTCGGAGCATGACGTAATAACAGGACGCGCATAACTGCTTCTTTTAACGAAAAGAAAACGACTGTTAAACAAAGGAGATGTTACAACAGAGCTAACTATGAAAAAATAAATTCCGAATTTGAAATTTTTTCGACCAGTTCATTAATCAATATTTATTGCGCACTGTTCAGCAAAACTGGGATTTATTCAAGAATACTTTTAATAAACTTATCGATGACTTCGTTCCTCTAATGACCATTAGATGTAGCAGCAGTGCACCATGGTTTACCCAGAAGTTGCAACGTGCGAATAACAAGAAAAAGCGATTTTACCGGCAGGCAGTGAAAAATGGTGTTCTAAGCGCGTGGGAAAAGTACACTGCGACAAGGACTACCAGTCACTACTGAAATCCACTCCACGTCACTCTTTCAATCATGACCCGTCATCTCTGCTAACCAACAACCCTCGTAAATTCTGGGGCATTATAAATCTTGGCTTTCAACCCGACATTTTGCTTTCCGACAGCGACGGCGCCATAATTAAAGAGTATGAATGTGCTCAGGTTTTCAACGACGCCTTCTCATTAGTATTCACCAAAGAAGACATTAGCTCATTCCCTGACTTAGATATAATCCAAGATATTTGCATGCCTGAAATAGTTATTAATGAAACTGGTATTTTAGCTTTATTAAACAATCTTAAAATAACTAATAGACTGGATCCCCTCAGCTTCAACAATAAGTTGCTGAAGAACACATCCCAAAGCATTAGCTTTGCTGGCCACTGCTCAAGAGCACACTGCTATCGCCGCAAGCAATCATGTCTCGTGTTAAACTGAAACACAGTTTTGCACTGTGCACTGCACAGTCTATCAACTTCCACTTTGTGCAAAAGCTTTTGTACATACTACATGGTTTCACTACGGCAAAATCCTAACATATCGGTGCAAGTGAATGAACACTCACTTTCTTTTAGGTATCTCTGCCTCAAGAATAGCCAGCTACCTCCTACAACAGTGCAATTAATCCACGTCATATCAAGCCGCTGCAATCAGCACATGACAATGCAAGTAATTGCTTTGTTTAGCCGCTTAATCAGCCAATACAGAGCAAAAAATAATGGACAATATTTATAACGACTGCACAGCTACTACAGTTCTCCACAAAATCAGCAATAAAATTCCAATACGGAAAGGTGTCAGGCAGGGAGACATGATCTCGCCAATGCTATTCACCGCCTGCTTACAGGAGGTATTCCGGGGAATGGAATGGGAACAGTTGGGGATAAGAGTTAATGGAGAATACCTGAGTAATTTGCGATTCGCTGATGACATTGCCTTGCTAAGCCGAGGAGATCGGGCGACTGTCCGGTGGCCTCGAAAACCCGTCTTAGGCCATGCTAGCATCGTCGTCGACCTATCCAACAGGCCACGGTGTGCCAGCAACGGGATCTGCTGGTCGTACCGCCGACCACATTCCATTGTGCCTAGGCAATTCTAAGATCAGCCTACTGCTTACTGAACCTTTACAAACCTGAGGGGCAATAAACTCTATATCAATGCACAAACGTGTTTAAAATCTTCTGTACACCCCTACCACCACAGGCTATTTGATACTTGTCTTGGAGAAAAAGCCAAGCATGTGCAGCCAACAGCTTTATGAAAGAAAGGACGATTTCGCATGCCGCACTGTGCAATCAAGTGACTTGACCATTCACCTCTTTCATAGCAGCGAGACAGCTCGACATACATGGCACTAGACGAACAGTAAGCCGTGCTTTCCCACACAGATGTTCTACACTGGCTGACGAAAAGAAAAAGAGTGTTCTACTTACCTGTACTGGTGGGTGAGGACTGCAGCAATGTGTTTGCATCTTGCTGAACGTCCAACCGTGCAGAAACAGGTCCCCTCGATCACCGCTGGCTCTTGAAAAATGCCTGTCACCTTCACTGATATCTCATGCGGGTCCGAACCTAGGCCGAACGACTGTACGCATAGTGACAATGTCTGTGTCGCTATCTATTTTGTTTTTTGCGCCAATTAAGATGATGTGTCCTGTACCGAGGACATGTTCACCCTCAAGGAAACATCGGGAGGTTACGTCGTAATTCAAGAACCCCACTACGGTCCCTAAGGACAAATTCTGCGCGACCCTGCCTCGATCCGCCATTGCTGCAGTGTTGCCAATTTCGTCGTGCTACTTTGGCGCCCCGTGCAAGTCGCTTGACTTGCAAATAGCCAACTTACTTATTTTCTGGGCAACTTTCTCATTTCAGAGTGCTACAAAGCTCGACTGGCAAGCGAGAATGTACCTCCAGGGATATTGAAAATGGCCACAAAGAAAGTGAACCATTTCATAGTGGAGAAACTGGCAGACACTGACAAAGGAGCAAAGCGGTAAGCTACTGCTGTTAGTACCTTACAAGAATATATATTTAGCAGATTCATGCTTTTATTCTGGCTCAGACAAGAAGCAGGAGTGGTGCTGTAATAAAATTACATATTGCTTTTGAACTGTCACCTTATCTGTGATAAAGCTGTTATTTTCATTGCAAAAGGTTGGTTGCTGCAGAAGTCATTACCAGAATACTATATACTTTTCTTAGTACGAGAGCCCTGAGCATGCACATTTTATTTTAATGCTTAAATACATATTCAGGGCTTCACAGGAAACCATCCTGTCTGCTGCAGGAGTCCAGGACAATAAATAGACCTGCATGATTGCCTACTTTCCTTTCGGCATTTGTACAAAAGGGTGTTGTCTTAAAATCATTATGTACAAATAAACAAATTGGTCTCTCAAGAACAAGTGGCTATCTTCACATAGATTATCCGGGTACACACAAATTTCCACTATTTTGGTCATTATTGTAGGTTTGCTTGCTAGCGCTGATTGATTGCATTAGATACCATTTCTTGCCCTTCGAATATATGCAGATATGGGAGCACACATGAACCAAGGGCTGTTCAACGGTATATTCAAGTGATGGAGCATCTTGGCCGGCCTGTTGTTGTCCACACATGTGGCCTTATGGTGTGTGCCCCAGTTGCCCGTGGTTGGGTGAGACACCTGACCGTGTTGCATATGATGCCACAGAAGAACCACCATTTGGTCTAATAAAAGCGAAGTGCCCATGGAGGATGAAGTTGGTGACCCTGGAAGAAGCACAGACTTCACCGGACTTTTTTGTTGAAGTTTCTAGAGATATTCCAGAGTTAAACGTGACTAGCCAGCATTATGCACAGGTTATGGGCCAGATGTCCTGTGCTTGCGTCAAGTGGACGCAATTTGTTGTGTACTGTGAAAAATGGTTAATTGTTTGCAAGACTGAGACCACTTGGAATGTCATGAGGACCAAGCTGGGCAGTTTTTATTTTAAACATGCTGTACCATTCCTGCCTGCACTCAAATGTGCGTGGGACGTGGCTGTGTAGCACCCTTTCAGTAAACACTGCTGTAAGAATGAAGCAAAGATCATAGACTGGCATAGTTAAGAGTGCATGAGTGCTGATGTTTGTGCATTTATTTCCTGTACGGGTTCATGTCATGTTTTGGTTATGGAGATAGAAAAGGTGCAGCAACTGTCATTCTGTCTGAAAGAAGATCAGAACTGCACTTTGGGGGAATTGAAACAGAGAAGGGAATGAAAGAAAGGAGAGACAAGGGCTGGAGTGGAGAACTCTGGGGTAATTGTGACCACCTGGGCAACTTTAACATCTGCCGATGTCACACAGACGAGGCCGACTTCGAACTCGGAAACTCCAGCTCAGCAGTCAAGTCTACAATGTTTTTGCTTAACCCATGCAATGTCAACTTGCCAAAGCTTTAAGAGAAAGAGACGGGTGCCGCAACAACCGTGTCCACCGAAGCGAAGACGCTGGCTGAAACAACCGATACCCCAAGATCTCCCTTTAACCTTAGCACTGCTGATTAATTTTAGAAGATAATAAGTGTGGGCATGTTGGCTTTAATACCTGAGGACAGCGCAACCATCCAGATGCGGAAAAGTGCCTGACCATGTCTGCTTGCTAGTTGTGTTGGGTTGTGTACTTACGGCATGATTGTGTACTTACGTTTGTGTACTTACGGCATGATCAGTGCAGAGCTGCCAAGTCCGGTTCATTGGGAAATCCCCTGCCAAAGCTTGAAGAGAAAACTGCACAGTATGCAGCTCAAGGTAAAACAACTTATATACGACCTATAAGCAAAACCTATAAGCACACAGAGGAGTGACCCTTATCTAAGCAGACAGTCTCCTCTCCCTGCAGTTATCAAAGCAGGGGGCATGCACAACCACCACAGCACAGAACTCGCTGATGCACTAAGGGTGCTGCGTGCTAGCTCCGGCACAATGGAAACATTTAAAGGCTATTTTGAGGAAGGCACGACGCCGTCACGTGCCATCCAGCACCACGAAGAAGTCCTTGCCCAAGATAAGAATAGCCATGTTTTGTTGGCAAATGGTGCTTTAAAACCCCTTCGAAGGGCTGCGTACTTAAGGCATGATCAATGCAGGGCTGCCAAGTCCGGTCCACCGGGAAATCCCCTGCCAAAGCTTGAAGAGAAAACTGCACAGTATGCAGCTCAAGGTAAAACAACTTATATACAACCTATAAGTACAAAGAGGAAGTCGATGCTTGCCGATACAACCAAGGCCACCGTGATGTTCAATTCAATCCTGGTGATCGCGTGTTGGTGTGGACTCCAATTCGACGCAGTGGTCTTAGCGAGAAGCTGTTGAAACGATACTCTGGCCCATACGAGGTGATTCGCCGTGTAGGCGAGTTAGTGCGGCCGATCGTAACGCGGGCATCCCGCCGCCCGCCTGCCCCTGAAGTTGTTCACGTCGCTTGCCTCAAAATGTACTGTGACCGCACGGAGCACATGGCCTAACTGTTCGCGCTTTACAAGTTTTTCAGCCTTAATTATTCCTCGCTGCGCATTGGGACGATGCGCCTTTCGGGAGGGGAGCAGTGTCATGTGTGTTATTTTTTAATATCCACTTAACGTGATCTTCAGCCATCGGGGTGCCGATCGCCGGCAAAGAAGCGCAGAGGGAATCGCTCGTGGGCCTCGCAACCGCTTGGACTGTCTCTGGCACCCGCTCTTCTGTGGTCCTGGTCCTCCAGTGTCCCCACGACCCGCTTCGTTTGAACGACCCGTGACAATATTACTGCCCTCATTGATGAGCTATAAAAAGAGCAGGTGGCAAGATGCAGGAGAATGGAAAACAAGGCACTACAGGAAAATTGATGTGCCAAGTGTATGGTCGGCAGTAAAATGGAAACCTGAAAGAATTGCAATATAAGTCAGCATTCTGACATAACATAGTCGCATGTGAAAAACCTGGAAGTGATAACGAGTAAATGTTGCCACCTATAGAAATCCACCACTCAGCAGCATGATGTATGAAGCATTATGTGCACAGAAAGAAAAGGAATGGCTCTTGAGATTTGGATGCATATTGGTAGCTGACACTGCATACAAATCAATAATTACCTTCCAAAAGAGAGGGGCCATGAATGAACAGTCCTGTGAAGGAAAAACTCCAAAGAATCAATGTTCTGGCACATGCAAACAGACCTAAATTTAAGGAGGGTGGGGCAGATGAGGATGAAAAATCCTATTTGGAATGGTAGCAGTGAAGTGCTGTCGCATGGGCACTTTCAGTCATGACGAGTCGATCGGGATAAAATTTGCTACTACATAGATACTTTCTGGCCCAATCCTGCTCCATCTCATGCATATTCTGTTTGTTCCAGATTTCGATGTTGAAATCTGTCACCAAAACATGACCTTCCATAGTCTGGCTACTGAGTATCCCCATACACCTCCACAGATCATATGAGTACATAATCAGTTTTCAACCAAAACTAATTATTTAAATTTTCTTTTCAAAACATTGTATGCTAAGGACAGAGACGCACTTCAGGTGGCGAAGGAGTTCCTACGGTCTCTTGCCTACCCGTCACACACCAAAAGGGTTGAGGCATTTTTGAAGTGTGAGGAGGAGTGGGTGCTGCTGCACGGCACCGGTCTAACCAGAGGGCACAATACTAACAACTACAGTGAAGCTTCAATTCGCATAGTTAAGGATGTGGTGCTTGGGCGAACCAAAGCATACAATCCAGTAGCTTTAGTGGAAACAATTGCAACATCCTTGGCGAATACTTCGAAGCCAGATTACTACAGGGCATGCCCACCACCGCGAGCCATCACATCGGCTCATGTTTGAGAAGTTGCGGCAGAAGCTTCCCGACCACCAGCCTGTCACACGTCAGGGTGGGAATGTGTATAGTGTGCCCGATGCAGCTAGCACTAGTGCATATGAGGTGCTAGCTGACCTCGGTTTCTGTACCTGCTGGAAAGCGAGCCAAGGGGCCTTCTGCAAGTCTCAAGCTGCAGTGCAGACCTTTGGGGGATCTTTCCAAACTCCCTAGAATTGACACCCAAGGACTGTAGCCAACTCGGCTATCTAGCACTCGGTGAAAAGAGTCCTCCGCTTGAGTTCTTCAAGCCAATGATCACTCATCAAAAGGTGTAAAGGAGCCCGAGAATTCAGTTCCCTCCACAAACTGTGACAGGAAAAGAAAGCATGGAGGATGATGCCAACTGCACAGAGCCATTTCAAGTGTCACAAGTTCAGGCAGTAGTTCCTGGTCTCTAGCCTGAGGTACACTCATCGTCACCGCCATTTTACTGAAAAGGCGTTAGTGGGTAATTCCAAAAACAAGAAAACAAGCTAAGCGCAACAAGCATGCGTGAAATGCCTTTACTGATCGTCAAGTTTTTATTCGGGTAGTTCCTGACTGCTCGCCCTGCAGAAAAGTGATTAGTTAAGGAGATTTCGCAGCATTTGATGATTTCATGTCAATCTGTGCTATGCTGCAAGCCATAACATTGCTATCATACCAAACCTCAATTAAAAACCTTTTCTATAGGGCATCAAAGAGACACGCAGAGGTTTTGCGCAAGCAGTGGAATGGATGCACGACATAGCAGGAGAGAATCCTGCTTATTGGTCAGTGACAATTGAGATTAACAAGGTAACCAATAGGAGTGCTGCATATACCACTCTGATGCGGATCAAGGCTACAACCACAACCAACCGCCGATTAGGACAGAAAATCAAAGTGCAATCCACAAGTGTGGTGAGGCACCGACCTGGACAGCCACGGGGCTCAGCCCGTACTGCTCTGGGCGACCAGCTAAAGCAGGACATGCAAAGCAAGATGCAAAGCGAACTCACAAGTTCAGCCATTGTGTTCAATAAAATGTGCCGGGAGCAAAATGTCACGAATTGTTTAATTCTGAAGCAGTCCTAATGTTGTGTTGTGACGTGCTCGGCAACCGGGTTCTCCACACGTCGTGACATGCGGCAATGTGTGTCACGAGCTTTCTGTGCTTAGTTCCATTGGTTGGATGAAGCAAGATGAAGACGGCGGCGGCAAGCGGAGGAGCAAGACAGTACAAGACAGTACAAGGCAGCCACTATTAAAACTGAGCTCAGGAGTTAAGAAGAAAGTGGCTCAAGACATTGGTGCTGCACTGAACATGCTGTTGCCAATTTTGAGAAACAAGCACACCATTGCCAGTGCTGTTTCACGAGGAATCAAAGCAGGCCAAAAGAAACTGCAAACTCTAGTCTTGGTAAGTTCTAAAAAAGCCTAATTTAAGTGTTTTTTGGCCATAAGGACACAGACTATTCCTGTGAGAGGCACAACTATTCGCAAGAAAGCCGTAGGCTTCACTCGTTTTGGGGGCAAGTGAAATTTGTGATGGGAGCAATCAGGAGCATTGGCAAAGGGCCCACTTCTCTGAATGACTTTTGTGCAGTGATGAATGTTTCACACTGAGGACTGCACCAGAAGAGTCGTACCAAGAGCCTTTGAAGAAAGTGCTGAAGCCAGCTGCTGAAGTGGCTGCCCAAACAGTTTTTGCAGGTGCTGTGAAGGCTGTCAAAGATGTATACTAAGAAATGGAAGTCAACTTCACCAAGAACATTACAGTTGACTGTACAGTCTTGTCGAACTTCTGCCTTGGGTGTGAAATAGGGCCAACTGAAAGTGACCCTGCATACGATGAATGAAAAAAGGCTCACCAGTGTCAAAAAAACACATCGAAACACACAGGATGCATCGAAATTGAAGCTGCACTGCAGCTTTTTAGGCACTACCTTGACAGAAACGACCTCAGATACACAACCGTAATCTGCGATGCAGACAGCCGCACCTACCTGGCCTTGTGCAATGAACAAACAGATGGGATCAAACCTCTCACAAAGGTGGACTGCGTGAACCATGTCCAAAAAAGGATGGGCACAGCACTTCGCTCTCTTGCGAGCAAAGCCAAGAAAGGAGAGGCATTCGGTGGGAAAGGTGGCTTGACGCAGGATCTGATAAAAAGACTGACTAGTTACTATGGCCTAGTCCTGCGAAGTAGCACAAATGTGGAAGAAATGCAGAGGGTAGTGATGGAAACACTACATCACATCGCATCCACAGATGATGAGCCCATCATTACGATCTGTGCCCACCTGGTGCGCGCAGCACCGTGAAGCTGAGGCAGAAGGCAAGCCACAACCTCCACACAAGTACGATCTTCCAAGCAGAGTTGTGAAAGCACTGCTACCTGTCTACCAGTGCTTGTCCGACCCTCATTTACTGGCTCGAAACAAGACTCAAAACACTGCCGAAAGCCTTCATTCAGTGATTTGGACACTAATATCGAAGCAGCAGCAGCTTCCCTCTTCAATGTAGAAGCAGCGGTATAAGAGGCAGTTGCTCGGTATAACGCAGGCAACTTGCGAGCTTACACTAAGCTTTGCACTACACTGGGCCGTAAAACCTGGTGCCCTTGTCCTTCAAAGGGCTGCAGAAAAGGATCATCAGCGAGCCAAAAAATCGTCTCGTGTGCACGAAATCAAAGGGGCAGAGACCCAAAAAGTCACCTGAAACCAAAGACAGCGAAAATTACAGTCCTGGTGCATTTTGAGAGTTGTGAACTGCTCTGAAAACTTTGCGAGACGTTTCCTCAAAAGTGTGTTTTGGGCATTCTGCTTTGTCTGTGAAGAGGGTAGCATGGGAACGCCCGGACCAATTTTGATCCTGTTTGTTTTTATGTATTCCCTGAAGTGTACTTGAGTTAGTTTAGTTTATTTTATGGGGTTTAACGTCCCAAAGCGACTACGGCTATGAGAGACGCCGTAGTGGAGGGCTCCGGAAATTTCGACCACCTGGGGTTCTTTAACGTGCACTGACATCGCACAGTACACGGGCCTCTAGAATTTCTCCTCCAAAGAAATTCTAGCCGCCACGGCCGGGATCGAACCCGCGTCTTTTGGGTCAGCAGCCAAGCACCATAACCGCTGAGCCACCGCGGCGGCAGTGTGCTTGAGGGTATGACAGTCTCCAATATCTCATTGAGGGCTTGGTCTTTCTTTCTACAGCTAATTTGTGAATGCCAAGTTCTGGCACATGCTGTACGATTGTTTATGTATGTATTCCCCCCTGTAGTTATGCCTTCATGGCGCTGTAGAAATGCAAATGTAAATAAAATAGTGAAGGTGAACATGTTCTGTGTAAAAAAAAAGATAAGGGGCTTAAAAAAATTTTGGAGCTGTTGTACCCTGTAGTGCTCCTCTCAGCAAAGATTAAAATTGAAGGTAGCTTCCTGGCATGTTTCGTTACAATGCCAGGTTTTTTGCAAGTGAAAAACATGTAACATTTTGCAACCTGAAAAATATTTAAGGTACCATAATGAAACTCCCTATTTTTAAGAGACTTTTGAGCGTGGCTACCAAATTTCATTGCTTTAGGTCAAAGAACAAAAAAGCTCTGATCCCCACTTCCCCCTTAACACGAGGCATGATTCAGTGCTCCGTTTTAGGTCCGCTTTTGTTTTTATTGTATATAAATGATATTTCTGCTATCGTCGAATCGCCTGTCAGCGTGCTGTCCTGTCGGTTTCCTGTGTCGCTGTCCTTGTGTTTCCACGCTAGTTGCAATGTCGCAGTCATTAATGAAACTTTTTGCCGATGATTGTTTAATTTACTCTCCTGTGGCTTCCCCGGCAGATCAGATGAACATAAATAGATGTCTTCAGTCGTTAAACTCGTGGTGCCTGAAATGGGGTATGGAAATAAACTACCAAAAATCTAATTACATGCAAGTAACAAGGAAGCAGAATGTTATGATGTTTCGATACAATATCGGTGAAAATTCCTTAGATCAAGTAAAGTGTCTCAAGTACTTGGGAGTGATATTAACAAATAATCTTGACTGGCGCACCCATATTGAAAATGTCTATTTAAAAGCCTACCAGAAGGTCTGTTTCGTGAGGAGGAAGTTGCCGAATGCGACTAGAGAAATTAAATTGATTGCGTACAAGACGTTCGTGCGGCCAATAATAGAGTACGCAAGTGCAGTGTGGAGTCCTCATCAAAAGGGTTTAAAACGGAAACTGGAAAGATTGCAAAGGATGTCAGCACGTTTTATATGCTCTAAATACCGCCGCACTGATTCAGTCACAGCAATGCTAAAAGAGTGTCAGCTAGAATCACTAGAAGTAAGAAGACTAAAGCAGAAATTGAAACTTTTTTTTCTGATAATGAATGATAAAGTCAAAGTTAATAAACATCACTATGTTGCACCTCCCCTGAAGCGTTGCCCTCGGAAAAATCACAATAAGGTATTACAGCCTATTATTACACGTACTGATGTCTATCGCTACACCTTTTTTCCCGATGCTGTAGAAATTTGGAATCAACTACCAAGTGACGTTGTGGACCAAACAGATGTAGACAAATTTGTGATAGGTGTGAACGCGTTCCTGGAAGATTGCTGTGCAAATCTGTAATTCTGTGCATTTGAGTGTTTCTTTTTTTAGCGAAGAGAATTGCACTTGTGTCTGTATATGTTTCCCTCCCTGTAATGACCCTCATGCAGAGGGTTAACAGTATGAATAAATAAATAAATAAATAAACAGCTTAGTGCTCCCATGCAGTGGCCAGTGAAGCTGATCTGTTTGCGGCCCCATGGGATCAAATCCCAGTAGTGGCAAAGCTTATTTCTATTTATTTATTTATGGTCTGGTTCAGTTACACCGATGCCTGCTATGTGGCTCAACCGAAATTCTCAGAAGTGGTGGCTTCTCACCAAGAAAAGTTTTGCACTGTCAAGCTGCAACCCAGCGGCTTGGAGTGCCTTCACAGGTAGGGCATGGACGAGATTCACATGTAGGACATGGATGAAAACAGTTAATTGCATTTCGCAGGATAAGCCCTTATGAAAACCGTGCTGAGACAGACGATAAAAATCATTAGAGTTGAGAACATAAATATTTTGTGAGGATAGATTACATGTTCTACGATTTTGCTTGGCACGCTTGTTAGCAAGTTTGGGCGGTAGTCAAGTGTTGACACTTTGTTACCTCATTTGAAGACTGGAACGACCTTCCCCAACTTCCAATCATTGGGCATACTGCCTGTGGAAAGTGAATGTGCAGAACATTCATTTTGTGAGGATAGATGACATGTTCTACGATTTTGCTTGGCACGCTTGTTAGCAAGTTTGGGCGGTAGTCAAGTGTTGACACTTCGTTACCTCATTTGAAGACTGGAACGACCTTCCCCAACTTCCAATCATTGGGCATACTGCCTGTGGAAAGTGAATGTGCAGAACATTCATTTTGTGAGGATAGATGACGTTCTACGATTTTGCTTGGCACGCTTGTTAGCAAGTTTGGGCGGTAGTCAAGTGTTGACACTTCGTTACCTCATTTGAAGACTGGAACGACCTTCCCCAACTTCCAATCATTGGGCATACTGCCTGTGGAAAGTGAATGTGCAGAACATTCATTTTGTGAGGATACATGACATGTTTTATGATTCTGCTTGGCACGCTGGTTAACAAGATCGGGCGATAGTTAAGTGTTGATACTTCGTTACCTGAACAGTAATGACAGTCATGAAACAATGCCAAGTATTTTTAAGCAGTTTGGAAGTGATTTCATCACTACCTGCAGAGGATGATGTCTTAATATTTTCAAAGGCACAAGTCATTCCATGCGCAGAAAATGTGACTGAAGGGATAAAAGACCAAGGAGAGACAGCTGTGACAGACGGTATATCAGTTTCGTTTGTGAAGACTCACAAGAATGTGGTGTTAAACATTAGCATATTCAACGTCGCTTGCTTCCTCACCGAGTTGGTAAGGGAGATGGTGGGCACCTGGTAAGGGTTACCACAAGTGAACGGGGCTCGAAAATGAGTGCCATACTTGCAGAGTGCTTGCGTATAACGTTGCCAGTTTCAACGATGCTTATCTTTAGCAGCGCAGGTGGTATCACAGGCTACTGACGTGATCACAGGACGCTGACAGTCTCAGGCAGTTACCATGGCCTTGGAGCCAAACCCTCTTTGCTTGCCTTTCACTTTCTTGCTATACGTCTTAATGATTGTGAGGGAATGGAAGAATAGCCTAGAAATTAGAAAAAAATCTAACATAAACACACTAAAGCCACAGAAAATGAAGCCCGGAACACTGCTGGCACTCCCGCCACTACGAGCGCTCTTCGCTGTCACCTGGCCGACTCTAAAGCTACAGCTCTACGAGTCTCGCACTGAGCTTGTCATTGCTGCTGCTTGCTGTGTACCTTAGTAAGCCCTTTAAAGACCACATCAAGTGCTGCTACATAGAATAGATGGGGTTGGGAGAGCCCCAGGTGACTGCTACCAGACGAATGAAATGGGTCACTCCAGCTATGCTCTGCACAATAACCAATGCTTGGGCCAGTATTCCCGAGGCACTTGCCGTTTGCGTGATAAGAAATGCACAATCTCAAATGCTGTTGACGACACTGGAGACGAGTTTTTACGGGAGGATATGTTCGACAAGGGACTATAAGGAAGTTACACAAATGATGATGACGACTAAAGCGTGAAGTGCACTAGAAAGAAACTCTTATGCGATCCTCAATGGATTGTTCAAATGCGTTAGCAGTAAAACATTGGTTACATCTGACGTTATACCTGCATGTCTCGTATAAGCCCACCACTGGCTCTATTTCTCCAGCTAATTCTTGCACTTTTCCTTGTCAAGCTGGGTCTGCTTCTGCTGGCAGTCCTTCTGCAGCCGAGTTCTCTGCTGCTCAAAAGGCTTCCTCCCAAAGCACGAGTGGCTCCTTCTGCCAAGCTCCTGTCTCTTCTGGCTTATGTCAAGTCTCCATAGCCAGAAGTTAAATGCAAAGTACACGACTAGGACTATCACTCCCACTGTGCCCTTGGAATACAACAAGGTTTGAATGTCAGCCACATTACTTAATGAGGTTCTTCAAGCGTCGCATTCTTTCTCACCCAGTGTTCCCACGTTCCAGCAAAGCATTCAGTTCACGCTAGAGGAGGAGGAGGTGGATGGCCACATCGCTTTCCTCGACGTCCTCGTGGAACGCTCACCGCATTCTCTGCAAACCACCGTCTATCGTAAGCCCACTCACACCGGAAGGTACCTAAACTTTCAGTCATCTCATCCCATCGGGCACAAGCACTCAGTCGCTGCGTCTCTGTTCAACTCCGCATTTTGGATATGCTCAAGTCCTAAGCGCAGAGCAGCAGAAGTGAAACAGGTCAGGCAAGATCTGATACAGAACGGTTATCCAGACCAAATACGATCACAGGAAAGATGCGCCTCTGCTCCGACTATCCGAACTGACGCATGCGCAAAGAAGCGGATGCCGATTCCGTATGCCCACGGTCTGAGTGAGAACCTTGCTCGCATCTTTTCAGATTATGACGTTCATGCGGCCCACGTTCCTTCGTGCAAACTTCGGCAACGACTCTTGCGAGTCAAGGACCCTCTTGACCTCGATATCTTTCCAGGTATGGTCTACAAGATCCCCGTCGTGATTGTAACGCTTCCTATATCGGAGAAACAGGAAAATTGAAGACGAGGCTCAAACAGCACCAAAATGACGTCGCCAAAGGAAAATCTAACTCAAACGCTTTAGCGCAACATCATCAAGAAACTGGCCATACCACGCCCATATATAGCTCACCTGCCCGTCCTTCGCTTCTTTGTGATCAAGGCACCCGTACGGGCGCCGAAACGTCAATTCTTTTTATTTTCTTTGAACGTTGACGAGTGTATGTTTTCTTCGACAAATCAGTAAGCATTGGTTCAGCAGGTTAGGTGTGTTAGCTTTCATCCGTAGGCTAGGGACGAGGCACTCTGCAAGGCACTCGCCTGTTTGTTTACAAACAAGTGCGCTTGGTGCACACTGCCTGCTCCCACACAACCTCCTGCGAATGACTTCCACCAGTGCTTCACATTGTGCGATACGGAGAGCTTGGGCATCCGTGTATGCGTTCGTTCAGTGCTGCAACCACAAATCGTACAGCAATTACTTTAGTAGGCTCAACACCGAGGCATAAGGCCAACATGAGGTGAAACTTTCATTTAGAGATCAGGAGCTGCCGGATTCATTTCACAATGATACTGTGCACTTCACTTCCATGCTGGGACCAAAAAACCTACCCCGTGTCACAGCAGGCGATATTCAGGGGTACCTCATGAATTAGGGAGTGTGTTTTACACTAGAAAACAGTTTGAAATGCTACAAGACTGCAAACACATACAATGTGGCTTATAAGCGGCAAAGCAAAGCAGCTTAAGTCCTTCAAGGCAGGAAAGCATGATGATGGCATCGTCCTCACTGTGGCAACAAGCAGAAGCCAGCTAAGCAGTCTCAAAAGGTGCCTCTTATTGAAGCACCTCAGGTTTTGTTAAGTGCCCTGAAAATGACAAGACAGGGCACTTCAGTTTTGGTTGAAGATAAAGCAAATGTAACAGAATGGATATACAATGTGCAAGGTGACCGGTAAGCATTGTTTCGAGCTGCGATTTGTGGCTAGTACTGAGGGCAAGAAGGAACACGACTGGGTACAGCTAGTACCACTCTGGGGTGTGAACCGCAGACATGAGAGGCCCCAGTGCCAGAAGAGGCAAGCCGAACCCTTTGTGGTTTGTGCGGTTGGTGTTGTCTATGAAGTACCACTGACATGTGGAGCGGTCTACATCGGCCTAATGGGCCGTTGTCACAATGATAGAGCATGGGAGCACTACAAGTCTTTGGAAAAGGGAACTGGGTCTAATTTGCCCTTCACTGCAAAAAAAAGGGCAAATGTGAGCCAGGGCTTGGTGGTATCAGGATTGTAGGCAGGAGTGGCGATAAGGTGGCGCGTGAGGTACTCGAGGCATTCCATACTGCAAAGAAAGGCGATGTTTGCTGCAGTGACTCTTCTGCTGCACTGCGAAGGAAAGAATTTGCCTTCATAGAATCCTTTCTTTAATCAGCACTCGATAGGTAGCAGCTGCAGTTGAAGTGAAGTATAGTGTGCCTGTTCTTTTCTGTTTGCTGTTGTTTTAGGGGCTGCAGGGTTCTTTGTTGTTTGTTTTATGTTGCTACTTTTTATGCTTTTATTACTTTTTATTGTTTTTTGACTGCTGTTGGTATGGAATCTTGACTCTGCTTTTGCTAAGATTTTTTTCGCTAGGATTAGGCACGGTGCGTTGTGATCACCTTTGATGAAAGCAGGTGCATACGGGCTTTGTAATCTCGGGTCTTTTCTTTGACTTGACAATTGACTGATAAGATGGCAATTGAGTGATGATCACGTGACTGAGTGCCGTCTTTATTTGAGCCCCTTTCCGTCGAATAAACAGCTGGTAGTCCAGTCTCTTTCCTAACTTCTCGTTTTCCTGTGTTCATCTGTTTTTTGGCTGGTTTCTTCCATGAACACTATTTACTAAGGTTACTTAACCATGCAGTTTGTAATCCATGGAAGAAGAGCACGAGCTAACAATTAGCATAACCCTTCTCAGTGTCCTTTCAGAGCTTCAAGTTTCCAAGCAAGCATGGCCCAAAAGAGCGGGCCTACCCTCAGGCAGAGCATGGTGGGTGGAGGGGAACAAGTGGCTTCGAGATTTAACGCCCTCAGAAGAAATGGCATCCTCACTAAGCGCACCAGTTGGTGCACCAACTGGTGATGCACCAAATGGTGCATTGCAAAACCTTTCCGCAACGTTCAGCACCACTAAGTTCGCCACGCAAGCTATGCAAATGTTACGCAACGCCTACCATACATTCTACAGAGCCAGCCAGGGCTGTTAACGACTGTTGCTGACAGCCGCTTGGTCAGCAAAAGGAATCGCGGGCAAGTGCATGGTTTGCTGGATAAAGTCACTCTTCGCAGTCACTTAAAGTCTCCGAATTGGAAACAACTGCTATCTGGTGCTAAGGGTAGGTAACCCAAAGACAAGAATGACTAAGATGCAGTTAAAGCGGATGCTTGGGCGAGTTGGTACGACATTTTCCTGAAGAACAGCGCAAACTTGGATAAGGACTGAAGGAAGACACATAGACGAGCACTGTCAGCTAACACGTGCACTCATTGAAGCCGAACAAATCACCCAGTCAGCAGAATCTAACACGTGAAATCACTGAAGCCGAACAAATCACCCAGTCAGCAGAATCTAACACGTGAAATCACTGAAGCCGAACAAATCACCCAGTCAGCAGAATCTAACACGTGAAATCACTGAAGCCGAACAAATCACCCAGTCAGCAGAATCTAACACGTGAAATCACTGAAGCCGAACAAATCACCCAGTCAGCAGAATCTAACACGTGAAATCACTGAAGCTGAACAAATCACCCGGTCAGCAGAATCTTGTGTCAGCAGCCCCTCTTTGGCACTTTCATCTAAAGAATTGTACTTTTTAACGACATGCAAGTGATGTACCGTTTGGTGCCTTGAAAATCATGATTGAGTATGTATGAATGATGAGTGTGTATGATTGAGTGTGTTGTTTTCCTTTATTGTTTGGTGGCCACCCATTTATTTTCATTGTCCAAGGAATAAAAACTTCAGTTGCAGGTCAGTGCCTGTCTATGTGTCTTCCTTCAGTCCTCGTCCAAGTTCGCGCTGTTATTCAGGAAGATGTAGTGCTACAACAGATTTTAGCTTGGCGCCATCGGATGTAAAGTGAATCCGTCTTTCAGTGGAATGCGGTTCCAACCCCTCAGAAGATTGTTTGAGATGTGTTCAGTGCTCTTGACAAGGAGATGCTATAAATGCACCCTAATATGCCCTTTGCTGAATGGTACACTTTCCGAGGAAGTGCAGATCTTGTGTAGGCCTAATCCAGTGAAGCTCTGCGCTCACTGGACAGGCAGTGCATATTCTGTGTAGTTGCAGACTTCACCTTGAGATAGGACTGCACCATCCAATTGTGCATGCAACTGCGCACGAACCTGAAACCACTGCTTCCGTGTATCCCTCGGTGACCTGCACGCTCCTTGTGACCCGAGATCCCCTGTTATTACAAGCCATCCCCAAACGGCGAAAGCATCAAAGGCCACAGGAGCCGCTCAGATTCCACATTCCTGGGGCCCTAAGCGTGGTGCATGAGCACCAGCGACTTTCTCCTGCACAAACACGTCAGCATCTCGCAGATAATGGAGAGAAACCCTAAACCTGTCTACAAGCTATGTGTTACAGTACACTTAATTTATGCATAGAACAGTGCTCACATGCGCTATGGCAGGGGTGGGTTAAAAGAAGAGTACAACAAATATGTCTGGGTATACCACACAGCGTAAGCAAAAATAAATAGTTTTGCAAACAAAAATATAAAAGCCTGGATAAAAAAAAAGAAAACAACAGCAATAGATGGCTATGATTACGCATCTTGAATGGCGGATGCGAAACATTGGGTTGGACATGAAGGAATGGACCTAGGTAATGAATTCCAGCCTTCAATCGAGCGGGAAAAGAACTGAATTGGAACATGCTACTGCATTGCACAGTAGCATATCAAGCTTAGGCGATGATGCCAGCTCGTTGGTGACGCAGGCGCAGAGTTGATGCAACTGTTTGAGAGCCCAACAGAAAAATTGATGCATGCAAGAATTTCAATGATTCAAAGCGGTGACGTGACAGAAGTGAGTGAAGTTTCAGGGAACAAAGTGTACGAGAAGGTGAAAATTGGCAGGTGTAACGATGGCATGTGTAGTGTTGTGGCTTGGGCTGCCCCGAAAGACAACCGGACGCAGCCGATGTGGTGGAACTCCGATCAAGACCCTTTATTCACCGTGACATCACCTTTCACAGGCTCGAGTCACGTGACGTGACCCCAAACCGACCTAAGTGCCCATACAAGACAAGCCAATCCCGAAGTGGAAACCGGAACTGAAACTCACAATACTAGCATGTGAATCGCACAGCTTTTTTCTGCATTGCTTCTAACTTGTTAATATCTAACTGCTTACAGAGGTTCCAAACTGCAGATGCATAATCAAAACAGGATGAATTAGACATTTATAGATTATTAGTTCTGTGTCCTTGGGAGAATGAATTACTGTACGCTGTAGGTAACCTAATTTTTTCAGTGCTTTACTAAATATGTAAACAATGTTATTAGACCATGATACGTTATGCGTAAAAATCACGCAAGATATACTTTACTTAGAAACGTTATGTACGGCACGGCCAATGACAGTAATTAAAAAGGGAGAAAAACCAGAAGTTTTCATTCGCTACATTAACGACTGCTTCTGCATCCTAAAGATATCAGAGGTAAAAACTTCCTTGCACATCGGTCGAGCCCTTTGTCCAATTTACGATGGAACGAGAAAAGAACATCGCTTTGCCATTTCTTGACGTTCTTAGAAGACACGAGAGAGACCTACAATTCAGTGTGTATAGGAAGGTGATCATACCAGTGCTACTTAAATTTTAATTCCAATCTCCCCACAATCTCCCCATTAAAAATAAGGCATCCATCACCTCCTCTCTTCTGATGAGAGCAGAGTCCATCTGCTCCTCCGAAGCGGAGAAAAGAGGAAAAAGCCATCATGTTCACCGATACCCAGAAGAATGGCTACACATGTGGCTTTATTCAACGCGTTTCCTGCCATCAAGCTCGAAGGACAGGGAGGTCAGTCATCATGGAAGCAACGAAACGTGCTTGCATTGTGCTTGCATACATATATGTGCAAAATTAAGAAACGCTTCATTTAGTTAAAAATTTATTGCTAGTCGACGTTTCGGACAGAGCCTGTCCTTTTTGAGACTGCTGCTGCCATCTTTTGAGCAAGAAGCTACACGCAGCAAGTCCTGAAAAAGGACAGGCTTTGTCCGAAACATCGATTAGCAATAAATATTTACCTAAATGAAGCGTTTCTCAATTTCACATTTTACCTCTAGCAACCAAGTACGTTTATCTTCTTGAGCTACATCTCTTCGATGGCTGAGAGCAACGTTTAAAACATTTTTTTAGAAATATCCCCTTCATCCACCAACATAGGCAGTAATTGGAGAGACTCAGACAAAACACCTCTTCAACCACTTCAACCCCTCGAATCGGTGCTCCTTGGCCTTCATTACACAGCCTGGTGGTGCAAGGATCAACGACATTCAGAACCTGTTGGACTTCGTGCCTCAATCAGTGAGCGGTTTTATCCTCCATTTTGGGACGAATGACCTGAGCAGCAACGGCATCCAAATTGCGACTGAGCGGTACGCAGAAACCTTTAACATCATCCGCACAGAGCGGACTGAAGTGCAAGTAATCTGCGCAACGTTAGTTCTCCCACGCGCCCCAAACACCCGGCGGAGCTCTAGTAACTGGTGATCAGTGGAGAGATTCAATCGACAGGCTGAGAGTTTCAATCGTCAACTTGTTGAACTTTGCCATCAACAGCACAGTGTTTTCTTCCTAAACCACTCTCTGGAGGTCTTTCCACCGGTCAGTGTACTCGCTGCAGATGGAGTGCACCCAAGTTTTCGTGGGGTTTCGGTGTTGGCGTGGCACATTTACAACCTCCTCCTCGACTATCATCGGCATCGCCTGACAGAGTGGCAAGACCATCTGACGATAACAGATGACTGCGCCAGCCCCACTGTGAAGCACCCCACCCAAGCAGCTCCTAGCTACTCTGAGGTCCTCACTGGCCAACCCACACTCCCAGTAAGGCCGCCGCTCATTTCCAGCTGCAACCACTGTGCAGGGCACTGCCCCCGCGAAAGTGGCTGTCCATTATGAGCAACCGCACCGCCGTTACCTTCAGAGCGCCCCCCCCCCCCCCCCCCCCCCCATCCCCCCTTACGCATACGCTAACGTCGGAAAGGCGCCCAATGGCCCACGGCATTTCCGGCTGCAATCCTTTGAGAGACCTATGCACCTGCAGAAGCTTTCCATTAAGAACGAAAGCCCCTCCAAGTACAGTGCAGTAGGGAGTTGGTCTTTTGACGCACTGCTATCTTCACGAAGCCCCCTCCCGCCGTAGGCTATTGTCGCACGGACACCCAAGGTCGCAAAGCTGCCTGGCCGAGCCGACAAAGAGCTCCCAGGAAAAGACGATTAGAGCGTTTTTTCGGCGATGCGTAAAACCACATCCGTTCCTCACTCTTATCCGCCCGCTCATCGATCACTCTTGTCCGAGCGTCCCACCGGTTGTGCCGTACCGGCTTCTCTCTCATCTATTGTTTGCATGTGACACGCACTGGTGACAGGGGGTACGCATCTGTGCCAAGAACTTGACTTGCAGGGTGAGTGGAGAGGGGGGCGGCCGTGTGCTTGGGACAGGTCGGAAGGAGAGCCCCGACGGGAGAGGATGTGCATGCCCTTACCGACGAGAGAGTGGTGTAGTATTGGCTTGTTTGTTTGTGCTCTTAGCGAGACCCTGGGTTTGAGGCTGTGCCCAACACACGGGTGGGTCTATGTTTGATTGGGGAATTGATGTTTGGGGCGGGCCACTGAAAATGACCGCCCCTATTTCTTTGTTTGTTACGGTTATAAAAACCGAAGTGAACAGATGGAGACCAGCCTGAGCTGGGGCTCCATGCTTAGCATGTAACATTCTGCTACTTAGGCTCTAACCTGCTAGGTCGATGAGTAAAGTAGCGCAAAGTTTGTTTTTCGTTTTGTAAATTCATTTCTGCTGTTCCCAGTTTTACTATTTGTACATGTATGCTGTAAATATATGCTCTTCTATCTTCATCATCTACGAGAACACCTCCTGGTCTTCCTCCACGCTGAATTCACTATAGGAAGGATTTGGGAACCTTCCTTTGAAGAAATGAACAAAAGAAGATCTATAAAATCTTTACTCTCCCCAACCACACCTGAGACCCAACGACAGGTGGAGGAGGATCGAACACCTGTCCTCCAAGGGTGTCGTCCCAAGAGACTACTACAGCACCCAAGGCTTGTGCGCCAGGGGGACACTGCAACATCACCCGTGACCCAACGCTGAGCCCTACTCCCAACACCAACGCGGCCACCACCTTTTCCCAATGTGGACAGTAATATGATCCCTGCTACCACCTCCAGGGAAGCGGCACGAGACAGTACCACCGAGGGACCCCGGTTAACAAAAGACTTACCAACTGGAACCCACTGGCAGCAACCTCCATCTAAGGCAAGCCACGTGTGTACGCCAACCACCCCAAGCACGGCGCAGAGATCCACCGCGAGTACTCCAGCAAGTCCTGGTGCAGCCCCTGGACGTTCCGATCAAGCGCAGCGACAGCTGTCTTCCACTGTTGAAGGCCATGTTGATACCACCAGCAGCCCGAAACCGGAAGGTCCCAACACCCCTCTGTCTCGTTACGATCTCCGAAAGTGCTGTGGTTCCGCACAACGGGTTCGTCAGCACTGACAATCAGGCCGCGTGAGTACACCGACTCTCTTTCTCACCCTACTGACAGCCTTTCTCAAATAACTCAAAATTTCTAAACTTAAGAAAAATCGTGGATAAACAAATTAGGCATGAACTCCATATCGCTAGCCTAAAGATCTGTAGATCTATATGAAACCTAAAATCGCACCAAAAGGTTTTCAAGTTCCACTAACGCCATCAATGGGTAACTTGTGTGACGAGGAAAAGGATAATTGGTATCCTGTACAAGAATCTACATCTTTGGGGTTGCTTGGAGTTACGATTGGCCATTTTGAGAGGCTGTTGGGGGCTCTGAAAAAAGAATAGAGTCATGCTCGTCAACAAATCCCCCTAACCACGCCTGAGGCCACTGAACTTACGCTCTTTGAGGAAAAGAGAACCAGAGAGGTATGCGAGATAAACCACAAAAATTCATTAGGGAAGGGATTCCACACCTCGCGAGGACAAATTGGAGTCTTGAAAAAGGACAGGCTCTGTCCGAAACGTCGACTACCAATAAATGTTTACCTAAATGAAGCATTTCTCAATTTCACATTTTACCTCTAGCAACCAAGTACGTTAATCTTTTTATCCTATAAATACATATATATATATATCTTCAGCGAAGTACTGGCCTGCATTCTACGAAAACCTATCTGCGTGTCTCACAAACCCGTTTCAACCATCAAACATTTTCCAACCACTACCTACAGACCGCATCCCCAGAGAAGAACAACTGGCTGTCATTACCAAAATTCCATGCTCCTAGTGTCAGGCCTGATACACTGGCGAGACAAAAAAACCACGATCGGAAAATCAGGCAACACAAAAATGACGTCCGATCACTGAAATCGGAAGGCAACCCATTCGCCGAGCACTGAGTGTGCCGGCCATAAAACCGCCTTCGAAGAGGTGAGCGTTTTCGCCTTTGCGCATAATCTGTTGAAGAGGCGTCATCGAGCCATGGAATATCCATCTCACAAAGGTGACAGTAAATAGGACTCCCGGAATGCTCCCTTCTCCCTATGTTAATGCACTTCACCATGTGTTCACAAACGGAAAGCGAAGGCCGCTTCCTGCTGGTGCTGCTGGCTCACTTTTCAGTTGCCCCTGAAGAAGGAGCCAAATTGGTCTCGAAATGTGGGGTTGAAAATAAATCATTGGTTGAGACCCGCCGTGGTGGCTCAGTGGTAAGGCGCTCGTCTACCGAGCCGGAGTACCCGGGTTCGAACCCGACCGCGGCGGCCGCGTTTCGATGGAGGCGAAACGCAAGAGGCGCCCGTGTGTTGTGCGATGTCAGTACACGTTAAAGATCCCCAAGTGGTCGAAATTATTCCGGAGACCTCCACTACGGCACCTCTTTCTCTCTTTCTTCTTTCACTCCCACCTTCCTCCCTTCCCTTACGGCACTGTTCAGGTGTCCACCGCGATATGTGAGACAGATACTGCGCTATTTCCTTTCCTCAAAAACCAATTTACCAATTTTTATCACTGGTTGGTGCCAGCACTGCTCAACTTTTGTTTCGCTTCCTGCAGTTCCAAAAAACAGCTATGGCAAGGGCTGGTGGGCAGCATCGCTTTGAAATTTGGTTGGATAAGTGCTCTCCAGGTGGAAAATAAATGAGCAAGCTTGGAGAGAGCATAAAGAAGACAAAAAGTGCAAAATTCCTCAACTGGGTACGTTGTGAGCTGCACATTTGAAGGACAAGTGTAGATCATTGTCTCAGAGGCAGTTTTGAAATCCTTTGCTGAACTATTCTTTTCCTCCTATCGGGGAACGGGGGGGGGGGGGGAGGGGGGGGGCTTAGTATAGGGTTCTTGAAAATAAACAACACATTGCCCCAACCATTCTGCAAGCACCTTGAAGAGTGATAGAGCCAAGAAGTCCCACGTGACGAGGTTACCACAATTCTGCAGTTCAGTACTTCCAAGGCTCAAAGTTCTTCCATTTTCAAGCACACACTCCGAAACAAAAGGCAGTGACAGTGGAATAGACGTGCTGAACATGACTTGGGACCATATTTGTCAACGAGGAAGGCCCATCACATGTGTCTAGCCAGATGGAACTGTCGTGCACTTTTCTTTCTTGTCTTCGCATTCCTGCCTTGTCCATTGCCCTTCCAGTCAAATCAGACTTGGGCCGAAAAGAAGGGGTCAGATGTGCAACGTTACAGCGATGCAAGCACCGGACAGCCATTCAGTAAACGTTCCCTCTTGCTCAAAAGATGGCAGCAGCAGTCTCACCTCCTCCACTGCCAATTCCCAACTCAGCAGAACTGCCAGTGTTATACAGTGCGTGTCACTCGCCATTGTGCTCTAGCCAGCACTGCGATGCTTTGTTTGTGTCATTTCGCCGTCTTTTCAAGCTTGCCTCTGCCTCCGAGATCTGGCTTGAAGCCTCTCCCTCACAACTCTGTTTCCGTTACTCTTTGAATCACAGCGGAGCACCAACACTTAAACCTGCTAGTCAGCACAGAGTGCAATGCATGCAGCACGGATTGTGAGATTACTGCTGCTCTCATAAACTTGTTATGCAGTACCATAGCGTTCAAAGTATGCCTGAAACACCTGCTCATGAGTCGGAAACCAGGCCGTGGGAGGCCCCATCCTAGAACGGAAATATGTGACCAAGTTTCCAAACTCATGCACAACAGTAAATATATAATACCATGTCCCTATGCACTAGGCAGAATTGCCACAAGCTAGACTTCCTTGAGAAAATGCTTGAGGCTGAAGTACAGATAAGACTAAAAGCTATGGATGGGACAAAGATAGGTGCATATTAAGAGACGGGAAGAGAGCACAGCGAGTTCATGATATCCCGACTGAAATGTACAACAGGAAACGGGCATGGTACATAAAGCGAAGAGCAGGCAACCGATGGCACCTTGGGGAAAGCGTGTGAATGTCAAGTAGGTACACGCAGCCCAGATGAGGTCAGGAAGTTTGCCAAGACAGGATGGCTTCACTCCGCAGAAAGGACGTGTTGCAAAGGTAGAAGAAAAGAAAGCAATGGCCTTCTGCAATGACCTGAATTTGGATAACAGAGTATCGCTGTAGTTAGTGCTACACTAGTGATTTTCTTCTCGGCGTAAACTCACAAAGAAAGTGTGCCTTCTAGAGCAACAGTTAAGGAAAGCAAATCTGCCCATGAGAGACTACAGTTGAATGATGGTTCTGAGGTTAGCGGCAGTGGCTGCTTTTATCGGAGTCAGCAAAACGTAGCTCTATCTTGGGCAGTGGTGTGAACAAGAAGCTTGGCAGACTTCTTGAATAAAGATAAGAACATCGTGCTCACTCTAACCTGCTCTTTTTCTCAAAGCGCTCAGTTAGAACTCAGTACTTTCACTGCACTGGAATTTTCAACTGAGTTCACTAAAATGTTCTCCTTATTTTGGTAGGTCCACATTGGCAATGGCTTTTTCATCGCTCAGAGAGGTGGAAATGGATGTGCTCGGCAAGCACGGACTCCCAGTTTACCCATGAGATCATGCGGTACTTCTGAGATTCAGCAACGCTCAAGAACAAGAGTGTTACAGGAAGAGCCTGCCAGTACAAACTGAAAGACGGGGCCCAGGCGAAGCCAGCACTGACACCCGAAAAACTCAAAGCAGTGCGGAGTGAGTAGGCTAACATTGCTTAATTGAAATCTCAACGTGATTTAACGATTTGTAAAGGCTTGAATATGTCAAGCTTTTTAGCTCAACCATGTCAGGTTCTTTTTTCCGTCACTAAAATCTTGAATGGCTTTATTCTTTAAAACAGTTATCAGTCTCCCTTGCTATTTTTATTTTACAAGTAGTCTTCAGCAGTGCATTATGGGACCCGCAGTGTGTGAACAAAAAAAATGGGGACACAGGCAACTACTATGTGTGAGCTCGGATGTTTTCGCCCTGAGGACAGAATATGGCATCTGTCAGAAGGACTGCGTGACAGGGTAGCTATACAGAAGCCTACCACAGAAGGACACGAAATAAACTCTTCAATGAGATAGATCAAGTGCTCATTTTCGTCACAGACTGCACCATTAAGATGGTCCTGCCACAGTAACTGGTTATGAGTGGCAACATTCATACAGGGTAAAGACCGAACAGAGAAAAAGATCAGTGGTGCACGCCAACCGAATGAGACCTCACCAGGCTAGTGTGCACCATGCTCCCGTGGTGTTCGATGAAGACCATGAGTCTGGGGGGCAGAGTACGCACCACAAGTTGCACCACCTCTACTAGATGAGGAGCTAATACCATTATAGAAGCTAGCCCACCTGCATAAGCAGGATCAGAATGAGATTGTTGTTCACAAAGCACCGCACCCTTTTCGATGGAAGGCCGGGACTAGTAAAAGTAGGAGGACATCGGATTGAGTTAGAAGAAGGGTTCCAACCGAAGACAGCCTTTCCTTATTGAGTGTCTGAACTGCTCAAAAAGTAGGCCACCGTGTGGATGATCTACTCGATTTGGGATTACTCTATCCTGTAGAGTGAATTTACACATCCAGTTGTGTGTGTAGGAAAGAAAGATGGGTCAGTGCGAATGTGTATTGACTACGGGAGCTAATTTTTAGGGTCAGCAGCCCCCAGTGCATCACTGGTGGATCTCGGGCGTGGCTATTGGCAGGTACTGACAGACCCACACAGCTAGGCACTAACTGCATTTGTGACCCGGGGCCAATATGCATAGACAGCCATGCCCTTTGGGCTAAAAAAACTCTGCAGCAGCCTTCCAACGAAAGATCAATACACTCCTATCTAAGTACCAAGCCTACGCCACTGCATATCTGGACGATACAACAATTGTCTCACATACATGGCCGGAACACGTAGAGCACATCAATACCATCTTTTTGCTGCTTAGAAAAGCAGGACTAAAGCCCAGCCCTGAGAAATGCTACGTGGGACGGTCTCGCATTCGCTAACTAAGGCACGTTCTGGGTTCAGGGACACATGCACCCAACGCAGAGAAGATATCCGCCATAAAAGGTCTAACGCAGCCTACTAGAAAGAAAGATCAGCGAAGCTTGCTAGGACTATGTGGATAGTATAGGGAACACGTACCTAGGTACGCTGAAATAGCTGGCCCACTAACACCACTGACAAAGCGCAGTGCACCCAACTTCATCCCGCGGCACGCATTAGAACAGCTGAAGGACTCACTCTGAAGAGGAGTGGCATCAGCATTCCGCAACCTCATCAGCCATATTCGCTTTTCACTGATGCTGGTACTTGCTTGGCACAAATGACGGAACAGGGGCAAAGACTGTAGCACTTGCAAGTGAACGCTTCAACGAGACTCAGGCGAGGCAGTTGACAATGCGAGCGTGAAGCGTTCATTATTATTTGGGCTCCAAAGATGTTAATTTATTACCTCTTTGGTGCCGAGGTGAATGTAGTCTCTGAGGAACCCCCATCACACTTGACGACATGCACACGACAAGGGGCAAAACTAGCTACGTGATTAGTATTGGTGCTCCAGTGTTATAATGCTGAAACACAAAAAGGTACCAAGAATAGAAACACCGATGCGCTATCCAGGCTCCCCAACTTGACATGGGAGTCAGGAACTTGTGATACGCCATGCCAGCCTAGACATTCATAGATGTTCCCACTCAGCTGATGATGTACATGCACGGAACTGTGAGCTGATGTTCGACACTTAAGCCCATGTCACACTGCTGAAACAAAACAGTGACATAAACCAAACACGTCCGCCGACGAGCTGTCAAACCTGCTTGTTCCCTAATACCCTGCCACACTGTATGAATGGCAGAGAAACAAGACAGGTTGCTGTTGCTGTGGTGTTACAGCTTTCAGGCACCACAACTAGAAACAAACTGCGTTCGTCGACATGGCTTGACCTGTTGAGTGGGTTGGAGAAAAATTTTGGCGACGACACACCAACCAAAGCATACACTTTGCGATTATTGACCGTTTTTGTGCCTCTCCTGATTGCAAACATTGTTTACAAAACGTATCCTTTCATCGCATTGTTCTCTGCCATGGTGCGGAGTCTTGCACGCAGGCTAATCTCGTCGACACCGCCGGCTGGCTTGCGGCTGCCGTGCCTCAATTCCGCCCGTGCCTCGATCCCGCCCGTGCCTTTCGTGGAGCCGCCGTGGAGGATCACCCTCCGGTCTCAGTCTTATTCTCGTGCGCTAATTCTCCTGATGAGTGCGGCTTTCCAAAAAGCCGGCCGGATTACTCGCAGGGCTGAGCGCGACAGCCACCAACGATTCTGTGGGGGTGCCAGCAGACGAGAATGCATGATTCTCATACAAACATGCCATTGTCGTTTTCGCCCAAGAAAGCGAGCTACTGCGATGGTTGACGCTAGGCCATTCTTGCGGGACATAATGGAGGAGGTACCAGCGGCATAACAGAGGAGGTACCATCGGCATAAGCTCAAGGATAAATCATTAGAAGAGACTGCTACAAAGTTGGGGGATAGGATTTCACAGGCGAGCACGAGTTATTTATCCAGGTCTCTTGAAAACTGGGATTAACAAATGAGTAGTGTTGGATTGTCTCTGAAATTCTTTGCTGGGCAAATTTCACTCATGCAAACATGCCAGTCGTTTTTGCCCAAGAAAATGAGCTATTGCGATGGTTGACGCGAGGCAATTCTTGTGGGACGTAACAGAGGTGGTACCATCGGCATAAGCTCAAGGATAAGTCATTAGAAGAGACTGCTACAAAGCTGGGGGATAGAATTTCACAGGTGAGAATTTAGTTATTTATCCAGGTCTCTTGAAAACTGGGATAAACAAATGAGCAGTGTTGGATTGTTCCTTTGAAATTCTTTGATGGGCACATTTCACGTAGGTATCCCAGTTTGTACCACGCTCGTTTCTGAAGTGAGACGGTGCAGTGTATAGGTGCGTTTTCTTCCAAATGTATGCGTCGTCCGAGCCAGAGTTGACAGCACAAAACATCAGCATAACTACTGTTGCAGTAACTGCACAAGACAGTTATTCATCCTACATCTTAACTGCCAAATGCACAAGCTGCCCGGCAGTGCAAGGTGTCACCAGTTTCTGCGGCTGTGCACGGAAAGAGGAGGCACAGAAGCACCGCCCAAGTAGTTTTTCCGATGTGAGGAGGAGATGAGTTGTGTTGATGTGGTGTGACAGGGCCGGCAATACTACAGAAACGTCGTGGTGGCAAATTCTTGACAGTTTCCGCAGTGTGACTTGGCCTTTACGAAGCGAACTCCACTTAAATGTAGAGTTCGTCGACAGCAACACCTGCAGGTCAGCACAGAGCGCAAGGCATGTAGCATGGATTATGAGAATACTGCTGCTCTCATAAACTAGCTACGCAATACCATAGCGTTCAAAGTATGCCTGAAACACCTGCTCATGAGTCGGAAACCAGGCCGTGGGAGGCCCCATCCTAGAACGGAAATATATGACCAAGTTTCCAAACTCATGCACAACAGTAAATATATAATACCATGTCCCTATGCACTAGGCAGAATGCCACAAGCTAGACTTCCTTGAGAAAATACTTGAGGCTGAAGTACAGATAAGACTAAAAGCTATGGATGGGACAAAGATAGGTGCATATTAAGAGACGGGAAGAGAGCATAGCGACTTAATGATATCCCGACTGAAATGTACAACAGGAAACGGGAACGTTACGTAAAGCGAAGAGCAGACAACCGATGGTGCCTCAAGGAACGCGTATGGATTTCAGGACTAGGTAAACGCAGGCCAGATGAGGTCAGGAAGTTTGCCAAGACAGGATGGCTTCACTCCGCAGAAAGGACGTGTTGCAAAGGTAGAAGAAAGAAAAGTAAGCAATGGCCTTCTGCTATGACCTGAATTTGGATAACAGAGTATCGCTGTAGTTAGTGCTACCCTAGTGATTTTCTTCTCGGTGTAAACTCACAAAGAAAGTGTGTCTTCTAGAGCAACTGCTAAGGAAAGCAAATCTGCCCATGACAGACTACAGTTGAATGATGGTTCTGAGGTTAGTGGCAATGGCTGCTTTTATCGGAGTCAGCAAAACGTAGCTCTGTCTTGGGCAGTAGTGTGAACAAGAAGCTTGGCAGACTTCTCGAATAAGGATAAGAAAATCATGCTGACTCTAACCTGCTCTTTTTCTCACAGCGCTTATTTAGAACTGAGTACTTCCACTGCACTGGAGTTTTCAATTGAGTTCACTAAAATGTTCTGCTTATTTTGTTAGGTCCACATTGGCGACGGCTTTTTCATTTACTCTGAGAGGTGGAAATGGATGTGCTCGGCAAGCACGGACTCCCAGTTTACCCGTGAGATCATGCGGTTCTTCTGAGATTCAGCAACGCTCAAGAACCTAAGTGTTACAGGAAGAGCCTGCCAGTACAAACTGAAAAACAGGGCCCATGCGAAGCCAGCACTGACGCCCGAAAAGCTCAAAGCAGTGCGGAGTGAGTAGGCTGACATTGCTTACATGAAATCTCAACGTGATTTAACAAATTGTAAAGGCTTGAATATGTCAAGCTTTCAGCTCAACCATGTCAGGTTCTTTTTTCCTGCACCAAAATCTTGAATGGCTTTATTCTTTAAAACAGTGTTATCAGACCCTTTTGCTATTTTTATTTTACTAGTAGTCTTCAGCAGTGCATTATGGGACCCGCAGTGTGTAAACAAAAAAAAATGGGGACACAGGCAACTACTATGTGTGAGCTCGGATGTTTTCGCCCTGAGGACAGAATATGGCATATGCCAGAAGGACTGCGTGACAGGCTAGCTATACAGAAGCCTACCACAGAAGGACATGAAATAAAGTCTTTAATTAGAGATAGATCAAGTGCTCATTTTCGTCACAGACTGCACCATTAAGATGGTCCTGCCACAGTAACTGGTTATGAGTGGCAACATTCATACAGGGTAAAGACCGAACAGGGAAAAGAATCCGTGGTGCACGCCAACCGGATGAGACCTCACCAGGAAAGGGTGCACCACGCTCCCGTGGTGTTCGATGAAGATCATGAGTCTGGGGGGCAGAGTACACACCACAAGTTGCAACACCCCTACTAGATGAGGAGCTAATACCATTATAGAAGCTAGCCCACCTGCATAAGCAGGATCAGAATGCGATGGTTGTTCACAAAGCACCGCACACTTTTCGATAGAAAGCCGGGACTAGTAAAAGTAGGAGGACATCGCATTGAGTTAGAAGAAGGGTTCCAACCGAAGACAGCCTTTCCCTATTGAGTGTCTGAACTGCTCAGAAAGTAGGCCACCGTGTGGATGATCTACTCGATTTTAGATTACTCTATCCTGTAGAGTGAATTTACACATCCAGTTGTGTGTGTAGGAAAGAAAGATGGGTTAGTGCGAATTTGCATTGACTACGGGAGCTAATTTTTCGGGTCAGCAGCCTACAGTTCATCACTGGTGGATCTCGGGCGTGGCCACTGGCAGGTACTGACGGACCCACACAGCCAGCCACTCACCGCATTTGTGACCCGGGGACAAAACGCATGGACAGTCATGCCCTGTGGGCTAAAAAAACTCTGCAGCAGCCTTCCAAGGAATAATCAATACACTCCTATCTAAGTACCAAGCCTACGCCACTGCATATCTGGATGATAGAACAATTGTCTTGCATACATGGCCGGAACATGTAGAGCACATCAATACCATCTTTTCACTGCTTATAAAAGCAGGACTAAAGCTCAGCCCTGAGAAATGCCACGTGGGACGGTCTCGCATTCGCTAACTAAGGCACGTTCTCGGTTCAGGGACACATGCACCCAACGCAGAGAAGATATCCGCCATAAAAGGTCTAACGCAGCCTAATACCAAGAAAGATCTGCAAAGCTTGCTAGGACTATGTGGATAGTATAGGAAACACGTACCTAGGTACGCTGAAATAGCTGGCCCACTAACACCACTGACAAAGCGGAGTGTATCCAACTTCATCCCGCGGCTGTAAGATGCACAGCATGCATTAGAACAGCTGAAGGACTCACTCTGAAGAGGAGTGGCATCGGCATTCCGCAACCTCATCAGCCATATTCACTTTTCACTGATGCTGCTACTTGCTGGGCACAAATGACGGAACAGGGGCAAAGACTGTAGCACTTGCAAGTGAACGCTTCAACGAGACTCAGGCGAGGCAGTCGACAATGCGAGCGTGAAGCGTTCATTATTATTTGGGCTCCAAAGATGTTAATTTATTACCTCTTTGGTGCCGTGGTGAATGTCGTCTCTGAGCAACCCCCATCACACTTGATGACATGCACACGACAAGGGGCAAAACTAGCTACGTGAGTATTGGTGCTCCAGTGTTATAATGCTGAAACACAAAAAGGTACCAAGAATAGAAACACCGATGCACTATCCAGGCTCCCCAACTTGACATGGGCGTCAGGAACTTGTGATACGCCATGCCAGCCTAGACAAGCATAGATGTGCCCACTCAGGGAACTGTGAGCTGATGTTCCGACACTTAAGCCCATGTCACACTGCTGAAACAAAACAGTGACATAAACCAAACACGTCCGCCGACGAGCTGTCAAACCTGCTTGTTCCCTAATACCCTGCCACACTGTATGAATGGCAGAGAAACAAGACAGGTTGCTGTTGCTGTGGTGTTACAGCTTTCAGGCACCCCAACTAGAAACAAACTGCGTTTGTCGACACGGTTTGGCCTGTTCAGCGGGTTGGAGAAAAATTTTGGCGACGACACACCAACCAAAGCATACACTTTGCGATTATTGACCGTTTTCATGCCTCTGCTTATTGCGAACATTGTTTGCAAAACTTATCCTTTCATCGCATTGTTCTCTGCCATGGTGCAGCGTCTTGCACGCAGGCTAATCTCGTCAACACCGCCGAATGGCTTGCAGCTGCCGTGCCTCAATCCCGCCCGTGCCTTTCGTGGAGCCGCCGTGGAGGAACACCCTCCGGTCTCAGTCTTATTCTCATGCGCTAATTCTCCTGATGAGTGCGGCTTTCCAAAAAGCCGGCCGGATTACTCGCAGTGCTGACCGCGACAGCCACCAACGACTCTGTGTGGGTGCCAGCAGACGAGAATGCATGATGCTCATACAAACATGCCATTGTCGTTTTCGCCCAAGAAAGCGAGCTATTGCAATGGTTGACGCTAGGCCATTCTTGTGGGACATAATGGAGGAGGTACCAGCGGCATAACAGAGGAGGTACCATCGGCATAAGCTCAAGGATAAATCATTAGAAGAGACTGCTACAAAGTTGGGGGATAGGATTTCACAGGCGAGCACGAGTTATTTATCCAGGTCTCTTGAAAACTGGGATTAACAAATGAGTAGTGTTGGATTGTTCCTTTGAAATTCTTTGATAGGCACATTTCACTCATGCAAACATGCCACTGTCATTTTCATCCAAAAAAATGAGCTATTGCGATGGTTAACGTGAGGCAATTCTTGTGGGACTAACTGAGAAGGCACCATCGGCATAAGCTTAAGGATAGATCATTAGAAGAGACTGCTACAAAGTTGGGATATGATATCACAGATGAGCATGAGTTATTTGTCCAGGTCTCTTGAAAACTGGGATTAACAAATGAGTAGTGTTGAATTCTTCCTTTGAAATTCTTTGAGGGACACATTTCACGTAGGTATCTCAGTTTGTACCACACTCGTTTCTGAAGTCAGACGGTGCAGTGTATAGGTGCATTTTCTTCCAAATGTATGCGTCGTCCGAGCCAGAGTTGACAGCACGAAACATCAGCATAACTACTGCTGCAGTAGCTGCACAAGACAGTTATTCATTCTACATCTTAACTGCCAAATGCACAAGCTGCCCGGCAGTGCAAGGTGTCACCAGTTTCTGCGGCTGTGCACGGAAAGAGGCGGCAGAGAAGCACCGCCCAAGTAGTTTTTCCGATGTGACGAGGAGTTGCCGCAGAAGTTTCCAATACATGTAACTGAACGAAGAAGACGTGTTTCCAATGAGTTGTGTTGATGTGGTGTGAGAGGGTCGGCAATACTACAGAAACGTCGTGTTGGCAAACTCTTGACAGTTTCCGCAGTGTGACTTGGCCTTTAGGAAGCGAACTCCACTTAAATGTAGGGTTCGTCGACAGCAGCACCTGCAAGTCAGCACAGAGTGCAATGCATGCAGCACGGATTGTGAGAATACTGCTGCTCTCATATACTTGCTATGTAGTACCATAGCTTTCGAAGTATGCCTGAAACACCTACTCATGAGTCGGAAACCAGGCCGTGGGAGGCCCCATCCTAGAACGGAAATATGTGACCAAGTTACCAAACTCATGCACAACAGTAAATGTATAATGCCATGTCCCTATGCACTAGGCAGAATGCCACAAGCTAGACTTCTTTGAGAAAATACTTGAGGCTGAAGCACAGACAAGACTAAAAGCTACAGATAGGACAAAGATAGGTGCCATTAAAGGGGCCCCGAAACACAATCTTAGTTGACTGTTCTGCCTCTTGATCGCATACAGTGAGGTACAATGGTGCTATTAGTGTCAGTAATACCACGTATATTCCGTTTTTTAATATTTTAATGTCCTTCCAAAAACAAATTCATGGCTCTGATGGTGTCCCCGCACAGTGCCGGGTTTTAGCAGCGGATATGACATCACCTGGCGCGAGCTTGATGATGGGACAAACAGTAAATATACTGCAAATTGTGTTAATAAATAGAGACACATTTTGCCACCTGTCGGTGTTTTATATTAGATCAACAAAAACAACTTGTACCGCCAGGGGCGCTCTGGCATGGAAACGACGCTGCCAGTCTCAGCAAGAACGAGTTACAGAGAGCAGGCAACCATGGAGTGCAAACTTCTGCGACGTGCTCTGGCTGGCTGTTTTGATTGGTTGCGCCAGGTGCCGTCATTGGGAGAGCGAAATAGGAGTGAGAAGCCCCGCCAAAATTGAGTTGAGGGCAGCGCTTTGTTTGCTTGTACTTTGAAATTTCTTTATTGAATAACTCCCGTTCCTGTGCATCGATTCCTGTAATTCTTTTTAAGTCAGCATCTGTGTGACATAAAGAACCCACCTGAAGTATAGCCGGTATCCCCCCAAGCAGTGTTTCGCAGCCCCTTTAAGAGACGGGAAGAGAGCACAGCAAATTAATGATATCCCGACTGAAATGTACAACAGGAAACGGGCACGTTAAGTAAAGCAAAGAGTAGACAACCGATGATGCCTCAGGGAACGCGTGTGGATTTCAGGACTAGGTAAACGCAGCCCAGATGAGGTCCAAAAGTTTGCCAAGACAGGATGGCTTCACTCCGCAGAAAGGACGTGTTGCAAAGGTAGAAGAAGAACAGTAAGCAATGGCCTTCTGCAATGACCTGAATTTGGATAACAGAGTATCGCTGTAGTTAGTGCTACCGTAGTGATTTTCTTCTCGGCGTAAACTCACAAAGAAAGTGTGTCTTCTAGAGCAACTGTTAAGGAAAGCAAATCTGCCCATGACAGACTACTGTTGAATGATGGTTCTGAGGTTAGTGGCAGTGGCTGCTTTTGTCGGAGTCAGCAAAACGTAGCTCTGTCTTGGGCAGTGGTGTGAACAAGAAGCTTGGGAGACTTCTCGAATAAAGATAAGAAAATCATGCTCACTCTAACCTGCTCTTTTCTCACAGTGCTCATTTATAACTGAGTACTTTCACTGCACTGGAATTTTAAACTGAGTTCACTAAAATGTTCTGCTTATTTTGTTAGGTCCACATTTGCAATGGCTTTTTCATCGACTCGGGAGAGGTGGAAATGGATGCGCTCGGCAAGCACGGACTCCCAGTTTACCCGTGAGATCATGCGGTACTTCTGAGATTCAGCAACGCTCAAGAACAAGAGTGTTACAGGAAGAGCCTGCCAGTACAAACTGAAAGACGGGGCCCAGGCGAAGCCAGCACTGACGCCCGAAAAGCTCAAAGCAGTGCGGAGTGAGTAGGCTGACATTCCTTAATTGAAATCTCAACGTGATTTAACAAATTGTAAAGGCTTGAATATGTCAAGCTTTCAGCTCAACCATGTCAGGTTTTTTTTTTGCGTCACTAAAATCTTGAATGGCTTTATTCTTTAAAACAGTGTTGTCAGTCTCTATTGCTATTTTTATTTTACTAGTAGTCTTCAACACTGCATTATGACACCCGCAGTGTGTAAACAAAAAAAAAAAAGGGGGACACAGGCAACTACTATGTGTGGACTCGGATGTTTTCGCCCTGAGGACAGAATATGGCATATGTCAGAAGGACTGCGTGACAGGCTAGCTATACAGAAGCCTACCACAGAAGGACACGAAATAAAGACTTTAATGAGATAGATCAAGTGCTGATTTTCGTCACAGACTGCACCATTAAGATGGTCCTGCCATAGTAATTGGTTATGAGAGGTAACATTCATACAGGGTAAAGACCGAACAGGGAAAAAGATCAGTGGTGCACGCCAACCGGATGAGACCTTACCAGGCTAGGGTGCACCATGCTCCCGTGGGGTTCGATGAAGACCATGAGTCTGGGGGGCAGAGTGCGCACCACAAGTTGCACCACCTCTACTAGATGAGGAGCTAATACCATTATCGAAGCTAGCCCGCCTGCATAAGCAGGAGCAGAATGCGATGGTTGTTCTCAAAGCACCGCACACTTTTTGATGGAAAGCCGGGACTGGTAAAAGTAGGAGGACATCGAATTGAGTTAGAAGAAGGGTTCCCACCAAAGAAAGCCTTTCTTTATCGAGTGCCTGAACCGCTCAAAAGAAAAAGTAGGCCGCCAAGTGGATGAGCTACTCGATTTGAGATTACTCTATCCTGCAGAGTGAATTTACACATCCAGTTGTGTGTGTAGGAAAGAAAGATGGGTTAGTGCGAACGTGTACCGACTACGGGAGCTAATTTTTCGGGTCAGCAGCCCGCAGTTGGTCACACCGGTGGATCTCAGGCGTGGCTACTGGCAGGTACTGACAGACCCACACAGCCAGGCACTAACCGCATTTGTGACCCAGGGGCAATGTGCATGGACAGTCATGCCCTCTGGGCTAAAAAACTGCAGCAACCTTCCAAGGAATGATCAATACACTCCTATCTAAGCATCTAAGCATCAAGCCTACGCCACTGCATATCTGGATGATACAATAATCATCCCGCATACATGGCAGGAACACGTAGAGCACATCAACACCATCTTTTCGCTGCTTAGAAAAGCAGGCCTAAAGCCTAGCCCTGAGAAATGTCACGTGAGACAGTCTCGCATTCGCTACCTAAGGCATATTCTGGGTTCAGGGACACATGCACCCAACGCAGAGAATATATCCACCGTAAAAGTCTAACGCAGCCTAATACAAAGAAAGATCGGCGGAGCTTGCTAGGACTATGTGGATAGTATAGGGAACACGTACCTAAGTACGCTGAAATAGCTGGCCCACTAACACCACTGAGAAAGCGGAGTGTATCCAACTTCATCCCGCAGCTGTAAGATGTGCAGCATGCATTAGAACCGCTGAAGGACTCACTCTGAAGAGGAGTGGCATCAGCATTCCGCAACCTCATCAGCCATATTGGCTTTTCATTGACGCATCAGCAGCGGCTGCTGCTACTTGCTTGGCACAAACGACGGAACAGGGGCAAAGAAAGGCCTTTAGCGCTTGCATTGCAAGTGAACGCTTCAACGAGACTCAGGCAAGGCAGTCGACGATGCGAGCGCAAAGCGTTCATTATTATTTGGGCTCTAAAGAAGTTCAATTATTACCTCTTTGGTGCCGTGGTGAATGTCGTCTCTGAACAACCCCCATCACACTTGACGACATGCACACGACAGGGGGCAAAACTAGCTATGTGAGTATTGGTGCTCCAGTGTTATAATGCTGAAACACAAAAACAGTACCAAGAATAGAAATGCCGATGCACTATCCAGGCTCCCCAACTTGACATGGGAGTCGGGAACTTGTGATACGCCATGCCAGCCTAGACAGGCATAGATGTGCCCACTCAGGGAACTGTGAGCTGATGTTCGACACTTAAGCCCATGTCATAGTGCTGAAACAGAACAGTGACATAAACCAAACATGTCCGCAGACGAGCTGTCAAGCCTACTTGTTCCCTAATATCTTGCCACACTGTACAAATGGCAGAGAAACAAGATAGGCTGCTGTGGTTTTACAGCTTTCAGGAACTAGAACTAGAAACAAACTGCGTTCGTCGACATGGTTTGGCCTGTTCGATGGCTTGGAGAAAAATCCTGGCGACGACACACCAAGCAAAGCATGCACTTTGCGATTATTGACTGCTTTCGTGCCTTTCCTGATTGCGAACATTGTTTGCAAAACGTATCCTTTCATGGCATTGTTCTCTGCCATGGTGCGGCGTTTTGCAGGCAGGCTAATCTCGTCGACACCGCTGGCTGGCTTGTGGCTGCCATGCCTCAATTCCGCCCACGCCTTCGCTGGAGCCGCCGTGGTCCCAGTCTTATTCTTGTGCGCTAATTCACCTGATGAGCGCAATTTTCCAAAAAGCCAGCCGGACTACTCAAAGGGCTGAGAGCGGCAGCCAGCAATGACTCTGCGTAGGTGCCGGCAGACGAGAATTAAAGATGCTCATGCAAACATGCCACTGTCGTTTCCACCCAAGAAAAAGAGCTATTGCGATGGTTGACGCGAGGCAATTCTCTTGGAACGTAACAGAGGAGGCATCATCGGCATAAGCTCAAGGATAAATCATTAGAAGAGACTTCTACAAAGTTGGGGGATAGGATTTCACAGGTGAGCATGAGTTATTTGTCCAGCTTTCTTGAAAAATGGGATCAACAAATGAGTAGTGTTGGACTATCTCTTTGAAATTCTTTGATGGGCACATTTCACTCATGCAAACATGCCACTACCGTTTTCGCCCCAGAAAATGAGCTATTGCACTGGCTGACGCCAGGCAATTCTTGTGGGACGTAACAGAGGAGGTACCATCGGCATAAGCTCAAGGATAAGTCATTAGAAGAGACTGCTATAAAGTTTGGATAGGATTTCAAAGATGAGCACGAGTTATTTGTCCAGGTCTCTTGAAAACTGGGATTAACAAATGAGTAGTGTTGGATTGTTTCTTTGAAATTCTTTGAGGGACACACTTCACGCAGGCATCTCAGTTTGCACCGCCCTCGTTTCTGAAGTCAGACGGTGCAGTGTATAGGTGCGTTTTCTTCCAAATGTATGCGACGTCCTAGCCAGAGTTGACAGCACAAAACGTCAGCAAAACTACTGCTGCCACAGCTGCACAAGACAGTTATTCATTCTACATCTTAACTGCCAAATGCACAAGCTGCCCAGCAGTGCAAGGTGTCACCAGTTTCTGCGCCTGTGCACGGAAAGAGGAGGCAGAGAAGCACCGCCCAAACTGTTTTTCTGATGTGACGAGGAGTTGTCGCAGAAGTTTCCAATACATGTTACTGAACGAAGAAACCATGTTTCCAATGAGTTTTGTGTTGATGTGGTGTGACAGGGTCGGCAATACTACAGAAACGTAGTGTTGGCAAATGCAGTTTGCCGACTGTTTCCACAGCGTGACTTGACCTTTACGAAGAGATTTCTGCATGCTGCTTTTAAGCTTGTGTTGTGCGGACTTGCGAGCCGTGATGAACAATGAGACTTCGTGCGTGTCTATGCACATGAATGTTACCTCTCCATTGCGATACTGCTGCCCATTCAGCAAATCTGTGTGCCAGCATGCACCGATTTATGGCTTTATATATATTTTTTGTTGGAGTGGTTCTCATATGCGACGGTAACCTGGAGAAACTGTTGTCCCGGGAGGACTAACATTTGTACCGTGAAGATACTGCAGCCTTTATGTTTACTTGGCGTAAACTAGCTGACAGCAAGCTCGGTTACACTTTTAAGCCCCAACTCCAACGACACATCCTGGGCGTATGCGCTCAGCGTCAGCGCTCTTGGCGTATGCCGGAACAGGCGTCGAAAAGCGGCATGCGTCTCTACGTCCCTGGTGCTGGCTCGCTCCCCCTCTCGAGTCGAGGGAAAGAATTTCAGGCAGTGAAGAAAAGGGGTTGGGGGGCGCTGAAAGGACCAATTAAACCGCGAAGAAAAGTTCGGGGAACCTGAAAGAGGTTCAAGCTATGAAGAAAAGAATCATCGAGACTCCCATGGTCCTCCAATTGTTGCAAACCGGAACCGGCTTCGGACGCGTACGCGAGCGCCCGTGCGCTGGTGCTGATATCTAGCACGGACAGATATCGGTGCCTCGCCGAGGTTCGCTGGCTTCTCCTGCAATGCGCATGCGCAGACCGGTTCTGGTGTATATCGGCGCCTCGCCGAGGTTCGCTGGCTTCTCTTGCAGTGCGCATGCGCAGACCGGTTCTGGTGTATATCGGCGCCTCGCCGAGGTTCGCTGGCTTCTCCTGCAGTGCGCATGCGCAGACCGGTTCTGGTGTATATCGGCGCCCCGCCGAGGTTCGCTGGCTTCTCTTGCAGTGCGCATGCGCAGACCGGTTCTGGTGTATATCGGCGCCTCGCCGAGGTTCGCTGGCTTCTCCTGCAGTGCGCATGCGCAGACCGGTTCTGGTGTATATCGGCGCCTCGCCGAGGTTCGCTGGCTTCTCTTGCAGTGCGCATGCGCAGACGGGTTCTGGTGTATACCGGCGCCTCGCCGAGGTTCGCTGGCTTCTCCTGCAGTGCGCATGCGCAGACCGGTTCTGGTGTATATCGGCGCCTCGCCGAGGTTCGCTGGCTTCTCCTGCAGTGCGCATGCGCAGACCGGTTCTGGTGTATATCGGCGCCTCGCCGAGGTTCGCTGGCTTCTCTTGCAGTGCGCATGCACAGACCGGTTCTGGTGTATATCGGCGCCTCGCCGAGGTTCGCTGGCTTCTCCTGCAGTGCGCATGCGCAGACGGGTTCTGGTGTATATCGGCGCCTCGCCGAGGTTTGCTGGCTTCTCTTGCAGTGCGCATGCGCAGACCGGTTCTGGTGTATATCGGCGCCTCGCCGAGGTTTGCTGGCTTCTCTTGCAGTGCGCATGCGCAGACCGGTTCTGGTGTATATCGGCGCCTCGCCGAGGTTCGCTGGCTTCTCCTGCAGTGCGCATGCGCAGACCGGTTCTGGTGTATATCGGCACCTCACCGAGGTTCGCTGGCTTCTCCTGCAGTGCGCATGCGCAGATCGGTTCTGGTGTACGCCAAGAGCGCCGACGCTGAGCGCGTACGCCCAGGAAGCCCTTGGAGTTGGGGCTTTAGAAGGGGCTTTTAAGGCAGCTGCTCACTTCCAGCTGTGTTCCTTTGCATAATGCGGGCACCCGTCGAAGCTGCTTTCTACTGTATATACAGAAAGCCCCTGCACATACCGTGGAGAAGGGAAACGGAGAGTGTCTCTGAAGCACACTCTTCGCGGTACCCCCTTACGCCACAGGCTATCTCCGGAGAAATGCTCGATGTTCCGCAGCTGCCCACACTCCACGTGGCCTAACAATGGTGCCTTTCAGGGGATGGCGGTAACAGCGCCGCTAAAAGCAATTACGCAGTCTCTCTGGCATAGTTCCCTAAGGCGTGAAAACCACGGCCATTCCTTACCTTGTTTGCCACGTGCCCCGTCGCCCTTGGTACAGCGGCTTCATGGCCCATTCCCTCTCTCTTTTGTCGTAGACAAGCCCCAATGACGGGTGGGAGCACATCAGGGTCCAGAATTTTACAAGCAGCACGAGCGTGGAGCCAAGTGGGAAGAAAGCACCCGAAGGGAGAGAGTGCGGATATCCTTACCAGAGAGAGTGAGATCGTATTTGTTTTTGATTTAGTGTGTATTGTTAATGGTACCCTGGACTCGAGGCTGAGCCCAACCCATGGGGTAGTTAGTTCCCACCTTGCATGACATTTTTCACTGCAGAATTGATGCTTGGGGCGGGTCAATGAAAATGACCGCCCCTATTTCTTCGTTAATTAAGGGTTTAAGAACGCTAGCGAGTGAATGAGAGGAAGTCCAGTCTCCATGCTTTGCATGTAACACGGTTCTACTAAGGCTTAGACCAGTTACATCAATGAGTAAAGTAGTGGAGTTTGTTCTCTTCGTAAATTCATTTCTGCTTCTTCCAGTTTCACTCTGTGTGTATATATAAGCTCTGCCGTCACTATCTACAAGCACGCCTCCTGTTCTTCCACGCTGAACTACACGATTGGAAGGGGTTAGAAACCTTCCTCAGGGAAACGAACATCGAAACTCTACTGCAGATGTCTAAGCTTATTGAAGCTATGACATCTAGGCGCAGTCGTGGTGCTACAAAGTCACACTGAGGTGAACGATTTCATAGCCTACATAGATACTTGGGAAGCACAAATAGGAAAGGTAGGCTTTCTTACACAGGGCATAGCTGAAGGGCTTTGCATCATGACTGTGAGCACAATATCCCTTCTTGATTTCCACACAGCACAAAATGGCTACAAGTATCTAGTGACTTCTCGTATGAGTCAAAATCGAACGGAAGATGTGTTCTGCCTTCACAGGCAAATGTCAGGGAACAATGACCACCCTACACTGCCACAGCTTCTGCTTTCAGTGAACTGTCATTCTGTAGCCTTGCGAAGGCCAAAATAGAAATATGTCTGAAATATGTTGATGAAGAACCTGTTCTCTGCAAGCAGCGAGAGACCAGGAGGAATCCAAGGAGAGCTTGATCAGCTCTTGGATACTGGGTGCCTGAATGAGGTTCATGATGTACTTGCATCATGCAACCAACTTACTGATCGTAATGCGACTGTGTCAAAAAGGAGCGACTCGCGGGTTAAGTGCGATGAGGGGGCTCACTTTCACGTACGAGCTCCCGACTGAAGACAGCCTGCAGTTCTTGGATTTAAGAATTAGGTTCACCAATAAGCATGTTTGCTGGTCTTACTCGCCCAGAGCACAAAAAGAGCTGCTGCCTTATAATTCATCCCATTCGAAAATTGTGAAGAGAGGGATTGCTAAACTCTGCTTAGAGTCTGCACTCCAAAAATCACGTGTACATGATATGCAAGATAGTTTTGGGAAACAATTGGCTAGGCTTGAGGCCGTTGGTTTCCCTGGGTCAGTTGTTGTTGCAGAAGTGCTCTTGAAGAAGTTGAAGCCCGGAACTGGCAAAGAGGCAATAACCCATCCGCCGGCTAAAGTGAGGCCTGAAGTGATACCATACATGCATAAAGTATCCCATGGCCTCAAAAAGGTGGCAAACCGGCACAACATGCCGTTGGTCTTCTCAGCCCCTCGGAAGCTTGGCCAGTTGGCCCGAGGCATCAAAGGCGAAAACAAAAAACTTGGATGTTAAAAATAGGCAAGTGAACTGCTTTACAGAATGTGCCACAGGCATTGTGTACGAAATCCCCTTGACGTGTGGCAGGTCGTACATCGGGCAAACTCGGCGCTGCGTCGACGACCGGCTCAGGGAGCACGCAAGAGACCTAAGGAATGGGGAAAGGTGTTAACCTTGTCGAGCACTGCGCTACTTGCAAGGATTGTACACCGGTGTTTTCGGGAGAGAGGATTCTGAGCAGAAGCAAATTAAAAACAACCCATGAAATGATAGAGGCATATTATATACAGAAAGCAGGGTCAGAATGTGTGAGCGATACTGCAGTTCTTTTGTATGCTACAGAAAAAATGTTTTGTTTCAAAGTTTTTGCGATAAAGATGTGAAGAGAGTTTTTTCTCTTCTTGTTTACCTTGCACGGTGTGCGCCTGCGCCGGTCTGAGTGTATTTAAGCTGTGTGTGTGTCCCTAAATAAACAGTTGTCAGCGCTGTGTTTGTCCTTCTCTTCCTGCTTCTTTTCTTTGGCCGTGTGCCGTCGCGCTGAAAAACTACGAGTTTAAACCACGAATATCGGCCAGCCCAAGACCTAACTCTACTGCTTGAGAGCACTGCTCCTTCCAGATGGCTCTGAATTTCCCCCGGAAGCTTGCCTGACAAAAGAAGTTGACAAGGGAGGGATGCTCTACCCGTCTCAAGAGCTTCAGAAATTGATAGTAAAGTCAGAGGATTCCTTCACGCAATGCTTCAGTATCAAGAGGCTAAAAGCGAACAGCTTGATGGATTTGATTTATTCTTTGACAATGAACAGGCTAAGTGTGGATGGCTGTGACGAACAGCGTGGGAACAACAAACCATGTTCTTTGTATGCTCTTACGAGGCTTCACTTTTTGGTGCAAGAAGAGAATAAGGCTAGAGAGGGAAAGAGGCAGAGAATGCGGCACCTCTAGTACGTGGGGTGTGTTGTCACTTGCATGGCAGGTTAATTTTTTTTTTTTTACTGCATCACCTGTTAGCCTTACAGGCTGGATTTGCCCACGTATGTGTCTACTCCTGAAATAAAATCTTGCATGTTGGAAAATCCAGGAAAAGCCCTGCGTGCCTTTACCGGCTTCAGAACGAAACACAGAATCACAGTCAAGAGGAGTCCGTTCTCCTGCAATAACTTGTTGCAACCTTTCACAAGCAAAAAATAGCTACAAATAAAAAAATTCTTGGCAAGCGCCTCCTACTCGTCAGTGCCAGCTCGCAATGTCTATGTTTGCGTTCAATGCTTGGCTTCTTATCCTCCTGGCTAAATATATTGCTCATTTCGTATTTCTGCGGTGCGCCAGCATCAGACTCAACAGATGCTCCTTGACACCATCATCATCACCAGCCTGACTATGCCCACTGCAGGGCAAAGGCCTCTCCCATGTCTCTCCAATTAACCCTGTCCTTCGCCAGTTGTGGCCACCGTGTCACCGCAAACTTCTTAATCTCATCCGCCCACCTAACTTTCTGCCGCCCCCTGCTACGCTTGCCTTCTCTTGGAATCCACTGTTACCCTAAAGGACCAGCGGTTATCTTGCCTTCGCATTACATGCCCTGCCCAAGCCCACTTCTTCCTCTTGATTTCAACTAGGATATCCTTAACGTGCGTTTGTTCTCTCACCCACTCCGCCCTCTTCCGATCTCTTAACGTTACACCTATCATTTTTCTTTCCATAGCTCACTGTGTTGTCCTTAACTTAAGCTGAACCCTCTTTGTTAGCCTCCACGTTTCTGCCCCATAGGTGAGTACTGGTAAGATACAGCTGTTGTATACTTTTCTCTTGAGGGATATTGGTAAGCTGCCATTCATGATCTGCGAGAACCTGCCATATGCGCTCAACCCCATTCTTATTCTTCTAGTTATTTAGTTAATCTAGTTATGGTGTCGAGGAGAACCTAGCTCCTCCATACCTGCCAACCTAGCAACATGAAAATTCGGGAGACCGCATCCGTAGTGCTAAAGTGTACTAGAATATAGTCTAGTTCACTTTAGTAGCGCTTCGCGTTGTCACATTTCGGGAACATTTTCCGAAATAGCGGTCCTGCGCAATCACTCACGCTTAGCAGCCGGTTGTGTTCGACAAGAAATCCCGTGAAAAGGCACTCTGCATGGGTCACACTGTCTTCGCCGTTGTTTTGAAAGAAACTGCCGATGGTGCCCTGCACTTCTACAGGACGAACATAGTTCATATGCTTTTGTGAAGCGATGTGTACCTTGATGTCGTTGTTGCTGCCCTGCGAAACGCTCACATCACAGGTGCACGGGGTACAGAATCCATATTTGTCACCTTTTCACAAACTGACAAAGCACGGAAACTCAGTCGTGTACGATTTCCAAAATACTTGCAAGTACTTCTTCTTGGCTTGCTAAATCCGCGAGCCAGCCTGAGACGATCCAATCTGGAAAATCCAATATGGCAGCGCTCGTCGGTTGCTCGCGCTCGTCGGTTGCTCGCGCTCGTGGTGGTGCCGGCTGCCGCTACCTCGATTCAATGTGCATGCTGGTGACTGAGTGCTCCCGCGCTGCTTTCCGGCATAGTTATATTGTTATAGGACGTTATAGGATTATAGCTATAGCGTGCAAAAAAAGAGTAAGAAAAATTTGAAAAAAAAAAAAAACGCTGGGCTGTGGCGGCCACTTTTCGGGAGATTTGAGGACGTGTTCGTACAATCGGGAGATGTAATCAAAATTTGGGAGACTCCCAGACAATTCGGGAGAGTTGGCAGGTATGCTCCTCGACACCAAAACTATGCAAAACTACCTCGCTCACAAAGGAGTGCACTGTGCATACAGGTATGGTGGGGCGGGCTGGCGAACGCAATTCCTCTCCGATTTGGCTGCACTGTCTGCACTAGTGCCACGAGCAAGCAGCATAAGTTCAAGTGCAGCTTGCCACTGGCTGCTACCAAAATGAACAGTCGAGTGCAGGCCTAGTTGTCTGCTAGCCTTGGTGTTGCCACCAAATAACGACCAGCTGCATGCTATCGACATCAACGACCGCCAAAATCTCAAACTATGTGAACAATTTTCAGGCAGTGAAGCACAATAAGTGTTTCCATTCACCAGGAAACCATCGTTTTACCCAAAAAAGTCACTGCATGCAATATGCACAGATGATTTACGAATATGCGCTGAAATATTCTGCTAATGGCACTAGACGTGACCGCTTGGGCTTGCAATTCTGACGCCATGAAGTTACCCACCTCATCCTTTCTAGAACGGCCATTCATGATTTCTTTTAAACTATGGTCAAATGGCGGCCATATTGCTGCACTACAGCTCCACTTCCAATTCGGAGAGTGCAAGCTAGCCAAGAAGCCGCAGTGGCCGTTACTTTCACCTCCCCCTCTAGCCACCATACCTCTGCCAAAAATCGCAAACAAAAAGCGAAGAAACTATACGACCATGTTGCTGGAAAAGAAAGCAGTGAGAACTGAACCTGTAGAGAAAGGATGGATGCAAGTTAATGTCACAAAGCAGTTCCAGCTGCCAAAGCATACAATTTTGGAACTGCTTCCGAAATACAGCCAAGATCCTGCCTGCACCCGAGACTTCACATTCGACGATCAAAAGAGAAAATGCAAGGGTGATCATCCGGAGTTGGAAGACGCATTTAAGAGAGGGAGAAACAAAAGGACGGAAAAGCAGGGAGGTTAACCAGGCAATGCCCAGCAGCCTACCCTACACGTGGGGAGGGGGAAACTGCCCTCATTTCGAGCGAGAGCGCGCCTTCCTGGCTGCTACTCACTGCCGCCTGGACTCTCGTTTTCTTACAGAATCCGAGATTCTAGGGTCTTGGACAAAGCCTTCCTCACAAAGGAAGCAGTGGAAGCGCTCCTGAGGTTCTTAAAGGACTCGGGGTTGTGTTCCCGTCCATACACTTTACGCTTTAAGCGTGCACCCTCTGTACCCTTGTCATAGTGGTCGATCGACACTTGAAGACGCACTAACTGCAGCTGAAAAGGGTGCTGGTGAAGGACTTTTTAGTTTCTGTCTAAAGGCTTCAAGACGCACTTAACTGCAGCCGAAAAGGGTGCTGGTGAAGGACTTTTTAGTTTCTGTCTAAAGGCTTCAACAGAAGGCCGAGGCTCTCACTATCAGGACGAGCATCATGGACTTCCAAGTTCACTGATGGATGGCTCCGTGGCTATAAGAAGAGGCACGGAATACCTTTCAAGATGATGTGCAGCGAAAGCAGAACCGTGAAGTGGCAACTGCAGAAGAATAGCACCGCATAAATTTAATCTCTGTCCTGCAAAACTACACTCATGAGGACATTTTCAACTGCGAAGAAACAGGCCTATTCTATAAGACGTTTTGTCACAAAATCAAGCGCATTTTTGATTTTAAAGAAACAGCGCCGCAGGGACGCGATTTCGCCTGCGTGCATCGTAGAACAGGGGAGAAGGAAACCCTGGAGAGCGCCTAGCATTGTGTGTGTTGCAGCTCTATCCACTATCGCTCGCCGGCGTGACGCCAAGGAATTACGTCAACGCATGTCAATTTTTCCAGAATGTCGGAGTAGTTTCTACACAATGCTGAGGGAGAGTGTGTTGCCTTGAGTGTGCTAAGTGATGCCCTCCCCCTCATCACTCGAGTGTTGGCAGCGGCGCCAGACCGGAAAAATCTGGAAGCCACTCGCAGCCACTCCCGGCCTTTGACCAATGAGGACGCGCGACCGGCGTGAGAAGGAAAAGGAGACTGAACACCCGATACTGTGTGTATGTGCGCGCCTGCCTTAGCGCGAAGAACAGACAGACAGGGAGCAAGACCATATAAGAAGGGCGTTGGCCACTGTCGACTAGTCCGAGCCGCCGTTTAAGCTTCAGAGAAGTGTGCCCCGCTCGACTCCTGGGGCAACACCACTCACCCAGCCACGGACCGACGAGGCAGAGCGCGCCAGTCTGCAGGACGGCACCGACGTGAACCTCTGGTCGTCAGACTGTCACAGTGCCGGTGAACAAATTGTGTTTTGTTTGTTTGCCTCTCTCTCGTGTTAGTGCACTTTAGGCGCAATAATTCATTTGTATTGTAATCTCTTTCGAGAGTAACTTTGCATGAGTTGCCTTGTTTTGTTAATCACTTTGCATGTGTTTGTACTAGTGATTCTGAAATCTTCTGTATCGTCTCATTGCTGTATAAAGTTTGTTTTGTTTGTGAACCTTTGGCTCCGACCCATACTCTCGCTTGCGACCAGTGAAAGCTGGGCACCAAACGACCAAAAACCTCTTATCACTTGGTAGGTGGTTTCCGGCTGAACTTGCCACGCTGAGTCGAGGGCATCTCCTCTGTGACCAAGATCGCTACCCCCACATGCTTTAAGGATGTCTGGGAACACACGCATAAGTGCGGTAAAACTTTTTTGCGACACCTGCATCAAGGATACTGAAGCAGACGATAGCAGGAGACAGTTTTAATTCGCAGCAATGTCGGACAGAGCTTACTTCACAGAAAACCGCGCAATAGCAGATTTGAAACTTGTTCTTCTGGTATATCCTTCTGGTAAATGGTTTAGAAGTGCGAACATTGCCATAAAAACAATCCACAGGCAACCAAGCTCGTCTCGCACCATACTCAGTGCGCCAGGCGCTCGGCAATATCTTCTTCAAACGAGGCTGTCCCGCCAGTTTCTGAGGCCAACACAGCTAGTAATGTTTCAGGCCAAGGTGATCCACCTGGTCCTTTACCCAGAGAAACCATTCCGGCGCCTCAAGACGTCTCTACTACAGACAAGGTCGTCGGGCCCTCCCCGGTCTCGAGCCGCACCCGCGGTAGGGAGTCTGGGAGGGGCCCTTTGCCGCCCTCGCAAAAACCGGGAGAAATCACCCTACTTTACCCACCGTCCGTGGTTAAGTGTATTCCTTGCTGGCATATAGATTCAAGTCGCCAGCGCCTACAAGATCATTATATGCAGGTGCATCATATGCCGGTGCGATGGATATGTAGGAGGCGTATTCCAGCCACTTATGACCTTTTAAGGTCTGTATCTTCACACTACGCCAGGTGTAAAATAACTGACCCCCCACCCTCCACACTGGAGGGGCTGCCTTCCAGTCGCTCTCTGGCTGGCGCTCGGCACAGTGGGGATTGCACTCCTGCCCTTCAGGCAATACCGGGGGTGTCTCTCCACCAAACAAATCGCACTCCTTCACCTGGTCTGGTGAAGATCTACAGCAGCTGGTTAAACTTCAATTAACATTAGGAAGGCCAGTCGGCCCAATAACACTTAGTCGGTATCTGCCTGACAGCTCCCATGACAGCATTGCACAGCAGCTGGGTACCTGGAGGTATGAGTGCATCGCACAGGAAGTCCTAACGGGCGTGGTGCTGCCCACCCGCCCATCGCGCCTTGCCACCTCTCATCTATCCACAAACTTAAATATTCCTAAGGATACAACACGGGAGTTTTGCGACCAGTTCCTATCTTCCTCCAGCAGCTCACTTAAAAATGGGGAGTCACCGACTCCCCTCTCATCTATCCACAAACTTAAATATTTTTAAGGATAAAACACTGGAGTTTTGTGACCGGTTGCTATCATCCTCCGGCAGCTCGCTTAACAATGGGGAGTCACCGACTGCCCCTCTCATCTATCCACAAACTTAAATATTTTTAAGGATACAACACGGGAGTTTTCCGACCGGTTGCTATCTTCCTCCGGCCGCTCGCTTAACAATGGGGAGTCACCGACTGCCCCTCTCATCTATCCACAAACTTAAATATTTTTAAGGATAAAACACTGGAGTTTTCCGACCGGTTGCTATCTTCCTCCGGCAGCTCGCTTAACAATGGGGAGTCACCGACTGCCCCTCTCATCTATCCACAAACTTAAATATTTTTAAGGATACAACACGGGAGTTTTCCGACCGGTTGCTATCTTCCTCCGGCAGCTCGCTTAACAATGGGGAGTCACCGACTGCCCCTCTCATCTATCCACAAACTTAAATATTTTTAGGGATACAACACGGGAGTTTTCCGACTGGTTGCTATCTTCCTTGGGCAGCTCGCTTAACAATGGGGAGTCACCGACTGCCCCTCTCATCTATCCACAAACTTAAATATTTTTAAGGATACAACACGGGAGTTTTCCCGACCGGTTGCTATCATCCTCCGGCAGCTCGCTTAACAATGGGGAGTCACCGACTGCCCCTCTCATCTATCCACAAACTTAAATATTTTAAAGGATACAACACTGGAGTTTTCCGACCGGTTCTATCTTCTTCCTCCAGCAGCTCGCTTAACAATGGGGAGTCACCGACTGCCCCTCTCATCTATTCACAAACTTAAATACTTTTAAGGATTCAACACAGGAGTTTTCCGACCGGTTGCTATCTTCCTCCAGCAGCTCGCTTAACAATGGGGAGTCACCGACTGCCCCTCTCATCTATTCACAAAGTTAAATACTTTTCAGGATACAACACAGGAGTTTTCAGACCGGTTCTATCTTCTTTCTCCAGCAGCTCGCTTAACAATGGGGAGTCACCGACTGCCCCTCTCATCTATTCACAAACTTAAATACTTTTAAGGATACAACACGGGAGTTTTCTGACCGGTTGCTATCTTCCTCCGGCAGCTCGCTTAACAATGGGGAGTCACCGACTGCCCCTCTCATCTATTCACAGACTTAAATACTTTTAAGGATACAACACGGGAGTTTTCCGACCGGTTGCTATCTTCTTCCTCCTGGCAGCTCGCTTAACAATGGGGAGTCACCGACTGCCCCTCTCATCTATTCACAAACTTAAATATTTTTAAGGATACAACACCTGAGTTTTCCGACCGGTTGCTATCTTCTTCCTCCGGCAGCTCGCTTAACAATGGGGAGTCACCAACTGCCCCTCTCATCTATTCACAAACTTAAATATTTTTAAGGATTCAACACTGGAGTTTTCCGAACAGTTCCTCTGGCAGCTCCCTAACTTAACAATGGGGAGTCACCGACTGCCCCTCTCATCTATTCACAAACTTAAATACTTTTAAGGATTCAACACGGGAGTTTATCTTCTTCCTCCCTTCCTCCGGCAGCTCGCTTAACAATGGGGAGTCACCGACTGCCCCTCTCATCTATTCACAAACTTAAATATTTTTAAGGATACAACACTGGAGTTTTCCGACCGGTTGCTATCTTCCTCCGGCAGCTCGCTTAACAATGGGGAGTCACCGACTGCCCCTCTCATCTATCCACAAACTTAAATATTTTTAAGGATACAACACGGGAGTTTTCCGAACGGTTCCTCCGGCAGCTCGCTAACTTAACAATGGGGAGTCACTGACTGCCCCTCTCATCTATTCACAAACTTAAATATTTTTAAGGATACAACACTGGAGTTTTCCGACCGGTTGCTATCTTCCTCCGGCAGCTCGCTTAACAATGGGGAGTCACCGACTGCCCCTCTCATCTATCCACAAACTTAAATATTTTTAAGGATACAACACGGGAGTTTTCCGACCGGTTGCTATCTTCTTCCTCCGGCAGCTCGCTTAACAATGGGGAGTCACCGACTGCCCCTCTCATCTATTCACAAACTTAAATACTTTTAAGGATACAACACGGGAGTTTTCCGACTGGTTGCTAAGAAGCTCGCTTAACAATGGGGAGTCACCGACTGCCCCTCTCATCTATTCACAAACTTAAATACTTTTAAGGATACAACACAGGAGTTTTCCGACCGGTTGCTATCTTCTTCCTCCCACAGCTCGCTTAACAATGGGGAGTCACCGACTGCCCCTCTCATCTATTCACAAACTTAAATACTTTTAAGGATACAACACAGGAGTTTTCCGACCCGTTCTATCTTCTTCCTCCAGCAGCTCGCTTAACAATGGGGAGTCACCGACTGCCCCTCTCATCTATTCACAAACTTAAATACTTTTAAGGATTCAACACAGGAATTTTCCGACCGGTTGCTATCTTCCTCCAGCAGCTCGCTTAACAATGGGGAGTCACCGACTGCCCCTCTCATCTATTCACAAAGTTAAATACTTTTCAGGATACAACACAGGAGTTTTCCGACCGGTTCTATCTTCTTTCTCCAGCAGCTCGCTTAACAATGGGGAGTCACCGACTGCCCCTCTCATCTATTCACAAACTTAAATACTTTTAAGGATACAACACGGGAGTTTTCTGACCGGTTGCTATCTTCCTCCGGCAGCTCGCTTAACAATGGGGAGTCACCGACTGCCCCTCTCATCTATTCACAGACTTAAATACTTTTAAGGATACAACACGGGAGTTTTCCGACCGGTTGCTATCTTCTTCCTCCGGCAGCTCGCTTAACAATGGGGAGTCACCGACTGCCCCTCTCATCTATTCACAAACTTAAATATTTTTAGGGATACAACACCTGAGTTTTCCGACCGGTTGCTATCTTCTTCCTACGGCAGCTCGCTTAACAATGGGGAGTCACCGACTGCCCCTCTCATCTATTCACAAACTTAAATATTTTTAAGGATTCAGCACTGGAGTTTTCCGAACAGTTCCTCCGGCAGCTCCCTAACTTAACAATGGGGAGTCACCAACTGCCCCTCTCATCTATTCACAAACTTAAATACTTTTAAGGATTCAACACAAGAGTTTTCCGACCGGTTGCTATCTTCTTCCTCCGGCAGCTCGCTTAACAATGGGGAGTCACCGACTGCCCCTCTCATCTATTCACAAACTTAAATACCTTTAAGGTTACAACACGGGAGTTTTCCGACCGGTTGCTATCTTCTTCCTCCGGCAGCTCGCTTAACAATGGGGAGTCACCGACTGCCCCTCTCATCTATTCACAAACTTAAATACTTTTAAGGATTAACACGGGAGTTTTCCGACCGGTTGCTATCTTCTTCCTCCGGCAGCTCGCTTAACAATGAGGAGTCACCGACTGCCCCTCTCATCTATTCACACACTTAAATATTTTTAAGGATTCAACACGGGAGTTTTCGAACGGTTCCTCCGGCAGCTCGCTAACTTAACAATGGGGAGTCACCGACTGCCCCTCTCATCTATTCACAAACTTAAATACTTTGAAGGATTCAACACAGGAGTTTTCCAACCGGTTGCTATCTTCTTCCTCCTGCAGCTAGCTTAACAATGGGGAGTCACTGACTGCCCCTCTCATCAATTCACAAACTTAAATACTTTTAAGGATACAACACGGGAGTTTTCCGACCGGTTGCTATCTTCTTCCTCCGGCAGCTCGCTTAACAATGGGGAGTCACCGACTGCCCCTCTCATCTATCCACAAACTTAAATACTTTTAAGGATACAACACGGGAGTTTTCCGACCGGTTGCTATCTTCTTCCTCCCGCAGCTCGCTTAACAATGACAATAGGGAGTCACCGACTGCCCCTCTCATCTATTCACAAACTTAAATACTTTTAAGGATACAACACGGGAGTTTTCCGACCGGTTGCTATCTTCTTCCTCCGGCAGCTCGCTTAACAATGGGGAGTCACCGACTGCCCCTCGAATCTATTCACAAACTTAAATACTTTTAAGGATTCAACACGGGAGTTTTCCGACCGGTTGCTATCTTCTTCCTCTGGCAGCTCGCTTAACAATGGGGAGTCACTGACTGCCCCTCTCATCTATTCACAAACTTAAATACTTTTAAGGATACAACACGGGAGTTTTCCGACCGGTTGCTATCTTCTTCCTCCGGCAGCTCGCTTAACAATGGGGAGTCACCGACTGCCCCTCTCATCTATTCACAAACTTAAATATTTTTAAGGATTCAACATGGGAGTTTTCCGACCGGTTGCTATCTTCCTCCCGCAGCTCGCTTAACAATGGGGAGTCACCACTGCCCCTCTCATCTATCCACAAACTTAAATACTTTTAAGGATACAACACGGGAGTTTTCCGACCGGTTGCTATCTTCTTCCTCGGGCAGCTCGCTTAACAATGGGGAGTCACCGACTGCCCCTCTCATCTATTCACAAACTTAAATACTTTTAAGGATTCAACACGGGAGTTTTCCGACCGGTTGCTATCTTCTTCCTCCGGCAGCTCGCTTAACAATGGGGAGTCACCGACTGCCCCTCTCATCTATTCACAAACTTAAATACTTTTAAGGATTCAACACGGGAGTTTTCTGAACGGTTGCTATCTTCCTCCTGCAGCTCGCTTAACAATGGGGAGTCACCGACTGCCCCTCTCATCTATTCACAAACTTAAATACTTTTAAGGATTCAACACGGGAGTTTTCCGACCGGTTGCTATCTTCTTCCTCCGGCAGCTCGCTTAACAATGGGGAGTCACCGACTGCCCCTCTCATCTATTCACAAACTTAAATATTTTTAAGGATACAACACCGGAGTTTTCCGACCGGTTGCTATCTTCTTCCTCGGGCAGCTCGCTTAACAATGGGGAGTCACCGACTGCCCCTCTCATCTATTCACAAACTTAAATACTTTTAAGGATACAACACGGGAGTTTTCCGACCGGTTGCTATCTTCTTCCTCCGGCAGCTCGCTTAACAATGGGGAGTCACCGACTGCCCCTCTCATCTATTCACAAACTTAAATACTTTTAAGGATACAACACGGGAGTTTTCCGACCGGTTGCTATCTTCTTCCTCTGGCAGCTCGCTTAACAATGGGGAGTCACTGACTGCCCCTCTCATCTATTCACAAACTTAAATACTTTTAAGGATTCAACACGGGAGTTTTCCGACCGGTTGCTATCTTCTTCCTCCTGCAGCTCGCTTAACAATGGGGAGTCACCGACTGCCCCTCTCATCTATTCACAAACTTAAATACTTTTAAGGATACAACACGGGAGTTTTCCGACCGGTTGCTAAGAAGCTCGCTTAACAATGGGGAGTCACCGACTGCCCCTCTCATCTATTCACAAACTTAAATACTTTTAAGGATACAACACGGGAGTTTTCCGACCGGTTGCTATCTTCTTCCTCCGGCAGCTCGCTTAACAATGGGGAGTCACGACTGCCCCTCTCATCTATCCACAATCTTAAATATTTTTAAGGATACAACACTGGAGTTTTCCGACTGGTTGCTATCTTCCTCCGGCAGCTCGCTTAACAATGGGGAGTAACCGACTGCCCCTCTCATCTATCCACAAACTTAAATATTTTTAAGGATACAAGACTGGAGTTTTCCGACCGGTTGCTATCTTCCTCCGGCAGCTCGCTTAACAATGGGGAGTCACCGACTGCCCCTCTCATCTATCCACAAACTTAAATACTTTTAAGGATACAACACTGGAGTTTTCCGACTAGTTGCTATCTTCCTCCGGCAGCTCGCTTAACAATGGGGAGTAACCGACTGCCCCTCTCATCTATCCACAAACTTAAATATTTTTAAGGATACAACACGGGAGTTTTCCGACCGGTTGCTATCTTCCTCCGGCAGCTCGCTTAACAATGGGGAGTCACCGACTGCCCCTCTCATCTATCCACAATCTTAAATATTTTTAAGGATACAACACTGGAGTTTTCCGACCGGTTGCTATCTTCCTCCAGCAGCTCGCTTAACAATGGGGAGTCACCGACTGCCCCTCTCATCTATCCACAAACTTAAATACTTTTAAGGATTCAACACGGGAGTTTTCCGACTGGTTGCTATCTTCCTCCGGCAGCTCGCTTAACAATGGGGAGTAACCGACTGCCCCTCTCATCTATCCACAAACTTAAATATTTTTAAGGATACAACACGGGAGTTTTCCGACTGGTTGCTATCTTCCTCCGGCAGCTCGCTTAACAATGGGGAGTCACCGTTTGCCCCTCTCATCTATCCACAATCTTAAATATTTTTAAGGATACAACACGGGAGTTTTCCGACCGGTTGCTATCTTCCTCCGGCAGCTCGCTTAACAATGGGGAGTCACCGACTGCCCCTCTCATCTATCCACAAACTTAAATATTTTTAAGGATACAACACTGGAGTTTTCCGACCGGTTGCTATCTTCCTCCGGCAGCTCGCTTAACAATGGGGAGTCACCGACTGCCCCTCTCATCTATCCACAAACTTAAATACTTTTAAGGATTCAACACGGGAGTTTTCCGACTGGTTGCTATCTTCCTCCGGCAGCTCGCTTAACAATGGGGAGTAACCGACTGCCCCTCTCATCTATCCACAAACTTAAATATTTTTAAGGATACAACACTGGAGTTTTCCGACCGGTTGCTATCTTCCTCCGGCAGCTCGCTTAACAATGGGGAGTCACCGACTGCCCCTCTCATCTATCCACAAACTTAAATACTTTTAAGGATTCAACACGGGAGTTTTCCGACTGGTTGCTATCTTCCTCCGGCAGCTCGCTTAACAATGGGGAGTAACCGACTGCCCCTCTCATCTATCCACAAACTTAAATATTTTTAAGGATACAACACGGGAGTTTTCCGACCGGTTGCTATCTTCCTCCGGCAGCTCGCTTAACAATGGGGAGTCACCGACTGCCCCTCTCATCTATCCACAAACTTAAATATTTTTAGGGATACAACACGGGAGTTTTCCGACTGGTTGCTATCTTCCTTGGGCAGCTCGCTTAACAATGGGGAGTCACCGACTGCCCCTCTCATCTATCCACAAACTTAAATATTTTTAAGGATACAACACGGGAGTTTTCCCGACCGGTTGCTATCATCCTCCGGCAGCTCGCTTAACAATGGGGAGTCACCGACTGCCCCTCTCATCTATCCACAAACTTAAATATTTTAAAGGATACAACACTGGAGTTTTCCGACCGGTTCTATCTTCTTCCTCCAGCAGCTCGCTTAACAATGGGGAGTCACCGACTGCCCCTCTCATCTATTCACAAACTTAAATACTTTTAAGGATTCAACACAGGAGTTTTCCGACCGGTTGCTATCTTCCTCCAGCAGCTCGCTTAACAATGGGGAGTCACCGACTGCCCCTCTCATCTATTCACAAAGTTAAATACTTTTCAGGATACAACACAGGAGTTTTCAGACCGGTTCTATCTTCTTTCTCCAGCAGCTCGCTTAACAATGGGGAGTCACCGACTGCCCCTCTCATCTATTCACAAACTTAAATACTTTTAAGGATACAACACGGGAGTTTTCTGACCGGTTGCTATCTTCCTCCGGCAGCTCGCTTAACAATGGGGAGTCACCGACTGCCCCTCTCATCTATTCACAGACTTAAATACTTTTAAGGATACAACACGGGAGTTTTCCGACCGGTTGCTATCTTCTTCCTCCTGGCAGCTCGCTTAACAATGGGGAGTCACCGACTGCCCCTCTCATCTATTCACAAACTTAAATATTTTTAAGGATACAACACCTGAGTTTTCCGACCGGTTGCTATCTTCTTCCTCCGGCAGCTCGCTTAACAATGGGGAGTCACCAACTGCCCCTCTCATCTATTCACAAACTTAAATATTTTTAAGGATTCAACACTGGAGTTTTCCGAACAGTTCCTCTGGCAGCTCCCTAACTTAACAATGGGGAGTCACCGACTGCCCCTCTCATCTATTCACAAACTTAAATACTTTTAAGGATTCAACACGGGAGTTTATCTTCTTCCTCCCTTCCTCCGGCAGCTCGCTTAACAATGGGGAGTCACCGACTGCCCCTCTCATCTATTCACAAACTTAAATATTTTTAAGGATACAACACTGGAGTTTTCCGACCGGTTGCTATCTTCCTCCGGCAGCTCGCTTAACAATGGGGAGTCACCGACTGCCCCTCTCATCTATCCACAAACTTAAATATTTTTAAGGATACAACACGGGAGTTTTCCGAACGGTTCCTCCGGCAGCTCGCTAACTTAACAATGGGGAGTCACTGACTGCCCCTCTCATCTATTCACAAACTTAAATATTTTTAAGGATACAACACTGGAGTTTTCCGACCGGTTGCTATCTTCCTCCGGCAGCTCGCTTAACAATGGGGAGTCACCGACTGCCCCTCTCATCTATCCACAAACTTAAATATTTTTAAGGATACAACACGGGAGTTTTCCGACCGGTTGCTATCTTCTTCCTCCGGCAGCTCGCTTAACAATGGGGAGTCACCGACTGCCCCTCTCATCTATTCACAAACTTAAATACTTTTAAGGATACAACACGGGAGTTTTCCGACTGGTTGCTAAGAAGCTCGCTTAACAATGGGGAGTCACCGACTGCCCCTCTCATCTATTCACAAACTTAAATACTTTTAAGGATACAACACAGGAGTTTTCCGACCGGTTGCTATCTTCTTCCTCCCACAGCTCGCTTAACAATGGGGAGTCACCGACTGCCCCTCTCATCTATTCACAAACTTAAATACTTTTAAGGATACAACACAGGAGTTTTCCGACCCGTTCTATCTTCTTCCTCCAGCAGCTCGCTTAACAATGGGGAGTCACCGACTGCCCCTCTCATCTATTCACAAACTTAAATACTTTTAAGGATTCAACACAGGAATTTTCCGACCGGTTGCTATCTTCCTCCAGCAGCTCGCTTAACAATGGGGAGTCACCGACTGCCCCTCTCATCTATTCACAAAGTTAAATACTTTTCAGGATACAACACAGGAGTTTTCCGACCGGTTCTATCTTCTTTCTCCAGCAGCTCGCTTAACAATGGGGAGTCACCGACTGCCCCTCTCATCTATTCACAAACTTAAATACTTTTAAGGATACAACACGGGAGTTTTCTGACCGGTTGCTATCTTCCTCCGGCAGCTCGCTTAACAATGGGGAGTCACCGACTGCCCCTCTCATCTATTCACAGACTTAAATACTTTTAAGGATACAACACGGGAGTTTTCCGACCGGTTGCTATCTTCTTCCTCCGGCAGCTCGCTTAACAATGGGGAGTCACCGACTGCCCCTCTCATCTATTCACAAACTTAAATATTTTTAGGGATACAACACCTGAGTTTTCCGACCGGTTGCTATCTTCTTCCTACGGCAGCTCGCTTAACAATGGGGAGTCACCGACTGCCCCTCTCATCTATTCACAAACTTAAATATTTTTAAGGATTCAGCACTGGAGTTTTCCGAACAGTTCCTCCGGCAGCTCCCTAACTTAACAATGGGGAGTCACCAACTGCCCCTCTCATCTATTCACAAACTTAAATACTTTTAAGGATTCAACACAAGAGTTTTCCGACCGGTTGCTATCTTCTTCCTCCGGCAGCTCGCTTAACAATGGGGAGTCACCGACTGCCCCTCTCATCTATTCACAAACTTAAATACCTTTAAGGTTACAACACGGGAGTTTTCCGACCGGTTGCTATCTTCTTCCTCCGGCAGCTCGCTTAACAATGGGGAGTCACCGACTGCCCCTCTCATCTATTCACAAACTTAAATACTTTTAAGGATTAACACGGGAGTTTTCCGACCGGTTGCTATCTTCTTCCTCCGGCAGCTCGCTTAACAATGAGGAGTCACCGACTGCCCCTCTCATCTATTCACACACTTAAATATTTTTAAGGATTCAACACGGGAGTTTTCGAACGGTTCCTCCGGCAGCTCGCTAACTTAACAATGGGGAGTCACCGACTGCCCCTCTCATCTATTCACAAACTTAAATACTTTGAAGGATTCAACACAGGAGTTTTCCAACCGGTTGCTATCTTCTTCCTCCTGCAGCTAGCTTAACAATGGGGAGTCACTGACTGCCCCTCTCATCAATTCACAAACTTAAATACTTTTAAGGATACAACACGGGAGTTTTCCGACCGGTTGCTATCTTCTTCCTCCGGCAGCTCGCTTAACAATGGGGAGTCACCGACTGCCCCTCTCATCTATCCACAAACTTAAATACTTTTAAGGATACAACACGGGAGTTTTCCGACCGGTTGCTATCTTCTTCCTCCCGCAGCTCGCTTAACAATGACAATAGGGAGTCACCGACTGCCCCTCTCATCTATTCACAAACTTAAATACTTTTAAGGATACAACACGGGAGTTTTCCGACCGGTTGCTATCTTCTTCCTCCGGCAGCTCGCTTAACAATGGGGAGTCACCGACTGCCCCTCGAATCTATTCACAAACTTAAATACTTTTAAGGATTCAACACGGGAGTTTTCCGACCGGTTGCTATCTTCTTCCTCTGGCAGCTCGCTTAACAATGGGGAGTCACTGACTGCCCCTCTCATCTATTCACAAACTTAAATACTTTTAAGGATACAACACGGGAGTTTTCCGACCGGTTGCTATCTTCTTCCTCCGGCAGCTCGCTTAACAATGGGGAGTCACCGACTGCCCCTCTCATCTATTCACAAACTTAAATATTTTTAAGGATTCAACATGGGAGTTTTCCGACCGGTTGCTATCTTCCTCCCGCAGCTCGCTTAACAATGGGGAGTCACCACTGCCCCTCTCATCTATCCACAAACTTAAATACTTTTAAGGATACAACACGGGAGTTTTCCGACCGGTTGCTATCTTCTTCCTCGGGCAGCTCGCTTAACAATGGGGAGTCACCGACTGCCCCTCTCATCTATTCACAAACTTAAATACTTTTAAGGATTCAACACGGGAGTTTTCCGACCGGTTGCTATCTTCTTCCTCCGGCAGCTCGCTTAACAATGGGGAGTCACCGACTGCCCCTCTCATCTATTCACAAACTTAAATACTTTTAAGGATTCAACACGGGAGTTTTCTGAACGGTTGCTATCTTCCTCCTGCAGCTCGCTTAACAATGGGGAGTCACCGACTGCCCCTCTCATCTATTCACAAACTTAAATACTTTTAAGGATTCAACACGGGAGTTTTCCGACCGGTTGCTATCTTCTTCCTCCGGCAGCTCGCTTAACAATGGGGAGTCACCGACTGCCCCTCTCATCTATTCACAAACTTAAATATTTTTAAGGATACAACACCGGAGTTTTCCGACCGGTTGCTATCTTCTTCCTCGGGCAGCTCGCTTAACAATGGGGAGTCACCGACTGCCCCTCTCATCTATTCACAAACTTAAATACTTTTAAGGATACAACACGGGAGTTTTCCGACCGGTTGCTATCTTCTTCCTCCGGCAGCTCGCTTAACAATGGGGAGTCACCGACTGCCCCTCTCATCTATTCACAAACTTAAATACTTTTAAGGATACAACACGGGAGTTTTCCGACCGGTTGCTATCTTCTTCCTCTGGCAGCTCGCTTAACAATGGGGAGTCACTGACTGCCCCTCTCATCTATTCACAAACTTAAATACTTTTAAGGATTCAACACGGGAGTTTTCCGACCGGTTGCTATCTTCTTCCTCCTGCAGCTCGCTTAACAATGGGGAGTCACCGACTGCCCCTCTCATCTATTCACAAACTTAAATACTTTTAAGGATACAACACGGGAGTTTTCCGACCGGTTGCTAAGAAGCTCGCTTAACAATGGGGAGTCACCGACTGCCCCTCTCATCTATTCACAAACTTAAATACTTTTAAGGATACAACACGGGAGTTTTCCGACCGGTTGCTATCTTCTTCCTCCGGCAGCTCGCTTAACAATGGGGAGTCACGACTGCCCCTCTCATCTATCCACAATCTTAAATATTTTTAAGGATACAACACTGGAGTTTTCCGACTGGTTGCTATCTTCCTCCGGCAGCTCGCTTAACAATGGGGAGTAACCGACTGCCCCTCTCATCTATCCACAAACTTAAATATTTTTAAGGATACAAGACTGGAGTTTTCCGACCGGTTGCTATCTTCCTCCGGCAGCTCGCTTAACAATGGGGAGTCACCGACTGCCCCTCTCATCTATCCACAAACTTAAATACTTTTAAGGATACAACACTGGAGTTTTCCGACTAGTTGCTATCTTCCTCCGGCAGCTCGCTTAACAATGGGGAGTAACCGACTGCCCCTCTCATCTATCCACAAACTTAAATATTTTTAAGGATACAACACGGGAGTTTTCCGACCGGTTGCTATCTTCCTCCGGCAGCTCGCTTAACAATGGGGAGTCACCGACTGCCCCTCTCATCTATCCACAATCTTAAATATTTTTAAGGATACAACACTGGAGTTTTCCGACCGGTTGCTATCTTCCTCCAGCAGCTCGCTTAACAATGGGGAGTCACCGACTGCCCCTCTCATCTATCCACAAACTTAAATACTTTTAAGGATTCAACACGGGAGTTTTCCGACTGGTTGCTATCTTCCTCCGGCAGCTCGCTTAACAATGGGGAGTAACCGACTGCCCCTCTCATCTATCCACAAACTTAAATATTTTTAAGGATACAACACGGGAGTTTTCCGACTGGTTGCTATCTTCCTCCGGCAGCTCGCTTAACAATGGGGAGTCACCGTTTGCCCCTCTCATCTATCCACAATCTTAAATATTTTTAAGGATACAACACGGGAGTTTTCCGACCGGTTGCTATCTTCCTACGGCAGCTCGCTTAACAATGGGGAGTCACCGACTGCCCCTCTCATCTATTCACAAACTTAAATATTTTTAAGGATTCAGCACTGGAGTTTTCCGAACAGTTCCTCCGGCAGCTCCCTAACTTAACAATGGGGAGTCACCAACTGCCCCTCTCATCTATTCACAAACTTAAATACTTTTAAGGATTCAACACAAGAGTTTTCCGACCGGTTGCTATCTTCTTCCTCCGGCAGCTCGCTTAACAATGGGGAGTCACCGACTGCCCCTCTCATCTATTCACAAACTTAAATACCTTTAAGGTTACAACACGGGAGTTTTCCGACCGGTTGCTATCTTCTTCCTCCGGCAGCTCGCTTAACAATGGGGAGTCACCGACTGCCCCTCTCATCTATTCACAAACTTAAATACTTTTAAGGATTAACACGGGAGTTTTCCGACCGGTTGCTATCTTCTTCCTCCGGCAGCTCGCTTAACAATGAGGAGTCACCGACTGCCCCTCTCATCTATTCACACACTTAAATATTTTTAAGGATTCAACACGGGAGTTTTCGAACGGTTCCTCCGGCAGCTCGCTAACTTAACAATGGGGAGTCACCGACTGCCCCTCTCATCTATTCACAAACTTAAATACTTTGAAGGATTCAACACAGGAGTTTTCCAACCGGTTGCTATCTTCTTCCTCCTGCAGCTAGCTTAACAATGGGGAGTCACTGACTGCCCCTCTCATCAATTCACAAACTTAAATACTTTTAAGGATACAACACGGGAGTTTTCCGACCGGTTGCTATCTTCTTCCTCCGGCAGCTCGCTTAACAATGGGGAGTCACCGACTGCCCCTCTCATCTATCCACAAACTTAAATACTTTTAAGGATACAACACGGGAGTTTTCCGACCGGTTGCTATCTTCTTCCTCCCGCAGCTCGCTTAACAATGACAATAGGGAGTCACCGACTGCCCCTCTCATCTATTCACAAACTTAAATACTTTTAAGGATACAACACGGGAGTTTTCCGACCGGTTGCTATCTTCTTCCTCCGGCAGCTCGCTTAACAATGGGGAGTCACCGACTGCCCCTCGAATCTATTCACAAACTTAAATACTTTTAAGGATTCAACACGGGAGTTTTCCGACCGGTTGCTATCTTCTTCCTCTGGCAGCTCGCTTAACAATGGGGAGTCACTGACTGCCCCTCTCATCTATTCACAAACTTAAATACTTTTAAGGATACAACACGGGAGTTTTCCGACCGGTTGCTATCTTCTTCCTCCGGCAGCTCGCTTAACAATGGGGAGTCACCGACTGCCCCTCTCATCTATTCACAAACTTAAATATTTTTAAGGATTCAACATGGGAGTTTTCCGACCGGTTGCTATCTTCCTCCCGCAGCTCGCTTAACAATGGGGAGTCACCACTGCCCCTCTCATCTATCCACAAACTTAAATACTTTTAAGGATACAACACGGGAGTTTTCCGACCGGTTGCTATCTTCTTCCTCGGGCAGCTCGCTTAACAATGGGGAGTCACCGACTGCCCCTCTCATCTATTCACAAACTTAAATACTTTTAAGGATTCAACACGGGAGTTTTCCGACCGGTTGCTATCTTCTTCCTCCGGCAGCTCGCTTAACAATGGGGAGTCACCGACTGCCCCTCTCATCTATTCACAAACTTAAATACTTTTAAGGATTCAACACGGGAGTTTTCTGAACGGTTGCTATCTTCCTCCTGCAGCTCGCTTAACAATGGGGAGTCACCGACTGCCCCTCTCATCTATTCACAAACTTAAATACTTTTAAGGATTCAACACGGGAGTTTTCCGACCGGTTGCTATCTTCTTCCTCCGGCAGCTCGCTTAACAATGGGGAGTCACCGACTGCCCCTCTCATCTATTCACAAACTTAAATATTTTTAAGGATACAACACCGGAGTTTTCCGACCGGTTGCTATCTTCTTCCTCGGGCAGCTCGCTTAACAATGGGGAGTCACCGACTGCCCCTCTCATCTATTCACAAACTTAAATACTTTTAAGGATACAACACGGGAGTTTTCCGACCGGTTGCTATCTTCTTCCTCCGGCAGCTCGCTTAACAATGGGGAGTCACCGACTGCCCCTCTCATCTATTCACAAACTTAAATACTTTTAAGGATACAACACGGGAGTTTTCCGACCGGTTGCTATCTTCTTCCTCTGGCAGCTCGCTTAACAATGGGGAGTCACTGACTGCCCCTCTCATCTATTCACAAACTTAAATACTTTTAAGGATTCAACACGGGAGTTTTCCGACCGGTTGCTATCTTCTTCCTCCTGCAGCTCGCTTAACAATGGGGAGTCACCGACTGCCCCTCTCATCTATTCACAAACTTAAATACTTTTAAGGATACAACACGGGAGTTTTCCGACCGGTTGCTAAGAAGCTCGCTTAACAATGGGGAGTCACCGACTGCCCCTCTCATCTATTCACAAACTTAAATACTTTTAAGGATACAACACGGGAGTTTTCCGACCGGTTGCTATCTTCTTCCTCCGGCAGCTCGCTTAACAATGGGGAGTCACGACTGCCCCTCTCATCTATCCACAATCTTAAATATTTTTAAGGATACAACACTGGAGTTTTCCGACTGGTTGCTATCTTCCTCCGGCAGCTCGCTTAACAATGGGGAGTAACCGACTGCCCCTCTCATCTATCCACAAACTTAAATATTTTTAAGGATACAAGACTGGAGTTTTCCGACCGGTTGCTATCTTCCTCCGGCAGCTCGCTTAACAATGGGGAGTCACCGACTGCCCCTCTCATCTATCCACAAACTTAAATACTTTTAAGGATACAACACTGGAGTTTTCCGACTAGTTGCTATCTTCCTCCGGCAGCTCGCTTAACAATGGGGAGTAACCGACTGCCCCTCTCATCTATCCACAAACTTAAATATTTTTAAGGATACAACACGGGAGTTTTCCGACCGGTTGCTATCTTCCTCCGGCAGCTCGCTTAACAATGGGGAGTCACCGACTGCCCCTCTCATCTATCCACAATCTTAAATATTTTTAAGGATACAACACTGGAGTTTTCCGACCGGTTGCTATCTTCCTCCAGCAGCTCGCTTAACAATGGGGAGTCACCGACTGCCCCTCTCATCTATCCACAAACTTAAATACTTTTAAGGATTCAACACGGGAGTTTTCCGACTGGTTGCTATCTTCCTCCGGCAGCTCGCTTAACAATGGGGAGTAACCGACTGCCCCTCTCATCTATCCACAAACTTAAATATTTTTAAGGATACAACACGGGAGTTTTCCGACTGGTTGCTATCTTCCTCCGGCAGCTCGCTTAACAATGGGGAGTCACCGTTTGCCCCTCTCATCTATCCACAATCTTAAATATTTTTAAGGATACAACACGGGAGTTTTCCGACCGGTTGCTATCTTCCTCCGGCAGCTCGCTTAACAATGGGGAGTCACCGACTGCCCCTCTCATCTATCCACAAACTTAAATATTTTTAAGGATACAACACTGGAGTTTTCCGACCGGTTGCTATCTTCCTCCGGCAGCTCGCTTAACAATGGGGAGTCACCGACTGCCCCTCTCATCTATCCACAAACTTAAATACTTTTAAGGATTCAACACGGGAGTTTTCCGACTGGTTGCTATCTTCCTCCGGCAGCTCGCTTAACAATGGGGAGTAACCGACTGCCCCTCTCATCTATCCACAAACTTAAATATTTTTAAGGATACAACACTGGAGTTTTCCGACCGGTTGCTATCTTCCTCCGGCAGCTCGCTTAACAATGGGGAGTCACCGACTGCCCCTCTCATCTATCCACAAACTTAAATACTTTTAAGGATTCAACACGGGAGTTTTCCGACTGGTTGCTATCTTCCTCCGGCAGCTCGCTTAACAATGGGGAGTAACCGACTGCCCCTCTCATCTATCCACAAACTTAAATATTTTTAAGGATACAACACGGGAGTTTTCCGACCGGTTGCTATCTTCCTCCGGCAGCTCGCTTAACAATGGGGAGTCACCGACTGCCCCTCTCATCTATCCACAAACTTAAATATTTTTAGGGATACAACACGGGAGTTTTCCGACTGGTTGCTATCTTCCTTGGGCAGCTCGCTTAACAATGGGGAGTCACCGACTGCCCCTCTCATCTATCCACAAACTTAAATATTTTTAAGGATACAACACGGGAGTTTTCCCGACCGGTTGCTATCATCCTCCGGCAGCTCGCTTAACAATGGGGAGTCACCGACTGCCCCTCTCATCTATCCACAAACTTAAATATTTTAAAGGATACAACACTGGAGTTTTCCGACCGGTTCTATCTTCTTCCTCCAGCAGCTCGCTTAACAATGGGGAGTCACCGACTGCCCCTCTCATCTATTCACAAACTTAAATACTTTTAAGGATTCAACACAGGAGTTTTCCGACCGGTTGCTATCTTCCTCCAGCAGCTCGCTTAACAATGGGGAGTCACCGACTGCCCCTCTCATCTATTCACAAAGTTAAATACTTTTCAGGATACAACACAGGAGTTTTCAGACCGGTTCTATCTTCTTTCTCCAGCAGCTCGCTTAACAATGGGGAGTCACCGACTGCCCCTCTCATCTATTCACAAACTTAAATACTTTTAAGGATACAACACGGGAGTTTTCTGACCGGTTGCTATCTTCCTCCGGCAGCTCGCTTAACAATGGGGAGTCACCGACTGCCCCTCTCATCTATTCACAGACTTAAATACTTTTAAGGATACAACACGGGAGTTTTCCGACCGGTTGCTATCTTCTTCCTCCTGGCAGCTCGCTTAACAATGGGGAGTCACCGACTGCCCCTCTCATCTATTCACAAACTTAAATATTTTTAAGGATACAACACCTGAGTTTTCCGACCGGTTGCTATCTTCTTCCTCCGGCAGCTCGCTTAACAATGGGGAGTCACCAACTGCCCCTCTCATCTATTCACAAACTTAAATATTTTTAAGGATTCAACACTGGAGTTTTCCGAACAGTTCCTCTGGCAGCTCCCTAACTTAACAATGGGGAGTCACCGACTGCCCCTCTCATCTATTCACAAACTTAAATACTTTTAAGGATTCAACACGGGAGTTTATCTTCTTCCTCCCTTCCTCCGGCAGCTCGCTTAACAATGGGGAGTCACCGACTGCCCCTCTCATCTATTCACAAACTTAAATATTTTTAAGGATACAACACTGGAGTTTTCCGACCGGTTGCTATCTTCCTCCGGCAGCTCGCTTAACAATGGGGAGTCACCGACTGCCCCTCTCATCTATCCACAAACTTAAATATTTTTAAGGATACAACACGGGAGTTTTCCGAACGGTTCCTCCGGCAGCTCGCTAACTTAACAATGGGGAGTCACTGACTGCCCCTCTCATCTATTCACAAACTTAAATATTTTTAAGGATACAACACTGGAGTTTTCCGACCGGTTGCTATCTTCCTCCGGCAGCTCGCTTAACAATGGGGAGTCACCGACTGCCCCTCTCATCTATCCACAAACTTAAATATTTTTAAGGATACAACACGGGAGTTTTCCGACCGGTTGCTATCTTCTTCCTCCGGCAGCTCGCTTAACAATGGGGAGTCACCGACTGCCCCTCTCATCTATTCACAAACTTAAATACTTTTAAGGATACAACACGGGAGTTTTCCGACTGGTTGCTAAGAAGCTCGCTTAACAATGGGGAGTCACCGACTGCCCCTCTCATCTATTCACAAACTTAAATACTTTTAAGGATACAACACAGGAGTTTTCCGACCGGTTGCTATCTTCTTCCTCCCACAGCTCGCTTAACAATGGGGAGTCACCGACTGCCCCTCTCATCTATTCACAAACTTAAATACTTTTAAGGATACAACACAGGAGTTTTCCGACCCGTTCTATCTTCTTCCTCCAGCAGCTCGCTTAACAATGGGGAGTCACCGACTGCCCCTCTCATCTATTCACAAACTTAAATACTTTTAAGGATTCAACACAGGAATTTTCCGACCGGTTGCTATCTTCCTCCAGCAGCTCGCTTAACAATGGGGAGTCACCGACTGCCCCTCTCATCTATTCACAAAGTTAAATACTTTTCAGGATACAACACAGGAGTTTTCCGACCGGTTCTATCTTCTTTCTCCAGCAGCTCGCTTAACAATGGGGAGTCACCGACTGCCCCTCTCATCTATTCACAAACTTAAATACTTTTAAGGATACAACACGGGAGTTTTCTGACCGGTTGCTATCTTCCTCCGGCAGCTCGCTTAACAATGGGGAGTCACCGACTGCCCCTCTCATCTATTCACAGACTTAAATACTTTTAAGGATACAACACGGGAGTTTTCCGACCGGTTGCTATCTTCTTCCTCCGGCAGCTCGCTTAACAATGGGGAGTCACCGACTGCCCCTCTCATCTATTCACAAACTTAAATATTTTTAGGGATACAACACCTGAGTTTTCCGACCGGTTGCTATCTTCTTCCTACGGCAGCTCGCTTAACAATGGGGAGTCACCGACTGCCCCTCTCATCTATTCACAAACTTAAATATTTTTAAGGATTCAGCACTGGAGTTTTCCGAACAGTTCCTCCGGCAGCTCCCTAACTTAACAATGGGGAGTCACCAACTGCCCCTCTCATCTATTCACAAACTTAAATACTTTTAAGGATTCAACACAAGAGTTTTCCGACCGGTTGCTATCTTCTTCCTCCGGCAGCTCGCTTAACAATGGGGAGTCACCGACTGCCCCTCTCATCTATTCACAAACTTAAATACCTTTAAGGTTACAACACGGGAGTTTTCCGACCGGTTGCTATCTTCTTCCTCCGGCAGCTCGCTTAACAATGGGGAGTCACCGACTGCCCCTCTCATCTATTCACAAACTTAAATACTTTTAAGGATTAACACGGGAGTTTTCCGACCGGTTGCTATCTTCTTCCTCCGGCAGCTCGCTTAACAATGAGGAGTCACCGACTGCCCCTCTCATCTATTCACACACTTAAATATTTTTAAGGATTCAACACGGGAGTTTTCGAACGGTTCCTCCGGCAGCTCGCTAACTTAACAATGGGGAGTCACCGACTGCCCCTCTCATCTATTCACAAACTTAAATACTTTGAAGGATTCAACACAGGAGTTTTCCAACCGGTTGCTATCTTCTTCCTCCTGCAGCTAGCTTAACAATGGGGAGTCACTGACTGCCCCTCTCATCAATTCACAAACTTAAATACTTTTAAGGATACAACACGGGAGTTTTCCGACCGGTTGCTATCTTCTTCCTCCGGCAGCTCGCTTAACAATGGGGAGTCACCGACTGCCCCTCTCATCTATCCACAAACTTAAATACTTTTAAGGATACAACACGGGAGTTTTCCGACCGGTTGCTATCTTCTTCCTCCCGCAGCTCGCTTAACAATGACAATAGGGAGTCACCGACTGCCCCTCTCATCTATTCACAAACTTAAATACTTTTAAGGATACAACACGGGAGTTTTCCGACCGGTTGCTATCTTCTTCCTCCGGCAGCTCGCTTAACAATGGGGAGTCACCGACTGCCCCTCGAATCTATTCACAAACTTAAATACTTTTAAGGATTCAACACGGGAGTTTTCCGACCGGTTGCTATCTTCTTCCTCTGGCAGCTCGCTTAACAATGGGGAGTCACTGACTGCCCCTCTCATCTATTCACAAACTTAAATACTTTTAAGGATACAACACGGGAGTTTTCCGACCGGTTGCTATCTTCTTCCTCCGGCAGCTCGCTTAACAATGGGGAGTCACCGACTGCCCCTCTCATCTATTCACAAACTTAAATATTTTTAAGGATTCAACATGGGAGTTTTCCGACCGGTTGCTATCTTCCTCCCGCAGCTCGCTTAACAATGGGGAGTCACCACTGCCCCTCTCATCTATCCACAAACTTAAATACTTTTAAGGATACAACACGGGAGTTTTCCGACCGGTTGCTATCTTCTTCCTCGGGCAGCTCGCTTAACAATGGGGAGTCACCGACTGCCCCTCTCATCTATTCACAAACTTAAATACTTTTAAGGATTCAACACGGGAGTTTTCCGACCGGTTGCTATCTTCTTCCTCCGGCAGCTCGCTTAACAATGGGGAGTCACCGACTGCCCCTCTCATCTATTCACAAACTTAAATACTTTTAAGGATTCAACACGGGAGTTTTCTGAACGGTTGCTATCTTCCTCCTGCAGCTCGCTTAACAATGGGGAGTCACCGACTGCCCCTCTCATCTATTCACAAACTTAAATACTTTTAAGGATTCAACACGGGAGTTTTCCGACCGGTTGCTATCTTCTTCCTCCGGCAGCTCGCTTAACAATGGGGAGTCACCGACTGCCCCTCTCATCTATTCACAAACTTAAATATTTTTAAGGATACAACACCGGAGTTTTCCGACCGGTTGCTATCTTCTTCCTCGGGCAGCTCGCTTAACAATGGGGAGTCACCGACTGCCCCTCTCATCTATTCACAAACTTAAATACTTTTAAGGATACAACACGGGAGTTTTCCGACCGGTTGCTATCTTCTTCCTCCGGCAGCTCGCTTAACAATGGGGAGTCACCGACTGCCCCTCTCATCTATTCACAAACTTAAATACTTTTAAGGATACAACACGGGAGTTTTCCGACCGGTTGCTATCTTCTTCCTCTGGCAGCTCGCTTAACAATGGGGAGTCACTGACTGCCCCTCTCATCTATTCACAAACTTAAATACTTTTAAGGATTCAACACGGGAGTTTTCCGACCGGTTGCTATCTTCTTCCTCCTGCAGCTCGCTTAACAATGGGGAGTCACCGACTGCCCCTCTCATCTATTCACAAACTTAAATACTTTTAAGGATACAACACGGGAGTTTTCCGACCGGTTGCTAAGAAGCTCGCTTAACAATGGGGAGTCACCGACTGCCCCTCTCATCTATTCACAAACTTAAATACTTTTAAGGATACAACACGGGAGTTTTCCGACCGGTTGCTATCTTCTTCCTCCGGCAGCTCGCTTAACAATGGGGAGTCACGACTGCCCCTCTCATCTATCCACAATCTTAAATATTTTTAAGGATACAACACTGGAGTTTTCCGACTGGTTGCTATCTTCCTCCGGCAGCTCGCTTAACAATGGGGAGTAACCGACTGCCCCTCTCATCTATCCACAAACTTAAATATTTTTAAGGATACAAGACTGGAGTTTTCCGACCGGTTGCTATCTTCCTCCGGCAGCTCGCTTAACAATGGGGAGTCACCGACTGCCCCTCTCATCTATCCACAAACTTAAATACTTTTAAGGATACAACACTGGAGTTTTCCGACTAGTTGCTATCTTCCTCCGGCAGCTCGCTTAACAATGGGGAGTAACCGACTGCCCCTCTCATCTATCCACAAACTTAAATATTTTTAAGGATACAACACGGGAGTTTTCCGACCGGTTGCTATCTTCCTCCGGCAGCTCGCTTAACAATGGGGAGTCACCGACTGCCCCTCTCATCTATCCACAATCTTAAATATTTTTAAGGATACAACACTGGAGTTTTCCGACCGGTTGCTATCTTCCTCCAGCAGCTCGCTTAACAATGGGGAGTCACCGACTGCCCCTCTCATCTATCCACAAACTTAAATACTTTTAAGGATTCAACACGGGAGTTTTCCGACTGGTTGCTATCTTCCTCCGGCAGCTCGCTTAACAATGGGGAGTCACCGTTTGCCCCTCTCATCTATCCACAATCTTAAATATTTTTAAGGATACAACACGGGAGTTTTCCGACCGGTTGCTATCTTCCTCCGGCAGCTCGCTTAACAATGGGGAGTCACCGACTGCCCCTCTCATCTATCCACAAACTTAAATATTTTTAAGGATACAACACTGGAGTTTTCCGACCGGTTGCTATCTTCCTCCGGCAGCTCGCTTAACAATGGGGAGTCACCGACTGCCCCTCTCATCTATCCACAAACTTAAATACTTTTAAGGATTCAACACGGGAGTTTTCCGACTGGTTGCTATCTTCCTCCGGCAGCTCGCTTAACAATGGGGAGTAACCGACTGCCCCTCTCATCTATCCACAAACTTAAATATTTTTAAGGATACAACACTGGAGTTTTCCGACCGGTTGCTATCTTCCTCCGGCAGCTCGCTTAACAATGGGGAGTCACCGACTGCCCCTCTCATCTATCCACAAACTTAAATACTTTTAAGGATTCAACACGGGAGTTTTCCGACTGGTTGCTATCTTCCTCCGGCAGCTCGCTTAACAATGGGGAGTAACCGACTGCCCCTCTCATCTATCCACAAACTTAAATATTTTTAAGGATACAACACTGGAGTTTTCCGACTGGTTGCTATCTTCCTCCGGCAGCTCGCTTAACAATGGGGAGTAACCGACTGCCCCTCTCATCTATCCACAAACTTAAATACTTTTAAGGATTCAACACGGGAGTTTTCCGACTGGTTGCTATCTTCCTCCGGCAGCTCGCTTAACAATGGGGAGTAACCGACTGCCCCTCTCATCTATCCACAAACTTAAATATTTTTAAGGATACAACACTGGAGTTTTCCGACCGGTTGCTATCTTCCTCCGGCAGCTCGCTTAACAATGGGGAGTCACCGACTGCCCCTCTCATCTATCCACAAACTTAAATACTTTTAAGGATACAACACTGGAGTTTTCCGACTGGTTGCTATCTTCCTCCGGCAGCTCGCTTAACAATGGGGAGTAACCGACTGCCCCTCTCATCTATCCACAAACTTAAATATTTTTAAGGATACAACACGGGAGTTTTCCGACCGGTTGCTATCTTCCTCCGGCAGCTCGCTTAACAATGGGGAGTCACCGACTGCCCCTCTCATCTATCCACAATCTTAAATATTTTTAAGGATACAACACTGGAGTTTTCCGACTGGTTGCTATCTTCCTCCGGCAGCTCGCTTAACAATGGGGAGTAACCGACTGCCCCTCTCATCTATCCACAAACTTAAATACTTTTAAGGATTCAACACGGGAGTTTTCCGACTGGTTGCTATCTTCCTCCGGCAGCTCGCTTAACAATGGGGAGTAACCGACTGCCCCTCTCATCTATCCACAAACTTAAATATTTTTAAGGATACAACACTGGAGTTTTCCGACCGGTTGCTATCTTCCTCCGGCAGCTCGCTTAACAATGGGGAGTCACCGACTGCCCCTCTCATCTATCCACAAACTTAAATACTTTTAAGGATTCAACACGGGAGTTTTCCGACTGGTTGCTATCTTCCTCCGGCAGCTCGCTTAACAATGGGGAGTAACCGACTGCCCCTCTCATCTATCCACAAACTTAAATATTTTTAAGGATACAACACGGGAGTTTTCCGACCGGTTGCTATCTTCCTCCGGCAGCTCGCTTAACAATGGGGAGTCACCGACTGCCCCTCTCATCTATCCACAATCTTAAATATTTTTAAGGATACAACACGGGAGTTTTCCGACCGGTTGCTATCTTCCTCCGGCAGCTCGCTTAACAATGGGGAGTCACCGACTGCCCCTCTCATCTATCCACAAACTTAAATATTTTTAAGGATACAACACGGGAGTTTTCCGACCGGTTGCTATCTTCCTCCGGCAGCTCGCTTAACAATGGGGAGTCACCGACTGCCCCTCTCATCTATCCACAATCTTAAATATTTTTAAGGATACAACACTGGAGTTTTCCGACCGGTTGCTATCTTCCTCCGGCAGCTCGCTTAACAATGGGGAGTCATCGACTGCCCCTCTCATCTATCCACAATCTTAAATATTTTTAAGGATACAACACGGGAGTTTTCCGACCGGTTGCTATCTTCCTCCGGCAGCTCGCTTATCAATGGGGAGTCACCGACTGCCCCTCTCATCTATTCACAAACTTAAATATTTTTAAGGATACAACACGGGAGTTTTCCGACCGGCTGCTATCTTCCTCCGGCAGCTCGCTTAACAATGGGGAGTCACCGACTGCCCCTCTCATCTATCCACAATCTTAAATATTTTTAAGGATACAACACTGGAGTTTTCCGACCGGTTGCTATCTTCCTCCGGCAGCTCGCTTAACAATGGGGAGTCACCGACTGCCCCTCTCATCTATTCACAAACTTAAATATTTTTAAGGATACAACACGGGAGTTTTCCGACCGGCTGCTATCTTCCTCCGGCAGCTCGCTTAACAATGGGGAGTCACCGACTGCCCCTTTGGCGCCCCCTGAGACGTCTGAGTCCGCTCCATGCCTTGACGGCATTGGTAAGCAGGAATTTTCGGGCACGGAGACCAATCTGTATGCTGTTTCATGCGGTTTATCCGCCGAGGTTACTGCCGCCTCTACTGAGGCTCCACTTCTACAATCCAGGTCATTTTCATGGCCTGAAGGCATACGCGATCCGGTGCCAGTCACCAGCAGTTCTGTGGTTCAGGAAAAACAAAAGAAAATTCTTTCAAACATAGATCCCTAACTAGTACTGCCAATGCAGCAACCAGCCTACAGCTGTGGTTTGGGAAAAACTTCCCCGGCTTCACACAAGCCAATAAAGCCTGCTGCATCTCCCTCCATTAAGGACGGCACCATCACATTCCCGTATGCAATCTCACCGGATGTTATCTTCTCCAGTGCATCACCTGAAATTCCGGATGGTGCCTCGTCTCCTCTCACCTCTGCCTGGGATGCTTTAAGGAGTACGCAACAGTCCGTCTCCCAACAGTTTTTTTTTTGCCAGAGTCTCGGGGGGGGCCGGGGGTCATCGCCTCCTCTACCACATGTGCAGACCAGTTCGGGGCAGGCTGCCGGTTCGTCACAACTCTCTGAAAACTCCCTCGAAAGTTCCTTTGACAGTATTCCGGATAGTCCGGAGATGCAGGCTGATGTGGTCGCTGCCTCGTCAATTGCCACGGGTCGCCCTGAAAAGGACACCTCGGAGATATCTGAAAAGAGCTCCGCTTTGGGGAGGCATCGTTCCAATTCCTGTCCTGTGCGAGGGGTGGCTTACCATAGTAATGGCCATGGTGGGCGGGTGACTAGCACGGCACCCATATCTACAGAGGTCAATGATTCAGTTGACAATCAAGATGGGCTCGTGCCACCTAGGTGCCACGCTGCTTTGCATGCAAGGTGGACCGATGCCGAAGTAAACATAATCATTGACTTAGAACTAGATCTGCTCCCAGGAGAGCGCTTTCATAACACTGCTATAGCAGCACTTCACCCGACCACATCCATTGACGCCATACGCGGCTTGCGAAAGGGCGCAAATTATAAACATAAATTAGAGGCAGAAAGAGAACGACGCCATCGGGCCCCCCACCTTAGATTTTCTGGAGGTTTTAGATTCCCTCGTAAGATATGACCTCCACAGCTCAGGCTTGGCCACCAATCTCTGTAATGGCCCTCTAACCAGTTCAGACTAATATTCTCTATGACCGTTTCAAAATAACAATAAAGCCCGACAAGCGCCCAAAAAAAGGGTAAAGGCAGTGGTTTGCCGCCCGAATGAGTCGGCAAAGAGTTACCATCATCATCTATATAAATACCATAAACTTCTTTATCACAAAGGCCCTAAGATACTTAAAAGATGAGCTCAGTAGATGCCACATCGAGGGCAGAGACATACCTTTAACTGAGATTCACAATCAATATGACATCCTTTTCCAAAGTGAGTCTCCTGAGGTTCCGGAGGTAGGAATACAACCTGGCATACTGCCATCAGATGCGCCACTGTTTACTTCCAGTGAGGTTCTCTCATCCTATCAGGAAATCCGTGAAAATTCTGCACCAGGTCCTGACCACCTTACTGTTGCTCAGTTGGGAAAAATCCCTCTTGACATAATAACACTCATCATGAATAACTTCCTATGCATGCACTGTCTTCCTAAGGACCTCCGTGTGTCACGAACAGTATTCATCCCGAAACGTGGCATTCAGACCTCGGCTGCCAATTTGAGGCCTATCACATTAAGTTCAGAGTGGGTTCGTCTGTTCTCTCGTCTGATCTTGGGTCGTTTCACTCACACTTGTCATTTCCACCCATTGCACAGCGGGTTTTCTGACAATCGCTCGGCACAGTCTAACCTTCTCCTTTTGCAGGGTATGATGAGGTGGAGTAAAATTAATAAGAAAGACCTCTGTGCCGCCTCCCTCAACTTACGAAAGGCGTTCGATAGTGTCAGTCACCATGCACTTTTCACAGACCTGAAGGAGGGGGGTGCGAGTCCTACGTACTTGAATACTGTGCGAGACATGTATTCCCTGCAAAGGACTACATTTTCCTATGCTGGGGCCACGGACGGGATCCGCGTGTTCATGCATTGGGGGGATCAAGCAGGGTGACCCATTTTCACCCTTCCTATTCAATCTGGCGCTTGATCCGCTGATGCATGAACTGAACGGATCAATACCTTGGGTGGCACTACAACGCCCACTGGCGGAAGTGGTTTGACTACGGCATCCCCGAGCTACGGCTCGAGGGTGCTGTGGTCGGGCCTAAATCTCGTAATGAGCCCATCCGCTACTTGGGGGTTGATTTGTTTGTTAATAAACCGCCCTGGGTTTCAACCAATGTTATTAATCACCAATTGGCTGTTTTGAAGTCGGCTAGGTTGAAGCCCTTCCAAAAGTTATACTGCTTCACCAGTGTTGTGGGGCCTAAATTGCTGTATGGAACGTCCAGCATTCTCGCGGCGAAGAAGTGCGGGACATATCTCGACCGCCATACCCGCATCGAGGTCAAAAGGCTTTTGTACCTGCCATTATCATATCCTAGTATAATCCTTCATCTCTCTTATAACCAGGGGGGGCTGGGCATATTGCACCTTAATCGTTTGGGGCCGAAGGTGCAATTAAAGGCCTTTGCCAGGCTGCAGCGACTAGGCTCACCACAGGTGGACACTGTCATTGAGGAATGCCTTCGAGATGATAGATAGATGGGATAGAATAGATGGGATAGGATTAAAGCACTCCGTCTACGCGGAGACCAACCAGGTCGCTCTCCAACAAGCAGTCTAGTGACCCTTCCTCCAGACTCTGTAGACACTGCAAGTTTCAACCGGAGACTGCAGCACATATCGCTGGCAAATGTAAATCTGTCCACCTCCCCAGGATCGCGCGCCATAACTTCATTGCTGCTGCCATCGCCACTAAACTGAGAGATTCATCCCGGTGGCCAGGTGACCACAGAAAAAATAATCACTGACCGTGCAGGGACGCGGCTCAAGCCCGACACCGTCCTTGAGCTGGCCCAATGCACGTACATTTTAGATGTGGCGGTCACATGGGACTGCGACACCGAGACATAGGAGCGCATGTGCAAACACAAGCGAGATAAGCATAGGACCCTCCCAGGAGCGGTGGCAAGACGTAGTAAGCCCTGCAAGGTCCTAGGCCTCTCGTTTGGTGCACGTGGGCTCCTCTGTGCTGGTACCAGGAGGGCAGCAAAACAACTGGGGTTATCTGAAAGGGATTTGATATGGTTAAGTACTTGTGCCATTATTGGCCCATTAATTGTTTTGAGCAGATTTGCTAAATTGGTCTGATTTGCTGCCCCCCTCCCAGCTCATCCGCTAGGTCACCTCATTTGGTTGCATGTGTTTTCATCTCTTTATTTTTTATTATTGCATACTTTCTCATACTTTTTTTTTCCTGTGTGAATGATTGCATGAATGGAAATTATCTCCTTGTCACTACTTTGTAAAATGGCATTTGCCATGATGCAGACATCTGCTGCAGACATCTGATGCAGACATCTGATGCAGACACACAGTTGCTGCAGTGGGGGAACTTATACCCATTACAATTCTAATAAAGTGCTCTTTGTTAGTATCCGGGTGCCTAACAAATATGTGTGGGACAGCCGACCATGCTGAGGTGGTCACCATTTTACTCCAGTTGCCTCTTACTATGTGGTTTATTTGTTTATGCCTTACCCCCTTTCATTTGTATCTATATTTTCGTGTTTTCTATTTTCTTCTTGTGACTACCTTGTTTTTAGCACCCGCCAAGGACATGTGATGTGCCTACCTCTTTTTGTACGAATAAAACAAAAAATGAGTGTCTTCGCGCCCAAACCTGGGCCCGACATCTATGCTACCTGCTGTTAACTGGCCGGCGGGGGCTGCGCCCCAACACACATATTGTTGGAAATAAAAGTGTAATAGCCTTGTACTACCTTGGAGCGCCAACTTTCACTTCTAAGTACATGGTTTTCATCTTCCGAGCTCGCCGGTAGGGGGCCAGACGGAGCGAACGCCCTTCGCAAGTGCTGCTGCCTCAACGCATTTCACCCGGAAAACCTCAACGTAGCAGAAAATGGAGTACTCTCCTGATCAAGCGAAATCTGTGGATAACCGCTTTTTATCCGTAAGTCGAGATGTCGTCAATTTATGCCCATCTGAAAATTCCAAGGAGGAGAACGCCGTGCTAAGCCTAGGGGCCCGAAGGAGTGTGTCAGTATGCCTTTGCCTTTAGTGTTGTGAACATATCCGTTTGGTTGAGCAGACAATGTTTTTGCTGATGCATTTCGTGAAATTTTTGGACTCAGGCAAGCAGTGGATCAACGATCTGACTTCAGTGCCGCCGGTTAGTGACAATGTGATTGACATCCACTTTGGCGCATCGAACCGGCAACTGCAGAAGGGATGGGCTTTCAAAGAGGTGCAACACATTTGCTGCATTGAATGTTGCATTCATCAGCACTCGTCCGAGGGCGAGCTGCTGATACTGAGAAGCAACTGCCCTTGCTCAATGAAACCCGGACATTACAGACAGGTCGCAGCACTACGTGATCACGGACAAACAAAAGTAGCACAAGCATACTGTAACTGTGTTGTTGGGATAGTACACATTCCTCTTCAAACTGAAAGGTGTGCTCATATGTACTGCCTTGCCTTTCGCTTGGTCTTAAAATCAACCTGTCGAAACGTCGATATTGCCACATTTCTTGGGCATTCCCGTGGCGGCGTCTCCTGGACGAACTGCCTTAACCACTATTCTGGATAGCCTTAGCCATGGTGGCGGGCAGTTCTTCTTCCTCTTAGTGTACCACTTGGGAGTTCGCTGCTGCCTGGCGCTTCACAGTGAAACGTGTCCTGGCTGTCCCTACCGTCTAGCCGTGACATATTTGGGGGAGCCGGCTGGGTAACGTTCCATGTACACTGACTCCGAACACGTGTTTGACGCCAGTACTCAGTGCGTGGACACAACCCCCGTTCACAAAGCAAGCCACCGCCTGCGAGGCCTACAGCCAGAGTTCAGGGGCCTGACAAAGCCGTCAAGGGAGATGACATCAACCACTGGTAGCCAGACCACTCAACGTTTTGGAGCCGACGCTCCGATCGTACTCCACGCGCCCCGGTCACTGCCGATGTTCCACGGTTCCACGATGTTCCATGTTCCAGGAACGTCTACTTTGCGCTAGAGGACTCGGAAAAGATCTGGTTCGAGAACCACGAGACCTCTTTTGACACCTGGGAGCTTTTTCGTCGCGAGTCGCTGGCGACATTTGGCACCAGTGAAAGAAAAGAGAAGGCTGAAGTCGCTCTGCACTCGAGGTCGCAGCAGTCAAATGAGAGTGTCACCATGTTCGTTGAGGACATCATGCGCGTCTTCAATCGAGCAGACCCTGCTATGGCCGAGGCCAAGAAAGTGCGGCACCTGGGGTGTTAAGGAACAGCTCTTTGCTGGACTTGTCCGTGACCCTTCATGGACAGTGGCCGATTTTACAAGAGACGCAATGAGCATGGAGTGCTCCTTGCAGGGACGTGGCGCGCAGTAGGGCCGGCAGGCTAGTATGGCAGCCACTGAAATCTGCACGCCTATGGCACTGCCCGCTAAGGATCTTCGAGAGCTCGTCAGGAGCATCGTTCGCGAAGAACTTGCGAAACTCCTCTTCAAAGCCCCACAGGTCAGCATCGCTGCACTGTCGAACGTGGTGCAGGATGAAATCCGGCGAGTGATGCAGCCAGCACCAGCTGTTCTGGAGCCGCCTCCTCGACCACGCTACGGCGAGCGACCTCGGGACATCGAGCAGTACCTGACATCCAACTGGCAGACTCCGACTGTGCCGCGACGGCAGTCTCAATCCCCATCGCCAAGAATATTCTCTTCTCCCAGCCACCCGTCGCCCTCCGGCGAATTCAGAGGCACGTCCCCACGGCAGGAAAACTGAGGATGGCGCCAAGAGAATGCCCAGGAATGTGGCATTCCAGTGGTGCGATGTATACCGTTATCACAACCCTTCGCACGTCTATGATGCCTTCTGAAGTCGTAAATGCTTTAAGCATATGTAAGGCCTGCTTCACAGAGCTATTTAATGCTGGAATTCTAAGTACACGGCTCCAGACACCAGGTACGCACATGTGTTACTTTCGTTCCGGTAAGACTGTCTTGACCGTCCTGTTAACAAGCAGTGTAGATTTTTAACTGCGCAACTGCTGGGTTCAAAACATGCACGAAGTATGGCAACGGATGCCTGCCAGAGCAACTTGCAGAACTGTGTGCATAGAAGCCGTTTGCATGCATTCCAACAAAAGATGTTTTTCAGCTCTTTTCAATGCATTCTTTTGCAGACTGAGCCAGAGGTGCCAGCACATTCAGCCGCCTTCATGTACTGATATGCCATGCCGATGGATGGCACCAACACAAGGCAAGGCTATTCCACATTTCAATCTGCATTTTAAGTGCACTGACTGATGTGTTGAGACACCTGCTTTTACATTAAGAAAAAATTTTGTGCATGGTGACCGATATACATGCAACGTTGCTCACAACTAATACTGCATAGAGATCAATTAATTGTTTTTGTTTTGTCTCGTACAGCTGTCTTTACTTGGTTTCTTGCATGTTTCTTCCCATCATTTTTGTTGTGCTGCTAAACAAAGTGTGACTGGTATCCAGCATATGGTTACTGCTGTATTCAGAGAGCACCTTCAGTCCAGCTTTGCATTTTGCTTCAGACAGCTGTGCTTTATTTGTTGAACTCATTGGTCACATAGCTTTGAAATGATTGAGCCTCGTGTGTAGAGTTGCTTAGAAAGATGATAAGGGTTGAAGGGTGCGCTCGCGGGCAGCTCAAATCCCGCGCCGCTCACCGCGGGTAGCCCCGAACCCTTTTTCCCAAGTGGTGGGGCGGGGCGAGCGAGGCTAGGCGAGGAAGCCTTCTTAAGGCGCAACCGCAAAGGCTAGCTCTCTCTTTTGGACCAGCGCTTTTGGACACCTGCCCTGCCACACGACCACCTGACCCCGCTGCCCCAACGACGACCGACCCTCCTGCAATGTGAGATAAAACCTTTTTGAACAAAGACCTGCCTTGAGTCACTGCCTGTGCGTCCCCGCGCAGAGGAATCGCCCACAAATAATGGCGCCCAGCGTGGGGCTTTAATTAACACCTTGAGGACGATTTCTCTGCCTATTATGGGACGTGCAGCCAGACTCGTGGCAGGCCCTCTTTGTACGGGGCCGCGCCGGACCGCTAGGGTTAAGGAGCGGGTCAGGCGGAATGTTCGCGGGGTAGCGACTTGTGCAGTGTTGTAAATTTGTTAGGGGTTTTGTGTTATTTATGTAGTTTTCGGGCGTTCCTGTTGTGTATTTCCGTGTGTTTGTAGATAGATTGTTGTGTATATGAATGTTTTTGTTGCCATGAGCCGTTAGCCGGTGCGGCCGGACAGTTGACGCGGGCTTTCCGGGCAAAAGTAGCGCGCAGGGTAGAGCCTCGTCTTTTCCCCGTCAATTTGCGCGAACTATGCCTCCCAAAAGGGATGTTTCAGCCACGGCTTTGGATGGCGGGGCAGCCGGTAGTGAGACGGCCGACGCGGCGGCCGTAATAGGGCAGGTGACAGATGTTTGCCGCATTAGCCTGTCAGCTCGGTTCAGTGGCTGGCGGCAGCCAGGCCGCAGCATCGGTAGCATCGGCGACAACATTGCGCCCGCGGATAAATATGGAGGTCCCCTCCTTTTCCAGGTACATGGACGCGAAATCAGTCAACGAGTTTTTACTACAACTCGAGGACTACCAGACGGCTCTGGGCGCCCCAGATGATGTGATGCTAGGGCAGGTCCTGCCTGTAGCACTCATCGAGAGCGCGGCGCGATGGAGGCGCTGCCAGCCGAATTTACTACATGCCGAAAGTGCAGCCAAATCGAGGAGACCAAAAGTGTGACTGGTATCGAGCATATGGTTACTGCTGTATTCAGAGAGCACCTTCAGTCCAGCTTTGCATTTTGCTTCAGACAGCTGTGCTTTATTTGTTGCACTCATTGGTCACACAGCTTTGAAATGATCGAGCCTCGTGTGTGGAGTTGATGAGAAAGATGATAAGGGTCAAAAACAAATTTTTTCACTAAGTGGACTCCCTTGGGCAGATTAATGCCAAGCAGTTGAAATACACATGACAGTGTTTTCCACAAGTGGTGATTTTTTCACTTCCAGGACACAGCCATCAGCTGGCAAAGCCTCTGGTTGAGATAACTTTAAATAAACACGTCGTCAACAAAACAGTGCCAGCAAAGCGCAGGCAACGACTGCCACCTGATTATTTATCGGCCAACCATTCCAACTACACAGGCTTTGCGAAGAAAATTGCTGAAGATGCACCGCATTTAGTCTGCAACAGGTACTCCTCAAGCAAGCAGTACTATCCCACAACGCAATTGTGATTTCGGACACCGAACATTTGCGTTCAGAGAAATGTTTTGCAGGAACAAGGAGCCACTTTGAGCAGCTTGTTCCGCAAGCAACAGCTGAGCGAGAGGAGATTTGCATGAAAACACTGGGTCAAGACGAAAACGCATCATGGGCCGCTGAAGGGACTGGTCGGCTAGCGGCATCAAACATCAAGAGAATTCTCTGCTCCAGAAAACCTGAAGGAGTTGCGAAGGATATCCGGTATCCAAGAAGACAAGCACTCCGACACGACGACCCGAGAATGTATGGACTTCACAATGAGGAAGCACCTGCACCACAGTACACTCAGATAACGCGACAAAGATGTCACGGTGAGCAAGACGGGCCTCCACGTCTATGAAAAATATTCTTTCAATGCAGCATCACCAGACCGTCTTGTAATGGACGGACGCATAGCTGGACTTCTGGAGGTGAAATGCCCTTCATCAAAAGCTGGACAAAAGTGCTCAATGCGTGCACTGAGAGAGCATTCTGCACAGAAGTTATTGAGGGCGAAATGAACCTAAAGCGTTCACATGCATACTTGTACCAGATACAGGAACAACTTGGTGTCAGTAGCAAAAAAAAGTTCACTAGCAAGACACACGTTTCACCAGTGACACCTTGTTCGACCGATGCGATTCAAAGAAGTGTTATGTCTGAACTGTCTGCGACGGCGCCGGTGCGTCTAATTGATGCCAAGTATACCGTGGAGCGCTTAAGGGCGGATAGCAACCATGGCCTGGCAACGAGCACGCGTCGACGAGGGTTGCCGTAGCGTGTGACCGTACACGGAGCTCCAGTTCGCATCGTATCGACTATTCGGATGAGGCAGAAGCTACACAAGGGTACCCTGGAACGGCGACCTCACCAAGGTGCGACGGCATCGGCATGACGCAAGCAACGCTAGCTCCGCGTGAGGGTTAGTTTACCATAACCCGCCGGTGGGAGAAACGTACACGTTGCTACTACCGGACGAACGGACACGCCGGCGAGAACATGATCTTCCTATTTTGCAGCATGAGAAACAGCGGTTGCCTGCGGAAGGCTGGTGGTGTGTGTACCTATGTGCTGTGGATTACGTGCAGGAATTCGAGGGCGGGCCTTTATAGCGCCATGTGAAAAGAATGGCAATTTGTGCTTTTCTATTGGTGCATGCCCAAGAACAACGAATTCCCTGCCTAGGGATTTAGGGACATTACAAGGCTTAAAAACCGGGATTTCCGTCTCGTATGAGAGGATTCTCCGAAATCTCTATCTGTAAAGATGTAAATAAATCCTAATTCACCAACAAGAGCTCCTCGCCTCCGCGGTTCCTCGATGCCTCGCTGGTCTCCGCTACCCTCGACTCGGGCCCAACGTCCAGCGTCGCGACAACCGGTGGCAGCGCAGTGAGATCGAGCCTGGCTGACCGACTGAGGACAGTGCACAGAGACTGGCAGTTGCAGAGTGGTGGCATTGCTTTTGGTTGCAAGGGGGAGTCACCGACTGCCCCTTCGGATCCCCCTGAGACATCTGAGTCCACTCCATGCCTTGATGGCATTGGTAAGCAGGAATTTCCGGGCACGGAGACCGGTCTGTCTCCTGTTTCATGCGATTTATCCACCGAGGTTACTGCCGCCTCTACTGAGGCTCCACTTCTACCTTCCAGGTCATTTTCATGGCCTGAAGGCATATGCGATCCGGTGCCAGTCACCAGCAGTCCTGTGGTTCAGGAAAAACAAAAGAAATATCTTTCGAACATAGATCCCCAACCAGTACTGCCAATGCAGCAACCAGCCTACAGCCTACAGCGCCCGTATCTACAGAGGTCAATGATCCGGTTGACAATGAAGAAGGGCTCGTGCCGCCTAGGTGTGCCACGCTGCTTCGCATGCAAGATGGACCGGTGCCGAAGTAAACATCATTGACTTAGAACTAGATCTGCTCCCAGGAGAGCGCTTTCACAACACTGCTATAGCAGCACTTAAACCGACCAGATCTATTGATGCCATACGCGGCTTGCGAAAGGGCACAAAATATAAACATAAATTAGAGGCAGAAAGGGAACAACGCCGTCGTCACAGTGTTCGCCCTCCAGATGCGGCACGCCTTCCACTTGCCACTTTGCCCCCCGTTACTCCTCCCTGCCCTTCGCCACCTAGGGATGTGGAGGAATCCCTCATAGGGCCCCCCACCTTAGATTTTCTGGAGGTTTTAGATTGACTCCTAAGATATGACCTCCACAGCTCAGGCTTGGCCACCAATCTCTGTAATGGCCCTCTAACCAGTTGAGACTAATATTCTCTATGATCGTTTTAAAATAACGACAAAGAACTACAAAGCGCTCAAAAAAAGGGTAAAGCCAGTGGTTCGACACCCGAATGAGTCGGCAAAAAGTTACCATCATCGTCTATATAAATAACATCAACTTCATTATCACAAAGGCCCTAAGATACTTATAGATGAGATCAGTCGATGCCACACCGAGGGCAGCGACATACCTTTAACTGAGATTCACAATCAATATGACATCCTTTTCCAAAGTGATTCTCCTGAGGTTCCGGAGGTAGGAATACAACCTGGCATACTGCCATCAGATGCACCACTGCTTACTTCCAGTGAGGTTCTCTCATCCTATCAGGAAATGCGTGAAAATTCAGCACCAGGTCCTGACGACCTTACTGTTGCTGAGTTGGGAAAAATCCCTCTTGACATAATAACACTATCATGAATAACTTCCTATGCATGCACAGTCTTCCTGAGGACCTCTGTGTGTCACGAACAGTATTCATCCCGAAACGTGACATTCCGACCTCGGCTGCTGATTTGAGGCCTATCACCATAAGTTAAGTGTGGGTTCGTCTGTTCTCTCATCTGATCTTGGGTCGCTTCACTCACACTTGTCATTTCCACCCCTTGCAGAGCGGGTTTTCTGACGATCGCTCGGCACAGTCCAACCTTCTCCTTTTGCAGGGTATGATGAGGTGGAGTAAAATTAATAAAATAGACTTCTATGCCGCCTCCCTCGATTTACAAAAGGCGTTCGATAGTGTCAGTCACCATGCACTTTTCACAGCCCTGAAGGAAGGGGGTGCGAGCCCTACGTACTTGAATACAGTGCGAGACATGTATTCCCTGCAGAGGACTACATTCTCCTATGCTGGGGCCACGGACGGGATCTGTGTGTTCATGCATCGGGGGATCAAGCAGGGTGACCCACTGTCACCCTTCCTATTCAATCTGGCGCTTGATCCGCTGATGCATGAACCTAGCGGATCTGGTTATGGGCTCCACATTAAGGACATCACCCTGGTTGCATCAGCCTATGCTGACGACATTGTAATGGTCGCCAGCAGCCTCGCTGAACTGCGGAGAAACCTGGACGTTTCAGTAAAGTATTTTGCAAAATTTGGTCTGGCTGCATTAGCCTACGCTGACGACATTGTACTTGTCACCAGCAGCCTCGCTGAACTGCGGAGAAACCTGGACCTTTCAGTAGAGGATTTTGCTAAATTGGGTCTGGCTGCATTAGCCTATGCTGACGACACTGTACTTGTCGCCAGCAGCCTCGCTGAACTGCGGAGAAACCTGGACCTTTCAGTAAAGTATTTTGCTAAATTGGATCTGGCTGCATTAGCCTATGCTGACGACATTGTACTTGTCGCCTGCAGCCTCGCTGAACTGCGGAGAAACCTGGACCTTTCACTAAAGTATTTTGCTAAACTGGATCTGGCTGCATTAGCCTATGCTGACGACATTGTACTTGTCGCCAGCAGCCTCGCTGAACTGCAGAGAAACCTGGACGTTTCAGTAAAGTATTTTGCTAAATTCGGCCTTGCTCTGAGTCCGGACAAGACTCAATACTTTGGGTGGCACTACTACGCCCACTGGCAGAAGTGGTTTGACTATGGCATTCCCGAGCTACGGCTCGAGGGTGCTGTGGCTGGGCCTAAAGCTCGTAATGAGCCCATCCGCTACTTGGGGGTTGATTTGTTTGTTAATAAATCGCCTGGGTTTCAACCGATGTTATTAATCACCAATTGGCTGTTTTGAAATCGGCTACGTTGAAGCCCTTCCAAAAGTTATACTGCTTCACCAGTGTTCTGGTGCCTAAATTGCTGTATGGAACGTCCAGCATTCTCGCGGCGAAGAAGTGCGGGACATATCTCGACCGCCACACCCGCATCGAGGTCAAAAGGCTTTTGTACCCGCCATTATCATATCCTAGTATAATCCTTCATCTCTCTTATACCCAGGGGGGGGCTGGGCATATTGCACCTTAGCCGTTTGGGGCCGGAGGTGCAATTAAAGGCCTCTGCCAGGCTGCAGCGACTAGGCTCACCACAGGTGGACACTGTGATTGAGGAATGCCTTCGGGATGACAGAGACCAGCTACATCGTCACCTCCAAGTCCCCTTAGGAGTCTCCGAGAGGGCCGATGTCAACAAGTCAAGCACTCCATCTACGCGGAGACCTATACCAACCAGGTCGCTCTCCAACAAGCAGTCCAGTGACCCTTCCTCCAGACTCTGTAGACGCTGTAAGTTTCAACCGGAGACTGCAGCACATATCGTTGGCAAATGTAAATCTGTCCACCTCCCAAGGATCGCGCGCCGTAACTTCATTGCTGCTGCCATCGCCAGTAAAATGAAAGAGATTCATCCCGCTGGCCAGGTGACCACAGAAAAAATAATCACTGACCGTGCAGGGACGCGACTCAAGCCCGACACCGTCCTCGAGCTGGCCCATTGCGCGCACATTTTAGATGTGGCGATCACCTGGGACTACGAAACCGAGACATTGGAGCGCATGTGCAAACACAAGCGAGATAAGTATAGGACCCTCCCAAAAGCGGTGGCAAGACGTAGTAAGCCCTGCAAGGTCCTAGGCCTCTCGTTTGGTGCACGTGGGCTCCTCTGTGCTGGTACCAGGAGGGCAGCAAAACAACTGGGGTTGTCTGAAAGGGATTTGATATGGTTAAGTACTCGTGCTATTATTGGCACATTAATTGCTTTGAGCAGATTTGCTAAATTGGTCCGATTTGCTGCCCCCCTCCCAGCTCATCCGCTAGGTCACCTCATTTGGTTGCATGTGTTTTCATCTCTTTATTTTTTATTATTGCATGCTTTTCCATATTTTTTTTTTCTCCAATATTTTATTTATTTATTTTCCTTTTTTATGTTCCCCGTTTTTTTCCCCCTTGCATTTCATTGTCATTGCATATTTGTTTTTTTTTTTCTGTGTGAATGATAGTATGAATGGAAATTATCTCCTTGTCACTACTTTGCAAAATGGCATTTGCCATGATGCAGACATCTTTTCACTGCACACAATTGCTGCAGTGGGGGAACTTATACCGATTACAATTCTAATAAAGTGTTCTTTGTTGGTATCCACGCGCCTAACAAATATGTGTGGGACAGCCGACCCTGCTGAGGTGGTCACCACTCTTTTATTCCCGTTGCCTCTTACTATGTGTTTATTTGCTTATTCCTTACCCCCTTTCAATGTATCTATATTTCCGTGTTTTCTATTTTCTTCTTGTGACTACTTTGTTTGTAGCACCCGCCAAGGACATGTGATGTGCCTATTTTTTTGTACGAATAAAACAAAAAATGAGTGTCTTCCCGCCCAAACCTGGGCCCGACATTAAAGCTCCGTGCTGTTAACTGGCCGGCGGGGGCTGTGCCCCAACAAACGTATTGTTGGAAATAAAAGTGTAATATCCTGGCCCCTACTACCGCGAACACTACTCAGGCAAAGTGCACAGTGGTGACAACATTGCCAGTTTGCTCACTGTGGTTCTCAGGTGACCTATGTTCCGGAGGGCGCCCCAGCAAAAGAAAACAGTTAAGGCCAGAGCAAGCGTGGCCGCTACTGCAAAACTTTCCCTCTTCATGATAGCAAACCAGCAAAACCTCAGATGCTTTAAAAGCCCCACAAACCTGCCCTCTCAGGTTTGTGGGGCATTTTAAGCCTGCCCTTTGTCGAAGCAGGCTTACAATGGACCCCAGAACCCGGTGTGTGAAACATCGACCACGGATTTAAATCTTTGCCTCTGTGGCGCTTCCTTGCCACACGCCAGTTTTGAGGGTGTCGGGCTGCTGGCCCAGCACTTCAAAGCGGAGCTTAACTTCCCGCTTCATCATTGGTAGCCAACCCTGTTCGTGCCACGCAACAGAATCTCTGGGCGCCGCTCTGGAGACGCGGCCCGGTCAACATCACCACTTAGTATCCCTCCACCTCCAGTGCCGGAGCGACGCTACAACAACCCCCGGACGTACGCCATGGCTGCCCAGCAGGCGGCTTCTGGACAGAGCAACTGACTGCCCGTTGCGAAAGGTACGGCCCGCGGAGAGCAGACGTGGTCCTAGGCGTTCCCCTCAATGAGGAAGACTATTGATAAGCGCGCGAGATTTGAGCATCATGCATCTCACTTAACACCCTACCTGTCGCGGGTACTGTTCCAAAAGGTCTTCGTCTGGGCTATACACTTTCCATGTCCACATTCAGTGAGAGAGAAAAAGAGGAATGGGATAATATACTATTAGAAGCATCGCTAAAGCTCACAAAAAACTGTCGTCAATAACAGCAAATGGAAAGTTGCCGAACTTAGCGATGTTGAGGAAGCGTGGAGATGCCAGCGTGCTCTCTCTCCTGCCAAACTGAGCGAACTCAAAAAATACCAGGCAAAAAGAAGACAGGCAGTATCCGCGAATAAGAGAAAAAAGCTAGAACGAGACAAAGTTCCACTGGCTTCAAACAGATATATGAATACCAAACCCTCCAGGTTAAGCGCTAACTGTAGGTTGGCAACTGTCGGCTGTGAGACCATTGTCCGAGCTCCAGAGAATGACAACTGTTCATATTTCTCGGGATGTTGTTGATACAAGGTCCGCAGCTGAGAACTATGAAACAGCTGGTGGATACACAAACGTCGTTAATTTTTCACAAAAGGTTCTCAGACCTTCCAAGCTCAGACTTCTTTCCAAAAGTTTTAACTTTTGCCCGGCATCTGGTAGGTTCAATGAATTTTAACTCTTTCAGGATTTGGACAATTTCGCACGAAACCTCTGCCTTAGCGAGTATTTCCATGAGCACACCAGCAACAAACAACAAATGATACCGACCGTGTCCGAGAAGCTGTGAACACCGAACGAACAACGTGATAGACACCTTGATATGTATATATCTGCAGTGCAGAAGGATATAATCAAGGCGCATGAAAAACAACGTCTGGCCCGCAGCATTCTTTCGAACGAAGAAAGACAGGATTGGAAACGTTGCCTCGCACTCCTGGATATGAAGGGGGCATTTGACAATGTCACTCATGAGGCAATCCTCAGGGCTGTGGACTGCCTTGGCATCACTGGCAACCTCCCCGTACGTCCAGGGCTTCCCGACAGACCGCACCAGCTGCGTCCGGGCAGGAGGCGCTGCCAGCACCCCCAACTACTCATGACAGGAGTCCCCCAGGGCAGCGTGCTGAGCCCCATGCCCTTCAACCTTGTGACGGCACAGCTTCCCCACTGCCTTCCGGAGGGCCTGAGACTCCCCATCCGCATAGCTATCTACGCGGATGACATTGCCCTCTGGTGCCGCAGACCACGGCGCCAGAGGGTGCACGTCATCAGAAACGTGCAGCGGGCCATCACCAGGGTCAGCTTCTACCTGGAACAGGTGGGCCTGCAGCTCTCCCCACCAAGTCCAAGGCTATGTTGCTCAACACTTGTCCAGGAGCATGCCCAGGGAAGACTAGCCTAAGCATCGCAGGTTAGGAGATCCCATGGCGGCATTCCTGTCGCTACCTGGGTCTCCTCATTGACCGCCACCTAACTTGGCAGCCAGCTGTCATGGCCTTCTCTGGACAGGCAACCAGTGTGTGGAGCGCCATCCGGAGGCTCCTGGCCGGAGGGAATGGCATCACTCCACAATTGGGTCTCCGATTCTTCCAGGCCATGGCGGGGCCCAATTCCTTGTAAGCCCTCCCGCTGATCCAGCTGACCATAGAGCGCTGCCAGAGGGCTGCCATAGATTAAACTAGAATTTCTCTACCGCATTTATTTTAATAAAACTGCTAGAAACCCTAGAACATATTTGCTGCCACCCTATTTTACATCGAAAAGATGCGATTATGAATGGAAAATATGCGAGACGCAATGTCGTACTGATGCTTTCAAGCACTCTTTCTTTCAGCATACCACCAATAAATGGAATAAGCTGCCTCATGCTGTTGTTGAATGTCGGTCTGAGAATGCTTTTCGAGCACTGTTGTCGGACCTGCAACGCGTGTGAACGCTCACTTACACTGTATCACCTTTTCTCTGTTTTGTATTGGTTCCACCAGTAAACCTGACATGTGTACACACAGTTGATGCCACTACTTTTTCTCTTTTCTTCTTTAATGCAATTTGTCACTGACTGGGTAGCCCATGCTGTTTGTTTTACATGTATCTACATATGTATCCCCCCCCTGCAATTATGCTGTCACGGCACTGCAGGAAATTCAAATAAAATACTAAAAACACACATGGCTAAGCAGGGCACATAATGAGACTTTCCTGGAAACAAAAGGGGGTATGGAATTTTCGCTTGCAAACTCGTGACAGATGGTTTAAGGCAATGGTTGGACGGTCTCCTTTGAGAGTTGCTGCCCTGTTTTTACGTACAGGGGGCAAACGCTTGTCTACACTCTAAACACAGTAACCTATAATCTCACTTTTAGCCGTAACTTATGCAATAAAGGTTACAAGTGGTTTGTTTTATGTTTTCATTATTTTTATGAAGCCTAACGGTTAAAAAGGGTTGAGAATTGGGCAAGCATTAGACTAGGATAGCAGGTAGATTCGTGGTGCTGTAGCACGTGTTATTGCCTGGCGCTTTTGTAACCTTGTCCTGGACTGCGCACGTAACCGTTGGCTTTTTCTATATATTTTGTGCTTTCAATAAATTTTGTCCGTTGTTAGTGAGCACTTGTGTTGTCGTCCCTCCGTCTACGTCCTTGTGGTGCCACAGCAGAGAAAGTATCTAAAGGTTACCATGACATTTGGTGCCATGTAACCTATGCGCAGTAACCTATGCTTCTACAAGCCGAGAGCAGCGCGTCACTGAAGCGCGTGTGGAAACAAATGCGCGGCACTTCAGCCCCATGAAAAAAAGGGGGGGGGGGGGGGGGGTGAAAATAGCCCCATGGCTGTGAGAGAGTTCCCCTAGCTGCTTGGCATGCGTTGCACGCCTGCCTAGTTAGCGTCCTTAGTTCGAACGGTTCAAACCGTTTGCATGAGTCACGCTGTTCTCTGGCAGCGTTTCTTCAGTGCTTTGTCCGAGATTGGGAAGTCTGTGGCTTCGTATGTGCACCGCGAAATTAGTAATGCCACTAAGCAGCAGAGACCCGTGGGGTGTGCTGCGCTGCAGCTACAATGAACCTTTTTTGTGACAGTCAGCACTACAATGCCTCTTCACTGGATTCCACAGCAAGCACAATTCGTTGCGGTTACTGCAACCACACGGCAGAGTAAAAGACTCGAGTAAGTGGCCTTTGTTTGTACCAGGGAAGAACTAATGACTTGTGAAGTTTTCGTTAGTAGAGTGAAAGCTCGTTCGCTACGTAGTCGGCTGGGAGGGACCTGATGTTTTTGAAACAGCGAGGACTGGTCAAGTTTCCAACCACCAACAGCGGTAGTTTTTCACTTCCGGTCACGTTCGCTGCGATCATCCCCCTTACTCACTCTTTACTTCTTTTACCCCCCGTACACTTATCTCTGTAAGTGGTGGCTTTGGCCGGCAGCAACTCAAAAAATAAGCCTGTCACATCCGCATAAACATGTCCTGCAGAGAGTACTTCCGTAGGTAGCCTTGTACGACCTTGGAGAGCCAACCTTCACTTTTAAGTACATGGCTTTCATCTCCTGAGCTCGCCGCAAGGGGGCGAGACGGAGCGAACGCCCTTCGCAAGTGCTCCTGCCTCGACACCTTACTTCACCCAGAAAACCTCAACGTAGCAAAAAATGGAGTACTCCATCGTTTTCTACTGATGAAGCGAAATCTGTGGATAACCGGTTTTCATCTGTAAGTCCAGATTTCGCCATTTTCTGCCCGTCTGAAAATCCGAGGCGGAGAACGCCGCACTAAGCCTAGGCGGCGTCGGGCCGCCGGCCCGAAGGAACGCTGCTACAGCTCACACTGCACCCATGAGGACGGCTGACGCTGACGCGGCGGGGTGGCCGAAGCCACAACACCACTCGAAGAGAATCTTCAAAACGACGACAACGCTACCGACCTCTCGGAGAAGAGAACAGTCAACAACGGGGGATGGTTCACTGCCAAATACGACAACTCGAGACTGATTGCCGTTCCGGAGATTGAGACAGACGTGGTGGACAACTCAGCACTGAGCCAACCCAAACTGAAGTGGAATCCCGTTCGGAGAGACAAGCTACCTCCTCTGCCAAAAAACGACTTCAAAGTCATCCTTAGACCGAAGAATGGACTCAACATCAGTGAACTGAGCATGCATCAGATGGCCCGGGCTATAACCAAAGCATGCAGAAAACCAGACATCTGCAACGAAGGCAGCTTCCTTATACGGCTGCGCAAAGGATCCAGCATCGCTATACTCAGCATGCCAAGCATGGAGACTGCCAGTGCTGTGCAGTGTATTTCGAGTCTACGCTTTGCTGCAAAGGACTATGCAGTGACAGCTTACGTGGCCGCGCCATACAATTCGTGCAAAGGTGCGATTCATGGACTGGATGCCGGGACCACGCCAACTGAATTACTATCACATCTTCGGGTATGTACCCAAGGAGTCAAACTACTTTACGCAAGAATGCTTGGCAAATCCCACAGCGCGGATATTACCTTTGAAGGAAAGATCGTTCCACGCTACATCTACTATTACGGCGGCGAGATACATTGCTCCCTCTATCGATCATCACGGCAGGTTCGCTATACATGCTTCAAGGTCGGACATAGGGCGGACGTATGCCCGACACTTGACGTCGTCTGCTCAAAATGCACCGAGCCAGTGATCGAGGACGGACACTCCTGCGAGCCCAAGTGAGCGCTATGCACGGAAGCGCATCCTACAGGGGCAAAGGAGTGCAAGGAACGCCTCGGGAAAGCGATACCACGGACGAGAAAAAAAAGAAGAACCAGGCGGCAGAGACAAGGGCGGTGGTGGCACGGGCGGACGCGGCCGGGCCCGGAAACGCTGGTTCAGCGAGGACTCCAGTTCGAGATCTGATACCAGATCGGCATCAAGATCAGGATAAAAGTCGAGATCGGCGTCCAGGACCCGGGAAGCTCCGGAAACCAAAAAGAAGTAGCAGCAGAAGGAGACCACACCAAAAAAGGCCAGCTCGAAGCCTGAAGAGCAGCACAAGCTGATCGACAGGGCTCGCAAGACTGCAAAGGCCACTGGGGCCCTGGACTGAGGGCTCCACCTACGCTGAGAGAACCCTAGTGACAATAAAGTTTTTCATTCATTCATTTTCATCTCCCCTGACATCGAACAAAACACAAGGTTGTACCTTTCACGGAAGCGGTGCAGCCACCCATTTGAAGCTGCGAAGTCATCGTAGCCCAGCCACAGGGCGAAGTCCGCTGCCTTCGCTAATATGACGGGGCCACTCAGCGGTATGCCCTGAGCACGCACCTCCTCAATCCACGAGGAAAAGCGCTTTTTCGAAGTCTGGGTACTTCGCCAGCCGCATCCTCTTCCTTTCGCTGGCAACTTCTGCCTCTAAGGCATATTCAATTGCCCTCTATTTTTTATGAAAGTGGACAGTGTCATCATTGGGACGCCATGCTACTTAGCGATTTCTTGTTTTGACAAGACTTCGGCATCCACTCCCCGTATGATGTCAAATTTCTCTTTCAGGCCCTGCCATTCTGAAATCACAGGTCTGCACGGCGAACCACACGCTTAACTTTTCAGAAATGCTGCTACAGACCGCACAACAAAGAGATGGAAAGCGCACAGAAAACTGGAAAACTTGAGACTGCCGAGACCATCGGGAGTTTGGGACAAAGATGACAATTAACACTGGCAAAGGGTCCTAATCGTTCAGTTCTTGAGTGCTAGCGAAGCTGCCGCACACCGGTTTCGCTGTATTTATGTGCTGGTCGCGCCACCTATCGGTTAACAGCTATACGACAAGATCCTCAGGTCTCCAAGATCCCCGACAAAAACGGAAACAGCAGGTCTCAGAGGTCATTGCCACAGCAGCCATCCCGCCATCCCTCACCCTCCAGCCAGCCTCCACGCCAGTTCTGGGGCCAGTTTTACCTTCGTCTACCCATTTTGGAGGCAATTCAGATGCAGCAGCCTCGTGACTAGGCCTTCTCTGGCCATGTGCCAGGCGGAACGCCGCCTAGGCCCGGAGACGCGCAGTTCAAATGAACTGTAGCAGAACAGACTCACGTTCGAATTAACGGGCATTTGTATGCATAAACTTTTACGCAGCAGCTTGGCTGGACTGAGTAGAACGGTTCGAATTATCCCAAAATTAGAATTACTGAAACCTTGGAAAAAACCCACCTAGGCGCAAATGATTTCACGACACAAAAAGAGACGAGGAGACAACGGACAGGTGATGAATAACCAACTAGCCCGTCAACATGCCGTACTGAGTAGAATTACTGAACTTTGAATTAACGAGCTTTTACTGTCAAATGCGTGTCAAAGCATGCGTTTTTGCCGCTACCACAGCAAGCTCATTTGTTAAGTTCATTGTTTTGCTGCATTTCGAACCGGAACAAGGGTCAGTCGGTTTGTAAGGCTACATGACTGACCTAGCTCGCAGGGCTTTGTGTCTATGTTTCTGCTTACCTCCGATATTGCATTTAGCCAAGCACGGCCGTAGCTGTGTAGTGTCGTCAGGTGCAGTCTCTGAACAGTATGGCGATAATCCACCGCTAATTATTTATCACCTCTTTTGCATGCGTGTGCGCACGATGATGATATGTGCCATTTCGTGTAGTCAGAAATGCGCACAATTCATATCCACAGCTGCAGTATTATTGTCCTAGGCCGTAAAAGTGTTTGATGCTACGCTTAGGGCACGTGTAAGAATGTTTAATGTAGCACGCTATAGAACCATAATCAGTACTTTATGCAATGCATAAGCCAAGCCAGCTCGACAGCGGCTTTAGTGCAGCACAGACAACGTGCAGCAAACATAGATAGCGTTACATAATTTCTCGTTCTGTTGCGAAATGATTCCGTCTCGTTTTATTTCGTACTCTACCTAGGTGGCACAGAGCAAGAGAGTGGTGTTCTTGAAGTGCCGCCACTGAGTTCACATCTTGGTTGCTCGAAAGGTTAGTGGGATCAGCACAGTTGGGAATTTTAAAATTCTGGCAAAGAAACAGTTGTTCTTTTCTGAAACCACTGCCCCACTGAGTAACACTTGTTGGGCTAGTTCATGCTATCCTTCTTGATTGTTTGTCTTATATTCATTTGCATTCGCGGTGAGTAAGTCAGTTGGAAGTTGCGCCTGTCCCGTCTATCTTGCTGTGTGTTGTCTGTGTCGGCGCTACACCCTTGTCTGGAAACCACTGCCCCACACCCACAGATATGGTGTGGTGATGTGCGCACTTTTGTATATTCACGAATGCACATGCTTCCAATGTATGGGTACGGTATTAGTATTATTCCACCTGATTTCTAGAACTCAGTAGGTCTTTTTAGCCCTTATGGGTTGATTTCTGCCCCGCAAGCTCCAGGCACGGGTAAGATTTACTAGTGTGACTACAGAACGTACGTGGCTTATTAGGAGGCCGACAGTAGCTCGAAAGGTGCGGAGGCACCGGAAGATGAAAACAGCTGCTGTCACAACTATTTCTGCACTCCAGTAATGACAAGACGGCTGTTAAGATTTTTTTTTTTTTTGCAGCACCTCTTCATAGGATGCTGACAGTAGCTTGAAAGGTGTGCCAAACTGGTGGCCCGCAAATTTTATGCCAATGGGGGTCCCTGGGGGATCACACTTCAATGGCCGCTATACTGGCATATACTTAATGGATCTAAAGTGTAGTTATCAGTGGGCCTTTGTCACATTGGGAGAGCGCTCCTAGCGGTGGCTGCCGAATCACAACTGGTGGCTTGGCCGGTCGGTTCACACTGCACGGTCAGCAGTAGTTAGTTTGGTCAGTTCAATGTTCCATCTGTGCGTTGATCGGTCGCTGAAGTTATCGTGCTCATCCGAATGTCGGCTAGAATGTTTCAGCATGCTTTCGCCTTTAGTGTTGTGAACATTTCCTTTTGGTTGAGCAGACAATGTTTCTGCCGATGCATTTCGTGAAATTTTTGGACTCAGGCAAGCAGTGGACCTACGATCTGACTTCTGTGCCGCCGGTTAGTGACAATGTGATTGACATCCACTTTGGCGCATCGAACCGGCAACTGCAGAAGGGATGGGCTTTCAAAGTGGAGCAATACATTCGCCGCATTGAATGTTTCGTTCATCAGCACTCGTCCGAGGGCGTGCTGCTGATACTGAGAAGCATAGGTCCTTGCTCAATGAAACCCAGACATTACCAACAGGTTGCAGCACTACGAGATCACGGACAAACAAAAGTAGCCCAAGCATACTGTGACAGCGTTGCTGGGTTAGTACACATTCCTTTTCATGCTGAAAGGTGTGCTCATATGTACTGCCCTGCCTTTCGCTTAGTCTTATAATCAACCTGTCGAAAGGTCGATATTGCCACATTCCTTGGGCATTCCCGTGGCGGCGTTTCCCGGCCGAACTGCCTTAACCACTATTCTGGATAGCCTAAGCCATGGTGGAGGGCAGTTCATCTTCCTCGTGTACCGCTCGAGAGTTCGCTGCCGCCTGGCGCTTCCCAGTAAAACGTGTCTTGGCCATCCCGACTGTCTAGCCATGACATATTTGGTGGAGCCCGCTGGGCAACGTACCATGTACACTGACTCCGATGACGCCTTTGAAGACAGTTCAGCGGTCTGACAAAACTGTCAAGGGAGATGACATCAACCATTGGTAGCCAGACCACTCAACATTTTGGAGCTGACGCTCTGTTCGTACTCCGCGCGCCCCAGTCACCACCAACGTTCCACGGCAACAGGTTCGAGGACATTGAAGATTGGTTGGCCAGTTTCAATTGCGTGGCAGCCTTCAACCAGTGGGACGGTGAGCGCAAGTTGAGGAACGTCTACTTCGCGCTAGAGGACGCGGCCAAGATCTGGTTCGAGAATCACGAGACCTCTTTCGCCACCTGGGAGGTTTCTCGTTGCGAGTTCCTGGCGACATTCGGCACCAGTGAAAGAAAAGAGAAGGCTGAAGTCGCTCTGCACTCCAGGTCGCAGCAGCCAAATGAGAGCGTCACCATGTTCGTTGAGGACATGATGCGTCTCTGCAATCGAGCCGACCCTGCTATGGCCGAGGCCAAGAAAGTGCGGCACCTAATGTGGGGTGTCAAGGAACAGCTCTTTGCTGGACTTGTCCGCGACCCTCCAAGGACAGTGGCCGATTTCACAAGGGAGGCAATGAGCATGGAGTGCTCCTTGCAGGGACGTGGCGCGCAGTAGGGCCGGCAGGCTAGTATGGCAGCCGCTCAAATCTGCACGCCTACGGCGCTGCCTGCTGAGGATCTTCGAGAGCTCGTCAGGAGCATCGTTTGCGAAGAACTCACGAAACTCTGCGAACTCGGACGTGGTGCGGGATGAAATCCATCGAGTGGTGCAGCCAGCACCAGTTGTTCCGGAGCCGCAGCCCTACATCATGACCTACAGCGAGGCACTTCGACGGACTGCGGCAGTGGCACCAGCTTTTTCACCTGTGCCGGCTGTGCAGTACCCACGTCCAGCTGTGCCCACCACTGTGCCGCAGGAATTCCGGTCTGCCATGCATAAAGCGGACATATGGCGAACACTGAGGAATTGGCCACTCTGCTACCACTGCGGTGAGCGCGGCCACATCCTGCGCCACTGCCCTTACCGTCGAATGGGTTCAAAGGGTTTTGCTTCAGACGCTCCTCGACTACGCTACGGCGAGCGGCCTCAGAAGATTGAGCAGTGCCTGACGTCCAATTTGCAGGCTCTGACCGTGCCGCAATGCCAGTCCCGATCCCCACTGCCAAGGAGATTCTCTTCTCCCAGCCGCCCGTTGACCTCCGGCGAATTCAGAGGCAGGTCCCCACGGCGGGAAAACTGAAGACGGCCTCACAAGAATGCCCAGGAATGTGGCAGACGTTTATTTACAACGCCTTCTGAAGTCGTAAATACTTTAAGCATATGTAAGGCCTGTTTCACAGACCTATTTAAATCTGGAGTTCTAAGTACACGGCTCCAGACACCAGATACGCACATGTGTTACTTTCGTTCCGGTAAGATTGTCTTGACCGTCCTGTTAATAAGCAGTGTAGATTTTTAACTGCGCAACTGCTGGGTTCCAAACATGCACGAAGTATGCCAACGGATGCCTGCCAGAGCAACATGCAGAAGTGTGTGCATAGAAGCCGTTTGCATGCATTCCAACAAAGGTTGTTTTTGCAGCTCTTTTCAATGCTTTCTTTTGCAGACTGAGCCAGAGGTGCCAGCACATTCAGCCGCCTTCATGTACTGATATGCCATGCCAATGGATGGCACCAACACAAGGCAAGGCTATTCTACATTTCAAGCAGCATTTTAAGTGCACTGTCTTATGTGTTGTGACACCTGCTTTTACATGAAAAAAAAATTGTGTGTGGTAACCGATATATATGCAACATTGCTCACAACTAATACTGCATAGAAATAAATTCATTGTTTTTGTTTTGTCTAATGCAGCTGTCTTTGCTTGTTTGCTTGCACGTTTCTTGCCCATCATTTTTTCTGCTGCTAAATAAAGTGCGACTGGTATCCAGCACATGGTTACTGCTGTATTCAGAGAGCATCTTCAGTCCAGCCTTGCATTTTGCTCCAGACAGCTGTACTTTATTTGTTGAAGTCATTGGTCACACAGCTTTGAAATGATCGAGCTTCATGTGTGGAGTTGCTGAGAAAGATAAGGGACAAAAACAAATTTTTTCACTAAGTGGACTCCCTTGGGCAGATTAATGCCAAGCAGTCGAAATACACATGACAGTGTTTTCCACAAGTGGCGATTTTTTCACTTGCAGGACACAGCCGTCAGCTGACAAAGCCTCTGGTTGAGTGGGTGAGGGAACAAATGCGGGTTAATGACATCCTAGTCGAGATCAAGAGGAAGAAATGGGCTTGGGCAGGGCATGTAATGCAAAGGCAAGATAACCGCTGGTCCTCAAGGGTAACAGAGTGGATTCCAAGAGAAGGCAAACGTAGCACGGGGGGGCGGCAGAAAGTTAGGTGGGCGGATGAGATTAAGAAGTTTGCGGGGATACAGTGGCGGCAACTGACAAAGGACAGGGTTAATTGGAGAGACATAGGAGAGGCCTTTGCCCTGCAGCGGGTGTTGTCAGGCTGATGATGATGATGAAATAAACACGTCGTCAACAAAACAGTGCCAGCAATGCGACGACTGCCACCTGATTGTTCGTCGGCCAACCATTCCAACTACACATGCTTCGCGAAGAGAATTGCTGAAGATGCTCCACACTTAGTCTGGAACAGGTACTTCTCAAGGAAGCCAGTTTTACCCCGCAATGTGCGTGTGATTTTGGACACCGAAGACTTGTGTTCAGAGAAATGTTTGGCAGAAACAAGGAGCCACTTTGAGCAGCTCGTCTCGCTAACAACAGCTGAACGAGAGGAGATTTGCACGAAAACACTGGGTCAAGACAAAAACAGATCATGGGCCGTCTTTTAAATAAGTTTCATGCTGGAAAAGTTGATGTATCACGAGCATGCCGCAAAGATATACAGGATGCATGTGCTACTTTTTCGATTTCACCATGCTTTCACTGCTTCTTTATCTCTTTCATTAAATAAAGTGTCGACCTGATTTGAATAACCAAAGACCTGTTTTTCTGTGAAGTGTATTTCTTCTCTTCCTTTTTTTTTGTTATTCTTTCTGTGCACTTCATTCATTATTGTTGTTTCTAATGATGCACCAGCCATTTTCGACAACCACTGTTTGGATTTTTGTTATGCTACTTGTGTAGGTAATATGCATGCTACTTGCTGCCCTGCAATGTCGGGGCGAGGGTCATGTCCAGCCACAATTTCTGGCTTTTTTCCTTCGACCCTCTCCATGTGCACACGGGAAATAAATAAATTGAAATTGAAAGGACTGGTCGGCTAACAGCATCAAACATCAAGAGAATTCTCTGCTGCAGGAAACCTGAAGGAGTTGCGAAGGATATCCTCGATCCAAGAAGACAAGCACTCCGACACGACGACCCGAGAATGTACGGACTTCACAATGAGGAAGCACCTGCACCACAGTACACTCACATAACGCGACAAAGACGTCACGGTGAGCAAGACAGGCCTCCACGTCTATGAAAAATATTCTTTCAATGCAGCATCACCAGACCGCCTTGTAATGGATGGAGGCATAGCCGGGCTTCTGGAGGCGAAATGCCCCTCATCAAAAGCTGGACAAAAGTGCTCAATGCATGCACCGACACAGCGTGCTGTGCTGAAGTTATTGAGGGAGAAATTACCACAAAGCGTTCACACGCATACTTGTATCAGATACAGGGACAACTTGGTGTCAGTAGCAAAAAAAAAGTTCACTAGCAAGCCACACGTTTCACCGGTGACACCTTGTACGACCGATGCGATACAAAGAAGTGGTACGTCTGAACCGTCTGTGAATGTGCCGGTGCATCTCATTGATGCCAAGTATACCGTGGAGCGCTTAAGCGCGGATAGCAACCATGGTCTGGCAACAAGCACGCGTCGACGAGGGTTGCCGTAGCGTGTGACCGTACACAGAGCTCCAGTTCTCATCATATCGAGTATCCAACTGAGGCAGAAGCTACACAAGGCTAACCTAGAATGGCGACCTAGCCAAGGTGCGACGGCGTGGGCATGACGCAAGCAACGCTTGCTCCGCGCGGGGGTCAGTTTACCGTAACCCGCCGGTTGGAGAAACGTACACGTCACTGAGGAGCAAGCCTACAGGACGAACGGACACGCCGAGAACACGATCTTCCTATTTCGCAGCGTGAGAAACAGTGGTTGCCAGCGGAAGGCTGGTAGTGTGTGTACCCACGTGCTGTCGCTTACGTGCAGGAATTAGAGGGCGGACCTTTATGGTGCCGTGTGAAAAGAATGGCAATTTGTGCTCTTCGATTGGTGCATGCCCAAGGACAACGAATTCCCTGCCTAGGGACATCACAAGGCTTAAAACCCGGGGTTTCCGCCTCGTAGAGGGGGGATTCTCTGAAATCTCGATTCGCTCCTCAGTGACGGTGCGTATCGTACGTGCTCTCCGAGCTCTCATCAAGAGAGCTCGGACCCTCGACCCTCGATCCGACCTTCGAACAAGCCTCCTGGGCCGCGGGGGAAACCGTCCCGCGTCCGGCCGCCCGGGACGCCTCTGCTGCTGTTGCGAGCGGCTCTTCACCGTCGACGAGGCCTTCTCTTGCCTAGGCCTACTGCGACCGCCCTACTCCGCCCGGTTTCCGTGGATTGCTTGCGTCGCCCGCACATCCAGGAATCGTCGGCTCAAGGCACAATTTATCCGTAGGACCACCGCTGGAGAAATGTGCTCTCGCTCAGCCTAACTCGTCCGGCAACCACGCCCAAGTTTTTGCCGAGAATGACTTCGGACGCGCCTGTCGCTGGTCCCAGCGGCATGCAGGCCCCCCCACTACCACCAAATGAAGATGCCGACTCGGATATCGACCTACAACACTATACTGCCGATAGTGACCTGGTGGCTCGCTCATCTCGCGACTCTTCGCCTGAAACCTCCCAGCAGGATGGCTGGGAGAAAGCGTTGAGCAAATACAAGACCAGGAAGCTCCGAAAAGCCGCCAAAATTGCCGACAGCCCTTTGGAGGGAAGCGGTGTCTCGTCGCATATCCCGATGACTGACCGCGTCCTCGCGACCAGCCTCAAGAGCCGCGGTTCCCGTGCCCGTCTCCCACCTCTACCCAAAAGTGACTTTAAAATCGTCATTCGACCTCATCGAGGCCTCGCCGTCAAGAATTTCACCAACCTCGAAATTTCCAAGGCCATCTGCAAATCCTGCCAACACCCACAACAAGTCAGCGGCAAGTACATCACGCGACCTCGCCCTGGCTCCAACATATTGATCGCAAGCACGCCGCATCCCGATGTCACGAACGAGATAAGGCAAATTGTCGGCCTCACACTAGGCGACCGCACCTACGCGGTCAACGCCTACGTGCCGTACAGCGACAAAGAACGGAGGGGAGTCATACACGGCATCCCCGACAGCGAGACTCCCGAAGCAATCAAAGCCGGCATCCGCATCCGCACGCACGGTGTCACGCTACTGAACGCCAGAAGAATGGGCAGGACATCTTCGATGCTGCTCACCTTCGAAGGCCCCATCACCCCCAAATGTGTCTACTACGAAGGAGCGGAGATCCGGTGCTTCCACTACCGCGCTGCGAGACAGTTCTGCTACGTGTGTATGCAGCCGGGTCACTGCTCCGACGTGTGTCCAAACCCAAACACCGTAGCCTGCAGGCAGTGCGGGGAAAAGAATCAACCCGACGGCCATCGATGCCAGCCAAAGTGTGCTGAAATCTCTATCTGTAAAGATGTGAATAAATTCTAATTCGCCTACGAGAGCTCCTCGCCTCCGCAGTCCCTTGACGCCTCGCTGGTCTTTGCTACCCTCGACTCAGGACTAACGTCCGGCATCGCGACAACCGGTGGCAGCGTGGTGGGATCGAGCCTGGCTGACCGACGGAGGACAGCACGCAGAGACCATAGAGACTGGCAGTTGCGGAGTGGTGAGTGCTGGCATTGCTTTTGGTTGCCAGGCTGATAACATAGAGGTGTAATCTTCTCCCTGGTGAGGCCAGCCGCAGAAACCGCCTAAACAGCGTAGCCAACTTCCCTCTCCTGCAGCAAAAGGCAACCGCAGCCAGCAACGAAGAGCTTGGTATGCGGAACACCAACGACTTTACGCCCTTGGGGCCAAGGTTCTTGGCGATCACCTCTTGCTGGGCGGTAAACCTGGCGGCTGTCCTATGGCGGACCTTCATGCGACCTATGACCCAATCTCCAGCGAGGAACCGGCGCCTGTCAAAGAACCTCTGCATTCAAAAGTCCAGCTCCAAATCGACGAAACCCTTTACACTGAGGACGAAGTGCTGCTCGCCTTTAAACCACTCTCGGCAAAAACAACTCCAGGCCCAGATGTGGTCACAGTGAAGAAGCTTGCAAAGATTCCAATTCCAATCCTCCAGTTAATAGTGAACAACTGGCTTGCCTTCGCCTTCATCCCACAGGAGAGATGAAGGGACCTAGAAGCACATTCATACCGAAGTGCCTGCACCCCAAGAGTGTAGGCTATTTTCACCCCATATCTATCTCCCCGGCTCTCTATCGTCTGTTTTTCTAAGCTTATGCTTATTCGCTTGAAGGGAACGAAGAAATTCAACTCCTTCCAGTCTGGCTTTTCAAACGACCATTCTACTTCAACAAAATAGTTCTTCAGGGAATAATGAAAGCCCTGAAGAGACAGCGAAGGGCCTTCTTCGGTGTCAGCCGGGACATCCAGAAGGCCTTTGACTCAGTCTCCCACCATGCTATATATTCAGCCCACGAGGCTCGAGGCGTGCCCTCCAGAGCCTCTTACATCACCCAGGAAATGTACAGGCACTGCAGCACTGTGTTCCAGTGTGCAGGGACTTCGGACAATATTCGTGTTCCTTTACGACGTGGCATCAAGCAGGGTGATGCTCTCTCACCCTCCCTATTTAATGCAGTGCTCCATCCACTTCACAACAAACTTAATGATCTCCGACTCGGCGTCCATATCGCCGACCATTCCCTTTCGGCGATGGCGTTTGCCGATGATCTGCTGTTGATGTCGGACACTCTTGAGGGTCTCCGCTCCGTATTGAACATAACTTCTGGACATTTGAATAATGTTAACCTGCACATCAATCCTGTCAGACCTCAATATTTTGGTCGGAGGCCCAACCATTACACGAAGGGCTTCCATGAAGACTGGAACCGCCTTCCCTCTTCCATTGCAACAATCAATAAATTTTGGTTATTTCAGTCTGCCGTGTGCAATATAGACCACGCCAGGTTTTCTTAACATTGTATAAAACCTACCTCTCTTCCTGTGTGTTCATATATTATTTAATTTCACCACTGTGTACTCTCAAACGTTATCACGAATTTCATCGTGTTATATTAATTAAGTGTTACGGGACTTTATTTAAATCCTTTTGTAACCAACCTCAACTGTCCCTTACAGTGTTACTTGTATGTTCTTATTGCTGTGCATCTTTTTTGTTTGTTTATTGAATACAACCCACTCCCCTCTGTAATGTTTATACCCTGAGGGTAACAATAAATAAAATAAAAACAAAATAAAAATTACAATCTTACTGATATCAACATCGCCGGCTGCTCTGGGAGCAGCAAGGATCCAAACGAACCCATCACATATCTTGGCATCTCCTTTTCTGTCAATAAAAATCACCTGCTTAATCTCCAACGCTTCTTTGAAACCATTCCAGAAGATGGATTGCTGGCGCCAGCTGGTTTCGCCACCTTTCCTCTATGCCGCCTTCCGGCACACTTCTGGTGGAATCGGAGTCCGCCCACTTTGACAAGCTTCTCCGCAATAAAATAAAAAAGGCTCTTCATCTTCCTCGCACTTTTCCAAGGTCACACACCTGGCTTCCCTCCAAGTGTGGTGGGCTTGGATTCATCCAACTTGTGCACACTGCTCTCAGTGTGCACTTCAAAGCCCTCTCGAGAATGCTCCGGCTCAACGAGCCTTTTATTGCGACCCTCTTCAACACTGTCCCCCAAACTCACTACGACCGCATCACCAACATCTTCGAAGTTCCGGCAGGCATTACATCAGCCGCCGAAGTGAATGCCGCCCTCAAACCCATACGTAATCGCTAACGTTCATCTGCAGTCCGTTTCATCATACAAATACTTAGGTGTCACGCTGTGTAACAACTTATCATGGACTACACACATTACTAACATCATTTCCTCAGCTAATAAAACGCTCGGATTCTTAAGATGTCATCTTCACCACGCCCAACAACAGGTAAAATTACTAGCATATAAATCTCTTTTCAGGTCAACGATAGATTATGCATCGCCAGTTTGGAACCCTCATCAAGTTTACTTATCAATGCGCTTGAGTCACATCAAAACAGAGCAGCCAGATTCATTCATTCCTCCTATTCATAAGACATCAGTGTGACATCTTTAAAAGCGGAATCCAGTTTAGCGCCCCTTTCACTTCGTCGTCGTATTTCTAGCCTCTGCCTATACCATAAATTTTTCCATAGTTCACAGCGCTGCGCTCCCTACATTGCCCCGCCGGCCGGCATATCCCACCACATTTGTCATCCTTTCCAAGTGTTTCGACCCCGTGCCCGTACTTGTGCCGCTTCTTTTTTTCACCGTGTTCCTGTAGACTGGAACGACCTCTCCAATGACATCACCACCATCTCATGCCCATCCACATTCACCGAAGCTGTTACCAACCTTTTTCAACATAACACTTGTTGAATTGACTGTTTTGTACCCACCCCTTATGTAATACCCCCAGTGGGTCTTTAAGGTATTAAAATGAAATGAGGCTCCTCATTATGCTGGAAAAACTACGTCAGGAAATACAATAACAAGGATCTCTTGGCACATACAAACCAGCCATTAGCCAACACATGGCTTGGCTATCATTCAAAACACCTGAAGAACGGAGACCGTATTCGAGCAATGTGGCTCCGAACTAATCTTTTCCCAACCCGGTCTCTCACTAACAAACATAGCTTCGACCCCAACGCCCGCCTATGTCACAGGTGCGGCGAACGGAATGAAACGACATTCCGCATTTTGCAAGAATGTAAATCTGTATCCCTACCACTCACTGAGCGCCATAATTTCATTAGCCGCCAAATTGCTCGCCTGGCTAAGGAGCAAAATACAAACAACAGTTAAAGAAAAACCTACTTTCATTTCACCCGATGGGGTGGAATTGAAACCCGATATAGTCGTCATAACCCCCCCAAGAAGCAACAGCTCTTGATGTAGCCATCATTTGGAATGCCAACAAGAGATGCTACTTTCCAAATGCAACGAAAAATCCAACAAGTATGCGTGTCTGGAGCGACATTCTCCTAACAAAAAATTTCAGTCTCTAGGTGTCGGCGTTCGGCGCGTGCAGCATGTCTTGCACTAAGACACTTGCGGCCTGCCAGCGCCTGGGCCTTTCCCAAGAGGACGTTGCCTGGTTTAGTGCCAGAGTTTTGATGGGCAGCCTCATCTGTCTTAACCGCTTCACGAAGCGCGTTCTAGCGTGAATTTTTACTAACTCCTCATATTTCGACCGCTGCGGGGCTAATTTTATTTGCAACTTTTTTTTTCTCTCGCATTGGGGTCATCACTTTCCATCTTCGAAGGCATCTTTATACACTCCCCAATTCCCTCCTAGGCTAGCTCGGCTAACGCCAAACCGGGAGGCCAGTGCAGGCGAAGCAAACCAAAAGCGGCGGGGCTTCAGCCCTGCCTGCTCTGGCTAGACAATGCCGCATTTTGTCCACCTTCGGATGACTCCCTTTCCACACCTCACTAAGTCGTGGGGAAATTCGTGTTCTATGCCAGGCTGATAAGATAGAGGTGAGGCCAGCCACAGAAGCGTGAATTAAGGTACTTATGGGTGGAGGTCACGGCCTTGTCGCACTGCTGTCAGTCATGGATTTGAAGCGGCTACTCAAGACTCAGCTCGTGAGTCTGAGTGAGGAGCTAGGCATTAAGGTCGGTCCGGAGATGACAAAGTCTGATATCATCGTGGCAATAGAATGTCTTGATGACGACAGCGGTCAAGTAGAAGAAGCATTGAATGAGATGTAGAGATGCCAAGCGACAGAACAAAAGCAGTTAGAGCTGGAAGTAGAGGAACTTCGCCTAGAAGCTGATCTCAGAAAGACTAGCAAGGTTCAAGGCGTAGAGGCAGTGACCCGGCCAGATCTATATGATCTATCGAAACTGTCGCAGCCCTTCAATACTGGGCAAGACATAGGCCTCTATCTCATTAACTTCGAGAGAGCTTGCGAAAAAGCGCAGTTTGGTCGCAGCTCTTGGCCGTGACGGTTGTTGAGCTTGCCACCATGCGAAGCAGCGGATGTGATCGCTAGACTCTCTGCTGACGACTCGGACAATTATGATAAAGTGAAAGAAAGCCTTCTTAAGAGATTTCGCTTATCGCCAGAGGCATTCAGGCATAGGTTTCGGAGCCTAACAAAGAAGCAGGCCGCTAGCTATGCAGAATTCGCCGACGAGTTGAAGGCAAACCTAGTGGAATGGATGAAAGGCACCAAAGCTAATGATGAGTTTAGTACGGCTCTAGAAATTACCGCCATTGAGCAGTTTCTTTCGAAAGTTCCAGAGTCGATGAAACTTTGGATTCAAGACAGGGCCACTGTCAGCTCGGTGCAGGCAGCGGCCCAACTGGCGGACGAGTATGTCTTCCGCCGAGCAGTACGAGAGGAATTTTCTTCCGCCAAGCTAGCTGACAGGGGGAAGAGCTGGACAGAGCTCCAGTGGAGAGCAGCACCAAAAACGAAGCATGAGACACCAGAGGCTACGATAAAGCCTACTAAAGTTGAGAATACACGGAGTGAGCAAGAGAAAAAGGGAGATGACGACCGCTCAAAGGAAAAAATTTAAGGCGTGCAGGCCGCTCACATGCTATAACTGTCTGGAAACTAGGCACATCGCTGTAGGGTGTCGCAAACCAAAAGTAATGTTTGCTTACGCTTGCGACTCAGCCTCAAATGAAGAGCTGCTGAGCCCATACTTGTTTAACCTTACTGTGAATGGAAAGACATCTCAGGTGCTCAGAAACATTGGATCGATAAATGGCCTTGTACATCCGGACTACGTTGAATAAACGCAATACAATGGCAAATGCGCCTGTATAAAACCTATACTGGAAGAAGCAAGCGTTTGCCTTCCAGTAGCAGGCGCGGTCATAAGCGGGCCGTTCGGTGAAGGTCATACTGAGGCAGCAGTTTCAAACAAGCTGCCCCCACAGTACCCGTACTTGTTTTCTAACCGAACTGACCGACTTCTGAAAGATGAAGGAATAATCTTGACAGAAGGAACTGTTCAGGCTCTGACAAGAGCTAAAGCGCGTGCTCTCGCTGCTAAGTTGGAGACGACTGTGCCTAACTCGGATGACGATGTGACAGAAACGCACGACACGTGTGCACAGCCTCCAACATCGCAGATGGGCGGCCACAAAGAGAGCGATGGTGGGGAAGTCAGACGGACGGAATAAAACTGAAGAGCAGCCGTCCGCACTACCCTCGGATGAATCGGTGATGGAGGCGGAAGGAGACAATCCAAACTGGCCAGGGCAATCAGAAAGCACAGTACTGGATTGTGAGGGATTGTTTGTGCTTCCATCGTCAGATTCACTAGACCAAATTCTTGGATGGGTGACCAGGGACACTCTCATTCAGCAGCAGGCAGAAGATCCGACGCTCAAAGATATGAGGGAAACGGCTAAGGAAGGAGTAGCTCATAAGAATGCGCGCTTCCTAGTGAAAGATGGAATACTGTATCGACACTACAGCTGCGCCAAAGGCCGTATGTTGGACCAGATGGTAGTGCCGGCCAAGTATCAGGTCGACATTTTGTCCCTTTGTCACGGAGCAGGTTGGGCGGGACATTTAGGGGTCCGCAAGACGAAAAACCGTTTGCAGTCTGAATTTTATTGGCCAGGCTGCTTCAAGGACGTCAAAAACTATGTCAGGGCATGCGTCACTTGCCCGAGAGTGGGGAAACCGCACGATAAGACAAAGGCTCCACTCAAACTCGTGCCCTTGATTTCGGAGCCATTTCATCGGTTGGTAATGGATATCGTAAGACCACTCCCAGTGACAAAATAAGGGCATCGATACTTGCTGACTGCTGTTTGTCCAGCCACAAAGTTTCCAGAGGCCATCGCCACTAAAGAACAGAGTTCCGTGGAAGTAGTCAACGCACTACTGTCCATCTTCTCAAGAATAGGATTTCCTCAAAAGATTCAATGCCTCCCATCCGGTTTTCTGGAGAGTTGCGGGGTCAAACTAATTCACAGCTCTGTTTATCACCCGCAGTCGAACAGCGTTGAGCGGTGCCCACTCAGTAATGAAGCGCATACTGAGGGCACTTATATCTGAAAAGAAACACCAGTGGGACGCATGTGTCCCTGCTATGCCATTTGCTTTGCGGACAGTCACTCTTGAGACGACTGGATTCAGTCCGGCATAGCTAGTGTACGGGCGGACGTTCACCATTACGCCTACTAAGGGAATCTTGGGAGGCAAAAGACACAGACCCTACTGTGGTCGAATATGTATTGGACTTGCTAGGTAGGCTTCACCGATGCCAAGAAATCACAGAGGCAAACATGAAAGAGGCGCAGACTACGGCGAAAAGTTATTACGACCGAAATGCGAAACTTCGGTCGTATCAAGAAGGAGTCAGAGTCCTTGTTCTGTGACCCTCACGAATGAATAAGCTCGAGGTTCAATGGGAAGGACCGTTCAGAGTTGTGAAAAAGCTTTCCAATACGAACTACGCCACCGAACGGAAAAGAAGGCGCCGAGAGATCACGATTTATCATCACAACCTCATCAGCGCTGTGTTCGGCCTTCTACTCTTCCTGCTTTTCTTTGGCCATGCGCCGTTGCACTGAAAAACTATGAGTTTAAATCAAGTATACCAACTAGCTCAAGAACTAACTTATGAAACGATACAGCGCAGGGGTACAGACAATCAACATGGCTCTTAACGTCAATGAGGAATTAGCCATGGATATTCCTCAGCTGAAAAGCTCTAAACGAAGCATTGGCGCTGAGGAGGTTATCAGAGTAGCAGTGCCTGCTGAAAGCCTGACCGAAACGCAGTGGGCTGACTTGCACAGTTTAATCTCCGAGTATGACGGTCTCTTCTCCGAGAGACCAGGGCGGACAGCGCTCGTTGCTCACGATATCGAGCTGACGTCTGATGCACCAATCAAGTTACGCCTTACAGAATGGCTCCACGTCAGCAGGAAATACTCAAGGAGGAGGTGGAACGCATGCTCGAGCTAGGAGTTAATGAACCGTGCGAGACTGCCTACGCGTCTCCTATGATATATTTATGGAAGTTCTGGCAAAGACCCTCATCCTAGCATAGATTATCGGAAGTTCAATGCAATAACCAAAGATCAGATCACCCCGATTCCAAACGTAGAAGAGCGCATAGAGAAAATGAGTTCGGCAAACTACATATCTACCCTGGATTTACTCAGGGGCTACTGGCAGGTACCTATAACTGAACGAGCTAGCCAGTACGCCACTTTTGTAACACCTACAGGCACCTTTAGACCTCTTGCCTTGAGTTTCGGTCTAAAGAATGCGCCATTTTGCTTCTCCAGGCTCGTGGACCGAGTGTTGAAAGGTGCAGAGACTTACGCTCTCCCCTATTTGGATGACATGGCTATATTTTCGGCTACATGGGAACAGCACCTTTGTCACCTACGAGACATGTTCGGCCGCCTGATGAATGCAGGTCTAACTGTGAAGCCCGCAAAGTGCCAAATGGTGCAAGCAGAAGTGAGGTATTTGGGGCACGTCGTGGGGCAAGGCAGCAGGAGACCAGGTGATTTGAAAGTCGAGGCAGTGGTTGAATTTCCGCAGCCCCAAAACAAGTCCGGAATAAGAGCGTTTCTAGGGCTTACGGGTTATTATCAAAGATACATATCCCGTTACTTTGAACTTGCCGCTCCACTGACAGACGCACTGAGAAAAAGCTCGCCAGAGAGCACGGTGGAGCACCGTGCACCGAGATATGATAGACCCTTTGTCGTTCAATGCGACGCAAGTAACCGTGGGTTAGGCGTTATTCTCTGTCAAGAAGACGAAAACGGGAACGAACATCCAGTGCTCTTCGCAAGCAGGAAGCTAACAGCGAGAGAGGAGCCTATAATGCATGTGAGAAAGAGTGTGCATGCCTCGTTTGGGCATCTCAAAAACTGGCATGCTACCTCTACGGAACCCCGTTCATCTTTGTGACCGATCACTGCCCACTGACATGGCTATCGCAAATGTCAGGCAAAAACCCCCGACTGCTGAGATGGAGCCTTGCGCTTCGAGATTTGAGTTTTCATGTGCGGTATAAAAGAGGAAAAGCGAACGCGAATGTCGATGGCTTGAGCCGTGCCTATTGATCCTTTTAAGCACACGAAAAATATTCATTGTTCTTTTAAGTATTTATGCTAAGTATTGTTGCAGTGATTCTTTCTTTTAGCAGCTTATGTAACCTAGTGAATTTTTTCTTTCTTGTTCTGATAAAAAAAAAAAAAGACCACAGTACAGTGTGACAATGACCGCGAAATACGATATTGGGCAGGACCTTTCTTATCATGCAACAGACTGGTTGCCAGGAAGCTTTTGCTGGCGCTTGCTTGCTCTGTGGTGCTAGTCTTCACACTTCAGGAGTGACCATCAACCGGACGATGATGCAGATCTCCTACGTTGAGCAGCTGACACTTCTCGCCGTCGAGATCATCCCATCAGCGGAGGAGCTGTTATGTCTGAACTGTCTGCGAAGGCACCGGTGCGTCTCATTGATGCTAAGTACACCGTAGAGCGCTTAAGGGCGGATAGCAACCATGGCCTGGCAACGAGCACATGTTGATGAGGGTTGCCATAGTGCGTGACCGTACACGGAGCTCCAGTTCACATCGTATCGAGTATCCGGATGAGGCAGAAGCTACACAAGGCTACCCTAGAACGGCGACCTCACCAAGGTGCGACAGCGTGGGCATGACGCAAGCAACGCTGGCTCCGCGCAGAGGTCAGTTTATCGTAACCCACCGGTTGGAGAAATGTACACGTCGCTGCGGAGCAAGCCTACAGGACGAACGGACATGCCGAGAACACGATCTTCCTATTTCGCAGCGTGGAAACAGCGGTTGCCTGCGGAAGGCTGGTGGTGTGTGTGCCTACGTGCTGTGGCTTCCATGCAGGGAATTCGAGGGCGGGCCTTTATGGTGCCATGTGAAAAGAATGGCAATTTGTGCTCTTCGATTGGTGCGTGCCCACGGACAACGAATTCCCTGCCTAGGGACATTACAAGGCTCAAAACTCGGGGTTTCCACCTCGTAGAGGGGGCATTCCCAGAAATCTCTATCTGTAAAGATGTAAATAAATTCTAATTCGCCTACGAGAGCTCCTCGCCGCCGAGGTTCTACGACGCTTCGCTAGTCTTCACTACCGTCGACTCAGGCCCAACGTCCGGCGTTGCGACAGAAGGCACAACTCACATGACGACGTCTTCATGGTGTTAGGACAACCCCTGCAAATCCTGACACCTCTGTCACGGCTTGATCACCCACCTGGCAGAGGCACTCTTCGCATTCCCAAGATGGCCACTTGTGCTTGTGTTCCATCTAAGGGAAAGGCCATACATTAGGCTTTATTTTACGTTGCTCATTCAGATGGAAAAAAGAGAACTTCACTCCAAACTAAGCAGGGACACGTCCAGCCAAACAGCACTAATGCCGAGCCTGGTCCCTAATACCGCCTTTACCACAAACATAAAACATGGCATTCGAGAGTTAGTAACTGAAGTCTGCGCCATTTGCTACCGCTGCTAGCATTTGATATGTTGTAGGCCGGAGTGCAGTAATAGCAAAGTTTAAGCCCTAACACGCACAGGAACTTTGAAAGACGTTGAAGCAGGAAGCTCTCAATTTCAATAACCTGCGGTTCTTGGAGCTGCTCTGGTACCTTTTGGCAGACCGTTCAAGCCCCCCTGTGACCAGAAAATGGAATCTGTGCCTATTGCAACCACTAAAAGCCTATAACTGAGCCTCTTGCCAGTATACCTTCTGTGGTATGCAAAAAAAAAAAAAAAATTCTCCCCTTCTATCCCTACACAATGACAGCGGAGGTGAAAACTAATGACAAGCTTCCCATTGGAACATCCTCGTAATCCAACTGAAAAGGTCCTGCCTCCGCAAACAACCCAAATTCTGCGTCAGATCTGGACATGACTTGAGAGTCTAGTCAAATAAACATTACCTGACCAAGGACACTGCCACACTCAAGCTCACAAATTAAAGGCACAACCTAAATAATTACAACCCTGGTAGTTGACAGTTAACTTTGACAGTTAACTTTAATAGTTACCACATGCACATAGAACACCAGCAGAGCAGTAAACATGCACGTAGCAGACAAATGAGAAACAATCCTCCAAGTGGTCTTTAACACCACACTCCTCACGCAGAGTGACATTCAAGGTTGTGTTACAAACGAGGTGTCTGGTAATAGGCAAAAAATACTGACGGGTGTCAGAACAGCACAATATTTGTTCCCCTCAACGACTGCGACATACCTTGTGGCTAATTAATGCTTTCTGATTTAAGGGGAGAGCCTCGTCTTGAAAAAAAAATTTTATCAATGAAATTACAGTTAAGACATCTTCATGGAATATGTATTTTTGTGTGCCGATTCTAAATATGTGATTTACTTTCATGTAAAACAATTCCTTGAACACTAATGTAATTTTAACACATGTAAGAGCTTTGAAAAAAATTTCTTGCATGAAACTTGCTGAAATGTACGCCATTGGGTTCTCTTGACACCAAGGAATGCAATAAGGGTAAAATTATCATCCTGCCTATCATAGAACTTATGTTATAGGGTTTTGAAGTTATCACTTCAGAAATGAGACGAAAAGTGCGTATTCCTGTTACTGAAGTGGCAGCTTCAGTACCCTGTAACTCAAGTTGTATGACAGGCAGGATGATAATTTTACCCTTATTGCATTCCTTGGTATCAAGAGAACACAATCGCATACATTTCAGCGAGTTTCCTGCAGCAAATTTTCTTCAAAATTATTTGCAAAATACTTGCATAAAAATTGCATAAGTGCTCAAGGAATTCTTTTACACGAAATTAAGTGACATATCTAGAATCATTGCACAAAAATACAAGTGGCCTGAAAATTTCATAACTACAACTAGATTTAACAAAATTTTCTTTTCAAAACCAGGCTCCCCCCCTTAAACATCTCTATTTCTTCTGCCGGGAAGCTAGGAGAACGTTAAAAAATTTGCCCGGCTCTTAAGAGCTGGTTCAAGAGGTTTCAGGTTTGTTGTGTGTGCAATTGTGAAGCAAGGCAGCCGGAGAGAAATCTGCTCCACACAAAGGCCTGTATTCAATCCCTGAACTCCAGTCGATCAGCCAGCACAATAAGCAGGGCTAAACCCAGAGTAACCAAGCACAGCATCTCAAAGCAAACTGACTTTACGGAGCGCTTGTCAAATACCTAGTCGCTGCACAAAACACCATCACGTGAATTAGTTATATCTGCCAGATATTTCCTGAAGCACAATACTTTGCACCAGAAAATGCAAGGTTTACCCCAACATGGCACCAACAAATACTCTGAAAGCATATTCGTCTTCAAAGTCACATATCTGCTGAATCATGAATCAGTGATCACACACTGGAATGCTAAATTAAATGCACCCTAATTAAGAACGCCCGTTATGTTGACCGGATGCAGTAGATGAATTCTGCGCAGTGAAAGAATTCTTTGGACAGGCTTGCTAGCTGTCAGTGTCTATTTGACTCCATGCCACAAGAATGCTGCTTGCTACATGTTGAAGTTCACCGCTATTGGCCATCGAGGTTAGCAGCAAATAAATTTGGCAATATAACTTTCCTGACCATGGGTGGATGCCATCAATTAAAACGAGTGCTCTGCAACGCTAAGAGAAGCAGATATCACTAGCATTTACTGACACGGCACAGTCAACAAACAGAAAAGGAAGTGAACACAAACACACAAGCGGAAAGTAAACACGAGGCAGTGGTAAAGGACACAAAAATGTGATAGGAACACCCAATTACTGAGGCTTACAACACATCTGCAGTGCGGGCTTGGCCTGTTAACTTGAGCCAAGTGAAACAAAAGCCTTTCCCAGATTGGCACACGTAGGTAGGACCTGGCACATCTAGATAGGTGAGCTTGACACAACTTCATCAGCCTACAGCTTGCAGCTGGTTGGCGAATCAAGTCCAGCAAACTGAAGGTACACAACCTTTCCTGGCATCTACAAAGCGGCTCGATACGTCAGCATGGCACACCAGCTATATTCATCCATCTCATTTGCCAGGCATCTTAAAGGTGCACTGAAGAGGAATCTGAACTCGTCTTTTTGCCGCTGCAACTAGACCTACACGTTCCTAGCATTCTTAAAAACTGCGACTTATTGCCCCGTGTGGCCGATTTCCCTAATTAAATCGAATTAAAGGGGGGAGCCTGGTCTTGAAAAAAAAAATAATTTATTAATGAAGTCACAGTTAAGAAAACTTCAGGGAATATGCATTTATGTGGGCTGATTCTAAATATGTCATTTAATTTCATGTAAAACAATTCGTTGAGCACATATGTAATATTTATGCATGTATTTTGTGAAGAGGTTTGAAAAATATTTCTTGCGGGAAACTTGCTGAAATGTACGCCACTGGGTTCTCTTGGCACCAAGGAATGCAATAAGGGTAAAATTCTCTTCCTGCCTGTCACAGAACTTGAGTTATAGGGTTTTGAAGTTGTCGCTTTAGAAATGAGAAGAAAAGTGTGTATTCCTGTTTCTGAAGTGGCAGCTTCAGTACCCTATAACTCAAGTTCTATGATAGCCAGGATGGCAATTTTACCCCTACTGCATTCCTCGATATCAAGAGAACCCAATGGCACACATTTCAGCAAGTTTCCCACAATAAATTTTTGTCAAAGCTCTTCACAAAATACATGCAGGAAAATTGCATAAGTGCGCAAGGAATTGTTTTGCACGAAATTAAATGACATATCTAGAATCAGCGCACAAAAATACATGTGCCCTGAAAATTTCATTACTAAGACTAGATTAATAAGATTTTCTTTTCAAGACCAGGCTCCCCGCTTAAAGAGTCATGACTTTCTTTGGGAACAACTGTGAATGTTTCATGTCTAACGAGCAAAAAAAAAAAGAAAAATTTTAAAACTGGCAACGCTATAAGAAGTGCCGCAAATATGAACTTGATACCATTGGTGGTGGAACTGACAACAGGCTTCCAGTAGAAGAAGAAACTGCATTCATGATGGGTTTCAAAGCGCGACAAGACGGAGAAGAAAGGAAAAGAACACACACAACATGTGTTCATGAATGTTTACCAACTTGCCCAACTTTTTGCCCTCCTTCGAAGAAACTGCAATTTTTAAGAGTAATTTCAGGTTTTTGCAGGAAGAAAAATAGCATTTTTATCATATATTCTAGCTTTGGTAGCGGAGGAAACTTAAGTTCCCTTGTAAAACTTCAGCTCTTGCCAAACACTGAGAGCTGACAGCAAATTCGGTTTTTGGGGCAGTAAAGTGATGTTCATGACATTAACGCAAAAACAAAACAAAATTTGGCCTCTATGGCAGAGCCCCTTTTTACTTTCAAAAGAATTAAAATCAGCAAACAGAAAAAGATTATGTTGGGAAAAATATTACATTTATTCCCAATGAAAAAGAAACTGCACAAAATGCAGAAAAGATTTTATCCTTGGGACCGGGAGCAACTCCTCAAGAGGGCATGGGCAGCACCAACAGGCAATCGAGTTCCGGACTAGGGGCTCCACCCAGCAATCTTGCTCCCAAAAATGGTAATTGAATGGTTTCATCCCCGCCACCTTGAAACTGAAGCTTGCAAGTACGTCATAACTTTTTCTGAATGATTCCAGCATAGACAATGCAACTGCAAGCAGTGCAATTGCTGCAATAACATTCGAGGTTGCTGACATTGCATGGCTGGCGAAACAAAAAAAAATGGTTGGCAAAGCAGCAGAGACGAGGGCTATCCCTTTTAATGGTAATCACAAAGGCCGCTTGGCACTTGAGAATTGGCTCCGCCGCAGGTGAACGAAAATCAGCATAGCCATTATCACTTTTCATCAATCTACAGTGCTTTCAGCCTTTAGATTTGCCAAGTAAAACTCTGAAAACAAGTTTGACCTGCTTTAAGTGGTTCAAGAGAGCACTGGTCATGTCCAATTGCACTCTAAGCATGCTTGCAGAGAGACAACACGAGTTCAAGGAACTGGTTTGGTTTATGGTGGTTTAATGTCCCAAAGCAACTCAGGCTATGAGGGACGCCATAGTGAAGGGCACCAGAAATTTCGACTACCTGGGTTCTTTAACGTGCACGGACATCACACAGTACGCGGGCCTCTAGAATTTCTCCTCCAAAGAAATTCGGCCGCCATGGCCGGGATCGAACCCGCGTCTTTCGGGCCACCAGCCGAGCACCATAACCACTGAGCCACTGTGGCGGAGAGGTAGGAACTTTCAGGAATCTTTCTAATAGCCTTTCATGTGATTTTGTTGTGGCTGATGACGCAGTTTTATTGCTGCAGTTAGGTGAGCGCAGAAAAAATGAAACGATGCCATGGGACAGTGTACAGAGCACGGGCAACGCTGTATGAGATGCAGCTGAGGCACTGGAATTCAAGACATCCTATGCAGTTGCACCGGTTAGTGCAAAATACACGATGTCAACATTCTGACCGACGAAAATTATGTGAAAGTAGGCACCCTGAAAGTCAGTTTTTGTGCTGGCTGAAAATGAGCTAACCAGTGGTTGGTTAGTGAGCACTCATTAATTAGGGGTAGGTAGAGCCACGCCAACAATTAATTCACTGCAAGGAAGGAACACAAAAGGTGGAGGTCTTTTTCTTTTCCTACATGAAAAGACAGTGATTCGATTTTAACAGCAAAATTCAAGCTTGGCCAAAGAGCGATGTGGCTAACGTGTTATTTGGCCCATATAAAAGGTACGCTCCCAGGCCCACTTTACTAAGAATTTCACTACCATAAAAAAAAAGCTTGTACGACACTGGGGATCAAATTCCACACCTCCTACATGTCACGTGGATTCTCACACCACCAGGCCACTGTTGCAACAAACTGGAATAAGAAAATTCCTTTTGGAATTGCATTTCCATTCCACATTTCCACTTCAGTCTATGCACACTGTATTACCTTTTTGTGTAGCAACATTTCCACAATTTGTTCATGAGTTCAGGGTGCACAAGTGTGTTCCACATGTGTCTGCAGTGCTATCAAGGCGACACATAAATGAACAAAATCAACTTGCCTCTGAGTATGGTAGCAACACAAGGCAATCTGCTGTCACCAGGTCCGGCGCAGAGGTAGGTCTCCAAACTAAACCAGAGCATACAAGCAAACACCATTGTCAGAAACTAAGCAACAGATTTAACAAACAAAATATGATTCCTGCTGAAAATTAAAATCTATTTCTAACTCCCAAACACATGTAACGGCAAAAGAGGACGTTCACGATGCGCGCCGCGAGCGCGTGAAAGACGGTCGGTCAGCGGTCTGCCGAATGATGAATGAATGAATGAATGAATGAATGAATGAATGAATGAATGAAAAACTGTATTGTAGGAGAATCCCGAGTTAGTAGCTTCCTGTGCCATGCTACACAACGTTTGGCATGGCGAACAACAGATATGGGTCTCGAGAAAAAATGCAACGACTTTGCATTCCCACATCACTAACGAAGTGCGGGTTATTGTAAGCCATGCAGAAGAAATTCCTCTGTTGACCCTGAACCGTTACTGCACTTGGCGTTAGTTGTTAGATTCAGATAATGGTGAATGCCTCACACACTTCGGAACAAACAACTGGCTCCCAGCGCGGAAGAAACCGAAATGTCACGCCTTCGCGACATTAAGCTCAATTGTTAAGTGCAGCACTGCCTGAAGTAGCGAACGTCGAAATAACGCACGCAAGTCGAGCTGCTCTTGCTGACACAACGCCCACCAAGTTGCAAATCCTCTCCCTTTGACGAACTTTTAACGCTGATGTTGCAAGGCAGCGTGATGAGTTACTGCATACAACTGCCGTTATCGTGTGCCTTACACTGAGAGAATAAGCACTGCACGCCGGCGGTTTAAGCAAAGAAATATGCAGTCGTACCGAAAAACGCAAGGTAACAATGCGCCTGGCAATGACTCTAGATGGTATCGAGGAAATGTCAGATATACAAGTCACTCAAGAAGAGCCGATACATCGGACAGCAATCCCCCTGCCCACGCCCGGCGACGAGCAACGACGCAGGACCAACAACCAACACGCAATTAAACGAATACCATGCAAAATGCGAGGGGGACGCTCCTCACCATGCCTATCTCGCGCACCCACATCTCACATGATAAAAACAACCGCGAATGTTCCTTCGCAGAATCCAAAGCAACGTAGTGCGACTCCGAACCCCGCACGGACCATTTGGCTTCCACGGTGACCCATATTGCCCCAGTCATCGCAAACACGGAGCCCATCGCTTAATACATGCAACACTGCACTGCCAAACACAACTCGGAGCCCTTCGCTGAAGTCGAAGGGCCGGATAACCAGGCGTGCCCCCTTTCCAGGCTCTTAATATGTCTCCGAAATAAAGTTGTCCCGACTGACTGAAGAGCTCACCTGACGGTGTTTCCTGGCGAACTGGAGAGATAGCAACAGCTTAATGAACTAAATGCGGTATGGGCGGACTCACCTGCACGTGCAAACTCGCCACCAAAGTACTGGCGGTAGCGACCGACGCTGTATGAAGAATAGCCGAAAAGACCAAGTCGCAAGCCGGGCATTCCAACGTTCCAACTCGGCCTGACTTCTAAATTACGCCCAATCATGCTGTCATTTGGGCACACATATATAACTGTGAAAAACCGTCAAGAACAACGGCCTAATACACGACAACGACAAACGCAGCGCGCTAACGGGCTACAGTTGCTGCATTCGCTACAGCTGTGGTTCACTGCACCGCCTGCACCGGTTCATGGTGCATTGCACCCATGACTGCACCAAAGCCCTCGAGTTCGTAACACCGTCCGCGACTGATTTGGGTGCAGCCGTGGTGCAGCTTTGGTACAAGAAACCACGGCACCAGCCACCAAGGTTGTGCACGTACAGACGACTTTCAGCAGGCCACGCGCAGAATAACATGCTCGTAAATATTTTCGCTGTTGTCGACGGGTTCGATGTCATTTTGCGAGAAAAAGGCGTTGAAAACTACGCGACAGCAGGTAACCTTCTACATTTTGTGTTGCAGCTGTCATGTCTTGGCAGGTGTGCGAGTTCACTCATTTTTTTTTTTTTTTTTCAGATGGCGCAAGAATGGTTTGTGACGGCTCCGGTACTTTTGCCTGCTGCTCTAAGCATGCAGGCAGATATGTTGCTGGTTCGCCGCTGCCAAGTCATTCTGCTGCAGCTACGTGGACACCAGGGCTGGCGTTTTTTATAGTACTTCGGAATTCGACTGCGGTTGGCCCAAACAGTAAGTTGCGGCAAAACACACCGCGGATGCCGGTTTCCTCATATTCACTGTTGGAAGAGTAGAACTACTCTACAACAATCAAGACTCATTAGGCAAAAAAGCGGCCGCACATAAAATGTACGCGAGAACTGAACACCTCTGCGGCTAGCAGGCGAGCAGAGGTGGCAGAGGCACGCGCGAATATTGAAAATTGTCGCATCCTTGAGTTGTGGCGCTGCTGACGTTCTGCACCTAAAGCCCCTAGTTGCACCACGGCCGGACTGAATGCACCGGCGCGAGAGCGCGCTCCGCTGCATGCAGCCCGGCCGTGGTTGCTCACGGTAACCTAGCTCACGGTAACCTAGCTGCACCTGCAGCACGGAACTGGGTCTGCACCGCGCTGGCACCAGCGGCACTTTTGCAGGATTGGTGCTGCTATCCAGTTCTCTATCGAATACAACTCGAATACAGTGCTCTCTGCGCACGCGCGGAGTTGCTATGGCGACGGAGGCGCGCGTCGTCTGCTTCTCACGGCGTCGCGGCCGCCGCAGCACCAAAGCCGTTCGCGTAGCATGCGCTGAAAATTTAAGTTCAAGTGCTTGAGCATTCTACTTGAGGAACGCCAGAAGACAAGGCTGCGAGAGTGGAGTCGTCTGCTTTCACGGCGGCGTTAACTCAATATCCACCTAGGTGGCGAGCGTTGCCGGAACTCATGGATGGCTTTCCAACAGCAGTGACGAATGTCTACGCAGAGTCACCACTCTTGGAGGCTCGGCGCGCGCTGATTTGCTTTCGTTTGCATTTCTTAGTGGAGGGCACGACTGCGCCGCTCCCCTCTAGCACTACAAAGGCACGCGGTCGTAGCCTCCTGTCGCTAAATAATCGCGCGTGTGGCAGACTGTACGAGCAGTCTGGGTGGGACGCCCGGTTGCATGCATATAGTGGTTTAGAATTATACCATCGAGGCTGATTTGAGAGGCTGCGCTTTCTGGAGAACTGCGATCCAACCAACGTCCCTGCTCGGCATAGAGTTATATATCTGCTCGGAGCTGGAGTAGGTCCCGTAGTTCCCCAGATGGCGCTGCCTGTGAAATCTGCTGCGTCGCTCGCCTTGACTCTGCACGCAGAGGACTTCAGTTATACGCCGATTCCGTGCAATCCAGGCAAGTTCTAGTGTTAAATTACTGATAATAAATACAGACTTATCATTAGTTTCCTTGTGGTCGACGGTTGAGCCCAGATAGGCCAGTAGTTTGTGCAGGATTTTTTACAACTACTGCTGACAGACAAACGCGGAACACGTGATGTCATCATCATCATCGTCATCATCAGCCTCACTACGCCCACTGCAAGGCAACGGCCTCTCTCATGTCTCTCCAATTAACCCTGACCTTTGCCAGTTGCGGCCACCGTATCCCCGCAAGCTTCATAATCTCATCCGCCCACCTAACTTTCTGCCGCCCCCTGCTACGTTTGCCTTCTCTTGGAATCCACCCCGTTACCCTTAAGGACCAGTGGTCATCTTGCCTTCGCATAACATGCCCTGCCCAAGCCCATTTCTTCCTCTTGATTTCGACTCGGATGTCATTAAAGGGGTGGAGACACCAAATTTGTGGTTCGCGCGTTCTTAGTTTCAAACGTTTCTTATGGCTCCAGGAAGCATGATACACACTCAAAGATTCATATATTCACAGTGAATAATTTATTATAACATTTTTAGGTGAACGATTTTCGGTTTCAGTTTCAGAACGCCGAGTTGTACAGTGACGTCACAGAGGGGGAAGATCAACTGCTTCGCTTGGTCACGTGGGCCCACAGAAGTTGTGACGCACCTACTGCTGCATCGTCTGCTTTCCCACACACGTGCTGACCAGCGCATATGAAAACAAACAACTGCACGTCTAGTCCCAGCAGCTCGGATTCTGACAGATCTGATTCCAACGAGTGAGGACATCGACTTTTTTTTTGTTCGCACGCTAATATCGCCTTCGCGGGTTCGCGTGAGGATGCGAAACACTTTGCAAAATGCCAGTAAGCATCGCTGCGCCGCTCTACCCAAGCTGCGCCCACAACCGGTGTCACACTTCGCTGCCGTGCAGCAGTACCTGAGCGCTGCTTGGGATGGTGTACAAATATCACAAGAAAAGACAAGATCGCCTTATTATCAGAACTGCCAGCTATACTCGAGCAGCGACAAAGCATGGCTGCTTATGTTGGGAGCTTTCGGCAACGGCACCGCTCGCGGGCGCTCCGGGCGACGAGCTCTGCTGCTGCCTGGCTGCCGTGGTCGTCGCTAGGCCTATAGCCTCTTTCGCAAGCGGCCGGCGCTTCGGAAGTTGCCTGCGCTATAATAAAAGGTCTACTTTTCACAAATAGCTGTAGTGTTAACAGAATCATCTCACAATAAAATAATAGTATGGTCAATCTCCTCGACGCCTAAGGCAGCGGAGCTAGCGGGCGCCAGGCGAGCCGGACCCCGACGTCGCGCCAGCGGCAGCTGCTAGGCGCGGTTGTGAGAAATTTGCTCATATCACAGTTGTTACCTCTACTAGCAGCTCAGTATTGGTCAGCGATCCTCAAAAATGACACTTTTTTCACATTTCTTGTCCCATGGTTTATTATTTACGTCAAGAACACTCTTTAGCTCGCTTTTATGACGTCGGCAGACGGTATCCAGGCTGACCTACCGGCCGGCAGACTCGGCGTACTTCACGTCCGCACAAGAAAATACAAAACAGCCATGCTACCAGAAAGGATGCTTTCTAGATTCGAGATACGACAGCATGACTGTGCTAAAAGTGGATCTTTCGGCAGCGACACTGCCTGCGGCAACGCCGGCCGACGACCTGCGCGCTGGTCCCAGACTGCCCTAGTCGTCGCTAGGCCTAGCTGCTTTCGCATATCGACTCCGCAGCTGAGGGCGCTTCGGGACTGGCCAGCGCTCAGAAACGTGCTCCGCTCGGCACCCCTTTACTGTGAACTCGTCCTATAATAAAAGATATGCTCGATTTCCACGACGTCTTCAGCAACAGAGCTAGCAGACGGCAGGCGAACCGCGCCAGGTAGCAGCAGCCCAAAACCGGCTATGGGATGAAATTTGCTTGCATCGCAGTCATCACTTCTACCAGGAACTCGGTATTTGCCAACGATCGTCAGAAACGATGCATTTTTGATATTCATATATCCCAGGGTTTGCTATGAACGTGAACAAACAATACTATCGCGTTCTTCAGATGCCGGCGTTCGGCACGAAGACTGGCGCAGGCCGCCCGGCTCCAAGGAGTGCGCCCTATGTCATCATGACGCTGCCGCTCTCCGCGCTCGCATTGGCTGCCGCTTCCCGTCGTTCTTTCCGCGAGCGGCCCGCCGTTGACATCTAGCAGGCCGGACGCAGGCAACGAGCTGCAATCGGACGTTGCGACGCTGTTCGCAACGGCGCGCCGCAAACCGAGCGAGTGGCGGTTAGCAGCAAACGCGGCTCGCTGGTGCGTCGACTGCGCTCACGCGGCTGTCTGTGGCCCGCTCATCGTACGTCACTGTATTTTGGTATGACGTCACTAAAACTTTATTTTTCTACACCCCTTGTGACGTCATGGTTGATGGCGCTAGCGATGGGTCTAGATCGTGAGAGTGAGCATTTAGGTAATCTTTGGAACCGAATTAAAATATTTTTTAAACGTTTGTTGCGTCCAAAACCTGGCTGTGACTGCCCTTGCATACATAGGAATCCCATAGCAGGCTTTTTATAGCTTCAAAATTTGGTGTCTCCACCCCTTTAACCCTCGTAATTGTTCCCTCACCCAGTCCGCCTGCTTCCGATCTCTTAACGTTACACCTATCATTTTTCTAACCCTGTTTGTTATCCTCCAAGTTTCTGCCCCATAGGTGAGTACCGGTAAGGTACAGCTGTTGTAGACTTTTCTCTCGAAAGATATTGGCAAACTGCCAATCTTGACCTGAGAGAACCTGCCATATGCGCTCCACCCCATTCTTAGTCTTCTAGTTCTTTCCTCTCATGATCCGGATCTGCGGTCACTACCTGCCCTAAGTAGACATATTCTCTTACTACTTCCAGCACCTCGCTACGAACTGCATGTTGAACATTACTATGGTTTTCTGCATGTTCATTCCTAGCCCCACTGCTCTGTTCTGCCTGTCCAACTAATTGATTATGCCTTGCAGTTCATGTCTTAGCAAGGCAGTGTCATCAGTGAATCGAAAATTACTTAGGTATTCTCCATAAACTCTTATCCCCATCTGTTCCCATTTCAGGCCCCGGAATACCTCCTGTAAACAGGCGGTAGCATTGGCGAGATCGTGTCTCCCTGCCTGACACCTTTCCTTATTGGAATTTTGTTGCTGACTTTATGGAGGACTATGGTAGCGGTGCAATCTTTATAGATATCTTCCATGATTTTCACAGAACACTCTTCTACACCCTGATTCCGCAATGCCTGCATGACAGCTGAGGTTTCCACTGAGTCAAATGCTTTCTCGTAGTCAATGAAGGCTATTATAGGGGTTGGTTATATTGTGCACATTTCTCTATCACATGACTGATAGCGTGAATATGGTCTACTGTCGGGTATCCTTTACGAAAGCCTCCCTGATCATTTGGTTGATTGAAGCCAAAGGTTCTCCTGACTCTGTTAGCGATTACCTTCGTAAATACCTTGTAGTCAACGGACAGTAAGCTGATCGGTCTGTAATTATTCAAGTCCTTGACGTCTCCTTTCTTATGAATTAAGATAATATTAGCGCTCTTCCAAGCTCCTAGTACGCTCGAGGTCACAAGGCATTGCAAGGTGGCTAGTTCTTCTAGCACAATCTCTTCTCCATCCTTCAACAAATCTGCTGTTATCTGATCCTCACCAGCTGCTTTCGCCATTTGCATTGCTGCTAAGGCTTTCTTTATACTTCCTCCTTCGTTACTGGCGGAATGTTCCATTGCGTGCTCTGCTGCCTCTCTCAGGAACATTCTGATTACATTCGCTGCTCTCTAAATTTGTGTAAAACTCTTCGGCTACTTTAACTATCGTATCCATGTTGCTATGACATTGTCCTCTTTGCCTCTTAGCGGATACATCTGGTTTTTACCTATGCCCAGTTTGCTATTCACGGATCTTAGGCTACCTCCGTTCTTTTGAGCATTCTCGATTTTCTTCATGTTAAACTTCCTTATGTCGGCTACCTTGCGCTTACTTATTAACTTTGATAGCTCTGCTAGTTCTATTCTGTCTGTGTAGTTAGACGGCCTCATTCTTTGGCGTTTCTTAATCATATCTTTAGTCTCCTGAGATAGCTTGCCGGTATCCCGTCGACACCATCCTATCACCTACTTCTGCTGCACACTCCGTAACGACAGCTGTCAGATTATCGTTCATTGTTTCAACGTTACGGTCGTCATTTTCAGTTAAAGCGGAAAATCTGCTCTGCACCGAAATCCTGAATTCCTCTACTTTCCCTCTTAACGCTAACTCGTTAAAGGAGCCCAGAAACACAATCTTAGTTGACTGTTTTGCCTGTTGATCGCATACAGTGAGTTATAATGGTGCTACTAGCGTCGGTAATACCGGGTATATTCCGTTTTTAATATTTTAATGTCCTCCAAAAAACAAATTCATGGCTCTTGATGATTGGACAAACAGTAAATATACTGCAAATTGAGTGAATAAATAGACACATTTTGTCACCTGTCTGCGTTTTATATTAGATTAACAAAAACAACTTGTTTGTCTTAGATAAAAGCCCTGCAAAGCAAGCAAAATAAAAATACACCACCAGGAGCTCTGGCATGGAAACGACGCTGCCAGCCTCAGCAAGAACGAGTTACAGAGAGCAGGCAACCATGGAGTGCAAACTTCCGCGACGTGCTCTGGCAGGCTGTTTGGATTGGTTGCGCCAGGTGCAGTCATTGGGAGAGCTAAATAGGAGTGGGAAGCCCAGCCAAAATCGAGTTGAGGGCAGCGTTTTGCTTTGAAATTTCTTTATTGAATAACTCCCGTTTCTGTGCATCGATTCCTGTAATTCTTTTTAAGTCAGCATCTGTGTGACATAAAGAATCCACCTGAAGTATAGCCGGTATCCCCTCAAGCAGTGTTTCGCAGCCCCTTTAATAGCCTTCCGCTTCACTAGTTTTACCCCATCTTCCAGAAGGAACTTCCATACATCCTCTGCGCATGCGGGCCGTCTCCAAGCATCCGCCCTCCCGCTCCGCCGGCGAAGAGATCGATACAGCGCAGGATAGGCAGGACGCATGACTGCGTACGAAGCGGCACATCCTAACTCGTGCCAGTTGGTTTATGGGCAAACTGGGAATTGTTCCACAACCCAGCTGGGACCAGTTAGGATTTTCAGCGGCGGCTCGACGTCTTTTGAAGAACACATTTCAAAGAACCTTCGTACGACATGACGCTGTTGGGCGAGTTGATCAGTTCTTAGTGAATCTAAGAATTTCACCTTCGTGGCTTGTCACACACTAACACCTGATCTCCTGATCACCACCTATTTCGAGCGTTGCCGGTGCTACGCTTGGACCAAACATATCCGAAACACCACTGGCCTCTACAATTAGTGGGCCGAAGCGCAGTTCCCAGGGGAACGAGTAAAGACGAAGAGATCCGCACCAAGAACCAACAAGCCGGAGGTGCGTTGGATATATACGAATATTATGTATCGAGACGAGCAGTGTCCAACCCATCGTGAGAGCAAAACCAGGAAAAAGGCCCCCTAAACAATGGTTGGTCATGTCATGCTTCGCAAGAGCAAGGTTTGAATGCGCTTGCCAGCAGTAGACCACAACGACGACTTGGCTATTTTACAATCCAATGCAAATAGCCGCTTTTCCTGTAATTCCCTCACTCTGCTGAAGCACTGCCACCTCTGCCCCCACAGATTAATTGATCGCACCGCATCATTCTTCTTTTGTAGCTTTTATTCACAACAGTGGCGTGTTTATAAGACACTATGAGGCATTGCCCATTTTGCCTGATCCATGTCTGGCGCGAGGTCGATCTGACGGGGCGACACGCGGAGAATTTATGATATAGGCCAGCGCTCGGTACCTTTTCATGACGGTGTCTGCGTATACGTCATCCACCTTCTGTTCGCTCAAGCCACCTAGATGGTGTCATGAAAGTTCCGTCGCCTTTTCTGCAAAGACAGTGTTCACCTCTATTGAGCAAATAACACGGCACTCGTCGTGGCTATGAGCAGGTGCCGCCAGGAGCAAAGAACTGTCTAAAGTTCAGCTCATAGGCATCCGTTCGTGGGCTAAGCGGCGTTAGCGTCGAAGGAGTAACGGGGGTAACCGCGCGTAAGGGGAGGGAGGGGAGCAGTGCAAGGGCAGCACGAAGGCGATCTCTCCCGCTTCATCCCAGCCCACAATATTCTAATCATCTGGACCCCAGCCCACTCGGGTCTGGCTGGAAACGAGGCCGCCCACAGGCTCTCCCGCTCTTCTTTACCCCGGGGAGCCGTGGACACCTCATACAAATTCAGCACTAAAGAGGAAACCAACACCTTCAATAGCATAACAGACAATCAGAAAAAGAGCAAAAGGATCTATCCTCCTCCGGATAGATCGCTCAGCTCGGCTGAGGCATATGACTGGAGAAGACTCCAAGCTAGAAACTTCGCATCCCCGCTCTGGAGGAGCTGGACAGGAGGTGACAAGAGGGAGGATGCGGAGGTGTGCGAGTTCTGCGGGCATACCGCTACACTGGAACACATACTATGGATACGCCCCAGTGCCCCAGGATATGGCAGAATTAATAATGCAGAGGAATGTGAGACCACACTCAGAAGTGCCGACCTTAGCGTATACAACGATACGCTACCCGCCTGGCAGCAGAAGCTGTGCAACTATATCGTTGCTAGTCTTCCAGCTGCGACGCTTCCCCTCCCCGGACGCCTGCGTGCGGACCCGGAGGGGCACGGGTCTTCTTCTGGCGGACATAAAGTTTCTTCATCATCACCCCGCTGGCCTTCCCAGCACAGGGTGCCGGCCATCCTCTCTGTTCGCCGGTCTGGGGTGTCGCTTCGGCGGACGCGGTTGCTGCGACGCGCGTCTGTTCTTTCACTCTTTCCCCTAACGCCTCTTCTGTCTGCTCGTGGCAGCGACTGTGGCTCAGCTCGAGCCGGTAGGCAGGCCCGTGATTCTAGTACACCGCACCCGTGCTGTTTCCTTCGCATTCTTCCTTCAGCCACAACAACAACATGCTGTTATGCGGTTCTTGGTCAGGCTTTGTCGAAGGAAGTAGTCAGGCCCCAGATCTTTGCCGGTACCGTCGAGTGTTGCCACTCACACAGACGTGCTTTCGCTCAACAGGGCAAAGAATGAGCGACGCAGCGGGTGGAAATGCTTCGTCTGGCGCTGCTGCTAAACGAGCTGCCCGAGCAGAGGTCAGCGCCGCCGAACCACAAGCTCGTTGCCGCCGCCGAGAGGAACCTGCCGTTTGCACCACCGAAGCAGAGAAAGCCGCTCTGAAATTAGGGAGTATCGTAACCTTCTTTACAATTTTGTAATTTCTTTCAATTGCTGCATACGGGAACGTTGTCTGTCAAGAAGTTTTTAAAGGCAAGAGATTTTTTGTTCTTTGCCGTGGGAATCACATTGTTTAATTTGTAAGAAGCCAGGCACAACAGATCATGTTTTCTTGCATTGTTGGGAAGGGATACTTTTGGGATGTATTACAACATACAATAAAAAAATAATTTTTATTAGAGTCACACGGCATTCGCCACTTATGTGTAGACAACGAAGACGGAGTATCATTATAATTAATTATGCTAATGGCACTCCACTGTGTGCTTCGCTCCAGAATGGCAGGTTACCACTTAGATCCGGAAGCCAAGCCGGGGCGAATTTACTTTCTTGAAAGTATGCATTGGTTTCTATCAATCCAGAAAGAGGCGGCGGAAATTCCCGGTTGGCTCTCAAGACCCCTTGTTGCATCTGCGCGAATCTTGATAAGACGAAAGCAACCCGCGGCTGATCACAACGACGTCAGATGTATAGGTGCCCAGAAAAGTTTTTGGAACGCAGAAATCACAAAAAGCCTGAATTTTCTCACTGCGTAGAGGCACATTCTTCTTGTTCTGAAAACTTTTGTGGGTACCTGTACTCTCGTGCTCTTTTGGTTTTTCTCTGTGTCATGCACATGTTTTTCTTTTTAAATGTGCTATGCCGAAGCCCGCTAATAAAGAAAAAAAACTCGTCGGGGCTATGAGGTTCCGTACATGCTACCCACGAGAAATTCCTGGGTTCGAATCCGACACGTGGAACTGTATTTGCTGGAATTTCTCTCTGTTTGTGTGACGCAGAATGACCACGCACAGATTGCTGAAATCGCTCACCGCGGCCAGTAACACTGGCGCATTGAAACAGCCGATTTAGCTTATTTGTCCAAATGCTTAGTATGTGCGGTAGCACGTCGCGTTTCATTTCACTTTCGTTCCGAGGCTAGGGTTTCAAGGTCAGGCTTTAGGCAAACATCTGCGAGATCGGTGACTGGGGGTCTTAGTGGTAGTGGACTATAAAATGTTGGGACCGCTTAACACACCTTACGGGTGCACTGCGATAGTTTTCTGGATCCATTGCGAACAGATGGAAGTTGATGAAGACGATGACGTGCAACGCAAAGCTCGAGAGATTTTTTTCTTTATTGCATTTTCACAACGGGTATAAAGAAGTAAAATATGTCAGCAACACTTGCACTGACACGGCAGGTTAAAATTTTTTCAGTTCAAGCAAGTCATCCAACACATTTAACCAAGTTGGCTGATCAGGCAGTGCCTGATACACTTCCTTCAGACGTATGACACCTTCAATGAAATGCTCGCGTGGAGATCTCACAACTACTTCTGCATTGTTGAATTGTGTCCTTGTTTTCCATAAACTATGGAGGCCAAGGAGCACCATAGTGTCATAAGGGATGTCCTGTTTTCCTACCAGTAAGAACCTGATGCCATGCGGGTGTAGCGGTAAATCTTTTTTTAAAGTTCTTTGAAGCACATCCCAGAAGAAAACCGCACCCCAACAATCTAAAAACACGTGATCTATTGTTTCAGGTTTTTTAATAGAAAACAATCTGTTGACCAAGGGACAAAGAGTCCTTTATCATGCATCCATGTTCTGACCGACAGTGTTCCGGTGTGAAGTTTGAAGAAGAAAGTTTTCAAAGATGGGTAAACTGGCATTCTTTTAACCCTTTTGAGCACATCTGCTCCTGGGCCTCCGCAGTTTGACAATCGATAAATGGGTACAGGGAGCAGTGATTCAATTAAATCTTTATACAGATTTTTCCTAGTGACATTGGAGAGGTACTGCATTGAAAATCGCACTTGTAACATTCTGTACGCAAGCACAACTTCACGCAGATAACCTCTCACTGTACCACGCATGTTTTCAACAGAGCATACTACAACTCCTGGTAGCAATCGACATAAACGAACTTGCATAACTGTGCGAAGAAGCTCGAGAGAGTGGCAGTTCAACACGATGGGTGATAACATATATATGTATCCTTTCTGTACATAACCATGTAGAATAAATACCATGGAAGAAAAAAAAATTTGCGGCGATAGCATAGTGCTCTTGCGCAGTGGCCAGCAAAGCTGATCTGTTCGCGCTGTCGCGGGTTCTAAACCAAGGCGCGTGCGGCCATATTTATCTTATTTCCGCAGGTAGATACCCAGTAAACCATAACACGCTACATGGACGTCAGCGAGATATTTACGTCGGCGTTGAGCCAGGAACGGTTGAAATTTGTTTGTACTACTTCTAATATTTTTATTCTTTTTAGGTAGGATAATGTTGCCGTGAAGCGAGCACGAACGCACACTTACAAAAATGGGCGTTGAGTTTTTGGTGTCATGTTCATGCATTCCTTGTGACACATTAGAAAGTCACCACGAAGTCAGGTATTCATGTCTTTCGGCAATAAAAACTCAGCAGAGATTCTTTGGCGTTAGCACAGAAGATTTCCTTATGTCATTGGCCATCAGACACTCAAGTGAGTTTTCTCGCCGTTAACCACCATGCAGAAATATACCGCAAAGATTCAGATGTTATTTCACACGAATTTCTCTCATGCCATTGCCTTTGTGGTACGCACAAAGGCATGCATGAAATAAATGCAGCAAGCGCCGGAGGCACTAAGAGGGAAGGGGGTGCATGGGTGGGGGGGGGGGCGCTATAATTTACGCTTTTATGACTGTGTTGGCACTCTAGAAAGAGAGAGGTTGTTTACTGGTCAGTGAAGGTTTTTTTGAAAAAAAAAATAATATGCTTGTCGACAACTATTGAAACATTACACGGAAAATTCGATTTTTTTTTGCTCTTTAGTGTCCAGATTAGTGGTCGTTACCTGTGATCATTATTCAATGCGATGAACGTACCGCGCGGTGGCGTTAATACGAGTGACCAAAAAACGTGCTACCAGCAAGGGTGAAAGGAAGCTTTTCTTTTTGTCTGCAAAGTGCAAAATATAGGCTTGAAGACACTAATACAGCAACGAACAACGTAATATCAAAGGCTGGCTCAGTCGCAGGCTCGAAAGCGTAAGCGCGCGCTGTTTTTAATATAACTCCGAACAGTGCAGAAAGGAACGCAACAAGAAAAAAAAAACAAGTGACAAGCATGCGATGTACCAGATAAAAAAAGAAGACAGCGCAGTCTCTCGATCTTCAGTCACCTCCTCATGTGTGTTTGCAACATTCAAACGTTTAGCTGGATTAGAAAGATGTGAGTCGCTAACATGCTCGCAGGTTTTGAAGCTACCTAGCGCATTATTCGAGTAATGTGTGCCCCGGAGTGCAGTTTTGCACAACGCTGTGGTCTGTACCAAGGATTAGAAGCGCTAAGACAGTAAAACGGACAGCTGTCGCTCTGAGACTTGTAGTTTCCCAAGCGGTTTGATACGGCCAATGCGCTGTATGTCAAGGCTCAGAATACGTTGGCACTTCCAACAGGCCTGAAAGGTCCTTCTGAACAACGTTGTTGTCCCGTGCTAGCATGTAGGTGCTCGCAATGGAAAGAACAAGAAACAACTGTGGCTACGCATATCACGCCACATAAGCTTACTAGTTAACGTCTGGTGGCGTGGTGTAGTGGTTAGCGGTTCGAATCCTCGTGAAGGCCGGCGGTTTTTATTTCACTTTTTTGTTTTTTTTTGTTTTTGCTCCACTTTTTTATTTTGCCTCTTATTTTGCATTAGTGATCCCCATATTTGGATCACGTTTTGCAACGGCAGGTAGGACACGAGAGAGTCAAGAAAAAATCATCAGAAAAGCATACATTAAGAACACACTAGAACCACGGTGGCCAATTTGTTTTAGAAAGCCATTAGGAATTCATTAGGAAAATCACCAGAAAGTCATGAGAAAGGCATAAGATCCTAATGTCAAAAGTCAATAGACTTTCTAAAGAAAGTCATTAGATTTTTTCTTAAGCACAGGCAGCGCTGGTCATGCCTCCAACTTGTAGTCAAAAGCAATTTCCAACTTTAAATGTAGTAAGACAACACGAAATATCGAATGATTGAAAGATGTGGAATTCTTAAATTATATCTCACTTGCATTCTCAGGATGTGAAAAGTAATATCTACAAGGAGTCTAGGTTAAGGCAGATATAATGTCGTGGGCACGTCTTCAGCTTTTCCATGAAAAAAGGTTGGTAAATAAAACGTCTCAGAGGTTATGCCTCGGTACGTAGACGTTTGAACTTAATCTGGACATTTCTGGGAGGATTGTGGTTTGCTGGGTATAGTTGGCTTGAGGCACTCAGACAACGGTTTTTTTTTTGAGTTTGGAAGCCTTTGTGCCTGCGCATTACAAGAAGTAAACGGGGAATGTAGACAGTTTTTAGTGCTTGACTTCAATGTTTTTTTTTTTGAAATGTGCAAAGCCCGAACAATATCCAGGTTGGCGATCATCCACGACCCCGCTCGGCATGCAGCCAACACATCCATTCCAAAGGAATCGAAAGCCAGTGAAAACCTATTTGTCCTCGTCTCTTCGCGCTGCCTGAGTGCTCTATATGTGTATGACCAACAAGCCAAAACTAAACTTCTAATTCATCAGAGTTGTTAACTTCCTTTTTTACGAGACAAGAAAGTCGGAGGGGACACCACTCAATTAAGCTCCGCCTGAAGGGTATGACGGAATAGCCGTAATGGGTTAATGCCCATGCGGTATACAGGGTGTTTCACCTAAGACTTTACACAATTTTTAAAAATAGGCTCTTTGAGTTGGAAGAACGATTTTTTTGGCATAGCATTGTCAGCGGTGTGTAGTACCTCAGAATACAGCTAAGACGTGCTAACTAGCAAGCTGATTAACTAATACTCAATAGTTAACTGTTTAACTAGTGAGAGGCGTGCAGTCCAGCGTAAGCAATATCCATATCAGGTTTTAGAATTACGAAAACGCGATTACCCTCGGCGCTTTGGCCCGACAAATTTTGGCTAAATCGCTCAAAAATACATGCACTTTCAAGAAGCTTGCAGGCAAAGCAACCTTTCCAGTGCATACAACTCGTCGAAATAGCCAGAATTTGTTCGGCAACAGCGCCGAAGCTTGCCGCATTATCGAGATTATAAAAAGCTGATATAGATATTACTTGCGGCGTGCTATACGCCTCTCAATAATTAAGGAGCCTAATAGTGATAGTTAAAAAGTTAACTATACAATATTAGTTAAACAGCCTGCTAGTTAGCACGTCTTGCTGGTGTAGTACATTGCTAACAATGCTATGCGAAAAAAAGTACTCTTCTAACTCAAAAAGCCTATTTTTAAAAATTATGTAAACTCTTAGGTGAAACACCCTGCATATTCGGAATTGGTCATTCTCGGCTTCACGTTATAAGATCCCTGGGAGTCATACTTGGTGGTGCAGCGGTTAAGCGATAAGCCACTGGACTGCAATAGCAGGTGCTGCCACCCGTGGGGCTTGTGCAACCCAGGTTTCTCTTGCCGAGGCACCTCTGGCGACCAATAATTAATTTAGCTGCCACCTCCTACGGTGGTCTGTTTGCTCACAATACGGTGCGCAGGTTGTGATGAGGCCGCAAGGTCACCTGGCCTATATATGTGGGCCGCCTGGGTTCCTTCTCCGGATATTTTTGCTCACAGCATCGAGACTCCGGATTTTCTTCAGAACAGGACCCCTAACGGTATCGCGTTGAACTTTATTCAGCGCGCTCACGCAGTCAGCAACAGAATCGCTCTCCTTGCTCGCCCCACTGAGGACCCATTCTTGGCCAATAAGCTAGAAGTCTCCACTTTCTTCAAGAGCACCAACCCTGAAGGAATGATCTCAACAGATCTACAAAAATCTTCACTACACTTTGCCGCTTGGTTTGAAACAGTAGGAGAAGGCATTGAAGCAACCGGAGCAATGGTTCCGGAATACGTACTGAATTAACGGTTTCCTTGAAGTGCTAGCCTTCTATCAGCGTTCTACGTTGATCAGGTTCGATGAAGAGTAGTGGGGCTGGATTGCCTAAGTCTAGTGCTGACCGGGCTCAAGAAGCTTTCTATGCTATGCAAGATGGTGAATAAGGAAGGCCGATAAGCATCGTGGAGTTAAAAGCTGCGCGAGAAAATATTCCCTCCCTGGGGCAGGGAGGTGGTAGTACATGAAACTCCACTGCTCTGCGGAGCGCTTTGTGCGGTTCAGACAGGACGCTGAGTCAGTGACCGCCTAAGAGTACCTGCCGTTACTATGGACGCGGATACGGCGGCCAATCATGAGCCTGATTATGACTACACTCCACACTTTGGACGTTGCACGATTCTGCGGAGGTATAATAATGAGCACGAGCGCGAGCTATATGAAGTCGACGTCAGAGAAAAGAAGCGCGTGACATGTGTACCGTATTTTCCGGTGTATAACACGCACCCTTGTATAAGACGCACCTGCCATATATGCAAGCTGTCACTGAAAAAGTTCGTATATAAGACGCACCCGTGTATAAGACGCACCCCAGTTTACCCAGTTAGGATAGTGAGGCTTAATTAAACACGCTTGCGCGACTATCGCGAAATGCACCGTACCTGTGAGCAATTCTTAAGCAACCCTAAGTGATCGAAAAAGGCAACACTCACGCCATACCCGTCCACGTTTTGGCAAAAAAGAAAGAAAAAATGATACAGCTCCCCATATGTCCATAACAACATTTTATTTCTACTTGAAACCTTCGAAGTCTTCATCTTCAGATGCGCTATCAAAAGGTTCACCCATTTCTGGAAGCAACTCGGCTGAAACATGCACTACGTACACGCAGCAAAATAAGTTGCAAAGGGTGACTAAAAAAGAACGCCGGCTTGTCTTGACAATGGCGAGAAGCGCGATTGTCACCATCTTTTGGCGCTTCTCATTACTTTTGCGTGGGGCCTCCGAAACAGCCGCGCGTTTGTGATCCCGGAAGTCGTGATCCCCGCCGTTTCATGATAAAGATCACCTAGAATATGTCGCGCACGGCGGTCCCGGTATTGAAGTATTAACCGTGTTACAACCGCGTTATTGGTAGTGATATTTTTTAGGTGAAAAAAGCTTGAGCATGAACCGGAGTAATCGATGAACTCGCAAAAAAAAAGTTGAAAAATTCGCATATAAGACGCACCCTTGTATAGGACGCACCAGCAAGATTTTTGAAAAAAAGCCGCGTCTTATAAACCGGAAAATACGGTAAGTACCCCATCGATGGCTCTAATGAGAAAATAAATTCGATATCTTGCAAACAGCGACGACAAGCAGTGACAAAGGACTTATCCTTTTCTTCCTTTGTTATGTGAATGTTCCGGTATTTATTGCGAGCAATGCAATAAATCAAGCATACAGACAGACAGACAGACAGACAGACAGACAGACAGACAGACAGACAGACAGACAGACAGACAGACAGACAGACAGACAGACAGGCAGGCAGGCAGGCAGGCAGACAGGCAGACAGACAGACAGACAGACAGACAGACAGACAGACAGACGGACGGACGGACGGACGGACGGACGGACGGACGGACGGACGGACAGACACCCAGACAGACAGACAGACAGACAGACAGGCAGGCAGGCAGGCAGGCAGGCAGGCAGACAGACAGACAGACAGACAGACAGACCGAAAAAAGACAGGCAGATAGGCAGGTCGACAAAAGACGTCAACTGCTCCTCTAATGTGAACAATGTTGAAAGTGAAAGATGCCAAGAACTTCTAGTTATGACTTCTACATGCGTTCTTTTTTATCTGCTGGCACGCGGAAGAAGCTTTCCACACAAGCATCGGGTTACAAGTTGAAATTTATTCGTTCACATCATCGTCCGAATAAAAAAGTCTGACCTCTTCCCTCCTACGGGGTTAAAAACATTCACACACAATGCCCGCCAATAGGGTCCGATGTTCAGCCCCAGGGCGGTGCCTCCCGTTCCCTGCAATATACCTTCTTTCCATCGGAGATGGCCGCGAATCATCATCCGAGACCCGCCCTCGCCACTCAGGTGACACCGTAACACAGCTGGCCCTCATCTGCGCGTTCTCCAATTCTGAGAAGAGTTTCTCTAGGAATAGTTTCACCGTTTCTTAACCCTAACTTGGCCTTTTATAATTTGTCACAAGTCGAACTCAGTTCTGCGATCTTTTATTTTTCTCATTTAAAACCTGATTGGCCCGTATACTACTTTAACATGCCAACCGTTTTGAAATATACGGTTATCGGCCTGGTACAATAAAGCCAAAATAAAAGTGCTGGCCTAATACCCACGTTGCTGCGGGCACTGCGGTTTTTCCCGTGCGGAAAATTTAAAACATTCTTCCCGAAGCAGCGGAAAACTTCGTCCGAGACTGCAAAACAAGAAACAGGCAGAGCACTTTAGAGCGTATCCTTCGACCTTGCAGCGTCGATTGCACGTCTCTGCCTAGACCGCCTTGATCAACAGACCGCTACGTGCCGTCGACCCTAGCCCATATTTCCCTCTCAGTAAAGCTAATTGGGGTCTTTCTTTTTCTGTCTAATCTCTGCCGTCAGCAGACGCCAGGCCACCGACATTGAACAAAGAGGTATCTGGCGAGGGCGGCACGGTCTGCGGCCTCGGCTGCTCGTAGCGTCAGGGCCTCCCCACATGCAAGGGCAGCGACGCGCAATCGGCGGCTGGAAAGCATCCAAACACGAACAGGGCCAACAAACCAGGCGTTTCAGGGAAACTTGCCACTCATTTTAAGGCCAAAGCCTTTACAAGTTGGGTTAGCAAGTGTGACCGCGTTTCGGCGTTTAAAAGGAAAACCTGTATCGAGGCTGGGAATCGAACCAGGACCTTTTGCATTTGAAGTGAAGACGCTACCACTCCGTCACGAATGCTCAGGGTTTGAGCATGAATGAAGGCGCATTTGGTGAAGGGGTTTCATAAATGAAAGAAAAGAAATAAGAAAAGAAACAAAAATAAAAATAGAAATAAAATATTAAAAATAAAAAAAAAACGGACAGTGCGCCAGGAAGGGTTTTCGCCTTGCAGCACTTTAGAGAGCCAAAGTGCCCTCTGAATTTTTTTAAAAATAGTCTTTTGGAAGCATGGATACGGCTTCTGCGGCGAAGTAATACCAGTTTTGGCGGACATCAGCAAACAGAGAATTTATGCCATTTTTACTAAGCTCGTTAAGTGCTTTCTGATAGTCGTCTCCTTAACTGATATGTTGATGAGCCTGGCTGCAATTAGGGATTTGCAGCTGTCCGTAAGTTATAGCCATTATAGTTATTGGAATTTCGAAAACGCAACTACCCTCCGCTTTGTGGCTTCAGAAATTTTGGCGATCTCGCGCCAAAAGACGCGCGCTTTTGAAAATCCCGCGCGCAAAGTTGTACGCCCCGTGCACGTCACTCTATGACGCAAGTACCACGTGACATTCTCTATCCCGCCCTCGCTGCGGTGCTCTCCACTGCTCGTTGCTTGTGGCCACATGGGAGAGAGTAGGTGGCCGAAATTTCTTGAGTGACTGCGTCGAGGGCGATCACATGTAATTCTAAAAACTGCATGGCTGCAGCTAACGACTGGCTGCAGACCTCTAACTGAATAGCGCGAAGGGCGCGGACAATGGCAGTAGTGGGCAATAGTGACCGCGTGCTTTGCGCTGTTTTAAGGAGTGAAGAACCAACTTGCTCCGACTTCTATTGCTCTAATTGCAACCGGGCGAATAATTGTAATAGCTAGAAAGTTAATTATTATAAATTAGTTAACCAGCCAACTAGTTAGCTTTATTCACCAGTTTTCTGGTGTCCGCGCACATTGGTATTATTTTGCTGCAGAGACGGTCATCATCATCATCATTTATTGAACACTTGAGGACCCTTTACAGGGTATTAGCTAAGGGAGCGGGGGCGGCGTACATGACCCAATTCATTAAAAAAATCGACATAAATAAATAAAAATAAAAATCTACTCAGATAATAATAATAATAATAATAATAATATCTTTTATATCTTTTTTTATCTTTTATAGATATAAATACACAATGAGTGCAATGAAGACAAATCCAGTACAATCAAATAAGAAGAGTTATAAAGAATTCAATCAAATATAGCAGGGGAAGTACAGAGCTAGTTGCTCAAGTACTTCAAACTAAGGGCATGAAGCGAAATTTACACCTCAAAAAGTCTATTAAAAATAGTGCCGGGCTTACCTGAATCACCTGTATGTGTGTCCACGGCGCGGCGTGGAGACGCGAATTTTTGTCGCTTATACATGCCGTGCTACTATAGGGTGTTTCACGTAACTTGAACCAAAAATAAAAAAAAAACGGTAGACCGCAGCCTGCTGAAATCAACGATTCATTGTTAACCATCATTTGGCGCTTCTCAAAGTATTTTAATTGCGCTTAACTAGTTAATTAACTAAGATGAATTATGCAAATTTTCAAATATTCACTTTAGTGCCAAGACCGTTACGTTAGGTTGTAGGGCAGGTTTATAAACAACCCATCCAGTTTATTGTATCATCGTATCTCCTACGGGGTCCTTTTTTCCGGCATTTAAAGAAATCCCGCGAAATATGAAAAAATAGCACGTGACTACGCTCGTGCGCTACCAAATTGCAGCGCTCTCATCGGCGTTTCGAGCAAACCGAGCGTACCCGCTGACCGTGGCGAATTGAACGGCCGCCACGGTCAGCGGGTACGCTGACCGTGGCGGCCGTTCTGACTACTGACTAATTCTGATTACTGACTAATTAATTAGTAATTAGTCAGTAATCAGGTGTGACGTCATTCAGTGGTGACGTCACCAGTGCCACAGAGGCAGTCAAAGTGGTGCGGAAAACACTTTCGTCTCTACGCACTTTAGACAGTCAAAGTGCCCCCTGAATTTTTAGTACATTTCTGCAAGCATCGAGGGCGTTCATATAGAAAAAAATTAGGGGCAAGGACCGTTATGGAACACCTCAGCAACCACCAATTTCCACTAATTGCAGTGGAAAAAATGTAGCAACTTGAGAGACACACTGCAGTTACAGAGTCGCTTGGTGCAACGGGCAGTGGAAAACGGACATTAACAAACACGAAATAATTTTGAAAAGTGTGGACAAAGAGCAATAGTTTCCGATCAGCAATAATGTGCTGGAAGGAGTTAAGGTAGGTTATGTGGGATTTAGCGGCCGCAAAGTGCAAATCGACTATGAGAGACGGCTTAGTCGAGGGGACAGGATAAATTTCGTCCACCTTAATGCGCACTGAAATCGCACAGCACACGGTCATTTTATGAGTTGCACCCTCAGAACATGGGGCAGCGACATGGATTAGATCCCACGACCCTATGCTCAGTATACAGTGCAGGCACTAACCTACCGCGGCGGCTGGAAGTAGATAAAAAAAGCGTTGACCTACAGAGAAAGGAAGAATGGGAGATTCATATTAGGCAGACGTTTGCAGGATGATGAGAAAGCGATTTTCGAAGAACGTTTGGGTCTTACTCCTTAGGTGGGGACAACAGCGTCTGCATATCTTTTACAGGGTGTTTCACCTAAGACTTTACACAATTCTTAAAAACAGGCTTTTTGAGTTAAAAGAGGGCTTTTTTCGGCATAGCATTGTCAACGGTGAAGAACATCGCAACATATCTAAGGTGTGCTTACCAGCAGGATGGTTAAGTAATACTGAACCCTTAATTTTCTAGCTCTTAATATCAGGCTCCTTAATTATTGAGAGGCGTGTAGCCCACCGTAAGTATTATCTATATGTTTTTAGAATTTCGAAAACTCGGTTACCCTCGGCGCTGTGGCCCAAAAAATTCTGCCTAGATCGCGCCTAAATGCAAGCGCTTTCCAGAAACTTGCGGGAAAAGCAACCTCTGCAGTGCACATAACTCGTCGAAAAAGCCAACATGTGTTGGGCCACAGCGCCGAGGGTACTTGCGTTTTCAAAATTCTAAAAACTGACGTGGATATTACTTACGGTGTGCTACACATTTCTCATTAATTAAGGAGCCTATCAGTAATAGCTAAAAAGTTAACTATTAAATATTAGTTAACAATCCTGCTAGCCAGCACACCTTAACTGTATTCTGATCCACTTCACAGCTGTGAGTGCCATGCAGAAGAAAGCGCTCTCCTAACTCAAAAAGCCTGTGTAAAGTCTTAGGTGAAACGTCCTGTATATCTACGTGCGTGTCCAGTACTGATTTCATAAAACTACGCGCACACACCGACTTGAGGCGCATATCCGTAAGCAGGCTTCCACGCAAAACCGTGGACCGAAAATGGGGCTCGATCACGCGGTAGCCGTGCTCTCGCACCATTGCATGTTTTCATTTACTGCGCGCGAGTGTTCGGACAAGGTTGAGGTGACCCCGTTATCTCTGGGTGGCGCTACGTCTTTCCGACAACGCGTCCGCCGCGCTAGGAGCAGGTTTGGACAGCGCAGGCCTTGGTAATGGCTTTCATTTTCGCTCGCTGACTCGGCCCGTACGCGCCTCGATACAGATCGAGCAGACAGAGATAAGGCGGAACGCAAGAGCGAAGGTGAAAGTCGTCCGACCGTGAATGGCGGTCGCCTTCCGTGCGCACGTGCCCACGAGCGGCGGTATAAGAATGGCCACAACAGCAGAGGCTGCTCTCAAAAGACTGGCGAGTTGAGAACGCATCCACGACGCTTGCTCGCCCCGCGGCTTTAGACACTGCTCAGGTCAACAGACTTTTGTAGAATAGGAGCTCATTTCGGGCCGAGGAATGAAGAGTATGCAGAACGTCGTTTACGTCTTCGGTGAGTGCGAAGTTTGGTGATCCTTAGGACATCATAAGCGAAAGGAGGAAGTCAGTGCGAGCGGGATGAATGGATGGATAGACTATTTCCTGCAGCCAATAACCCCAGCCACCTTGTTAAGCAGCGGCCGCCTTGCGACTGATAGTATTAATCCCTTCTGTTGCCATCCTCGTTGTCGGCATTGGCGTTAAACCGGTTGATGTTTAGCAAGCGAAGTCTCGTACGTAGGCACGTAGGTTCGGTGTTGGTGCTAACGTTTTTTCGCATGTTTGTTGTAGTATAGACGTGTGTTAATTGTTTTCGCACTGTGAGTTTACTTTTAATGCTGCAGAATTTAGGTTGCCATCTCACAAAAATATTCCGGCCCGTCGATCAATATTCCCTGACTAATCTACAGAAGTCACGTGACCTTGGGCGTCATCTCAACCTGTCCGCCATGGCGTTGCGCATGATCCTGAAGATCGGGAAGAGCAACCTGGCTTTCGCAAGCCTCACCGCCCTTACAAAGATGGTCTATAGGCAGTCTATAGACTTCTTATTGACTCTGTTGACTTCCTATAGATATTGCTTTTTGTCTATTCATAGTCTATAGACTGTGTATTGACAAAAGTCTACTAAAAGTGTATGGCCATAAATCTATAGATTGTCTATAGACTGTCTATGGCGTTTGTATTGTCTATAGACTGTTCTCTAGGATTTGTCTGTAGACAGTCTATAGAGTTTTTAGACAGCAGTCCATAGGCACTCTACAGACTGTCTAAAACTTTTTTTGTAAGGGCGGTGGCTTTGTCTGTTTGAAACAGCGACTTGACGCTGCAGTGGCGCATCGATTACCACTGCACCAAAGAGCTAGTAGCGGCATGAGGACAGCCCGCGATCTATGAACGCGATTGAAGAGGTCGTGACGTCATGAGCATCACGTGAGCAGTGGTACAACAACCACACGGCAGCGCGGAATTCTAAAACCTGAAGACCCCAAAAATTTAGAAGTTGTTCCACCCCTCAAAATTACAAAGTACCCCAAAAATTTTGCGAGTAGGCCCACCCTCAGAAAAAGGATTAAGGTGAATTAGTGTGTATGATAATCCAATGGAAAGTACTCGAACATTCTAGAAGGTGGTGGCTCATGATCAGCATTTAAAGGTTATGGAGTTTTGGCCGGAAAACGCCGGAGGTTTGACGGGAAAAATGCAAAAAGAACTTTAGACACTCCTTGTAAACATCATAGCAGGCGATTTAAATGCTATCACATTTTCTTCTTTAAGAATGTGGTTAACAAGGCCCCCTGGTTTTTGTCGTTTTGGATATTCCCTTAAGCGTGCCTGTTTTCCAAGTGCTGTGCCACGCTGGCGTGATACTTCAGAGGCATTCTTGGAAGCCTTCCACGTAACGTTACACGGGATTGACGATGGGGCTTGTACTGAGCATGCAACTTGCCTACGAGACGCGTTGCCTGTTGGGGCGGAAATCTCCGTCGCTCATTCCTGACCTCTTTGTGATGGTGGAGGGCCTCGCGCCATGACTCTATGGTGTCTTAAGTTCTCATTGGTGAACTCGACTCCGGCAAACAGGTTCTGCTCGGACGCTAGCTAGAAAACTACTTTAGTTTGTTTCTTTAAAATAGTAGGTTGTGCCTTGATATCCGTTCGAGCTCCATGGTCAAGTTAGAACAATTTAGCACATGCTGTGCTATGAGTTCTCGCACGCGTCCGGGTAAGCCGTGTGTGGAATCTGGAAACAAAAACAAAATGCTCGCACTTGGTATCCCCGAAGAACCAGACCGTTTCTGAGCCACCCTGAGGCAAGCTCGAGGCTGAAATGTCTTCAAACGCGGTTCCCGTTCAAGTGCTTCTTTCACGGTACCTCAGGAGCAATCCGATTCTCGTTTGCACACGAAACCGCACAAAATAGACATGCGCGATTGTCGACCTCTACGACCGCCATTGTCGCACGGATCATGGCGCCTATTTTCGGTTGCCATGATCGAAGCGGTTAAATATTCACGAACGCTGGTTGAAATTTTTTTTTGTAATGCGTACGTAAACAACATGCATACCTGCTGCATGCGTAGGCTACCTGCAGGGAAACAATTTACAATAAGACGTGCTATCGCAAGCTGTATAAGCATAAAAAACGTGAATTTTCTTGTTCCTATTTTCGGCGAACTCAGGCGAACATCTTTGGGAAACCTCGGCGAACGTGAAGCCGAACCTCTCTGAAAAGTTTCGATGTTTTACTTCTGAATGATATCGAGCGGAAGAAGAAGCTAGATCGTACGATACCCCTAGTGGAATTGGAACCAAAGCCGGCGTAACAGAGCAGCTTCGTTTCCCAGTGCCTTACACGACCCATACCTCGGCGCAGCACCTCGGGGCACGTGTTCTAGTCGTCAGCCTTTCGGGCTACGCTTTCTAAATCGTCGACTCGGTCATGTTTCATTAATTGGTTCTCTACTTCCGAATGCTCGGCGCCAGCGGTGCCGCCTCTGTGACCGTGTAATGCAGCCGGATAAGCCAAGAGACAGAAATTAAGGCTCACCCGTGTCGCTAACGGTCGCTTTTTATTGTGATTAACACAAGCGTTACAAACACAGACACAAAGTGGGACCACAGGTTGACACGTCGATGCTCTGTGTTGGTAGGGTGTGTGTATACATAAGCTTCTTAATAAACCCTTCAGTTGCGAGTAAGCTGGTCAAGGTCAAGCTTCGCAGAACCCGGTGAGCCGGTTTGGTCTTGCAAGACATGTGGAGTGGTGCTTTCGCGCTAAAAGAAGACGGTGTTTTACTTTCCAACCGAACAGGGGCGCTGTCGTGTATCCTGGCGGCGACAGCGGTGTGCGGGGCTGCCAAGATAGGCTGCGACCGCGACGCCCTGGAGAAGTGCAGCGCCAGCCTGTTCTTCTTCGCAAGCGGACCCAGCATACCTATGGGCGCCGAGAACCTGGCCGCCGCTTGCAAGTGGGTGGCCCTGTCCACGCGAAGGCGTTTCTAGGCTACGTCGGCGGGGGATCGTATCACAAGAACGTGTCCGCAAAACGTGTCCTCCGCAGCAGTTGTGACGTTCTCTGAAGAGGTAGCGTCAAACGAATGTTGCGACAGATAGAGGATGGTGTGAGGATGCTGCGCAAAAAAAATACTTCGTTAGGATGAGTAGTTAATTAATTAGAGCCAAAAATGTCGATGAAACATCGAAATAGCTTGGACGTCTATATAGTGAGTGGACGGAAAAAAACAGTCGTGGACGGCAAAATAGTGGAAAACAGGCAAAATTTCATATGAATTGAAATATATTTGATGAGTGTAAATCTAGCGCAAAAGTTTCATTTACATAGATTAATTAGCAAATAAATTATCAGCAAAAACCATTGGACGGTTGAATAGGCTGGACGGGGATATAGTTAGTGGACGGCAAAGCAACCATGTCGCCAAATTTGAAAAACCAAAATGGTTGATTCAGATAAAAGAAGGTATAGTGAGAGTAGATAAATCGATCTTTAATTAAAGCATAAGATGATTACGCTTTTTCGGGAGTTAAATTAATTAACAAACAAAAATAAAATGATAAAGAGAGGCAAAAAGAGGCGACGAGTGCTGTGGAGGAGTCAATGCATTCTCCCAAGGGGGGTCACCGCAGTGATCTCTAATTTTTCTTTGTTCCCTTACAGGTGTACCTTTTAGGCATATGGCAGTTTGCAGTACACAGAAATATATGTTACGATCGTCATCACTACAGTCAAAATTATTATAAATCCCCGCCAGATTAAAAAAAAATCCATTACTTATGGCTTTAGAACACGTGACAAGCGGGGTTATTTGAGCTAGTTTATATAATTTCAGTGAAGCGGCTGTTTACAATCGGCATAGGGAATGCGGACAAAAATAGGGAAAAACAGACATAGCGCTAGCAAATTTTCAGCCATTTATTTCCCAATTTGGCGCGTAAATTCACATTATATTCCTCTATGCATAACCACTTTCAGCCTAACTGCGTTCACTGAAGGACAAACGCTTCTCCAACTGACCTGAAATTGACCCTGTTCGACACCGGCTATGGCCGCCCCGTTCCGGCGAACTTTTTAATCTCCTCCACCTACCTCACACACTGCCGGCCCTGGCTACCTTTCTTTATTGCAATACGAATATTGCAATATGCATCATAGATTGCAAATTGCAAGGAAAAAAAAAAACATTTCCGTATCGAGGCATGTGAAATGAGCTTTAGGGAACACTGCAAGAAGGCAGTTTTGTTCTACGACTAGAGACTTTGCTAACGCAGCTGCTTTCGTGAAGTTTGATACTACAAACTGTTGGAAGGAGCTTGCGGGCTCTACGTTCTCGTCTTGTAGGTGGGCTCAGTTCGCAGAAAAGGCCGGTGCATTAAATCGCTGCCATTAGGTTCACTTCCATTAGCTTGAATGTGTTAGATTGCCTTAAGCTAAATTCAAGTGAATTAATTATGTTAAAATAAACTAATCCACTAAGTAATCGAGGGCTTACGACTGACGCCGTAGATTGCAACGGAGAATGCCGGGCTCTGTGGCTAAACCAAAGCCATAGCAGTTTTCGCTCTATGAACTGAAAAATACCTGTCCGGTCGTACCTGTGTCTATTTTGTCTCCGTTTTTTCGTGCTGCTACGTTTTCAAGATGGATCAATACCAACTGACCCAAACTTCGGTGCTTTTGAAAAATACCACAACTTGCAGAGATTCTAGCTTCAGCGAGCAAGTTTCTCCCCCCTTTCATCGTGTTCACAGGTCTGCAACTGATGTCAAACTTGCGCAGGTCTGAGGAGAACGACATCCAGTGTCTGCAGGACTACACGAAGAACTGCCTCAGCGGCATCACCAAGGGGATGGTGCAGCTCCTACTCGACGGCATCACCACCGTCACCCTCGAGAAATGCACTACTACGCACCCCCAGCACGCCAGTGAGTGACGTCACCATCTCGACTTTGGCTATGACGCGATGTGTGCTTGATGCACCAGTCTCACTCGCTGGCAGGACACTGCACTTCCGCGTCTGTGGCAGGACTAGAAGCGATGCAGCTGTTTTATGTCGGGACTGGAGATGAAATTTTCGATAAGTCAAGTGACTATAACGTCTTTAATAGCTGTACACATGGGCGCACTAACTTCCGATGGAAACGCATAAAGCACACTCACACTAAATTCCAGAATTATAAAGCGACCGACAAAGAACAGAATTCTTTCGGCACCAACACGAACAGCTAAGGCCGAAGCAAAGTGAAAAGTGAGAAAGCGCGATTTCATTTCTATTCTGCTCTTTTTTTTCTTTAAGATGAACGGTATTTAGTTAGCAGTGATTTCTGCTTTCCTTGGAGCACTATCATCGCTTCGTGTTTTTAAGTAATCCCTTACTTATTGTTGTCGGTCATGATACTTTGAAAGTCGAATTTAACTGCATTACGACGTGTTTTGTTTAAATGGGTCTCTCCGTGTAAATGCCCGAAGGGCTTGTTACAGGGCAATCTTTTTATTTTCTGCACGTTTCGCTGTCACCCTGTAGTGGCACTGTCTACCCAGATGCTTACATCCACGATTTATTTGTGTGCCGCAAGCCACCGTGGTGGCTTAGTGGTTATGGCGCCGGGCTGCTGACCGCGAAAGACGCAGGTTCGATCAAAGCCGCGGTGGTCGAATTTCGCCTCCGTCGAAATTCTACAAGCCCGTGTGCTGTGGGATGACAGTGCACGTTAAGGAACCCCATGTAGTCAAAACTTCCGGAGCACTACACTACGGCGTCCCTCATAGTCTGAGTCGCTTTGGGACGTTAAACCCCAAGAAATCATAAACTAAACCATTTTTGTGCCGCACTACGCAAGCGAGAATCCCATGCAAGTCACTTGCGATAATCCCCAAGAATGCGTAGGCGCTTCAGTGAATCATCATAAAGGGAAATGCCCTGGTTTCATCGCGCATCGCGGGGTCTCTCATGCGTAATATTGTGCGGCTGAGCTCAACACAGCGAATACTTTTCGACTAGTGGTAATGAGTATTAAAGGCACTGCTGATGATTAGTAGAAAAATGAAGCACGCTGTTAACAGTTCATAGAAACCAGCATGACGGGAGATAGCCAGCATCTACAAGTTATTGCGGGGGCAGGAGCTTTTAAACACGCTACGTTAGAAAATATTAAAAAATAACGAAAAGGGGCAAAATATTTTTCCTTTCCTCTTTTTCTTTATTCTTGTCCTAGACAGCGTATTTCAAAGCGAGCTGTCTTTCATCCACCACTTTTTGGGATGCGTGGGATTGCTTACGCGCTTTGAAGTTGGGCATTCTTCTGTACTTTGCGCAGGGCCATGCAAAGGACATAAGCCGTTAATAAGGATTACACGAAAGCTCAGTACTCAAGCCTAGGCATATGGTGTGCATTAAGTTGCGCAACGTACAAAAGACGTGGTTCATCACGGAAGTGCTGTAGCGTTAAATGATCCCCACTTTCTACGGCGCATTGCAGACAAAAAGTTTTGTTGCCCTCGCGATAACCTGAAAATTTTAAGCCTATTTGGCACGGGCTTTGTGGCGATTACGTGCTAACACTCCACCCGGTACAGCTTAGTTCCATGGCTTCGGCACTGCTTCAGTCCACGGCTGCCTATAGTTGTCGAGGCGCGTCCTTATTTTACAGAATGTACGAGCTGTCGCAAGCCGACTACACTTTCGTTCTGCTATGCTCTTAGAGGTAGCTGAATCGCACCCTCTGTCTTCTGTAATACAGCACCCGACTTTCCTTTCTTTCTTTCATTCGCAGACTACCTCAACTACGTGGTGTGCATGAACACCGTCGGTGACAAGATACACCAGTGCAACAAGAACATCACTGCCGTGCTCGAGACGAGTTCGGAAGTCTCTGAGAACAAGCACAAGATTGGCTACGCCTGCTGGTGAGCAACGTACAATCGCAGTGCTTCTTTGTACTCGTACACTAACGAAGAAGCTATAACATGACAGCGGACAAGGTAAGAAGCAACGAAAAAATGCTCGGAGGATTTTGACCATTAGCCAGAGCGAAGAATTAACAAAGAACCCTCGTGCACTTTAAAAACACTAATACGCCTACGTGGGAGTAAAAACGGAGCAAGCTGCCATCTAGTGCACTCCCTTTCATGAATGGGAGTGCGGTATACAGGACAACTTACTCCCTCTTGCTCGCATTGCCTGGACTCACCTGGCTGGCATCTAGTGCCCAATATGGCGTTTTCGTTTGATTAGCACTGCGCTTAAGCAGAATTACGACCGGCGTTGCATTCACTGTCATGTATCGGAGTCGTTTAGATTTTGTTTGGGACACATCACGTCCGCAATGAGTCAAAAACAACGGAGAATGGCGTCTAACATCCGAAAAACGCCCCTCATGCGGCTACTGCTTTCCGAGGAAATCACAGCCCTATCCCCCTTATGTAATGGTCCACTAGGGACCCTGAACGGTAAATAAATGACGATGGTGAACGCTAAGAGAATAAGAGCAGCATGCATTTGAGAACGGCAATAAGTTAATGACTTTATATCTGGATTAGGGAGAGGTAATCCGTACAACAGGTTGTCGGTGGCGCAGGCAAAGGACAGATCAGCAGCCGAAGGAAAAACACTATCCGGGATGGTGAAGATTCGTACGGGGCAATGAGAAGATTATAACACTCGCAGGTACACCGAGTGTTTCATCTAAGATCTCGTGCAATTGTTAAAAATAGGTTTTTTGACTTATAAGAGTGCTTTTTTCGGCATAACATTGTCACTGGTGCATAGCGCATCAGAATACAGCTAATACGTGCTTACTAGCTAGCTGGTTAACAAATACTGAGCAGTTAGCTTCTTAATTATTACTCTCAGCCTCCTTAATTATTAAGAGGCGTGTTGGCCACCATAAGTAATACCGGTATCAGTTTTTATAGTTACAGAACGCAGTTAACTTCGGCGCTGTGGCCCCACAAATTTTGACCATTTCGACGAGTTACGTGCACTGGAGTGGTTGTTTTGCCTGGAAGATTTTCGAAAGCGCATGTATTTTGGGGCGATGTGGGGAAAATTTGTCGAGCCACAGTGCCGAGGGTAACGGCGTTTTCCAAATTCTAAAAACTGATATGGGTATTTCTTATGGTGGGCTACACGTCAGTCAATAAGTAAGGAGATTAACTTTAATAGTTAAAAGGTTAGCCATTTAATGTTAGTCAACTAGCCTAATAGTTAGCACGCGTTAGCCGTATTCTGACGCGCTACACATCCGACAATGCTGTGCCAAAAAAATTACTGCTCTAACCCAAAAAGCCGATTTTTAAAAATCGCAGAGCATCTTAGGCGAAAAACGGGGCAGAATGCATGAGTCTGATGAGGGAATGTTAACGGAAAGCATGGAACTAGGTTGCTGTCGAGTAGAGGTAGTTGGTGTATTAGAGCTGAAGACAGCAGTCAGGGGTCAGCCGGATCGCTTTCTTTCATACACTAAGAGCTCATCATGGCGATCCAAGGGGCATATTAGTACCTTATTCTGTAATGTAATAAGGGAGTAATTACTCACTGACGTCCACCCGAACGCAGCCTTACGGCTACAAAGGAAGGCTATTCAGCTTTCTCAGAAACTTCGCAGTTAAAGTATTCGTCCTGGTCCGGGGTTCGAACCCGGTACCACCGCTACCCCGGAGCAATCGCTCTACCAATTGAGCTAACCGGGACGGCAGGCTTATGGTAGGGCGAGAGCGGATTAATAACTTGTAGTGGGAACAGTGCTGGCATTGTTTCAGAGCTAATATACTACCTTATTTCGTCATACATCCTAAGACGGTTTTTCTTGCACCCGATTTATTAGATGATGCACAGTAACCTGCAGTCTAGTTAGGCAGGTTTTAATGATTCCATTTAAAAATAGAGCAACCACGCGGACTGGATTCATGCCCCGACTTCGGCGTAGGCTGCAGCCGACGTAGACGTGACGCTCGCCTGACGTCGATGTCTGGCCACGTTAGATGTCGCCGCCAACTCCAGAGCGCCACAGCGGGTGTAGGTGGTTGTGCTGGTTGTTTCCATGACGACGGAAACACAGTCGATAAGCCCAAAGCGACCGGAAGCCTAGACTGGGTAATAAAAATGTGGGAAGTTTATCAACATACTTTGCGGCTAGAATTAGTATGAAGATAGCCGGAGTCAGCATTAGTTGTGGACGATAGCAGCTTAAATTATGGCGTCGTCGAAAGGAAGCAGGTGGTTCATGCTTCCGACAGCACCGCCGTGTTTTGCAAAGAGATGTTCCTACAGTCTCCGGTCGGCGTACCGTGCCGGAAATTTGCGCCAAGGCGGCCCGATGTTGATGCAAAAGTCATGCCGGAAATGTGCCCCGATGAAGAGGAGAAAATAAGAGAGGACATCCTTTATTCGCAGGTCATATGAGGCCAACTCAGTGCAGCGCCGCTCCGCCTGTGTTCCGTGGGGCCGCGTTTAAAATTTTTTCAAGGCTGCCTCGGCGTTTCTAATACGAGGCTATCGGTAAATGTCGATGGTCTTTCTATAGAGAATGACTGCAATCTTGCACACGGATGTTTAGGCTGCTTCTCGCGACGAATTGAAGGGAATCCTCAGAAACAAAAGAAAAACAAACCTGCACACAGGCAGTGATACAGGACGTAACGCTAGGAAATTTTCGGAGTGTAAGGGCGCATGTGAACGATGCCTCATATTAAGAGAGGGAGGGGCTGCTTAAAGAATAGCCGAAGGTTTAGGCGGCGTCTGAAAAGTGCGCACAGGTTACTCCGTGTTGGAACGGTGCTTTCGGCAGGAAAGGCGGTACGTGAAAGTTTCAGCCAAACAAAACTATTGGCAAGGGTGAAGTGGTGCTGGCAAAAGACTATAAAAAATCTTATTAACCCTAATCACATAAAGCCGAAACTCATAAACAAAATGCGTGATCTATACGCCAGCTTAAGCCCGCATCTCTCGTGCTGCTAAGGTTAGGATTAAAAATGTGGGAGTGGAGTACAGTACGTTTTCCGTTACTATATGGTGCTTGAAACTTTACGTATACGCGGAAGTAGTAGGATATTAGGTGGCTCCCTAGCAGAAATTCCGATACAAATATCGTAAGCATTGTGAGCCAATCTCATATTCATTTGATTATCTTAATCACCTCCAACCTTCGTCTTCGTCGAGAACACTATTTGTGCGGGTGGCAGTAAAGCCTGGTTCGGGCGTCCTCAATCTCACACGTAGTGGAGCTGCTGGTATTTCTATTGAAATATAGTACAACAGCTGTTTCCTCATGCCTCCTGGATCACGCACTTTGTACTTGATGAGAATAAATTTCAGTGCAGTTCAATATTTGTCTAATAAATTCTGTATTCGCTTTATAGGTACCTATCAGTCAAGTAGGGTTTGTGCCAGTTTAAAAAGGGGGAATAATGTAAAATTAAATAAGAAATACCGCTAATTTCTTTGACGTCAGCAGCTTCTGCGGACTTCTGTTAACAGAACGTCAGAGGGAAGCCAGATCAGTTTTACTCGGCTTATAGGGGATATGAAGTTGTAATATTTTTTTTTAGATAGCTTTGTTGATAAATAACTCACCAGAAGTGCATATGTCTGCGCTGTCCACAGGCAGGGTATAAAAGGCCATTGAAGGCTGCCTATTGTAGGGGATGTATGCTCTACATTTGCGTACGATGTCGCATGCAGTGTTAAACTCCATGCGTAAACTCCAAAAAGCAGTGGAGTTTACGCGTGCTTCCAATGTAGGCCTTTGTCAAGGCTACGTCCATGCAGATGCTCAGGGAATCTAATAGCCTGCCGGATAGTCTATTCGATGCATTTGCGATGCATTTGCCTATAAGCGAATAGGCTATTAATTTTGCTGTTAGAAATTTCGCTATGAAGGAGGTAATCTGTTTAGTTTAAGAGATAATTGTGGCCATGCACGGACTGATACAGTGCCTTGATTTTGCATTTCAGCACGTTCACCACTTACCGGCAGTGTGTGGTCGAATCCATTCGCGGCACCTGTTCAGAGGACCACATAAAGTACGCCGAAGGAATCGTGCAGCAGTACGCGGGCGATATCCTGGACGCTGTGTGCACCCGATACCGGCCCGATGGGGACGGCTGTCAGTCGCTGCCAGTCATCCACCCAGTGGAAAAGCCAAAGACCAAGTCTCTCCTCCCGCCTCTCAGCGAAATACTGAAGAGCTTCGGTTGAAGGTCGCATCTTTGCTGAAGGTCCAGTGGTGAGGTTTCGCAAAGGAGTCACGAGACGAGCCGAATCTCGTTCTCCGTACCGAGAATATGGTCCGGGAGTCACATAGCTGGCACCCTACTTCCGACTCTGCTTGCTTCGCAAAGAAACAGGGACCCCAATTCACCGTTTACTTTCCAGAACAGTTCGTGGCAGCACGCATTGTCCAACAGTGCCAGGGCAACATCATTTGCTTCATGTCTACGAAAAGGGTATAAGCACGGGCAAGTTCGCGTTGGTGAATGATGAAAAAACAACAACCAAGCTGTGACAAAGATAGAGACATGGGCAACATATTCGGCTTATATTCTTACCATGCCTCTTCGTTCGTGTTGTTTACCTAGTGTTTCCGTTATAGACCTTTTACATACCACATCCTTCCGCCATCAATTGACGCATATGAGTGGGAAGTGTTGGAGTTTCTCTTTCTGGTTGCCCCAGGTTTTAGGTTAGCACATCTTGAGGTGAGATAGTAAGTTGAGTTTCATCGAGTACTCGGCTGTCTCATGCCGCAGACTTCGAGTGACACGCACACTTCAGAGAGATGGTTGTAGTTGAGCTGATGGCTCGAAATCCACGCGCCTTGCTTAACTGCTGAAGGAAGCGGATTTTGCTCTGCACTCTAGGAGAATGTTGCGAGTTTTTCCGGACGAATTCTAGTCGATACTTTGCTGCTGCGCCGGTACTCCAGCTGCAAATAGATGCGTTATCTAAGCGCCCGTGAAAGAGTACCCAGCTTTATGATTTTGTCTTTGGAATATTGCTTTGTTATTGTGGCTTGGTCAGCGTGTGTACTCCGAGCTGCAAGGAAGCTGCAGATTCTATGTACTATCGAAGTCAAAATTGAATGATCTCGCCCTCTTCTACTTCTCAACCTTGCCGCACTGCATGCAGGGGCGCCACTTGACTATGCATTCCTGGTGTCGAGACAGTGGCAGTACGCCGGTTTCGACATCAGGAGTACATCGACAGGTGGCGTCCGCCTAGAGCGCAGCATGGTTCAGAAGTTCATCATCATCATCATCATCATCATCAGCCTGACTACACCCACTGCAGGGCAGAGGCCTCTCCCATGTCCCTCCAATTAATCTTGTCCTTTGCCAGTTGCGGCCACTATCCCCGCAAACTCCTTAATCTCATCCACCCACCTAACTTTCTGCCGCCCCCTGCTACGCTTGCATTCTCTTGGAATACACTGTTACACTTGGAATACACTTGGAATACACTTAAGGACCAGCGGTTATCTTGCCTTCGCATTACATTCCCTGCCCAAGCCCAGTTCTTCCTCTTGATTTGAACTAGGATGTCATTAACCCGCGTTTGTTCCCTCACCCACTCCACCCTCTTCCAAGATCTCTTAACGTTCCACCTATCATTTTTCTTTCCATAGCTCGCTGCGTTGTCCTTAACTTAAGCTGAACCCTCTTTGTTAGCCTCCACGTTTCTGCCCGATAGGTGAGTACCGGTAAGATGAACCGGTACGGGTTCAGAAGTTGGAGGGGGTTAGTCACTTTTGGCCGTGGTAGTACATGGTTCGTGCAGACAGTTAGGCAATTCCACGTATACATTAAGAAGAGCCCTTTCCTTTACCTTTCCAAAGGGCGAATGACATGTACAGAAATATTAAGGTATATGTTGCGAAATTTGGCTAAAAAATCTGGTCTAACAGTTATCCACCGTTTTTGACAAATCGTATTCAATAAGCTCCTTTTAAACGGGCGAAACAAAATAAGGACGTTTTACGGGTGAAGAGAGTTGTGCAGCTGGTACCGTACTTAAATGTCAAATTTCAAGCGTTTCTGTGATCATCTTCATCAATCATATGCTTGCTTCACAAAAATATCTATTTTAAGCTGTATATCTTTGTTTTTGTTGGAAATTGTGCCTTGTAAACATGCAAATGATCTGAGCTATTCATATTTCATGTGTTGCTTTCAATTTTATGCGAGAGAAAGTGCTCATCTAAAATATTCATGTGGCTTCACCGCCGTGCGAGAGAAAGTGCTCATCTAAAATATTCATGTGGCTTCACCGCCGTGCACATTGATGCAGCTGGTATATTGGCGAAACCTCGAATCGCAAGCACTAATTCGTGTACATGAGTGAGACGACGTCATACGCTATCGCTTGTTCACTGTGCCACACGTAGTGGTCATTTGTTCAAGCTTTAGCAGCACTGGAGAGTGAATCCCGCGAAGCCAAGTACGATCAGATTAAACGACGAGTCAAGCACACCAGGACATTACATTGCAGCTGAAAAAAAAAACGAAACTGGAAGAACAATTTTCGGTTCGGTATGAGTGCTTTAAACGAACCAAAGTAGTTGTTCGGTTCATTTCTGACGACAGTGAAGGGAGAATGATGAGGTCATATTACGGAATTAAAGGGAAGGTTACTTCTACGTTTTTGGCAAATGTACATGGATGAAGCAACAAAGAATCACGAGAGGACATGTTTTGCGGTCTTATATTCCCCCCGCATGTATGACGGCTTGCACATTTCATTAATGTTTGTTCATCTCACCTCTGGCATCAAGAAAATAAAATGGTTATGTTTGAAACCTTGGAACCTGTCATTCTTTTCAGAACGATTTAAATGTTTACATAAATTTCCAAGAAAAGCGAACAGTAATGATATACGCAGTAGTATTTATTCTTTCTAATCAAGGAATTCTGAAAAGAATATCGCCATCTGGATTAATGCAAAGAAAAAGGGCGAAAACTTCAGTTGTATTTGTGACAACCAGCCCATCACCAAAATGATTGGTACATGTGAGCGGGAGTTAGACTTCAAGAAGACAGCTGATAGCTTTCAAAGGAAGCTGCTTATTGAGTGAACCTGGTGGCCCAAAGGAACTTAACTCGGCGGCGGCTATACGTTAAGTGTCCTAGGCGGTACTTAATGAAAGCCCTGGTCAGTCTCGGCTGTTGTTAGTTTAGAGGTGACGAAGAAATATCAAGCTGAGCTGCCTAAAAGAGAGCTTCGAACATCATACAAAAATGGTCCAAAGGTTTTAGTCATTCCTGTGAAATCTGTTCCCTCCTCGCCTGAAAAAGTGGTAACACCGCGTGCCACCCAGGATAAACATAGAAACCTGTGAACAAACGAAGACTATAATGGGGTTATATATATATGGGAAGGGAGATTGAGGGGTTCGTTAACATATTAGAGAAGCCATAGACACCAAGGAGCACACGGAAATTTTTATATTTTTTTTACTTTGTGCTGCTGATCAATGAAGAATATTACTAAATATGTTATCGCTCAAAGATAATTGATTAGAATCAATTATCTTTAAGCGATGACATATTCAGTAATATTCTTCATTGATCAATACCACGAAATATATAATTATATAAAAATATTCTCTGTGTTCCTAGGTTTCTCTAATACATATATATGTATATATATATATAAACATGTATACACTAATACTATTTTATATAATAGTAATACTAATACGTATACTGTAATGAATAATATTTTGGGGCTATATGTATACACCCTATATATATATATATATATATATATATATATATATATATATATATATATATAGCCGCAAAATAATATTCGTTTTCTCTCTTTATATATATATATAATTTATTTTCTAATCAATTATCTTTCAGGATAACATATTCAGTAATATATTAAATTGATCAAGACAACAAAATAAATAAATAAATTTAAAAAATCCCCCGTGTCTCTTGGCTTCTGTTGCTGTTGGCTTCTCTTATATATATTGTAACGGGGGGTTTAGTACGAGGTACTGGGGCGACGGGAATGGCAACGGCAGCAGTCCGGGATCAGGTCGGCGAAAAGCACACAAGCGTAGCGCTGGCCAAAGACTCTCGAGAGCACTGTCACTTCGTCTTCGTCTTTGCAAAACCATCAGACGCATCTTCTTTAGCCTTACAATCGCCCCGGGGACAAGAGGAGCCATCCTGGCGACTTAGGATGATGGCAAGACGGCGGGGTCGTAGTAGGGCTTGAGGCGCTGGACATGAACGGTCTCCCGGCCTCGGCGGCGGAGATCAGGAGACGGCGTGAGGGGTTCCACGACATAATTAACCGGAGAGGTGCGCTCCAGTACACGGTAGGGACCATGGTACTTTGCCAGAAATTTTGAAGAGAGACCGGGAGTGCCTGAAGGGATCCAGAGCCACACAAGTGCTCCAGAAGAATAGTTCGGTGAGGTTTGGTCTTGGTCGATGCGAGAGCGCTGGTGATACTGGGTGTCAGTCGTGAGTGAGCGGGCGATTTGGCGGCAGGCTTCGGCGTGTTGCGCGGCTTGGGAAACAGGCCGATATTCAGATTCATCAGGGTGGTAAGGGAGAATTGTGTCGATAGTAGCAGAGGGTTGGCGGCCGTAAAGTAGGAAGAAAGGAGAGAAGCCGGTGGTGGACTGCGTAGCGGTATTGTACGCATAAGTAACGTACGGAAGAACTAGGTCCCAATTCGTGTGATCAGAAGCGACGTACTTGGAGAGCATGTCTCCGAGGGTTCGATTAAATCGTTCAGTGAGGCCATTGGTCTGCGGATGATAGGCGGTGGTAGTTCGGTGAATCGTGTTGCACTCTTTGAGAAGCGCCTTCACCACCTCAGATAAGAACACGCGGCCTCGGTCACTGAGCAGTTCACGAGGTGCACCGTGACGAAGGATGAATCGGTGCAAAATGAAGGAGGCAACGTCCGTCGCTGTGGCAGCCGGAAGGGCAGCAGTTTCGGCATATCGTGTAAGGTGATCCACCGCTACAATAGCCCAACGGTTGCCGGCTGCAGTGTAGGGAAGCGGACCGTATAAATCAATGCCAACGCGGTCGAATGGGCGTGGAGGGCATGGTAACGGCTGCAGCTCAGCAGCAAAACGATGGGGAGGTGTCTTGCGACGTTGGCAGGGAATGCATGAGCGTACGTACTTCATGATGAAGGTGTACATTCCGCGCCAGTAGTAGCGCAGCCGTATGCGGGTATAGGTCTTGAAAACGCCCGCGTGACCACTGTGGGGGGCAGCATGGAAATATGCGCATATCTCCGAGCGTAAGTGGCGTGGAATAACGAGCAGCCACTTGCGACCTTCGGAGCTGTAGTTACGGCGATAAAGTAGGTTGTCACGAATCGCAAAATGGGCAGCTTGGCGGCGGAGCGCACGTGACGGGGAAGCAGCCGTCGGGTTGGCGAGAAAGTCGAGTAGGGAAGCGATCCACGGATCCATGCGTTGCGCTGAAGGCATGTCGCTGAGACGAAGCAAGGGCAGAGAAGCGCCGGAGGTGGAAAAGGTGGAAAGGCTGGCGATCTCGGCTGGAAGGGGGCAGCGTGACAGTGCATCGGCGTCTTGATGCTTGCGGCCGGTGCGATACACGACGCGGATATCATATTCTTGCAAGCGAAGGGCCCATCTAGCGAGGCGGCCGGAGGGGTCTTTCAGGTTGCAAAGCCAACAGAGCGCATGGTGGTCGGTCACAACGTCAAAAGGGCGCCCATAGATGTACGGTCGAAACTTCGCGAGGGCCCATACAATCGCCAAACACTCCTTTTCAGTTACGGAGTAATTGCGTTCTGCTGGTGTGAGTGTGCGGCTAGCATAAGCAACGACGTATTCGTCAAAGCCAGGTTTTCGTTGGGCGAGGACAGCGCCGAGGCCAACACCGCTGGCGTCCGTGTGAACTTCGGTAGGAGCGGCCGAGTCGAAATGGCGCAGAATGGGCGGCGCCGTGAGGAGACGGCGCAAGGTGTTGTATGCGTCGTCGCACGCTGGAGACCACAGTGATAGATCCGCACTTCCAGACAGCAGTTGAGTCAAAGGCGCAGCAATGGACGCAAAGTTGCGAATAAATCGGCGGAAATACGAGCACAAACCCAGGAAGCTGCGCAGGTCTTTGATGGAGGTGGGTTTGGGAAAGTCAACCACAGCACGAAGTTTCGTTGGGTCGGGACTGACACCCTGCTTAGAGACAACATGACCTAAGATGGTTAATTGACGGGCGGCAAAACGGCATTTTTTTAAGTTCAGCTGCAGGCCGGCGTCAGAGAGGCAGGTCAAGACGTGCTTCAAACGGGAGAGGTGGGTGTCAAAGTCCGGGGAAAAGACCACAACGTCGTCGAGGTAGCAAAGGCATGTCTTCCACTTAAGTCCGCGCAAAATGGTGTCCATCATCCTCTCAAAAGTCGCGGGGGCGTTACAAAGCCCGAAGGGCATCACCGTAAATTCATACAAGCCATCCGGTGTCACAAAGGCGGTTTTGGGGCGATCGGCTTCTTTCATAGGAACTTGCCAGTACCCGGAACGCAAATCGAGGGAGGAAAAGAGTTCGGCCCCTTGCAAACAGTCCAGAGCGTCGTCTATGCGCGGGAGGGGATAGACATCTTTGCGCGTAATCTTATTAAGGCGGCGGTAATCTACACAGAAGCGGATGGAGCCATCCTTCTTTTTGACGAGTACCACAGGCGACGCCCATGGGCTGCTTGAGGGCTGAATGACGCCGCTCTGGAGCATCTTGTCGACTTGGTCTTCAATAACTTGGCGCTCGGCGACAGACACACGATAGGGACGTTGTCGCAGCGGTGCGTGGTCACCTGTGTCGATGGCATGGGTGACAGTGGAAGTTTGGCCCAAGGAACTTTGATGTGAGTCAAATGAGGAGCGAAACTGATCAAGTAAAGTGAGAAGCTGTGCCCTTTGCGGCGCTGGAAGGTTGTCGTCGATGGAGCGAAGGAATGCTTCGGTTGAGGAGGGATCGGGCGCAGCAGTAGGTGGGCTGAGTGCGGCTATGGAGAGGTGCGGCGCGTCGTCCGCCTCTTCGCGGATGAGCAGAGACGCGAATGGCTGTACAGTGCCGAGACATTCACCTAGGCGCAAGGCGTTGGGGAACGAGAATGGGTTAGACACGAACAGTACGGAGAGGCCAGCGGATATAGTCAGTACGGCGTATGGCAGAGGCAGGCACTTGCGGTGCAGAAAGATAGAGGACGGAGTGAAGAGGACAGTGTCGTCGCGAAGAGGGCCGCAAGAAAGGGGTACGAGGACAGAAGAGCAGGGAGGCAGGTCAATGTCTTCGGCAACGAGGGCCTTAACACAGGCACCAGAAGGGGGGGCAGTGTCCAAGACAGCTTCGGGCAGGTGAGAGAACTCGATTTCAGCTCGAGCACAATCGATGATAGCAGCATGGCGCGATAGGAAATCCCAGCCCAGGATAACAGCATGAGAACAGCAGGGCAATACGACGAATTCGACGGCATAGATGGTCCCCTGGATGACAACGCGAGCGGTACACGCTGCTGACGGCTGGATGTTCTGAGCGCTGGCAGTGCGCAGTGAGAGTCCAGCAATTGGCGTCCTTACTTTTCTTAAAGAACTACACAGCTTTGCGTCCATGACGGAAACCGCAGCACCAGTGTCGACAAGCGCCATGACAGAAACGCCGTCGACGGAAATTTCAATGAGGTTAGCGGCTGACGGATGAGGCCTTTCGAAGTTCGTTGTGGACGCAGTTCTCGCCTCAGGAACTGCGGCGCCTAGTTTTCCTCCTGGTTAGCGGTGGGGCGACGTCGCATAGGCGAGATAGACCGGCGTCGTGGAGAAGAGGGCCGGCGGCTGGAGAGGGTAGAACGGTCCGGCGAGAAAGTACGACTTTGCGGCGGCGCAGCTGGCACAGAGTACTGACTCGGTGGAGGCCAGTACCCAGGAGCTTGGGGAGGAATTTCCGCGTCCGGGCGACGACGGCGGCAATGCCGAGATACATGACCTGGGAGACCACAAAAGAAGCAAATCGGCCGATTGTCCGTTGTGCGCCAATAATCGCTGACCCTTGGAGTAGGTCGACGGTAAGCCACTGGCCCTCGCAAATGCGCCGGAGGCGCATTATAGATTTGCGGCGGCGGTCTTGCGACGACATCGGCATACGTCACTGGAGCCGCGACAGGAGGCGGTCTTGCGACGGCTTCGGCATATGTGAGCGGAGCCGCCACAGGTTGTGGTCTGGCGACAACGTCAGCGTATGTCAGCGGAACCGTGACAGGTGGTGACGGATGGGCCGGTGGAAGAGCCTCAGCAATTTGTTCTTGAATTGTATGTCGGAGGGCTGGAGCCAGATATGATGGTCGGTCGTGAGCGCTCGGCAGAAAGGAAAGTTGACGTGCCACTTCTTCCCGCACGAAGTCTTTAATCTGCTGTAGCAGCGATGGGTCAGGAGCAGGCGTGAGCCCGGCAAGCGACTCAACCTGCTGTGGCCGCTGGCGTGTCAGCATCCTCTGCTTGCGCAACTGCTCAAAGCTTTGACACAGCGTGACAACTTCAGCAACGGTACGCAAGTCGCGCGCTAGAAGCATCTGAAAAGCGTCGTCATCGATGCCTTTCAAGATGTGTTGGATCTTGTCGGCTTCCGACATACGAGCGTTGACCCGCTTGCACAAGTCGACGACATCCTCAATGTAGCTAGTGAAGCTTTCACTAGCCTGCTGAGATCGTTCGCGCAATCGCTGTTCGGCTCGGAGTTGCCTGACAGCCGGCCGACCAAATACTTCGGAAAATTTAGTCTTAAAGGTGGACCAGGTTTGAATATCTGCCTCATGGTTGCGATACCAGAGGTTAGCCACACCGGCGAGGTAAAAGATGACGTTGTTTAGCTTCGTCACATCGTCCCATTTGTTGTATACGCTCACCCGCTCGTACGATGTGAGCCAATCTTCAACATCGTTCTCGTCGGTGCCGCTGAAAATGGTCGGGTCCCGTTGACGAAGGGAGCCGGCACAGATGACAGCCTGGCCCACTTGTACGGCCTGGTGTTGGACGTCCTCAGGCATCTTGCGCGTCGGGAGAGCACGACTACGGAGCTCCAGGGCCGATGTTTTTACCCCGGTACCTCCACCAAATGTAACGGGGGGTTTAGTACGAGGTACTGGGGCGACGGGAATGGCAACGGCAGCAGTCCGGGATCAGGTCGGCGAAAAGCACACAAGCGTAGCGCTGGCCAAAGACTCTCGAGAGCACTGTCACTTCGTCTTCGTCTTTGCAAAACCATCAGACGCATCTTCTTTAGCCTTACAATATATATATATATATATATATATATATATATATATATATATATATATATATATATATATATATATATATAAAGGGGAAATTGAAGGTCGTATGCATCCAGTGAAACAAAAAAGCAGGTGGATCGAGCCATGGTAAAACATACCCTACGATTCTGGACAAAGGCATTTGTGAGCAGGAAACCATGTATGAACGCAAATTTTCATATACTGTAAGATTACACTATAAAAATCAATACAACCTGCCGATCACTCGACGGCAGTCGTGATTTTTTTTTCTAATAAAGTTTTTTCTAAAGTCCACAGCGTTCCCCATTGGTTTTCGATGGGAGTCTTAACTGTTCGATGTGATCGATGGAAACATTTTAAACAAAAGATTTTGTTATATATCAGAATAATGGACCATATTTCCGTAAAAGTATATTACGACTTTTCAATTTCCAAAATGTTTGTCAAAAATTGTTGGACATGAAACGAACAACTTTACTCCAACGTCCACGCATGCTGGTGTTAGTATGAGGAAAACTGCCTTGCTTACAATTTCTTTGCTTTGAGCCCGCAACACTGTCAGCCCAGCCACGGCCAATGCGGAGATGGGCATCGCCCACTGGTCTCCAGTTAACCCAGTCCTGTGCCAACTGCGGGCACCTTACCCCCTAAACTTCTTAATGTCATCTGCCCATCCAATTCCGCACCTTTCCGCGTTTGCCATTTCTTGGAATCTATGCCGTTACACTACAGAACCAACAGCTGTCTTCCTTTTCATTACATTCCCTGCCACACCCACATATTCATGACTCTGGGTCATTTACTTCTCTGTTAATGTCCCGAAGGCATGACCTGAAAGCATGAAAGGTGGAGCAAAGCCTATTTTTCTGCTGGTAGGAACACGTCGAAAGAGAGAAATAACCAGGATAAATGGAAACAATAAACAGAAATATATAGCAGTTGAAGAAATGACGCTTGGAATAAGCAGAGCTATGTAAAAGGTACATGTAATTATTTTTCTTGAGGGAACCGCAACAATACAAGTATAAGAGCACAAAATGTAAGACAGGAGCAAGTACAGTACAAAATATATGGCATCAGAAAAACGCAAATAACAGCGACCAGTTGGAAGGTTTGAAAAATATAAATACTTTGCTGAATGTTTCAGCCGTGGACGAGCCGAAACGTCAAGAAATGTAGTGTTTTTTCACATCTATTTTCTTTCATATGTGCATGTACCCCCACAAACCAATATATATATATATATATATATATATATATATATATATATATATATATATATATATATATATATATATATTACAAAAATGATTTTTTGGCAGCTGATTGATCAATATAAGATAGTCACCAGCAATTGAAAAACATAACAGGATTTAATTCACGACGTTTCGGATGGAGGACCAGACTTTTTCGACAGAAACGTCGTGAATTAAATTCTGTTATGTTTTTCAATTTCTGGTGAGTTTACCTTATATATATATATATATATATATGGAGATGTTCGAAAGAACATATATATATATATATATATATATATGTGTGTGTGTGTGTGTGTGTGTGTGTGTGTGTGTGTGTGTGTGACAGAAGCCAACAGCCACAGAAACCAAGGGGCATAGGGGATTTTTTTTATTAATATTTTTCATTTTGTGGTGTTGATCAATTTAGAATATTGCTGAATATGTTATCGCTTAAAGCTAATTGCTAGAAAAGCAGAAGAAAAAAAACCACATGCCGCCGGTGGGATCCGAACCCACGACCTCCGAATTACGCGTCCGGTGCTCTACCTCTGAGCTACGGCGACAGCTGTCAAACCTTCTGCTTTCGCGGGTATTAATGTTTACAAGTAACCTAAGCTTGAGAGTGTTCATCAGCGCCACCTACGTTCATAAGCCACGTTCATAAGCATAACCAAAAGGAGAAAACGAGGGGCAAAGTCCGCACAGGCCTTTGCTCGACGGAGCTAGTAAAGCGTTCGCTGCAAAAAAGAAAAAAAAAGACCAAGAAGGCAGTAGAAGATAGGACAGTTACAAGAAAGAGATAGGAAAGTGAAAGATGGAGGGGAGGACAGGAAAAGGCGACTGCCGATTTCCCCCGGTCAGGTCAGGCCGGACTTGCCGTCTACAGGAAGCTGGGACCAAAGTTGTGTGGTGCCTCCGTCGAGGGGTCTTGAAAGTTGAAACGCTCCGCATCGGATCAACCACCAGGATCCCCTTTTCCCTGGACACGGCCGCCACGCACGGCTAAGCGCGGGTGCTCGGTTCGGTGGTGACGCACTGCTCACCATCATCCCTCTGCTGCGGGTATGCCTTTGCGGATGCTCTAGAGCCCGTGGTGTCTCAAGTTAGCAACATCTGCATGTACCAGATGACCCTGTGGGACTTTTACGGAGTAATTTGGAATTAACTATCTTGAAGAACATAACATTATCTTTAAATATCAACATGGGTTCCTTAAAGGCTACTCATGCGAAACGCAACTTGCCGGATTCATTCAAGACATACATTCATCGATTGATGCTGGCATTCAAGTAGATTCCATATTTCTTGATTTTTCTAAAGCTTTCGACAGAGTACCTCACAACCGGTTATTAATGAAACTAGCACTGCTTAATATTCACCCTCTTGTCATTGCTTGGGTTAAAGATTTTCTCTTTTCCAGGTCTCAATTCACAACTGTCAATAACCCAATTCGTTTTTCAGCCAAGTACACTCTGGCGTCCCACAAGGAAGTGTGCTTGGCCCCTTACTTTTCCTAATATTTATCAACGATTTACCGGATTCCATTTCTTCCCATATCAGACTTTTTGTTGATGATTGTGTAATTTATCGCAAAATTTATTCTAACACCGATTGCCAGTCCCTTCAATCTGACCTGGATTCAGTAACAGCATGGTGCTCAACCTGGCTTATGCAACTTAATCATTCAACAACTAAATTGATGTCTTTTACTAACCGAATGTCTCGAATTCAAACAGCATACTCCTTAAATAATAGCTCACTCGAGCTAGTCACCACGTATAAGTACTTAGGACTTCACCTTCATTCAGACTTAGCATGGAACCACCATATTGACCTTATGCTTGCATCTGCTAATCGGTCATTAGGTTTCTTAAAACATAACCTAAAGCATGCTCCTCCTCACCTCGGTGCTCATGCCTATACCACTCTAATTCGACCTAAAATTGAATATGCCTTGGCTATTTGGGACCCTTACCAATCTTACCTAATAAATAACATTGAATCATTGCAGAACCGCGCCGTTCGTTTTATTTACTCCGATTATTCACGTAACACCAGCATCACAGCCTTAAAGAAACGCGCAGGTCTCCAGGATTTATGTCTCCGCCGTAAAATTGCACGACTATCACTTTTTCATAAACTTTATCATCATCCATCACTTCTTAACGACTTTTTTTCTTTGCCTCCTTCGATTTTTGACCGCCGCGATCATCCCTTTAAAGTTAGACGTTTCACGTGCAGAACATTTACCTATGCGCATTCATTCTTACCACGCACAATATCTGACTGGAACACTCTGCCTTCCCATATCGCAACCACCACTGATCCGGATAAATATTTTAAACTTATACCTTCAATAACTACTGCTTAACTCTTCGCATACATTGTTATTTTATTTCTTCATGGCTTCCTTTTTTGAAGGGTTTGTTACTAAAAAGATTCATTGTACTAGTTTTCTGTTTGTATAATTTTAATACTGCAGTAATCTTCGTTCTTTGCGGCGCTGCCATTCTTTTGATTCTTTAGCTTACTTATGTCATGCAAAGTGTCTTATTTGTGTTTTTGATTGATTCTTTTGCTTACCTATGTCATCCAAAGTGTCTTATCTGTGTTTTTATTGTTTGTTTTATATTTGTGGTTTTGTTTTATTCTGTTCAATTGCCTGTGCCCCCCCCCCCCCCCCCCCTAAGTAATACCCTCTCGAGGGCCTTTAGGGGTATTCTGTATAAATAAATAAATAAATAAATAAATAAATAAATAGACTGAATATACAAGTTTGCCGCCGCGGTGGCTCAGTGGTTGGGATTTCGATGGCGGCGAAGTGGCAGAAGCTCGCGTACTGTGCGCCATCAGTGCACGTTAAGGAACCTCAGGTGTTCGAAATTTCCGCAGCCCTTCACTACATCGCATCTCATAGCCTGAGTCTCTTTGGGACGTTAAACCCCGCAAAACCGTAAACCAAACTAAATATGCATGTTTGCTGCCATCCGACCTCAAGAGACTCGCATCTGCGCGTAATAAATCATTCCTCTCCTTGAACATTAAAATTCCAGATCGAATTCATTAATAGGCAAACGCATTCGGACAGTACCGGAGTGCCTTACTTTCCATTGGCTGCGGATTATCTTGCATATATCTTGGTCTTTATCCAACGCCATCGCTATCACCGGAAACGCGCGTTAAAAATATTTGTGCAGAAGCGTCATGCACGCTCTGCCGTTTACGACGTCCAAAGCTAAAATAGGCGTCATCCACCTGGCACCCATCACAATCATATCTCGCCGCCGACCTTGAGGCGGTACACAATGCCGCCAGCGGATTGATAACTCAATGTTATTAGAAAAAAGGCAGCATAACGACACAAAACACTGTTTCCCCTCCAAAGCTCATATTACGCCACATCGTTTCCCGCCTCTGTCTTCTTCATAATTTCTATTGCCACCCACACGTGAGACACGCGAAACTACGACATCCACACGGAATAACTGGCTGACTGAAACCATGATCATAGCACAATGGACGCGTCAACAGCAGTGAGTCAACACTAAACTTTTCATTTTCCCTTGATGACGTAGCCAATAGAACCCCCTGTAAAATACTATTGTATCATGCACTGGCCGTAAATATTAGCGTGAGAAGCTAAACGACCATTTTTCATGAAGACAACTCTTTCGGCCTGTATATATTTCGTAATTTTTTGGACTGGTAATTATTATTTGAGTTTTTCTGATGCCATGTATGTTGCACTGTGCTTGTTGCTGCAGCATTTTGTGTTTTCATATTTGTGCTGTTGCGGTTCCTGCGAGAAAAAACTACACGTGCCTTTTACAAAGCTCTGTTTATCTCACGCGTTATTTGCTCAACTACTGAATATTGTTGGTTTTTTTTCCACTTACCTAATTGTTATTTCACTGTTTCCAGGTGTTCCTACCCGGAGAGAAATCTTGTGTTTGCTCCACCTGTAAGTGATGCCTTCGGGAGATTAACAGAACATTAAGTGGAACGAAATCATGAAGTGGGCATGGCAGGGAATGTAATGGAAAAGGAAGACAGTTGATGCTTCCCTAGGGCAACGGAAGAGATTTCAAAGAAAGGCAAACGCGGAAAGTTCGTCAGGGAGTGGTTTTGTTTTGTGGGGTTTAACGTCCAAAAGCGACTAGGGCTATGAGAGACGCCGTAGTGGAGTGGGGTGGCCGGATTACGATAAGAAGTTTAGGGGCTAAAGTGCACGCAGTTGACACAAGACCAGGTTAACTGAAGACCAGTGGGAGATGCCCATCTCCCGCACTGGCCATAGCTGGGCTGATGGTGCTGAGGGTTCAAACAAAATGCTCAAACCAAAGAAATAGTCGGCAAGCCAAAATTATATTCTGGCGAGCACTGCCTTAGGCGTCTACTTTTTCTCTACAGCTGTGCTGCTTAAATGAAAGCCATTAAGCGCCATTCAAGGAATGACTTGCTTCACGTAGCCCATCCTGGGAAAGCGGAATTCGCGTATAGCGTTTCAATTTCTGCACAGAAGTAAAAACTTATGATGGAACAACGAACCTGAGCGTAGTATCCTCTCCACTTCGGAGGGTACTCCGCCTGGCACGGGTGATGGATGTAGAGAGTGAAAAGTGAGCAAAAACAGCTGTGCCTTCACACGCCGGAAGCGCCGCCTACATTAGTAGAGGGCAAAATATCCCTAATAGGCGATCGCGAAAACAAATTTTGGTGTCAGCGCCAGGTTTATTTGAACTTTCAGACATGGTGGCAATGCTAAGGCAACAATGCAAAAGGAAGGATGAGAATAGAGTGAAGGGGCGAATTGAAGCACGCGCTTCCTGCTTCATTCCCGAAAGGCACGCGTTGTATGGCCGGAAACCTCTAACTAAAACAAGACGTTTTGTGTTTCGGCTTTTCCTTTCAAGCTCGCATAAAGCGGCAGTAACGGGCTGCGCCATAAGCCAGTACACGTACACGTGGGTACACGTGGGTAAAAAAGAGGAGAGGAGGCCGGAAGAGGAGCATCCGCCTAGACAGCGAACACAACGGTCTCTGCAGATCAGTGCGAACAGAACAGGAATGCTATCAGTACACGTATATGAGCAGAAAAGATATTCTTATGATATATTTCAACTATTACGGGCTTTCGTGCTTACTGCAATTGCACCGTGCAAATTGCACTGGCAACCAAATGAACTGAGGTACTCCCTACCCTAGGTCTTCCCCTTCATTATTTTCTGAGCTCGACAAAGAACTAAAAACAAGAGAAAATACAAAAAGCTTCTATGTAAGGTAGTGACCACGACAGTTTCGCTGGTTTCAACGGCTGCGCACAGCTTGGCGAGAGCGCAAATTAAATGGCAGGATAGATTTATATGGTCAAAAGCCGAATAGAAAGCAACATTTTCCGATCCGACATTTGAAGTTTGTGAGCCCTTGTAGTTCGTGTGGCTCGCACACCTGTAAACCAAATCTGCTGTGTGACCCTCAGCTGCGCAAAGCACCGTTGTATGAACACTGCTGCAACATCTCATTATAGACGTGTTGTATGGACGCCTAAAGCAGCAGTGATAAGAGAGGGAGCTAGAGGGGTCGATTTAAGCGTTCATAAATTAATAAAAAGACCTAATGATAAGGTCTCGTATTAGCTTAGATTTAAAGAGCGAACGGAGGAAACTGGTGAAGCGAAAGGCTATTAACAAGTTAGCGTTAAGACGGAAAGGAGAGGAACTCAGGACTTCGCTGCAGAACAGATTTTCCACACTAGCTGAAGAAGACGACCGTAATGTTGAAACAATGAACGAAAATCTCCCAGTTATTGTTACGGAGCGTGCCCCAGAAATAGGTGGTAATGGTTCGACAGGATACTGGCAAGCTATCTCAGGAGACTAAAGATCTGATTAAGAAACGCCAAAGCATGAGGACGTGTAACTCCACAGACAGAATGGAACTTGCAGAGCTATCTAAGTTAAATAAATGCCGCCGTGGTGGCTCAGTGGTTATGGTGCTCGGCTGCTGACCCAAAAGACGCGGGTTCGATCCCGGCCGCGGCGGCTGGAATTTCTTTGGAGGAGAAATTCTAGAGGCCCGTGTACTGTGCGATGTCAGTGCACGTTAAAGAACCCCAGGTGGTCGAAATTTCCGGAGCCCTCCACTACGACGTCTCTGATAGCCTTAGTCGCTTTGGGACGTTAAACCCCATAAACCAACCTAAGTTAATAAATAAGCGCAAGGTAGTCGACATACGAAAGTTTAACATGGAGAAAATCGAGCATGCTCTAAAGAGCGGAGGTAGCCTACAAGCAGTGAAGAGAAAACTAGGTATAGGTAAAAACCAGATGTATGCGCTAAGATACAAAGAGGGCAATGTCATTAGCAACATGGATAAGATAGTTAAAGTAGCCGAAGAGGTTTACACCGATCTATACAGTAGCGAATGTAATCAGAATGTTACTGAGAGAGGCAGTCGAGCACAGCAATGGGACGTCCCGCGAGTAACGAAGGAGGAAGTAAAGAAAGCCTTAGGAGCAATGCAAATGGGGAAAGCAGCTGGTGAGGATCAGGTAACAGCAGATGTGTTGAAGGACGCAGGAGAGATTGTGCTCGAGAAACTAGCCACCCTGTATACGTAATGCCTTATGCCCTGGAGCGTACCAGGAGCTTGGAAGAACGCTAATATATCTTAATTCATAAGGAGACGTCAAGGACTTGAAGAATTGCAGACCGATTAGCTTATTAAGGCGAAAGCCTTTAATGTCTCATCGCTGTAAGCAGCAGTTGTCGACAGAACTGTCACGCTTTTCAGTTGGTGGAAACGGTCGTGACGTCACAGTGCGCGAATTTCAAACGGGGCCAATTGCACTTTGGCTAGTAACCATGCAACCAATTGAAGGGATCGTATAGTGATGCTCCAAGTAAGTGGGACTGAGCTTAGTTAATTGCTTAATTGCCCAATTAGCCTAATTAATTTTTCTAGTCAGGCCATATAAACAAGTAAAACCGAGTAAGAAATTGGTCGAGCTCGGGAATCGAACCCCGGTCTTCGGAGTGCGAGACGAGCATGCTATCCACTCCGCCATGCCAGCTTTTTTTTTCTTCAACATGGTATTTATTACAGTGACGTAATGTTCTATGTACATGAACTATATACAAGCCATTATGAAAACAGTGTTAAACAATACATATTGAAAAGACCATGCACTAGAAAAGGGGCAATGCAGAGCACATCACTAATAGTGAGTGCCACTCCGGTTCGTACTCAGTCTGGGCATACACGTCTCTTAGATGAACAACCATTCGACTGAAGTTATCCTTTGTAGACACAACAGGTTCACAGTGTCTGTCCATCATGCGGGTTTTCCAGAGGCTGTGCAGTCCAATCAGAAAGAACACGTCCAGGGGTTCATCAACAAATGGCAGCGCAGTGAGATAGCGAACAGAATGTGGAGTCAGATGAATTCTTTTTTTAAATGTGCGTCGCAGGATATCCCAGAAGCGTACTGCGTCTTTGCAACTGATGAAACAATGCACAATTGTTTCTGGTTCATCACAAAGGTGGCAATTAACAGTAGACACAAAAATGCCTTTTTTCTCTAACCATGTTCTAACGGGCAACGTACCGGTGTGTAACTTAAAGAAAAGGGTCTTTGTACACGGCGAGACTGGCATCTTACGTACTCTTTTGAGCACGTCATGCCCCGGTAAACCAAAATACAGAGAGCGGTACATGGGCGAAGGGAAGAGCATACTAATCAAATCCTTGTACAACTTTTTCCTCGGCACTAAAAAAAGGAACTCGGGAGAAAAACGAACAAGTAGGAAACGGACAGCCAAATACACCTCTTGCATTATGCCCCACAAACACGGACGGTCACAAACATTGGAAGACACAATGAGGTTGGGTAAAACATGAACTAAATTTGTTTGCAGGAATGAACGTACTATTGGGTGTGTAGTGTCACGGAAAAACATGAAACGTGACACTATCTGTCGGACATACAGGTGAACTAGACCTAGGCCGCCAGCGCTTACAGGCCGAAAAAGGTTATCACGCCTCATGGATTCAAAAGACGAATCCCACGCAAAAGTAGCGAAAACCCTGTGAAAACGCTGGATAGGAAGTCTTGCGCAATGAATAATTTGCAGTACATAATATATTATAGTGGCGAGAAACAGCCAGCTCGATGGTTTGGAATGAACAAAGGCGCGTCTAGTCTTCGCTCACTGCCATCCTCCTCCCTTCCCTTCCGGCGAGTTTTAGGTGTCCACCGAGATATGAGAGACAGATACATTTCCTTTCCTCAAAAACCAATTTACCGACGAGCGAGGCGTAGAACCGAATGGGCGATGGCGTTCTATGGACTCCCTGGCAGCGTTGCAAGACGCTGTCGCGTTCCACTCTTAGAGGCGCAGCTTAAAATCTTAACCACACATCAGTGACCGCACTTTAGGTAAAAAAAGTGCCCCCCCCCGCCCCCCCCCCCCTGAATTTTGACGGGTGTCCACCGAGATATGTGAGACAGTTACTGCGTAATTTCCTTTCCTCAAATACAATTTTAATTTTCATCATTACGGGCCATCTTTGTCTTTCTTCTTTGACTCCCACTTCCTCCCTTCCTCTACGGTGCGGTTCAGGAGATCAAGAAGTTTGCGGGGATACGGTGGCCGCAACTGGCAAAGGACAGGGTTAATTTGAGAAGCATGGGAGAGGCCTTTGCTCTGCAGGGGGGAGTAGTCAGGCTGATGATGAAACTAATAAACCGAGGTGGCATGCCACTTTTGACAGTCTTGCTATGCCAGCGAAGGTTGCTACGAATAGCCTTGGAGCCGTTTAGCCTTTTCAGCAGCATACCTGACCTTTCTTCTCGGACGCCAGAGCGTCGAAACGAGTGCTGCTTCCCACATGTCTCATGTGGTCGAAGGCACCATGTGGCCAATTTTGGTGGCTCGAAGCCCTTCCCCTGCCAAGCGGGCATGGGAGCCTTGCTGTCCGCTGGCCTGCGTGCACCCGCAGTTTTTTTTGTTTCCTTCTTGTTTAATATTTTTTTGTTTGGTTTGTTTTCTATTCTTAATATTTCTTTTCTTTTTCATTTATTCTAACGGTTCTTTTTCCCGTTTTTTACCTGTTTAGGTACTTTTTAATTCCCATCGCTCTTTACCTTTTCTTCTCTCCCTACCTTTTTCTCGTTATCTTGGTTCACTTTCCTCTTGCTGCACTTTTTTATATACACCTTCTGCTTTCGGAAGCCCACATATGTCTGTTTTTTTTTCTCTAGTTTGTTTTTCTTTTCTTCCTTCCTACAGCTCCCCGCATATTCCCCATCCTTGCCACCTGCGAGAACGTCTGAAGCTCTTGGGCAAAGTGGACTCAACCATGTTTTTTTTTCCTGCTTCTTAATTGTCAATTCTTTTGAGGCCTCGCTGCCCTAAAAGCACCTTCGTCCGATGCTGAAAAAAGCACATTTGTGCTTTTTTCCTTTTTCTAATTTCTTTTTAATTTGTTTCTCGGGCGTTGGCCCATTTTCACTTTTTTTCAATTGGTTTTGCCTGCGATGACCTCTGGTATGGCTTCCTCTCATGCTTATTTTTTTTTTGCGCAATTATTGAGAGTTTTACAATATACGGCCGGTTGGTTCGCTTACAAAGTTTGTTTAGCACTGCAGATATGGGGGGGGGGGGGGGGGGAGAAAGGTGAAAGAAAGACAAAAGCAACAGACTCATCCGCTGCGTAGTTGACTTCGCTAGCAGACCTAGCAGCTGCGTCTTGTCCATTACCTCCCAACCTTCTTTCACTTCGCGCAGCATGAATATCTCGTGTCACTCGCCGTAACCACACTGATTACCAGCTGCAGAAATGTTTACCCTCCCTTTTTCGTGATTGACTTTTTTAGCCCGGTTGCGTGCTTATAACCGCGGGGGATGGACGGCTCGGCCTCGTCTAAACGCTCGGTTTGCGCCGTGGTTATTCTAGCCAGGCAGGTCGGCATTAACCAAATAATTTCGCATGGGACCAGCTGTAACGTTGGGAAATTGGCCGCTCTTCTGGCGGCTGTGCAATACATCGGTCAACAAGCACCCCTTAGATTGGCTTTGTTCCGAGATTCTATATCGGCCTTACAATATCTCAAATGTGCTTTCTGCCATGGTGACCACGAGAAATTAGCAGTGGAGATAAGATATCTACAACTGCGAGCACTGAAATAGGGTCACAACATCATCTTCCAGTGGCCACCACGGCACAGCGGCATTGTCGGAAACGACTTAGCTGACGATGAAGCTCGTTCGGACTACGGAAATACCCACATTGCCCGGATACCACTGACAGGTTTGCGGACGCAGCAAGGCATCAGCGAGTACTTTCTACAAAGGAGACTTTAGCCTTATGGTCTACCTTCAGAGGCTCGGCATGCCGTTTGCACCCGCTGTTTTGTCACCTGTGGTTGGGAGGGGCGTTTAACAATGCCCACTCTCCCCTAATCGCAATGCCAGACCTCCTAGCTCGTCAGAACTGCTAGAAAAATGAAAATATTGGGAATATTGCAAATTGTAATAACCCCGATACGGGGGGTCTTTAAGGTAATAAAGTGAAGTGAAGTGAAGCGCATACTCCTGCCTGCAACGCTTCTCCGCATTAATCCTCGTCTTCTTAGAGACCCAAGATTCTGCGGCCTTAAATTAAACCTTCATTTCTGCAGAAAACTATAAACTCTATAAACACGCGGGTGTGAAGAAGGCTAAATGTGGTGGACTGTTCACTTCTTCTAGGTGATAGCTGCATCTGTTTGCGTACACGACGTTTTGCCGAAGTCGATAGCAGAGACATGCATGATCTAGAGGAAGTCTGCGCGGATGTCTGGATTCAAGGTGCAGTGAATAAAACGAAGAAAATTCTCGGTTCACTGAAGTAGCTTCCAGCTAGTAAGGCATAGCGTTGCATGCTATGTGAGGATGACGCATAAAGTTCCTAAACTATCGCATCGGACGAACGTTCGTCAGTGGCCGAGTGGTAGCGCGCCCGGCTCGCGGTCTAAGGAGCAGCGGTTTGAGTCCCGACCGCGTCATTTTTCTTTACAGCGCAATTGCTTTTTTTCTCCAGAGGCACTACCTAACGGCACTGCGGTGCCGTTACGACCGTGTAGATCAGTGACGCTCTGTGAGTGACGTCATCACCCTTTTACTTTGTGGGCGTGGTGGGTTGTTACAGTCGCCCTTGCAAGGTCATGTGGTTTTGACGTCACATCGCCTCCAACCAATGAGGAAGTTCATTGTGCCCCCGGGGTATTAGCTTAAACGTCCGCTCTAACGATATCGCGTTACCAGAGCCGATTTGAAACCTCGGAATGCATGTAGATCGCGTCAAAAGTAAATGAAACGTGATTGTTTGGTCAGTCTCTGGTACTTTTTCTGCGTTTTAAACGCATAATCAGATCGTGGGGTCGACGGATTATGTTTGCTGCTGACACGACTCGTAAACTGAAGTGAATCGACGTGTGAGCGTTAAGGCCCATCTCCATGGACACGTCCGAGGCGCACGAGCGCAGCGCGTACGCGCCCAGCGGCGCGCCGCGACAGGCGTCGGAAAGCATACCCAACTCGATGGCCTGTCGCCTCCTGTCGCTGATACTCGCACTCAGCTCAGCTCCGCGAAGAAAACGGCACGAAGGGCCGTACCGGATGCCGAGGCAACTGCGCTCTCTGATTGGTTACACCGACCGCAAACCAGCGAGCCACTTCCGGCGCCGGCGCGAGTGAGGCGCGAGCGAGGCGCGAATATCTGACACGGACACATATTTGCCACGCGCCAGCGCCAGCTCGCGTCTGCGCCTCGCGCATGCGCAGACCGGCTCTGGCGTACGCTGGTACTCGTAGGCGCTGCGCTCGTGCGCTTCGGATGGGCCCATGGAGATCGGGGCTTTAGCCGCAGAGCTGCGTAGCGATGCGCCGTCGTAAAACTGGGAAGAAAAGGCCTTGAAATGCAAGCTTCGGGCTGCTGTAACCATGCCATATTCATTACCTCCCACATACAGACTGTAAAAGCGTTTGCAGGGACTCTAAATGGGTGGAATACGCCAGCTGCGGCAAACAACGACAAAAGACTGTGTACTGTGTTGTAATATTTTGCGGCAACAACTGTATAAGAAAATTTATGAGCTCGACTGGCATTAGTATAGGCCACGGCGGGGACTCACGCTATCAGCACATCACATATGTGCGATGAGATGACTACGTTTGCTCTATACGAATCATTGTCGGCGCCGGCACAACTTTTTCTCTGAAATTTCACTTTATAGCGAGACCACAAATACAGTGGACAGACTCAGGCTATGAGGGATGCCGTAGTGAAGGGCTCCGGAAATTTCGACCACCTGGGGTTCTTTTAACGTGCACAGACATCGCACAGCACACGGGCCTCTAGAATTTCGCCTCCATCGAAATTCGGCCGCCACGGCCGGAATCGAACCCGCATCCTTCGGGCCAGCAGCCGAGCGCCGTAACCAGTGAGCCACCGCGGCGGGGCCACAGTGGACAGAAATACTGCATGTAGAACCAGATCTCGGAGTGAACACTGTCGTGGAACCTCCTGTTAATGAAATTGAATCAGACGGGGAAATACACTCAGGAGAACTTACAAGAAAAAGCTCATTAGACATATCCGCTAAATGTGCGCCTGATATGTTGCGGTTTTAAATTTAGGCAATGTAAGCTGCTCAGGCGTCTTCGAAAATCTGATTTGCCATTTGCACTCGGGCTGAAAAAATGACGCATGTCGATAAATTGTTCTTTGCGTGGTACTGTTGATAGCATCAGCATCGTCATCAGGTTAGCTACATCCACTGTAGGATGAAGTTCTCCCGCACCGCCCTATTATTCAGCCTGTCTTTTCGCCACGCGCGACCATCGTATCCCTACCCTACGCAACGTTAGCCTTCTCTTGGAATCAACTCCGTTGCACTCAGGGACCAACCGTGGCTACCTTTGCTCTGCATTCTATACACCGTACTAATTTCCACCAAGCATATATTCTCAGTTGTAGTCCCTTCCACTATGGAGTAAGTTCTCGCACAGTGCCGCTTACTTTGTAGCAATTGCTGAAATTCTCGTTTCAGCAGTAGCATGCCAGACCTCGTTCATGTCATGAAGGGGTGAAATAGATTATACTTGGTGGCCATACCACTTACTCTTTCAGAAGGTTCTAATGATGAAATTTTTCATGGACATCAAGTAATGTCTATGATTATTAATAACAGCAAGTACAATTAGGGATCATAAAACAAATCTGAACGTCCTTATTACGCACTGCTGGCTACTTTTATATGCGTTTCGTGTCCGCATCCACAACACCAGGAAGCCGAGCCATCTTCAGTGAGAGAGAGAGGGAGAGAGAAGGCGAAAGAAAGGAGGTGGTTATGTATATATTGGGGCTCCGGGCCACCAGTTGCTACATCTGGTTCCTGTCTTCCCTTTCTGTCTCCCTTCGTTCCCCTTCCCCCATGTAGGGTAGCAAACTGTGTACTCTGGTTAACCTCTGTGCCTTGGCATTCTTCTGTTTCTATCTGTCTCTCTCTTTCTCGGCAGTTTCAGATTAGTTCCTGATTTTAGCGCTCTTTGAACAGAACATTTCTTGGCACGTAGCCTCCGATATTTTTCACTTTTCCATTGTCTTGCACAGTACTGAAATAAGGCGTTTATTGCAGAATTCTGCGCGTCGCTGAAGAAGTTGTGTACATGAGCGAACGAGGGCCGAACCTGTATATGGCTGGCCTTTGGTGCTGCTGGCGTTATTCTCGCCGATATTTCGACAAACTGCAGCTGTCGTCCGCTCCCCGTCACAAATGTCTACTGAGAGCTTGAATTTGAAACTGCAGGCAGAAATAAGGCGACTCCAGCAGCACCTCAAAAAGCGAAATCGTCTTGTTGAAAGCGGAGAATTCCTTCTTTCTCCCTCTTAAGAATGTCTTTATTATATGAAGAATAGAGACTCGTCGGTATCCGCGGAACGTCCTCTTTAGTGCAATCGTGTGAAAATACATACCAATGAGATGATGAGCATCAGAGCCGATTTACGACCCAAGAATGCATGTAGTTAGCGTCAAAAGTAAATGACACTCGATTGTTTGGTCAGTCTCTCGTACGTTTTCAACGTTTCAAACGCAGGATCAGATCGCGGCATCTACGGATTGTGTTTGCTGCTGACATGACACGCAAACTGAAGTGATGCGACGTGTGAGCGTTTTATTTATTTATTTATTTATTCGATACTGCAGGCCTTTACGGCCCAAGCAGGAGGGGCATACAAATGACATAAGTGTACAGAACGAAGATAGCAAATAATAATTTCAAAACACTTGTTCTTTGGGTAATAGAACATGAGCAAAACAAGGACTAAACGAAATGCAAACCGAGCTCTTCATTTGGGACAGTCAAACATAAACAAACAGAAGTAAGTCAATGAATGAAATATGCAAAAATGAAATGTCAAACTTGCAGCAAGGCAAAAACCGATCAGTTTGGGCAACCAAAAAGCAGACAAGAAAAATATTCAAGAGCAATTCAATGTTTCAATTGAATCAATGCTGGTTAGAAGAGGCAGAGGTAAGTTGTTCCAATCTGTTATCGTGCGAGGAAAAAAGAATATTTAAAAACATTAGTTCTGGTGCTGTATGGCGTTAGAGAGTCATCGTGTCGATGTCGTGTTCGGCGTGCCGTAAGTAGTGTTATGTACGGATCAGGAGTTAGAGCAAGAAGGTTATTTTTAAGAAGGAACATAAATTTTAAGCGCTGAATTTTTCTTCTCAGTTCCAGTGTCGCTATTCCATGTTGTTTCATTAGTGCGGTCGGGGAATCAGTTGTTAGCCGCAGAGCTGCGTGCGATGCGCCGTCGTCAGACGGGTATGAAAAGGCCCTGAAATGCAGGCTTCGGGCTGACGTAACCATGCCAGATTCGAGACCTCCCACCTACAGGCTGCAAAAGCGTTTGCAGGGACGCTAAATATTTGGAATACGCCAGCTGGAGCTAACAACGACAAACGACTGTGTACTGCGCAGTAATATTTTGCGACAATAACTGTATAAAGAAAAATTACGAGATCGACGGCGATAAGCACAGACACAGGCCACAGCGGAGACTCATGCTATGAGCACATCACATATGTGCGACGATGACTACGTTTGCTCCATACAGATCATTGTCGACGCCAGCAGAAAGCTTTTTCCTTTAAATTTCGCTTTATAGCGAGACCAAAAATACAATGGACAGAAATACTGCATGCACAAATGGAACCACATCGTGGAACCTCCTGTTAATGAAATGGGATCAGACGGTGAAATACCCTCAGCATAACTTACGAAAAAAAAACCTCATTACACGTATCCGCTAAATGTGCGCCGGAAAGTTTGTTACGGTTTTGAATGTAGGCGAAGGAAGCTGTTCAGGCGTCTCCGGATATCTGATTTGCCATTCACACTTGGGCTGAAAAAATGACGTATGTCGCAAAATTGTTCTTTGCGTGATACTGCTGATACCATCAGCATCGTCATCAGGTTATAGCTACATACACTGTAGGACGAAGTTCTCCCGCACTGCCCTATTATTCAGCCTGCCTTTTCGCCACGTGCGACCATCGCATCCCCGCTAACTTCCTAACCTCACTAGCCAACCTGACTGCCGCTACCCTACGCAACGTTAGCCTTCTCTTGGAATCAACTCCGTCGCACTCAGGGACCAGCGGTGGCTACGTTTGCTCTACATTCCATATACCGCACTAATTTCCACCAAGCATATAATCTGAGTAGTAGTCACTTCCACTATGGAGTAAGTTGTTGCGCAGTGCACGTGTACTTTGCGCCGATTACTGACATTCTCTTGTCAGCCGTAGCATGCGAGTCCTCGTTCTTGTTATGAAGGGGCGAAAGTGGTTATATTTGGTAAGCACACCACTTACTCTTTGAGAAGGTTCTAGCGATCACGTTTCTCATGTAGAGCAAGCAATGTCTACAATTATTAATAGTAGCAAGTATAATAAGGGATGATAAAACAATTCTGCACGTCATTATTACGTACTGCTGACTACTTTTATTTGCGTTTCGTGTGCGAGTCCAGAACACCAGGAAGCCGAGCCATCTTCAGTGAGAGAGAGAGGTAGCGAAAGAAAGAAGACGGTTATATATATATACTGGTGCTCCGGACGACCAGTTGCTGGACCTGGTTTCTGTCTTCCCTTTCTATGTCTCTCCTGCGTTCCCCTTCCCCCATGTAGGGTAGCAAACTTTGTCACCTGGTTAACCTCCGTGCCTTTGCATTCTTCTGTTTCTCTCTGTCTCTCTCTTTCCCGGAAGTTTCAGATTAGCTCCTGCTTTTCGCGATCTTTTAACACAACATTTGTTCGCATGTAGTCTTCGATATTTTTCACTTTTCCACTGTCTTGCACAGTACTGAAATAAGGCGTTTTTTTTTCTCAGAATTCTACGCGTCGCTGAAGAATTTGCGTACATGAGCGAACGAGAGCCGAACCAGTATGGCTGGCCTTTATTGCCGCTGGCGTTGTTCTCGCCCCAAGTTCGACAAACTGCAGATGTGGTCCGCTGCCCGATACAAATTTCTAGTGAAAGCTTGCATTTGAAATTGCAGGCAGCAACAAGGCGACTCCAGCAGTACATCAAAAAGCGAAATCGTCTTGTGGAAAGCGGGGAATTCCCTATTTCTCCCTCTCAAGTATGTCCTTATTAAATGAAGAATGGGAATTCTAGCTGGCGTTTAAAAAGCGCTGTTACGCTACTCTGTGTTGGCAAGAAGTTTTGAAAAGAAAGGCGGTTAGAGAAGGTCGCGGAAAAAATACAGGAATAAAAACAACAAAAATATACTGTCGCAATGAATCGGGTGGATAAAATAGATGAAGGGATATACTTTAAGAGGGTTAACTGCTGAGCTAGTTGGTTTTCAGACATACTAAAGGATGTTTAGCGCAACGACACAACACAAGAAAGACGCCCGTGTTGTCGTCTTTCTTGTGTTGTGTCGTTGCGCTAAACATCCTTTTGTTATAGATGAAGGGGTTTACAAGAAGATTTAAAGCTTGTCAAGGAGTCCAGCGTAGTACAGATAGCGAGAAAAAATTTTCAGTACATGGCGAATGCATATCAAAGGGGGCTAGTAGCAGCAGTGGTTTGTAAAGTTTGTTAAATGTCCAAGATTCTAGCAGAAAAATTTTTAAAATGGGAAAATTGTAACACTGTTATGAAAACATCGAAGGTAATGATCAATTTTATTTATTTATTTATTTAGAGATACTGTCAATCCACTGGAGATTTTAACAGGAAGGGCGCTGGAACAAAGCACATCAAAGTAAAAACTACAACAACGTCATGAATAATGGACACAAAGAGTGAACAAGAAGAAGGATTGAAGGACAATATAAACGACTACAGTGTCGCACTTAATTAAGGTTAAATACATAAAAGTCACGGGAACAGCAATAGGATCGTCGGATTGTACAGTTAGTTCAAGACAAGATAACATAATCAATACATGGGATATATATGACATTAGAAACGAACAAGCACTGGTAAGAAAAATAGCAAGGCAAAAAAGGAAGTTTTCAACAAAGGTTCAGAATTCAAGTGTGTTTACGAGTGAAGATAATTTTCTACTGACTGAGTGAAGATGTCTAGTGATGTGCTGCGGGTAATAGAGTGGTCAAGGCTGTTCCATTCTCTTACTGTGAGTGGAAAAAAGGAGTATTTCTTCTGACATGTAGCAAAATCTTTCGTTTAAAGTGTTTCCATCGATCGAATCATAGAAAAGCAACGGGGAACGCGTTTTACGATAGCAAAAACGCTATTAAAAAATAGAATACCGCCGTCGGTTGATCTGTGGATATATTGACTGCTATGGCGGAATCGTTCATTATATGAAAAAAATCGCGTTCATAAACGGTTTCCCGCTACAAAATTCTTTGGTGCAGAATTGGGGGGCTTGAAGAAGGCTAGTGGGCTGTTCGCTCCTTCTAGGTGATACTGCAGCTGTCTGCGAACACGGCGTTTTGTCGAAGTCGAAAGCAGCGACATTCATGTTCTAGAGGAAGTCTGCGCGGATGTCTAGATTCAAGGTGCAGTCAGTAAAACGAAGAAAACTCTGGGTTCGCTGAAGTAGCTTCCAGCGTGTAATGGGACAGCTAGCTGTGTGAGGTTGTCGCATCAAGTTCCAAAACTGTCGCACTGGACGAACGTTCGTGAGTGCTCGAGGAGTAGGGCGCCCGGCTCACGGTCCAAGGAGCAGCGGTGTAACTCCCGACCGCGTCATTTTTCTTTTCAGCGCAATTGCTTTTTTTTCTCCAGACACTATGTAACGGGACTGCGATGCCGTTACGACCGTGTAGATGAGTGACGATCTGCTAGTGACGTCATCACCCTTGTTATTTGTGAGCGTTGTGAAGTGTTTGAGTCACCCTTGGAAGTTCATGTGCTTGTGACGTCACATCACCTCCAACCAATGTGGAATTTCATTGTGCCCTCGGGGTAACCTCCGAACGTCCGCTCTTACGCTATCGCGTCGCCAGAGGTGATTCGCGACCCCCGAATGAATGTAGATCGGGTCAAAAGTAAATCAAACGTGAATGTTTGGTCAGTCTCTCGTACTTTTTCTGCGTTTTAAAAACATAATCGGATCGTCGGATTGTGTTCGCTGCCGACACGACTCGTAAACTGAGGTGATGCGACGTGTGAGCGTTAGCCGCAGAGGTGCGTAGCGATGCACCGTCGTAAAAAGGGGAAGAGAAGGCCTTGAAATGCAAGCTTCGGGCTGCTGTAACCATGCCATATTCGTGACCTCCCACATAGAGGCTGTAAAAGCGTTTGCAGGGACGCTAAATGGCTGGAATACGCCAGCTGCGGCAAACAACGACAAACGACTGTGTACTGTGTTGTAATATTTTGCGGCAACAACTGTATAAGAAAATTTACGAGGTCGACTGACATTAGTATAGAAACAGGCCACGGTTGAGATTCATGCTATCAGCACATCACATATGTGCGACGATGACTACGTTTGCTCTATACGGATCATTGTCGGCGCCGGCACAACTTTTTCTCCGAAATTTCATTTTATAGCGTGACCAAAAATACAGTGGACAGAAATACTGCCTCTAGAAATAGATGCGAGAGTGCACACTGTCGTGGAACCTCCTGTTAATGAAATGGGATCAGACGGGGAAATACCATCAGGATAACTTATGAAAGTGATTATATTTGGTAACCATACCACTTACTCATTCAGAATGTTCTAGGGATGAAGTTTTTCATGCACAGCAGGTAATGTCGATTCAGATATTAGGGATTAAATTTAGCATGCCGCGGTGGCTCAGTGGTAAGGCGCTCGTCTACCGAGCCGGAGCACCCGGGTTCGAACCCGATCGCGGCGGCAGCGTTTCGATGGAGGCGAAACGCAAGAGACGCCCGTGTGCTGTGCGATGTCTGTGCACGTTAAGGATCCCCAGGCGGTCGAAATTATTCCGGAGACTTCCACTACGGCACCTCTTTCTCTCTTTCTTCGTTCACTCCCATCTTCCTCGGTACCCTTACGGCGCGGTTCAAGTGTCCGCCGATATATGTGAGAGTGAGACAGATACTGCGCCATTTCCTTTTCTTAAAAACCAATTTACCAATTTGAGGGATTATAAAATAATTTTCAACGTCATTGTTAGGTACTGCTGACTACTTTTATTTGAATTTGGTGTGCAAGTCCAAAGCACCAGGAAACCGACCCTTCTTCAGTGAAGGAGAGGCCACGAGAGGAAGCAGACGGTTATATATATATATATATATATATATATATATATATATATATATATATATATATATATATATATATATATATATATATATATATATATATATATATATATATATATATATATATATATTACGATGAAAAAACTTGCTCGACTGCTAACAACATAAGTAAAGAGTTGAAGTACACTTCTTAAAGAAACATTTATTTACCGACGGTTTCGGACGGTGGACCGTCCTTCATCAGGGTAAGGTTGTTTTCTTACCCTGATGAAGGACGGTCCACCGTCCGAAACCGTCGGTAAATAAATGTTTCTTTAAGAAGTGTACTTCAACTCTTTACTTATATATATATATATATATATATATATATATATATATATATATATATATATGTTGTGATTTAACAAGCAGACGCGGCCGTTCGCTCGAACGCCTGGCTTTCTTCTGCCTTCGTCGTCCTCTTTTCTTGCTTCAGCGGCCATTCCGTCACACTCCTCGTCACGGCAAAACACTCGGCCATGACAGCGGACCTGAAAGGAACAGGCACCACAACATGTTATGTCTTGCCGACGGACGACCTTCTTCTTTAGCCGCGACACATGCCCTGCAAAATTGTTTCTCCTCCGCCTGTCTGAACCTGCATGAAAATATGAAGTAGACACACGCCACGTGTTGTCGCATAATCGTTCGTTGATGACGTAGGGCCCTTCGTATTTCGCGCCCAGTTTACGCCCTGCCGATTGGAGACCATGTCGCAGCCACACTTCGTCTCCAACTCTGTAGGTAGGAGCTGGTCGACGTCGGCAGTCGAAGTTGCGCTTCTGGGTCTGCTGCGCACGAGACGCTCGCTTCCGTTCTTCATACCTAATGAGCTGAAAAGCGGCCTGGCGTTCCACCGGGGTCCCAGTGGTAATGGGTGTTTCCAAGCTGCACACGCCTGCAAGTTGAGGCTGTTGTCCGCATACAACCTCATAAGGCGTTGTTCCAGCTGAACTTTGCAGGGATTGGTTGACTGCGCATGCTGCCGCCCGGAGATGGTGGTCCCAGTCCGCCTCACCTTGTTTATCCAAAAAACAGCGCGAACAAACGGGGACGAAAAGAAGAATACACAGGAACAAGCGCTGACTGTCAACTAAAGTTTAATCACAGGAAACACGCTCATAAAAGGAAACAGAAAACTTTAGTTGAGAGTCAGCACTTGTTCCTGTGTATTCTGGCTTTCGTCCCCGTTTGTTCGCGCTGTTTTTTGCATAATGTATCCCCAACTTGCCCGCTTAGCTATCCAGTTGAATTTCACCTTGTTTGTTATTCGTGCAGAATGAGCCAGTGGCGCCGCCATTCTAACCGATCTTGCAGAAAGTCAATGACGTGGCGGGCAGCGAGAGAGGGCACGGCAGCAACCTCCACAAATTTTGAAAGATAATCTACAGTTGTCACAGTAAACTCAGGAACAGGGTACACGTTAAAGCTGTTTTTCATCAGCACCAGTACGCCACCACCACGCTTCAGCGGGCAAATTGGCGCAAAGTTTTGGTAGTCGTGTGACAGGAACGGGACAAGAGTATCAGTGTGCCACGTTTCATATAGCATAATCGCGTCGAAAGAAATGTCAGTTGTACTGAGTAAATAATGAAGGCAATCGTGCTTGTTTTCTAATGAACGTGAGAAGAAAATATAAAAGACCCTTACATGGAAATTTTTTAGATTGGAAGGTTGCACTCTCATGAGGATTGCAAAAAACAACTATTTAAGACTGCAGGTGCAGGACGGCGCGCAGGGTCGGTAGTCTAATCATGATGTTCCGGTTTGCCTAGCCATTTTTTCCGGGTCGTCCAGGCAGTTTATTCGCAGTACAGTCGTGCTTTCAGCTTGATGCGCAAAGATTTTTTACATTTTTCGTCAATGTAAACTTCGAGTTAGCCTGCTCTTTCTTTGTGACGGGAGCCCCTAGCATTTGCTTGTATTGGTGTGTTAGATGCTCATTAACAAAGACGACGCTTTCGGGCTTGAAGCCGAGGTCGGTTGTCGTTATTCGCGTATTCTTTGCCTTTACTAACACTAGATTGCGCTTTTTCCGCCGGGCAAAACGCACAATGATGTTCATTTCATCTTCTTTTGAGGTGGGTACTCTATATGGCAGACATCAACGTCAGCTTTCGAGGTAGGTTCGCCAACGAGTGCTCCCAGTTTGACCACAGCGTCTGCTGCGTCGCCGTCTTTAGAACCCCTTTTATTTCAAGGTTATTTATCGGAACATTGTTCCAGTTCATCTACTCGTCGAGCAAGCTTTCTTCTTTCATTGCCTGATTGGTCTCTCGTAACAATTTTACCCCCTTGATGTCAACTTTTGTTTCGGATATATCGCTGATTCGCTACAAAAGTCAACGCTTTTCTTCAGGTCCTGGAACCCAGCCAGCATTTCTTTTGAGAATTTTTGAAGTCCCTGCCTGAGGCTGCTGCATTCAGTACATTCTTCCGCGTCCCTATACTTCTTTGCTATTGTTCCTGTCATGACCCAATGGGATCAGAAGAAGGCTACTCACACAGGGTAAAAAGCTGTAGACACAACGTAGCTCCGCACAACTCGTAAAACACAACTTGGTTCGGTAGCAGCAAAGAAAAGGATACAATATTTTTGAACTCGAAAAGGCGGGCTTACCTGCAGAATGCATGGAAATGAGTACATGCGCCACAGAAGCACTGCTGCCGAACGAAGCGTGGAATTCCAGAGCAGAGTATATGTGGCCTTCTCAGGTGATGCAGATGGCGCTCCGCGTACGTGCGCAGTAGCAGGGGTTGGTGATAAGCAGGCTTCAGATCGGGCTGGTGCTTGTCATGTGATTAAAAGGACCAAGTCTTAATGTGATACGGTGCTTAGTGTGGGCTGCAAAATGCAGGGAAATGAGTACATGAGCCACAGAAGCACTGCTGCCGAATAAGCATATAAAAAAATTGGCAGTGGTTTAGCTCTGGGTAAACCTGGAGGATTGCGAAAGCAACGAGGAGAGACAGAGAGGCGATGGAGAGAGCGCGGCAGCGGTGGAAGCCCCGGCACGCTAGCTATGCGCCGCTAGTGCGCATGGGCAACTGGCGAGCGCGGCGGCGGCACCTCTGAGTTAACAGTGCAGCGACGGCGGCGGCGCGCCAGCTGTGCGCCGTGTGACGTCACTACACCTCGCACATACGCAGTATGTCCTTTCGTCAGCTCCACGAAATGGCTCGGCGACTCGTGTAGTGTTGCTTTCGCAACAATAGAGAAATAAGGTAGATAAAGAGCTGAATTTTCCAAGGACGAATACTTTCCTGCCTATCTCCATGAGGCATCCCGAAACGTCGAACTCTTGCGGAAACACCTAAATAGCATCATTAAACCAAGCAGTCATTTTACCATTACTAGCATAAGCGGCACAGCTCTATCTAATGCGTTCAATACGCATTTCGTCTCCGCTGGGGAAACTGAGCGCGCTGGTACAGCTTACTCTCCCACGACAGATTGTATCCCTGATATATCTGGAAGTCTGACATTCTTTCCCACTGATGAAAGTGAAATGATTTATGTATATAATAACCTCAAAAAATCTAAATTTCGTGATGTCAATTACTTGCAAGTTCCCTCTATTAAGTACATTATTGATATTGTCACCGACGCCTGTAGGACGTTCTATCCCTGGCAGAACAGTACCTGGCGAGCACACTGGCAGAGCGCAGCCAGCAGGCCCTAGCACCGAGCAGAAGAGGACGAAGTCTGGCGCGCGACAAAGGTCGAAGACAGACCGCACGGGGGCGCCGGTAGAGTGATGTCTAAACTAAGTGCGGCATTGCCCCTCCCCTCTGGAAAGGCATCGACTCGATGCCTGAAAGTGAGGGGGAGCCACGTGTGGGTGTTAACAGAATCCCAGGCACTGAACGTGGTGAGAGTTGTCCTAGCGGGCATGGTATGGCTTGAGTCTTGCGACGTGCACAATTTCGGATGTCGGCGGGCGTCTGGAAGAACGAACACTCCCTTGCGGGCGCACTTCATACGTAACGTCGCTGAGTTTGCGGAGTACCTCGTAGGGGCTGAAGTAACGGCGCAAAAGCTTCTCGGAGCGACCACGCAGACGGATGGGGCTCCAAACCCACACTTGATCGCCAGGCTGGAAAATGACTTCGCGGTGACGGAGGTTATAGCGGTGAGCATCGACTTCTTGCCGAACGCAGGTTCGTTGCCGAGCCAGCCGGCGGGCAGCCTCTGCATGGCGAACGAATGCATCAGCGTCAGCAACGGATGGGCGTGCAATATCGGGCAACAACATCGTGTCCAACATAGTCACGACTTCACGACCGTGTACCAAACGAAATGGCGTGAACCCCGTCGTCTCTTGAAGGGCAGTATTGTAGGCAAACGTGACGTACGGAAGGATTGCGTCCCAGTTCTTATGGTCACCGTCGACGTACATAGAAATCATATCAGCGATAGTCTTATTGAGGCGCTCGGTTAGGCCGTTGGTTTGAGGATGGTAAGCTGTGGTCTTACGATGACTTGTGCCACTGAGCCGCATAACTTCCTGAGTAAGCGTGGACGTGAACGCTGTGCCTCGGTCAGTTAAAACAACATAAGGGGCGCCATCGCGGAGGACTATGCTGATGATGAAAAAGTCAGCAATTTCAGCAGCAGTGCCGCGGGGCAGGGCTTTCGTCTCACAATACCGGGTTAGGTAGTCGGTGGCAACCACAATATACCGGTTACCCAATGATGACGTGGGAAATGGGCCCAGTAAGTCCATGCCGACTTGGTGGAAAGGAATTCTCGGCGGAGCAATGGGTTGGAGCAAGCCAGCCGGCTTGAAAGGTGGTTTCTTCCGACGTTGACACTCGCGGCAAGTGCGTACATAACGCTTGACAGCCGCAGAAAGCCTGGGCCAGTAATAACGGTGACGAACTCGTGCCATCGTTCGAGAAAATCCGAGGTGGCCGGAAGGAAGCTCGTCGTGGAATGCCTGCAAAACGTCAGTGCGGAGCGCCGTTGGAACCACGAGCAGGTAACCAGAGTCCGTCGGGCCGTAATTTCGTTTGTAGAGGACGCCATCTCGCAAGCAAAACGACGACAAGCCACGCGCGAATAGACGAGGTGGTAACGAGGCGGTACCCTCAAGATAATCGATGGGTGGCCGTAATTCCGTGTCGTCCCTCTGTTGTTGAGCGAGGGCGGACGTGGTCAGAGCACCAATAAATAGAGGGTCATCTTCGAGGTCATCAGAGCTGGACGGGATAGGAGCACGGGACAAGCAGTCTGCATCGCCGTGTTTGTTGCCCGACTTGTAGACAACTGTTACATCAAATTCTTGCAAGCGAAGGCTCCAACGAGCTAGCCGGCCCGAGGGGTCTTTAAGATTCGCGAGCCAACACAGTGAGTGGTGGTCACTCACGACCCGAAACGGGCGACCATACAAGTATGGCCGGAACTTCGTTATCTCCCACACAACAGCTAGGCACTCCTTTTCAGTGGTTGAGTAATTGGCCTCGGACCGAGACAGCGTGCGGCTGCCGTAAGCAATCACGCGCTCAACATCATCTTGCCACTGGATGAGGACTGCACCAAGGCCAATGTTGCTGGCATCGGTGTGAAGTTCTGTATCCGCCTCCTCGTCAAAATGGGCAAGAATGGGCGCTGTTTGTAGGCGTTTGCGGAGCTTTTCGAAGGCGTCCTGCTGTTCCTGTGCCCAGACGAAAGGCTGATCGTCTTTTGTCAGCCGTGTGAGAGGCTAAGCCAGCCTGGAAAAGTCTTGCACGAAGCGTCTGTAATATGCGCAGAGGCCAAGAAACCGGCGCACAGCTCGCTTATCAGTGGGAGTCGGAAACGCAGCTACAGCGGCCGTCTTGTCGGGGTCGGAGCTGACACCCTCAGGTGTCACAACATGGCCCAAAAACTTCAGCCGTTGGTACGCGAAGTGGCATTTTTCGGGTTTTAGAGATAGACCGGCTGATCGGATGGCCGTCAATACTGCACTCAAGGGTTTGAAATGTTCTTCGTAGGTCGCAGCGAAAATAACCACATCATCAAGATAGACGAGACACGACTGCCATTTGAGGCCAACCAGGAAAGTGTCCATCATTCTTTGAAAGGTGGCCGGAGCGGTACACAGGCCAAAGGGGAGCACCTTGAATTCGTACAAACCGTCGGGGGTTATGAACGCGGTCTTTTCACGGTCACGTTCATCGACTTCGATCTGCCAGTACCCACTGCGTAGATCAAGAGAGGAAAAGTATCGGGCATGACGCAGGCGATCGAACGAGTCATCAATTAGGGGCAACGGATAAACGTCCTTTTTAGCAATCTTGTTGAGGCGACGATAGTCGACGCAGAATCGGAGAGTGCCATCCTTCTTGGCGACCAGCACAACGGGTGAAGCCCGCGGGCTTGTTGACGGCTGGATAACCTCGTCGCGGAGCATTTCCTCAACCTGCTTCCGAATCACCTCCCGTTCTTTGCCGCACTTAGTTTAGACATCACTCTACCGGCGCCCCCGTGCGGCGTATCTCGTCACGGACAGCCTCCGAGATGGCGGTGACACTAGGAGGCTGCTCCACAGAGCGAAGCTTCTGCAGCTCTTCGCGAACGATGCTCCTGATGAGCTCTCGGAGGGAGGTGTTCTCATCCCCGGCCCTCGGCATGTGGCACTCCACAGCAGTGATGTATGACGGACGGGCGTAGTGCGCAAACCGCTGCTGCAGGGCGCGCTCCATGCCTGCCGCTTCCTTTGCAAAATCGGCGACTGTAGCCGGAGGATCGCGCACAAGCCCAGCGAACAATTGCTCCTTCACGCCCCGCATCAAATGGCGCACCTTCTTAGCTTCCGACATCGAAGGATCAGCGCGGTTGAAAAGACGGGTAATATCCTCCAGGAACATAGCCACGCTCTCGTTTGGCTGCTGCGCTCTCGATTGCAGGGCCAATTCAGCACGCTCCCTCCGTTCGTTGCTGCTGAACGTATCCAGCAACTGGCGCGGAAGTCTTGCCAGGTGTGGATGGCGGACTCGTGGTTTTCGAACCACGTCTTGGCGGCGTCCTGGAGGGCAAAGTAGACGTTCCGAAGCTTGCGTTCCTCGTCCCACGGATTAAATTCAGAGACCCTGTCATACCCGTCCAACCAGTCCTCCACATCTTCAAACTTGTCACCATGAAATGACGCGGGCGTACGAGGCGAATGAAGAAGCAGCGGTGGCGAACTCACAGATTGGTGGAAGGTCTGGCTGGCCACCGTAGAGGTCATCTTGCGGGATGGCGCGGTGAGGGGATTGTACTCGGGGGCTAAGCCTTTCAAGCGGCGGCTTGACTTGTGGGCAGGTGTCGTGTCCAGGGGGTGTGGCTGAGCGCTGGAGGTTCCTGGGACCTCTTCGTACATAGATCGTACCCAGCACCTCCACCAAAAATGTCACGGACGCCGGTAGGACGTTCTATCCCTGGCAGAACAGTACCTGGCGAGCACACTGGGCAGAGCGCAGCCGGCAGGCCCTAGCACCGAGCAGATGAGGACGAAGTCCGGCGCGCGACAAAGGTCGAAGACAGACCGCACGGGGGCGCCGGTAAAGTGATGTCTAAACTAAGTGCGGCAATATCATCGCACCAGTGTTGACTAGTATGTGTAACTTAACCTTTGAACAAAATACATTTCCAGAACTAATGCAAATAGCCAAGGTGATTGTAATACATAAAGGAGGTGACAAAAGAATATAAATGATTTTAGGCCCTTCTTAATTCTCCCAGTGTTATCTAAAGGACTAGAAAAATTATGCACATTCGTCTCTATTAATTTATTGAAAATCATTCACTCATTTCGCCCTGCCAGTACTGTTTTCTGGAACGAAAATCCACAGAATTAGCGCTTCTAAGCCAAAAAAGAAATGTTATTGACGCTCTAGAGAATCAGCAAATCGTTTTGGGCATTTACAGGGTCTGTTCTGAAAGTAGTAGGACTGGTTTTTTCCTGGGTGAACTGGCGGACGAGAGCTGGTATGCGCGTGCCGGATCGTTGAAGGGGGATATTGGGAATTCTGGGGGAAATCGGCAGTCGGCTCTCGGCCGTTGAAGAGAGGAGGTCGCTTGTACTCGAACCCCTATCGAAACGTCTCGTCACGCAAAATCATGGAGCGTTTACTGGATCAGCGATACGCGATGAAATTTCGAGTAAATCTTGGTAAAATGGGCAAAGAGACTAACAACATGATTAAGGAGGCCTACGGTGTCGCTTCCATGGGTATATCAGGTGTTTTTTGAGTGGAACAAGCTTTTCCGAGAAGGTAAGGAAAGAGTAGAGGAAGACGACCACTCCAGACGGCCTTCGACCAGCAAGACCAACGAAAATGTGTAGCGAGTGAAACATTTACTTAACAGTGATCGTAGAATGAGTATCAGAATGATTGCTGATGACTTGAGCATTCCTCAAACCCAAGTTTTTGAGATCGTGACAGAAAACGTATCCATGAGGAAAGCGTGCGCGAAGTTGTTGCCGGGAGTGTTGTCAGAGGAGGAAAAGGCCAACCGGTAGGATCTTCTTCATCATGTGAATGAGGACCCCGATTTTTTGCCCAGCACAAGGCGGCAACGCTGCCTCAGCCCCCCTAGAGCCTCGATTTGGCCCCGCCAGACTTTTTTCTATTCCCGAGAATAAAATCGACGCTCGAGGGGAAACATCACGGATCGGTAGAGGTGGTTCCACAGGCCGTGACGAGGGAGCTAAACAGAATTCCGGTCCAGGCGTTCCTGGAGGCGTACGAAAACTGTAAATCTCATTGGCAGCAGCGTGTAGGTGCGGAAGGGTGCTACCTTGAAAAATTGTAATCGTTTGTACTATTCTCTTGAATAAATTTTGTTTAAAAAATGAGTCCTACTACTTTCAGAACAGATCATGTATATAGAGTTTTCAAAGGCATTTCATTGCGTACATCACTAAACGTTAATAAAGAAACTTGAGCACTATGACATACGGGGCAATTATAATGCTGTCTTATCATCATACCTTCAAAACCGATCTGAGTATTGTTAGCCACAAGAACAAAAATCCCTTCGTCAAAAACTTCCGGTGTCCCTCAATGCAGTATTCTCGGCCCCCTCGTACTGTTCTTTACTTAAGTGACATCTTTTCCACTATTAGCGAGGTGCAATGGATTGGATGCGAAGATTACACTGCGGTCTTCATGACTGGAGATAACCCAAATAATTTGATACACATGATCGGGCTGGTGCTTGTCAGACTTAGCACAACTAAAACCTCCTTTGAGTAATCACTGTCTTCGTAATCAGTCACCTTGGTTGGTTCCAGCATCACGAACTAATTACGGCATAATTATGACTCAACACACGTTACCAACAATACTTAACCACTGTGATACACTACAAATTGATATTGCACAACTACCTCATAAACGTATTACCGAATTATTCATACAAAAGTCGTTTATTACCATCGTTACATAATGTATTAATGTCTTATTCAAGTTTGTTTTCTAGTTATGGTATTTCTGATGTGTGCATTTTTGTTTGTTTCTCCTGTATTTAGCATGTTTATTTATCTCACCACTATGTGCCAAACCAGTTTTTGTTTCCGCATGCTAGTGCATCGTTCGTCGCTGCTAATGGGTGATGGGTGACTGGAGCTCAGTCAAGCCGCAACGAAGCGGCTTTTTCTCCAGTCACCTTTTTTCGCTGTACAATGTATGCGAAAATAAAGACTGATTGATTGATTGATTGATAATATAGCATTGCAGTTTGTTAAGCACTGGTCTGATAATAACCTCCCAAGAATTAATGCAGAAAGACGCATACAATACTTTGTCGCGCAAGAAACACCGCTGTCACGCCCGCAGAAAAGCTATCCCTAGCAAATGATGAAATTGAAATACGAACGCACGTCAAATCACCTGGGGTCTTTTCCTCAGCAAACCTAACCTGGGATAAGCACGTTGAACGCGTTTGCTGGAAGCTAAACAGAATCGCGGGAATATTAAGCAGGAACCGGCGTATACTACCTACAAAAGCGAAGAGAATGGTATAAAACGCTTTATTTTTATCCATACTTAATTTTTGTCATCTTGTACGGGCCACCACATCTAAAGAAAACATTCATAAACTAACAACATGTCAAAAACGCGCTATTAGAGCCATTGCGAATATTTCATACCGGGATCATACGTCCGCATACTTCGCATGACATCGCATACTTCCAAATGAAACCATGTACTCATTCCGCCTGAGAATCAATATTTTCTTCAACTATTCAACCTTGCCACGCGCAGTCATAGCCACCACACCAGACAAAATAATTCATGGGTCGAACATTTCTGCCGCACAACATATGGAAATCAATCTCTATCGTTCCATATCGCCGTCCTCTTGAACGCTTTTAGACGCGTTGGTGTTGATGCAAACGCAGAATCTATACGCTTACTTTTCACAAAATTCGATCGTAATGCATCCGCTTTCTGTTATTGTCCGTACCATTGTCTCTGCTTTCATTTCTCGTCGCTTTGGGACGTTAAACCCCACAAATCAAATCAAATCTTATCTTTCGCTGCACTATGCCAACTTTCTGATTCATATCCCTTGCCTCTCTGTTTATATTGCACAGCTAACGTCATTTCCTGCTTTCATATTGTAGTGATCCATCTAAAAACGGCGCACAGAAAAAGACGCAAAACACAGGGAGAACGGACAGGACAAGAGCGCACTAGCAACTGAAGCTTGGTCGAAAAACACTTGTCACGCGGTAAGCATGCGCCAGGAAATTCAGCACGTGTCAGCAAGATAAAAACCCAAATAAAAACATGACGTTGCTGTACGATAGACAACGAACATTACCAACTAGCCCAACTTTCTGCTTTATTGAACTATATTGTAGTGACTACGTCCTGTATCGCGTGCATTGTATTTTGCTTGCCGCTTACTTCTTGCATCTCATGTATAAAACCACGACATTGCCATCTGTATGTATATATCCTGTAGAATACTTGTTGCCGCATTAAATGTTTTTTTTTGCATATTTTTTAATGCTGCTGAACTGTATTCAAGGGGGCCGGGTTTCGTCGAACAGCGCATGCGCAGCTTTTTCCGTCACCCCCTTTCTTCATCTCGGATAGAAATAAATCTGACTTGACTTGAAGTCATTCAGCAGAAGAACAGCAAAACATGATCGGTCAGAGCAGTACTGTAGGTCTAAACATTATTATGCAGAAAACCGAAAGGCATGTTCAATAGTCTCGGAAGAGAATAGTAGTTTACAATTGGTAGCGAGGTGCTGGAAGTAGTAAGAGGTTGGTTTGGTTTGGTTTGGTTTATTGGGGTTTAACATCCCGAAGCAACTCAGGCTATGAGGGACGCCGTAGTGAAGGGCTCCGGAAATATCGACCACCTGGGGTTCTTTAACGTGCGCTGACATCGCAGAGCACACGGGCCTCTAGAATTTGGCCTTCATCGAAATTCGGCCGCCGCAGCCGGGATCGAACCCGCGTCTTTCGGGTCAGCAGCCGAGCACCGTAACCACTCAGCCACCGCGGCGGGGCAAGTAGTAAGAGAATATCCCCACTTAGGCCATGTAGTGACCGCAGGTCCGGATCATGAGAGGGAAATAAATAGAAGAATAAGGTGGAGCGCATATGGCAGGTTCTCTTAGATTATGATTGGCAGTTTACCAATACCCATCAAGAGAAAAGTATACAACAGCTGTATCTTACCAGTACTCACCTACGGGGCAGAAACATGGAGGCTAATGGAAAGTTCAGGTTATGTTAAGGAAGCAGCGAGCTATGAAAAGAAAAAAAATAGGCGTAAGGTTAAGCGACAGGAAGAGGGCAGATTGGGTTGCGGAACAAGCATAGTCTAAAGATATCCAAATCGAAATCAAGAGCACGAAATGGGCTCGGGCAGGGCATGTAATGCGAAGGCAAGATAACCAGTGGTCCTTAAGGGCAAGGGAGTGGATTCCAAGAGAAGGCAAGTGTAGGAGGGCGCGGAAGAAAGTTAGGCGGGCCGATGAGATTAAGAAGTTTGCAGGGTTATGGTGGCCGCAGCTGGCACAGGACAGGGTTAATTGATGAGATATTGGGAGGGCTCTGCCCTGCAGTGGGTGTAGTCAGGCTGATGATACATAAATTTTGCGAGAGCATGACGCATTTGAGTGCTTAAAAAAGCATATAGCGAAGTACAGGGTGTTTCACCTAAGACTTTCTGCAATTGTTAAAAATAAGCTATTTGAATTAGATGCGCGCTTTTTCTGGCAGCATTGTCAGTGATGTAGTACATCGTAATGCAGCTAAGACGTGTTAACTAGCAGGCTTGTTAACCAATATTTAATAGTTAACTTTTAAACTATTACCGTTGGGCTCCTTAATTATTGAGAGGCATGTAGCCCAGCGTAAGTAATGTCCATATCCGTTTTTAGAATTTCGAGAACGCGATTATCCTCGGCGCAGTGGCCCAACAAATTTTGGCTATTTCGACGAGTTAGGTTCACTGGAAAGGTTGCTTTGCCTGCAAGCTTCTCAAACCGCATGTATTTTGGCGCGATGTAGGCGAAATTTGTTGGGGCACAGCGCCGAGGATAATCGCGTTCTCGAAATTCTAAAAACGGATATGGACATTACTTACGGTGGGCTGCATGCCTCTCAATAATTAAGGAGCCCAACGGTAATAGTTTAAAAGTTAACTATTAAATATTGGTTAACAAGCCTGCTAGTTAGCACGTCTTAGTTGAGTTATGATGTACTACACCACTGACAATGCTATGCCAGAAAAAGCATGCATCTAATTCAAATAGCTTATTTTTAAAAATTGCAGAAAGTCTTAGGTGAAACACCCTGTATATGCTTCATTAAAAGCGGCTCAGCCGCCACAGTGGCTCAGTGGTTATGGCGCTTGGCTGCTGACCCGAAAGACGCGGGTTCGATCCCGGCCGCGGCGGTAGAATTTCTATGGAGGCGAAATTCTAGAGGCCCGTGTACTGTGCGATGTGAGTGCACGTTAAGGAACCCCAGGCGGCCGAAATTTCCGGAGCCCTTCACTACGGCATCTCTCATACCCTGAGTTGCTTTGGGACGTTAACCCCCCATAAACTAAACTAAACTAAACTAAACTAAACTAAACTAAACTAAAAGCGGCCCAAGCTATGAGGAATGCCGTAGTGAAGGGGTCCAGAAATTTTGACCACTCGAAGTTGTTTATCTTTCTCTGAATCGCACAGTACGTGGGCCTCTCTCTCTGTATATATATATATATATATATATATATATATATATATATATATATATATATATATATATATATATATATATATATATATATATATATATATATATATAAGAGATAACAAAATCTTCAAGGCAACTGATTAAAAATATAAGAAGTTGGGGAAGTCACATTGAAAAACTTAACACATTTATTCAACGTTGCAACCAGGGACTGGTCGACCGGGACTGGTATATAAGAAAGAAAGTTTGGGATTGTTGCCCCGACAGCAAGCGCCGACAAAGATGACGGAGTTGGGGTTGGCTCTCACGGATGCCAATCTGCTGAGCAGCACCGTTCCAACAAAGACAGTGGCCGCCCACAGTACTTGTTTGAGCTGTCACTTTACACTTGGTAGAGAGGCTGGGCCACATGGGATGGTGTCATTACAACAAATGGGATGATATCGTTAAGCTCACGAACGTCATCTTTTATTTGACCGGCAACTTGTAGTTCCGCAATCACGAAGCCGATGTTTCTACCTGGGCGGCCCTAAAAAACTGCCTGACCGACGTTCTGGCAGCCCTACTGTCCGAAAACTTTGCGCCGAAGAACGGTTGCGCAGTCGGGCCCAGCAGAACGGCGACAACTTCACATGCTGTATCGAAGACGTTATTGACATGCGCAAGCGTCTGAATGCATCTATAAGCGAGGCTGACAAAATCAAGCACATTCTTAAACGGACTGAAGGCGACGCGTTTCAAATGCTAGTTTCCAAAAACCCCCAAATCGTCTCCGACGTCATCACTTTGCGTCATACCTATGAGGAGCTTAGAGAACAGCGTCTTATCACCCTCCATGCCATTTTCTCGGACGACATCCTTTCGAGCTTGGCTGTCGGCGGTCCTGCTAACGATCAGCCAATCCTTGTTCAGGACATCCAGGAGTTTGTGCGGGAGGAGGTCGCCCGCCAGTTATCGTTGATTAACTACCAACCTGCCTCAACGCCATCCCTGTCTCCTTATCTTCCGCGTGTCATCCAGGAGCAGGTTGCAGAGGTCCTCCCACCCGCTAATCCAGCCACTCTGGCTACTGCTCCTCTGACATATTCTGAAGCTGTCGTCCAAGACCCCAGCCGGTTGCTCCTGCTTATCCGCCACCTGGCACCTTCTTTCTTCATACTCATCTCCCTCCAACACTGCAACTCCCCATTCGCTACTTCGCACATGGCCAGCCATGCTGTGGCATGGCTGGCCATGTGGCCCGTTGGTGCCGCAAGCGCGAATCACGCCATCACGACTACGGGCGCGCGCCGACGTACGACGTCCCCTTGGCTTCCGCACCTGTCTCTTCTCCTCTGCCTCAGAATCCCTCTGCGTCTCGTTCCGGCTCCTAAAACTGCAACCACCGGTCGCCGTCTCTTCGGCGCGCTCTCCTATGCTCAACCCCCTACAAGCGGAAAACTAGGCGCCGTAGTTCCGGAGGCAAGAGCTGCGCCATCAACGACTGTTACAAGCCCTATTACCCCTCCTCTGAACGGTATTGAAGTGCTGATTGAAGGTGTTTTTATTCATGCGCTTATTGGCACTGGTCTCGCCAAGTCCGTTATTAGTATTAGTCGCCGCTTGTGCCACAAACTCAAAAAAGTGACGACGCCACTTCCTGATGTTTCGCTTTGGATAGCCAGCGCTGACCTCCTTTGACTTTTCGGAGCATACACCGCGTGCCTCAACTTCCAAGGCCTCTTCTACACCATTCAGTTCATCGTTCTCGCGCGCTCTTCTCACGACATCATCCTCGGGTGAAACTTTCTGTCTACGCATCACGCCATCATCGACTGCGCACAATCTCACATTGATTTGTCGCCGCTGTGTGATGCCTTTGTGGATGCCTCCCCTGTTACGCAGCGCATGTTCTCGCCGCTGACGCCACCGACGGGCCAGCTCTCCTGTTCTTGAGCCACTGACTTGTGCTACACTCTCTGACGCTACTGTCCTTTATCCCCCCCCCCCCCTACCCCAACCTCTGTGCGCACCGCAAATCTGTCCTGCTTCCGCATGCCCTGCTGACAATTTCTGGTGGTTGTAGGGCCCTGTACGTCGCAAACCCAGTGCCTTTCCCCACCACTTCGGGAAGAATCGCTTCGCACGGTTGACATCAGCGATTTCGCCGACGCTTCTCTTGTACTCAATGACCCTGACGCGCATGACACAAACGCCCTCACTCCTCCCATTGAAGTTCCCTAGGCGACCCTAGCCGATGTATTCGCCCGTTTCGTGGACGCCGCTCTACTACTTATCCAACGCGCCCAACTGGTCGCCTTGCTTTAGCGGTTCCGCGCGTCCTTCGACTCTTACCTAGCAACGTTGGGCCTTGCCACAGCGGTTCGCCACCATATCGACACTGGAACCCATGGTCCCTTGCGCCAGCGGCCATACCGCGTCTCCTCCACTGTGCGCCACATCAATGATGAACAAGTGAGCGACATGCTTCACCGCCGAGTGATTCAGCCCTCTTAGAGCCCTTCGGCTTCTCCGGTCGTGCTCGTCAACAAAAAGGATGGCTTCTTTAGATTCTACGTAGGCTATCGCCGGCTGAACAAAATTACTCGGAAGGACGTACACCCCCTGCCTCGTATAGATGGTGCACTTGATTGCCTGCAGGCAGTGCAGTGCTTTTCTTCTTTGGACCTTCGCTCTGGGTTCTGAGAGGTGCTGGTGGTCGAAGCTGATCACCCCAAAATGTCTTTCATCACGCCTGACGGGCTGTATGAATTTAATGTGGGGCCCTTCGTACTCTGCAACGCGCCTGCGGCTTTTGAGAGCATGATGGACAACATCCTGCGCGGGCTGAAATGGCAGACATGCCTCTGCTACCTGAAAGATGTTGTCATCTCTTCGCAGAACTTTCCATCGCATCTTCTACGCCTCGACAGTGTTCTTCAATAAAACGGAGAGTTGAGCTAGTTGGTAGATACTGCGGCGAAAAAACAGGGCTGAGACGAGGTACAAAGAAAGAAGAAGAGAACAGGACCGGCGCTGTTATTTAGAACAGGGCTCAATGTACAAGAAATAAACCTCACTAAAGAGAGAGTTGAGCCCTCATCCCTGAAAGAGCTCAGAAGCTTTATTGGACTTTGCTGGTACTTTCGCCGCTTCGTTCGGAATTGCGCTGTCATTATCACCCCATTAACACAACTTCTCGCCGGCAGCCGCGACTTGTCGGCCTGGTCTCCTGCGTGCGACGAAACATTTGCAGCGCTACACCATCTTCTCACCTTCCCTTCGATCTTGCGCCATTTCGACCCTTCCGCCCCTACAGAACTCCACACGGACGCCAGCGGCATCGGTCTGAGTGCCGTTCTTACTGAGCGGAAACCTGGCTTCAATGAGTACTTCGTTTCTTACGCCAGCCCTGCGCTCCCAAAAGTGGAGGCAAATTATTCAGTCACGGCAAATGAATGTTTGGAGATTATTTGGGCGATCACAGAATTGCGCCCATATTTATATGGGCGCCTGTTCGATGTCATCTCAGATCACCATGCCTCCTGCTGGCTGTCTTCTCTCAAGGATCCGTCCGGTCACCTTGCTCGTTGGGCTCTCAGTCTACAAGACTAGGACATTCGGGTCATTTATTGCTTCGGTCGGAAACATTCAGATGCAAACGCCCTCTCACGCTCCCCTGTGCCCTCTGACCCTGACATAAAATCTATTTCCTGCCTGACACCTTCTTTTCTTGACGCCGTTGATATGGCCTCAGAGTAGCGCAAGGATCCTTGAATCGTTTCGGTGCTGGATTTCTTAGCCAACCGCTCAGCGCACCTCCCTTCTAGAGCGCTCCGTCGACAAGCCCATCACTTTGTAGTGCGTGGTGCCCAGCTGCAGTACCATCGCAGCTACCTACGAGATGTTCGCAAAAGGCTGCTCGTGTTTCCCCAGCATCTCCGCTCCGCCATTTGCGCCACTTATCACGACGACCCGCAATGCGCCCATGCCGGTCTGCTGAAAACTTACTCGTCTGTGCCTTCGGTATTACGGGCGGGGCATGTATCGTTTTGTCCGCCAATACGTCCGCTCTTGCCTGGAATGTCAGCGCCGCAAGAACCCCCCACCGCACTCACCTGCTCCTCTGCAGCCGCTACCGTGTCCAGCCCGGCCATTCGACCTAGTTGGGATCGACCTTCACGCCCCTCTTCCCAGTACTTCTGCCGGGCACCGCTGGATCATTGTCGCCATTGATCATCTCGCGCGCTATGCGCAAACCGCCCCGTTATCAGCTGCCACAGCCTCGCACGTCACTAGATTCATAATTCAGAACATCATTCTTCGTCACTGTGCGCCTCAGGAAATGCTCAACGATCGGGGTTGCGTCTTGGACCGATGCCGCTGACCGCGCATTCAGCGGCATCAAAGCAGCCATTGCCGGAGCGACGCTGCTGGTTCATCCTAAATGTGACGCGCCCACGTCCGTCATGGTTGACGCATCGGACACTGCTGTCGGCGCGGTATTGCAACAGTTCGTCGCTGGTGTTTGGCAGCCAATTGCCTTCTTTTCCAAGAAGCTTGCGCCCCCGGAACGCCGCTACAGCACCTCCAGACGAGAGCTGCTAGCAATATATTCAGCCGTGAAGCACTTCCGACATTTTCTCGAGGGACGCAGATTACATATCCTCACTGACCACAAACCTCTGACGTCTGCGCTGGCATCCAGCAGTACCTCCTGCGCTCCTCGCGAAATCAGGCAGCTCGCCTACATTTCCGAATTTACCTGCGACATTCGTCACGTCAGCGGCAAGTCCAACATAGTTGCCGACGCTCTTTTTCGTGCTGAAGTCAATGCGACGGACAATGAACGGCCAGTCATCGACTTCACGGCCATGGATGCTGCTCAACGAGCCGATGCCGAGTTGAACGGTTTCGCACGCGCGACACCTCTCTGGTGTTGGAGGACGTCTTGCTCCCTGACTCCGCCGTTCCCCTCGTTTGTGATACATCAACCGGTCGCCCTCGCCCCTACGTGCCTCCACCATACCGACGAATCGTCTTTGATGCCCTCCATTCTTTGGCCCATCCTGGCATTCGCGCAACACAGCGCCTTGTCACGGCTCGCTATGTCTGGCCTCGCATCAACGTCGACGTTCGCCGCTGGTCGCGCGCGTGCCTGAGCTGTCAGAAAAGCAAAGTGCATCGACAAACTGCGACGCCGCTTGGCACGTTCCTGTCCCCGGACGTCCGCTTCAGCCATCTGCACGTCGACATTGCCGGTCCCCTTCCTCCCTGCGGGAACCACCGCTTCCTGTTAACCTGCATTGACAGGTTCACGAGATGGCCTGAAGCGATGCCCCTTCTGGACATAACGGCGGAGTCGATCGTAAGGGCACTCATCACACTGTGGATAAGCCGCTACGGTGTCCCTTGCACCATTACGACTGATCGTGGTCGTCAATTTGATCGTGGTCGTTCACCTTATTTGCTAACCTATCTCGGCTCCTTGGCGTCAATCAGATCAGACGACCTCCTACGAGCCGATTTCCAACGGTGTCATTGAGCGTTTTCACCGGCAGCTGAAAGCTTCACTTCTGGCGTCCGCTTTTCCTTCGCCATGGATTGAGCGCCTACCCTTCGTCCTGCTTGGTCTCCGCACTGCACTTCGCAGTGACTCTTCTACCTGTGCAGCAGAGCTAACGTTTGGCACTACTATCCGTGTCCCTGGCGAATTCTTCGAGGCCTCACCACCCACGCCTGCCCCACCACCCAGATTACGCCTACCGCCTACGTAGCGCTATGAGCACTGTCGTTCCACCACGTCAACGCCAGTATTCCCGTCGTGTCCACGTCTCCTCCGACCTTCAGCGGTGCACTCACGTCTTTGTTCGCCACGACGCCGTACGCCCGCCCTTACGGCCACCATACGATGGCTCGTACCAAGTGCTCCGGCGTGCTCCTAAGCACTTTCTCCTGCTCATCAACGGCCGGCAGGACAGTCTCAGTTGACCGCCTTGCCTGCTCATCTTGACACCGACGTCATCGCTAACTGTGCCGCTGCATTCCCTCCCGACCGTGCCAGTCCTCGTCGCGTACGATTTGCGCCAAGCCTATCCGCTTTTCGCCATTCACACTTCGCTCATGGCTTCATCGCAAGAGGGGGGGGGGGGGGGCTGTAGCGTGCCACCGTGGTCCAGCAGCCAAAGACGACGACGGTCCCAGTACGCCTGCCAAGCACACGCAGACTGGATTTTCATGGCTGCTTAACTGCAAGGCCGGCGCAGCGCTGTTTCGTCTCAGCCTGGCTGAGCGCGTCCAGCCGAATATATTTGTGGAGACCTGACGATGACTGGTGCCCACGATTCGTCTCCATATATATATATATATATATATACAAGGGAAGAGGGGAATGAGGTGCTTGTTTACATATGAGAGAGGCCAACAGCCACAGAAATGAAGGAACACAGGGGATTTTTTTTTGTATATAATTATTTATTCTGTGGTGTTGGTCAATGGAGAACATTACTAAATATGTTATCGCTCAAGGAAAATTAATTAGAAAAGCAGAAGAAAAAACAACCACATGCCGCCGGTTGAAACCGAACAGACGACCTAGGAATTACTAGTCCGTTGACCTACCAATTGAGCTTCTAGCAGATCTTCTAGCAGATCTTCTAGCACAAGATATTGGCTTCTCTCTCATATATATATATATATATATATATATATATATATATATATATTTAATTTAATTTATTGGGGTTTTAACGTCCCAAAGCGACTAAGGCTATGAGAGACGCCGTAGTGGAGGGCTCCGGAAATTTCGACCACCTGGGGTTCTTTAACGTGCACTGACATCGCACAGTACACGGGCCTCTAGAATTTCTCCTCCAAAGAAATTCCAGCCGCCGCGGCCGGGATCGAACCCGCGTGTTTTGGGTCAGTAGCCGAGCACCTTAACCACTGAGCCACCGCGGCGGCTATATATATATATATATATATATATATATATATACATATATATATATATATATATATATATATATATATATATATATATATATATATATATATATATATATATATATATAGTTTTACTGTGCCATGCATATGTGTACAGTCATTGATCACTCTTCCTGTTCAAACATACTTGCTCCTCAAGTAGCACTTATCACGCAGTCCGTGATTGCCACGAAGGAAGCGTTGCGCTCTGAGATGTGGGAGGAAGTGTTTTCGAGGTGTGAGAAGAATGTCTGATTCTGAAAAACGAGGTCTATGCACATATTTAGGGAGACCGTCAGAGCTGTGCAAAAAGTTACGAAAGGTATTGGTGTACATATTCGATTATATGCTTATGACTGCATCTTAATTCGCGATGTTAGCAATGAAAACGATCAGAGTGACCTACAAAATACGCTTACTAATATTGTACAGTGGTGCAAGCACTGGGACATGACATTGAACGCAGAAAAAAGCGTTTCTCTTCGCATAACTAACAAAATCAACGCTCTACAATATGTATATAAATTAGAATCATCACCATTGCAACATGTAGCGTCCGTAAAGTACTTGGGTGTAACACTTACTAATAACCTTTCTTGGAACTCTCAAACAGATAACATCTGTTCACTCGCCTTCCGTAAGCTCTGTTATATAAGGCATAAACTTCGAAACGCCCCCGCTAACGTTAAGCTCTTAGGCTATAATACTCTAATTAGACCCAAGCTTGGATATGCTTGCATAATTTGGGACCCGTATACTAAGTCTAACATAAGAAAGCTCGAGAACATTAAAAAAAACAGCAATTAGATTCATATATTCAAAATACCTACCCACTGACTCCCCCTCAGACTTGATGCATGCTAACGGTATGGAAGAACTACAGATAAGAAGACGAAATTTTCGTTTAGATTTTCTCTCATTACTTCTTAATAATAAACTCAGACTTGACCCTTCTGCTTATCTTTCCTAAATGCCAACACGGAATACACGACACTATCACAAAGCTCTTTTAAAACCACATTTTGCCCGGACTAACTCGCACAAGTTTTCCTTTTTCCCACGCACGATATCCGACTGGAACTCATTAACCGAACGTAATCAACCCTGAAAATCAGATGCGTTCCTCAGCCATGTTTAATATTGCGTATTATGTATTTTTTATGCTTTGTCTTGCACTGCTGTATTGTTGTTTTACTACATTATCGTTGCTGTATTGTTGTATTTTTGTTGCTATAATTTTGCTTTTTGTGAACTTGCCCTTCCTGCTTGGACCTAACCATGGTCTGCAGTATGTACATAAAGAAATAAATAAACTACGGTGTCACACGTGACGCCTCTGTGATGTGCACACCACACTGTTGAGGGACTTGTGGAACGCGGCGTGTCGGCAGTGGTGCGTCGGACATCGGAGCGCCGTGCGCACCAGCCCCGCGTTGCGCGTGTGCGCGTGCGAGTGGTGTGCGCGAGGCAGGCATGAGGAGCGTAGGGCTACGTGTCAGGAAACCGAGGTGTAAAGGAAGACACCACACCCCAAGTCTGTTCGTTCAAGCGTGGAAGTGGCAGCGGTCGGACGTTGGGTTCGAGCTGCCAGTGGCTTCCCTTGGATCACCGACGCAAGACCATTAAGCCTCATTCAAGCATGGAGGTGGCAGCCGTCAGACTTCGGGTCTGTGCTGCCGTAGACCTCCCTGAATCAACGACGCAGGCCTACTGCATCCATTTCGAGGTCGGAAGAGGCAGCAGCCAAGGCTTCCTTCCTACGGTGTTTGCGGAACGCCGTCGACAGGACCAGGCTACTGTTTTCCTGCTGTAGCTGCCCATTTCTTGGAGGCGACTGACAGGAGTTCATCAGCGTCTCCCGTGCCCATCTCCGTTCCTCATCTCCTGGCTCTCTACCACCGCCTCCCTGGACGCAACGCCAACGACGCATCGCAACTCGCCAACCCGCGTCTGTACTACCTGCAAGGCATTCCCGTACCACATTGGACGCTTTGTATCCGGTGAACAGTACCCTTTTTATCCCTAGCGTTGTACGCGTTTCTGGTGTGTGTTTTCCTTGTTTTTTTTTGTTTCTTCTATTGGCTCCTTTCCTTTAAAATACAAACACGGCTTCGTTTTGTTTTGTTTGGTTTGTTTGGTCCTTTCTCCGAACCTGCACGCGAAAGTGTTCCCCTTCAGCAGTCGGGGACGCGTCACCCCGATTCGCGACAATTTGGTGTCCGCGACCGGACGAAGCCGTGTTTTTGTTTCCTTTCCTTTCTTGAGTCTGCAAAAAAGAAACGATGGCAACCCTAAAGGAGTTGATTGAGTTAGGCGAAAAGTTGCGGCTGAGGGATGCCGAGCTGCGTTCGTGGGTTTCCGCTGAGCAAGAGAAGGAACGCGCTGCACGTGCAGCAGAACGCGAGCACGAAAAGGCCCAAGCAGAAGCCCAACGCGCTGCAGCAGAGGCTGAGGAGCGTAGATTTCAGCTCCAATTAAGCCTTGCAGAAGCTGGTGGAGGTAACCGAGAATCCGCACCGCGGCCCACAGCAGCGCTTAGCCCTCATAAGTTGATCCTGCCTTTCGAAGATCGCAGGGATGACTTGGATTCATACCTGAAACGCTTTGAACGTATCGCAGAAGGGCACAGCTGGCCTAAGGAAAAATGGGCTACAGCACTCTATGTGTTTCACTGGGGAGGCTCTCCGTGTGTTCGGTCGACTATCTCCAGCAGATTCAATGGATTACGATAAAGCAAAGCTAGCCCTGCTCCAACATTTTCGGTTCACAGCAGAGGGTTTTCGCGAAAGGTTTCGTGAAAGTAAGCCGCTTGATAAAGAAAGAGGGAAGCGATACGCAGCGCGCTTGCTCAGTCTTTTCGAACGATGGGTTGTTGGGACTGGGTGTCCGAGCCAGGAAACGGTCGAGGCGACGGTGAGTAAAATGACTTTTATGTACAGTATGTACAAGGGCTTTTACATGATACAAGGGCCAAGAGCGCCACGGGCGAGCACAAAGAAAAAGGGCGGCCCTGGCGGCGAGCGTAGCTCCGGCGTGATGGCTCTTCTGCTGCCCGTCTGCTGCTCGGGTTCAGCGCGGCTCCGTTTTTATAGCCGCTGGTAACGGTTACGGCAGCCAGCCGTTCAAATCCTCCAATCACTGGCCACCGTTCAAATTAGACCAATGGTCGAGAGCCGGCGAGCGTCGGAGGAGTTCGCACCGACGGAGAGGAGGAGAGGAGGAAGGGTCCGTGTCGGCGCCGGCCTGGCTGGATGAGTCACGCTGCACGTCGCGACATGCCCGAGAGAGTCTGGGCCTGCTTTGAGCGACGGCGGGCGCGCAGCGCTTGTTTCCAGAGAGGCCAGCCAGCGAAATGTGGGCTCTAGCACTACAGCACCACCGCCGCCAGACAATGCGCCGCGAAGACGAGCTACTTCCGCGTGGCTCGGATGCGGGGCGCGCTCGTACGCCAGGCTCCTCCAAGTTCTTGTCCGATGTTCAGCCGCAGGTAGCTCCAGGCTCCTTTCCGTGAACAGGTCCCGCTCATCAGGACAGGATCACTGCTCCGCAGCTTTGTCGCCCAGGTGACTGGATCAGCTTCGCTCGGTCCTTCGGAAGAGCTTGCTTCTCAGCATCGGTCGTTGATCGTTCTGCATGTTGCGAAGAACCGACCGACAACAGGCAACACCCAACACGAGCAAGTGCCCTCTTTCACCCGTCAATACACCAGACTTAAAGGTTACAAAACTCCGCTAGCAATAGTTCTGTCCCCTTTTCGCTCCCTCTTCAACAAGAGACACATGTGGGATACCAGAACTCCGAAGTAATAACTCAAAGTGTCAAACACAAGTCACACACGGAATAAAATGAATGCAAAGTAAATTTGCTCTCTTGAGATCACTCGGCCAGAAGAACACTCAGCTGAGGCCACAAATGAGGACATAAATTTTTACCCGTTCTACGAGCGAACTTAACAGCTGTTCGCGAAGAGACAAAACGTAGGTCACGAGGAGGCGAAGGCAGCCTTGCTTAGAACACACTGCTTAGTGCGTCTACGTCAGCGTTTAATTCGGTTAAACGACACCCGTTACCGCGGAAGCTAATGACTCTGCCTCTTTCGCTGTAGCTGCGCTTCTCTATCTCTACTACCGTGGAAGCTAATGTCTCTGCCTCTTTCGCGGTAGACGCGCTTTCCTTCCTTTCTGTACTTGTCTTTCCAGTTTCTACGGGCGATACAAAACGAGAAAGGTTCGCTTTCACTGACTTGCGACTTGTCCCTTTCTTTGCGCTTCGCGCGCCAGTCGCGACGTTCCATAGCGAGTGCGCCACGCTTCCGATGGGACCGTTCTTTCTTTCTTTTTGTTCGTGGTTGCAAGTGAGGCCTTCCACGAGTCTTGACTTTCTCGCGCACCTTTTTGCCTCTCCGCTGAATGTGAGGTTCGTATCTACACGACCTTTTGATTTCACGCCTACCGAATAGCGTTATCCTGACACGCGGCTTTTCATCGCGATAACTGTGCTTGGCCGGGCGCTTGGACGGTTTCTTGCAAATTTTCTTGCCCCTGTCACTGCGGCCTCGCACAATCTTTCGCTTTTTGAGCCGTCCTCGCGTTTTCCTTGTGCGCGCGTGCCGCTTTCTGTGGGAGAGCGGTTTCTCCCGTGACTGCAGCGGAAAGAGTGAGCCGTCCTGAGAACACGCGCCTTTGCGCGTCTCGCTCTCTCTGTGCTGGCGGCAAGATTCACACTTATCTCGCTCCTTAATTTTTCGCCTCCCGGGCAGCGCTCTCTTGTATCTCGGTTTCCTCCCAAGATACTCTTTCCCCCGCGAATTCTTGCATGATTTCTTTTTGCAGTTTATATTACTGCCCAGATCCATGAGCGTCGGCACACTAATGCGCTTCGCTTTGCGCGATAGTGATGCCTCGCACATTTCTTTAGCTCTGGTTCTGACGCCAGTTACAGGGCTGACAACGTGACTGACTTTACTGAAGTCATTTTGCCGGCGACGCTGGCGCTTTCGATGGTGGAAACCCGTTTTCGCGCGTTTGCCCTTTCTCTCTTTTCGGCGGCGCCCGTCTTTCTTCTGCCTGCCTTTCATCTTTCGGCGGCACCACTCTTTCTTTTGCCTACCTTTCATCGTCTTTCGGTGACAGCTCTCTCTTGAGCTTGCCTTTACTGTCCTTTCGGCGGCAGCACTGCTTGTCTATCACCTTGTGGTGATAGCTCTCTTTTCGGAACTGGCTGTTACTTTCTTTCCGGTTGCAGCTTTCTTTCTTATGCCTTCCTTTCATCTTCTCCTGAGGAAGCACATGCTGCTTCCGTCGCCTAGGTTCCTGTTCCCTGACAATATCACTCTGATTGTCAGCCGATTCATATGTGCTACCTAGTTCAGGCCTGTCTTTAGCGCCTTTACTAGCGTCCTCCAAACTGAGTTCTTCCTCGTCAGCCTCTAAGAGTGCACATTCGTCCTCATCTTTCTTGGAGGGAAGGACGTCTACAGCTCCCATGTCGTCTGGGAGGTTCTGTGCTCCACTGTCGTCCAGCACCTTAGCTTCTACAGGCGCGGACGAACCAGTGTTTTCTACTGACTTTACTGCTGACACGCAGCTCTCGTCGTGCTCCTGACGCGTTTCAGCCAAATTAGGAGGAGGGTCAACTCTGCCCTCAGTCGCGGTGTTCCCGCTACTGCAGCTGCTTTCTGGAAAGTCGCAAAGCTCAGAGCAGTGCGAAAGCACGGGACTCGTTTCGCATCGCTCGCTGCAAACACTAGCGCACAACTCCGCGTCCGCAAACTCTATATGCGTCCGCATCCGTTGATCGGAAGTCTCAGGTTTCTGCATTTCTGTTGAATGCGATGCACAACGCGGTGTGTCATCCTCGTTTACATCGCTAGCGTTGGCACTGGCGCTTTCATTAAAGTCCAGACGGACATCCTCTCTGCCCTGTTCGGCAACTTCTGCTTTTGACACTCCAGGAGATCCGTTTTCGGGTAACTCCGCCACAGTCTCAATAAGCGCGACCTCTGTGATTTCACCGTCCGATGATGTGGCTACCTTATCCGATGGTAGAGGGGTTTCATCAGTTGGCGAATGCGGGGCAATTCCCACTGTTACAGCAGCAGTTACATATGCCACGTACGGACTACCTTCCTCTGTGCCGCACTGGCAGGGCTGCTCTGCAGCGACGCACTCTACCTCTGTGTCACGATCTTCCGACCCTTCAGCATTTTCGAGCCACTCTAAAATGTTGGCTTTAAACTGGTAGGGAAAATCGTTAAACAAGGGGTGCTATTCTCTCGCAGGTACCTTTGGCGAAGGTGCAGCGGTGACACGTTATATTTCACCAGTAAGAAGCTTTTCAGCTCATCGTAGTTTGCCAAGCCGTCGTCCAACAGGCGCTTTACAACGTCATACGCTTCGCTAGAAAGCAGGGCTACCAACTTCTGTGCCCAACCACTCCGCTCAACGCGCTTTCTCTCGCAGACGCGCTCGAACTCCGCCAAATATTTCGCCATATCTTCGGCGATCACGAAGGGCTGCGGCCTATCTCTCAGCTGCTGACCGTTAGTCTCATGCAGAACGGACAATGTTTTATATCTCTCGAAATCGATCTGATGCGCTTCAAGCTCCAGGTCCATCAGTTTCTTAGCGCGAGCATGCTGTTTTATTTCAAGCTGCCTCCGTTTTTCTGCCTCTTTGAGCTCAAGCTGCTTCTGTTTTTCTGCTTTTTCGCGCTCAAGCTGCTTCTGTTTTTCAGCATCTTCGTGCTCACGGCCTCTTTTGGCCTCCTCGCGCTCACGGCGTTCTGTGATCTCTTCCCAGGCCTCATTGGCTTCCTCAGCCGTTACATTCTCCTTTCGCATGATCTCAAGAATCGCATGCTTTCGTTTTGCGGGGCCCAAATCAATGCCCAACTCTTCACAAATTTCGATGAGTTCCTTCACTTTGAAGTTCTCCATCGCGCACAATAGCCTCTTGTAGTTTGCCCTTTTCTTAGAATTCCCTTGCCGTTCACTACTATAGCGCTACTAGTATGACACGCGCAAGTAATTCTTTCCAACAACGCCTCGTTTACTCCCTCTGTACCAGCTTTCGTTTCAAAGCGCTCCGACTTGGCTCGAAACAGCAAAGCTCTCTCCAGTGCAACACACAGCCCTACTCTAAACTACAATCACCTGTGCTAGAGCAGTCTGGCGAATTGAGGGGAAAACATCAGGCACTCACTGCGCCGAAGTAGCTGACGCCGGTCGATCCCGCAGCTGCCATCCACTGTTGGGACTGGGTGTCCGAGCCAGGAAACGGTCGAGGCGACGGTGAGTAAAATGACTTTTATGTACAGTATGTACAAGGGCTTTTACATGATACAAGGGACAAGAGCGCCACGGGCGAGCACAAAGAAAAAGGGCGGCCCCGGCGGCGAGCGTAGCTCCGGCGTGATGGCTCTTCTGCTGCCCGTCTGCTGCTCGGGTTCAGCGCGGCTCCGTTTTTATAGCCGCTGGTAACGGTTACGGCAGCCAGCCGTTCAAATCCTCCAATCACTGGCCACCGTTCAAATTAGACCAATGGTCGAGAGCCGGCGAGCGTCGGAGGAGTTCGCATCGACGGAGAGGAGGAGAGGAGGAAGGGTCCGTGTCGGCGCCGGCCTGGCTGGATGAGTCACGCTGCACGTCGCGACATGCCCGAGAGAGTCTGGGCCTGCTTTGAGCGACGGCGGGCGCGCAGCGCTTGTTTCCAGAGAGGCCAGCCAGCGAAATGTGGGCTCTGGCACTACAGGGTCGAAATGTCGGGAACGGCCAATACGTACAATGATCTACGTGACTTGGTGGTGGCCGCACAGTTCATGAGGAACTGCCATACTCGTCTGGCGATTTTCCTTCGGGAAAGAGAATACAAGACGCTGGACAAAATGGCTGAGGCAGCAGACAACTTTCTAGAGGCCCAGCGGCAAAGAAACTTGTGTGTGTTCAAAGATTCTTTCGAGATGGGCGTTCCGAAAGAGAAGGATGCTACATCAAATAGACAGCCAGTGAGGTGCCTGATTTGTAATCGTCTAGGACATAAGGCTGCCGACTGTCGCTCAAAGCCAAAACAGCTTTATTGCGTTTATTGCCGGAAAACAGGGCATGAAGTAAGTTCTTGCTCAAGAAAGCAAGAAAATCAAAAGCAGTCGTCCTGTTGTATCCAGCCAGAGAGTGTTGCGCTCGAAGCGATGTCCACAACAACAGATATGCTTGAGCCAGCGAAGGATAAGGTTGTGGTCGGACTTGTCCGGAAAAATTCTGCAGACGCGCAACACATGCCTGTTCTAGAGGGAGAGCTCCGTGGCCCAGCGGTACGTGTTTTACGGGACACGGGAAGTAATACGGTGGTTGTGCGTAGGGCCCTAGTTCCTGACTCAGCTCTCACCTGCTCGAGTTCTACAGTGTTCCTCATTGATGGTAGTAGTTTGGAAGTTCCCGAGGCAGAAGTCTATATCGCTTCCCCTTATTTCACTGGGACGGCCCTGGTGAAGTGCATGGAGACCCCGTTGTACGATGTCATAATTGGAAATAAACCAGAGGCCCGTGAGCCGTCAAATCCAGACATTAATTGGAAGAAATCAAGGCCCGCAGCTACATTACGTCCTGGTATAGTCAATGACGAGGTTGCCTGCGAAAATGGCGAGGGCGAGGGCCCAAAAGTGGTATTGGCTGGAAAGGAAGCTTCTGGACATAGTAGGAAAAATGCAGCTCTAAGCGTCGGTCCCCTGCAGTTCACTAAGGAGAAGTTAGAAAAAGAGCAAAGAGAGGATGGCTCATTGAAGGCGTGTTGGCTGAAAATAGGAAAGGTATTTCATTGCAAAGACGGCAACTCGCACTCGTATTCTGTCGAAAAGGGTTTGTTGTACCGCCTCTATCAACTCGCCTCTGGCAGAGAAGTTCGGCAGGTAGTACTTCCAAAGTCTTGCCGATCGCAGCTGTTACGGCTTGACCACGATAGCCCGTTGGCAGGGCATCAAGGCATTAAGAAGACTGTAGACTGAGTTCTGGAAGAATTCTATTGGCCGGGAGTGCAGGAAGAGATTAAAAGGTACGTCAGGTCGTGCGACACCTGCCAAAAGACGTGCCCGAAGGGCAAAGTAGGGAAGGCGCCGTAGGGACGCATGCCTCTTATCGACACCCCATTTGATCGGGTCGCTGTCGATATTATCGGCCCGTTGTCACCCACATCGGTGAAAGGGAATAGGTATATTCTCACGCTCATCGATTTCGCCACGCGGTATCCCGACGCCGTGGCTCTGCCAAAGGTAGATTCAGCAACCGTGGCAGAAGGCTTGCTGGAGGTGTCTTCAAGAATAGGCTTTCCGAGAAAGATCCTTTGTGACCAGGGCTCCTGTTTCACGTCGGAAATGATGAGAGAGCTCAATGATCTCTTGGCCGTGAAACATCTCAGGACGGCCCCTTACCATCCAATGTGCAATGGGATGGTGGAGAAAATTAATGGCCCACTCAAGCAGATGCTGCGGAAGCTCAGTCAAGAGCAGCCCAAAACATGGGATCGTTATATCGCTCCGCTTCTGTTTGCATACAGAGAGGTGCCGCAGGTGAGTCTAGGCTTTTTTCTTTTCGAGTTGATATTCGGACGACATGTGCGAGGACCGCTCGCAGTCCTCAGAGAACTTTGGACAAGGGAACAGCTGGGGGAAGACACAAAGACGACATATGGGTATGTCCTTGATTTAAAAGAACGTCTCGAGCAAACTGTGAGTGCGGCACATCAAAATTTGCTGCGCGCCCAAAAATTTCAGAACAGATATTATGACAGGAATAGCAAAAAACGGCATTTAAAGGTTGGAGATCGTGTCCTCATTCTTTTGCCGAGTAGCCACAATAAACTCTTGATGCAGTGGCAAGGTCCATTCGTCGTTTCCCGTAATAAGAATGGCGTGGATTATTGGATCGACTTTGGGCACACTAAGAAGCTATTCCATATCAATATGCTCAAACGGTATGAAGAGCTTTTGTCCTAAGAGCCCGTTTTCTAAGAGATCGTTTGTGAGTTCCCGGAGGATGATGCCCAATGTACATAGTGCTACTATCCGGTGTTTGTAAATCTGTGCAAATGCATTGTAGTAGAGCTTGTGGTTTGTTTTCTTCTTTCGTTCTCCGGTTATGGATTGTTAAATGTATACATATTCAGTTGTATGGTATAGATGTCTTTAAAGCTTATGTCTGACGTCTTGTATAGTTTTTATTTTGCCATTTGCCAGATGTATAGTGTTGGACTCCATGATATCAGTGTGCATGTTTTGCCTCCGTGTGTGGCTGTGTACAGTGCCTTCGTGGACTTCGGCGAAATCTAACTTGTATGTTTACTACATGAACACAAGTGTTGTGTGCACCGACGGCAGTTTTTTCTGTGAAAAAAACTTTTGCGAAGGGGGGAGGGGGGGCATATGTGATGTGCACACCACACTGGTGAGGGACTTGTGGAACGCGGCGTGTCGGCAGTTGTGCGTCGGACATCAGAGCGCCGTGCGTGCCAGCCCCGCGTTGCGCGTGTGCGCGTGCGAGTGGTGTGCGCGAGGCAGGCACGAGGAGCGTAGGGCGACGTGTCAGGAAATCGAGGTGTAAAGGAAGACACCACACCCCAAGTCTGTTCGTTCAAGCGTAGAAGTGGCAGCGGACGGACGTTGGGTTCGAGCTGCCAGTGGCTTCCTTTGGATCACCGACGCAAGACCATTAAGCCTCATTCAAGCGTGGAGGTGGCAGCCGTCAGACATCGGGTCTGTGCTGCCGTGGACCTCCCTGAATCGACGACGCAGGCCTACTGCACCCATTTCGAGGTCGGAAGAGGCAGCAGCCAAGGCTTCCTTGGATAGGCTGCACAAGCCTACGGTGTTTGCGGAACGCCGTCGACAGGACCAGGCTACTGTTTTCCTGCTGTAGCTGCCCATTTCTTGGAGGCGACTGACAGGAGCTAGTCAGCGTCTCCCGTGCCCATCTTCGTCCCTCATCTCCTGGCTCTCTACCACCGGCTCCCTGGACACAACGCCAACGACGCATCGCAACTCGCCAACCCGCGTCTGTACTACCTGCAAGGCATTCCCGTACCACATTGGACGCTTTGTATCGGGTGAACTCTCTCCTTTTTATCCCTAGTGTTGTACGCGTTTCTAGTGTGTGTTTTCCTTGGTATTTTCGTTTCTTCTATTGGCCCCTTTCCTTTAAAATATAAACACGGCTTCGTTTTGTTTTGTTTGAGTTCTTTGGTCCTTTCTCTGAACCTGCACTCGAAAGCGTTCCCCTTCAGCAATCGGGGACGCGTCACCCCGATTCGCGACAGCCTCTGCGTTTGAACAACTCACCTTAATATTTTTCCATGGCGCGGCTAGTGACGTCACGAGTCGTGTCAGTGCGGGCTCCACCAATACCTCCTAGAAAGACTTCAGGCCTGCGCGCTCCCAAATGTCACGTGAGCAACGTCATTTCCGGTAGGCGATCGCCTCTTCGAGGGTCGGGAGGCGCGCGCGCACGAAACGAACCGACGAACCCCGCAGTCGGCGCGCGCGGACCAGCGGCAGGAAGCCTGCCGTTGCGTGCATCGTTCTGGTGTTGTTCTGTGTTTCTGCACTGTGTGCGCGTTCCTGCGCATGATCGGCGCGCGTGGTGGTTGTGAAGGAGTGAAGTGCGGCTATCAGCATGCCTTACAAGTGCTGTGTGCCGAAATGCCGGGGAAACTACGACGAAGACTCGAAAATTCAAGTCTGCTCATTTCTGAAGGACGATGCCCAGCGGAACAAGTGGCTGCGTGCAATACCACGCAAGGATTACCAAGTTACAGCTTCTTCAAGGGTAAGAACTGCTTTAATTAGCTTGTTGTGTACCGTCATGCCCGCTTTCACGCTTCGCAAAGTTCATTGTCAGTGCGAGCATATTGAGCGTTAGGCCTAGAATTCGTTGTGCCGCATAGAAGGACGAGGCGACTCTCAGAATGCTTCCTACGGCTGACAAGCGAAATTATTTCGTGTTCATATTAAGGCGAAAGCCTTTAATGCCTCATACTGTCGTTAGCAGACGCGTCGGCAGCCGTGTCGACAGACGCGTCGGCAGGAATCAGGAATGTCGACAGACGCGTCGACAGATGCGTCGGCAGGAATGTCGACAGACGCGTCGGCAGACGCGCCGGCAGCCGTGTCGACAGATGCGTCGGCAGGAATGTCGACAGACGCGTCGGCAGCCGTGTCGACAGACGCGTCGGCAGGAGTGTCGACAGATACGTCGGCAGGAGTATCGACAGACGCGTCGGCAGCCGTGTCGACAGACGCGTCGGCAGGAGTGTCGACAGACGCGTGCACGTTAAAGAACCGTAGATGGTCGAAATTATCCGGAGTCCTCCACTACGGCGTCTCTCATAGCCTGAGCTGCTTTGGGACGTTAAACACCAAATACCATGTGTTTTCTGCGAAAAGTGTTCGTTCAGCCTGTGCTTGCATCAGGAAAGAATCTGCCAATACCAAAAAAAACTACCTTGAGCACGTATACATAATTAATGTCTTTCGGAGACACATTGATATATTTTTGTGGTACAGTCCCCTGTTTTCGCTTTTGCAGGTCTGTGCGCTGCACTTCCATGAGAGCTTTATTAAAAAAAAAACGGCTATCATGACCCAGGGACTGGAAAGGTTATCGAGACCACTTTGCCGGTGCCACGACTGGACCCTAGCGCTGTGCCTTCAATATTCAAGGATTGCCCATCGTACCTGTCCACACCACAGTGTTCCAAAACAAGAGAGGAGCATGTGCTTGTTTGTATGTGGAGTGTTTATTGCTTTGATTTGTTCTCGCAGTGCCATATTATGGGAAGTAACCAAGTTCCTCATTCTAGTCGATTGCAATTGTTTTTCATCACATATGTTTTGTGCTTAACCGTATGTTGCTAAAAGTTTTGTGTTATTTTGGACTGCGAACCATGACTGCCTTCGTTTCCTTGATGTTTGTTGCAGTGACCTGTTCTACTGTATGTGACATGGTCTAAGTCTTAAGTGTGACCATGAGTACAATTTATGTTTTCATATTTAAAGGGTATGTTTGTTTTACAAATCTGTGGTTACTACCTGGCAGTTCAATTTTGTTACCTTGATGCTTCATTAGTTCTGTTTACTGTATGTATATTGTATTGTCTTACATTTATTTATAGCGCCTTTCCATGCCCATGACCAATAAACCGAAATTTGTCTTTTGGTTGCCGACTAAATTTTGCCTCATTCTTGAATTATCAGCAAACAATAAACTCCCCATGGGAGCAGTAATTGTAGAACGCTGCAATGGGCACCATTACACAGTTTGCATGAAGGTGACGATCGAGTTGCTGTTGCCTCCATCATCCCGAATTCACGTAACGCACGCCGCTGAAGCCGAAGACAGCGAAGCGAAACAACTGCACTGCAGAATTCTCGCGTTTTCTATCAGTTATTCACTCACCTAGAGTACTTTGTCAATCTTACTTCTCTAAAGAGTGCACTGCAGCTGACCAGGCCCCTAGTTATTTCACAGCAGGCTCTTCCTTTCTTTATAAATGAGCGCACGCCTATCTTTTTGTACGCTTGTAAAGCGGTCGCCCTCGCGCTTAATACAGCGGTTGATAGAGAGCGACTAAACCATCCTAAAAAAGCGACACCAAGCGCAGCGGAGGAAGCGAGCGACGCGGCCATCCGCCTACTGGATGTGACGTCACTCACGCAGCGCGCAGGCCTCAAGTCTTTCTAGGAGGTATTGGCTCCACCTACTCCTTCTCGCTTCGTGGGGTTACATTAGTTATCACCTTTAGTTTAAGAAACTTATACTCCCACTACAAAGACGCTCAACCCAAGGAACAGGTCTTTAGCAGCTCTCATATATGAACAAATTACTAGCAGTGGTAATCTTAATCCGCGTGGCACTCACAATGTGCGCGGGGAAAGACGAATAGACAGGAGATGCATAGACTTCGAGCTTGTTACCAGTAGAAATAAAGCAAGCTCGGATTTTTAAGTTAACATGAGGGAAATTTTCTAGAAATGACAGGAATCTTGTTTCTTTTTACTGCACCTTAAACGTCGTGCCTATGTTTTTATGTTTGCGTATAACAACTTACTAGTTATTATGTTCACTGTGAAAATATTGCATTCTTTTCTATCTAAAAACTTTATTACACTGCTGTATTTATGAAATATCTCAGTAAATTTCGATGTTGTCAGGCTAGAAAAAAGCCAGGCATAGAAATAAGCGTAAAAGACCGGGTTGTTAGTTAGTACGTTTTTAGGAGAATTGAAAATATTATCGGTCAACCTGCACAGGCAGGCTTGCGCAGAACATGAAACTAATTGAATCTGCCGCGGTATCGCGGTGGCATTAGCGCTCAACTGCTGATTACAAGGTTGCAAAATTGAATCCAGGTCCCCGGGACCACATTTTGTTGGAGGCTAAACACAAAAGCACTCGCGTCCTGTGCGATGTCAACGGGCGTCAAAGACACCCAGGTGTGCTGAACAATCCAGAATACTCCGGCATCCTCCCAGCACATGCTGGGCTTGGGGATGATAAACCTTACATTAAAACAAAACAAAAGAACTAATTGGGCGAAAGTGCTCCCACAAGAGAGGTGAACAAACTAAGCGGCCGTGAGTCTAACAATAAGAATGCCTTTTATTTTGTGGTTTATAGGGTGGCCGATACTGGACGCAGGCAGTAAAAACTATAAAAAATGACAGCTTGACAGAGCATTAGGGCCGCATACACTAGACCGCTGTACAGCGGCATTGCCTCTAAAAAAAAATACAATGTTGTACAGTGTCCAGTACACCCTGATAAATGAAATTGTACTCTCCGAAATTGGATAGAGGATAAAATTATCATCATATAGGGCAGGAGACAATGACAAACAAGATTACTAAACAAATAAAAATAACAAAATGCATACACAGTTCCAGTCGAGCCAGGCAACAGAAAACAGTCTTAATTACAATCCACTAGTGCGATGGAAATAACGACAATACATATACAATAAAAACGGGTAAAGCAAACATGGTCACTTGGACTAAGGAAAAAAGGACTTAACTGAAAGGGAAGTAGATTCAGAAAAAATCAGGCCGTGACAAGCATGATCAACCAATTGGCCCCTGTGCTAGCCTTTGCCTTCTAACTGTGCACAGCTTGTTTTAATACATGCATGCATGCCGTTTTAATACATGCATGCTGTTATCGAGCATTGTGGTGGTGGTAGTGGTTTATTTAATAATAAAAAAGTGAAGCAAAAGAGTGTTGCCGGCCGCGGCAATTGCTATCTAATATCTTAAGCACCCGAGCTGCAGCCGGCGGAAACGAAAGGGAAAGGGAGAGGATAGTGAGGAGAAGGATAGAGGGGGGAGACAGCAAGAAAGGACAGGGGAGAGCTTTGTACACTATAACACCGATAAAAAAGGTGCAGTGAAACTTGCTCACAAACGGGCCAGATGGTTAGTGAACAAAATACAGGGCATCAGCATAGGTAACGTAGGTAACATCAATCACAATGCCACCTGATGCGACTCGATTCTCAGTAATACTAGACGCTTTTTCCAGCACTGACGTATTCTTTCTGTTTAAGTTCAAATACACATGATATCCTCGTGCCTGCCTGTTAAGTAATCAGTATGGTTGGTTTGGTTTTGGTTTTGTGGGGTTTAACGTCCCAAAGCGACTAAGGCTATGAGAGACGCCGTAGTGAAGGGCTCCGGAAATTTCGACCACCTGGGGTTCTTTAACGTGCACTGACATCGCACAGCACACGGGCCTCTAGAATTTCTCCCCCAAAGAAATTCTAGCCGCCGCGGCCGGGATCGAACCCGCGTCTTTTGGGCCAGCAGCCGAGCACTATAGCCACTGAGCCACCGCGGCGGCGCTAATCTGTATGGGCCTGCATTGATCAATTACGTACCCTGATTTCGTTTTGTTTGATTTGTAAAAGCGAAAAGCTCTTATAGGTAGGTCACCTGCGATGGCTATCTGTCATAGCACAGCTAATGGAGAGTGAGAGTCACTCTCGCGCACTCGGCCGATTCGTCTCCTATGCTGTTCAGACAGGAGGTCACGCGGGGCTAGGCATAAATGGCCTGGCGGTGGCGTTGCAGCAAGATCTCGTAATTAAGTCGAGCGCACCTGACGCACCCACGGCCGCTCCGTCTCTTCTTCGGCTCAAAGTGGAGGTCTCGCGAGGGTGCGACTCCTTCGCCATGGCAGACGTGGTACAGTCCGATCAGCCATGATCAGCAGCCGAGGTTCAGCTTGCTGGTCTGCGGAAGCATCGGCCACGGCAGGATATAGCCGTGTGCGCGTAGAGGCTTCGCGGTCAAAGTGAACATTGTGGCCCAAAGAACGCTGACTATGTTCGGTAGTATCGCATGCGCAAGTGAAGAGTGTCCTCCGGCCAAGCTTCCCCCTTGGAGGTGCCCTACCGTCGACAGTGCCGCTGCCTGGAAAAAAAAAAAAATTCAGGGGGCACTTTGGCTCACTAAAGTGCTGCTAGGCGAAAGCGTTTCCTCGCGCACTGTTTGCTTTTTTTCATTTTTCATATTTTTATTTTTATTTCTTTTCTTTTTATTTTACGTTATTTTTGTTTCTGTTTCTTTCGTTATATTTGGTTTTTATTATTTCATTTATTTTATTTATGAAACCCATGCATTCACTAGATGCGCCTTTATTCACGCCCAAACCCTGAGCCTTCGTGGCGCAGTGGGAGCGTCTCCACTTAAAATGCCACAGGCCCTGGTTGGATTCCCAGCCTCGACACAGTTTTTTTATAAGTAGTGACCCCGAAACGCGGGAACATTTGCTAACATTCCTTGGTCACGACAGTATGAGGTATTAAAGGCTTTCGCCTCAATATTTGCTGGCGGATGAACCATCTGCGCACAAAGTCGAACAGTAACGGGAATGCCGCCATATGAACCACTTTGCGATGAATTGTTCATGTTAAGTAATACCTGAGCCGGTGTATTCTTCTTTGCATTTGCCGCTGACCGACTTCGTTTTTAAAAATCACCTAATTCGTTGCCATTCTTTCGTTTAGTTCTCGGTCTTCTACAGTCAGTAATTGATACAGAATTCGAAATTATTTACAAGGTAGGTGTTTTTCCTCCTGTACAATTCTTCTGAACTCATTATCACCAACATAAGATTGACGAGTGAGAGTATAATTACAGACTTATCATACAAATCATAGAAACTTATCATTCAAATGTCATTCACTTCTGTGAAATCATACAGTCATCATAGAGATATCATAGAATATCATACAATCTATGCAATTCGTATGATATTCTATGATATCTCTATAATGACTGTATGATTTCACAGAAATGAATGACATTTGAATGATAATTTTCTATGATTTGTATGAGAACTCTATCACATTTGTATGATAAACTGTATGAGTTTATTGCCTCATAAACTTTTTTCAGTAGGTACTGCACGCAAATAAACATTTGAAATCAATAGATATAGAAACGGCGTCGTGCTTCACTGATAATGTGTAGGTTTATGTGCGACGAACAACTGAAACACCACTTAATTTACGACTGGGCGTAGCTTACTTGAGGCCATGGCAATAAAAGGCCTAGATTTTACTTGATGACGTATATAAAGGTGTGTTTGCGGCCTTAAACAATGTGTTTGAAGAAAGTGCGGAAAGTGTATTAGTCTCTTGTGTTCAAGACATGCACGGAATATAACTCATGCACTCGCGCGCGCGGACACACGCACGCACACGCACACACACACACACACACACACACACACACACACACACACACACACACACACACACACACACACACACACACACACACACACACACACACACACACACACACACACACACACACACACACACACACACACACACACACACACACACACACACACACACACACACACACAAACATGCGCGCACAAATACAGACACACGCACGCACGCGCGCGCGCGTGCGCGAGCTGACAGCAGGTTTAGAGCAAGGTAGAAGGGTTCATTTCCGGAAATAGGCACAGATGCACGTTAAATCATCTGTTACCATTACGTACGGGCACTGCAGCCAATCCCCCCCCCCCTTCCGCAGCTCACTCGCGTCTGTTTATAGCAATGATCTCGGTTCTCCGAAAGCATGAATTACACTGCGTCCAGAACGCCGGGTAACGAGGAAATTTTCCGAGAAGGGACAAAACGCGTACTTTTGGTGTGAATTCTTGCATACGTGACGTATTTCTGCAAGAAACTGCCAAAGCGCACCTTACGGTGCACCTTCCTTGAGGCGTGTTTGGATGTCCTCCATGATGCGAGACAATAACAGCGCCATTTCCTTTCTGCAAAAACCAATATTTAGTCTTGGACGCACAGGTACCGCGTTGTGTTAACCTCACAATAACTATTAGGCGGCAGACATGAAGACCGACAAAGAAAAAAACCTGCTGCTGCCTTATTCCTTGTAATGGCGAACCAAATGGCTGGATAAGTTTGGCTCTGGTGAACGTAAATGATTAAAATGCAGTTGATAAAATTATTTAACCTGCCGTAAAGTTTAGCAAAGGTTTCATTATAAACGCGCCGATACTTTAGCCAGCTTCAGTTGAGTGCGCATAGCAGGCTTCCAAGAATTCGGCTTTAAACAAGAACATGAAGAGTCGCTAGGTACTACCATCTTTCGAAAACACGGGGGCCTGCAAGAACTACGTAGTTACTAAATGGAAAATAAGAAGGCGGACTCGCGGGAAGTCCCCAGTAAAGACGAAAGCTTATATTTGCTCCCTGAATGCTTGTGTTGTCGGGTGGTGGAGAGGTGCAGGCTTTGATTTCTAGGGAGTCACATGTTTGGAAAGAAGGAATGATTTACAAACTGACGAGGGAATAATAAAACATGAATGGAAGAGAAAAATGGTAGCATGTTAGGGTGACGCAGTGATTATCGCACCGAGAAATTATATAGGCGAGAGCTCTGTAGAACAAAGCCGAGAGACAAAATAAAGGAATGTGCTAGGAAAAGTAGAATGAATTTGGGCTGCACTGCCAAAGTTGAGGGCTAATCGGTACCAGCGACAGAGGCTTTGTTTCTAGAGCAGACGGCGTCTAGCTCGTTATGTTGGTAAAGAGAAGCGAAGTGCTCAGTTAGTACTGAAATATTTTGGCGTCCTAGTAGCGTGTTTCACAAGGAATCGGGTTCAGGAAGACCGCCGCTGTGCCGGTAGAGGAAGGAACGTGGGCCGGAGAAGGGGAGTAGGAGAAGCAAGACAGCAAGAGAAATCTGTTTTCACATGTTTACAACATAAGTTACAATAGAGACCAAGTAAAAGCTGAATAGAGTCTCAGGGAACCACTGCTCGATGAACGTTTCGAGCGCTTTAATAGCCTCTCCCGTTGTCTACTCGGCTTTTTCGTCCAATCGTAGAGACTTCGTCTTGGGCGCCGCCTTTGAGTGGAGCCAACGACGCTCATTGGCCAGCTTGCCGAAATCGGGCACTCATTAACGGCGCTCCCCTCTCCATCGTCTGGTACATACATGGCCGCAGGGTCATTACTGCTGCGTTGGGTGCTGCCTAAGGGGAGCCCCTTGTCCTGTCGTTTTTCCTCCGTCTTTGTGTCGTCTTGTTGCGCTTATATTCTTGCCAGGAGCCCCTTAAGTTGGGAAAACAGGTGGTGGCAGTTACGCCGCGGTTAAGGAAAGTGGAATAAAGGGAGTCGTCTAGACTCAGTGTCTCCGTCCGCAGTGTCGGGTGCCGCATTTCTTTTCAGGTGGTCGCATGGGAGCGCGTACTCGGAGAAGCACCACTGTAGCACAACCACGCACTGCCTCTGGGAATGGCTTAAGTGAAGACGGCTATGGCGGTAACACACAAAAAGGGGAGGGGGGGGGGGGTACAGTCACAACAGTACGCATGTAAATTAAAAATTCTCTGTTATCAGAGTTTCAACGAGTCACTTAAACAGTAAGTCATATGTTACTGCTGTACAACTTCTCATATTAGCTTCCTGGACAAAAACATTTTTGAGCGAGAAACCATTTATGAGCGTAATTTTCTTTACATAATGTAAGTTTTCATCATAACAATCAATATATCTACAGATCACCTGATGGCAGTCTCATTCCTTTTTTCTATTAACGCTTTTGCTACAGTGAAAAGCGTTTTGCTTTGGTTTTCTATGGCTGTCTTAACCCTTTAATGCGATCGATGGAAACAGTTTAAAAGACTTCGCTACATCTGAGAAGAATGGACCATTGCCTTAAACATTTCCACATAAGTGTCTTACAATTTTCTATTTTTGAAAATTTTCCCCTGAGAATGTCGGACACGGAGAAAAATTTTGCGGTAGGGAAAAACTCTTTTGCTCTACCACATGGACTTGTTCTGAACATTTACATCAACTCGGCATCAAAGTTACTTGGTTACTTTCTATTAAAGCTTTTCAGCATCGTCTTCATTCGGAGTAGTAGAACTTTATGACGGGTTAGTTGGTACATCGTCTTGAAAGAATGTCGTACGCCAAAAAAAAGACGAAACAGGTAGGAAAAACACAGAACAGGAAAGAGGCGCAACTTCCAACTTTAATAACAGGAAAGGAAACCAGGCGCTCTTTTAGAGCCGCTGAGCTGCATGAGGGTGCGTGAACTAAAAATCAAATGCGGTGGTGGACGAGTGATAACAGCACAAGTCATAGGGAGGTCGCTATTACAAAAAGCAGGATTGATAACACATGCGAGTGTGAATGATAGCACAGGTTGAAAGATTATGAATAAGGATAAGAATTAACATGCGAGTTTCTCGTCGTAGCACCACATTGCCTTCATATCGTCTTAATAATTGCAGCCTTCAGTCTGTGCCTTTTTATAAATATTTAGGTGTCTTCATTTCCCATAATCTCTCTTGGAAAGTACACATAGACCATGTAAGCAATAACGCTAACCGCATGCTGGGCTACATACGCCGTAACTTTAATCTTTCTTCTAGCTCCGTAAAACTGCTTCTCTACAAGTCGTTGGTTCGTAGTAAACTAGAATATTCTGCATCTATCTGGGACCCCTATCAAGAGACACTAATATACCAACTCGAATCTATACAGAACCGCGCGGCCCGTTTTATTCTCTCGAATTATCACCGTAACTCTAGCGTCAGTGCCATGAAATCAAGCTTATCACTCCCACTACTGTCGCAACGTAGAAATATATCCCGCCTTTGTCTATTCCATAAGATTTACTACGATAGCCCCATCCTTAAGAGAAAATTTATAACGCCACCTTGCTACGTTTCAGCTCGGATCGATCATCGTTATAAAGTTGGTATTCTTTCATGCCAAACAAACCATTTTTACAACTCATTCATCCCCAGCACATCGGCACAATGGAATCACCTTCCCCGATCGGTCGTCGAAATAAGTGACCATTCTGTGTTTAAATCGGCTTTAACTAACATCTTGGTAACATAGTACATGTAATTCTTGCGCCTTGCCGTTTATTCTTTTCAGCTTATGTGGTAGTTCAAACAGATCTGGTCTTTTTTTTCCCCTTCACAAATTCTGCTGTTTAAGGGAATGACAATGTGTACACCAGTGATTTCCTGCCGTTTTCAACAACTTCCTCTTGTTTTTTTTTGTTTGCGTGGTATGCTTACTTTATTCTTTGCTCATAATTTCGTGTTAAATGACTGTTAATTTGTTTGATTGTATTTGCTGTAACCTACTGATTTGGGCTGGCCATATTTTTGTTCACATTTTGTGTTACATGTGACTGCTGTTCTTTTGTCATTTTGTCTATTGTACCCCACTCCCCTCTGTAATGCCCTCGGGCCCTGAGGGTACTGAAATAAGTTAATAAATAAAAAATAAAAAACGTTAAGATATTAACAATCATCAAACCGATTGAAGGAAGCAAGCGGACTTTGCAAAGGGCATCTAAACGAAACCGTCCAAAAAAGCTAGTTGGTTTCTGGTGAGAACAGAAGGCGTGCTAACGCAGTTGTCTATTCTTTGATGAATATAAAAAGCCTCAATGACTTCTCTTTCGATTTTTTCTTTTGCCCTGGCTAGAAACCTGGCCTCGTGAAATTTCGGGCAACAATCTTTACACCTGCTACAATGTAAAGCTAGGTTGCTTCCCGTCTTGCTTTTTAGGGTCACATTGTGCTGTCGAGCACGCTCATTGAAACACTGTCCCATTTGCCCCTCATATACTTTGCCACACGTCAAAGGGATCTCGTATACCACATTATTGGTGCATTTTGTGAACACTGTTTGATGTCTGGCAGTACAGGCCTTTTTGACTGGCTTTCCTGACACCATCGGACATATGCTTGCCAGTTTGCAGGGGGCTGAAAAAACCAGCTGCGCTCCGTGCCTGGAAGCCACTTTTTTCAAATTGTGCGAAAACCCATGCAGGTAAGGTATGACCTGCACAGTTTTGTTTCCAATGTCACGCTTGTAGCCCGGTTTCTTCATTTTTTGAAGGAGGCTTTCAGACACACTGGTGACACGTTGGTTCTTATCCTTATTCATAATCTTTCAACCTGTGCTATCATTCACACTCGCATGTGTTATCAACCCTGCTTTTTGTAATAGCGACCTCCCTATGACTTGTTGTGCTGTTATCACTCGTCCACCACCGCATTTGTTTTTTTTTGTTCACGCACCCTCATGCAGCTCAGCGGCTATAAAAGAGCGCCTGGTTTCCTTTCCTGTTATTAAAGTTGGAAATTGCCCCTCTTTCCTGTTCTGTGTTTTTCCTTCCTGTTTCGTCCTTTTTTTGGCGTACGACATTCTTTCATTCGGAGTCAACGGCATATTCTATGTCAAGTCCTTCATCAAATAGTATTAAAGTTTGATATGGTCTTTGTTACTCTATTTTCAACATTTTTTGTATTCTAGATAAAATCAATCAATCAATCAATCAATCAATCAATCAATCAATCAATCAATCAATCAATCAATCAATCAATCAATCAATCAATCAATCAATCAATCAATCAATCAATCAATCAATCAATCAATCAGTTTATTCTACACTGCAAAGACATTTTACAGATTCAGGCCTGCCGAAGCCTCATTGGGCTTGTATGGCAGCGCCTCAGGTAATGGCAAGTCGCGTGCGACGCTTTACAGCATAAGATTAGCAGAAAGCAACAGAAAAATAGGAACAGCAAAAAATCGTTCAAACACATTACACTTCACAGTTAACCGGAAAAAACGCTGAATCCACTAAACTACATCAACAACAAATGTATATCAGGCAATGTAGGCTATGAAAGTCCAGGAATATGACCATAAAAGGAACGACGAGACAAAACAGGAGATAAGTTATACCAAAAAAACAAAGTTAAAGGTCATATGAAAGCAGATGAACGCGATAGTTTTTTTAGTTTATAATTTGTACTCACAGAAAATGCGCTTGACGGCAACACATTTAGTGACGAAGGAACATAGAATGCACGAGTTCTTTTACCATAGCGAGTGGAGCAGCGAGGAATACTATATCTCTCTTTTGGTCTGAGAGATCTACTCGGAACGTACTCAACTTGTCTCTCATTCCGGTTACCCACGTCATGCTTCGTCTTTCCTTGGTAAATCCATTCCAGAATGGGACGGGGGGCTTCTGTCAGCTGATTATATGCATGAATATCAGACACGTACGTCGGCACACGCGTCGCGAGAAAAAAGGGTGCCTGCTTGCTCATATCGTTGCTTCCTGCCACTAGGCTGAAAAATCTTTCTCCACGAAGCAGTTAAATTTAAAAAAAAAATGCAGTCTGATTTTCACGTTTTTCACGCTGGTAAAGTTCTCGGTCGGAAAGCATCGATACCAAATTTCCTGGCTTCCTTGCATACAGAGAGCAAGATGTAAGGAATCGGTTCTCTATACTTTATCCGCCCAGAATTTAGTCCTCTGTCAAGAAACCTTTTGAACCGGTGCTCTGTAGTGTTGAAATCTTTCCTGCGTGATGCGAAATTATCTCTCTGTGTTCCTCACAGCGGATGCAATTGACGAGCTTTCCTGGGTGAAGGCAACCATATATCAAGTAAAACTTTTTCTTTGCATTACGTGCCGCCTGTTTTGTAGGCGATTTTCTTTGCAGACAAAAAGCACCCTTTTTAACGCCCAAAATATGGTCTCTAGTCGTGTAGACTTCATGTTAAACTAATCATCCTCGTGTCAAAAGCCATCAAAGTGCCTCAGTGACCATGCGAATTTGTTCCTGAGTTCGAAGCCGAGCTTCATCTTGATAGGAATGAAGTGCATCAGTGTATCAAGATTTCTTTGTGCGCTAAGAAATTCAGGCGGTCGAACTTTTTCTCGACGCAGTCATTTTCAGTATGCACCTTTACCTTCCTGGGTGTAATGTGAGGATCCAATATACTGTATATAGCTTTTTCTATGCGTGTGGGTACCCGCTCTGTCACAAAAAGGATTCTTTATGCACGTGTTCATTTCCTGTTGCCATCATGCCTTTTCTGCACTGCTAAAAGTTCGCACGGTTGGGAAACGGAATACGTCAGGTGGAACACAGCCAATCTCAGCTCACCCCAGAACTGCGTAATTTTTTTCGCTTTATTTCTTCATGCATCTGTGCCATTAACATCTTGACAAGGTAAGTTGTTGGACGAGTTGGTTCCGATATTCCATGACTGCAGCGCGACGAACGGGACAAGAAGAAGGACACAGGCAGGGAGACAACACAGCACTGAGAGAAGAAGAGAGAAAGGAATTTTAATGAGGGAAAGGTGGAGAGGTGGACAGCACTGCGTTCTGTCCCTGCCTGTGTCCTTCTTCTTGTCCGTTCGTTGCGCTATAGTCATGGAATATCAACATCTTGCTCAGAAGAGCCTTGAACAGCATGTAGCCCTCACAGCCACTGCTTTAGTGCCTCTTTTTTTAGTTACCATCACGGAATTTTTCCTATAAACTGGACAAATTGTTTTTTTTTTCGCTCTCTGCATTGCCTCCAGCGATGCGACAGGACGCCGCGACAACAGCAACAAGCTAGAAAGAAAGAGCGACGCCAGAAACAAGAGCAGAAACCTGCCCACGTGTTCACCAAGCGGGCTGTTTGTTCACCGCTGTACGCATTCTTCTCTCGTAGCAGCCCGATGGACTCCTCAGTGACGGTTCCCTGCAGCCTCTCTCCCTCTTCCCCTCACCCGCTTCATTTCCTGCCATTGTCGGGCACCTGCGAGCAGCGCAGCGCGTTTGATAGAAGTTTTGTGCCGTTGCCTTGACGTCCTCCTCTTCCCCATCGTGAAAGCGCGCATGTTCTCCCGCTGACATTTGTAAAAGGCAGACAGAAACGGCGTCGCAGTTGTACTACAACCATCAAATAAGGCTCACGCACGTCGCAGTTCCTGTACGAGGGACATCGCTGATCAGGTACTGTCGCCATTAGCGTAGTTTTTCTCTCTCTCATTATTATTAGTTGCGGCGAGTTTATACATGCGACGGGGCACGCTCAGCGCAGAGAAGAGTAAAGAAATAAGGGAGTAATTACTCATTGACGTCCAACCAAGCGTAGCCATACGGCTACAAAGGAAAGCTGCACAGCTTTCTCAGAAACTTCGCAGTTAAAGAAAAATTCATCCTGGTCCGGGGTTCAAACCCGGGACCACCGCTTCATCGGAGCAGTTGCTGTACCAATTGAGCTAACCGGGACGGCAAGCTTATATTGTTGGTCTGCATGTCTTAAACTTATCACAAGTGGGGATGTTGAAATGAATCCGGGCCCAGGCTCGACCACAGATGAAAAACTTGAACAGATTTTGCAAACGCTGAAGGAACACACGAAGACGCTAGGCGACATTAAACGTGATCAGAGAGCAGTTCAAAAAGAAGTGAAAGAAAACAGTATCGCCACAAAAAACTTTGAGGACCGCTTAGCTAAACTAGTATCTTCCTTTTCTAAGCTCAATGTCACACACGAGACGGTGACTGGCCTAAGGGAAGCAGTCGCTGACTTATCAAAGAAAGTTGACGACATGGAAAACCGCCAACGCCGCAATAACCTTATCGTTTATGGCCTACCAGAACAAGACAACGAAACGCGGGAGGATCTGGTAAAAGCAGCGAATGAAAAAGTGTTTTCTGTGATTGCTGTTTCTCCTAAAAGTTTAGACCGAATACACCGACTCGGAGGAAAGCAGGGTAATTCGCGACCAGTTATCATCCGCCTTTTTGATTTCAACGAAAAACAGGAAATTATGCGCAACTGTTCCAAGCTGAAGAACACTGGGGTTTCGATCAGCGAAGATTTTTCAAAGCAAGTTTCGCACCGCAGAAAGTGTCTTTGGGAAAGCGCAAAAAGGGAGAAGTTAAGTGGAAAGAAGGTGCGGCTTGCTTACGATAAGCTCTATGTGGATGGCAAGGCTTATTACTGGGATGATGACGCGAAAACGCGAAAGGCTTAAAGGGATGCTCGTAACCGCCGGAGTAAAAGCAGCTCACAGGACAGCGAGAACTCTTCCTGATGAGCTCATAATTTTGAACCTCAATGCAAGCAGTATTTGTAACAAAACATCACATTTCGAAGCTATCCTCTTAGAACATGAACCGGATATTGTGATTGTCACTGAAACTTGGTTAAATGATTCCATTGACAGTACGGAATTTCTTCCTCCGAATTATGCAGCGTATCGCAAAGACCGTGGATCTCGAGGAGGAGGAGTTGCTATTATATATAAAACTTCAATTGTTTGTACAGAAATTGCTTCCCCGCCTGATTTGGAGTGTGTCGTGTGTTCCATGGAAATTGGTGGTTTGTTAATTGTAGTTGTCGCAGTATATCGTCCTCCAGGAACCACCGAAGAATACATGATTTTACTCAATGATTTGTTAGCTGACAAGTTTGGTCACAGTAAATGCAAGATGATAATGGCTGGGGATTTTCATCTACCACTTATTGACTGGACAAACCTTAAAGAAGGTCAGAATGAACAGGCAACTTCTCGCGCTCTTCTAGATATTGCCTTCTCCCTAGATTTAACGCAAATTGTGAGCACACCCACGCGAACCCACGAATCGGGAGAGTCGCTACTTGACCTTGTCTTGTTAAATAAGTCTGTTTCGCAGCTAAATTATTGGTATGAAGTCTTAGAAGGGATCTCTGATCACAAGATGGTGATTACTCACATATCCACTAAATACTGCACCGTTAAAAACAATAGAACCTTGACCATCCCGGACTTCTATAAAGCTGATGATGTCGCAATATTAGATAGCCTGGAACTAGGGTATGATGACTTCACTCGTTATATATCTCTAGAACTTACGTCTGTAAACGATGCGTGGGAGAGGTTTAAAACAGTGGTGTTTGACTCGATAAAGCGATTTGTTCCCATGCGCACTAAAAAAGTCAACAAAAGAAACCTATGGATTACACGAACGATTATTCATAAAAAGCGCCTTTTGAAACGTCTCAGGGCTAAAAAATCCACCTCTAAAACAACTCGCGAGTGTATTAATGTACTCTCTCAGGAGTTGAAAATGGAAATTATCCAAGCAAAGCACCTTTATATGAGTCAAACACTAACTAGTTTTATCAAAACGGCTCCTGGAAAATTTTGGAGATTTGTTTCAAAGCCAAAATCTGGCATTGAATTTTTGACAAGCAAAGATAGAACTATCACTGATAGGACTGAAATGGCATGCCTCGTAAATGAATACTTTGAATCAGTTTTTACTTTGGATGACGGTACAACGCCCCAAACGGAATCTCTTGATATACTACCTTTACCTGAGCTTAAAGTAAGTCATACCGGCATTTTCAATCTACTTCTCAAACTGGACAAAAAAAAATCCCCAGGTGCTGATGAAATTCCTAATGCTTATTTAAAGCGGTATGCAGAGTGGTGTTCAATTTACCTCGCAGATGTTTTCCAGAAATCCCTTGAATCTGGTCAAGTACCTAATGACTGGAAACTGGCTAAGGTAATACCAATTCATAAACAAGGTCCCAAAGATGATGTCATGAATTACCGACCAATTTCCCTAACCAGTACATGTTGCAAAACGCTGGAGCATATTTTGACCAACCACTTGAAATTTGTGGAGGAAAACGGCATTCTGGGGATCAATCAGCACGGTTTTCGACGAGGGTACTCAACATCCACAATTCTGACTGAGCTTGTACATGAGATTGGTGAATTTATTGATGGAAAGGGGCAAATCGATATAGTTTTTATTGACTTCCGGAAAGCTTTCGATAGAATATCGCATAGAAAGCTGCTTATAAAACTGTCCTTTACCCTCGGCAACAATCAGCTAGTGAAATGGATAGAGGCATACCTATCACAAAGGGAGCAATTTGTTTCATTAAACTCTACTCATAGTTCTAAAAAATCAGTTCGATCAGGTGTGCCGCAAGGATCGGTAATAGGGCCTTTACTGTTTTCAATATATATCAGTGACATGAGCACAGGTTTTTTCCCACAAGTTGTGATGAAACATTATGCAGATGATACCATTGTGTATTCAAAAATATATTGCTCTTCTGACCAGCAAGAACTTAGCAACCATTTGGAGAAAATTAGTTCCTGGTGTGACGAGTGGCAAATGGAACTGAATGCAACGAAAACATCTTTTATGTGCATGACACGCAAAAGAGACCCTTTAACCTTCACTTACAGTATCAATGGTACAGCATTAACTCAAGTAACCGATGTCAAATACTTAGGAGTTCACCTTAAACATGACCTAAACTGGACAACGCACATTGACAATGTTTGCAATAAGGCCACGCGGAAGCTCTGGTTATTGCGAAGAAAACTTCATGATGCCACTGTAGAGGTAAAACTACTTGCTTACAAGATGGCTGTGCTTCCAGTGCTGACTTACGCTAGTCATGTTTGGGAGCCGTATACTAAACAAAACATATTGAAATGTGAACGGGTACAAAACAAAGCTCTAAGATTTATTTTTAACTCGTACTCTAGAACCCAATCAGTGTCTGAACTTAGAAACAGGGCCGGGCTGACAACTGTGAAGCAGAAAATGCAGCTTAACAGACTGATATTCTTTTTTCATGTGCTGACAGGTAGCTGTAAGGTCAATCTAGACCGAGGCATCAAACCACTTAATGCTTCTGGCAGCAGAACAAAACACTCCAAACATAACACACCTCTGGATTTTAGAACAGATTCCTTCAAATACTCTTTTCTGGTTCGCACTATTGACGAATGGAACAAATTACCAAAAGAAGTGATTCAATGTTCGGATTTAAAGGCTTTTGAAAACGCCCTCATGAAGTATTTGTGACTGGTTTGACTGGTATGTTTTTGACCCATATCACATGTCATTTTGACTTTCCTATAAATTTGTATTGTTGTATTGTTTTGTATTTCTCCTAAGGCGGTGATCTGCTGATGTACTGCATCTAGTTCTTGTTTATTTCAAGGATCTCAACTCCTTTCTTGGCAGCAGCTGACAGTATGAATAAATAAAAAAAAATATATATAGTAGGACGAGAGTGAATTGATCAATAACTCGAAGAACTGTTCCCGCTCAATAACTGCTCCCACTTTCTTCGAGTTATTGATCAATTCGCTCTCGCCCTACCATAAGCTTGCCGTTCCGGTTAGTTCAACTGGTACAGCGACTGCTCCGGTGAAGTGGTGGTCCCGGGTTCGAACCCCGGACCAGGATGAATTTTTCTTTAACTGCGAAGTTTCTGAGAAAGCTTTACAGCTTCACTTTGTAGCCGTATGGTTGCGCCTTGGGTGCACGTCAATGATTAATTAATTCCCCTAAAGCATTTGGTCAAGAGTAAAGAAAACACAAACAAAACCCGTATGGTGCGTCATTCGCTTGCTATGCGAGATTCATGGATGTTCTTTGCCCCATGTCTCAAAATTCTCAGTTAGCGGCATAATCGCGCTTAACGAGTCAGCCTCTCTAGGGTAAAAAGGTTTCAAATGGGCGTCGTCACTAACTTCGGTCTCTGGTAAAGGTCCCCACCTGCTGTTAGATGCACTGACAAGTAATTAAGTCCACTGATATGACTAACCATAAAATGAGGATGGACATAGAGCTTCAGCAGAGTAGTAATTTGGGCCTGTTGGTAGTTCATGATGAGGAAGTTAGAGCGCAAAAAAACGAAGACAAAGTGGAGACGTGGACGTTTACAACTGCTTTATTGAAGTGCGGGAAGGGAACCTAGAGGGGCCGGCGCGCATGCGCTAAACCTCTTGTCTCCGAAACTTGCTGTTGTTAAACCCTGAGGCGCGTGTACAGAAGGTAGTGAAGGCATACATGGTTCAAAATAGTTACGATTATACACATTATGATAACAAAAATCGATGTTCTTTTGGAGTCATGTGCACTAGGCCCCACTAGGTTCCCTTCCCGCAGTTCAATAAAGCAGTTGTTGAAAGTTAGCGCTTGTCTCGTCCACGTCTCCACTTTGTCTTCGTTTTTTTGCGCTCTAACTTCCTCATCATAGAGCTTCAAAGTTTTCTGGGCGTAGCCATACTTCGAGCTAAGCCGTTGTAGCCAGAGCGAATCACCTAGAACCCTAATGTCTTGACGGCGTGGAGTGCTTTGGAGAACTTTTGAGACGCGAGGCACCAGAGACGAGCAAGACGATGAACTTTATTGGAAGTTCAATACTATTGCTAAACGGGCAAGTCGGTTATACATTCTGGAGAGTAACAGCGCAAAAGACGGGGACGCAAGAGGGAGGAACACAGGAAGATCTCGGACTCACAACTCAAGTTTTTTCCCAGGAAACAAGGCGAATATAGAGGAAGCGCAGGCAAGCAATCAGACAACCTAGCATAACGCAGGTGTTTTTTACTGGAGTTAAAAAAGCACTACTTCGCTGTCATCCACACAGATAGAGGGCTTGCTGACGCATAATTTTAGTTTTTCCTTCATGTGGTAAGCTTCGCTAATCTTTCTTGCTAATTGGACACGATGTTTGAAGAAAAGATAACTATGATGTGATGAAGGTAAACAAGATTTGCAATCTCGCCAATGGTCAGCTGAATTAGTGCACTTAGGTAGGCTCGCTAAATTAGTGAACTGAAAAAAACGACTTCAATGTCCGCTTCAGACAAAGGACAAAAAAGGAAAAAAGTTTACAGATCTTCCTTGTGTACGGTGCCTTTCACATGGTCTGAAAAATGTCGACAATGTGTATGATATAGGTGTCGTTTTTTTTTCTGCACCAAATAAACTTAATAGGGTTTGTGCTGTTGTGGAAAAAAAAAGGCTCAGAAACAAGTAGAGCTTCAAGTGACCTGTATGATCACGCACGGAACGAAGTTTTTGCGTTGCTCTGAGGGTATTGTTTACAAGACTCCTCTACCCTATGGTGAAATATAAATTGGCCAGACAGGGCAGTGCAATAATACAGTGCACGTTAAAGAACCCCAGGTGGTCGAAATTTCCGGAGCCCTCCACTACGGCGTCTCTCATAGCCTTAGTCGCTTTGGGACGTTAAACACCATAAACCAACCAACCAACCATTAATACAAGTCCGAATGAACAGCTGGATTCATTGTATTCAAGTACACTAATTTAGCTGACCATTTCCTAGATTGAAAACCTTGATTCTCTTCATTAATATCACAGCGATATTTTGTTCAAACACCCTGTCCGATTAACAAGAAAGATTAGCGAAGCTTACCCTATGAAGAAAAAACTAAGATTGTGTATCAGCAAGCCCTCTTTCTGTCTACATGATAATGAAGTCGCGTTCCTTGATCTCACGTAGCAGCACGTGCGTTATATTTAGTTGTCTGATACTTTTCCTGGGCTTCCTTTATATTTGTCTTGTTTCCTGTGAATAAATTCAGCTGTGATTAAGCGCTGTTCCTCCCTCTGTCGTGCCTGTTTGTTTGCGCTGTTATCCTCGAGAATTCATTACACGGTGTCGGAAATGCAGAGATGGCCGCCAGTGAAAAATATATAAATAGTGTCTACGCTGTACAATGGTGTATGCGTGTGCGTTACGGAAGCAAAACTTTGGCCGGCCGTCTAAGGTATCGCTGTGTTCAAAACGCACAAGAGATGAAATCGAGGATGCTCTGTTCTTGCGGTCTTAGCCGACATATAAGGAAAGATAGAAAAGAACAGTGTGGACACAGCACTAAGAGGATTAACAACACAGGCGCTGACTAACAACTAAAGTTTATTCGAAGGTGCACAAACAGTATGTACTCTTGAGGTAAATTATCATTGGTGTCAAGATTAGGGGTGATGTTAAGTGCCGAATAAAAGCGATAAAATTCAATTTGGTGTGATGCTTTTGAACTGTTGGATGAGTAACTGGTGCAAAATACATCAACATAGTACGAGCGAATGACAGGTGGCGAATATTAACGCTTAGAAGTTCAGTGAAAAGGTTGAAAAATGTAGCTAAAAAATTAGGGAAGTGTAACGGAAAAATCGCTTGATAAAAGGAATGATTATTACTTTTCCAGAGAGGCTATCTTTTTTGAAAGTAAGTCAATGGACGGGCTGCAGGCGCATGTAGCACCAGTTGTTCGTCAGTGCCTGTGTCATTTATCGGCTTCGTCTTGTGAACTCACTGTTCCTTTCTGTCATGTCCAACCAATTAGCACGCAGCAGCACCGTTGTGAAACGTAAGGGAAGATAGCCGGTAATGGTTCCATCCCTGCGTTCGGACAAGCCGTTTCTTTGTGTGTGCCTGTCAGAAATCAGGTGGGCACAAGCGAAGGATCTCATCACCGACATCGAAGGGAAACTGGCCGCCGCAGTTATTCGTTATAACTCGCGCGAGTCCATTTGAGAGGGAAAAAAAGCGCAGTATGATCAGGCACACATGGTTTACGAAACTGAACAGTGAAATTGCCGCCGTACAGTCGCGTGAGAGGCAGTCGGCGTTACTAAAACAAAAACAAATTACCTTGGATTCTTTCGAAAATGAATACTACGGACTAGGAGTATTTGTCGACTTCTCCAAGGGTTTTGATTGAATTAGTCACACTACTCTTACAACTAAGCTAGGAAATTACGGATTTCGAGGTACATTCTTGAATCTTTTGCAGAGATACTTAAACAATCGACAGCAGCAAGCACAAATAAATGGTCACACATGTAATTTCACGCCTCACCTCGATGAAACATAACGAGCCTTATCTCAAAGAACTTGCAGCTATGAAATTACGGCACTGTGTCATAACACAAGAAACGGAGAACCATGGCAGTTACCATATACAAGAAGAAATTACGGTCACCAGATGCTACCGTACAATGCTACCGTACAAAAAAAAAAAAAAAAATTTAACGAGTATATTAAATTTCTGTACGTTTTGCACATTTCGAAAAATGTGTTCTCCACTTTTTATGACGACTCTGTGATTATATTTTACATTGTATATTATAGCTTTTTCCCAAGTTTCTAATCTCGTGAAATTCCGTCGTATCCGCCTTCCTTGTGACCAGCTTTCCCACTCTTTTTTGCTTTTCACTTGAACTGTAACTCTTTCCTTGATATTAATCTACTTGTAATTAGTTTTGTTTTTACTACCATGCATTTTTTAAAATTTTTGCTCGTTTTGTGCAACTTGCATGCACTTTTATCATGGCGGCTCTGCGTCATTCTGCCGCCTGCAAACGGGGTGCAGGTCTTTGTCAAGCCTTCTTAGGCTTTTTGCTTGCCCCCTCAACATCACACGTTTCCAGTGGACGTTGATGCTGAAATAAATTTAACTTTGACAACCACCCAGAGATTGCAGTAGGACTTCGGAGAGGAATCAAGGAAGTCAGTTTTGACCAGCTCCCACGGAACTCATGAAAGCGTCACAGGTTGAAACTCACCCGGTGGAGCGGCGACGGGATGCTTGTCAAGCTGGAATTACGCTCAACTGACCCCATGAGCCCCAGTCATCTTACTCACCTTCGGCGAGCATAAGCCTTCTTCAGCTGGATTGAGTCTTGAGCCTTTAGCCATGAGTCCCGAAGTGCGATCGTCCTGCATGACGCTCTTAAGAGACTTATAGATAGACGTGAGACGAGGTCGAGTAGGACTTCTTGTACAAGAGACCATCACCAACCTAAAACCTTCCTCACGTTCGAAGGCTGTGCGTAACAGAGGCGGGGAGTAGTCACCTGAGACTTCCGTTTTTCCGTTGCTCAGTTCGAAAGACCTGAATCTCAAGGGACAGAGAAGAGGTTAAGTCTCATCACAGTCGGTCGTACCAACCGTGATCAGAGAGCGGCAATCTAAGTCTACGAGTTTAGTGCCACTGTGTTGCGAAACAGTAAATCACACTGTGGCAGCCGAAGGACTCAATATGTAATGCCGGAGGGATCACAGTTTTCTAGCGAAGAGATAGAATGATGGTCGGTAATGGCTAAAGGACGGTTGGAGCTAAACCACCGGACAGTAGAGACTACTGGTGAACATTACTGGTAAATACTACTCGAAGCCACTACGGGTCTGTAACTGCTGCATTGCTTTTATGCATGCTGAGGCAAGAGGTTACATAAGGACGGACACGTTCTTCGTCTTACAGTGCTTATCAAGCACAGCATCTATGTCCATAAAATTTTTCTCACGTCGGTGGGTGGTGTGAAGGTCCGATCATGGATATATTAATGGGAATGGTGTAATCTCCCGGTGCTTAGCAAAAAGTTGCTTAGAAAGTTTGTCCCGCGCTCACAGCGAGGAGTAAAACTTCCATAGAAAGCAAATTGGGCGCATTTTTTTACAACAGCGGAGCACTAGTGGGCTCCCGGAGAGATCTATGTGTATATCGATTGTTCTGGTGCAATCTTACAGTACACGAAAAAATTGTGTTCATAAACAACTTCCCATTGAAAAATGGGCTAATTTCTGGATTTGGGTACAACGTTGCGAGAATCTTTTGCTGGCTGAAGGAGCAGTCGCCCTCTGATCTCAACTTGAAGAGGGCGGCTTTGTTGAGAAGGCACGTAATCTGGTAAGAGATGTCAACAAATCGAATAATCGAAAAACAAGGAATCAATACTTCAAATGCCCTTATACTTTCAAAACTGCACACCAGAGGCGCTACCCATTAGCTACAGGGTTGGTCAAAATCCTCTAGGCCACAGGGTTTCTTTTGAGGCTCGTGGTAGGGTTTCTTACAAGACCTCCGAAGCACCAAATTTCTGGAGGACGAAGGGTTGCCTCGTCCTTATTCCTGCAGGCCTTGATAGCTTGAAGGGTGCCATAAGTGCCCGGCTGTATTGCTTGAAAGCGTAGCGTGGGGCCTTGGAACTTCTGACAGCTTGTACACTTTGCTACCGTCAGCAAGCGCTGGGTCGGGAGAGCCTGAAGTGCGGAAAGCCCTTTATTAAGGGTTAAACGCTGCATTTAATGAAGCGAATTGACGACAAATTAGCGAGGTTGGGGTGGCTTGCTAGTCCTGCTCCAACCAGCGACGTTAACACAGGAAGCTGTCCCTTCAATACGCCAGTAAGAGGGACTCAACAGGCGGGAAATTACGGACCGTCCCGGGTAGTGGATTGGGCTTTAACCAGACTGGGGTTCAAAAGAATTTGTGGCTGGCCCTGCTGTGTGCGCGGCTGCTGGACAACTTTTTTTCATGGTATAAGCACCGGGTCGGCTGCTCGACCGCCCTGGCAGCTGTGAGGACTGCGCGGAGGCTACTTGTGCGAAGTTTTCCGGAAATGAAAGCGCGCCACCGATTCGTGAGACAAGATTCTCCGAGTTGCCACCCCGCATATGATCATCGGCACTCTCGAAGCTTCGCTCATTTTCTGGCGTCTTGGTTGCAGGCATATCAGGGTTTAGAAAACCAGGGTTTGGTGCCATGGCGTCCAGTCATCTACATCGACTGCTGATAATTTTCATGTTTTGCTCAAATCTCTACCCGCCTATATTTACATTTAAACAGGCTCGCAAACAAACGTCCTATTCTTTTCAGTCCCTCAGCGTCCATCATTCATCAGACATCGACGACAAGTTTTAGGTGGCGACAACCAGCCTTCCCGTCAACCCATCACGAAGACGTGCCCCGAAAAAGCTATCGATTGTATCATATAACAGTGCGAAAACAAGAAAAACAAATAAACAAAATGGCCCTGCATTAAACGAGCGACGCTCGAACAACTTATTCCAAACCAGTGCCCCAGGCATCGTTGTTTGCAATGCGTTTATTGGTTCGTTTGTTAGTTTTGTAAATGGAGTTTTACCGTGGTAGGAATTTCTGCCTCTACGCTGGAGCGTTCGGATGAAAGAATGTGCCGCTATGTAGCGCGCCGCCGTCGGGCCACATGACAGCGACGACGCGGGGAACAGATGAGCGACCGAAACAAGGTCGAACGGACGAAAACAAAACTTTATCTTTTCCTACGTTCATGCTGATGACGACAGTGTGGTCTTGCGTAGCGCCATCTTACTACAAGTATGCCATTCACAACAGATGCAACAGACTGATTCTCCAAGCTTGTCTTGGCATCAGGACTATAGTCACCGTTGTCTTCCATCAAAGCCGCGTACTTGCCTCAGGTCAGCTAGGAGCATCATATATTTGTATATAAAAAGGAGCAGAGGCTAAATTTCTCAAGCGATCAAATGATACAGTTCGTTTCATGGGCGTAAGGAGATACCTTTTAGCAGTTTTCAATCGCGTGAGTTACGTGCAACATAATATGATTTTGAAAGATTTCCGAGCAGCTGCTCGGTATTTCCATCCACAGTGGGTGATGTGAAGGTGTGCTTGCCCATATTATTTTGGCGCAGTCGCGTCCACTGGTTGCTCCTGGGAACAACCAATGCTTGCCGGTGACGCCGACGTCATCAGTACTGCGGTAGTCCAGGGTGGCTGGTCGACCGTGAGGTTACGGTGCACTTTAGCGCGGGCGCCGACCGAGACCGAAACTGCCAGTACAAAATCGTTTGTAATTAATTATTCAAGCTGCACACTGACGTTTGAAGCTCATATTATTTACTACGAGGCTCGCAGGGCCTCTTTCGAGGCAAAATAACAACGGACGCCCAAAACCTTGTCTCTACACTTTAATTACTTGGCTAATTTTTATTTCATTCAACGAAAAGAAGGCATGTCTCCCGGCTAAAGGTGCAGCGCATACAGAGGGGACCCAGAAATGTTTCATTATATCATGAAATAAAGCTCAGCTGGTGGCCATAATTACGAAACAGATGAGAGTGCATAACCATTCATGCGCATTGAGCTCTCCACTGCCTAAAAGTGGAGCCTGTGCCTCATGGTTGATTGCACGGCTGCACAGAAAAGTTCGAGGGCTAGTCAAGCGTTACTCGGGTACTAACGCCGGCCTTTTCATTGTTGCCATGCGAATCACGAGAAGTTTATTTCCTAAGAGGAAAGTTTAGAAATATTTCCGAATTTCATCACCAAAAGAGCATGGTTAAAAATCACCGATTGGGTGTTTTCCCATTCAGTGTACAAAACAACGCGTTTACGGCAACAGCTACTGAAAAATTGAAATTTGGTTCGTGAGGAAAGGAAACCACGAAGTAACTGTCTCACAAATCTCGGTGGCCACCCTAACCGCGCAGTAATGGAAGGGACGAAAGAGGGAGTGAAAGAAGAAAGGAAGAAAACGGTACCGTAGTGGAGGTCTCCGGAATAATTTCGACTACCTGGGGATCTTTACCGTGCACTGATCCCTAGGTGGAAGGAAAAAATTATAGGTGTAACGTTAAGAGATCGGAAGCGGGCGGGGTGAGTGAGGGAACAAACGAGGATTAATGACATACTGGTCGGAATCAAGAGTCAGAAATGGGCTTGAGCAGGGAATGTAATGCCAAGGCAAGATAACCGCTGATCCTTAAGGTTAACGCAGTGGGTTCCAACAGAAGGCAAGCGTAGCAGGGGGCGGGAGAAAGTTAGGTGGGCGGATGAGATTATGAAGTATGCGGAGATACGATAGCCGCAACTGGCAAAGGACAGGGTTAATTGAAGAGACATGGAAGAGGCCTTTGCCCTGCAGTGGGCGTAGTCAGGCTGATGATGATGATCCCCAGTGTGTAGAAATTATTTCCGGGACCTTCACTACAGCACCTCTCTTTTCATTCACTTCCTCCTTTATGCCTTCCTTTAAGGCATGGTTCGGTAGTCCACCGAAATATCTGAGACAGTTACTGTGTCATTTCCTTTCCTCAAGAACCAATTTTCAATTTTTCAATTCTTCCTTTCTTCTTAAGTCTCTCTTTTACCTTTTCTCTTGCGGCGCTGTTCAGGTGTCCACCGAGATGTGAGACAGATACTGCGCCATTTCTTTTCCCCCAAAACGAACCAACACCTGTCGCCGTAAACAAAGATCTTTTTCGGGGTTTCCACCGTCGCATAATTTTCTGCGAAGATCGTTTTCGGAGTTTCCACCATCGCATAATTTTCTGCGTTGACAAGAACTTCAACGTCTGTAGTCCTTCGTCCTTAAGGGGTCACCCTTCATGCGATGACGCAGTCCCGGTAGGCTTAAGGCATGTATGCCAGTGTGGGCCCTCTTTAAAAATTGGGTAGGGTGGTTCGACCTATAATTGCATTTTGTCGCCCACGGGAGAGCGGAAACTTTGGGAGTTGGTGTCGGTATTTTTCATATGATTTTACCTTTTCCCAGGAGACCATGCCGGAGAATTTGAGCAACGTAAACAAGTTTTACCCGGAGGAGAGCGTTCGCTCCGCGCTCTCCTACAAGCCTCGCCCGGACGATGTTTTCATCGTCACAGACCTACCACTTTGCGGGGGCACATGGGTACAGCTTATCGTATACTACATCCTCCACGAGAAGGCGCCACCTGCTCCGCTGTTGGAGCGAGCGAGGCACCTACCGCACCTCGAAATGCAGGTAAAGGGGTCCAGTCAGAAAGTAGTAATTTGTATAATTAGTGCTGCGCCATACTAACAAACAAAATTGTATGGTGAATGGTATGTGAGAGTCGCAATGTCGAGTTGTTTTCTAGCGAGGAAATACGAGGGATGCGCCATCAGATGGCTCGCTTCCTGGGCTGTATATCTGGATACTTCGTGTGACTAGAAGGATTCTATATCTGAATGAAATTTTGTAATTCTTCCTTTCCTGATATACAACCCATAGCTACTGGTGCTCAAGCAGCTGCATGCTATGGTAGAATGGGTGCAGCTGTGCTGACAACAATGCTTTGATCTTTGGTGACATCCTCGCCGAATACAAAGCACCTACACTTGAACTATTTCTTCGTAATTAGAAACTGCCATAAGCATGAGGAGGCGACGTCTGGTCATTGAGGTAGGTGAGGCAATACATTCCAGATCCTCATGTCCTCCGGCGCAACATTGTCCACCTCACTTCTGTGGGGCCAACTGTTGTCATGGGCCGTGACTGCATCTTTAGGGGATGAATACAACGCAGACGTGAACAAAATTTCTCTATAGTCTTCAAGGAGCGCGGAGAGCTGAGAACTAGGCTACACTTCAAAAATTACAGTAATACAACACTACCATCACAGCCAAATAAATTTTCATCAAGGATATTTTTTAACCTTGGGGACAAAAACCGGCGTTATTGTCATCATACTTTCGCATTAACTTGTTTATAATCACTCAATAATATATAAAGCACGACCACTATTCTGGCTGTGCCGATGAAAGGACATAGGTCAGGACCGCTGCCGTCCTAGCCAGCAGGAAAGACACGACGACCTGCAACACGCGACCATATAAACGTTGCGATTGCTGTAAGTGGGAGAAATATACTGCGTGTCGAGGGAAATCGAACTTTGGAAGCAGAATAACAATCTCCTTAACTACTTGCTGCAATAAAAAAAGCGCAGTACATTGCACAACATGCCGTGGCCTATGTCACGCAGGCTTCTCTGTAAAAGGTCCTCATTTGACGATCGCCGTAGTGGACACCTCCTTCTGTAAACAGCCCGGCTAAAGCACACTACTTTTATTTATTTATTTCGTACTGCCAACTGCCTCTTGGCAGTCCAGGCATTAATGAGTAAGTAAAAATCAAGTAGCATGCACTGCAAATAAAAACAAGCACAAAAATGTCAGTGACAGGTAGACATGAAACAAGGCGCACAAACACATGCAATTGTAGCGGAAAAAAGAGAAGTTGATCAGCGCAACGTACAAGCGAAAGAAAGAAAATGGTGACACCACTAATAATGAGCTTTGTTACAAAGATTCATGGAAGATACAAACAATTCAACCGAAGACATATTCGCGGTTTCTTGCGTTCGGGCTTTCCACGCTGTTGTAGTTCTGGGGAAGAACTAGAAGCGATAAGGTTTAATTCAGTCTGTGGCATCGCGATTGTTTTTATACACCGTGTTTTCCTTGATTTAGTAAAATTAATGTTGGTGTCGAATGTTATTTTTGTTTCATTGTTAACGATATATGGTCTACAAAGTTTCTAGACGCGGTCTGCGCCGAAATTTTAGTATGTAACTTTAAATGTAACTTCGATGCAGTCTGCCAGTTCTCGGGACTCTGCTTCCATTTCAGTGTGTCCAGATACCTACAGGACAATTCTTAAGAAACGGGACTATAAAGTTTCATTTGATGGTAGCATTTTTCTATTCCATCACTAATGAGAAATTTCCAGTTTATGATGCTCAACTTACTAATGACGCTCGTAATTTTTAAGCGTCTAAAGTGGATGTTAACCGTTTCTGGATCAGGGGTCAAATACGCAGCCACTTCCAGATTAGGGTGTCCGTATAAATTCTGCAAGCCAACGCCACTACGGGCATCGGAGTTAATTGAGTGTTGAAGCGATTGGGATTCGAATGTTTGCCTGAGCGAGTTTCGTTTTGCGCGTTCGCGTGGAACATCCGCAGCAAGTACGAGTTGCATACCGTTCACATCAGTCTTCACCAGGAGCTGAGTGTAACTGAGGATCAGGGGTGCTTTGATTTTTGCATCTGAGCAATAATTCAGACCTATTCGAATCCCGACCTTTTTCGAAATCGCCGACTTTAATCGCAGGCACGGTGTTTCTTTATTGAAGCTTCCAGCCGGACGCATTGTTTAGTTTATGGCAATGTTAGCGCAATAATGCTTCGTTTTACCACCCTTGCAGCCATCTTTCGACAAAACCCGTTCTACGTTTATCTGTCGCTGCCTTTCTCTATGTGAATGCGCGCGTGTGTGCGTGTTTGTGGGTGTGTGTAGCCCCCTCCACCCGTTTTGAAGCGCCCAGCAAGTTCCTTTTTTGAAGTAGCCCTCGGTGGGTGCGACCACTAGCAAAATGCTTCTTCCACCTGCAACTCTCCACCCTTGCCCCCATCAACTTGTACCCTTCAGCCACCTCTACCTTCCATCCCCCGAAAGCCTCTGTCTAGCCCCCACCCCCCCCCCCCCCCAGAAAAAAAGAAAACATACATACTCCTACATCCTCACCACAAGCGCACGTTGATGCCAATAGACACAGTGAACTCGATGAACGTAAAAGGGGAACGTACAGCCAGTACTGCTAACACATACTTCTCGAATCACGTTGTATGACAGCCTGCTCATTCTTTATATGTATCTTCGGTTGTTCTCACAAATCGATATCTCCCGTGTTCGCAGGGGGCCGAGGCTCTCGACGCCATGCCGAGGCCCGGAAGCGTTCGAACTCACCTGCCTTACCGTCTCGTTCCACGCGCGGATTGCGCGAAATACATCTACGTCGCCAGCAACCCGTACGACTGCTGCGCGTTTTTCTACCAGCAAATGCTGAACGCGCAGGGCAAAGATCCCTCCAATGAAGCCTTCGAAGGGTTCTCGGCGTTCTACGACGACTTCGTCGAGGGCCGCGCCGTGTGCGGCGACTACTTGGCCAACCTTACGTCCTGGTACGAGCGGAGGTTCGACGAGAACGTGCTCTTCCTGACGTACGAGGAACTGGCGGACGAGAACAAGACGACGGTGTTGAGGATCGCCGACTTCCTCGGCGAAGACGGGGAGTACGGCCGGAAGCTGCGGCGCAGCAGGAAGCTCCTAGACAAGATATGTGCCGAAACGCAACACGAGGGCGTCTGGGAATGCGTCGAGAGCGACACCAAGCGGAGAATGCAGGAGGCGGCCGCCATTTCTGAAGAGGGAAAACCGGAGTGGGTCAAGCGACTCCAGAGAGCTGGAAACTCGGCGGCATACGGGAAGCTGTTCGCTAAAAAGGCCAAAGGATATCAGCAGATGGTTATTGGCGATTCCATGCTAACGCCTGAAATGACGAACAGGATGCATGAGCGCATCAAAGCTGTGGCTGGGGCCAGGTGTGACGTCATGAACCTGTGGAAGAACGACGATTGATTACTAGGCAGAATGGTAGACCGCTTTGATGCCCTGCAATTCGACCATTTCTGCGGCAGTTTACGGTCAACGAAAGTTTTTCTTGTCACGTGAAATGTGCTTTGGTGGAGCCGAGGACACTTGACTTTGCTACAGATAGTAGCTTTGTTCGCTAGTTAGTAGAGCGAGAACAGTGTATACAATACAGACATTCGTTAGATGGTGGGCAGGTAAGAAAAAATAAAAATAAACAGAATAATTGCATGCCTGCCGCACCATGCACCTACGGCACAATGAGCTTAAATCAATATAAAATAAATAATGTGGCACGAAGCGATAAAAATTGCAGAACAGAAAAAAATAATATAGGAAATAAAAAGGGACGCACCACTGCGGTAGCTGCCGACGGAGAGTCAGGCTCGGGGGCGCTAACAGAATTCTGAAACTTATACTGGTATCTTAGTTTCAAAAATCTAAATTCAAGATAACGATATAACAAATAGCAACAACAAAGCGAAAATGCTGAGGGAAAAATGTCAAAAGCACAGACTTTGTTAATTTGATTGCACAGTAGTTATGAGCTTACATAATGGATAAATCACATAGCCATAGCGGCTAAAGATCCAAGTGATTATTCAGCACCTTCTGTATTATTTTGTGAGAAATAAACATTCTTATTCTGATCGAGGTTGATCACGGGACATACGTATACTATGCTCAGACACATAGCTAAACAGCAGAAAGACGGACTAGGTCGCGCTTTGACATTCGCTGATCTTGAACGTCAAAGTACCGGCATAAGGCAGTTTTCAAACAGGTACCCAGATGAGTGGAGCCAGCGCCTCCTCAATTCTTACAATGCCAGCCGCATCGCCCGCTTCGCAATGTGAGCCGTCGGTACACCTCACTTCAGTTAGTTGCCGCGCTGCGGCGCTAGCCAGATGGTAGCAGTGCTTACGTCATGCTTGCGCATGAGTGCGCGGTGGTGATAGCTTTGTCCTACTTCCGCACCACGCGTCTGTCAGATTCCTGCTTCATAGCCCTTCCTGTGCAGCTCTCGCTTTACCCGCGGGGCGGCGCTTTCTCCAACGACATACCTTCTACCTATGCCTGCATTTTTAATTTCACCGCCTGCATTGCCAGCCTGTACATAACAGACGTTATCGTAATCGGGCATCGTTCGGAGCACGGGAAGCTAAGAGTAAAATACTATATGAAGAACGCCTGAGGAAATTGGGCGATAACAGGTGGGTAGCTAAGGTATTTAAATATTTATACAGAAAGAGCGTTGGCTCACAGTGGCGGAAAAGAACTAGAAAACTAACCAGTAAGTATGCAGGTCATAGGACGGAGAAAGAAAGAGCATTAAACGACAGGTTAAAAACGCGGAAGTTAAAAATTGGATGAATTCAATTGAAAAGAAACAGTGTAGAACCATATCGATACTGGAAAAGGCAGATCAGGAAAGAATTTTTCTATGATAACTCAAGAGGCAGTGCCCTACTTTTTGAAGCTAGGTCAGGGTGTCTTAGAACGCGCAGCTACAAAAAGAAATTTAACGAAGAAGATGACACATGTGCCGTGTGTGGTAGATCTGTGGAAACAATTGAACACCTCATAATCAAATGTGATGGTATCCATCCGGATGTCGATGCAGGCGCAGTCACTCTTGCTGAGGCCCTAGGGTTTAAAGATAACAATGGTCCTGTAAATAAATCTGCAGTGGAAGTCAGCAAAAAGCGATTGGAGGATTGGTGGCTGAAAAGCAGAGATGTGGCATAAGGTTAGAATTGTAGGAAACTGTAGGTAAAAATGATGGCGATTCTTAATGAGAATTGCCAACACAGTAAAAAAAAATAATAATAAAGAAAGAAAAGCTGAGCATGGTGGCAATTGCCACCACCCCGTTTCAAAGGGGGCGCTCCTATCCATCCATCCATTCAAACGACAGTCGGCTGGAGCGGCAGCTTTGTTCGCCGTTTGCAGAGGTGGGGTGACGCGTTCGTTCCGATTATCACTTGAGGGTTGCGGCTGCCATACTTGAGGCGCTGTTTGAGGCGTTCGTGCCGCTTATTGCTGTTCCTTACCCGACGTGCAGAGCGTTGTAAATTGTTAGGTTCGTTCATTCGCGGCACTATGGTGAACAGAAAATTGTTTTGCGCGTGTAAACGGTGTGGTCCGCGACGCTCACCAGGTACCCTCGCAGCAGCCGTAAAACGGCACTGGTTAATTATGTGGAGTAGGGCTGCTGCTTTCAGTTTTGTGTGAAGTCTGGATTTGAAGCTCGTTTATGTAGAGCTGAGGAACTTCGCTGCACAAAGTGTACAAAAGAAGTGGACGCTTACGTGCATTCATATATGTGTATTTACAACTATTTACATTAATAGTACATATAATTAATTGCGTGTATCTGCGGCAGCATACATGACAGCTCTTTGTATTTATAGCCATTTACTTATATAGAATTTGTGCCTATTTGCTTGCATTGACACGTATTTACAGTCATAAGAAGTTTGCATTGTAGCGCAACCACTTGTAGCGCATTGTAGCGCAACCAAGGCGCGAGAAGGAGAAAGCATCTCGTGCGCGAGCGGAACTGAACAAGAAACGAAATAAAACACACCTAACGCCCAGATGGAGACGCCAGTTCCTGCGCCATCATGTGAATGGTTGCCCTCTCTCGCGGCGTCGAACGACAACGCCGGTAGAAGATACACTGACGCGGCGCCCAAGAAACGCTGCCTAATTTTTCCTGCAAGCGATCAGGCAGTGGATAAAGATACCCCATAATGTTGCTAATTCTGAATCTGAGAGCAGTTTTCTTTCTAACCTCTCATAATTGTTTATCTGAACCATTATACTCTCCCACTGCATGCACCACTTGTAAAGTAGTCTTATTAGAGCGTTAACTCTACCAGCGCCGCCTCTGTTTTCACAACGCGTTTTACGGCTGCTGCGAGGGTACCTCGTGAGCGTCGCGGACCACACCGTTTACACGCGCAAAACAATTTTCTGTTCACCATAGTGCCGCGAATGAACGAACCTAACAATTTACAACGCTCTGCACGTCGGGTAAGGAACAGCAATAAGCGGCACGAACGCCTCAAACAGCGCCTCAAGTATGGCAGCCGCAACCCTCAAGTGATAATCGGAACGAACGCGTCACCCCACCTCTGCAAACGGCGAACAAAGCTGCCGCTCCAGCCGACTGTCGTTTGAATGGATGGATGGATAGGAGCGCCCCCTTTGAAACGGGGTGGTGGCAATTGCCACCATGCTCAGCTTTTCTTTCTTTATTATTATTTTTTTTACTGTGTTGGCAATTCTCATTAAGAATTGCCATCATTTTTACCTACAGTTTCCTACAATTCTAACCTTATTTTACGGTGACTGCCCCTGAAGACGTGCTGAAGCGGACTTGATTTCTGTTTTATCTGCCTCCTTTTCTTCTGGCAGTTGCGGTGGCTCGGCTGCTGACCCGAAAGACGCGGGTTCGATCCCGGCCGCGGAGGTCGAATTTCGATCGAGGCGAAAATCTACAGGCCTGTGTACTGTGTGATGTCAGTGCACGTGAAAGAACTTCAGGTTGTCGAAATTTCCGGAGCCTTTCACTATGGCGCCTCTCCTGAGTAGTTTTGGTACGTTAAACCCCATAAACCTTTTCTTCAAGCACTTTAGTTTAGCATCATTTTATTAGCACCTGGTTGTAGTCAGGATCAGGCACAACTTCCGAAATGCTTTGGCAATAGTTGCTGCGCCGTGTATTCGCGAATGAAGTACATTTTTTGCTTCTTAAAACATTCAATGCTTCAGGGTGCCACGCACCGAGAAAAATCTATCTAGTTGTAACGATGACAGCGTATCCTGGAAAAAGTAGAGCTACAACTGGAGGTATTGCTACTTGGTAGTTTCGAAAAATGCTTCTCGGGAAGATTTACCACGCCTTGTTTATTTCACTTTCCCATTTTCCTTCTTACTTAACATGACTGAATCCCAAGCCAAGATAGCATAACTTATTACTAACTACCTTTACCCCCTGATTTCATATTTCCTCCAAGCAGTTTCAGTGCCTCTCTCGGGAATGTTTCAGCGTTGTAGCTAAAAGACCGAAATAAGCCACCACAGCCTTGCGTCGCAATGCCAACGCCGCTGTGCCGCACTCTCTGTGACTCCTATTAAAACCAGCGCCTGGAGCGACTCCACGATGAGCAGCGCCACCTCACGAAGAAAGAGAGAACGTTTCAAAAATTGTCTTCGCTTTCCGTCGTCAGGAGCCACTGAGATGGTACATTTCCTAAAGCCCCTGGAAATTTAGCATTTCCCCACAGAAGTAGACCAGGCGCGAAGGCTAGCCGATGGGGGAGAGCGCAAGAAAGGAGGTAAGGAGAGGGCCTTGGACGGTCGGATCGGGCGGACTCGGCAGGCGTTGTGAAAACAGAGGCGGCGCTGGTAGAGTTAACGCTCTAATAAGATTACTTTACAAGTGGTGCATGCAGTGGGAGAGTATAATGGTTCAGATAAACAATTATGAGAGGTTAGAAAGAAAACTGCTCTGAGATTCAGAATTAGCAACATTATGGGGCATCTTTATCCACTGCCTGATCGCTTGCAGGAAAAATTAGTAACGAAAGTTATTAGTATGAAATTTATACTCTACTAAATGTTGTGAACGCTTTGTTCAGAAAGACGAGCATCAGGAGCAATGTTTAATGACTTAATCATCAAGGAACTTAATGTCTTTATAAATAATGCAATAATCGGCGAGCATTCGGACAGCTTAATTAAGATTTAACTCTAGGGAATGGATGTAAAGGAGAAAAGAGATAGGTGCCAATCCCGTTCCCTGGAGTACGCCAGACATTAACATGGTTCGATACGCGCCTGTCATATTGCACCTACTGGTATCGGTCTGAAAGATGCTGTTTTATCTAATCAGTAATTTTATTACTGCCGAGGAAACGCTGAGGTTCGAGTGGGATACGCGATAAAATTGTTTTGACAACACAAGAAATAAGACATCGACCTTGCTGCTTTTGTCAATATCGGATGCGAGATCGTGGATTATTTATGAACGCTGAGTTGTAGTTGATAGCCCTTTTCTAAAGCAGTGTTGGTTAGGAGTGAGTTAATTGTTTCTTTCAAAGAATATTACACTGCGCTTGAGAATGGCACGTTGAAGAATCTTCGATGCAGCTCAGGTGAGTGAAACGGGCCTATTGTTAATAACATTGTAGCGTGTCCAGATTGGAGAACGGGAGCAATTTAAAGCAATTTTTCACTGTCTCGGCACATCTCCACTTTCGAAGGACTTCTTATAAATAAGAAGTAAATATTTCGTTACGAACTCTGCGCATCTCTTGGGGAATGAATTCGGAAAATTGTAAGGGCTGCCAGATTACTTTTCTTCAATACTGAGTAACAGTGCGAAAGTTCCCGATTCATTCACTGTTATTACGCCTTTGTCTAGGCAACAGGCCCTTATTTGTCATTCTAGGTGAGACATACTAAAGTGAGGCTGATTAAAGTCGTTAGCCCACTTTAAAGCCCCATGGGGGGTACATGGCTTTGTCTACGTTTTCTAGAGTTCAAACACGTCTAAAATTTTTGGCGACCGGAACTGAACTGAACACGTTTTTGAGGGAAGGAAATGCCGCAGTATCTGTCTCACATGTCTCGGCGGACACCTGAACCGCTCCGTAAAGAAAGGTAGGAAGGTGGGATTAAAAGAAGAGAGAGAGAAGGAGGCGCCGTGGTGGAGGTCTTCGGGATAATTTCGACCACCTGGGGATCTTTAACGTGCACTGACATCGCACAGCACACGGGCGCCTTTTGCGTTTCGCCTCCGTCGAAACGCGGCCCCCGCAATCAGGTTCGAACCCGGGTACTCCGGCTCGGTAGGGGAGCGCCTTAGCCACTGAGCAACCGCGGCGGTTGGTTTCGAGAGTTTCTAGTGGTAACATCTGTATATTTATGTTTTGCAGCTTTCAATGCTTGATTTTTTTCAGTGCACAATGCCAGTGCCTTGAGTCGCATAAGTTTTCTCAGTCTTGACAGTTTGTGCTCCATTGTATGATGTCTCGAGTCATCCAGAGAATAAATGTATTAGCAGTTTTAATGCCAAAGTGTTCAGGCTCCAGTTGTTGCCTTTGAAGCGATGGCACATACCAGAACAAACTATGCAGAACAAACTATGGCTTTTCCACACTCAAATACATTCTTCCCAAATACTTGAACACGCCCTTTTACGACACGTTGCTCAGCATGTCTGTCTCGGCTATTCGAAATGTGTTCGCAAGCTAGGTCCCACAGTATGCGTACCCATGTATAGAATTCTATTGCATTGAACCGTAAATGTTGTGTAAAACCTTTATTCTGTTGTGCGGAAGTAGTACTTGTCCATGCAAAGTAAAAGCAGTTTCCTTTCATGCATGTATTTAAAAAAAAAAGAGTTTCTTTTTATGCACGTATTTAAAAAAAAATGTTTCCTTTTATGCATATATTTACATGCCTTGTCTTTCCTTGTACCTTGCGTTGTTACCAGTGTATGAAGTAACCATCATAGTCGCTAGCAAACTGCCTCTTTGTAGGGGTGGCGAGGCTTTTCAAGCGGTCGTAATGACTGCTTTTTTCTTGCCGCCCTCAGTTTTTGTAAAAAAAAAGCTGAAATAAAGTGATTGATTGATTGCACATACCCACAGTAGGGGATGGGCCAGGCTCCAGTTCTGTCGAAAATCCGGCGTAGTCGTCATCGTCGTTCTGGGCGTGGCCTTTCAAGTGGCCTTTTGGCGTAACTACAACCTGCCCATCGGATTGTGAGGAGATGGACCACCATGACAGGTGGTAGTTAAATTAATGATTGACCGCGAGTGTCGCCCTGGAAGAGACACGTCGGAAGCGCAAGCGGAAGCACCTGCCACTGCAGTGCATTGGCTCGACACTTGAACGCTGCACCACCGCGCCAGGAGTTGTATATGAGCTCCCAGGGATCTATCAATGTAAAGTCGAGAATGAAAAATTACTCATATATGATCAATAAACCATTAACGCTATTATGTCATACCCTTCAGGCGGAGCTTTAATGTCTCCGCCAATCTTTCCCCATGTGGGAACACGAAGTGATAACCATTGTTCCACTTTGTGCCTAAATGTCAGCCAGAGGTCATTACATGATTCCGACTGATCAGCGTATATGGTATCAAATTCTGAATAAAAGCAATTGAAGGCATCAAGAACGGCAACAACATAAGCATTTTCCATTCACACACTCGTGTCGTTATCTTGTTTGTGTGTGCTGGAGAAGTCAGGGAAACAAACAAATGGTTGAATTGCGGTCAGATAGACCATAAAATATTTACCATGAAAAGGCAGGCTCAAGAAAACTGTGCTTATGAATGATAATCGAGGATACTATGGCTTCTTGCTACACATGGGTGGGTTCCTGAACAATTTATTTTAGTCCAAAGGAAAACGCGTCGTCAAGCAACGCGTCTGCACTAGTTTGGCCAACTGAGCATCTATCGAGAGATTCCCACTGTATGCTTGGGAGATTAAAATTCACTGTTTTTGAGTAATGTTTTTAGTCTAGTGATGATGACGCATTCATTCTGATAGAGACCAAGATATCTGCGCTGATGTTTGGTGGACCACACGTTGTGCCAATATAAACAGGAGTTTCATTGACTAGGATCTTGCTCCGAAGTGTCTCCCGGCGTCGACGTCCGGTAAGGGGTTAGTGTACTATCAGCGTCAAATGAAATGCGAACCGCGGAAAGCCAGGCCAAAGATCCCACTTAAGCATCAGCCTGTCGACAGGGAACACACGCGCGCCCATCCGGTTTGCGATACTTTTGCTTCTGTTTTCTTTAACGTTATTTTTGGCGTTTCGCCTCTGGAGCGCCACATCCATTCTATGTATGGAAACTTTCGCAGCGCGGTTCCGCTGGGGGCAGTGGCACTGGCCCGCGGGAGTGAAGCGAGTGCTTTGAATTTGCTTCCATCATAGCCAGGTTATCTCCGTCCGCCTGCGATGCGAAGAAATAAACGTTGGCCGGTTCACGGGAATTAAGACACTAGGTTCACGACACTCACGAAAGCGTGCAAGGTTGCTACCTTCCGCATATTGGTCCTTGAAAAGCCAAAGGTTCTTGTACTGCCTAAAGGAAACGGAACTCACTCCTTGACCGTTTACCACCTGTAATTCTTTCACCCTTTCTCAACTTAGGCATCATGGCACACTTGATTAAAAAAAACATTGGTACTTTCTCCGTCCGTCATTGAAAAACGAAAACTCTTTATTCAGGGTAAATATGAACGTACGATACCTCGGCATCAGACATACAAGAGACACTCAGGGAGGCCCCGTCAAGGGGTCGGTGGCGTGCATCCGGCGAGAAATAGGCAGCTGTCTGATAAAAAGTGAGTACTTAGTGATTATATATATATATATATATATATATATATATATATACACACACATTTACAGGGTGTCCCAGCTAACTTGGACCAAGATTTAGAAAATCCTAAGCGTTCTTCAGAACTGAAATGGCATGCATGCTATTGTTTATCTAAAGTTACAGTGCCATTTATCTCGCTCGTCTTATTGGAATAATTAGTCGAGATAAATACTTTTTAAATATAGCTTGAAACGTTCAGGTGTCAATAGGAAAGTTGTGGAGCTCCACGAATGTCAAGTATCGCAATATATATATATACGGCTGGTACTCCAGCCGAAACGTCGTGAATTAAATCATATTATGGTTTTCAATTTCCGGTGACTGTATCTTATATTGATCAATCAGCTGCCTAGAAATCAGTTTCGATGTATGTATGTATGTATATATATATATATATATATATATATATATATATATATATATATATATATATATATATATATATATATATATATATATATATATATATATATATATAGGTACAGTATTACGACAAACGCGACTGTTCTTTTAACGTTTATTTTGCCAACAGTTTCGGGAATGGTATTCCCTTCGTCAGGGCAGGCTTACAATGAATCCGTTTCGTCAATATAAGGACACAGAACAAGCGAGGAGGTATAATCTCCGCACTCTAAACAAACTTGAGAATGAGGGCAGGGGACCGTATAATAGGCAGCACGACAAGTCTCACGCGGGCCGCGGCTGAACAACAACCAGAAAAGCAAACGGGGAGGTGGAAATGGTAAAATAGTAGCAAAGAACGAGCCTGAACAGCACAGCGATAGAAGATTATACCTCCTCGCTTGTTTTGTCGCTTTCAAATGACGCGTCGAAGATCGTTTCCCATTTTATTACAGTCTTCCCGGCCGCAATGAAGCTGTGCTCACTAACAGAACAGGGCAGGCGAGCTGGTTTCCTTCAGTCATCATGGGATTCATAGCGCTTGCAGACGAAGGCAAAAAATCGAAAACGGCGGACACAGTATAATGTATGTCGCTCTCGACTTCGTGCAGTCTTCTGCAAGTATTGTGGATTTCATAATCACTCACTACCAGAAATGAAGGATTCAGAACCCCGACCTTAACCCGATCAGTTTTTTACTGTTCGCTTTGGAGCCAGATGGTAACGCGACGATGACGGAAGCAAACTTGCAGCGCTGCAGGCAAGCGAGCCAAGAACGCTCGCTTCACTGAACCATGCGGGCCAGAGCCGCTGCCGCCAGCGAAACCGCGCTGCGCAAGTTTCCATATGTAGAGAGAATGGATGTGGCGCTCCAGTGGCAAAGCGAGACAACGATCGTCGAAGAAAACAGAAGCAAAAGTATCGCAAACCGGACGGGCGCGCCTATGCTTCCGGTCGACAGGCTTAGGCATTAGCTGGGCCAGTGGCCGCGCTTTTACCGGTTCGCGTCGCATTTGACGGCAATAGTACATGTCCTCCGTTATTTAAATCGTGACATCGCTGCCACAAGAATGCCTATATGCGGAAAATTGTTTCACGCTTGAACTTCTGAAGGATAGCCTCAGAGACTGCTGTCGGAACCGACCAGGGAAGCCCTGCAGCCAAAAGCCGCCTTATCCTATAATTAAATCTCTGGGACATCTGATGTGGTGTAAACCCTTCTACATCAAGATGAACTACCAACTCGCCCAGCAGGAAGTTTTAATGGAGTCTTTTATCGCAGCCAGCATTGAAATGTCAACTTACCAAAGAAATTGCCAGGTCACATAGCTTTGGTAATCATGTAAGGAATGTTCGAAGTTTGAAGTTTATTTTCACCGAAGCGGGAAGGGCTCGAACAAAAGTGAAAAAATATCACTTGAAGAGGTTCAAGCCACCCTTCGCCGCTAGGCATACAGCAGATTTCAGGTTAACATATATAACAGCATATATAGGATATTCACACGTTGAAAATAAATACCGAATATCCTGGTGCGAAATAAAGATTTGTTGAATCACACCTCCAGAACAAAATTTACATATTTGAATTCAAAAGAGAACATCATTATACAATACTTAACAAGCATGCACATCCCTCTTAGATGAGCAAAAAATTCAAGGTTCGAAAGCTAACGCTCTCTATGTTTATATTACAAAATGTTTATTGTAATATAAACATTTATTTATTATATTACAATAAATACAATGTAATACAATAAACATTTGTTTATTGTATTATTGTATATATTGTATATTATAAAATGTTCTCCATGTTTATATTGTTTATAATATAAAAGGAGAACGGAGGTGGGCGGCTCTTTTGCTCACGGTTGTAGTCTTTACAATAAGCGGCAGTGAATGTAAAATTGTGTGACCCAAGAAATTCTGGACGGAATATTTTAGGAAGTTTGTGTTTGTGTCGAATATCCTTTCTGAGGAACATAATAAATTCGCGTGACAAGCTGAAGGAAACTCGCCGAATTTTCGGAGCGCTGAACGTGTCGATTATTAATGAAGAAATCCCAGAGATCCCTCGAATGTACTCTGCCAACATTACATGAACCAATAGAGAGACGTCAGCAGGAGCTTTTTATGTTCCTTAACAGCTCATTGGTGACAGAACACTCACAACTAGGAGGTGCACGTTATAATGTATCTGCGAGGCGCACAATGGTTTGGCAAACTTTGACTTAAAAAGAGTACAAGAAAGTAAGGGCTGCTAAGGCTGCCATAAAGAGATCAGAAAGCAATAAATGCTGCGAAAGCTGCCAGGAAACTGCTGGCAGGAAACTGCTGGCAGGAAGCTGCAAGTGCTTCCGCTCGCTGTGTTGCAGCGGAGAAGGAAACGATGTGATAAAAAGCGGAAATGGAAATGAATGAAGGAAGAACACAAATGGCGGATGTCAAGAGCGGTTGGCACTGGCACAAAGGCCAGCGGAAGCGCGACATCTGCAGCAAGATCGGTGTTTCATGCAATGGGAGGAAATTTCATGACGTAGAAGAAAAACCTCTGATTCCGCTACTTTTTCTCTGTAGCTGCATGGGAAACCCTGAATATTTTCAAGCGCTATATAGCAGCATTTCTTAAAGGTGCACTGAAGAGGAATCTGAACTCGTTTTTTTGCCGCGGGAACTCGATCTACACGTTCCTAGCATTCTTACAAACGGCAACCTATTGCCCTGTGTGGCCGATTTCCCTAATTAAATAGAATTAACGTCCGGCTCGCACCTTTATTTTTTGAATTCGCGCCGTACGGTGGGCGGAGTCGGCCAACGAGTAATAAGCTTTGCTTTCGCTTTATTTTGTTTTCTAGGTTTCCGTGAATAAATAGTTTCATTCGCAGAAAATATAGCCGCAAAATAAGCCCGCAGAAATAAAAATACGCGCGGACTATTTGCTTCTACTGATTACTACTTATTACTCCGCCGATGGCAGAGCGGCAAGCCTCCACGGGACGGGGTGAAAAGTATTCCACGCGTTGGTCGTCTCCGCCCACCGTACGGGGAGAGTTAAAAAAAAAGAAAGGCAGGAGCCGGACGTTAATTCGATTTAATTAGGGAAATCGGCCACACAGGTCAATAAATCGCAGTTTCTAAGAATGCTCGGAACGTGTAGATTGAGTTCCCGCGGCAAAAAGACGAGTTCAGATTCCTATTCACTGCACCTTTAAATAATCGTTGGACGTTCTTCGGAGTGAATGATTGCTTGAATGCAAGAATTTGCCAAGTACAGTTTGTTGCACCCGTGCCATTGGAAGTAAGTGGAAGGCAATATTAACGAAAAAATTTAATCGCTGCACCCCCCCCCCCCCCCGGAATTTATGCATCCTCGAATACAAACGTGCGGCCTAACTGTCATTTGGCGAATTGCACTGTGGTGCACCAACAGACATGGACCATTATGAAAGAAATTAAATTTTTTTTTTGACAAAGTCACCTTCCGTTTACTTTTGACGGCGAGTGTACGTACATCTTTGTGTTCCCGCTGCCACTTCCCACAAAGTACTTAAAGCCGGGGTGACCTGTGAGAGGAGTTCGCTGGAAGCGCGACCTAAGGATTAAAAAGGTAGAGAATCCAATTTGGTGTTTTATTAATTCAGACTATCCTAATTGGAGGGAAATAAAGCGAGTACATAAATGACACACAACTAGTGAGTATCGCGTTCGTGACTTTTCAGTTCAGAGCAGCGTCAGCTGAGCCCGACTCTTGAATTAACTCCCGAATTTCGTGCGCACCTAACATAGTGAACGCAAAAAGAAAAATGAAGTTAAGATTGGAATGTCGAATAGGTCCCCCAAGGAAAGCTCTCAGCCGCCATCATGGGACTAATGTGCGTGGCACGGCTCATAGCGAATAGCTTAAAGGCGGCGCTATGTGAGATGCGTCATCAGAGACATCTCCTTATTTGCACCAAGCGTGAATGCGAGTGTTAAGGACGCCATATAGAGGAGAGCGTGCGTGAAAACGCGAACTGAAACCAGTTTTTTTTTTGTTCCATTAATAATCGGCAGGCACCCATATTGTCCGGAGTGCCAGTGATGTCGTACATTAACGGCGTTAACTAAGGGAATAACTACGCTATCGGGAAGGTGAAGGTGCGGCGGGGCTCGGTGGTCATCAGCTTAATGACGTTATCTTTGAATGTTTTTTTCACCGGGAAATATCTGTGCAGTACCCGCGATAGCAACTGTGGGAACCTGAGAAAGTTCGAAGGCTTCGTTTGAGTCTCGCCCTTTCTGTGATCTTAACCTTATCTCGGAAGTGTCTCAAAGCGAAAAGTTTTTCGTAGTTTTTTTGCTAGTTCTTAAATTTTCCCGAAAACTTGTGGTTTACTTTTTTCTTTACGCCAAAAAATAGGCCGAGGATTCCATAAAAACAAAAAAAAACCCTAATGAAACATCACATTGCAGAGTCAGGATGAGAATCAGTTTATTTTATAGAACGGAAATATAAGGTGGACAAATTTATGCAGAAGGGGGTCCCTTATCGAAATCATACATACATGGCCGGTCTTCAGAGCTGAATCCCTGGCGTCTTGCCACCACTTGACCGCACGGTCACTAGGATTGTAGTGGGCAGCGGTGCTGCCGTCGATTACTGCGCATAGTCGCTGCAGCCAGGTCGGTCTGGATGACCGCAGTCGCAGTTGGCCTGCTATCGTGACTGCCATAGATAACCGGTTGAGGTATGTGGCCGGTTGTGTGGGCTTGGGCAGGGCATGTAATGCGAAGGCAACATAACCGCTGGTCCTTAATGGTAACGGAGTGGTCCAAGAGAAGGCATGCGCAGGAGGTGGCGGCAGCAAGTTAGGTGGGCGGATGAGATTAAGAAGTTTGCCGGAATACGGTGGCCGCAACTGGCGAAGGACAGGGTTAATTGGAGAGCCATGGGAGAGGCCTTTGCCCTGCAGTGGGCGTAGTCAGTCTGATGACGATGATGATGAATCGTTACGAACTGCCTGAACGAGATGGGCGCCAAGAACAGAAATGTATAAATATGTACTTTCAACGCTCGTGAACTGTTGTATGTGTTTCTTTATGTGTCCTGTCTAAGTTGTTGCGCATTTCACTTATATACTATACAGAACCAACTAGCCCGACAACACGCTCTTCTGAAATGTACTTTCAATGTACCGTATTTACCTGATTCGAAGGCGCACTTTTGTCGACTGAAACTTAGCCTCGTAGCCACTGGCGCGTGACAATCGAAAGCAGAGCAGGAACCATTTTTCGAGTACCAGCAGCGTAAGTGCCATCACATCATCATCATCACCAGTCTGACTACGCCCACTGCAGGACAGAAGCCTTTCCTGTTTCTCTCCAATTAACAAACGTGCCACCTGCTGCCATTTTATCCCCCAAAACGTCTTAATCTAATCCGCATACCTAACTTTCTGCCGCCAGTTTCTACGCCTACCTTCTGTTGGTATCCAGTTCGCTTCCCTAATCTACCACCGGTTACCTTTCCTTCGCATTAATGGTCTACCAAAGCCCACTTTGTCTCATTCTACCAATATGGAGCCGTAAGCTTTCTACGCTGGCAGTTGGAATGGCTGGCATCTTGTAGACTTTCGGTCCAACTACCTTTTTCGCATGAAATTGGCCATCCAAATAGCGTGGTCGAGTCGTGGGGCCGATGTACCACACCTGCCACGATCTTGCATATAAAATGTCATGTCCACACATTTTTACTAGTCAGCGCTTTCCCATGAAAACATTCGGCGTCACTGTACGCAAGCTGTTTTAACAAAACTTGCTCGGAAACAAGCGACTTCCTCCTAGCGGTCAACAATTCCTTGCCTTCATTTTGTCACAAAATTTAGGGGAAAAACAATGATTTTCTGGACAAAAATTGCTTGCTCTCAGTGGGCTTCGGGTTAGTTGGAGGCTTTGATCTCTTCTTTACCACAACTCGTACTAACTGCGCGAAAGAGACCATATGCTAAAATTTGCTAATTGGCTATACACCGATTTATGAAAGTTTAGCAGCACACTATTCTGGAATTCGATTTTGAATGTGGGTACAGAACTTGGAGGTAATAGTACTTTTCTTCGATTGCTTCATAGCTTGGCCATTAAAGGGCTAAAGGGGACGAGTGTACGGTAGTTTCGGACCATGAGGCCAAACAGCATCTAGTTTAGCGACACGTCCACCGCAAGAAAAAGAAGAATAAATGAAGAAAACCACCCGCCAAGCAGAATTTCCCGTCAGTAGTGTTATACTCGGTATAAGCTATCGCATTAGACCTTGTTTGTTTAATTAAGTGACGATGCCTGTAAATATTGCAGAGAAAAAAATGTTTCATGCACTCGTCGAACATTTTATTGGATCTGTCGTTTCGCCGACCAAGATAGTGCAAAGTAAGCTTACGAATGTCTTTCCAGCCTTGTCAAGACGACTTCCTTCCCTATGCTCTCTGGATGTCCGCATATGCTGAACTACTGTGTCTTGAATTAAATATTAGAGATGATAATCGGTTTGGTTTGTTTTGTTTTAAGGGGGTTTAACGTACCAAAGCGACTAAGACTATGGGGACGCCGTAGTGAAGGCCCCCGGAAATTTCGACGACCTGGGGTTCCATAACACTGGCATCGCGCAGTACGCGTGCCTCTAGAATTTTGCCTCCATCGAAATTAGACCGCCGAGGCCGGGATCGAACACGCGTCTTTCGGGTCAGCAACCATGTGCCGTAAACACTGAGCATCGCGGAGGCCTGATGATAATCGGTAGAAGCAACAACAGCAAATGGTACGATTCTAAGCGGCGCATGTGTTCAGGGGACCATAACTCATACCATACTTAATGTGACGCTAAGGTTTTACTACAGTCAGTTTACCGTGATAAGGCAAAGGTATACGCTGAAGTACTTGGCGCAGTCATGTCTGGTTGGGCTCGGCAATGACACCGCAAACCTTCCCATGAGTTGCTTCAAGCGAAAAAAAAACTTGATGTAGGATAAATTAGCGGCCATTAACCGGGAGGCCGTTGACCCGGTTTACCAGCTGTGCGTAAACATCTGTTCCTTCATACTGCCTAAAGGAGGTAGTCTGTGAAACGTTTCTGCCCCCATATGTCCCTCTGTAAAACGAAAAGCGATCAAAGTGGAATTAAAAGGGATGTGTACTTGTGATCGTTTGGATTTTTTCGCAGGTGAGCAAAATGGCACAGTAGAAACAACGGCACAGCCATATTTCTCAAAATGAGAGCAGTAGAAAGCAAATTTCTAACCGTAATATTTCTATAAATGGACTAATAATCATTTTTGAATGTTTATATTTCCAATATTGGTTTGGTTCATTGGGGCTTAACGACCGAAAGCGACTCAGGCTATGAGGGACGCCGAAGTGAAGGACTCTGGAAATTGCGACCACCCGGGGTTCAGGTGAGGTAGGGGGTGTGCAGAGGCAAATGCTCGGCAGCAACCGTAGTGAATACTTGCTAGCTGCTCGCCAAAAGCTTCACAAGGCGGAACGTAAAATATTAAAGGCAACAGAAAAGGCCAAACGCAGTTAGAATTAATGGTTTGCAGCTAACTGTTAATAGCAATATCTGTTTTTAGAATTTCAGTTACCATCACCCTTGGCGCTGTGGCATTACAAATGGTGGCCAATTTTCGCACATTTCGAAAATCGAGCGCCGGATTTGTGCGCAAAGCGACGTCCCTGAAATTGCGTCACTCCGCTGTGCACGTGCCTCGCGACCTTCCCTGTGGCTCCTAGGTCACTTCGTTTGGGGGGGGGGGGGGGGGGGGGGGGCGGGATGAGATCTTTCACCAGCGCGATCCGCTTTCCGCTGCACGCCGCTTTTTCCGAGATGAAGACGTGAGGGTCATGTGACACGTGCGCCACACAGTGACGTTCACTGGTGGGCTTCGTCAGCACGGATCGCAGGTGCGCACTTTTTGAATTGCTCGACAAATGGTAAAAAAAATTTCTGCAGGCGCACCACTTTTGAATTCTTTAGAACAGATAGAGCTGCCATTAAGGGTTAGCTACTGATAGCTCTGTGTTGGTTAGAAAGCTAAAATAGATAGGACGGTAAGGAAGCCGAAAAATTTTATACAGACGTAGTGTACCCAAAATAATAAGGATGATAACGACGGAAGATGAGGCGCAGAGGAATGGGATATTCGTCTGGTAGTGAAAGCGAACGCAAAGAATGGTTTTCAAGGAATACAAAGAGGGAAAGCAGCTGGTGAGGCTCAGGTAACTGCAGATCTGATGAACTATGGAAGGAAGATGATGCAAGGAAAACTGGCGGCCCTATATGCGCAATGCCTCGTCATCTCCAGTGTACCGGAATCTTGGAAGAACGGTAAAGCTATCTTGTTCCAGAAGTAGGCGGACGTCGAGGACTTGAAAAATTACAAGCCTATCAGCATAGTGAGGGCTGCGTACAAAGTATTTACCAAGGTAATCGCTAATAGGCACAAAGAAACTTTCGAAACCACTGAACCAAAGCAGCAGGTTGCCTTAGGTGAAGTGTAGCAGGTATTCGGCAACATTCACGCAGTCATTTAGGTGATAGGAAAATGCGCTGAACATAACCAACCTCTATAAAAAGCCTTAATTGATTACGGAAACGTTTTTGACTCTGTGGAAACCTCAGCTGTCATGCAGGCTTGCAGGACCGGGGCGTAGAACAGCTAAATGAAAGAATAATGCAAAATATCTGTAGTGGATGCACAGTCACTGTAGTCCTCCATAACGGAAAGAGTAAAATCCCAATACGGCCGGGTGTCAGGCAGGGAGGCATGACCTCTCCGGTAGTGTTTACCGCATGTTAAGCGGTGGTATTTACTGATGTGGATTGTTAATATTTGGGGATAAGATTTTTTATCTATTTTATTCATTTATATTACCCCTCAGGGCTAGAGGAATTACAGAAGGGGAGTGGTAAATATAAAAAATGAAGGCAGAAATACAGTTGAGAACATGAATGTTGAATATCACCGAACATACAGTGTTAGCTAGGAGGAGGAGGAGAAGGCAGCTATGCTAACCGTTATACAACCGACGCAGGCGCAGTGTTAGGTGCTTCGCGGAACTACTCGTAATCATTAATGCCAACGACTTAGGGAAAGATGTTCCAATCACGTGAGGTTCGCGGCGGGAATAACCGCGAGAAAGATCTCGTCTCGCATTACGTAATTCAGACTTTGCGATTATCTTCTATGTGGTGGGAAGTATAAATTGACAGGAGGATGAGGAGATCACGTAGAGCGGTGGCCGGCAGAATCCGCAAGCCTAACCCCACCTGTAGCTTACAGCATCTCAACTCAACTCACGTAGAGTGGGTGATGATGCAACTTGTGGAACAGGGCGGTACGGAACACTTTTCTACGCGAAGTAAGCGAGGGGAGGCAGACATTAGACTTCATGGTAGTCATACTCACTGTGCGGTTGTAGTTAGCAAGGATAAAGCGTACAGAGTCATTCTGCACCCTCGAGATCACTAATTAGGTTTTCATGAGTAGGGTCCCATAAAGGTGTTGCACACTCGAGTTTGGATCATGTCAATGTTTAATAAAGCAATAGTTTCAAATTAAAGGAACATGAAAAGTTACAGCGTAAGTAGTCTAGCATGCGATTAGCCTTTTTAATGATGTTCTCGGTATGAAGACACCAGTTAAGGTTAGAAACAATGTGAACACTGAGTAATTTATATGAAGAAACTGATTTCAAAGAAATGCTATCGATGGAGTAGGGAGGTGGGATGGAAGTTTTTCTAGATACACGCATGACATTGCCATTTTTAATACTTAGCTCCATTACCAATTTCTTGCACAAGTTACTTATAGTAGCGCCAGTTATTTATCTCAAAAATGGAGTAGTGGTCAGCGGATAGTTGAATTTTGGAGGTCGCAATAGAGGGGAGATCATTAATGTAAATCAGAAACAATAGTGGTCCAAGAACTGAGTCTTGTGGAACTCCGGATCACTGCTCTGTAAAACTGGAGTTATAACCGTTTGGAAAAACAAATCGCGAGCGATTAAGAAGAAAACATACAACCCATTTCAATAAGCTTCAGTCAGTATTCAATTGTTTTAGCTTGTGAAGTAATAATTTGCGACATACCTTTTGCTTTGCTTTGTTGTAGTCGTGCATTATTTTTTGTTTATATTAATATTCCGAAAGGTTAGATTAATGTCGAAGAGCAGAATCAAGAGGTCACTAATGCCCGGCAGGTATGTAATAGATGATACTATGTCAGGTCGATCTGTCAGAATTAAATAAATCGTGTTCTTCGCGCTAATTGTTAATCTAGTTGCTCGTGTGCAGAATAGCACTAACGAGAATTCTGTGGAATGAAGTAATGAAGAATACCTTAGTAAGCATAGAGGAAAGTTTCCCTTGTTTTAGTTTCTAGTGTTGATCAATGGAAAATTAATAGTATAGGGATTTAAGGACCGAAAGATAATTCATTAGAAAGTCCGTGCCCTTGTCAGCTCATTAGCTTAAAGACGGCCCTGACAGTCTTGATGCCAGAGGCAGCAGTAGAGAGTTCTCTCTCAGCTTCCTCCCCTCTCCTTTTCGATCGTGTTCCGTGTCACCCTCGAGGTAATACAGGACGTACTACTTCCGCCGCAATCGGCCTGCGTAGCTCAGTTGGTACAGCACCATACGCGGAATTCAGAGGTCGTCAGTTCGAATCCCACGAATGTCATGTGGTTATTTTTCTTATACATTCTGGTCGGTTATCTTTCAGCCCATAAATAACTTCAAAAATAATTTCACATTTATGAAGACTAGAAACTAAAAAAAGAAATACTCCCCTATGCTTTCCTTACCTTGGGTTAGTGTTGGCTTATTTCGTATGTGCGTCATAACGAGCCCCTCATTTTCCCACCCTTGTCTCCTAAACCCCGATGTTCTGTATTAAATATCATCCACCGATATTTGTTCACAAAAATAAATCGTAATATCATAACCTTTCTATAAATAAGAACAAGGAACACGTACGCACTGAGAAAGCGCGAACCATAACTTTGAATGCACCCAGTATTGGAACAAACCGCAGACCGTTATTATCTTTTTTCGTAGCTCCGCGTACGTGAAATCAGTTGATGAAAAACATTGTCAACTCCAGTTCCCATCTGAGTGAAAAAGAAAGTAACAAAGCAACCTGATAATATTTTACAGCCACGACAATCAAAGCCAGAATATTCTTTCTGTTGCTTCTGCTCTTTTGTAGCTTAAATTAAAACTTAATTGTACTTTACAGCTCTCTAAAAAATAAAGTATTCGATTTCTAACCTAAGCACAAACTTCACAACTCACACTCAATTTAAAGGATATGTCTGCATGCGCGCATATCTTTTAGAAATAAAAAAAAAATCTACACTTGAATGCAATCATAGCTTTTACATGAACCGTGTAGTGGAGCTTGTTTGTGCTTCTATGCATTTCCATGCAGGCACATGCCCTGGTTCTGCTAGAGCGACTCTTTTCCTTCGAAGTGATTTCGTTGTTCTGACGTCGTCATGTATTGCTCTGTTCTTATCCACATGTCCCCATCCCGGTGGCGTCTTCCCCCGTGGAATATGTGCGAAGTAGGTCAGAAAGCCATGCTTCATAAACGCGGTTTGACGCATAATTTAGCGCGTACTGCTCGGCGGACGGTTTCTGGACTTTACTGCTTCGCAGAGCCGGACGCCGGCTGAAGCGTAATTGGAGCGTTGCGATAAGAGGACGGGGGCGTCAACCGGAACCTCCGTGCAGCGCTGGCGCTAATGCGATTAACCTTGCAGATATAGAAAGCATTGCGCATATCGCATGGACATTCTAGACAGTCCAGACTTGTACGTTGACTGAGCAGGCATGCTATTCCGAAGCGGGGTCGGCTTAGGAGCTATAGCGTGCACTGCTGCGTTTGTGCTAAGCTTCCATGGTGTCATCGGTTCTGAAAACTGTAAGTACTTTGAATGCATTTGTTGTCTATCACGCCGCCGACAGTTGGTGTAAGCACAAAAATGCGTTGTAGTAAAAGGTAGCACACTATGAGAGGCCTCATAATATGCGGTAGCAGTAATGGCCAAGTGGTCAAAGTAATCGGGAAACGCCGCTGCTGAGCTTTACGCTAGCTCTGGTTCCAATCCTCTGCCAGGGTAACACCGCCAGGCTGTCACCGTTGAAGGAGGTTGGTCCACGTAGACAAAGCGGAAGGACGAGGCTTGGCGTTGAAGAAGGAGAATATGGCGAGAGCAGAGGAATGCGTCACGCTACGTATGCGGCGGCTGCTGCGGAACGTGACTCCTGAGGACGGTCTCAGCGGCGGTGGCACCGTGGGCTTGGAGTGGTGCCTGGAGCGTCGTAGGCGAGGGCTGGCACGCGACAGAGGTGGGCAGTAAATTGGAAAATGAAAACGCCTACACAATTAAGTTCAAAATTCGCGTTAGCATGTACACTAATCGCTCATAAAGCCTTTTTCTGACAGCTTTGATTAACAAGGAACATTACGGAGTGGTTTGCCTGATTTGGAATAGCGGGCTTAGGCTAGTGTTCGGGCTCAGGTCACCGTCGTTTCCGGACGATGTTCGTGGGCTTTTTGAGAGCGGCAGCGAGCAGCATTTTATTCTCAGTACGGCTGTCAGGTCGTTTTAGGCATACCTGAACATTTTCCTTCCACAATAGTAGAGGAGATTCACGGTCAGGAGGAGTCTCTGTCGCGTAGATGAGGCAAGAAAAATAATGGAGGAAGAGATGTAACCCTGTTGACAATATCTGCGGCATTATGAGCGTCGCATACGTTGCCAGTCGGAAAATGCACTATATTTCGGACACGATGTCGGAGCGGTCCCATTGCTTTTTAAGCGCATCGTCCAAAAGCGAATGAAGCCCTCTCGTGGTTTATAACACAACGCGTTCAAATGTGAAACCAAGTAATTCTAACCTCTGATAACTTCGAGCAGCTGCAGTGTGAGATTTGAGCCGCCTTCATCAGTGGCCTGTTTAAGAAATTCGACTTGGAAGGTCTTTTTTGGTACATCATTATCTGAAACATTATTAAAACTCACTGAACGCTTACCACTCTGTAACGCGAGGTTCGGCGACTGCTGCTGATGTATTACTCTCCCTCCGCCTTGAGCGGTTTCCACTATTCGAGTTCTTCCCGTGGACATCTCCCTACGTTTGCGGATTCCTCAGCTCTCGTCATGCCCTCCTTCCACAGTAACCGCCCTTCGGCTGCGTATTTCTCACACTAACTACCGTCTTAACCACCCTCCGATTATGCGTTTATCCACTGCCGTCATGGCACCCTCCTTCGGTTATCAGCTTCCCGGCGATTCCCGTGGCATCAGCCGACCGGCTATGCCGACTACTACTATTAATACTACTACTACTTCTACTACTACTACTACTACTACTGTACTACTGCCATTACTACTGCTACACTACTACTAGTACTACTACTACGACGACGACGACGACTACTACTACTACTACTACTACTACTACTACTACTACTACTACTACTACTACTACTAATACTACTACTACTACTACTACTACTACTACTACTACTACTACTACTGCTGCTGCTGCTGCTGCGGCTACTAGTCAACAACAACTAGTACTACTACTAACACTAGTACTACTACTACTACCACTAGTACTACTACTACTACTGCTACTACTACTACTACTACTACTACTACTACTACTACTACTACTACTACTACTACTACTGCTGCTGGTGCTGCTAATAGTCAACAACTAGTACTACTACTGCTACTACTACTACTATACTACTACTACTAATATCAAAATTACTTCTAATTACACCGACGTCAAACTATGGGACGTGCGCTGGATGTGCGCTGCCGCTGCAAAATAGGAGGAAAAACGTGACAAGCGGCGAGGGTGAACCCAGCACGACTTGAAAAACACATGTAGCGGGCAGTGACATTAGAGGCAGACTGTACATACGCATGCTTGTGAGTGGTATCATTCATTTGACAAAGGCTATGCTTTTTTTTTCGGCCAAAAACATCGGCAACACCCAGCGGGCAGCTTTAGGTTTGGTTTGGTTTATGGGGTTTAACGTCCCAAAGCGACTAAGGCTATGAGAGACGCCGTAGTGGAGGGCTCCGGAAATTTCGACCACTTGGGGTTCTTTTACGTGCACTGACATCGCACAGTACACGGGCCTCAAGAATTTCTCCTCCAAAGAAATTCAACCGCCGCGGCCGGGATCGAACGCGCGTCTTGCGGGTCAGCAGCCGAGCACCATAACCACTGAGCCACCGCGGCGGCACGCGAGCAGCTTTAGATACCCCTGCCGCAGGTCGCACGTAGAAGGAAGCCAACACTCACTGAAAACAGGAAAAGCATAGGAGAATGTTTCTATTTCTCTTTTGCTTTATATCAATAGGAAATGATTACTTTAATTATTTTATGGCTGAAAAATAATTGAAGAAAAAAACAACGATATGACGCAGGAGGGATCAGAAACCACGAGCTTTGAATTTCGCGTCCGGTGCTCTACCAACTGAGCTGCGGCGACGGCTATCCAGTCCTCTGCTTTCGGGGGTATTTATGTGTAGTGTAACGTAACCTTGAGAGTGTTAACCAGCGCCCTCCTTGTTCATAGCGGCGAACGTACTACGCCCTGTATTACCGCGAGTGTTGCGCGAAACATGATCGAAAGATGAGGGCAGGATCTGTGCGAGGACCCTTTTATTATACCGATGGCATCAAGACTGTTTAATTGAGGCCCTCGTTAAGCTGTTGTAGACACACGCGTAGAGAAAGGAAGGTCTCGTTATGACATGTATAGAGGAGGCCTACAATCAATGAAACCAAGGAAACCAAGGGGAATGATTCTATTTTTCTGTTTTCAGTTTTTCTTTGTTTTTGGAGTTTTTCAATGGGAAAATAATACTGTAATCATTTCATGGCTAAAATGTAATTGATTAGAAAGTAGAAGAAAAAGCAGCAAATGCCGCTGATGGCACTCGAACCCACAACCTTTGAATTTCGCTGTTTATGCTCGGGTGTAGGTGATTGACGAAGCGCCAGTAAGGTTCAGTGTTTATGCGTAACATTTTAACACACATTTTAGACTCACTCAGCCCACAATTCTTAAACTGTTATCGTCGGGAAGAATGCACCAGCCAGGAAGTCATTTACTTGAAGATGCTTTTGCACGGACTCAAACATTGAACCACAGTTTCCACCGCGTACCGTTTCCGACTGTAACTGTCTTTCGGAGGTCATGTTCAAGTTCTCAAGTTTTGGTGAAGCTCTGGGACAGGCTATGAGGGACGCCGTAGTGAAGAGCTCTGAAAATTTCGACCTCTGGGGTTCTTTAGCGTGCACTGACATCGCACAGTACACGGGCCTCTAGAACTTCGCCGCCATCGAAATTCGACCGCCGCGGCCGGGATCGGAACCGCGCCTTTCGGTTCAGCAGCCGAGTGCCATAACCACTGAGCCACCGCGGCGGCCCACCAACTCGGACGAAAGTAGCCCAGTTTGGCTATTAGCTAAATCTTGCAACCCTGGTCATGCGTCGAAAGGCGCATGGCCACAAGAACCCATACGTCTAGGGCTCTTGTCCTTTCAAATAAAAGAGACGGTCCCCACACACACACACACACACACACACACACACACACACACACACACACACACACACACACACACACACACACACACACACACACACACACACACACACGCACGCACACGCACACGCACACACGCACACACGCACACACGCACACACACACACGCACACACACACACGCACACGCACACACGCACACACACGCACGCACACACACACGCACGCACACACACACACACACACACACGCACACGCACGCACGCACGCACGCACACAGACACACACGCGCGCACGCACACAAAACATGCCAATGGCTTTGCTATACTTCGTTCGGTTTTATGGGATTTAACGTCCCAAATCAAGCCCAGTTTTGAGAGCAGTGCTATAAGTCAGGGGAGCCGGGGGGGTCTCGACCCCTCCACCAACATTGGCAAGGGTTCTCAGATTCCCGTGCTAAAATGCACAGAATGCTAATTCCCACGCAAGTAGGCTAACCGTTTTCTATTTTTGTCATTTGTGGTGGAAACATTTTTTCTCAATAATTACGTAAATTTCTCTGTGATTTTTAGCAACAATTATTAGCATGATTTCTAAAACTCGAAGCTGAGAAAAATACAGCTTTCAGCACTACACAAAAGGTGTAAGAAAAAATTGGCTTTGGCTTAACTCAGTTATGCCTGGATGTGCGAAGCGAGAGGTACGGTTAATCTTATTGTTTAGCTTGGTTATCTCTACGGTTAAATCTTTATCGTTTAGTTTGGCACGTCTCAGTGTTTAGGTTTTGTTGTTACCTATCGTTAAGTTATGGTTACATTAAAGACAAGATATTTTTAAAGTGTAATGCCTCTATTTTCAAAGTCTTCATCTTGTTGTTTCTCAATTGCCACAAAGACGGCCCGATGGTCGGTGAAGAAGCAAGCAGCCTTCTCAATGGATCCGACACAGTACTGGCGTCGCCCTTAACACGACATGGCGACGAACTAGACGACGAACCATGCTGATCTGAATCCACTCGCCTGGCCGCTTCTTACTTACCACGCTTCTCGAGGTGTGCGGCTCGTTGTTCCTCCCCCTCCTCGGCTCGCTGCCTCCTCTTGGTCTCGCTCCGACGACGAAGCCTGGCTTTTTTCAGTCTCTCCGAAACACTTTTCATATCCGCCGACGAATCCCACCGAGCCGCCCCTTCTATATACACAATGCAACGCCGGCTCCTCCTTTGTTGCTCCAACGCGGTTTCACCGGCTCCTTCTCTGACGTCATGCCAGATGGCGCGTCGAGCGGCGCTGCCAGCTGGGACGGTTGCTAGGCAACGGCTCAGCTTGCCATGTGGCCACCGGCCACAGCGAAATGGGGAGAGTACGGCCAATGTAGCTCGCGCCACAAAAGGGCAAACCGTGCCTTTAGAGCACGAGTCATTCCAGAACTGGCCGCTCAGCTCCACGGGGATTGTTTGTTTCAGGTCCCTGATATAAAGTGAGCAGACAACAACATATAAAATTGCTTTCTACCCTTGGTATAAAATAGTGTGCAAAACATGCTGCCAGCCGCTTTCTCTCTCTCCCTCTTTATTTTTCTCTCCACGTGTGCTCGAATCACTTGTCGCCCCCCTCCGATGGAGCCAGACTTTAAGCAGTGAATGAGGGATGCCGGATTGGGGGGTTCCAGATAGTTTCGATCACGTGGGGTAATGTAACATGAACTAGAATAGCACAGTACACGGGTCTATAGTTCTCGATACTTGCTTGTTGCCGATACGCAATACCAACCCCCAGCTGACGGAATATTTCTGGGGAGTTGGTGAGCAGAGGCCAGCTCGCTATTGAAGAACACTTGAATAACAGAAAGTATCAAGCTCGTCTTTTTCGTAACTGGATGGTTATTTTTAGTAGGGCATTCTGGACAACTAGTTGTGTTTCCTATGCATGCGCTGGTGTTGAACACAACTAGTTATTCATTATATGAGTGTGCTAAAGCTGATGACAATATTAGTGTTCATCAACATTTGTAAATTTGCCAGCACGATCATTTAGTAAGACAGAAGGTTTTTTTTAACTATCATAAGCAAGGCTGCTGGACTCTTCTAGCACTAGTGGCGGGATATAGATGTTTACAATCGGCCCGAATATCTGGTAAAATGATTGCAAGAAGACGGAGGATATGGCTGTAGAAGCTATAAAGACACTGGAAGTTTTACTACGTCGAGGAAAGGCTTCGTAAGCTGAAAGCGTTAAAAGCATTTATATATAAACGCGTTTATTGGAAAACAAATGCACCCATTTGCGCCTGAAATACATGCGCATGCAGCTACACGCCCGCACACAAAACTGAATATGCCGTATACCGTATCTCTGCCTGCTTTGCAGCTGGTTTGGTTTGGTTTATGGGGGTCTAATGTCCCAAAGCGACTCAGGCTATCAGAGACAGAGGAGTGGGTGGTGCCGCAAATTTCTACCACTTCAGGTTCTTCAACGAGCACTGACATCGAACAGTACACGAGCCTTTAGCTCTGGTGGCTTTCTTGTTGCAGATACGCAGTACGAACCCGAGCTGACGGTATGTACCGAAGGTGGAATTTCCAACTGTTACACCGAGTACGTCGAGGATTTCATCTCATCGCAAAACCAACGGAGCGACGATGCCGAATCGAACGAAGAAGCATACAGGAAGCTCTGCAGGTATCAGCTGCCGTGCCTTTGATCTCGGGCACGGCTTACACATAAGGATGTAAAATTTTGTGATTCGAGCTATCTAAAGCTGGAACCGCATGGCGCGTTTTTTGGGCGCGATTGCCGCGCGGATGGTGGGACGCGCGCGTCATTCTGACGCGTGCCCAGCATAATCCAACACGAAATCGCGCCGCCGCGTGGTTCTACGCTTGTAGAAAAAAACGCCTCGCGCTGCGCGTCCACTGACGTCACGGCCGGCGTCCACCTCGAATAGTCGAAAGACAACCACAAGACAACCTTTAACGTGGTATAATTACATGAAGATTGTTTTTATTGTAGTGTCCTGTAAATTAAAGGCCATATTATATATGCGGTAAAAGATAATTCACCTCGTTGGCAGTTATGTGGTCTGGCAACCTGGAAAACGCGGCGCGACAGCGCCGCTTCATTTTTCTCTTGCGGGTGCTCGCGCGTCGGCGGCAACGCCAAGGTCAATTGAAATAGGTCGCGAAGCCGGAGCCGGAATGCAGTCCAGAACCAAGTGCTAGCGACATCAAATTAGTGGTGGAACTAAAGCGCCAAAAGGAAATGAGTGGACAAACACGACTAGAAGAGGAAAATAATTAGGACATATTTTGTGTTTCAAAAGCATTCGAAAACAATTGCAGTGATTCCTTTTTAAAATGTTTTAGTTGTGCGCATTTTGTTAGAAAGTATAGCGCTTGCTTTGTAAAAATTTTATGACAGCGTTCGCTCAGAGCAGCGGCAATGGCAGCGGGATGATGCCAAGGTTGACGGTGCTCTGATGTCATAGCCTTGTCATATCTTTTGACCATTCTGCTTGCTTTTGTTTGAAACTCGATTCTGCTAGCCCTACTTTTCCCTCGTTGCTTGTTGCTCGAGTTCTTGGTGTGCATCGTTCGTGTACAGTTTCCGCTTTTCCCTTTTGCCAGCGCTTCTGTGTAGTTTCGTGCGGTTGGGTGCGGTTCTGTCGCTTTTGCCCCAAAAGGGCATCGTCTGTGGCCATGGGGCCCCCGTACGCAAAAAAGAGGTGTGCGGTTGCACCATGTGCGAGCGATAACCTGTCTGGCGGCGTCACATTTCATCTCTTCAGCTCTACACCTGCGACATTGAGCGCGACACCTGAGGCGAGGACGAAGGAAAAAGGCACAACGAGAACTGACTACCTAAAAATAGCGTTGGTGGTCGGCAGTCGTCGTGTCTTCTTTCTTCGTTCTCGTGTCGGGTGTCGCGCTGAAGCGTCGCGGCGTTCAGCAGTTTATTTTTCCCGCCAAGCAGCACGTGACGCTGAAGTCTCGAATATGACGTCACTAAAACACTGACTTTAACGTCGCGTTTTTGTTTTAATTATGACGTCACTTTTTAGTTGTCCACGCATTTTGAAGACAAGACGGCGCTGGCTGCGCACCACAAGCCGCCATGTTTTGAACGTATGGGCTTGTATGCAGCCTACGCTACCATAGTACATCTACCTTGGCAACGCGGGCGTTTGCCGCGCGTCGCGTTTTTCGCTCGCGAAAAACGCTCCATGCGGTTCCAGCTGTACGTACCAGGCGAGGCACTCGCTGAATAAAATGGCTACCGCAAACACTTCGGGTATGTGGTACGTGTAAGGAATAGAAAGTATACAGGAGGAAAATGAATGAAGGAAACCGCGAATGAAAGTCCATTTATCAAAAGTTTCAAGGATATGCTTGAAAATTTTCAGAGACAGAATATTAACTTTGTTCGGGAGCCACATTTGCACGGAAGATTACGTAGCCAGATTACGTGCCAGCAGAATCGTCATTATTATACTCCTGTATAAGAAATATCAAACCATTTTTTAGCTAAAGCACTAAGCGTGCATGCTCCCATTGGGAGCTTAAAGGCGGTTTTATTACGAGACTGTTTCTTCAGTGGAATTCTTGCAGGCTCGCGTTCTTATACGCTATCTGTTGATTTTGAATTGAATTTTTGTCATGGCTCAAACACATCGGCGCTGTTTTCTTCGGTATTGAGCGATGTGGCGCAGGTTGTTTCGTCTGGGAACGGGGTAAAACGAATAATCAAACTGCCACCTTTACGACGTTCACTTCGGAAAGTGTGTAAAACGCTTTACCAAAGTACTGGGTGACATTGGAGAGAAGCTCTACGCCGATGTTCACATTCTTACTAGCGTAATTGCGCAGACTGAGGTGAAAATTTTTGGGCGATTATCCGTAAACACAAGAGCGATACGAAAAAGTCAGCAAGTGTTTTTGGGTGTCGTGATACTGCGACGAAGAAGACAAAGCTGGCAGCGCCGCGGAGCGGTGCGCTCGCTCTAAACCAGTGGCCTATAAATCATCTCCAGTTCACCTTTTATTGAGCCTCATTCTTCGGCTGGCCACCACGTAACATTTGATGTGAGGTGCTGCGTAATAGGCGGCATTGTGGTCCTGGAGCTTCGGCGTCCGGTGCCATCAATGGCCGTCGGCTCTGATTCATTGGCCTGCGACTCCCAGCTTTCCCCTTTAAGACCCGCAAGACCTCGCCGTTGCTCCCCCAACCCGACCACCCGACACGACGAACTGGAACCGACGCAATGACCGATCCGACCCCCAGACCCCAGCGACGCGAGACGCCGGTTATGTCTGCAGAGACCGTAACCATGCCTCTGCAGTTCGGCGCGTCCTGGTGCCTCGGCCGTCGGATTGGGGCGACCTGCGGCCCGAAAGCTTCGTGGACCGGGACTCACTTCGCTCATGTTTCTCATCGTGGCGGCCAGCACTGCACTACCTCGCCATCTCTCGTGTAACGTCATCTCAGGCCCATCATCATTTCGCGCGTCTGTTTGTCAATGATTGGTACGCTCGCTCGGTGGCCCCCGGTAGCATGACGAAGACGACGAAGCTGGCAGTGGTGTGGGAGGGAGCGCACGCACTAGGGCAGCCGCCATTAAATCATCTCTTGCTCATCGTTCATCGCGCCTCATTCTTCGGCTGGCCGCCAGGTAAAGATATGACTTAGATTTCATTACAAAGAGGGGAGTTGAACTTTTGGTATAAAAGTTTATCAATACTTTTTAGTAATAACATTTACCGCTGCAAGTACCCTCTCATGTTCTGTCTTTATGACGGTATTTTTTTTTTATTAGGTACCTCAAAGGTCCCTACTGTGGGGCATAAAATTAGCAACGGCGTCGATTTCGTTTTTGAAACGGATGGTGTTCAAATGATGCACGGTGTCCAGTGGCAGATAATTAGGGTCCCGGTATGACATGCGAAAAAATGGTCAGAAAGCGGGGGGGGGGGGGGGGGGTTGTTATTGATGCGCGCGTGTAGACGGCCGGCTGGAGAGGCGATGACCTGGTGATATAGCTGACGCCCCTAAACATCAATGAAGAAATATGTGGAAGGTTCATAGCAAAAAAATTATATATCGCCTTTCAAGCGCGAGTAAGTTGGCTCTGGATTTTTAACCAGATGCACTAGTCTAGTATGAGTAGTCAGAATAAACTATGCGGACCGCGCGATTTTTTTTTGTAAGGATTTCACATTACTGACGCATATTCTAGTCGAGGGAAGACAAAATTAGGTTTGCCATTAATTTGATGGATGGGGCAGCAGAACGCAGACTGCGATGCATATTACCAAGAGGGCAGTTAGACTCGTCAGTGTTTAAGACGTCAGTATAATAAGATTAGTATAATAAGAATAGCGTAATAAGTTAGATTTTGTGTGAGTATAATACCAAGATAGTTAAAGGTAGAAACGGGCGACCTGTCCGAGCCAAGCAGAAAGCATTTAGAAGGAAAATGCGATTGCCTGCCATGAAAAGAAATCGATCATGTTTTTGTAATATTGAGAAGCATGAACTATTCTTTGCGCCACGTTTCATTTAGGGTAAGATATTGTTGAAGAATGTCTAGGTCACTGCTACTAGAGATTGGGAGATAAATTACACAGTTGTCAGGAAAGAATTGAACGATAGAGGTAATATTGGCGGGAGAATCGTTAATCCAAATGTGAAAAAGCGAGGGTACAAGCACTGTACATTGAGGAGCCCCTGAAAAAGACCAGAGTACAAGAGGAAGAATAGTTTTTAGCATAGTGTCAGTGAAGAAGTTGCAAAGTCATTCCATTCTTCATCATCATCAGCCTCACTATGGCCACTCCTGAGCAAAGACCTCTCCCATGTGTCTTCAAACTACCCTGTCCTTTGCAAGCTGCGGCCACCGTACCCCCGCATTATTGTTAGTTTCATCCGCCCAACTAACTTCCCGCCGCTACCCTGCTGCGCTTCCCTTCTATTGGAATCCACTCCGTCACCCCTAACAACGCTGGCTTCGCATTACATGCCCTCTCCAAGCTGATTTGCACGTCGTGATTTGACCTAGGATTTCATAAACTGGCATTTGTTCCCTCACCCTATATAATTCCAGGAAGAATAAAGTGCTGAGTATAATTGGCTATGCATGCTCGTTTTGTTCTTTGCGTATTTTTTTTCTTTCGTACAGAATTCGCTATCGTTTGAGATAAAATTGTCATCGTGATCGTAAGGTGATTGTAGCTTCTTTCCGCATGGCTTCGCCTCTCAGTCATGCACGAAGAACACAAATTCCAGCCCCCGCAATTCTAAATTCTTTTGAATTTGTGAACAAGCGGTTTATCTGATATCTTATAAAAGATCTTCACCGGGAGTGAAGGAACTCTTTAAAAAAAACGGTTTATTTCTTCAAATGATCAAATTAAAAACTGCACACTGAAGTGAAAGTTTACAATGACTTGATGTGAAAATGCACTTTGCCGCCGTCGGTATGGTTCCCACATCGGGTGAGCCATTTGTGCCACAGCTGCAGTTCTCTTCGGAACAGAAGGCCAAAGGTGGCGTTTAAAGACACAGAGCTTCTTACAGCTGGTATTTCTTTTGAGTCCATGATTACCACGTTCACAGCGAACTTGCTTGCGATCTAATATGGATGGTGTCCATCCTCATGGATATAATATCTACAGAAAAGTGCCGTTTATATTGCAATGAAACATTCCCGCAGGACACTGATCTTGACTAAATGGTGACAGCAGGGACGGTCTATGGTCTGCTGTGATTTGATGTGTGCGTAGATGATGTCTTCTGGAGTGGCCTAAGTTATTCTGCGAGTGAGTGCGTGCATGGATGGTGGCACTGCAATGGACTATGTTCTGCTTTGACTGAATATGTGTATAGATGGTGGCTTCTGGAGTGGATTATGTTCTGCTGTGAGTGAATGTGCGAATAGATGGTGACTGCGGGAGTAGAATATGTAGCATTTTAAGTGACTGTGCGCATAGCGGGACAGATCTGACTAGATTTAGGACATTATTAACATATAGTGAGGCTACGGTGGAGCAGTTGTCGGAACAATAAGCAAGGCTAATACCAGCTGTCGCTTACAACAACTCAACTCAACTCAAGACACTAACTACTCACAATGCAGCTAACCTCCATCTCGAGCACGAAGCGCGCGACCTTCAGAGGTTCCCTTTATTATAACAGAGCCAGATGTCCAATGGCTCGAGGTTTGGGTTGCAACACGTGTTTGGCCCAAGAGGACTTGTTTTAAATCCGCAGCGTTTACGCTTCCGTACTGCAGACAATCGGGCCGCTTCGTCGACGTTGTGGATCGCCTAAGTGACGTGACCTTGAGGTCTTGCTGACCGTGCAGGTCTACTGCACGGCCAGCAAAGTGACCACCATGCCAGGCGGCAGTTCAACGCAACTAATCATTGGCAGATGAGCAACCTGCTCGCGCAAGCGTCACCGGTGGCAGCACCTTCCATCGCAGGGCAGTGGGGATGAGGACTCCCGGGGACCTATGAAAAATGAAGAATGACTAATACACGGGCATTATGACACAGACTAATATACAGGAATGACTGCGTATACAGGCATTAATCCATTAGCCCTATCGCGTCATACTCTTAAGGCGGAGCTTAAGTGGCCCCTCTGATCTCTATGTCCTTTCTAACCCCAGCAGAGGCCTACCTGGAAAAAACTTTTTGAATCTAAGTTCATTGTTCAGAATGTCGTCGGTATGCAGGAGCGAAATGGCTAGAATGCCAGCGATTTATTTCTCCTCATCCTGGCTCTTTCTCCTAGGTCAGTTCACCAAAGCGTCTCAGCAGCTCTAAAGCGTATACTGAATGCAGGTGTGGTGTAGGCAGCAGTGTGGGTCTTTGATATTGTATTTAAGGCAGAATTCTACATAAACGGTCACTCATATGACGATGCTTCATGCAGATGAAGGTTCTCCTGTCTTGAGGAGGTTTCTCACCCGTGCCACCGTCAATGTAGCATTAGAAGGTGCGCCTGGAATAAAAAGCACAACATAAGACAGAAAATTTTGGCAACACATGAATATTCCAAGACTAATCGATACTGTCCAAACGACGATAAGAAAGTAATTAAACGTTATTTCTTTTCAAATGAGTCAGCAATATGTTTTGGTTATATTTCTGTTTTTTCTTGCGAGCTTGTCGGAGATCTCTGTAAAGTGCCTTATTAATTTTTAAATATTTAAGAATGCAATTCAGATCGGCGCTTATGCGTGCGCAAATCGCCGATCGCAATCAGCCGAAGCCCAGCTGCCAACGAGTGGTACAAAACCATAACCCCTAGCTCACTTAGTTTCGCAGCGTGCGTATTGTCCGTTCTGGAGCGATGAGGCGCATTTCGACGTATGCGGTCGCCGCTGCAAGCAACCAATGGTCCCCGCGCGCAGTGAAGTTGCTGATGGGCCTTACAAAAACTTCATTACGATTTTGGGTTTGCAACATGAGTAAGTAGGTTTCGGATGTAAGAAAGGGAATACTTCTTTGTACTACACTCCGAGTCTCTAGAGCGATAGGTCTGCATCTAGAAAAAACGCTTACTGCACTGTATACCTAGCATTATGCAACAATGCTTTTAGCAGGGAAATGGAGGTGCTAAAGAAATGAGGATGATTGTCTGGCATACCGGAGCTGGAGAAAGCAGGGGCTGGTTAGGGACTTTAATGTCTGCTTTTTTTTTCACATTGAGTTATACTGCGGCTGATGATTAACGTATGGAGCTTGCGTAGGCCACTCCAGCTTTGTACGATTTTATTACAGGGCCTTTAATGAGACGTCTTCGTGCTACGACGTGGGTCACGCCCGCTGTCCTGAGTCAATGAGAAACAACTTCACTCGGAGGGAGGAAGGTTACAGAACGCTTCGCGCCATGGTTTGCGACACCGAGATGTACAAAGGTGAGGTACTACGCCGAGGGTGGTGGTCTGAGCCCTTTGTGTTGTGAAAGCACGAGAAGTGCAGCCTGTCTGCACCCGTGTGCCAATTACCTACACATTTTCGGGGTGAAGTATCGTGTGAGGTTCCTGGTTTGTATATTTGTGTAGAAAGTGCATATAATAAAATTTAGTACATACAGTTCTTTTAAATTTACCTTCTTTGAAATGATATAGCACGCAGAACTACAGTTTTTCGAGAAAGGCACCAATAAATGCGTTTTGTAAACAGTTCCGATTTCTCACAGAAGCATCGGAGCTGCCACCTCGTTGAAATTTTAAAGTCGTGAAGTGTGGCTATCGTCGACAGAAGTGCCAAGAAAACTGGAACCTTAGTTAAAGGAATGCTTTTCCTGTCCTGTGAGCTTTTTGAGCTCACGGAAAACAGTTTCTTAGCCGGGTGCAAGATTTAGGTTAGTCAACGAGTGGTACAGTCAGTTTCTCAAGCTGTAAAAAGGCGAACAAAACAGGAAGACGCACGGAAGGAAGAGATAATAGCCGGGGTGTTAAGTTGTTTGTATTCAATGGAATGCGTGCGGAGTTTACAGGGCCCATCTGAACACAGTGATTTATTTTACCTCTAATGCACATACTAACTAGTCCCGTCCAACACGAGGTTTTATTTGTGGTGAAAAGGAGGCAGCGGGACTGCCCTTGCCGTCGGTTTTTATGTGCAGTTTAAAATTACTACGCTCACATGTCTACAATAAGCGGTTTTGTGGGGTGCAGCAACATACTACTCTAAGAGTCATGTCGGTTATGCACTTCCTGTGTAGAGTGCATCCTTTACTGCTGCGCTTGGTGCAGCTACCAGTCATCAGGCTCGAGGTTTGAGGGCAGGGGTGTAGGCGGGGTATGGGCGTGCGGCGTTGGCAGTGCTGGAGTAACTAAATGCAATGAGCAGTAATAAGGAACGCGTATCAGCGGTGAAGGAGTCAGAGCTGTGGCACGTGCGCACGACGACTACGACGCGATGATGTCACCGAACAACGTACATAGAGCTGCCGCTGGCAAACACTCCTCTTGCCTAGCCACCATGGTGGCTCAGTGGTTATGACACTTGGCTACTGACTCGAAATTCGCGTCTTCGATCCCGGCCGCAGCGGTCGAATTCCGATGGAGGCAAAGTTCTAGAAGCCTGTGTTCTGAACGATGCCAGTGCACGTTAAAGAACCCCAGGCGGTCGAAATTTCCGGTGCCCTTCAATATGGCGTCTCTCATAAACTGAGTCGGTTCGGGACGTTAAAGCCTTATAAACCAAACCAAACCTTTTCTTCGGTTGCAGATGGAATCACAGCAAGGAACTGCGCTGATTTGACTAAGTTGGGGGAATGCGTCATGAAGCAGATCGATGGCTTCGATCCAAAAGGTGACGACTACGTAGAAGTCATTTGCGGGTAAGTGTCTCACAAGATTTTCTGCAAGTCTGTTATAAACGCGACTTTCCTTGGAGAAATCTATTCTTCAGCTTGGCAATGCAACAGTGAACTCTAGGATTGCCAAAAATTTACGCATACTTTTTTAATCACCGAGGAAAGATGTCTAACCACTTTCTGTTCGAGTGAACAGGGTGGTTATAGTTATAAAACAAGCGGTGGTTTCAAGGCAGTTTTCAAGCCAGCGAATTTTGCAAAATAAAAACCTAATAGGAACCGAGCTAGAAAAGTGAGAAGCTCATCAATTCATCCAAGCTGGCATGCCTAGCCCAATTATTAGTAGGGACTGCTAGGTAATCAGTCCGGGCATTGAGTATTCACAGCAGCAGAAAGGCGGAAGACGCGGAATTTGAAGGGGCACCTTTAATTGTAATAAATTAATGTTTTAAAACTTTTTATACCAAATAGACTACTGGTCCAATTTGGACTACTGGTCCAAATTTACTCTTTCTCACAGAGGGCGCAGGGAGCGTGCGTTGAGTGGGTTAAGATTTCCATCGTTCACGCTTCCCAGTCTACGCACGCTTTCTGCGCCCTCGTTTCAAGCACATTTAATGCCACTCTGCTGCTTGCTTCATTCAATGTGAACAAGGCTCCCCTACGAGAGCCGGAACGTCTTGTTTTCTGTTTTTCATTTGGTCGGCGTTCCTTTTTCACCGTCAGCATGTTTGTCCCCGACAAGAAGAGTTTTGATCTAACTCTCGACTTCACCAATTACAACCTTTTTGCTTTTACGTGAAAGCACAAGTGTTTGTTTCATGCAGTGTGATGTCTCTTGGACTGTCAGATATTCTGTGGCTTTTGCCGGAGAGTATTGCAGTTTTACTGGGAAAATATATATGGCAACCATGAAGAGCAACATGATGTTTCGGGAGTTCTCTGCAACAAGAGGAAATAAATTTATGGATGTACAAGAGGGTATACTGTTGTGGCCTACTTTGTGTAACGTGGCAAAAAGGATCAGCCCGAGCACAGGATGACACAGCGCCTGCCTGTGTCGTTCTTCTCTACTTCGTCCTGTGTTTCGCTCTTCCTTTTTGCTGTGTAGTTTTTTGCCATGCTATTTAGAAGATGAAACTAAATTATCTGTACAGCTATCATAATTGATTATCATAAAACACGGATTTTACTTCCCTCTTTCGAGAGTACACCAGTAATATTGCAGCAAAGTAAGGCGCCCTTAGGTACCTCATCTAAAATGAAAACCGTCATGCTTATAATCTTTCCAGCACTTTGCCTGCCCAGAGGGTTTGCTACAAAGAGGCATGGATTTCGTCGTGCCCATTGTCTCTGCCATCGGCAGCGGCAGTAGTAAAAAAAACTCTGGATGCCATGGAGCTGATTCATGACTGCAAAAGGTATACCCACTGAACTTCTTTCACTGCTTATGGCTGGTTATTTTGAATGCCCGCTTAATTGGGCTAGTGAAGATCACGGAGGGCACTTCAGACTTTTTACGCACTGTGGCAACGAAAGCATGCACGCGATGGTGTCCGTGGCGGCGATGGCTTACTACCCCAGCGCAGTGGCTAGCGATGCTGGTCTGTTCGCGCCGCCCGCATGAAAGTTGATGAAGCCGACGATACCCCAGACCAGCGCGAGAGATTGCCAATCTTGGCCGGTGGATGTTGTGCGTGGTAAATGCGTATAGTGTTGTAATCAAGTGACGAGCGAAGCTAGTCTGTTTGCGCCAGCATGAGTTTGAAGCGCATTTTGGATGAAATTTTACTTCTCTGTCCTTCCTGATGATGTAGGCGCTTCCGATGACGTCATGAGGTCGCGTAGATTTTCGGTATATACCTCGGGGCTGGAACGCCGGATTTTCTGGCTGATGAGCCGTGTAATACTTTTGTAAGAATAACCTCAGCAAGTTCTGAATAATATAGGTAGCCTAAGAGTGGTAAAGAGAAAATCAGGCGTAGTCAAAAATCACATGACACAAAATCACATGTCAAAAATCATACGACAATGCCGTAACGAATACAAGAAATATAGGTAAAGCAGGAAGTCTACAGAGGATCACAACGGTAATTGAGATAATCCTGAAGCTTATGACGAAGACAGTGGTGTGGAGGAATATCACATGGCTCATGTTACGAAAGGGGATGCAGAAAAGCCCTGCAAACAATACAAAAGATGAGCCGGCAGGTGAGGATCAAGTAACTGCGGACCTGTTGAAGGGGCGTGCGGACCAGCACTAGAAGTACTTGCCCTCCTGTAAACGCAAAGTCTCACCACTTCCAGCGTAAGGGAATCTTGACGGTACGCTTGCATTATCCTAATTTATAAGAAAGGGGACGCCAAGGACTTCGAAAATTAGATAGGTCAGGTTGCTATCAGTTCTTATTGCATTAATCCGGTGATGGAGGATTGCGTAGAATATAACAAGCGCTTGTGTGCATTGGCTTCATCTTTTACGCGAAAGCATTCGACCCCATCGCAATCTCCGCAGTCCCGCAGATACTGCGTTGCCAGGGTGCAGACGAATTATTAGTAAGGGCACAGGAACACATTACGTGGCTTTTTCTCTGTACCTTCTTTATCCCTGTGATGGAAAATAAAGGTGTTATCATCGTTATACCTTTAATGGCGGCCCAGAAAACAACATCCTCCACAAGTAGAGTGGTAGAATTTCAATAAGGGATGGTGACAATCTCTTCACAATTATCGATAGCATGTTTAAGAGAAATAGATTAAGAAGAATCGGGGATAAAAGGCAATGGAGCAGGCCCCAGTAATCATCGATTTGCTGATAAGATTGCCCTCTCTCCATGGTCTCAAGGGACGAACTCTACAGAATGGTCTAAGGCCAAAATAGGCAAAGCAGAATACTGAGTCCAAAAACAAAATTGACAGTTACTGTCGTTGTCGACAGTAGATGTAAATATGAAATGCAATGCAAGAAATGCTTAGCGCTTTCCAGGACGTCTCATGGATAGTATTTTCAGCACTGTGGTCTTGAGGAACCATTAAGTGCTTTTGTTAATTGTGCGCTCTGCTAGCTTTGCCTCCTTTGGTTTGTAGCACCAGAGCCCTCCACAGAGTCGGACAGCTGTGTGGAGTCAGCACGCGCTGTCGTCCACCCCCATCGAGAACGTACTTAAGAAACTTTCAAAATTACAGTACGATCAGTGTTATATCCGCTGTTTTCAACGCATACTATATTAAGGTAATGTATAAAGGAATCACATCGACCTTACAGCTTGTTTTACTGATGAACCAAGCGACAGTAGACCATATTTACACCATCAACCAGGCGATACGGATACCCGCACATATAACTTGTCTCGAAATATGGCCTTTAAAGATCAGGAGAAAGAATTTGACTGAGCCGAAACCGCAGCAGTGATGAAGGCAGTGCGCAACGAAAGTGTAGAAGAAGAATAAGTAAATCTTCTGGCAAATAAATACCCATACCTGTTGCACAGCCACCATAGCCCTACGTAGCGCAAGGGATGAAATACCAATCGCGGAGGGTAAAAGGCAAGACGACAGGGTCTCTAGCATACTATTGATATTGTGTTGAAACGAGGTATTCAGAGAACTGAACTGAAAAGAGCTGGCGATAGAAGTGATCAGAAAATACGTGAGTAATCTCTGATTCAGTGCTGACACTGACTTGTTGAGTAACTCAGGCGACGAATTGTAAAGCATGATCGAAAACCTAGAGAGGCTAATAACTAATATGTCGAAATTTAAAGCAATCTTGAACAGTTTTGGAATGGTGTGACAATTTTCGGTAGGAGTTAAGCATTGGAAGGGGACAGGGAATACACGTTCTTAGGGCATACAGTGACCATAGACCAGGACCTCCAGGTTGGAGTGAGTAGCAGAATAAGAGTAGGGTCGACTGTAATTGGCAGGCACTGCCAGGTAATGAATTGCCGCTTACCGATATTCCAGAAGAAAAAGGGATGTATTATCTGTATCTTAACGGTACTAACCTGTGCTGCAGAAGCGTGGAGGCTAGCGAAAAGGGTTGTGCCTAAATTGAGGATAACGCAGCATGCTATGGTAAGACAAATGATAGATGTAACGCTAAGACACACGAAGAGAGTTGAGTGGATCAAGAAACAAACTCGAGGAATTGATATTCGAGGAAGGCAAGAGAGGTGTAGTGCCTGCAATGTGTAGGCAACGTAACCAATCGTCCTTTAAACTAACGGTGTGATTTTGTCTTTAGAGACGCGACCAGCGTAGCAGGAGGCGATGCAGCTGCGTGATGAAGTCAGGTAGTTTGCTGGCATGAGATTGCCTCAGATGGCACAGGACGGGGTTAATAGGAGGCATATGGGAGAAGCCTTTGTGGTGCAGTGGGCACATCTAGGCTGATGATGATGATGACATTGGCACACCTGTACTGCTCACGCGGTAGTCCGGTATACCGGCAGCGTTCACATGTCATCGGGCACTACGACAGCTCACAGATTTGAGGGCGTCCCCTGCAGACTAAGTTCCGCTTCACATAAAGCGAAGAGAACTCACGCAAACACAGAACAGCCTGTATAGTAGAAAGAAGGCTTGTGCATTCACAAGAAAGAAGACGGGACAGGAGTAACCTAACAACTGGGATTTATTCGAGGAAACAGACATTTATACATGTACTCGCCAGCACAGGCACATAAGGGTTTCAAAAGCCGATAGGTGTACTAAAAAAGAAAAAAAGCAGGATTAGGCCATCATCCTTTCTAGGAAACGTGCCTTCGTACAATAATGTCTGACTGACGTGTCACTGATGTGTTTCTTTCTTTTCTATTTCATAAAATATGGTTCTAAAAGCTTCCGCGATTTTTCATTATCGCACTTGCGTGAATAGGTTCAAATTGGGGCCTTCTTTTCCACCGACTTACTAAGGATAGGCAGCTTTGTTTTTGTTACCGCGTCGTGTGTAGACACTATGTGGTCGCAATGCAGGGTTGGAAGCTATTCAACGCCGCAAGGAGACACAGAGTACATGAACAACGAAGTAGGATACAGTGTTGGGCTCCGCGCAGTTAGTTTTGTCTGCGTGTTGAGACCTAAACTTTTCAGCCAAGTATGCACCAAGCAGTTGGAAGAAATCTCATCGTATGGATAGAACTCTCGCAGCCCCTCTAGCTCGGTTGGTTACTCATCGGGGTTTAATTTGGGAGAAAAAAATAAAGATATTAGGCTTCGCGACAATAAGATGCCAGACTTCCCTAGCCATACGGAAGTGTCGGCGCACTATGGCTAACACACTGCATCAGTACGCTGACGGTTGCGAATCGCTTACTAGATTTAGTCACAATTTGTCGTGAGTATGACTACCCGGGCGTGACTGAAAGCTTGATCTGGCAGTAACAGGTAATTTCTGCCGAAGTGCCGGCGAATATTGTTACGTGGCGGCCAGCCGAAGAATGAGACGTGGTGAACCATGGCTATGAGATGATTTAATGGCCGCTGGCCTAGCGCGAGCGCTCCGTCCCGCGCCACTGCCAGCTTCGTCTTCGTCACACTACCCGGGGCCTCCGAGCGATCGTCCCGATCGGTGACGAACAGACGCGTGAAATGGCGATGGTCTTGAGTGGGGGGTTGAACAGGATGTAGAAGATGGTGCAGTGCTGGCCGCCACGATGAGAAAGATGAGAGAATGAGTCCTGGTCCACGAAGCATCCGGGCCGTAGGGTGCCAGGAGCTGACGGCCGAGGCTTTTGGACGCACCGAACGGCAGGGGCAGGGGGACGGTGTCCTCATGTGTAGGCAGGGTCTTGGGTCGGTCGGGTCTCGGGTCGTTCGGGTCTCGGGTCGGTCGGGTCTCGGGTCGTCGTGTCTTGTGGGCCGGGCGGGGGACGGGGCTGGGGTGAGCGGCGAGGTCGGTTCAGGTCAGGCGGGCTGGGGCGCGGCCGTGCGGCGCTGACCAGGTACTCACGGCCGACGTCCACGGCAGGCCCAGGACGCCGAAGCTCCGTGACCAGGATGGCGATGAAGGGACCCCAGCACCTCACACCAAATGTTACGCGGCGGCCAGCCGAAGAATGAGACGTGGTGAACCATGGCTATGAGATGATTTAATGGCCGCTGGCCTAGCGCGATCGCTCCGTCCCGCGCCACTGCCAGCTTCGTCTTCGTCACAATATCATCAATAGCCTTCAACGATTAGAGGGGCACAGTTGGGAGACCACGGGAGCATAATGGTCGCTAGCTGTAGTGGGGAATGCCAGTTGAAAAGATTTGACCAGCCTAGGTTGGCAGCAGGCTATTTCCTTTCGATCTGTCATTTGTTTCAAACTAGATAGCTGTGATAGGTATGTTCAGCTGAAGATGATGTTAATCTCATTATTTGTGACTCAGCGACGAGAAATAGTTGAGGCATTATGCCCGTGTTGTTTTTCAGACCAATGGCTTTTTCGTGGAGTTTATTTAATTAAAGATGTCCGGAGACTGTACTGAAATACGGGAAATTTGGAGAACGTTAGAAATATTAAAACACATAATCATGTTTTCATTTATTCGGCTCGCTGAAGGAATCAAATAGTGCATGTTCAAAATGATTTGAAATGGACGGAACGCGTTGCCATGTTATGCAAAAGTTTCCTAATAGTTTGCACAAAGTTTAACTAGGGGCCCAGCCTAGTTTTCGACGATTGTTTGAGTTCAAAATCAAGCAGCATTACGATGCCGTACAACAATCAGCACGATCGGTCTGTGGGTTAAGGAAAATTCAGCGCTGCTATGCGCTCCATACGCGTGGTGTCCGTATTAATGCTAATAAATACATATGTCCTTCATGAGTGTATGACGTTAGAGGGCTCAGCCAATGTTAGCAAATCCTGCTTCATGCTCGACATCAGAGGCTATGATTCGGGCTATCATCCCTCTCAACAAATGAGATGTGGTGCCAGTTCATTCGCTGCTGTTGTTAGTACCAAAGGTAAATGTTCAGTGGCGTATGACATCACAGCCATATATTTAATGTACTTATTTCGTGTAGCGTGCCTCCTAGTAGAGATGGGTGTTGTGACTGTATGCATCTGGAGCTTTTTTTCCGTGTCTTCTGGCGCCGTCATTGGCACTTTACTATTTGGCTTGGCTACCCGTGTGATGCAAATAACTGCGTGATGGCGATTAATAATTCAAATATTCCATTTGTATTTCATTCGCCCCATTGAGTGTTCCATTCGTATTCGGGTTTTTACTGCACTGTTTCGATTCGATTCTATAGAAAGGCTATCCGGTTCGTATTCGATTCGGTGGAGGAGCAGTGCTGTTCTCACAGCCGTACCACACGGGGCGCGGCGAGGAAGGAACTTTAAGACGTACAAGGGACACAGGAGCGGTTCGCTTTTACAATGTTGAGCCGCGGTTAGACGCAGCTCAGTGGAATTCGTTGTTTTGTAATATATCGCCCATCACAAAGAATACATTTGGATGTTCTAGCGTATGATGTCTGCTTGACACTCGGTTTGTGCAGCATGTATCATCCAGAAGATGCTCCCAACGGCACCAATACAACTTCGGAAACCAGGAGCGACGCAGTGGCCCTCAATAATCATGCTGTCGAAGTGGCCGAGATAAGAGCTCTTCTGCGAGAGAACGCCCAGGCAGTTGCCGCTCTGAAAGACAAGGTGAACTTTAGGAGGCAAGGTGTAGGAGGCAAACAAGCCTCCCCGTTGTCTTACTCATCTCATGGTTACTGTATTGCCGTTCCCCATAAATGTCGACTTTGGGCCTACTTATGCAAAAAATATGTTTTAATCATTCTCAAAATTGCTGACGAATTTTGTTTTTATTCTCAACGCCAGGTGAAAGAAAACAAAGAGATCTTGAAACAGCAAACGGCGTTCATGGAATCAATCGAAGGAGCTCTTCGGGAACTCTTCCGACGTTGCACGTCTCATTCAGAAGCCCCCAGAGAGCAACCAAGCGTGGTCGACTCAAGTAACCCTCATGTTGGCTCGGGGATGGCTGCAAGTCTTGACTAGAGATGTCTATAAATGTACTCTGGGAATAAATTTACTTCCTCATTGCGCGAGTTTCATTGGAAAGCAATAGAATTGCTTTACATTCGTAATAACAAGACTACTTTCTGAAACATTGATTGCGATTTCGCAAAGACGCTTTCTGAAGCCACTTTATGGTTGAAGTCATTCGATTCAGAACCCTATTTTGTGAAAGTTTTTGATCATCTGAGGCGCTTTTTGAAAGAATTGGTGTGAGTAAATCTTTGCAATCGCAGCACTACTTACTGACACATCCTTATTGACGGCACGCTTTTTGTAGCTACTAAAGTAATCAAGCTATAAATGTTCCATTTGTACCGGGCGTCCCAGCTAAAAGCAACCAACATTCAGAAAAAAAGAACATTGAGGGACACTTCAGCTCTGTCTCAGGGGTATGGATGACGCATAGCATGAATGGGTCCTTTCAATGACCTGGTGTCCTCTTTGTGTATCACATCCCAGGCACAGACTCTTTTTTATTTTTATTAATTCATTGCATTGTGGCCGCATAAATCCCCTGAAATATTGCACTGACCGACTTTTCGAAGAATTCCACGCCCGGCTCCAGACCCAAGAGGCAGCAGCTGGAGTCTCGCCTCGTATGCTTTTCTACTGAGCGCAATTGCTTTTCCTTGTTAAAAGCCACTATGTAAAAGCATGGAATGACGTGCCGACCCTGTAGACCAATGAAAAATTGTGCAGTGAAGTCATCACTGTTGCACAGTGAGATCGCTGCGGGGTGTCTGAATCAAGCGTTCAAATACTTGGTGCGTTAGGGGAGTGAAACTATTAAGCATGAAATGCTTTTAGCTCCCGTTGTCGGCAGTGTGATGACGTCACGCCGAGACCGAGAGCCAACATCCGGGCACTGAATTCCACTCATCCGGGCACTGAATTCCACACATCCGGGAGCTGAAACGAGAGCATCCGGGCACCGTACGAAATTTAACGAGACTCTCTAAGAGAGAGGGCCGCTTAGAGCAAGAGGGGAGCTCCAGGGCGAGAAGGGCTCTGGGCGGAAAAACTGTTTCCGCGCCGTCCCCAAGGATGGCGCAGCGGTCCCACACTCACGCATGTAAAAGATTGGCTGCTGGGCCTTCAGCTCATGACGTTTCCTCCTTTGGAAGGCAGATGTATACACACGCTCGCGGAGTATTCGAACGCGCTGCATATACATTCTTGTCAGGCCTGCGTCTCGTCGTGTCCGTGTACGCTTCTGCATCGTCCTGCATTTCATCAGCCGCCACGGTCACAGCTGCTTAAGCCGAGCAATGGAGCCTGACAGAAACCGGATACAGCTGACGAGGCAGGGTTGAAAAGATTCCCCAGTCACTCAACAGAAATGATTGCGTCCACATGGTCCAGTGCACAGTATGTGTGGTGTGGTGTGTTTAACACTAGAGCCATTTGAAGATTTTGACTAGTAACACCTACAACCAATGTGTTATGCCCATAAACATTTCATGCTTACTCTACTGTCGGTTACGGGATAGGCAGAGTTTTTTAGTGCTGTGAGTCACCCGGCCAAGTAGGCAGGATTGCGTTCGTTCTCGAGAGCTAATGATTACTAAAGGCCGATTCGCTGTCATTTTACAAAAAGGCGTCAGAAATATATTGCAATGTGGAAGTTATAGACCGCCTCAAGAAAGAGCAGGCCGAAATGTTTCTAGCAAGCTACCCTTGACATGCAGCATCTCTAACCAACCTTAAAATGAAGTTCGCTAAACGCAGTAGCTTCCACTTGACAGGAGTCCTGCTTCAGCGCGCCAAGATTCTCTTTACGAAACAAACGTCGGTTTAACTGGGAACGCTTCTCTCGACGGTGCTTTACGTTGGCTCCGGGTCAAATACAAGCACGAGTAGCTGCCAAATAGTAGCTTTCTTTTACGGGCGGCAAATGAAAATGCGCAAATGGTTCCGCGATGCACAATTTAAAACCTTATATGGTAAAAGAATAGATGTACTTTTAATAAAATTTCAGAAAGGATTTGATGTCGTCCCGCACAGTTTGCTTGGTTTAAAATTACCGTTAGGCATTCCTGAAGGTATTCTCGGTTTTTTAAAAGATAATGTGCATCTGCGCAAACGGGATTTTGTTCTTAACTCTACTGTATCAGCTGCAAACCACGTGCTATCGGGAGCGCCTCAAGGCATCGATTGCGCCACTATATTGGGTGCTTCACCGAAGACTTTACATAATTTTTAAAAATCGACTTAAGTTAGAAGGGCGCTTTTTTGGGTATAGTACTATCAGCGGTGCAGTACATCAGAATACACCTAAGACGTGCTAACTAGGAGGCTGGTTGACTGAAGCTGAATAGTTAACTTTCTAACTATTACTGCGAGGCTCCTTAATTATTTAGAGACGTGTAGCCTACCGCAAGCAATACGCAACTTCGCTTCAATCGCCGCGCCCTTAACCCGCCTTCTGACCACTAAGTCTGAGCTGTCTCACTGGTCATCGGACTGCGACCAAGCCTTTCACACACTGCGGGCTCTTCATCACCTCTCCGCCCATACTACGACATTTTAACCCCGCCGCACCCACTGAGGTGCGCACTGATGCCAGCGGTGCCGGTCTCGGTGCTGTGCTCGCTCAACGCAAAGACGGATTCGATGAATACGTCGTCGCGTATGCCAGCCGGACTTTAACGAAGGCGGAGCACAGTCACGGAAAAAGAGTGTCTAGCCGTTGTCTGAGCGCTACAAAAATTTCGCCCTTGCTTGTATGACCGCCCGTTCAGCGTCGTCACGGACCACCATGCGCTGTGTTGGTTATCATCACTCAACGATCCCATAGGACGCCTTGCTCGATGGGCTCTCCGGCTCCTCGAATTTGACATCCGTGTTGTCTACCGGTCTGGCCGAAAACATGCTGACGCGGATGCTTTGTCCCGCTCTTCTATCCCGCCACCCAACCTCTCTTCGACGCCTTCATAATCCGAGGCTCTGTTGTCTTCTCTACGCTTCAGTGACATGATCTCTGAGCAACAAAAATATCCCTGGATCACCTCTCTACAGGCTTATTTGTCTCAACCTTCGCGGCATTCAGCGCCTCGAGCTCTCCGTTGCCAAGCGCCCCACTTTGCCGTTCGAGACCAACTGCTATATCGTCGCAACTACCTCCCCGAAGGGCGAAAGTGGTTCCTTGTGGTTCCACGCCATCTGCGATTTGAAGTCTGAGCATTCTATCACTCCAGCCCTCACTGCGCTCATGCCGGGGTATTCAAGACTTACGAACGACTTCGCCTCCGTTTCTATTGGCGAGGCATGTATTCCTACGTTCAGGAATACGTCCGCTCCTGCTACGAATGTCAACGCCGCAAATCTCCTGCCAGCTGTTCATCTTATCCGCTGCAGCCAATACCATGTCGAAGCCGACCTTTTGACCGCGTGGACATCGATTTGTACGGACCACTTCCATATACCGCCACCAGCAATCGTTGGATAATTGTGGCCGTCGACCACCTGACCCGCTATGCAGAAATAGCAGCGCTGCCAACCGTTACTGCCGGTGAAGTAGCCACATTTATTCTGCGTCACCTGGTCTTACATAACGGCGCACCCCGCGAGCTTTTGAGCAACCGGGGCCGCGTTTTCCTATCCGACGTTGTCGAAGCGCTCCTACGACACTGTCGGACTGTACACCGTGCCACCAGTGCCTACCACCCGCAAACTAAAGGGTCTCACTGAACGCTTTAACCGCACTCTTGGAGACATGATATCAATGTATATTGCTTCAGGTTGTAGGTGTTAGCAGCGCACACGAAAGAAGGTGGGACGTCCTTGTTTCGTGTGCGCTGCTAACACCTACAGCATGAAAAACCAACTAGCCCAAGAAAAGACGATTCTGATATTGCTTCAGACCACTCTAATTTGGACGGCGTTCTCCCTTTCGTTACCTTCGCCTACAATGCGGCTACGCAGACCATCACCAGATTCTCACCGTTCTTTCTTCTCGATGGACGTGAGCCATCTTCAACGATCGGCACTATCCTTCCGTACAGCTCTGATCCCTCCGAATCTACTACCGTGTCGCAAGCAGCGAAGCACGCTGAAGACTGCAGGCGCCTTGCGCGATCGGTTACGTCAGAACACCAGTTCCGTCAACAATCTCGGAGCGAAAGCCTCCAGCGGGTCAATACCTTCCCACCTGGCTCTCTTGTTTGGCTGTGGGTTCCTCCCGCCGCCCCGCACCTGTCCCAAAAGCTGCTAGCAAAGTACCAATGCCCTTACCGTGTAATTCAATTGAAGATATATATATATATAGGGGAATGAGGGGCTCGTTATAAATATGAGAGAAGCCAACAGCCACAGAAACCAAGGGGCACAGGGGATTTTTAATTTTATGTATTTATTTTGTGGTGTTGATCAATTTATAATATTACTGAATATGTTATCGCTTAAAGCTAATTGATTAGAAAAGCAGAAGAAAAAAGAACCACATGCCGCCGGTGGGATCCAAACCCACGACCTCCGAATTACGCGTCCGGTGCTCTACCTCTGAGCTACGGCGACGGCTGTCAAACCGTCTGCTTTCGGGGGTATTTATGTTTACAAATAACCTAACCTTGGGAGTGTTCACCAGCGCCACCCACGTTCTTAAGCGGCGGACGTGGCACGTCCTGAGTTACCGCTGATGTGACGTAGAACGTCTTTCGAACGGTGAGGGTGGAAGCTGTGTGAGAACCCTCTTATGCTTCCTAAGGCATCAAGGCTGCCAGAACCGAGGCCCTCGTTATTAAGCAATTAAGCAGACAAGGAAAGAGGAATGAGGGGCTCGTTATAAATATGAGAGAAGCCAACAGCCACAGAAACCAAGGGGCACAGGGGATTTTTAATTTTATTTATTTATTTTGTGGTGTTGATCAATTTATAATATTACTGAATATGTTATCGCTTAAAGCTAATTGATTAGAAAAGCAGAAGAAAAAACAACCACATGCCGCCGGTGGGATCCGTGGGTGGCGCTGGTGAACACTCCCAAGGTTCACCTCCCTCCCCTTCCTGACACGCATCCCCTCCCACACCACTTTCCTTCCCCACCCCCGGGGCCTTCCTCCTCGGAGCGAAGGCCCTATATAATCCCTGCCGATGATGAACGCTTTGCCCAGACGAAGACAAGTCCCCTTGTCGAAACGTTGGCTCTAGCAACCTGAGGTTTTCCCCTCCCTTGTTCATTTTGTGATCACCAAGGACCATCTACCGCACCCTCTCTCTACCATGGACTCCCAAGGTTAGGTTATTTGTAAACATAAATACCCCGAAAGCAGAAGGTTTGACAGCCGTCGCCGTAGCTCAGAGGTAGAGCACCGGACGCGTAATTCGGAGGTCGTGGGTTCGGATGCCACCGGAGGCATGTGGTTGTTTTTTCTTCTGCTTTTCTAATCAATTAGCTTTAAACGATAACATATTCAGTAATATTATAAATTGATCAACACCACAAAATAAATAAATAAAATTAAAAATCCCCTGTGCCCCTTGGTTTCTGTGGCTGTTGGCTTCTCTCATATATATATATATATATATATATATATATATATTGTTACGGCTATAATCTCACAGCCGGGGTGTTCTAGCTGGTTCAACAGGCCAGCGGCGAGCGGTTGAATCGGCGAGCGGGGTTCAACGGGCACCACACTCTCAACTTCCACTTTCGCTCTCCGCCTTGCCCTACCGGCGTTTCTTCAAGCCCGTAACACTTCCTCCGTCGCAGGCGAAGCCCGCTGGGTGAGCCAGGCATCGGCACGGGAATGAAAAAGTTTCAGCCGCGCGACATGGGTGAGTTCTGTGCGGGCAGAACGTCGGCCGCTTGCGGTGACGCGCGCAATCCTGTAAGTGAGGTCACTTAGTTGCTGCAAGATGACATAGGGACCGGTATAGTTCGCGAGCAGTTTCTGGCTTAAGCCATGCTTCCTGAGTGGACGCCAAACCCAGACCAACTCGCCAGGGAGGTAGGTGACTCGGCGATGATGGTCGTCGTAGCGGGCTTTGGAGGCGATAGTTTTCAGGCGGGCTAGTTGGCGGGCTTCCTCAGCATTGCAGAGGATCTCTGCGATGCCAGGGTCATCGTCGGTGGAGAACGGAAGTATAGTATCCAGAGTGTGTCGTGGAGAGCGTGCATAGAGGAGGCAGAACGGACTGTAACCCGTAGTTTCATGTTGAGCGCTGTTGTCTGCGTATGTGATAAAAGGTAGAATGGAGTCCCAGTCTTTGTGGTCTGGAGCGACGCACATGGAAAGCATGTTGGTGAGTGTCCGGTTGGTTCGCTCTCTTAAGCCATTGGTTTGTGGATGATAGGGGGTAGAATGTTTGAACTGTGCTGAGCACAATCGAAGGAGTTCTTCAACAATATCGGCGGTGAACTGGCGGCCACGGTCGCTGATTACAACTCGCGGAAGTCCATGGCGCAGGGTCACAGATTGTAGCAGAAAGACAGCGACATGATATGCAGTAGCCGAGGGGAGAGCAGCTCTCACTGTAGCGAGTGTGGTAATCTGTACAGACAACAATCCAACGGGGGCAGCCATGGGACTTGGGAAAAGGACCCAAGAGGTCTACCCCGACCTTCTCAAAAGGAGATCTGGGAGGCGTCACAGGGTGAAGAAGACCAGGAGGAGGACCAGTGGAGCGTTTGTGACTCGCACACTGTGCACAGCTGGCCACATACTTCCCAGTCGTATCGCACATACGTGGCCAGTAAACGCGTTCTTCGATGCGGTGAAGTGTCCTCGCAGCTCCCAGGTGTCCCGAAATGGGATCGTCATGCATGACACGCAAAACAGAGGAGCGTAGGCTGGCAGGCACCACCAGAAGGAAACGGAGACCAGTGGCGGAGCTGGCAGGCACCACCAGAAGGAAACGGAGACCAGTGGCGGAGTAGATCTTCTTGTAGATAAGACCATCTCGCACACAGAATGCATAGGAGGTAGTAAGGGCCTGCGCAGCGGTAAAGAGTGGCGTGAGATGCTGGTCCTTCCGTTGCTCCTCGTGGAATATACGGTCATCAGGGAATTTAGGTTCTACGGAAGCGATGTAGTGGTCAAAGTTGTCGGCGTCACATTCCGTCGTTGCAAGCGGCAACCGAGAGAGACAGTCCGCGTCAGCGTGTCGGCGTCCACTCTTGTACGACACGGTATAATGAAACTCTTGCAGACGGATTGCCCACCGTGCAAAACGGCCAGATGGGTCACGGAGGTTCATCAGCCAACAGAGGGAATGGTGGTCGGTAAGCACTGTGAAAGGTCGTCCAGACAGGTAGCAGCGAAACCGCTGAACGGCAAAACCTACCGCAAGGCACTCCTCTTCAGTCCTGACTGGCAACAACCCTCATTTGGTCTCACTGGGCTAGGGCACTTCGGCTTTTTTAAAAGCTTGGATACATCTTGCTGGGACACCCTGTAGTAGTAGTAGTAGTAGTAGTAGTAGTAGTAGTAGTAGTAGTTAGTAGTAGTAGTAGTAGTAGTAGTAGTAGTAGTAGTAGTAGTAGTAGTGTAGCAGTAGTAATGGCAGTAGTACAGTAGCAGTAGTAGCAGTAGTAGTAGTAGTAGTAGTAGTAGTAGTAGTAGTAGTAGTAGTAGTAGAAGAAGAAGAAGAAGAAGAAGAAGACCTTTATTCGGCCAAAATAAGACCTTTACTCGGCCAAAATTTACAGGCCGAGCATGTCGACCGCCTCGGCGACCAGAAGTCGCTGTTCTTCCTTCCCTTCAGCGCCAAGCCAGTCGAGCCAGGTGGTGATGGATAAAGAACGTGGGGGGTGGGAACCCGACTGCTGAGCAGCCGGGCAATAGAAGAGCCAATGGCCAAGGTCCGCGATCCGCATAGATACAGGGGCAGTTGGGACAGGAAGGGTCCTATGGATAGCGTTAGAGAAAGAGACGAGACGGGGTGATGACTGCATTCATTTGAACGTGCCGAAGAAGGCGAGCCTCCGGCACCGTGAGTGATGGATGAGGGGGAGGGTAAAGCCGTTTGTCGAGGCGGAGCTCGAGGTAGACCTCTTTTATGGTGCGGCGAAGGGTGAGTCTCCCACCGTCCTCCTGAGGGCATGGGCCCGGGAATCAACGGTGCCCGGAAAAGTGTGTCACCGGCGAGCTGATGAGCCAGCTCATTGCCGTCAATCCCTGAATGCCCAGGGACCAAGCGGAGGAAAACGATGGAAGGCTGCAATGCGGAGACCGCTCGTTCGACCTCCTGTTGAAGACAACGGGTTAACGTAGGTTTCTGTATGTGGTGTATAGCGGCTTGTGAGTCTGAATAGACTGTGTACTCTTGGAGAGAAGGAATGACTGAAATGACTGAAGGGCATGCGCAATGACGAAGACTTCGAAGGAGAGTGCGTCCGGAGGGCGTAGATACGGCCCGCTGGTGTGCGTTTCAGAAACGAGGAGCCGGGGATGGTACAGAGCGTAGCCGCAGCAGTCTCGAGGAGCGACGAAGGAGGCATCCGTGTAGGCTACACCCTGGGTATGAAATAGAGGGGAATGATGCTGCCCGGCCGCATGACGACGGCCGGCGTGCAGGACGGGGAACATGTTGGTCGGGAGGGGGAGGATACGAAGATTGGGAGCCGGAGTGGGAATAGGAGAGGTAAACTGTGCGCAGGGAATGGGCGAGATACCAGATTGAGTCAGTAACCACTGACCCTGACGGGTAAGGGAAAGCCGGGCAAGATGCGAGCCATTATGGAGACAGAGCCGAGAACGGAGAGGATGAAAGAGGCCTGTCGCAAAGATCTTTGCTGTAGAGGTAGTGATAGGGAGGTTTAGAGCTGCCTTGTAGAGGCCCACAAGGGCAGTCTCAAGAGCGTTGAGTCTGATTGAAGGAAACGTAAGGTGCAAAGTACAAGACTGCTGAGGGCCAGCGCGTGGGCAACTCGGCACGCATGAGCCTCTCGTGGAGACCTGAGCGCCGAGTGACCACGAGCCGCAGGAGGTGAGTTACGGAGTGGCAGGTGGTGACAGCGTGGTGGAGGGCTTGCACGTTCTTGGCTGCATGCAAAGGAAAGCCAAGAACTTTGCACTGCGTGATGACAGGAATGGGAGAGCTAGAAAGGTGGAGAGAGACGAAGTGGTTATGTGAGCGCTGGTATGAGGAACTGTTGAGAAGGAGGAGCTCGGATTTTTCAGGAGCAGGAGAGAGGCCAGAGATGGTGAGAAAGGAGTCGATGAGATCTAGGCCACGTTGCAGGGTGTCCTGTACGTGACCGGGAGAGCCAGACGAACACCAGAGAGTGATGTCATCGGCGTAAAATATATGACGCTAGCTGGGAGCCGAGAGGGGTGATAGCAAGATTGAAAAGGATAGGAGAGAAAACAGCACCTTTAGGAGTGCCTCGGGTGAGGTTGTGGGGGTCGGACAGATAGGTGTCAACTCGAAAGCGAGCGACACGTTTAGAGAGGAATGAGCAGATATAAGAATACATGCGGGAGCCACAGTCTAGGGAGGCGAGTTGGGAAAGGATGTGGTCGTGGCAAACACCGTCGAAGGCCTTGCGAACATCGACGGTCACAAGTGCGTGAGTTTTAGTGGGTGTAGGTAACAGAAACTTTTGTTGGAGAACCAGATACATGTCCTGTGCACAGACGCGGAGTCGGAAGCCGATGAGAGAATGGGGGAAGAACTCCCTTGCCTCGAGAAAATTAGAGAGGCGAGTCAGGGCCATTCGCTCAAGGGTCGTACCAACACATGATGTCAGGGAGATTGGGCGGAGGTTAGAGAGAGAGGGAGGCTTGCCCGGCTTTGGAATCATATAAATGAGGGAGGAGGTCCAGGAGCTCGGCTGGCAGCCGCCGTCCCATGCCTCATTATAGGTTTCAAGGAGGAATTCTTTGGCGCAGTCAGGAAGGTTGCGAAGTGTGGTGTATGTAATGGCATCCTCACCGGGAGCCGAGCGTGTAGCGTTAGCAGCCAGAGCCGATTCGAGCTTACGGAGAGTGAAGGGTTGGTCGAGATCGGGGTTAGGTCCACCTGAGTACACCGGGTAGGATGGTGCCAGAGTGGGCGGGAGATAGAGGGAGGCGAGCTGATCAAAAACATCGGAGGGAGTCCCTTGAGTGAGGGCTTTAGCTAGAGTTGGAGCAAGGGCAGGCTTAGTGCCAAGGAGGGATTTGAAGAGAGATCATGTGGATCGCGAATGCAAAGAGAGCACTCCAACGAGAATGTTCGAGTGAGGCGCAGTGGGCGACGATCTCGGCCCGCAGAGAAGTGATATTATATATATATATATTACATAGAACCGCCGTGCAGGATCTGGCAGCGTAGACGGGCGTAGCCAGCACCAAGAGAGCGGGGCAACTTCGTCGTCGTCAGGCGCAGCGTAGTGTCGGCGCATAACTTCGTCGTCGTCAGGCGCAGCGCAGTGTCGGCGTATGGCGGTAGCGGAACCTGTCATAGTTGGCACACTACAGTTTCCCCCCCGGTGAAAAGGAGCCATCCTGGCGTCTTAAGGGGAAGGAAGAACAGAGGGGTCGTAGTACGGCTTCAGTCGGTCGACGTGGACGGTTTCGCGGCCACGGCGACGCAAGTCCGCAGCGGGTGCAACAGGCTCAACAATATAATTGACCGGAGATGTTTGCTTGAGAACCCGGTAGGGACCATGATACCGATGCAGCTGTTTCCGCGAAAGGCCGGGAGTTGTGGGAGGCACCCAGAGCCACACAAGGGAGTCGGCAGGGTAGGAGGTAGAGGCCGCGGAAGTGTCGAGGTCATGTTTTTGCTGCCTCTGGGTCTGCGTGGTAAACGAGCGAGCAAGCTGGCGGCATTCTTCGGCGTACCTGGCAGCGTCGGACAGTGGCGTGGACTCGGAAATGTCGGGTTGGTAGCGAAGAAGAGTATCCATCGTGCAGGGGGGCTCGCGGCCGTACAGAAGAAAGAAGGGAGAGAATCCAGTGGTGGTTTGTGTCGCAGTGTTATATGCGTAGGTGACGAAGGGAAGAACTTGGTCCCAGTTGGAGTGGTTGGCATCGACGTACATGGACAGCATGTCACTGAGGGTTCGGTTGAAACGCTTGGTGAGGCCGTTGGTCTGAGGGTGGTAAGACGAAGCGGTTCGATGGATAATGCGGCATTCCTTGAGGAGGGCCTCAAGAGCGTCAGACAGGAATACGCGTCCACGGTCGCTGAGCAGTTCTTGAGGAGCACCATGGCGAAGAATCAGGTTCTTTAGAAGAAAGGAAGCCACGTCGCGGGCGGAGGCAGATGGGAATGGAGACGTTTCAGCATAACGTGTGAGATGATCCACGGCCACGATAATCCAGCGGTGACCAGCGGGAGTGGGAGGGAGGGGGCCGTAGAGGTCTATGCCAACGCGGTCAAACGGGCGGGCAGGGCAGGGTAACGGCTGCAGTGGAGCAGTCGAGGTGTGAGGCGGAAATTTACGCCGTTGACAGGATGGGCAAGATCGCACAAAGTGGCGAACAAAGCGGTACATGCCACGCCAGTAGAATCGGAGACGCAGACGCGTATAGGTTTTCAACACGCCGCCGTGTGCACACTGGGGGTCCGCATGGAAAGCGGTGCAAATGTCGGTGCGTAGATGGCGGGGGATCACTAGGAGCCATTTGCGTCCGTCGAACAGGTAATTGCGACGATAGAGGAGACCGTCCCGAATAGAAAAGTGACGGGCTTGACGTAAGAGGGAACGGGACGAATTATCAGTCGTAGGACTCGAAAGGAAGTTAATAAGAGTGGCGATCCAAGGGTCTCTCCGCTGCTCGGTGGACATGTCGGCAGTGGCAAGCGAGGACAAGTCGTAAGCAGACACAGGAGCAGGCGATGAAGCACTAGGTAGCGGCGAGCGGGAAAGAGCGTCCGCGTCATTATGCTTGATGCCAGAGCGGTAAATGACATGAATGTCATACTCCTGCAATCGCAGAGCCCAGCGAGCTAGGCGGCCTGACGGGTCTTTGAGAGAGGCCAGCCAGCACAGGGCATGGTGGTCGGTTACTATACAGAACGGGCGACCGTAGACATAGGGACGAAATTTTCCAATAGCCCAAATGATGGCCAAACATTCTCGTTCGGTAACAGAATAGTTGGCCTCCGCTTTGCTCAAGGTCCGACTGGCGTAGGCGACCACATATTCAGGGAAGCCAGGTTTGCGTTGAGTGAGAACGGCACCCAGTCCAATACCGCTGGCGTCAGTGTGGATCTCAGTAGGCGCAGTCGGGTCAAAGTGGCGCAGGATGGGAGGCGAAACCAAAAGGCGGCGCAATGTGTCGAAGGCGTCATCGCAAGCAGGCGTCCAAGCGGAGAGGTTGGAGCTGCCTGCGAGTAGCTGGGTCAGAGGAGCGATGATCGTGGCGAAATTCAAGATGAAGCGACGGAAGTAAGAGCAAAGGCCAACGAAGCTACGGAGCTGCTTCAGTGAGGTGGGCTTCGGAAATTCGGCAACTGCAAGAAGTTTGGCGGGGTCCGGAAGAATACCGTCTTTAGAGACTACATGTCCTAAAATGGTGAGTTGTCGGGCAGCAAAGCGGCACTTTTTCAAATTCATCTGGAGCCCAGCGTCAGTAAGACAAGTCAGAACGCGCTCGAGGCGGATGAGATGAGAAGAAAAGTCCGCAGAAAAGACGACGATGTCATCGAGATAGCAAAGACAACTCTCCCACTTGAGTCCGCAAAGGATAGTGTCCATCAGGCGTTCGAAAGTTGCCGGGGCGTTGCAAAGGCCAAACGGCATGACGTTGAACTCATATAAGCCGTCAGGTGTTATGAAGGCAGTTTTTGAGCGACCAGCGTCAGCCATGGGCACCTGCCAGTAGCCTGACCTCAAATCCAGCGAGAAGAAATACTCAGCTCCCTGCAAGCAGTCCAGGGCGTCATCGATTCGTGGCAGGGGATAGACGTCCTTGCGTGTGATGTCGTTGAGCCGGCGGTAATCAACACAGAACCTGATGGAACCATCTTTCTTTTTTACCAACACAACAGGAGACGCCCAGGGACTGTGGGAGGGCTGTATGACACCCCGACGGAGCATGTCGTCCACGTGATCAGAAATGACGCGGCGCTCAGAAGCCGAGACACGATAGGGGCGCTGGCGAAGAGGGGCGTGTGTACCGGTGTCGATGGTGTGCGCAACGACAGACGTACGGCCCAAGGCAGTCTGAGGAAGATCGAAAGAAGAACTGAAGCGCTGGAGGAGGGCGACAAGTTGATCACGTAGCGCGGGTGGAAGGTCGGCGTCAATGGCACGGTGGAAGACGTCGGAGGGCGGTGGATCATTCTGAACATCACAAGAGCTGAGCACATCGACATCGAAGGAAGCGGTGGTATCGAGAATAGGGTAGGGAAGGCAGGAATCAAGTTCTTCAATACGCCCGAGGCATTCACCTCGGAGCCCTGCTGACGGGCACGAAGATGGATTCGAGACGTAAATTGCACTTTGTCCATGGTCGATCGTCAGAACAGCAAAGGGAAGCAGGAGACAGGGATGGCGGGAAGCGGTTTCGGAAGGCGTGAAGAAAACAGTTGAATGAGGGACGCCGACACAGGAGAGCGGCACGAGGGCAGCAGAAAACGGAGGAATGTCGGTATCAGTCGCGACCACAAGTTTGGCAGACTGCGTAGGTACGTCGCAAAAGGGAGCGTCACACAGCGGAGAAAAGGCGATTTCAGCTCGAGCGCAGTCAATAACGGCACGATGAGTCGAAAGGAAGTCACATCCCAGGATGATGTCGTGTGAGCAGTGAGACAGCACAATAAACTCGATGGTGTACAAAACATCTTGAATGAGGACAAGGGCCGTACATGCGGCTGAGGGATGAATGCGCTGTGATGAGGCGGTGCGAAGCGAAAAGTCAGAAATTGGGGTAGTCACTTTGCGGAGTCGGCGGCAGAGAGCTTCACTTATGACAGATACTGCAGCGCCCGAGTCGATGAGGGCGAGAACCTTGGCACTTTCCACGAACACTACGATTACATTAGCGGGACGACACGGAGGACTTGAGGAGTTCGAAACAAGCGCAGTTCTTGCCCCCGGAACTGCGGCTGTTAGTTTCCCTCAAGCGCGGAGCTAGAACGTCGCAGCATCGGAGAAGGGGAACGGCGTCGAGGGGAAGGCGATCGGCGAGTGGTGTAAATTTGGCTATCAGGGGAAACAAAGGGGGGACCAGGTGGCCTTCTCGGCGAGGATAGTTCGGCATCGTACGGGTAGGAGCGCAGGTCAGGTTGAGAAGGCGGAAGGCGCTGGCGGCAAAGCCGCGCGACATGGCCGGGCAGACCACAGGCGTAACAGATGGGTCGGTTGTCCGCAGTACGCCAGGGATTGGTAGGATGTGGGCGAACCCTTGAAAACGGAGCTTGAGACGGGGGCTCAGAGGGCGGCGGAGGACGGAAAGAAGGGGCGGCCTGGTAGGAATCGGTTGCCGGCGTATGTCGTGGCCTGGCCACCGCTTGGGCGTACGTCAGGGGTGCTGTCACAGGCGCGGGCACAGGGCTGGACGGTAGCAGACCAGCGACTTGGTCTTGCACGACACGGCGAATGGTAGGAGCCAAAGACGGGGTCGAGTCAGGAACTTGGGGGGCGGGGTCTTGAAAATGGGATATGAGGGACAGCTGGCGAGCGACCTCTTCACGAACGAAGGCTTTGATGTGGTTGAGAAGAGGGGAGTCCTCAGGAGTAGTACCGCCCAGGGCCAGAGTGGAGAGGGCTTCGTCGCAGACACCGGCACGCCGTGTGGAAGCGCGCTGCTTGCGGAGCTCGTCGTAGCTCTGGCAAAGCTTAATGACCTCACTGACGGTGGTGGGATTTTTCGCGAGGAGCATCTGAAATGCGTCGTCAGTGATGCCTTTGAGGATATGGTGGATCTTGTCCGCTTCTGGCATGGCGGCGTTGACACGTTTGCAGAGGTCAACGATGTCCTCAATGTAACTTGTGAAGGTCTCGTCGGTGCGTTGAGCGCGGTCCCGTAAGCGCTGTTCGGCACGGAGCTTGCGCACCGCAGGGCGGCCGAACACTTCCGCAAAGCTCTTCTTAAATACGGGCCAAGTGGGTAGGTCTGCCTCATGGTTTCGAAACCAGAGGTTCGCCACGTCCGTGAGATAAAAGATGACGTTACTCAGCTTGATAGTGTCATCCCACTTGTTATAGCTGCTCACTCGCTCATACGATGACAACCAGTCGTCAACATCTTGGTCGGCAGTCCCACTGAAGAGGGCAGGGTCACGCTGCCGGATGGCGCCAGAACAAATGACGGTGGTTGAACTGGCCGCTGGTGTTGGGGCAATCTCATCTGGCATGGTTGACACAGGCGGCAGCGTACGGCTCCGGAGTTCCAGGTTGGTAGGGGACGAACTCAGCACCTCCACCAATTGTAGGGGTGCGTTTATTAGGCGTCCTCAAGAGACCGAACCGCCGTGCAGGATCTGGCAGCGTAGACAGGCGTAGCCAGCACCAAGAGAGCGGGGCAACTTCGTCGTCGTCAGGCGCAGCGCAGTGTCGGCGTATGGCGGTAGCGGAACCTGTCATAGTTGGCACACTACAATATATATATATATATATATATATATATATATATATATATATATATATATATATATATATATATATATTATCACGTTGTAGTGATGGCAGTCCAGCCGTCAGGAAGACAGCAACAAGATTTGCAAACAAAGCTTTTTTTTTGAGCTGACGGCGCCTGCAGAAGCACTGAATCACTCAGCGGCGCCGTAAGCAGCAAACGTGCTTGTCAGTCGTCGAACTAGGAATGCCCGCTTAAAGTCGGCAAGAAAACTTCGAGATAACAGGTCAAGATCAACTACAGTAATCTAGAAAAATGTAGATGCAGCTCTTCATGGCTGTGATCAATCGAGATTAGTCCGGTCTCTTCCCGCGTCACGAGCAAAAATGATAACACCCCTTCCCTGCGGCCTTCAGTGTGAACGAACGGACACTAAAATGATACGTGGCATTACCCCCCTCCCAAAAGAAGCGTCGCCTCGATGCTTCAATAATGAAAATAAACACGGAGAATGTAAACCTCGAGTCCTTTAGCGCTCATAATATGGTTTAAGGCGTACGACATGTGCGACTTCCGGGCGTGTGCGTCGTCGCTGAGATGCTGTCGTGCCGTCGGGGACGACTTAATAGCCGAGGTCACCGATGCGACGCAGAACCCTGTGCTGGCCAAAGTAGCGTCGCAGCAACTTTTCACTCAGTCCACGGTGGCGAAATGGTGTCCATGTCAACACGATCACCCGGCTTGTAATGCGTGTCTCATCTGCGCAGATTGTAGCGTCGGGAGTCGGTGTGCTGCTGGTCTTTAATGTGGTGCGGCACAAGACTTGAGGCTTTCTCGGCGCGATGAAGGTAGGCGGCGACGTCGAGGTTGTCTTCGTCTGAAACGTGCGGCAGCATGGCGTCGAGTGTTCTCGTGGGCTTCCTGCCGTATACAAGCTGGAATTGAGTTGTATGAAACTACGCGCACTCAGCATGTGCTAGAGAGTACACAATCATTGCATTATACTGTGTCCTCTTTATGTGACATCTAATTTTCATGTACTTTACTCACCTGTTCGCTAAAGCAAGGTTTTCATGTTTCCTGTATGCTCTGTTTGGAAATATCTATGGCCGGGGGTCAGCTTCGAGGCGCTGTCGTTTCAGTGACATGCTGAGGATTGGCAACGTAGGAAGGTTTATTTCATAGTTGCTGCTGACGAAATGGCCCCGATAAGGATTCGGACCCGGGAGGTTTGTCGGGAAGGCTGCGCAATACGGATCCATATTCTTCGGCGCTTAGCATCTTTCGAAAAGACTTTGCATGGCTTGTCCTTTCCCCCTGCCCCTGTACTGCTATAACCTTTAACAGAACACTGCCTTAGCACACCCCTCTCTCCCTCCTTCCCCTTCAGTATTCCCTGTTCTGGCAGCTGCGTGAATCAGATTTGAGCGGCGGGCACAATAGACTGCAGAAAGCGACAGCATACGCCTTGGGTCTAATAACTGAGGCGTAGTGTGCATCTATCAGCAGCAGGCGCACGCCTAAGCGGCTAGGCAGACACATGGCGTCACAGATTCCGAAGAGCACTTGTTTCGGGTGTCGCCGCCAGGAGTACCAGTTCAAGGAAAAAGGGAGGAAAAATGTGCTTCCGTGGTTTCGTGCAGAAAACGATGCGGTGTCAATCGACCTACGAACGCCAGCTTTCATGTAGTACAAAATTAGATCGCCTAAATTTTTGATGCAGCATCCCTTAATGCCTGACTTCATGAGTGTTTGCGTTTTCTATTTGCAGATGAGTGCTGATATATAGTATGAAGTCTATTTCATTTTTAGTCTTACCATTGGGGCTCTTCCACGTCCACTTCCTGTTTGTTCGTTTGCGGAAGAAGGTATTCATGATTCGTAAATTATTTCTATCTGCGAACTCTACTTATAACTCCCCCCTGCTATTCCTAGAACCTATGCCATAGTCACCAACCGCTTGGTCTCCAGCCTGCTTTTTACCTACGTTCGCATTAAAGTCCCCCATCAGTTCAGTGTACTGTGATTTTATTTTGATATTGCCGATTCCCCATCTTCATATAAGCTGAAGGTGCTGCAAGCCTACGCGCCTACATCAAGCCATGATGACCAGATAGTTGAAAGCTGCAGCTATTCAACAACAGAATTATTTATTATACCATGAATTTTCATCGTGTAATAAGGCAATGACCAAAAACAATGGTTTTTGTATAGCAGCTTTTAGGAAAAAATGCATCAGTAACAATTGCACGATTTCATTTATTGTGGTTCATTGCACAGCTAGATTTATGAGAAATAAGTGTACAAAGTTGCAATAAAATATCTTGCTCAGGAATAAAGTTAATATTTTTAGCACAAGATGACTTGGCAAAAAAATTAGGTTTGGTTTGGATTGGTTTATGGGGTTTAACGTCCCAAAGCGACTAAGGCTATGAGAGATGCCGTAGTGGAGGGCTCCGGAAATTTCGACCACCTGGGGTTCTTTAACGTGCACTGACATCGCATATGACACGGGCCTCGAATTTCTCCTCCAAAGAAATTCAGCCGCCGCGGCCGGGATTGTTACGTTTCGCCTCCTTCGTGAGAAAAAATCGGCGTGGTAGCAGCGGAATGCCGATGAGTCACGAAGGGCACGCTGGGGTCAACGCCTGAATTAGCCACGGAAGCGGCGTCAGTCATCCACCCCGCATCTAGCCAGCCAGCTCTGCAGTACAGAAAGAAGTTAGCTGCCACGTTCGGCAGTACTAGACATTCCAAGGGGCCCGGGTGCCAGCCGGCTCCAGTCATCAAGTTGACAGCAGCAACCGTCTTCCAGGAAGAGGTGGTCAGCGACCCGCGCACGTGCGACCACATGAAAAGCGCGGGAACGCTCTTCGAGAACCTTCCAGAATCTGCGCGGCGCAGATGGCATCCTTCTCTCTCTCCCAACACGTGACGGGGACGTGTTCTCTATTGAGAGAGTGTGTGACGAGTGCCACAGTGAACTTTCAGGACACTCTTTCCTCGACAAGCCCAGCCCCCATCTAGGGAGCCCAGGGAAAGGAAAGGATATAAAACTCGGCGCCTTGGACGGCCGAGTAGCGCCTGACCATCTGAGCTCATCGTCATGTAGCTTTGCTCCTTGTTTTCGAGACTTTCTGAGACGTTCTCTCAGTTGCTGTTTTGTATATATGTAAATTAACTTGTATAAAGTTCTTCTTGTCTTTTCCTTAAACCTCGTCTCCGACCTTCCTCATCCCCTATTCGACCCGACCTTGCTACGAGAGCCGCAACAGGATCGAACCCGCGTCTTTCGGGCCAGCAGCCGAGCACCATAGCCACAGAGCCACCGCGGCGGCGGCAAAAAAAAATTAATTCACAGAAGAACAAGAAAGATTAAGAATAACCACAAATGCCATTATCAATGCCAGACGTTTTCTTGATTTTGGTCGAGTGGCCGCTCACTTTTTCTGTTTTTTTTGCGGCACCTGTAAAGCAGAATGAAGATCTCCAGATACACTTTCACCTGCCAGCAAGTTTTTTTTGTGTGAGAACCAGCTTTATCCCAATGTGCTTCAAAACGACTATGAAGCATCTTTGACCCCCGTTGAAATGACAGATGCTATGATACAAACCAAAATTCAGGGTTGGTATCCTAACATAACCACCCACTGTGATCCAACCATCTTGCAACCTTGTGCGTGTGTTTTAGTGATTAAATACAAAAAAGTAGACATGGACGCCAAAGAACAGGTAGTACAAGGATAAACTTATAACATCACAAGAAAGATAACCCTTATGGAAATAACTAGGTTTTTATTTCGCTGGAAAACATAGTTTTGCTACCACGAGTTTCGCGGGGGTTACAACTTTGGCTGTTTGAACCCAATGTGCTTCAAAACGTCTAGCGTACCTCTGTGATCAATCTTGAAATGGCGCATCTCATCATAAAGACCAGACTTAAGTGTTGTTATCCTGTCATTACTAACCAATGTGTTCGAAACGTCTTGCACCGCGTTTGTGAGCGTTTTAGATAATAAATATAAAAAATAGAGATATGTGCTGAGAAAAAATTCTTATCAGTCTAAACTAGAGTAATACCACGAAAAAATAATTAATAATAAAAGCATTAGATTTTTACTTCGTTGAAACACTGAGTTTGTTTTCGTTAGATACGCAGGTTAGAAATTTGGCTGTATATTTGTAACACAGATGGCTAGAAAGGTAATCTTTTTTGGAGTTCATTTAGGAGTGAATGACATTTTAATATAAAAATATGAAAGACGAGCGTTATGAAAAAAATTTACATTGGCTTAGCTCAACTAGGCCAGGATATACGTACCGAAAGCAGTTTCGTCAGCGACGCGCCACATTTGTCGTTCAGCAGCTTGGCGGCGACTCTTCGCGTGACGTTCCTCTCGCTCTTCGGACGTCTCGGCCGTCCGCTCAGCCTTTCTCGCCCCGTTTTCATGCTGTAGACCGGCTTGTATCATGCGACGACTTCTGGATGGGAAGATTCACTTTCACGCAGCCTGTACTGCAGCCGTGACGAGCACGGCCACTCTCCCATGGTGTGCGTCTGAGGAGCGAGCCCATCGCTTCCGAAGGCATACATCCCAGCTGCGCGGCGCGACTCTGCGCAGGCGCAGTGCGGCGCAGCGGCTGCGGCGCCATGGTTGCCAAGGTAACGGCGCATGCGCAGTAGTGGTCTATTGCAGGCACCGCGAAATGTGCTCCTGCTAGCCTATCCTTTTCAGGCGCCATTTTTTTTGACTAAAATAAATTATGTTTTCACCTAAGTAGTATAATCAGGCCTCAAAAAAGGGAATTTGTTAGTTTTCGAGTGTGAAAGACCACCAGGTCAGTTCTTACCACGATGTGGAGTATACCGTACGAAGTGTCAGATTTGTTAGAATTACTAACAACGAAATGTTCTCGTGTGCCAGGTAAACACCCTAGGGTCGTGGAATCACTTTGTGTTTCAGATTCACATTACGCTCGGAGCTAAGCAAAAACAATCGATGTTTTCACTGGCGGCAAAATCTGTATGCACAAAAGCAGCGGACAAAGTGCTACCTGGCTCTTTCTTATGTGAAATATTATTTACTGCAATCGCTACATGGTAAAAAAAACAGCTACTTTGCAGCAACAAGGGTGATCAATTTGAATGAAACAATTAAATCACTGTTAAGTGCTCCAGTTCCTCAGAAAAAGCTGTAAGTTTGTCGCCTACGCAATTTTGCACAAAGCGCCTGAAAGGGATATTGTAGCTTTCGATAGAAAATATAGCTTTCAAAAATGTCCACTTACCTTAACACCTCGCTGCTTGTGAATACCGAAGCCAAATCCTTGCATTACAAGCTAGCTTACCTAAGACATCATTTGTGTTCCTGCAGTTATCGTGTTCAATATCGGCTGTTACTTGATATTAGTGTCGTCTGCGTATAAAATACAGTCTTCAGATAAGGAGGTAGGCAGAGCCTTAATACAGAACAAAAAAGAAAAAAAGACCAAGTATGGACGCTTGCGGCACGCCTCAGTTGGTTAAAATTTTCGAAGACTGAACGCTCTTGACGCTGAGGTTCTGCTCGCCGTTCTGCAAATATTAATGCGGCAGAGTTAAGGAAATAAGGAGCGAAAAATCCACGCAAAATGCCCCGATAAGCAACCTAGGAGGCAGGTGGGCCACCTAGGTCTCATTACCTTGAGGCATCATCACAACCTGTCCATCGGTTCGTGAGAAAACTGCGTAACGCAGCAGGTGATAGTTGAATGAATGATTAGCCGCTAGAGGCTCCTGGGGAAGAGCAACCTCCATGGGTCACACAAGCCTCACCGCTGGTAGCGCCTTCCATTGCAAGACAGTTTCGCATCGCTTAAACCGCTTCACCACTGCACCAGGAGCGGCACGAGGACTTTCGGAGATTTATTTATTTGAACATCAGAGGTCCCTGGAGGGGCATTACATGAAGGGAAGTCTGTACTTAACATTCATAAATCTCATTTCATGAGATCTATCAATGTTAAGCCCAGAATGACCAATTCTGCATTTATGGGCATTATCCCATTAAGCTATCGTGTCATACTGTTAAGGCAGAGGTAAACTGTACCCTCAAAATTTTCTTTATTAGTTTTAACGGTGTGCTTCGAATTCCACAGTTATTAAGTTTGCTGATTACAATGTCATGGTTAAGCAAATGAAACGCTTTGATCTAATCTGTGAATACGCCCATAGTGAATTTTTGTTTCATATTCTGCTTTATTTTCTGGACTAAGCATTATCAGCTCAAGTGATTTTCTCCTCAGGTGGCGGTATTGTTCCTTTGCGTAAATTTTTTTTTGCAGAAAAACTGTTATCTACTCGTGAAAGCAACTTTTTTGTGCAATTTTGGCCGAAGGTGAAAAAATGATATTGGGCGACAGTTTTCAACGTTACATTTCTCCCCTTTTTTAAAAATTCGCAAGTAATTATATACCTTAAGACGTAATATGAAAATACCTTTCATGAACATATCATTCAAAATGTCTGTTAGTGGTTTACTCCTACGCTATGAGCATATTTTCAGTGAAGATACTCTAATGTCACTGTGCCCAAATGATGCGGTATTCAATACTAGTACTGAGTGCTTTATTTCTGGTCATGTGACTGGTCGCAAGAAGAATGAATCAACATTAGAATAGTTAACTGCTGGGCTAGTTGGTGATCATACATACTAACATGATTTTGCGCCAAGACAACACACAGAAGAAAGAAGACACAGTGCGCCCGTGGTGTCTTCTTTCTTGTGTGTGTTGTCTTGGCGCAAAAATCTTTTTAGTACGAATCAACATCGCTTATAATGTCCACGGGACTAAGCAATATTTCATGAGGAGCAGCATTCACATGTCAGCCATTGCAGCAAAGCGTTCATTAAAGGCCTCGGAATTTGCAGTGCTGTGTATTCAGAGCCTGGTCAACTAGAATTACAAGTATATCATTTTGTGCAGTCATCATGATTAGTGCTGAATTGATAACTTTCCAGTTGACCCTGCTGTCACCACTGGGCTGCTGAATTTGCTAAATTTTCAGACTCAGATAATTTTCTCTTCATATTTTAATTAATTTATTCGCACCTTCTTAAATACTTGTACCTCATTTAGAGAGGAGATTAATATCATGCAGAGTGTGCTTGAGACTTGTGTACATGTTATTTTTCGACTAATAAGCTTCAAAATTCCTGCCGTATGATAATATTTTCGCCCCAGTCTTGCTTTAGACGAACTCATGGCAGTCTGGCCAGCTATGACTTGGGCAAAAAAAAAATTTCTTCACAAATTGGTAGAACTATTCCTCGCTAGATTCTCCTGAATATACCGCCAGCCATTTTCGGTAGATAATGTTTGCAAAATTTTACCCTGGCTGCAAATGACGACATTCTTTTTTGTATTTTTGTATCATTTTATTGGTGCGTGATGTGGTAACTGCTAAAGTAAGCATGCTTTGTAATATCAGACAGTCCTATTTGCTTAGAAAATATGGTCGAAACGCTCGTGATAATAAGATTAATTTCACTTTGCTTTTGTGTTGGCATGCGCGCTGGTGTTAATGTTAATTGTTCTTGACCAGTGCTATTAAGTCGTATAAGTGTAATTTGCTGCATCGGCTCGTGCAGTGTCTATATTAATATCTACCGTAATAGCATTTTGAGTGTTATAATCGTAGAAGCCAGGCTGCGCACTCTTCAGCTCCCTAACGAAGTCGTCGCTTTTATTCTGAGGCGACCTGTAGACGATGCCTACGATCGTGCGCTTGTATTTGTGTAGGGTGCCGTTTCTGGCTATGGGATGTGGTGGACTTTACATGAAGAGCATTTTGCAGCACTCGGTCTAAATGGTGGCATAATTTTTAATGACCCATCATGATGACTGATTGATGCAAGCCGCAACACTAACATTGAAAGATAATGTACTTGGACGCGTTGAACTTTCTCGTGACATGAAGGTAACTTCTATGTTATAGCCAGATAAGAAGTGAGCATGGCAGTTCTGTGGCGCTATCGGTGTTGCAGATAGCGCAATAAAATGAAATGCGTTATTTGGGCTCACGTGTAAATTTATTTATTTAATCCAGGAACACTGGATAGTACGCTGGTAGGCTTCTCATATTAATATGTAAAAGAAATAAGCCTGAGGAATTAACCATGTTATGAATGAAATCAGAGGGTCGCCGCAGTTCATTAGCCATGGTGATGGGTGGGGAAGCAATCTTCTGGAAATCTATCAGTATCGTTCAATCACTGTGCAAGTCTTCATGCGAAGTAATCTTGTAGACACTCTTAGTGGCTGCTTTTCTTGCCTTGATGACACATTTCGCCGTCCACAAGAACTGCCACTGTCTTTCCTTTATTAGGTTCAATGCTTCAGAAAAGAGTGGCTTACCCTTCGTACTCAAATGGATCAGTGAAGAGTATTTGTGTCGCTTCTGGGCCCTCTCTAATGTCTTTTGCTGTGAGGCAGGATTTCTAGGCCTCTTTCCAGAAGTCCTTTTTCTTGTTGTGAGGGGCAAAACGCACGATTATGTTGCCCGCCTTCGGGCTGTTTTGTATGGGCACCCTACGTACAGGGTCAATGTCTGATGGTGACGCGGCGGAATCTACTTTTGATCCAGTGTCGACTATGAATTTTATTAGGTACTCGTTGTAATCATTCACGCGTGGATAATGTTCAAGCTGTTATGGTTCGTTTGCAAAACCAGTTTTCTGGGTTATTAATTCTTCACTACATGCATTAAGAGGCTTGATCTCTGCGAGTAAGTTATGCTGGATTTTTAGAACCTCATACTGGTGGCTTATGAATTTGCTAGTCTTTCTGCTTCTTCATGTTGCGATTCGTATGAAAACGTTTACTTTTCACTGAGAGCAAGCTTCGTCGCTCAGACCTTTCCAATTATCTCAATTCAAAGATTCACATATGAAAAAAAAATGACCTAAAATTACGGTACTTCCTAATGCGAAATTTGAGCGCAGCTCAATTTTGTGATATACTGAGGCAGAAAACTTGGACAACGTTCAAGATACCCTTAAGAGTACAAGGCGAAGCATTGCTGCGTCAGTGCTCAGGGCCTCAACAATGCAATTCAATCTTATCAAGGAAACGGATGCAGATGGTTAGATGTGCACGCATCTAAGCATGAGATGCAAAGGTGAAATATACGCTGGCAGCGCTTTTAAAAAGCCTACCTCACACAATGAAATCGGGGACGCTGCGTGAGGAGCCGCAAGAGATCGTGCAGGTTAACCGTTCCGGCGGAAAAAGAACAGGGAAATTTATGAGGGGCGCGAAACCGCCGTGGAATATAGCACTGAGACAAAGTTAAAAAACACAGAAAGTGACATTTGCATGCGAAAAGCTAAGTAAAGGAAGAGAGAGCAGAGGTGCGCTGTGACTCACCTGGGAATTGACGCGCCGGCTGAGATACACACCTATAATTTGTTTTGGCATGAAGAAAGAAAACAAACCCACATAAAGGCAAGCACATAAAAATATGAAAAAAACATGCCTTCCGTGTGTTTATTACACCATACCAGAGGCCACAAAGGCCTCGCTTCGTATGTTCCTCCAGAGATTCATCACTGACGACTTCAGTTCCGTTCGTCTTATTGCAGCCTCCATGCGCTGGAGCTGTTCTGGGGAGAAATATTCTTTCCAGCCGCCAACCTTGGCTTCTCTGACGAAGCAATATTTGTTGCTGTCACCCATATAGCCATCCTTGCATGTTACTTGATTATTTCCCGCGAGGCCGCTGAATTCGGGACCTGAGCTTTTATCAAGGGCCTCAATCATTGTACCTCTCATGTGATCGGCCGTGCATCGGGCAAGTAGGTTTCGGAATAACTCTTCGTCCAGTTCGAGTTGACGGGCGTAGACTTCTCCCAAGAAGTGGGCGACTTTCATTACCGTGCCTCTTGTATCTTCCAACAGGTTTTCGTAAGTCATGAACAACACGTTAGGTTCGCTCTTAGTGGCATGCCCGGAAATGACGTTGTCAAAGTAGTTTCCGTAACCAGCTACGTCATCGCTAAAGAACGCATCTAGAAACTCATCAAACGAACCATCCTGAAAGCGGTAAATGCTCAGGTTGGTTACCATGTGAAACAACGATACGGCTACGTCCCACGGATTTCTTGCCACGTAGATGTACTTTGCCTCGGCGCTTATTGTCTCTTTTCGCGGTGGTAGATGCGTTTGCAAGAGCCGTAGGGGCAGGCTTGGCTCCCAGCCATCCAACTCAACCACTCCAAGATAGCGCATGTTCTCTTTGAACTCCTGATAAGAATTCACAGGCTCTCCTCTTTTAAGAATGAGCTGCAATATGTAGAGAACCCAGTGTGTTCCGGATTTGGGGTAGGAGTGCACGACGAGGTCGTCTTTCCTTGGACGAAATCTTAAGGCCTCCCTCAGGAGCTCAGCGTTGCAGTGCGGGTCCCTGGGGATGCCATCTACAAGTTTAGCGAACGGCTTCATCTTTGGCTTGAGTTGTGTTCACATGGCCCCCCTGCAAAGAGCGCGATCGTTGAGATAAAAATGTCGAGAAAATTTAAGGTGATGGCGGCACAACAGTTACATGTAATGATATCGGTTTCTCGCTTAGGTTGCAATGAACGAGTAGAGACGTGCCGTTTCTGTTCGCATGAGTAGATACGATATCTGCATCACCAGGCAATCGAACAAGACCATGAAATCATCTTCCAGTGGGTACCAGGCCATAGCGGCATTGTTGGTAACGCCTTAGCTGACGATGCTGCTCGATCTGCTCACGAGACAACCAACACTGTCCGCATACCACTGACAAGAGCTGACGCAGCAAGGCACCTTCAACTGCTCGCCCGAAACCTGACTGTAACATCGTGGTCTGCCCCTGGAGGTTGGACACCCCGCTCGCATCACTTCAACCTCTTGCTCCAACATCATATACCATTCGGCCTCCCCCGCAGTGATACTACGCTGTTGTGCCGCCTGTGGCTGGGAGTGGCGTTCACAAACGCCTATTCCCATCTCATCTCAATGGCTGACTCTCCTGCGTGTGGCCAGTGTGGTTGTGACGAGACGATCAGCCACCTCCTCTGTGACTGCCCTCGTTTTGAGCGAGAGCGCGGTTGCCTAGTTGCTTCTCTGCTCCGCTTGGACTCGCGTCCTTTAACAGAGTCTAACGTTCTGGGGCCTTGGACGCAACCTTCCAGACAACGGAAAGCGGTGAAAGCGCTCCTGAATTTCCTAAGGGACTCAGGGTTGCATTGCCGCCTATAATCTAAGTTTTCTGTGCGCGCCCTCTGTCCCTGTGACATAGTGGTCGATGGACACTTGACAGACTCATTTCTTTGCCGCTCTTTTTCCTTTTTTCCCCTTTGTTCCCCTCCCCAAGTGTAGGGTAGCCAACTGGGCATCGCCTGGTTAACCTCCCTGCCTTTCCGTCCTTTTCTCTCTCTCTCAGTATGTACAACACTGTAAACTTCTAAACTTCACTCTAGTTCAGTGCTAAACTTCAGTTCATCACGAACTGGTATCTCTTATTAAAATTATCCTATAACAATATTTCAAGTGAAATTTTTTCTAGATGGGCCTCGCATTGGGATTATAGCAAAGAAATAGTTTTGTTTACACAAACATTTTGAACACTCTTGAAGATTGCTTCCACTTGCAGCGACCCTTTACGCTTATTAGAATAAAACCTAGATGTAAAAAGCTTTTCAGGAATGAAAGCTGTGGTACATGTCGCACGCAATGATAAAAAATAGTTAAAGAATGCTGAGTGCCAAGAGAGCAAGAAAGGTAAGGTTTTTGTGTGCATACAAAATACAGGTCACAGCTCCAAGTATTCCAGTGTAAACTTTACTAGGGCTTGTGAATAGTACGATTAATTTTTATCGCGCCTGTTCAGAAAATATTTCTAGAGATCTCTGGGTTTGTTTGAAAGTTTCTTCATACAAATGCAAGCTTTTTACTCGAATGGTAATTCGTCCGTTACACACGGGGAGCAGGTTGGCGGAAAAGTCATTTTCTAGAAGGCCCTTACTTGTACAGTCTTTGCCAAAAGTAACCAGGCTGCACGGTTAGCTTCTCAGACATACATTAAAGCTACTATGCCAGACCTCAAGCTCTAAATCTCTGTCCTCACTTTCAAAGAACTTTTTAATCTTCAGTGAGGTTTGAGGGCTTTACAATACGAATGAGAAGCAAACCATGCGGCCTGGTTACTTTTGGCAAAGACTGTGCAAAATGCACGTTGCTTGGAACAAAAACCTCTTGGCAGCGTCGGAGACGCTGCCTCCATGCCGCCGGAGCAGACGTGTTCACATCGGCTTTGTCACTGCTAACCAATAACGCAGTGCTAATTACCTCGAAACAAAGTTTTCCTTGCACCAATGTGTCCGTGAAGGCGAGCGGCATCGACCGATACCAGCTGACCCTAGAGGTGCGTTTTTCTTTGCCAAATTTTGTGACTTTTTCTACCGCCGCCGTGTGAAGGAGTGCTAGGCCTAAGCTTGTCCCGCGGACGCTATGCCCAGCACCGTCGCACCGGTCGCCGCCTGCCGTACTCCTCGGCGGCCGGCGAGATGGAGGCGTCCGTTACGACGAGGGAGGCGTCCGCTACGTCTACAATGATCGTGGACAACCAAATGTGCATTCAAGTTCAAGGAAAAGAGATATCACCAGAGGAATACCACAACGACGCCGGATGGACGCTCGCGGGCGAACGCATGTCAAGGCTGCGCCAGCGGACCCCCGACGGCGGCAAGCCTGACGGACCCGGCGGGAGTCAAACAAGCCCGAAATCGAAATACCACAAGAACGTCAGAGCCTCGGCCATCAAGGCAGCACGCATGCCAGCCATGCCACTGGAAGAGAGCAAGATAGTCGTCAGACCCAGAGGGGGACTGGACATCGTCAAGATCGGCGCCACTACCGTCGCTGCGGCCATACTCGCCGCGGCCAAGATCACGAGCGAGGAAAGCGCCGCGGACACCATCTGCCCCAACACGCAACAGAACATCATGGTCGTCAGTACACCGAACGAAGACAACGCGCTTAGGTACGCTAAAATACAGGAAATCTATATTCAAGACAACTCCTACGAAGTCAGCGCATACCGCACGGCTCCTCACGACACCGTAAAGGGCGTCATCAGAGGCATCCCCATTGACGCGAGCACCGACGAGAGAGATAGGAACATCGTCAACGAGAGAAACCCGCTAGCAGTGGGCGCAAAAAGGATCGGCAGCACGACCACCGCGATCGTGGTGTTCCAGGGACCCAAGGTACCGAACTTCGTCCGATACGGAGTCACACTGATACCGTGCCGCCTCTACAGGAAACAGATCGACGTTTGCAAGCAGTGCGGCAGAGTGGGACACCGAAAGGACGTGTGCCCGACCCCCAAAATCAAGACGTGCCTGGCCTGCGGGATCGCCAACCCCAAAGAAGACCATCGCTGTACCGCTAAATGTAAGCTGTGCGGGGACGAACACCCGACCGGAGATCGAACATGCAAGGCGAAATATAAGATCCCCTACGTAGTGCGCAAGCGACAATGGGAGCGCCGACAGGCCGAACGCCAGCTGCTGTCGGAGAGCGATTTCCCGCCACTCGACAAGCCGCCAGCTGCGGGAAAGTCAAGGACTCCATCAGAAAACCGCGCGCCAAATTCCAGAGACAGCAGCTGCAAGAGAAGCCTTAGTAGGAAAAGGTCACCATCACGTGAGCGAGTCAGCTGGGCTGACGCAGCTAAAGGGAACAATACGAGGTCTGTTAGAAAAGTATCCGACCTTTGGCCGAAGAAAAAAAACTGGCATAACTGGAGCGTTAGAAACCTAATAACCTTCAAAGCAGTCTCCTTGGGGCTCCATATTCATCTCCCAGCGGTGCTGCCATTGTTGGAAGTATTCTGAAAAGACCCTTTTCGGAATGAAATTCAGCTCTGCTGTCGTTGCAGCCATAATGTCCTTTCTTTTCTGAAATCGCGCTCCTTTCAGTGACCTCTTGATTTTAGGAAACAGCCAGAAGTCGTAGGGGGACATATCAGGAGAGTAAGGAGCCTGTTGAACTACAGGAGTCTGGTTTTTCGCCAGAAAAGTCTGAATCAAATGCGAGGAATGTGCAGGAGCAATGCCGCGATGGGATGCGCCAATTTCTTGTTGACCTCAATTCCGGTCTCTTGAGCCGCACAGCACCACGTAGGCGATGGAGGACATCCCGTAGTACTGTTTAGTCATTCTTTGACCCTGTGGGGTGCGTACTCGTGGTGTACCACACAGAGGGAGTCAAAAAAGCAGTCAGCATCACTTTGACATTGCTGCGCACTTGTCGGGCCTTCTTTGGTCTTGGTGACGTGGAATGCGTCCTCTGTGACGACTGGGATTTGGTTTCCGAGTCGTACCCGTACACCCAAGACTCGTCACTAGTGATTATGGCGTCGGTGAAGTCAGGGTAACTGTTTGTGGAATCCAGCATCTCCTGTGAGACTTCAACACGAAGCTGCTTTTTCTCCACCGTCAGCAGCTTCAACACGAATTTCGCCGCAACTCTCTCCATGGCCAAATCTTCGGTGATAATGGAATGTGCAGAAAAATTGCTGATGTCCACCTCTTCCGCATTTTCTCGGATAGTCACACAACAGTCCCGCATCCCCACAGCGTTCACTTCGGCAATTACCTGGTCATTTCGGCATGTTGGTGGCCGACCGGAGCGTGGCTCTCTCTCCACGGATGTGCGGCCGTCTTTAAACCAGTTGCACCACTGCTTAATATGTGTGCTGCTCATAGCATCATCACCGAAAGCCGTCTGAACATTTCGAATAATTTCCACTTGGCTATGGCCAAGTTTCTGGAAAAATTTGAGGTAGTAGCGCTGCTCCTCTCGCTCCGCCATTTTCCTTGCAACAAAAAACCGACGAGAGCACTGCGCACTCCCTCACTCAAACGCTGCTTCCCAGCGTCTGACGCTATCGGCAGGCGGGAAAAAATTCGTGCATGCGCACGAGGGTTCAAGGTCGGCTGCTGTAAGCGCGCTTGTTTCATATCCATCAGGTGTTCGCAAAAAGAAATAAAGCCGGATACTTTTCTAACAGACCTCGTATAAGGAACGCGCATAAAATCACCGAAGCCACGAAGAAAGACGATATAAACAAGATGCGAGAAGCCAACGAGACATTAAGACAAGAGAACGCGGCGCTGCGCACGACCATCAACAGCCTCACGAGAGAGATCGCCGAGATCCGTAAGTTGCTGCTATGCAACAACGAGCCTCCACAGAGACTCACGCCAAGCACAAGCACGACCGACGAGACAACCATGAACACCCAGGAGACAGCCGTAGAGGAACCTGCAGCTAAGAAGCGAGCCGTCAAGGCCACGCGCAAGCAAACAGAGAACAATCGAATCGACAACCCCGAGGGCCAATTCGAAGCGAGGTTCACCAAACTCGAACAATTATTCACGGCGAACATCGCAGCGGTGACAGCAATGAAACAAACAATGGAGACCTACCAAGGCCGAGAACACGAACAGATTAGCCTACATCGAAAGGACCCTACAGCCGATAGTGAGCCACCCGACGTTTACGCCCCTCTTCGCGCCACATCCACCCAACCAGGGAACCGCGTACACACCAACGCAACCATGGCTGCCAACGCAACAGCAGCAGCAGCCGTAAGAGCGTGGCAGTGGAACTGTCGCGGCCTCGCAAGGAAGAAGGCAGTCATCCAACAGCACATCGCACATGCCGCTCGCAAACCAGACGTGATCCTATTACAAGAAACACTCACCGACGCACCGTTCCTGCCCGGCTACAGAGTGCACAAGGGCCAGTCCGACGGGAGAGGCCTGTGCACCCTGGTCAGGAAGGGACTCACGTTCATTGAGCATGAGCTGCAAAGCAATATCAAGATCGAGCACACACTCACCGAAATCATCCCGGGCAAGAAGAGAAAAGGAAGCATTTTTCTGCTCAACATATACAGCAACCCATCGCAGAGAAAACAGAGGTTCAAAACAATACTACACAGAGCCAGCACCGCGGCAGGCCGCAACACGCTAATCGTCTGCGGCGACTTCAACGCGATGAACCCAACCTGGGGCTACAACAAGTACACAGCAAAGGGCCGCGGCCTGTACCAAGACGCCATGGAACTCAACTTCACCGTCATCACGGACCCGGCGCATTTAACGAGAATCGGTAACTATGTGCCCCGGGACATCACTCCGGACCTCACGTTCGTCAAGAACAACGTCCGGGGCGCGATCACCTGACGAAACACGGGAACCGACCTCGGCAGCGACCACACCATCGTGGAAATCAGCATACCGGAACACAACGACGCCAGCATCAAAACACACAGATGGGTAGACTGGGATGCCTTCCGAGACGCCAGAAGCCAGAAGACAGACGTTGACGGCGAGATCGAAGACATAGAAACGTGGACGGCCGAAATCACCAAGAGCGTACGCGACGCGACCAAAGAAATTAAAACGGACGCTGCGATTGATAAAGTAGACAGCCGGCTAGCGCATCTCATCGAAGCCAAGCAGTCAATACTCAGTCGCTGGAAGAACCAACGGCTCAACCGCAGACTCAGAAAGAAGGTGGCGGAGGTGAACCGAGCGATCGAGGAGCACTGCCGCGCTCTATGCACGCAACAGTGGATCGAGATCTGCAACGTGGGAGACGGGCAGATGCATAGCGGGAAGACGTGGAACCTGCTGCGGCACCTGCTCGTCGAAACCAAGACCAAGTCGCACCAAAGGGACAGACTCGCCAAGCTCATACATCGGGCGGTCTCGGTACACGGCGCCGATGAAGTCACCAGGCGCATCAATGACAAATACCTGCCCACTACACCCACCGAACAACACGCGCCGTACGGCGGCCTACCCAACGCGAAGCTCGATCGTGACATCGACGTCGAGGAGGTCCGCGCTGCCCTGCACGCCCTAAACAGCCGTCGGCAGCTGGCCCGGACCTCGTCATGAACAAGAACCTCGACGACGGCTCGATTGAGAACCTCGCAAAATACTTCAACAAGTGCTGGAGAGCGGCCGCGCTACTAAAGCAGTAGAAGACAGCCAAGACTATCCTGATACTCAAAACGGGGAAGCCACCGGACACGGACAACCTTCGGCCCATCTCGCTTACGTCCTGCGTGGGCAAGGTGCTGGAGCACGCTCTGCTCAACAGGTGGCAAGACTACCTGGAACGAGAAGGGCTGTATCCGGCCACGGTGGTCGGCTTCAGACAGCACCTCAGCACGCAGGACGCGATGCCGCAGCTCAAATACCAAATCATAGACAATGGCGGCAGCGCCCGCGACAACAAGGCAATCCTGGGTCTTGACCTAAAGAGCGCCTTTGATAATGTGAAACACTCGGCGATTCTGTCCCAAGTCTCTAAGCTCAACATGGGCGAAAGATCCTACAACTACATGAAGGACTTCCTCACGGACAGAACCGCCGAGTTACGAGCAGGCGACCTACAAATGCAAGAGAAGAAGCTCGGGAGCACCGGCACACCGCAGGGATCGGTCATTTTGCCGATGCTGTTCAACCTGGTAATGATCGGAGTGGCCAAGAAGCTCGCGGGCATCGAAGACGTCAGGCACACCATCTACGCGGACGATATCACACTGTAGGTGACCGGCGGCAGCGACGCCCACATCGAGGGCGCTCTGCAAGCCGCCGTCGACGTGGTAGAAGACCACCTGGAAGGCACCGGCTTGAGATGTTCGCCGAGCAAATCAGAGCTCCTCATACTCCCACCTACCAACAATGGCAGATGCAAGACCAGACAACGCGAATGCGAAAAAATCAGAATCATAACCAAATCCGGCAACGTGATCCCCGAGGTCAGCAAAATCAGGATCCTAGGCATGGTCATCGAAAAGCATGGAAGAAACGGCGAAACCATCGCCCGTCTCACGGCAAAAGCGGCCAACGCTATGCGACTCCTCAAAAGAGTCACTTCCCGGAAGGCTGGCATGAGAGAGGAGAGCCTAATCAGGCTCGTCCAATCCTTCATCATCAGCTACGTCGCATACGTTGCAGCCTACCACAGATGGCTGCAACACGAACGCAACAAAATTAATGTAATAATCAGGAGAGCGTACAAGGCGGCGCTGGGCCCGTTCGAGTCCACGAGCACGACCCGCCTCTCACAACACGGGATGCACAACACGCTCGAAGAAATAGCCGAAGCGCAACGGACGTCTCAACTGGAGCGGCTGTCCACGACCAAAGCTGGGAGGAAGATACTGGACGACCTGGGAATAGGACACTCGAACGAGGCGGAGACGAAGCTCCCCGTCCCCGAAGAGGTCCGACGCCACACCAGAATCGACCCCATACCCAAGAACATGAACCCCGAGTATAACAAGGAAAGAAGAGCAGCGAGGGCCAATGCTCTCATCGACCTGCACGCCAACGACGAGCACGCGCGGTACGTGGGCGTGGCCGAATACCAACGGAACGCCTTCGCAGCGGTCGTCATAGAGGCGTCGACCGGCGCGACGAGGACGGCAGCGAGCGTGAGAAGCGGGTTGTGGGTTGTGTTGGGTTTATTGGCGCATAAGCAGCTAAGGCTATCATGCGCCAAGAACAAGGTATAGAAAAAATATGCTTGAGCAGAGTTTGAAAACAAAGTGGATAAAAACGGTGGTGTAAAGGGCCTAAAAGTTATTTTTACTAACTAGCTGAAGAAAGACAAGAATTTTAAAAAAATGTCTGATAGCAGAAACTTTTAAAGGTTGGGTTACCTCCGCAGACATCCTTGGCTCGGCAAGGATTTCGAGGCTCCCAACAGCTCAGATAAAGACCTCAGCCTCCTTCTCGTGATTGAGAAAGTGGCTGAGGTGTATAATTGTATGTAGCGAAGCACAGGGTGAGTAGATTAGAGTTGATGAAGAATACTGGCTTCCCTTAAAAAGCTAAAAACACGCGGTATACTGACAAGTGCATCTTTGCCTAAAATCAATGCTGGATGAAAAGGAATGTGTTCTTTGTAAAAGGTAGTAAAATGTTTTTTTCTTAGTGATTCAAGTACTGTACATGAGAATAATATGTGGGTTACTGTTAGTTCATCTCCGCACTTTTCACAAACAGGTTTGTCTTCTTTTGTAAGTAGGAAGTTGTGTGTGAGATGTGTGTGTCCAATACGGAGACGGCATAAAATTACTTCGATGAATCGTTTTTGGTGTGAGCATGATTTCCATTCGCCTAGGATGGGTTTTACTAAATGTAGCTTATTATTTCTTTCAATATTCCATTGCGACTGCCATTTATTTCTTAACTTGCACTGTACCAACTTCATACAATCATTGTAGGGGATGTTCACTTTCTTTATTTCTTTGTTCCGAGCTTTTCCAGCACATTCATCTGCTTTCTCATTGCCAGCAATTCCAATGTGGCTGGGAACCCAGCAAAATTTTATGTCTTGTCCCTGTATTATCGCGCTTGTTATGTTATGTATGATATCCCCGATTAGTGGTGTCACTGCATTGCTATGGTGAAGTGAGGTTAGTATGCTCAGAGAATCAGTGTAAATGATACTGTTCTGAATGTTCTCATTTATTATTTTTTCTACAGCCACCAAGACTGCGTAACCGTCGGCGGTGAAAATGGATGTACACTCAGGTAGCCGTACTATTTTTTCCCAATTATTCTGAACTACAGCACTTCCCACGTAGTGCGCCGATTTTGATCCATCGGTATAAAATGCTTCGTATTCTCTGTATTTTTCCTTGAGTGCTAAATATTCTTGTAATATCTGTTCATGTGGTGTATGTTTTTTCCGAAATTGTGTTAATGTGAAGTCGCACACAGATGGTAGGCAGTACCAAGGCGGGAGTGGATCAGGTCTGCGGGCAATATTAGGTAATATGTTCAGTATGTCTAGTTCTTGGCATTTCTCTTCAAAGCGGAGAAGAAGTGGTCTGATTGCTAGAGGTTTGTTGGTAAATAGTGTTCGGGATGGGCACTTTGTAACGAGTGGGTAACAGATGTGTTTAGGCTGGGAACGGATCTTTAAAATGTAAGAGCATGTAAGCATTGTTCGTCTGTCTGCAAGTGGTGGTTCATTGGTTTCCACGTAAAGGCTTTTTATGGGTGATGTCCTGTAAGCACCAGTTGAAAGACGCAAACCCATATTGTGCACAGGATCCAGTCGCTTCAAGTACGATGGCCGTGCTGATCCATACACTATGCAGCCATAATCTAAAACGGAACGTACTACAGAGCGATAAATCTGTAGAAGGCATACCCGATCAGAACCCCAGTGTTTGCGTGAAAGGACTTTAAGTATGTTCAGTGATAGCGACGCTTTCTTCTTTAGTGCGTTTATGTGAGGCAGGAAAGTAAGCTTTTTATCGAAGGTGATGCCTAGAAATTTGTGTTCTTTTTTTAAAGGCAGTGTGGTTTGGTTTAGGTGTAATGTGGGATCTGTGTGCAAGCCTCGTTTCAGTGAAAAAAGTAAGGCTACTGTTTTCTGTGGTGAGAACTGGAAACCATTCTTGTCTGCCCATGTTGCCAGTTTGTTGATTGTAAGTTGTACTTGTCTTTCACATGTAGATATATTGGAAGATGTGCACGCTATCTGAAGATCGTCGACATAGACTGAATATGTTATGGACCTTGGTATAATTTTGTAAAGAGAATTCATTTTTACAATAAAAAGAGTTGTGCTTAAAATACACCCTTGAGGCACTCCATTTTCCTGAATAAAATCCCTCGAAAGGGTTGAGCCTAGACGAACATTAAATGAACGGTTAGTCAAAAAGTCTTTAATTGAGTCCAGAATTCTGCCACGGATGCCAAGCTCAGCTAAGTCCTGGAGGATCCCGAACCTCCAGGTAGTATCATATGCTTTTTCTAAATCAAAAAAGACGCTAAGACAGTGTTGCTTGTGTATAAAAGCTTCTCTGACAGTATTTTCAAGGCGGACTAGGTGGTCTGTAGTGCAGCATCCCTTTTTAAATCAACACTGATGGATATCAAGAAGTTCACCAGATTGAAGAACAAAGGTTAGTCTTATATTTAGGACACTTTCGAAGGATTTGGCAAGGCAACTAGTCAGGGCTATGGGTCTATAACTGCTAGGAGAAGTTGGGGGTTTACTAGGCTTAAGAAGAGGTACAATAATAGCTTTCTTCCAGGCTTCCGGTATTTTCCCAGACATGAATATTGTGTTAAAGAATCTTAAAAGTGCGTCCACGGCTGGCTCGGAAAGATGCGCAAGCATTTCATAGTGTATTTCGTCGGGTCCTGGAGCAGTTTTTTTGCCGGCAGATAGTACTTTATTGATTTCTTGGAGGGTAATTAGACAATTGTATTTTTCATTTGTGCCTCCAATTGTTGGGAGCCTCTGTTTTTCAGCTGTGTTTTTGTATTTTAAAAAACACTGTGTATAGTGAGATGAACTTGAAACTGCAGCGAAATGTTCCCCTAGTATGTTTGCCTGTGCCTCTATGTTTGTTTGTGTGCCGGGTGTTGTTAAAAGCGGAATTGTGAATGGTGAAAAGCTACCGTTTAATTTTCGAACCTGCTCCCACATTTTTTTAGATGGGATCTGACTGTTGATAGATGAAACATAATTCTGCCATGAAGCTTTCTCGGCACTGCGACGGACGTACCGAGCTTTTGCTTTTGCTTTTTTAAAAATTAAGAGATTTTCATGTGTCGGATACCTACGGAATTTACCCCAAGCTCTGTTTTGTTGTTTTTTAGTTTCTTTACATTCTTTTGTCCACCATACTTTATGGTTTTGTCGCGTCACTCCTGACGACTGAGGAATAGCTGTGAGTGCGGCAGTTATGATACAATTAGTAAACTTTTCGTTTATCTGGTCGATAGTAAGATTTTCTAAAACTATATTTTCTAAAGTTGCCTTTGCTCTAAAAAGTGACCAGTCGGCGAGGTGAAGCTTCCAGCGCCGTGGCCTTGTGGGGATTATTTCCGGTGGGGATGTTAAAGTGATTAGTATAGGGAGGTGATCGCTGCCATATGGGTTGTCAATGACATCCCATTTAAAATCATTAAAAACAGAAGGTGAGCTAAAAGACAAACCTAAAAAGGTCATTTTCCCCGAGGCAGGGGAGCAGTAGGTGGCTTTTCCTGTATTTAAAAGACATACATTGTTTGTGAGGATAAAATCTTCGATTATTTGACCCCTAGAGTCACAGTGCTCGCTTCCCCAAAAGGGGGAGTGAGCGTTAAAGTCCCCAACTACTAGATACGGTTCTGGAAGTTCATTGATAAGTTCTTGTAAATCGTGGACTGTTAATGTAGAATGTGGAGGAATATATACAGAACAGAGAGAAATTGTTTTATGGCTGACGACACTGACCGCAACGGCTTCAAGTTTTGTTCTGAGTTTTATTTCTCGAGCAGGAATGCCGCTTTGTACGATAATCGCGACGCCTCCAGAGAGTCTATTTGCCTGCTCACGATCTCGTCTAAAAGTTTTATAATGCTTCAGGATGTTCATATGTTGCGGACCTAGATTGGTTTCCTGGAGACATAAGGCTACGGGTGACATTGACCCTAAAATGTTTTTTATGTCATCGTAATTTCTCAATATTCCTCTACAGTTCCACTGAACTAGAAAAGCCATGTTTATGTTTTGGGGTAGGAGCAACGAGAGGTTTACTTATGTTCTGGGGCCGTTATGGTAGCCCTGCCTTTTTTTCGCTCAAGAGAGCTGTTCCGCCGCTGTAGAGCAGGCGGGCTGGGAGTTTGGTCCATCACCTCGGAAGAGGTGCTGGACGACCGCGAAGAAGCCGCGGGTGTGTGGGTGTCAGGCCTCCCCCGACGGGGGGAAGTCCTGCGGGATGCTGACTTGTGGGCCGGCACTCCCTGGCTTGTAGTTGGCAGAGCAGCTTTCGCTGTCTCAGCCTGGGGCGTGGATGGCACTGCCACAGGCGCGGTGGAAGTGGCCGCGGCAGGTGCCGGAGCGCTGTGTGGTGCTACGCCCCCGCGCACCACATCAGCGAAGTTTGGTTTTGCTGTGAAGGAGAATGAATTGGTAAGCGCAAAACGCCTCCTCGCTTCTTTGAATGAAATGTTTTCTTTTGTCTTAATGGTGATTCTTTCTTTCTCCTTTTTCCAGGACGGACACGCCCTGGAGTATGCAGCGTGATCTCCTTCACAATTCGCGCAGCGTAGGGCTGCGTCGCATTCCTCAGAAGGGTGGTCCTTCGAAGCGCATTTCGCGCAGGTTTTGCGGCCGCGGCAACTCTGTGAGCCGTGGCCAAACTTCTGACAGTTAAAACAGCGGCGGGGATTGGATATGTAGTGTCTGACGGTGATTTTCAGGTATCCAACATCGATCGTTTCGGGCAAACTGCTGGTGTTAAACGTGAGGACCATGTGTTTGGTGTCTATTTCTTTGTTGTCTTTGCGGATTTTGATTCTGTGCACGTCAATTACATTTTGATCAGAAAGTCCTTCAAGCATTTCGGTTTCTGTTAGATGGATGAAGTCAGCTTCTGAGATAACGCCTTTAACTGTGTTAAGAGATCGGTGGGGAGTCACGGAGACAGAGATGTCCCCTATGGAAGCAATGTTTGAGAGTTTCGAGCATTGGATGCTCTCACGGAGTTCGAGGAGTAGGTCGCCGCTGGACATTTTGGATACCTTGTAGCCAGGCCCTAAGGTATCTGTTAAACATTTGGTTACAAGAAATGGGGATATTATTCGAGCTTGCTTTTGGTCACTGTTGCTATGTATCACATGAAACTTTGAGAATGTAGGTTTCTTTTTCGAAAAAAAGTCTGATGCTTCGTTCCGCACTCTTTTGAGAGAGCGATCTAGTTTTGAAAGGGGGGGAGCCATAAAAAAATTTGGTTTTTCGGCCATGGTGGCAGCCACCCACCATGTAGTCCAACAAGGGGACGCGACAGGAACTTGAAGGCAAGTCCTGCCCACGCCAGCTGTACACCTTAACTATAACCTAATATGACTCAACTCAGGGTAGTTGGTCACACACGGTTAACCCTCGCCGCCAGGAAAAAGAGGGAAAAAACGAAGAAAAGAGGAGGAGACAGAAGAGTCGTAAGAAAGGAAATAGGAAAGTGAAAGATAGAGGGGAGGATAGGAAAAGGCGACTGCCGATTTCCCCCGGTCGGGTCAGGCCGGAGGTGCCGTCTACAGGAAGCTGGGGCCAAAGTGGTGTGTTGCCTCCGCCGAGGGGCCTTAAGGGTCCAAACGCTCGGCATCGGCTCAACCACCAGGATCCCCTTTTCCCCGGACACGGCGATGCCACGCACGGCTAAGCGCGGATGCTCGGGTCCGTGGTGACGCATTGTTCACCATCATCCCCCTGCGGGGATGTCCCTGCGGATGCTCGGGTTAACCCGGTGGTGTCGCCACTCACCAACGTCTGCATGCTGCAGACGCCTCCCTGCGGGGAAGCGTGAGAAGCGCCGGAGCGGAACAAGCGGAGGAGGTGGCCATCGCCCTGGCCATCGCCGACGCAGACTGCTACACGGTGCTAAGTGACTCGAGACAGGCGGTGCGAAACTTCGCCAAAGGCCAAGTCTGCAGGGAGGCCGAGCGCGTACTACAAGCGTCTAAACTGCAAGACAGAAGAGTAAGAATCAAGTGGTTTCCGGCGCACGCGGGCGACGCGTCTGAACGCAGTGCGAACCACAATGAGACGGCACACGCAGCGGCGCGAGCGCTAACCAACCGCGCCCCGGCAACACACCGTCCGACGTGGTTCGGAGCCAAGGACCGCATGACCGACTACAGGGAAAACACGAAGGCATACCGCCTGGCTCGCAGGACTCTCCCACCCCCGCACCCGAGGCTGAGTAGAGCGGAGGCGGTACTACTGAGACAGCTCCAGACCGGATCGCTACCGAGCCCGGGACTGATGCATCGCATGTACCCCGAGACCTACCTGACCGATACGTGTAGAGTCTGCCGGAGGGAGGCGGCAGATCACACGCACATCTTGTGGGACTGCATCAGAAATCCAAAGGAAGCAAGATCAGGAACAATCCCGCCGCGGCTGGAGGCAGCCGCGAAGAGCAACGAGCATGACCAACAGCTATGGGCCGTCCAGCAGGTCCTCGGGGCGCTCGAAAGGCAGGGACGCAACGAGCCGGCAACGGCGAGCGGAGACCCGCGCCGAGTAACGGCAGCCTCGTAGACGACGTAGGCCTTCGTCGGGGCGCGCGAGCGCCCAACTGCAGGCACAAATAAAGTTTGCTCCAATCCAATCCTATTGGGAGCGTCCAGCTCGCATAACAGTTAAAGTCATAACATTTTGAAAGGCAGTCTGGTGACGGTAACTAACCTCGACAGCTGTTACTCGCGTGCAATATTGCCACGCGTCTGTTCGATCGCGCTCAAGGCCGCAGGAAAGGGGTGTTATTATTTTCGTTCGTGACGCGAGGAGCGACCGGACTAATCTCGATTGATCGCAGCCATGAAGAGTGCATGTACGTTTTTCCAGATTACTGTAGATGATCTTGACCTGTTATCTCGAAGTTTCCTTGCCGGCTTTAAATTGAGCGATGCGGCGAGCGGCGGGCATTCGTAGTTCGACGACCGCCGAGCACGCCCGTTGCTGCCCGAGCTCGTCCAGACCCAGCGAAGATTTTTCGGCGCTGGCTTCCTGAGAAGTTTCAACGATAAGTGCAGGCGGGCCCCGGATCCACTGCGACCCGGAAGTACCGCAACCAGCCTCCCTTCCTAGGCGCCGTGCCTTTGCCGGTGCTCGGGCAAACTGCGTGAAGGTCGTGCAAGCAGCAGCCCAGCCGGCCACCCGTGACGTCATGGGAGGCCCGGGCCTTGCTGCTCCTCCGGTGTTCCGTGCGCCGCCCCCAAAGGCGCATTGTTTTTCGTTTACAGTTACTTCCGACGCGACAGCTGACGACATCGTCGACGGCATCGAGTTGGTTGTCGGCCCGAAAGGGCTAGAGAGCCTCCAGCACCATGGAGGCATGAAGTTCTGCGTCGCCATGGCCTCGGCTGCGGCGGCGGAGAAGATGCTCGTGGAAGGCGCCTTCAACGTGAACGGCACTTCCGTCCCAGTAGCCTGCGTGGGTCCTGCCGTGGTCCACGTGACGGCTTTTCGTGTGCCGCTGTTCGTGGGAGACGCGGCGCTGGCAGCGGCACTGAGCTCCTACGGCAAGGTGCTTGACATCACCCATCCCGTCCTCAAGGGCCGTCGTCACGTCGGCAACGGGACGCGCGTGGTCCGGATCGAGATGAAGCAGGTGGTGCCGAACTTCTTCACCGTCCAGGGCCACCGCGTCATGTTTGACTACCGAGGCGTCCGGAAGGTGTGTTCTCGCTGCGGGCAGGACGGCCACATCGGCGCGGCGTGTCGAACGCCGCGGTGCGCTCGCTGCGAGGTGTTCGGCCACGACACGGCCGGATGCGGAGCGGCTTGCAGGCGCTGCGGTGGAAGCCACGCCACAGCGGACTGCCTGCGACCACGGTCCTATGCGGCGGCCGCCGCCTCGAGAAAGGAACCGAGCAAGGACAACGTGGTCGCAGAAACGCGGAGCACACCAACTGTCCGGACGCCTGTTGCCGACGCGGACCCTACGACCAGCAGCCCGAGGGAGCCCGAGCCCACCCCCGCGACGGAGGTGCCAGTGAAGGAGCAGCTCGAGGGGACGCCTTCAAACGAGGTGGAGCCGTTCGGTGCTGTTTTCGCGGAACCCTTGCCGCCGCTACCCCGCACAGCTTCCTTCAACACCGAGAGCAGCAGCGGCGATGAGTCGAGCGTGGCGTCGGGCGACCTGGTGGACGTACCGGACAAAGTCACGCCGCTTCGCCTGACAGGCGACTTGACGTGCGGCCAGGTGTCAGGACCGACGACTCCTGGAGGTGCGGACGACGCGCGCTTCCCGTCACCAGCCAGCCACACCCTCCCATCGGCGACCCTGGCGTCGGCATCGGCTTCAGCTGCGAGCGTCGCCAAGACCACGCAGCAACCGGTGAGCGAGGCCACAAGCGCCGACGGCCCCGAAAACATGGACTTTTCCCGACCAGACTTCAAACGTGCGCGCCAAGCGCCGCCCATGGCAGCGCTCTTTAGGTTGTATGCTATGCCGTCGGTGCTCTTGGCAGTCATGGCGGTTGTGCATCTCCTCTCCCTGAATGTTCGGGGATTTCAATCCGTAGACAGACAGAGAGAGGTGATACACTTTGCCAGGGCCTGGGGCGTCGACATCCTGTTTTTACAGGAATGCAACTTCCGTACTTCACTTGATGTGCTGAATTTCACCACCCGGTTTTCTGTTTTTGCTTATTTTTCGTTGACTGATTTTCATATGTGCGGTGTGGGTGTCGTTTTTGTAAACCCCTGCCTGCGCGCGGGTGCTCATTGCACTTTCGGGCTGGACGGCCGCACTCTTGCGGTCGACTTCACACTAAACCAGCGGCGGGTACGTGCGTTGGTTGTATATGCGCCAGCACGGCAGACTAGTAGTTCTGATTTTTTTGAGCGCCTCGACTCATTCCTCCTTGATCCCTACCCCCCTTTCATCGTCGGTGACTTCAATTGTGTACTTAACATCGACCGTGACGTCCGCGGACAGGGTCACGGTCTCCGTTATTGCGGTGCCCCCGCGCTCCGCGATCGAATGACTCAGTTCCGCTTGTCTGACGCGTGGGTGCAGCTTCACGGGGATGCCTTTGGAGCGACGTGGGAGAGAGCACCGTCAGCGAGTCGGATAGACAAATTCTATTTTCCACCAGAGCTCGCTTCTTTTGTCGTTAGCTGCGAAGTTCTCGCGTTCCCTGCAGGCACGCCGGTGATTTCCGATCACCACCCCTTGTCAGTCAGGCTCGACTTTGGTGAGGACACCCCCGCATGGACACGAGCCTACTGGCGGACCCGGAAAGCGTGGCGTCGTTGCGTACGGCGTTGGCAGCATCGTGCAAGAGCTTCGTTGCGACTGATTCATGGGACACACTCAAGGCTCGTTGGCAGGCAACTCTGGTGGCGGCCGGTCAAGACCGCAGACGCTGGGTAACTCATGCACTGAATGACACCCTCAAGCGCATCCGTATAGTGCAAAGGGGAGCACCCTTAACCTTTGCCATGAGCGATTACCTGAGTCTACTTAAAGCACGTTACCACGTGTTGCTCTGCCAGTCATCACGGGCAGCTAGTCGTGCACACCAGCTCGGGCGGCCTATATCAGACCCGGCTGTGCTACGACACGTACGCGCAGGCACGGCAGAGGAATTAGCTCCCGCTACTGTGCCTTTCGTGACACTCCCAGACGGCACCCAAAGCAAAACCGCGTCCGATACCTGCACGATCTTTGCAAGTCACTTCTCGAACCTGTTCTCTACGGACAGTTGGCTAAATCTTCAAGATGGTTATGACGGGCTTCTACAAAGCTTTTTTGGAAACTTGCCACGAGTAGCTGAAGAGCTGCATGAAAACCTTTGCTCACCAGCCACAAGCCAAGAGCTGCACGCCATCCTGCAGAGTATGAATGCAGCCTCTGCCCCCGGTCCAGACGGCATTCCAACAAGTTTTTATTCAACGTTTTTTTTACCAGATCCAAGGAGCACTGCTGAAAATGGTCAACGGCTTTCTCGCGGATGGGTTACGTCCAAACTCTTTCCGCGAATGCCGCATCATACTCATTCCGAAAGCGGGCGGTGACCCCTCCGACCCGCAAGCATGGCGGCCCATAAGCCTCTTAAACACAGACTACAAAATAGTCGCATCTTTACTAAACAGAAGAATGCGGACGATCCTGACTCACCTAATCCACCGTGCTCAAACCAGCAGCGTGCCTGACCGCTCTGTGTTTTCTGCATTGGCACTCACTAGAGACCTGTCAACATTTGCCAGCAGGACGGGCTTCACCGGGTGTTTTGTTTCACTCGATCAGGCGAGAGCATTCGATCGGGTGGAACACTCGTATTTGTTCGGAGTCCTCGAAGCCTTCGGATTCCTGCCGCAAATTGTCAGCAGGCTGCGCCTACTTTACGCAGACCTGAACGCTCATCTCTCCGTAAACGGCCACCAGAGCGCTCCCTTCTCAGTCACCCGGGGCATAAGGCAAGGATGCCCTCTCTCCCAAACATTCTTCGTGTTATGCCTGGATCCACTCATCCGGCGCATTAACGACAGTCCATCCATACGCGGCTTCCCTCTGCCTGGCCAGGGCCAAATCAAAGTTTCGGCCTACGCCGACGACGTGTCGCTTTTCCTCAAGGACGAGGATAGCTACGCCGCTTTTTCGCGGCTGTTTCTCGAGTACAGCGAGATATCAGGGGCCCTATTGAACAGGGGAAAAAGCAAGGCACTAAGGTTTGGCACCTTCACACCGAACCTTGCGGGCGAGGTGGAGTGGGTGCAGGGAGTGAAAGTCCTGGGAGTAGTATTCCTCGCCAGCGGAGAAGTAGCCCGCGAAACCTGGACTAACCTCCACACGAAAGCTGAGAAACGACTCTCGGTGGCGTCAACGTTCCGCCTTTCAATGGCAGAGCGCTGCTATTTAGTTAAGTCCACAATCCTAGCCGCATGTTTTTTTGTCGCCCGCGTCGCAAACCCACCGCGCACGTTTGCTCGCAGGCTAACCTCGGCCGTGGCTCTTTCGTTTGGGCGGGCAAAACCGAACTTGTGTCACGAATGTTCATGCGCCTTCCATCGTACATGGGTGGGTTTGGTATACCTTGTATCCGGACTATGTGCAATGTGCTCGCCTTGCGAGGAGTACGAGATCTTGTACGCAACCCAGACTATCCCGGGAGAACACTCCTCACATACTTTCTGGGTACAGCGCGTAACGTGTTTTTTTGCACAACACGTGGTTGGCCCTACAGCCGAGCGGCCGCCAGTATTTTTCGTTAACGTGCGTCGCACACTGGCGTCGTTGTCTGCCAGCGTGCCCGATCTGGATGTTGATGAAACCCCGCCCTCCAGGATGTGTGAAGCACTAACGGTAGCTGAGCTGACACGCGAACAACTCCAGAAAACGAGACGGGCACGCTGGCGCCAACTGACCTCAGCTGCGCTTCCTGCAGATGTCAGGGACTTCGGCTGGCGGCGAGGCTGGCGGGTCCTGCCCACAAGAGACCGCCTTGCGGCGTGGGGCGTGGCGCCCTCCGCCCGATGCCCGCAGTGCGGTCTCTTAGAAACATTGCGGCACGCAATGTTCGACTGTGTAGTGGCGCGCACCTTTTGGGTACTAGTGTCACGAATGTTCGTAACCCGCCTCGAAGCGCGCACTAGTTCACGCGAACTGTTTACAAATATGCTCTTGTGTGTCGGCATGTTCGTTTTGTGGCGGCAGCGTGGAGCGGCTTCCTTAAATGGGCGTCCGCAAAGAGCAATGTTTCCAATGTTGCAGTGCCTCCGCACGCGCGTCTTTGAGCAAGCATGCGTGGACGCACTGACAATGAGCGAGGCTGAGTTCTTGCGCAAATGGTCGACATACTTTATCGTCCTGCGCGGCGGTCGAGTGTCGGCTTTCATACTGCCATACTGACGTGCTCAGTGCTGCGTCACTGCGCATGTGCTTGAAAGATCAGACTTCAGTTCAACTGTTTTATTTCGTATTTTTGTTCCTTTCGAAAAAAATAAACTTCTCTGTCTACGCCGCCGCATGTTCGTTTTGTGGCGTCAGCGTGGAGCGGCTTCCTTAAATGGGCGTCCGCAAAGAACAATGTTTCCAATGTTGCAGCGCCTCCGCACGCGCCTCTTTGAACAAGCATGCGTGGACGCTCTGTCAATGAGCGAGGCTGAGTTCTTGCGCAAATGGTCGACATACTTTATCGTCCTGCGCGGCGGTCGAGTGTCGGCTTTCTTACTGCCATACTGACATGCTCAGTGCTGCGTCACTGCGCATGTGCTTGAAAGATCAGACTTCAGTTCAACTGTTTTGCTTCGTATTTTTGTTCCTTTAGAAAAAAAATAAACTTCTCTTTCCACGCCGCTGCCGTGCTGTTAAGTTCTCTCGCGTGCGCAAATCATCCCATATAAAGAGCTTCGTTTGCAAATCTTGTTGCTGTCTTCCTGACCGCTGGACTGCATAAAATGCTCGAATGCATTTGTGTCTGCATAAAATGATATGGTAGTAAACACAACACTATGCCTATTTCTAACGTTTATCAATACTGAAACGTAATCACACTGTTGAATATAGAGAATTTTTAAAATATATTCTATTGTCGTGGGAAGCTGCAATATAGCCGTGAAGAACAGGATGATTATGTTTGAAACCCGCCACCTGAGACACGAGATGTTGATAGAAACAACGTTTTTATTGTGAAGAGAACACAATCACGTGTTTCAATGAGGAATGGAAGTGCATATTTGCGCCATTACGCCTAAGGCGACAAGCCGGTCATTGAAAAGCACAGCATGGCCCGAACAGATCTGATGTTTCTTAATGTTCTGCTTAGTGCTTAAAGTTGGTTTTTACTACCGTCGGAGGTTTCGTAATCGATTTTGTATTAAACAATACCTCGCTAATAAAATATGAAAAGTGAATTTGCTTTTGTAAATGTATGCGGGATAATTTACCTTCTTTTAAGCGAGAATACGCGGTTCATGTTTACGATACGGCCAGAGTGCGCTTCTTGTTAGGCATGAGAAAAAGTATTTTTTATTTGAGAGGAAGAAAAAAAATGACCGGTCTCGAAGATTTGGTGATTTTGCTTTGCAATAAGTGCTTACTAAAATAATTTTGGTCACAGATCTGGAATGCTTTTGACAACAAAGCGTCCCACTATCATGTGATGCTCCTGCGCAATAATAGCTAAATCATGATAAGGTTCTGCCCAATTTCCACCGTATTTACGCATGGGCGCCACTTGTAGTTTAAAAGTAAGGAACATATTTTGCTGCAAGTAACGAAGTAGAAGCGTTAACCTAGAGTATTGCTAGTCATTAGCGGCCGCGTTCATTTTGATAACGCGTTGAGAAGGCTGTACAGAATGAAACGCTACGGCGCTGTCTCTTCAACACGCTGAATAAAGTCTCATTTAAAGAGTCTCATCATACGTTACATTATGTTACGCTTTGGCGGAGCGTGTTCAAAAACGACGTGCTGCGCCCAGGTGAACACGTGCAACTCTGGGATTTCTTAGGATTATAAACTACTTATGTTGGCATATATGAGGAGGTGAAGGCAAGAGCGCTTAACATTCGTAGGATTTTGAGGTGGATAAAGAAGTACGAGTGCGATATCGACAACTTTTTTTTTTCAGTGAAAATAGAATGATGTTACTGTGTTTCCTCTTTAATTTTGTTGCGCAGAGGCTTGTTAGTAAAGGAAATACGGATTCTTTTTTTCACGCAGATGTAGCGGTGAAAATTATGACACTTACCAGACGAGACGCGGTAAGAAGAGGACAGGCCTGAGCGAAGTTTGCCGGCCAGAGAAAAGGTTGTACCTTGTGCAGCACGAGCGATAGCACGTTGGAATGAACCATCTGCTCTGCCTGCAGCGGTTTTGCTATGATATACGCATGTGTTTTTCCTTCACGTGGATATCCCGTGCTGCAATCTTTTTATCGACAACAGCTGTGCGCCAAGTGCGCAGCTTTATACGCCTACACGATATGGAAGTTATGTTCCATTTTTCGCGTGAGATATTCTATTTAAGGCTCATAAGAGCGAGTTGTAGCTTAATAGCGTACTAGGACCCACTTACTCCGGTCAACACCATGGCACCGCCAGCATCCCCTTCTAATTTGGATGGAAGTAAAGTGAGCGTTGCTGGAAGTAATAAATGCACAAAAGGAGGTACACCTTGATGGTTGACGATGAACTGGTAAAAAGTTTCGAATGAAGTGCGCGTAATCGGCAATGGGAGAACTGAAGTCCCTGTGCACTGTCTGATAGGTGACTTCAGTGCTAAAGTGGGCCTGAGGAAACTGTGGCAGAAGGTGCCAGGCATAATAGGGAGAAGATTTGGTGCAATTTGCAGAAAGAAGTATTAAGTGTGACAAGAATCATGAACACATTCTTTCGTAAACGGGGGAGGAGGAATCGCACGCGGGGGAGCTCTATTACGGAGGCTATAAATGAAAATGTGGGCTGAAATCGCCACTGTGTTGAATCGGCAGGTCCGAGGCAGGATGAGCTATAGCGACTTTAAGATACTGAAGTGTACAAATAGGAGATGTGAAAAACTAGGAGGATTCCACTTTTAAGGTGGTTCTGTGTCAACTTGTATACGTTTAGGGGTTGCTCCTAAAAAACTCGTCAGTATGCATCCGGTCTACTTCGTTCACACAGTAGAATCAGCAGATGATATTGAATCGGTTGAGAGCAGATGCACAATGTACACAATGTTTTATCAAGACGTCATATCTCACAATCCGGTGCATGATCGTAGTCCGGTGGACCGGGTGCTGCCTGCCCCGGTGGGCCGATTGTATGGCATCATAAGATCACGACATCTCAGTCAGGTGGGCCAGTCACCCCCTTTCACCGTCGTAATGTTATGATGACGTCACAAAGGCACGTGACCCCTGTCGACCAATCATCCCTTCAATCTGCACCTGCTATGTTGGTCAGGCTGCTCGCAATCCGTTGGGCTGGTTGTCATCTGCCACGGGGAGGGGAGAAGGTTGTGATGACGTCACAAGATCATGGGACCTCTGAACCCAGTGGGCCCGTCGCCACGTGCCACGGTAGGCAGGTGATGATGAAGTAAAAAGATCGCGTGACCTTTCTCGACCAATCAGCGGTTTTCGTGTCGTACACGTCGCCATTTCTGAGGAATGTGGAGGCTAATTTTTTCGCATTAAAAGGGAGAGGGCAAAATAATATAGTATGGAGGTACATACAGTAGGTTACTATTAGATCGAAAGATAGAGGCTGTCAGGATCTTTTTTCACAACAGATATTCCGCATTAGTTTGAGGAATAAGACAGCGTCCAGCTGAATTTCGGAGAAAGCACAGTTAAAAAAACAATCTTTCACAACAAAAAAATAAATGCGGTTCTGCGTTTTCTATGTTTTCCTTGGATATGTTTGATAAAGAATGCGATGTCTGTCGCCAACAGTAACGCTAAAGAGCCGCGGGAGCAAACTGGCTAAAAGGAAAGACAGGCTAAAAGACAAAGAGTACCATCTTTTGCATGAACTAGTGTACCGTAGTGGGAGAACAGCGAAATGTACTTAGATATATTAGGGCCTATCTGCAGAATAATTTTAAACTAAAAGGGTAGATTGGTAAATACATATGAGAAGGTGAAGAGAAAAGGCAAACAAACCGTAGAGAGTGTTCCTAAGAACGTAAGACGGCGAGTAGGAAAGAGAAATGTAACCGTCAGTGTGCTCCTTAGCGTTGGTCATCGGCCCCATCGTCTTCAGATATTTACAAGACAACGGATTTCAGTGCTTGATGGTGATGATGATGTCCTCAGGCTTAATGGCACATACCTACGGCGGGGGATTGGCCAGGGTGCATAGCGGATACAAACGCACTCATGTACAAGGAATGGAGTATTTTGATAATTTTGCGACGTAGAGCTAGAATTTGTTCAAAACAAGAAATACGGAAAAGGAAAAGTAGTGAATTCACATTCTAGCCGCCGCGGTGGCTCAGTGGCTATGGTGCTCGGCTGCTGGCCCGAAAGACGAGGGTTCGATCCCGGCCGCGGCGGCTGAATTTCTTTGTGGGAGAAATTCGAGGCCCGTGTACTGTGCGATGTCAGTGCACGTTAAAGAACCCCAGGTTGTCGAAATTTCCGGAGCCCTGCACTACGGCGTCTCTCATAGCCTTAGTCGCTTTGGGACGTTAAACCCCATAAACCAAACCAAACGAATTCACATTCTAGCAGAGGAATCAACCAGATGAAATTATATATTCGTGAATTTAATCGCGCACTGGTGTCAGGGCATATCCCTTGGCTCTTGCCCCGAAGGAGAGGAGAATCGGAATAGAAAGAGGAAGCCCGAGTCGAGCGAGGGTGATCTCCAAGTAAATTCTACGGAGAGCACCGAACCGCCGGCAAGAGTACTACTGATCTAAAGCTTCGATATGGCTTCCTTCTCTTTTGTAAGCTCCAATTCATGACTGGTGAAGCTTCAGGTATATATGATGATGCGTGTCTTCGGCAAATGTAGAAGTACGAAACGCAAGAATTTCGAGCAGTCATCTGAGCAAACCACTTCTAGCACTTTTTATCTGCCCAAAGTGCAGCATAATGTCAACATCGGTGCCTTATTTCCTGTTAGTTAAAGTTTCTGCCTGGACGAAACTCTCACTGGCCTGCAAAGTATACATAGGTGAGGAGGCAAGTAGGAGTAACTGCCGAGAACTTTCTTGAATTTAGGTTTAGGGGGCCGTGAAACCGTGAGAAGATCTGATTGCTTAAGATATCAGTGTGTGATGTGCGCTGTACCAAGCGTAGCGGTGTTGTGCAAGTAAGCGTGCGAACTGAGCGTCACAGTCGCGTCAACTATCGGGTCACTGATTGCGGAAGATGTGCGGTCATGGCAAGTTGTTGTGTTTGCCTCTTGTCTCAAAAACGATGGCGCATACACACCGTGGGGAAGTGAAGCTGCGTAGAAGACGAGGTCGCAGCGAAGCACGTGCAACGCTTTCCAGACGTGCGAAGCAACGGAGGCATAGAGGAACATAGACGGTAACATAGTTCGAATGGGGTAATGCCAGCCGTCGGATTATGGGTCCGTAACGGCGTGGGTCTCATCCGACCTCGCATGCCCTTCTGACTCCCGCGGCTTCCTGCGGCTGGTGTTCCCAGAGGAATGCACTCTCGCAATCTCATCGACGTTTCAACTGAACACAAGAATGTACTGGCCGACTTATTATTGCGAGGGACAACGCAGGTGGTTTTTGTGCAGGTGACGGAGCATGAAGGGAAAGGGAAGAGAACGTTTTTGATCTTTTTGCTTCTTGCCAGATTGTTAGGTTCCTGTGAGCTCGCATTTTCAAGGCGCAAAATCCAGTCCTTTCACCCGATTACTTCTTTAGTGATCAAAGGCGGCTTAGGGAATGGCCGTCAAATACGACAGCAAAGTGTCAAGCGTAAAGATAGTTGTACAACATGAACTGGTGGGCGAGTTGGTCTGACATATCTTAGTGAAGCCGCGCAACGGCACAAGGCCAAGGGAAGAAGAGGGCAAACACAGCGCTAGTGTCGCACTAGTAGGTAAAGATAAAGATAGCGCTAGTAGGTAAAGATAGTGTCCCGATTTCGGAATGCCTAGAGACAGCGCGGCATACTTTTTCTACGGTTCCGTAGTTTTGCTCAGACTCCCGTCAGCGCACAATTCTCGTTATCAACTTTTTTCCGGAGTGCGCTTTACGCCGCAAAAAGTTACCCTCAGCGCGGTGTCCTTGCCGTCGATGTTAAATAGCTGGGCCAGATTCACGTGCTGCTATGTGCCACAAAGGCTGCTTCGCAGTAAGCAGGACAGAGCAGTTGTGTTCTAGGTAGTAAGAGCAGGTGCAAATTCGAGGCCATGGACGCGGAACACCGGTTGAAACAGCGGAAGTTTAATGACAGAACAAAAATAAAAAAATGCTGTTTAGTTCGGGGCCGACGGGGAAAAAATATGGTAGGGCAGGTTTTTAATATGTACCCAACCAAATCGCTGCTATTCTTTCTTTGTAGTACCTGAAGTGTTTTCGCGGGAAAGCGAATTTCTCCGTACTGAGGTAAAGCCCGCCATTTGGAAGAGCTGTCGAGAGTTGATCCAGACAATTAGCGTTTTCATAAAATTGCATAGTTAGAAAACTGTTCGGCGATCACAGGTGGTTTGTTTGAGCGAGTAGCCAAACGTTCGTGACATACAAGTTTGGTACACTAAATATCGTTCTATGCGAGGTGAACACATTAAGTTCGTTACATGTACGGTCCAGATATGAAAGTTCGTTATAGCTAAGGTGGCATAATATTTAGGTTCTTTATATTCCTAGGTTACAATGAAAGTTCGTTATATTCAAGGTTAGCTCACGAAAGTTGGTTATATCCGAGGTGGCATACTTACGTTCAATATATCCGAGGTTAACGAACTCAAGTTCTTTATATCCCAGGTGGCCTTTCCAATGGCTACTGCAAGCCAAAGGTTCCTAATTCTCTTTGCACAGGCTCTTATAACGCTAGCGCAGTAATAACTATATCAACCAGGCAAGAAGCGCAAGTCGTCCAATCGGGGCATTCGAGGATTATATAGGGCTTGAACGATCGTCTCTGCACTGACAACCACAAAAGTCATAATGTTATTAAAATCGCCTGTTTGATGGGTTGCCTGTATTCCCGAAGTTTGTTTTTGTTGCCCGGCTCTGATACTGTTGCAGCAACTTGGAATAAAGCATCGCTTTCAGAGGGGAGAAAAAAAATGGAAAATGGTATTTGTTAATGGTGGCGTTGGTGCGGGGCGTGGGAGCCCCGCGTGCGAGAAACCTCTCAAGACGGTTGCTGGGTGGAGACTGGGGTTTATTTCTTTAGAGGGAGAGAGAGAGAGGGCGAGTGTACAAGAATGCACTTTCGCTGCTGTAGGAATGCAGACGGTCACGGTAAGGGAATTGGGAATGCGTCAGTCGACGGGCCGTGGGGACCAGATGCCGTCGGGGGAGACGCCTGCTAGCTTTTGTGGGTGCTAGCTTTTGTTGGAGCGGCCGGCCCGCGCTTGTTTCTGGGAAGCGGGCGGCGAGTATGCGCGGATGAGGCAAGGGTTGCCGGAGCGGCCTGGCGTCGCTTGGTCGACGAACACGACATCCCTTCCTCCTTAGCTGTGGTCACCGTATCGGTAGGGCGGGCGCCGTTCACGCTGGGGTCTGAGCGCTTGCTGTTGCGTGGAACCGTTGGGCTAGTCTCCGCCAGGTTCTGTCGCACTGTCGTCCAGACTGGCCGCCGGTTCTCCATGTTTGGAGGGGGGCGCTGTAGACAGGTCGAGCACAGGCGAAGTCTCCGCTGGTAGCGTGATCACGAACGTAGCTGGCACAGTGTATTGTTTACTTGCTGCTGGTCCGTTCGTCCGATCGTGTGGCGGCGGATCTTCCGTCGGGTAGGCTGCTGCACCTGGTTTAATGTGACCAAGGTGCCTACGAACCGTTCCGTTGTTGTGTTGAGAAGTCGTGCACTTCTGCGGAACTCGTCGCTCCCCTGAGTCCTCGCTGCTGCCTTGACGCACTTTTTGATGGCAGGGCCAGGTCCAAAGCACGCTTCTGGTGGCGTCGATGTTGCAGACGTTGTCGTCAGCACTCCAGAGTTGCAGTCGGCTGTCAAACTTCTGAGGCTGCGACGTAGCTGCTGATCGAGTGGCTTTCTGTCGGCTGCGTCGATGTTGCAGACGTTGTCGTCAGCACTCCAGTGTTGCAGTCGGCTGTGAAACTTCTGAGGGCTGCGACGTAGCTGCTGATCGACTGCTTTCTGTCGGCGTCGTCGATGTTGCAGGCGTTGTCGTCAGCACTCCCGGGTTGCAGTCGGCTGTCAAACTTTTGAGGCTGCGACGTAGCTGCTGATCGACTTGCTTTCTGCCGGCGTCGTCGATGTTGCAGGCGTTGTCGTCAGCACTCCCGGGTTGCAGTCGGCTGTCAAACTTTTGAGGCTGCGACGTAGCTCCTGATCGACTTGCTTTCTGCCGGCGTCGTCGATGTTGCAGGCGTTGTCGTCAGCACTCCAGGGTTGCAGTCGGCTGGCAAACATTTGAGGCTGCGACGTAGCTGCTGATCGACTTACGGCAGTTGGTCACGTCGCTGGAAAAGTTACGGCTGTACAGCTCGGATGGTCAAGCGTACCGGCTGTACAGCTCGGATGGTCTGCCATCGACGTGCTTCAGGAGAAGTGTGACTATAGGTATCCATAACTGACTTCTCCGGGAGTCTTCGGTGTGACCAGCACGCGAGCAGTCTCGAAGGTGTCGGTCCGCATAGCGTCAGGAGGAGCGCGTGCTTCTTTTCTTCGTCGGAGACATCGTTTGCCACGAGGTAGAGTGTGAGGCGCTGAATCCATGATCCACGAAAAGGCTCGATGACACCGTGCAGTCCTCCAGTAGCCATCGGCGACACCCATGGGCGTCCGGAGGGGGGGGGCAAGGGGGGGCGGTTGCACCCCCCTGGAAAATCACTCACTCGAACCGTGAGTGATGGCCGCACACCAGGGGCGGTGGTGCGCTCAGTCAAAAGGGTAAAAGCAGCCCCGCATGGTCACATCTGCGAAATGCCGCGTCCGGGCGTGCGTCGTTCCGCCGTTTTCAAACCACGCCATCGTTAGCTCTACTGAAGGGCGACCTGTTCCAGACATACAGCGGCACCGGCGAGCATGTGTTTCGAGCCGCCTTGAGATGGGTGTCTGTTTCTTTGATCTCTAGAGAGATAGCGACACGGAGGCAGACAGTGCACGGGGCATCTTGTTTTCGCCTATGTCGTTACGCCGGTCACCGATGAATTCTTAAGGAGGGAAGGACAAATCAGCCGTGTCCACCCCCGCTTTGTCGGGCTGCTCAGGGGCAAGCGGGCGATGAGTTGGCGCCGCCGCCGCTCACTGTCTCCTCCGATCAACGTGTAGCGCAGTTCGGTAGAAGCGCCGCTTTCAGAATCTCCGGCAAAGGGGATTAGCTGCTTTTGTTCACGGCGACGCAGTCTCCCGAGGCGCCCCCACACCAGCGTTCTTTGCGTCTTCTGTGAAAACCAGCGCCTTTGGTCAACGCAGCCCGATGGCGCCTGCCTGGCTCGCCTGTCACCTCTGGCTGGGCCTCAAATCACAACAGCGCCCATGTACTGTGCGTGTCAGTGCATGGTAAAGAGACCCAGGTGGTCGACATTACCCGGAACTCTGTACTACTCCATCCCTCATAGCCTGAGTCGTTTTGGGGCTCTGAACCCCATAAAAACACAAAAACAAATTTTCCGACCGGAGTGGCGAGTGTCCCTTCCCCTCGGAAGTTGCGCGGCGTTCCTTTCACCCCCAAAGTGCGCATTCGGGGATACTGCGGCAAGTAAGCCCTCGCACGTATGCGCGCCTCTGTGTTTGTGCTTGGGTGTTTTTAGTGGCCGGTTGTCAGCGAAGCTGAGAACAACCAAGACAGCGGACGAGAAAACGACGAGCGGCGAGCAGTGTGTGTGGGGTTGCTCGACTGTGCGGATGCGCAAGCAAGATGGAGCGAGGTGTATGAAGCTGCGAGCGTGCATTTATCTTGTAAATAAGTTTTCGTTGTATATATAGTCATCTTTTGTTTTCAACGTACGCGTTCAACAGTTTTTCCAATCAATGTGTATGATGAGTGTGCACCGAGAGCGTGTAATGAAGCACAGAAGTGAATTTATCACACGTGTAATTACGCAATTCGCCCAGAAAAATCCGAGGCGCCTACAGTTGCTGTTCAAGGAAGACTGACTGAGTGACTGTAGTTGCGTGTTTGCGAACATATTGTGCTGTGTGCTGGTCATCAATCCGGGTGAGTCGAGAACCCGTATGCAGGAAGACTGAGCACTCTTCTCCACGAAGTGATATAGCATCTTTTTGCATTTTTATTAATTTTAGTTGTTTCTTCGTTGATAAACTCCAATGTACCTCTCCTAGCCGCGCTTTAATTTGCTGTTTGTAATTTTTCTTTCATGTGTGCATTTTGTTTAATTTTTATTTATATATAAATAAATAAATTTACTCCGCAAATAGCGCCTTTTTGCTACGAACATACCCCCCCCCCCCCCCCCCCCCCGGGGCACCAACGGGGCCCCCCCCTGCAAAAAATTCTGCGGACGCCCTTGGCGACACCTCGAACTGCGTAAGCTCTACATCCCACTTCTCGTCGCCAGTGTTAATGGCGGCGTTGGTGCGGGGCGTGGGAGCCCCGCGTGGGATGAACCTCTCAAAGCGGTTGCTGGGTGGAGACTGGGGTTTATTTATTTAGAGGGAGAGAGAGAGAGAGGGCGAGTGTACAAGAATGCACTTTCGCTGCTGTAGGAATGCAGACGGTCACGGTAAGGGAATTGGGAATGCGTCAGTCGACGGGCCGTGGGGACCAGATGCCGTCGGGGGAGACGCCTGCTAGCTTTTGTGGGTGCTAGCTTTTGTTGGAGCGGCCGGCCCGCGCTTGTTTCTGGGAAGCGGGCGGCGAGTATGCGCGGAGGAGGCAAGGGCTGCCGGAGCGGCCTGGCGTCGCTTGGTCGACGAACACGACAGTATTCACAAATTATGGCCCCTACACTGCTGTAAAATGTTTTTATTTATTTATTGATACTGCGATCTTTTACAAGAACTTCGCAGGGTCTTTGTTTCTTCATAAGGTAACGTGGTATATGTGCGTCGAAAGCGAACTGTATTGCGGGAATGCCTCCCACGTATACTGAATGGCTTCCATGAAGATAGATTTCCACTGATTTGACCATTATGAAAAAGTTGTGAATGTAGGGCGCATTCAGTAACATGCATAGATCCTAACCTGTCCATCACTAACAGGAGGGAAGAGCTGGAGACACACTGAAAAACGCTCACAAAATGATTACAATGCTCCAAGGTAAAGCGCCGAGCAAACTTTACGTGGAGGAGCACATCAACGCTTTGCAAGCAATATTTGGGGAAAAGAGTTGACACCTTTTAGAATTTTTCAGAAGCAGGAAGGTGGTGCTCAAAACGCACAAAAAATACAGAAGATTGTTGCATGCGCGGTAAGAAGGGCTATGGCTTCCATAAAACGGAGCCATAGAGGACGAACAGTAGCCGTGGTTTGGGGGGCCACGGCTCGAACATCGTTCTTTGGTCTGTACTGCTGCTCGTCCTCAACCATGTTAGCCCATAATTAATTGCACTAGGCCCTCCGAAAACAGTGCAGTGCATTTCCGACAGCGGTGAGGTGGAAAAAATGTATTACCACATATATTAGAACAATAATTTTGGCATATCAAAAATATGCAATGGTGCATAATGCAAGACAGAACGCCAAAATCACGCGTTCTCTTACCTCCAAGCATGACACACAGGCTGCAGCCTCTTGACGGTACCTTTTAAAGATGTTTAAAGTACCTTAGGGCTACATGTTCTCAGGTAGAGCTGAGTGCCGGTCAGCGAGCAGGAAAACAGCGACAGTGGCTTCCAAACGAAACTTATCTGGGCTGACTTGCGCCCACAAACGACTGAATGACTCGGCGGCTGCGAAACAACAGGCGTGCTCCGCGGTCGTCGAAAAGAATCCCTCTGTTGTTAAATCCCCTGAAACCCTGCTGGTCGGGTGTGAGGAGTCTTTCTTCGCGGACAATGTGGGCAGGCTTTCACATAATCTGCAACATCGGCAGGCTGTCGGGGCCAGTAGTACTTGTCTTAAATGTGGAGGACGGTGCGAGAAAACCCGAGGTGTCCAGCTGTCCGCTCATCATGTGAAGTCTAAAGAACTTCTTGGCGCAGACTTGCGGGTAAAACAAGGAGGTAGGCTCTTTTGTTCACTGCGAAGTTCTTCACGAGGGCATCAATCCGTGCACAGAGAGAAGACAATGCTCGCTTGAACGAGGCGGGGCGTGAAAAAAAACTTGCCTTCCAAGTACTCAATGAGGCGTTTCAGGTCGGGGTTCGGGCGTCGCTGCTGTGCAAAAGAGCTGAAGCTGATTGGTTCCAAGAAAGTGACCTCATCGTCGCCCGGTGCCAGTGCATCTACAGGGGCTCGTGACAGGCAGTCGGGGTCAGAGTGCTTTTATCCGGACTTGTAAACGACAATGACGTCAAACTCCTGGAGGCACAGGCTTTACAGAGCACAGCGGATGGAGTGGTCCTTCAAAGTGGCAAGCCATCGCAGTGCGTGGTGATTGTTGACCACATGAACGGTCGTCTGTACATGTAGGGGCGTAATTTCAACGTGGCGCAGATGATGGCAAGGCAATCCATTTCGGTTGTCGAATACTTAGCTTCGGCCTTGCACAGGGAACGGCTACCGTATGCGATTACTTTCTGCAGTCCGACAGTTTTCTGAACGAGGACAGCGCCTAGGCCCAGGCTGCTTGCGTCGGAATCAATTTCAGTCTCAGCGTTTTCATAAAAGTGTGCAAGGATCGCTGGGGATTGTAAATAGCGCTGTAGTTTCTTGAAGGCTTCCGCTTGCGGAGCTTTTCAATTAAATGGCACGTCTGCCTTTGGCAGATCGATCAGAGGCCCGGCGATGCTCGAAAAGCTCTTGAAAAATCGTCGGTGATACGCGTGCATTCCGAGGAATCTGAGCAAAGCCTTCTTGTCGGCTGGTGGTGGATACAGTGTGATAGCAGCTGCTTTCTGCAGGTATGGGCGTATTCTCTCCTTGCTAACGATGTGGCCTGGGCACAGCAGGTTTTCATAGGCAAAGTTGCACTTCTCTGCTTTCAAGGTTTGGACGGACGACTTGATTTCGTCTAGTACTGTTCAAAGCATTTTCAGGTCTTTTCAGGATTCGACGCGCAGACAACGACGTCACATGAATACACCAGAGAAGTTTCGCACTTCAGGCGTGCCAGCACTGTATCCCATGCTCAATGAAACGTCGCTTGTACGGACAGAGACAAAATGGCATCCTCTTGAACTCGGAGAGGGCATCAGGAGTGACGAATGCGGCTTTCTCGCGATCACTTTCATCGACCTCAATTTGCCAGTAGCCGTCCCTGAGGCCCATCTATGAGAAATACTTGGCGTTGCAGAGCCGGTCCAGTGTGTCGTCGATGCGGGGGACGGGGTAGACGTCCTTCTTTGTGATGTTGTTGAAGCTGCGGCAGGCAACGAAGAATCGAAGCCCGTCGTCTTTCATCCTTACTAGAACAACCGGTGCGGCCCAGGGGCTCTTTGAGGCTTAGATGACGTGGCTGCGAAGAAATACTTCCAATTTGTACCGAATGGTTTGTCGTTCTCGCAGCGACGCACGGTAGGGGCTCTGGCGTAGAAGTCGGGCATGCTGGTCGGTTATAATGCGATGCTTGGTAATCGCTGTTTGTCTGACCTTCGGCGAGGACGAGAAACACTCGCTGTAGTTTCGAAAGAAATTGCGGATCTGGTCTTGTTTCCGGAGCAGGGATGGGTTCATGTCGAAAGTGGGCGAGTTCTCTTGGTCAGATGAATCTTCTGTGGATGGGTCGGAGAGGACGAAGAAGTCTAGTACGTCGGATATTTTATCGAAGAAAGCAATAGTCGTTCCTCTGTTAACGTGCCTGTATTCTGGGGTGAAGTTAGGCGTACTCCGGCTTGGCCATTGCGAAAATACGCGATGCCTCTTGCGATGCCGATTGCTCAGTCTGGAAGCAATTGCATGTTCCCCTTGATGATAGCTTCAGTGTTATTGGCTTCCGTGGCGCCTACCCTGCACATGATGCTGGAGCGGGGTGGGACGCTTACTTGTTCCTTTAGGACACTCCGGGGAACGTGATGTTCTAGAGTTGACATCAAATGAACGGCCTCGTTCATTGATAGCGTGATCAGCTTGGATCGAAGGTTGACGGTCGTGGGATGCTGATTAAGAAAATCCTTGTCCAAGATCACTTCGCAGAAACATTGCAGGATAGGTACCTCTCTTGACACTAACTCGCGCTGTGCATCGTCATGATGGCTTAATGAAGTGGCCCCCTACGGTGTGAATTTTTGGGCCGCCCCAAGCGGTCTTGACTTTCCTTACCTGCGCCGCGAGTGTTCCATTCATCACCGAGTAATCGGTTCCTGTGTCGACTAGAGCGATAACTTTCCAGCACCCGATGATCACTTCCATGTTGGATATGTGCGGTTTCTTGCGTTGCACGTAGTTATCGGCGTCGGGTCATGGCGTCGGGTCATGGATACGTCCTCGTTTTAAATCCGGTGCGCGTCGAGGTCAGATTGTAACTGTATGTGGCATCGGCGTGTTCATGCTGGATAGTTCGTTATCTTCATTTTTTTCTCGAAAATCAACCTGACCTCCACAGGTTCCTTTTTTAGTTTCCGCAATGGCGCCTAGGGTACTTTCCCCGGACCGCCGCGGCGTAGCTGCGACCTGCGACCTGCGCCGTCCACCAAAGCGATTGGTGGACGGCGACGCGGAACGTGACAGACGGCTTGACGACGCGTACTCTCCTCCGGGCACGCAGTCGTCGGTGACCGGGGAGTGGTCTTGGGGCGTCCATGATGACCATGCACGCGCCTGGATGCGGCGAAATGTATGGTTTCAGGCTAGAGACGTGGACAACGTAACGTTGAGGTTGGTGAGAGCGGGCGTCCGGGAAGGCAGGAACGACGTCGTAAGTAACGGCGGTGACCTGGCGCAGGAGACAGTACGGGCCAACATAACCGGACAAAAGTTTTTCAGAGAGGTCGACGTGGCGAGATGGGGACGCAAGAAAGACGAGGGAGCCAGGACGGAAAGAGACTATGCGGTGACGGTGGTTGTAGAACTTTTGCTGGAGGCCTGCGAGGCGAGAAGTCGGCAGCGTGCAGTCGGACGGGCGTGGTCAGCGCGGGCAATGGCCTCGTTGGCCTGTTCAGATGGCGGAGCAGCAGGAGTAGGCAGCTGCGTTTCCAAAGGTAGTTGGGGCTCGCGGCCGTAAAAAAGCTAAAAGGGGAGCAGCCGGCAGTATCATGGCGGGAGGAGTTGTACGCGAACGTAACAAGGGGAAAGCGAGGTCCCAGCCGCGATGATCTGGGCAAACGTACATGGCGAGCATATCGGTCAGAGTGCGGTTGAGGCGCACGGTAAGGCGTTTGTCAGGGGGTGATAGACGGTGTTGAGCTTGTGCTGAGTAGAGCATGAACGAATAATTTTGGCGAGATTCTCCGTTCTTGGAGAGAAAGCAGCGGCCGCGGTCGGTAAGAATTTGGCGGGGAGCACCATGATGTAAGATCAGGTTGTACAACAGAAAGCCTGCCGAATCTGCAGGCGTACTGGTTGGCACTGCCCGTCTGATCGCGTAACGTGTAGCGTAGTCAGTGGCAACTGCAACCAATCTCTTGCCGGAGGTGGATTCCGGAAACGGATCCAGAAGGTCCAAGCCGACGCGGCAGATATGTTCGGGGGGCAAGTCAATTGGGGTTGAAGCGTGCCAGCGAGGATAGTGGCAGGCCATTGCGTCGCTGCTCTTCGTCCATGTTGGCGAGGTCAAACATAGAGAACAGGCAGGCGTCGCTGGCAGTACCAAGGATGTCACACTCGCCAACAGGGTAATGGGAGAGGCAGTCAACGTCTGTGTGCAACCTTCCAGACTTGTAGATCAAGGTGTAATCATACACTTTCAGGCGCAGTGCCCAACGACCAAGACTACCTCTACGGTCTTTCAGAGAAGAGAGATAACAAAGCGCGTATTGGTCAGTTTTCACCGTATATGGGCGGCTGTATAGATAGGGACGGGATTTCCCAACTACGAAGACAAGGGATAATCACTCATGCTCTATAATGGAGTAATGGCGCTCTTGGTCAGAGAGCAGGCAGCTGGCGTAGGCGATGACGCGGTCGTTGCTGGGTTGTCGCTGGGAGAACACACAACCGATGCCGTAGCCACTGCGGTCAGTACGAACTACGGTCGGGGCTGGCACATCGAAGTGCGCCGACAATGGCGTGGTGGTTACCTTGAAGATCAAAGTGGAAAAGGCGCGTTCTTGGTCAGGTCCCCAGAAGAATTTGGCTTCTTTACTCAAAAGGTCGGTGAGGGGGCGGATGAGTTCGACGGAGCCTTTAATCAATCAGTGGAAGCAGGAGCAGAGGCCCAAGGAGCTCTGAACATCGCTGCAAGATCACGCGGAAGAGGAAAGTTTTTTTCACGGCAAAGATCTTGTCGGGGCCAGGGTAGACCACCGTGAAGTCAACGACATGGCCCAAAATGGGGATTTGACGTCGCGGAGAACGACACTTCGAAGAGTTAAGCTCCAGGCTGGCACGACAAAAGAGTGAAAGAATATGGGAAAGGTCAGCGAGGTGGGTCGGAAATGTAAGCGAAAATACAACTACGTCACCGGGATAGCATAGACAAGTGGTTCACTTAAAACCTTGCAAAAGGGCCTACACAATGCGTGCAAATGCGACTGGCACAATGCATAAGCCAAAAGGCATCACTTTGAAATGATAAAGCCGATCAGGGGTCACAAAACAGTCTTCTCGTGGTCCTTCTCCTCTACGGCAGTTTGTCAGTAGCCGGATCGCAGACCTATTGAGGAGAAGTGCGAACCGTGCAGACAGTCAATAGGTTCGCCAATACGTGGCAGGGGGTAGGAGTCCTTTTAAGGCGAAATCCTTTAATGGCTCATGCTCCTGTCCGTCTGTCGGCGTTACATCCAGCTCTTAGGTGGCTCATCGACGATGACGGATGTCCAACTAGATATGTGAGACAGTTAGTGCGTAATTTCCTTCTCTCAATTACAATTTTCATTTTCTTCATTACGGCTTTCTCTTTCTTCTTTCACCCCCACTGCGTGCCTTCCTGTACAACCGGATGGCAGGTGTCCACCTAGATGACGAGAATTACTGCGCTATTTCCTTTCCTCAACAAATTGCATCGGGCCGAACGGGTGATTGTGTTCCGACGACTCACTGGCAGCGTTAAAACATGTTGTCGCGTTCCACCCCTAAAGGCGGACCTTAAGCGACATTAATTAGCAGTTAATTAATATTAAGTCATTAATCAGTAATTAGCCAATAATTACTCATTTGTCCTTGCTTTGTATTTAGTCATTAATTATGTGTGACTTCATCCAGTGGGGACGCCACCAGTACCACACAGGCACTCAAAGTGGTGCAGACAACGCTTTTGCCTCTACGCACTTTAGACAGTCAAAGTGCCGCTGAATTTTTTCGTGATCTTATTAGGGTGACGATAGAGAATGCAAAAACGCCGTAAGCCGTCCTTTTCCTTCACAAGTACCACAGGAAAGGCTCAGGAGCTGTGGGAGGGTTTGATTATGTTCTTAGAGAGCATTTTGGTAACCTCGGCATTGGTGACATTGCGCTTGGTGTGGGAGACACGGTAGGGGTGGTGGCAGTTGGGAAGGGCATCACAGGTGTATATGCGGTGCTTCATGGCGAGAGTTTGGCCCAGTGTGGTGCTGTACAGGTCCAAAAAGGTCGGAAAAGGATTGGAGACGGTCGCGAAGCTGGGAAGTTTGTTCAGAGAGAAGATCGATGGGCATTATTGTCGTTGATGCATCTTATGACAGAGGGGAGGACTGGAGCGAGCGGGCTGGGTCGCTAATAGAAGTTGCGTCCAGTTCAGCCGGAAGAGACGGGGCGAGGGGGGACAGCGCAGCGACGCATATGCTGGCCGGAAGTACGTGGGAGGAGAAGCCGAGGTACGGCGTTGGCTTTGATGGTGCCCATGGAAAAGGGCAGGGCAACGCTGCGGGTCAGTACCAGGTTGCGGATGGGTGCAACGAGGTAGTCGCCATCGGAAACAGGGCAAGATGGTGGCCATGAAACGAAAGATGAGACTTGGGAGGGCAAGTGGGTGTAGTCGAGGCAGAGCAATCGGAGCGATGAGGCGACGTGTTCAGGATCCAGCTGGGGAAGCCCGAGGTGAAGGACACCCTGTGAGCCGTCAATGAAAGCGGAACGGTCTGACAAAAAGTCCAAGGGAGGATCAGGTCCTGGGCGCATGAGGTCAGAACAGTGAACTAAACCGAACCGAGGAGCTGTTGCCGGCGACAGTCATGCGAGTGGTACAGAGTCCGTCGACAGCATGCGTAACATCATCAGCGACGCGCACATGAGAGATCGCTGGCGTGAGGACTTTGCGAAGGCGACGGCGGAGGTCAGCACTATGCATACAGGCATCGGTGTCAATGAGGGCGCTCACAGGAACCCCGTCGACTGTGATGTCGGTGGCCTCGGTTCAGTGGTGTCGTAGGTCGTCCTGTCTGCTAGGCTCTGATGTGCGGTCGACCAGTAGGGTCTCAGGCGAGTGGAGGCGGTTGTAGGGGAAGCACAGGGAGGTGCGAAGCCACGAGCCTTTCACAAAGACCTCGTTGGACAGCCAGCTCCTAATCTTCAGGACCGGGATGATGAAGGAACCCAGCACCTCCACCAGTTTTCAACGTTGCCCGAAGGCTAGTCAGACGCAACGGCGACAGGGCACAGAGCACAGATCAAAGGGAGCACCGGACAAAGCGCGCGCACCACCCAGGCACTTCCTCTACGTTGCCTTCTTAGGCATTATGCGTTGCAATATTTTGCCTGCGTCTGTACATTGGGAAGTGAGCCATAGCCTCGGCGTGGATTAACCACTCGTCGGGAGGACTAAATGGTGCAGTTACACTTTTGAAGCGGTTTTGGGTAATACTGGAGGCGCCTTTTTATCATTTGACTGATAGGGATGTGTTTGTGAGCACTCTAAACGCAAAGGGAGAGTTGATCGGATTAATGACAATGATATTCATGGTTATGCTCTTAGGATGACAGAAGTCTCGGTGGATAGATGCTACCAGATCTCAGCCGCCATGGTAGCTTAGTGAATATGGGGCTCGGCTGCCGACCCGAACGACGCGGGTTCGATGTCGGCCAAGGCAGTCGCATTTTGATGTAGGCGAAATGCTAGAAGACTGTACTGTGCGATGTCAGTGTACGTTAGAGAACCCCAGGTGGTCGAAATTTCCTGAGCCCTTTACTGCGGTGTCACTCATAGGCTGAGTCGCTTTGGGATGTTAAACCCCCATAAAGCATAACCGAAAAATTGACTAGATCACAATGCTCTAAGGCAAATAACGGGAAAGGTGAACTGTTTATATACAACTAGGGCAAAGGTAAACAAACAAGAATAGAACCATTTAAGAAAGAGTGACTCTTAGAGTAACCCGTGAAAACCAGCCATTGATCCCGCCAAAATCGTTCTATTAATCCACACGTCCCCGCTCTTGGTGAGGGCAACAACCATTTAGTGATGTTAATTTTCAGCACAACCAAGTGCTCCCAACTAATAAGTGCAAGTAATTTCTATCTCCACGTTTTAAATCTCCGCAATTATAGTTTATTGAAGCCAAGAACTTGGCAGAAGGCTGTTCGGGATAGAGCATGACGAAATAATAAGGCACTGACGAATAGGGAGATGAAACAACGTTTCGGCTCCCACACTGGATCCTTGTTCAACAAGGCTCCCGTGTGGGAGCCAAAACGTTGTTTCATCTTTCGTTTGGCCGGTGCCTTTTATTTTTTGAGATTTCTATTTATTGCCACATGCTCTACAAACACACTCACTTTCCGACGGGCGCGACATGTGTACTGACTATAAGCGCACTCACTGCATACACAGATTTGCAGACAAACTGTATCCGAGGTAGATCTATTACTGCCACGTTTCGTCGCTAACAAATCCTCTGCGGCCATCCCGTATGCGCAGGAGCCGCATGCAAACACATTCCTGGACAAAGCACACCTCTTGTCTAGCTCGTGCTCATGAGTGGCAATTGGTGATGCACACATTTGAGACAAGGCTTGCGCCGTTAATTGCACGTGGCAAAAGACTCCTTCCGCTTTGAGCAGTGGTGCTTGGCACGTTAATCACCACATGCGGCTAAGCTCGCCCATGCGACGTGGATAAAGGTAGCTCTTTCGTGGTTTTGCGGAATCTTCCACTCCCTCGCCTCATGATTCCCAGTGCTCTAAGCCGCAGCTGCAAAAATTCCCTCCATCTACTGTGAAACGCAGAGTAGGACTCAAATGGCCATCCTTTACCGCGAACATAGGCGCAGGAAAAAAACTGATCGCATAGTACTGTCAACTGGGAGCGTGTCCTACTGCAGTCTCTTGACGCAAGAGGCACGGAAAAAAAATTTGGAACTTCTCAAAATTACTGTCTTGAGCTAAGGTGGAAGTGTGCGGACGTCTGTAGAGCATTTTTGGATTGCTTGCGAATAAAACAAAGACACACGAGGAGGAAAAAGTGCTCTCCATTGCTTTTTTTTCTTCCGTGTGATCCAGATACTTTATGAAAGCGAGTACTGCGTGAAAGAACTAGCATGCAAACTAAATGTCCACAGCTGTCAGCAGAGACTTCCTTGTCCACAGTCGTGAGAGCTGTCCAAAGCCCACTTTTGCTTCCTTCCAACCTTCGCATTGAAGTCGCCCAGCAGTACAGTGTACTGGAATTTTACTTTGTTCATTGCGGATTACACGTCCTTATAGAAGCTTTCTACGATTTGGTCATCATGGCTTGAAGTAGGCGCGTAGGCCTGCACTACCTTCAGCTTGTAACTCTTTATAAGCATATACAATTAAGATAGCTGCCCCCTTCTTGCTAATACTATAAAACCACTCTATGTTGACAGCTATAGCCTGATTCATGAGGAACCACACACCTAGTTCTCGTCTGTCCGCTAATCCATGATAGCAGCGTGGACATGCCCGCCCTTTAGTATTTTATACGCCTCATCTGTCCTTCTAACTTGACTAGAGAGAGAGAGAGAAACTCTTTAATGAAATACAGAGAATTTAGCCGGCGTTTAAAAAAAAATGCTGGCATGCTGTTCTGCGTAGGGAGGGGAATATGGGAGATAAAGACAGAAGGAGAGCAACGTGGAAAAGGTTAAAAAACATGAAGATAAAATGCAGCCATGAAATGGGTATTAAGGATGCAATGGCGAGTATTGATGTAACCTATGAAATGATGGAGTGCATAGTCCGACAAATGGGCTGACGAAGTTCACTGCATGTAGAATGCATGAAGGTAACGTGTAAGTGAATTTAGAGCTTATCGAGATGTCCAATGTCTTTTAAATATGTAAATAGAAAGTTCTTTGCAAGTCTCTGTTGCCTAAGGCAGGCTAAGGGACCTAAAACTTTGTCCATTGTTAGGGGCACTGGGCAGAGCTTCTGCATCCAATGTTCATAGAACGCACGTTCGTTAGCATACGCAGGGCACTCAAGCAGGATATGTTCCACAGTTTCTATCGAGGCACAGTTGTCACAATGGGGACTGTTCATTTGTCCAAAACGGTATCGCAAGCCGTTTGTATATGCTGCATTCAGACGAAGTCGGTGATAAAGTGTTTGCAGATGACGAGGAATTCTGGGTGAGAGTCGATCTAAGATGTGGGTCGATTGAGTGGAGAGATTGGTACTGATGTGTCGGCAAACTCCAAAGCCTATACATTTCTTCGGAAGCAAATATTTTAGCCATTTGGGACGCATCAGATTTCGTGAAAAAAGCTCGAATGTATCTCCGATGTTGATGGCCCTTACGGGCCGCTTCATCTGCTTTTTCATTAGCCAGAATGCCACAGTGAGCAGGTACCGACTGAAATGTTATGCAGTGGCCTGCAGCAATAGCTAAATGATGTAGATACCCGATGTTCAGGGAAACTGGCTGGTGATTCGTTTTCTTCAGCAGGTTGGCCAGGATCTGCAGAGATGCTTTTGAATCGGTGAAGATAACCCAACGGCCGGCGGTTCGGCGCAGGATGTAAGAAATAGCTTCCTTAATGCCGTGAAGCTCAGCTGTCGCAGAGGATGTCCTCCGCTGCAGCCGGTAAGAAAGGGGATGGCCTGTTGAGGGCACATAAAGGCCACAAGAAGAGGTTTCTTTAGTAGTTGGACCATCGGTGAAGATATGGGTGTGCTGCCTATATTCCTCCGTTAAGTAGGCGAGAATAGCTTGCAGAAGCGCTGCCTGTGGCATGCGGCTCTTTGCATTCACACCTGGAACAAACTTCTTCACCTTTAGAGGAGAGAGTGTCCATGGAGGAAAGACGAGAGGTAGTGGTTTCTGTGGCTGATTAATAGTAGGGAGGGGCAGGAGCTGCACTGCCTGGCCAAAGCTAGAGTTGCTGTGACTTAGGTGGGCACGGTGTAGGAAGTGCTTCTTCCCTTGCAGGACATGGCGGAGATGGGTACGCATAGTTTCCTGGGCCGCAACCACCTCTAGTGGGAGACATCCTGCCTCCGTTACTGTTGCTGACGCAGAGGAACCATTTGGGAGGCCAAGGCATATTCGCAGGCATTTGTTCCGTGCGGGAATGAGAGTCTTATTGCTTGATGTAGATAATCTCTGAAGCACTGTTAGACAGTAGCTCAAGGTTCCTTCAACGTAGGCTTTTTTAAGCAGAAGCATTGATCGGTAGTTGCTACCCCACCGTGTTCCCGCCATGAATCTGAACACTTGCGATGCTGCAGTGATCCTCTCGCGGATTGCTTTGATATGAGGTGACCATGACAGGTTATAGTCGATTACAACACCCAGAAATTGCTGAGATCGTACATAGGGTAGCGATCGTCCGCCTAGGAGCAGCGGATATCGGGTCATCGTTTTTCTTGTAAACGCCATTGCAACACTCTTTTCTGGCGAGAGACGAAGACCTCTGGGAGCCAGGTACATCGAAATGCGCAATAGCTATCTCTGAAGACGTAGCTGGGTAATATAGAGCGAACGTGGTGCGGTCCAGATGCAGATATCATCAGCATAAATCGTTATGCGTACCCCTCGCGGAAGGTTTCTTCTTATGTGTATAAGGATAATATTGAACAGGAGAGGGCTGAGCACCGCTCCCTGTGGTACGCCCCTCTCCACTGCGTGAAAGCCTGTTTTGTCCGTTTGGAGTGGCCATAAAAATCTGCCGTTCGTTTAAATAATGCCCAATCCACTTGTATAGCTCTCCTGCAAGGCCAAGACTGGCAAAGGCTGCGAGAATTGCATGGTGAAAGAGAGAGTCAAAGGCGGCCTTGATATCAAGGAAAACGGCTGTCGGGATGTACCCAGAATGAAGGTACTTCTCAAGTGATGAGACGAGGGCGTTGATATTGTCAGTCGCAGACCTGTTTTGACGGAGCCCGTTCATTTCTTGGGGCAACTCATTTCGGCTTTCTAGGAACCAAGTTATGCGTTTGCGGATCATGGGCTCCATGAGCTTACCTACGCAGCTCAGTAGGGCAATAGGCCTGAATGATGCATAGCTTGTTGGCTGCTTACAGGGTTTCAAAACGGGCTCAATTTTCGCTATCTTCCACTCCGTGGGGATCTGGCCAGCCACCCAGGAAGAATTGTAATACTCCAGGAGCCGAAGACGGGAGGTGTGGGGTAGCTTTGCAAAGGCGTCATAGGTCACCTCATCATGACCCGGAGACGTGTGTCTGTTTGTCTTCGCGATAGCTGTGGATAGTTCTTCCATTGTGAAAGGCAGGTCTAACGCTGGCACTGCCGCCTTTGGGATGCCTGATTAACCATCTGCGGGCAGTGTCGAATGCCCTGACCCTGCCGCCAGTAGCCTGCAGTATTCTTCTGAGACTTCTTTTATAGATATTTGTTCGCGAAGGGAGAGTGAAGCGAAGGAGTGGAGTTGTTGAAGTGGCGTGCGCATACCTCTATCTGCCAAAAAATTACGAGGAACTTTAGCGGCTAAAGTGGTGAAAGGCGAAAGCCTGAGTGCTACATTCTGCTACGCGATTGTTCACTGCACATTTTGTTGGTCCATTAATTAACTGCCAATTAATGACGCTTAAGCTTCGCCTTTAGGAGTGGAACGCGACAGCGTGTTGTAGCGCTGGTCGGGAGTCCACGGAACACCACCATCCGTTCGGCGCGATGCCTTGCCCTTTGAACGCAACGCTTTTTCAGGAAAGGAAATGGGGCTGTAATTCTCTGTCATCTCGGTGGACACCTAAGCCGCACCGTACAGGAAGGGAGGAAGCGTGAGTGAAAGAAGAATGAGGGGCCGTAATGAAGAAAATGAAAATTGTATTTGAGGAAAGGAAATTACGCAGTAACTGTCGCACATATCTCAGTAGACACTAGTCGAAAATTGTATTTGAGGAAAGGAAGTTGCGCAGTAACTGCCTCACATATTTCGTTGGACACCCGTCAAAATTCGCGCGCGGTGACGTCACGACAATTTGGACCAATCTGAAACGCGGACAAATGCGCCTTGCTCGTCGGTAAATTGGTTTTTGAGGAAAGGAAATGTATCTGTCTCTCATATCTCGGTGGACACCTATACCTCGCCGTAACGGGAAGGGAGGAAGATGGGAGTGAACGAAGACACCGTATTCACTAGACGCACCTTTGTTCATTCCAAACCATAGAGCTGGCATGGCGGAGTGGTAGCGTGCTCGACTCGCACTCCGGAGACCGGGGTTCGATTCCCAAGCTCGGCCAGTTTTCTACTCGGTTTTTATTTATCTGGTCTGACTAGAAAGGTTAATTAAGCAATTAACTAAACTCCGTCAAACTTACTTGGAGTAACGCTATACGATCCCTTTAATTGGTTGCATGGTTAGTAGGCAAAGTACAATTGGCCCCGTTTGAAATTCGCGCACTCTGACGTCACGACCGCTTCGACCAATTGAAAAGCGTGACATTTCTGTCGACAGCTCCTGCTTACAACGATGAGGCATTAAAGGCTTCCGCCTTAATATTGGTTACTGGTTGGCGCACATCCAGCGTAGAACAAAATCCACGCCACTTTTGCGGACTAAGTTTATCCATAAGCCTCATGGCATCCCATTTAACACTCGCTAATTCCTCAAACAGCGCTGCTAACCTAGCCTAACTGGATTAGGTTCTAGCGTTAAACGTTGCCAGGTTGCCAATGGTGGCCTGTCCGGAGCCAACGATTCTCAGCACCCTCCGCGGCGTCACAGATTTGACCGCCGCCTTGGTCAGTTGCACCAGGCCTGCGCGCTCCCAAATGTCACGTGAGCAACGTCATTTCCGGTAGGCGATCGCCTCTTCGAGGGTCGGCAGGCGCGCGCGCACGAAAACGAACCGACGAACCCCGCAGTCGGCGCGCGCGGACCAGCCTGCCGTTGCGTGCATCGTTCTGGCGTTGTTCTGTGTTTCTGCACTGGGTGCGCGTTCCTGCGCATGATCGGCGCGCGTGGTGGTTGTCAAGGAGTGAAGTGCGGCTATCAGCATGCCTTACAAGTGCTGTGTGCCGAAATGCCGGGGAAACTACGACGAAGACTCGAAAATTCAAGTCATTTCCGAAGGACGATGCCCAGCGGAACAAGTGGCTGCGTGCAATACCACGCAAGGACTACCAAGTTACAGCTTCTTCAAGGGTAAGAACTGCTTTAATTAGCTTGTTGTGTACCTTCATGCCCGCTTTTAAGCTGCGCAAAGTTTATTGTCAGTGCGAGCATATTGAGCGTTAGGCCTAGAATCCGTTGTGCCGCATATAAGGACGAGGCGACTCTCAGAATGCTTCCTACGGCTGACAAGCGAAATTCTTTCGTGCTCATATTAAGGCGAAAGCCTTTAACGCCTCATACTGTCGTTAGCAGACGCGTCGGCAGGAGTGTCGACAGACGCGTCGGCAGGAATGTCGACAGACGCGTTGGCAGCCGTGTCGGCAGCCGTGTCGACAGACGCGTCGGCAGGAATGTCGACAGACGCGTCGGCAGCCGTGTCGACAGATGCGTCGGCAGAAGTGTCGACAGACGCGTCGGCAGGAGTGTCGACAGACGCGTGCACGTTAAAGAACCCTAGATGGTCAAAATTATCCGGAGTCCTCCACTACGGCGTCTCTAATAGCCTGAGCTGCTTTGGGACGTTAAACACCAAATACCATGTGTTTTCTGCGAAAAGTGTTCGTTCAGCCTGTGCTTGCATCAGGAAAGAATCTGCCAATACCAAAAAAACTACCTTGAGCACGTATACATAATTAATGTCCTTTCGGAGACACTGTAATATCTTTTTGTGGTACAGTCCCCTGTTTTCGTTTTTGCAGGTCTGTGCGCTGCACTTCCATGAGAGCTTTATTAAAAAAAAACAGTCTATCATGACCCAAGGACTGGAAAGGTTATCGAGACCACTTTGCCGGTGCCACGACTGGGCCCTAGCGCTGTGCCTTCAATATTCAAGGACTGCCCATCGTACCTGTCCACACCACAGTGTTCCAAAACAAGAGAGGAGCATGTGCTTGTTTGTATGTGGAGTGTTTATTGCTTTGATTTGTTCTCGCAGTGCCATATTATGTGAAGTAACCAAGTTCCTCATTCTAGTCGATTGCAATTGTTTTTCATCATATATGTTTTGTGCTTAACCGTATCTTGCTAAAAGTTTTGTGTTATTTTGGACTGCGAACCATGACTGCCTTCGTTTCCTTGATGTTTGTTGCAGTGACCTGTTCTACTGTATGTGACATGGTCTAAGTCTTAAGTGTGACCATGAGTACAATTTTTGTTTTCATATTTAACGGGTATGTTTGTTTTACAAATCTGTGGTTACTACCTGGCAGTTCAATTTTGTTACCTTGATGCTTCATTAGTTCTGTTTACTGTATGTATATTGTATTGTCTTACATTTATTTATAGCGCCTTTGCATGCCCATGACCAATAAACCGAAATTTGTCTTTTGGTTGACGACTAAATTTTGCCTCATTCTTGAATTTTCAGCAAACAATAAACTCCCCATGGGAGCAGTAATTGTAGAACGCTGCAATAGGCACCATTACACAGTTTGCATGGTGGTGACGATCGAGTTGCTGTTGCCTCCATCATCCCGAATTCACGCGACGCACGCCGCTGAAGCCGAAGCCAGCAAAGCGAAACAACTGCACTGCAGAATTCTCGCGTTTTCTATCAGTTATTCACTCACCTTGAGTAGTTTGTCAATCTTACTTCTCTAAAAAGTGCACTGCAGCTGACCAGGCCCCTAGTTATTTCACAGCAGGCTCTTCCTTTCTTTATAAATGAGCGCACGCCTATCTTTTTGTACGCTTGTAAAGCGGTCGCACTCGCGCTTTATACAGCGGTTGATAGAGTGGCCACCAGAGTGGCCAAATCCTGTTCTGCTTAGCGAGTGTGCTGTCAGTTTGGGCCACAGAGATCAGGCCATACTCCAGGCCTGGTTATGCAATTCCATCGACACGCAGAGTTTTTCTTTGTTTTTAACCCGGTGGAGAATTGCGGTGCACCGGGATTCGAACTCTTGTCTGTTGCACACGAGGCTAATGCTCTATCTCTATGCCATTGCTGGATCTGTGATTCGTTGCTTGTGTAGAATGACGCGTGTTCCAGAGCACCGTTTTGTCGTCTTCCTCTGTGGCTAATGTCTTGCAAGCAGGTGTGACGCGTCGAGAACGCTTTCCAGCGTGCTACATGGTTGCAATGCAGGCCATGGTGTTGCAAATAGCAGTATACGAGAGATGAAATCGGCGGCACTCGTCATGTCGGGTGTCATTCACTGCGGTGCTCAGGTTCATCAACGGTCACGTCAGTCGCAGTACCTCTTTTTTTTCGACGGTCAATACCATCGGGGTCTGTCAGCACAGCTTAGCAGTAGTGGGAAAGAATGTTCGGCGTGACCCATTAGTAGCGTGTGCGCGCATAAGATTTCTACTCCACGCCCAGGGCGGCACCAATGGTTTTGACTGACAGGTGAACTCGGGGCCAACTCGTGAATAGTGAAAGGCACTGAATTCAACTCGGTACTCTCATGGCGACGGCAGCAGCTGCCTGCGTCATCGCTTTCAGAGGCAGTAAGCGTCAGTATGCCCTGCTAGACCCGTTTAGTGACATGGTCGACGAAGAATTTCAGCGGCATTTTTGCCTGTGCACATCCATACGCTAGCTGTGCAACGAGCTAGGTAGCTACCCACGCGTAAAGAGAGTGCTTACCGGGACTCATTCGCCCACGTTCACACTGCGGCAGAGCGTGCGCAAGTTACAGAAGGTATCCTTCTGCGCGGCAGGATCAGAGGCGTCGTGGATGCGTCGGCGGTACATATTTTAACGTATTGGCCTCTCCGAAGCTCAACCCAGTCGTGGTCAAGGCCAACTACTTCACGAGGAAGGCCGACTATGTCTTAAACACATTTCGGTGTAGGCATGCTCTTCTTTTCTTTTGCCATTTATTATGTTGGCCCATTTATTACTTAAAGGGGCACATGTACTGTGCGATGTCAATGCTTGTAAATAACCCCAAGTGACTATTATATGGAGCTCGCGTCTACAGCATCGCTCATAGCCGAAGTTGTTTTGGGACATTAAACCCTACAGACAAGTGTTTTTATCAGTACCTGATCAGTTTCACTGCAATGCAGATTTTTTATTTTTACCTCATGTTATAAGCATGTACTGCTCTCACCACATCGCGCACTTGTGCTTGCCTCCCCAGACACCCTCAGAGCGTGGGGGGGGGGGAGTGGTCTCGGTCACAAAGGAGATGCCCTTGATTCAGCATGGCAAGCTCAGCAAGAGACCAGCTACCAAGTGACGAGGGGGTGGTCGTTTGGTGTCCAGATTTCTGCGGTCGCCAGCCAGGGAATGGGTCGGAAGCAAAGGTTCACAAACAATAAAGATTTTTACAGCAAAGAGATGGTAGAGAGGATTTCAGAATCACTCATTCAAGCAGATACAAAAGGATTTACAATAGAATGCAACTTGTGCAACGTAAACTTGAGAAAGATTACAATACAAAAAGAAATATTGCACCTAAAGTGCACTAACTCAAGAGAGAGGCAAACAAACAAAACCGATTTGTTTGTCGGACTCTGCGAATCACGACCAGTGGTTCACGACGAAGCCGTCTCGTAGGTTGTCGCACGTTGTCTCGTTGGTCCGTGGCTGGCCTAGTAGTGTTGCCCCGGGAGTCGAGCGGGTGCGCTCCTCTGAAGTTTGAAGGGCGACTCGGGCTGACATACAGCGGTCAACGCCCTCCATTTACAGGCAAGCTCCACGTCTGTTCCTTCTTCGCACCAAGGCAGGCATGCATATAATACACTCAGTATCAGCTGTGCACTTTCCTCTCCTTCACGATCCGGGCGCGCGTCCCCATTGGTCCGGCGGGAAGATTGGCTTCGAGATGCTTCCAGTTCTTTCTTGTTTTGCGCCGTCGCCGGAGCATGAGTGATGGGGAAAGCACGCTAATTTCTACGCCCTCTCCGTCAGCATTAATTAGAAACTACTCCAATATTCTGGAAGGTTCCATGACATGCGTTGACGTGATTCCCTAGGCGCCATGGCGGCGAGCGCTGGTGGATAGGTCAGCAACACACGCAAGGCAAGGCACTCTCCGGGGTTGCCTTCTCCATTGTTCTAAAGGCACTGGCTGGCGAGATCGGTTCCGCGCGGCGCGGTTTTAGAGCGCAGCTCTTAAGGCCCGTTCACACTTGCCAAAAAATCCGGCGAGCGAAGCGGATTCGGCCGCTTTTGACGCCGAGCGACGCGGAAAGCGGCGCGGCGAGGACGATCGGGCTGGACCCATTTGCGCCGCGCGGCGACCAACATGGCGGCGCTCTTCGAAGCCGGACCCGTCGCTTCGGATTGAATTCTCGTTGTTGCTGCCTTTTTCAGTGCGTTCACTGGCCAGAAATTCGGCACAGGTCTTTCGCTTCGTCTCATCTCGCCTCTACGAACACGTATCAGTGATAAACTTGCTTTATTTTTTTTATTCAGAGTGACGATTCTGCCGCTTCTAGGCTTAACAGCAGAGTCGGTTTTTTGACAGTAATGGTTCCCGCCCTGACAACCAGATGGCGCCACTATAGGTAAAGTCTATTTTGGCGTCTGTGCTAGCATACGCTGAACTAAAAGTGAGAATGCGCCTGCGTTTAACGTACGTAAGCATGCATACGCTTATGGTACGTAGACAGCGTAAATTTATGCTCTTTTGTCACTATATCTGTGTATGCCGCTATCAGCGAAGCGGTGTGGAAAGGCGAGAAACAGCAGCGGCACGGCGGATCCGCCTCGCTCGCGCGTGAACAAGTGAGAACAGGTCCTTGTTTTTGCGGCGAGCGAATCCGCTTCGCTCGCCAGATTTTTGGGCAAGTGTGAACGGGCCTTTAGGCGCCCGTTTCTGCGTTTTGCGGCGTCGCCGTCGCCGTTGTCCGTAGCAACCAGGAGAGGGCGAAAGCGGAAACAGCGCCGCGCGGACGGCTCTCACCGGCGCGCGTAGTAAAACGGGGGGAAGAAACCCTTGGAGAACGACTATCCTTGTGTGTGTGGCTGCCCCCTCTCCCATCGCTCGCCGCCTTCGGCGCATGGGGGGATTGTCGTTGATTGTTCTAGACTGTCCGAGTCGTTTCTACGTGATGTTGATGGAGAGGGCATAGCGTTGCGTGTGCTAAGACCACCTCTTCACTAGCGCGACGGCGGCGGCGCCACGACAGAAAGTTCCAGATGCTCCTCGAAGCCACTCCTGGCCTTTGACCAATGAGTACGCGCGCCCAGCGCGAGAAGGAGAAGGAGACTGTACAGAAGACACTGTGTGTATGGGCACGTCTGCCTTGGCGCGAAGAACGGAGAGACGTGGAGCGAGCCTATATAAAAGGGGAGTTGACCACCTGAGCCGCCGTTTAAGCTTCAGTGAAGAAATTGTGTTTTGTTTATTTGCCTCTCTCTCTTGTGGTAGTGCACTTTAAGTGCAATAATTCTTTTATATTGTAATCTCATTCAAGTGTAACTTTACTGTTAGTGGAGTGTTTCTTGAAGAAGGAATATGTCTGAACAATAAAAAGCTGCCTGTAATTTTACATATGCCTTGCTCGCATTATTTGCCTCAATCTATCGAAAAGCTAGAACAGCTGATGAGCTGCACTCAGATTTCACATTAGGAAATAACGTAATCGTCGGCAATTTTTTTAAAAGCGCCGAATTTTGTGACAACTGCGTAGTCGGAGTTTTCAAGTGCACTTGTTTTATGCATACATTGTCAATGTTTTTTGAAATGCAGCTTTCGTGTCACTTGTTCACCAGATTGAATTGTTTATGTAATATTTATAATGTGTTCTGGTTGTCATGAAGTGTAAGCTGAGCAATGGTGTAGAGGTAAGGCTACCGCCTCTCGTGCAGGCAGGAGGACCAGGTTTCCAATCCCGGCGCCGCGCAACACTCCTCAGGCTTTACAAAGGAACTCTGCGTGTCGCCTGATCTCGATCGCGAAAACCGACAGCGCACCTCCCTCACCAGAACATTAGCCCACCCTGGCCACTTGGCCTCAAGCTCCTATATGAACAAACCAATTTACCCTCGGCCTGCAGGACAGGGTTAATTGGAGAGATATAGGAGATGGCTTTGTCCTGAAGTGGGCGCAATCGACTTCGCCGTTTCTGCACCTGAGAATAAAGATGGCACATATGTCCCATGGTATCAAGGGCGCAAAATAAACTCGCGTGCAAAAACGATTCCTCACTCCTGATATCGCTTCCGAAAAATTGAAAAGCGAGGTTTTTAAGAGGTTTGTCCGTTGTGTTAAAATGATACGTGTGCAAAGTGACGGGTTGCGAGCACAACATGCGGCAGTACAACTTCAACGAGGGCTCTTCACCTGTCGGATGGTTGCATAAATTGCCATTTTGTCGCCAGAATTTTGATAGTTTTTTGTGCAGTATCGAATACCTGTCTTTTTGGTCGCATTTGCGTGAAAGGAAAATGCAAAACACGCCTGTGAGCTGAGAGGTGCTAGGGCCCGTTAAAGAACACCTTAGTGGAACTAAACCTGGAGTCCTCCTGTACGGTCACCCACACAGCTGACATACCGCCGACAGTATGCTTAACACTAACGCTCGAGCGGGTGTCTTCCACTGACATTGGAGCAACTAGGTGTGAGGTGCTGGGCCTGAGGCAATGTTATGGTGGAAGCAAGGCACCAGCTGTTGCCAGCTGCAGCAAACACACAGCGCAGTATGGTCTCGGATCAAGAACCTAGCGCTCAGAGGCTCTAATATCAATGTAAGACACGCACCGAAGCATTGGTGTTAAGCGTGCGTCGGCGGTACCTCTTCAAGACGTGCAACCCCTCATGCCTTCTTCTCTCGCCGTTCCAATGAAATTATCCGCTGATCAATAATTACACCCCTGGAACAGGCGGATGGGGGCGGAAACATTGTGCAGTGCTGACGGTAGCGCCATTGATATTGGAGGCGCACGGACAGCTTGCGCGTATCGTGTGCATTTCCCGGCATTGTTTCCGAAAGCTGCATACGCCTGCTTCTGAAGGAGAACAGCGTAGGGCTCTTCGCCGGCCGAAGCGAAATGTCTGCGCCGGGCTTAGGCGACTTGAGGGCGACTGCTGTTGCCGCAGCATTTGTGATGAGCTTCCTCGTCGTTACCGGCTTTAAACACAGTGAGTACTTTCAAAGCATGGGCGCTAGATACCTACGTGGCGCCAATATGTTTGTTTGAGTACTGTAACAATTAAGAAACTTCCAAGTGGCAAAGATTTCGGTCGTTAAGAGGGCATGGAAAATTGCAGAAGGAAGAAAGGAAGCCGTGCTGGCACAAAAGGAAGTATCTACAGCCTACCTTTGTCAATATTGAAGGAAAACAATCGGCATTGGGAAAGTGTTAAAAAAAACGGAATGTGGGAGGCATCAGGGAATTAACACTGAAAGAAGTAGTAACGGATGAGGTAACTGCGAAGGGAGAAAGCTGAAAGTTAAGCATGAGCTGAAGCCCGGTGCACGCAGTTCCAGAGTTATAGAGACTCCTTGAGCAATTTTGATAGGTGAGTGGAGTAGCAGAGTATGTTTATGCGGATTTGGAGATTAGCATTAATACTCACGGAAGTATGGATGAACGAAGCGGGGCGGGGGAGCGGAAATTCCTGATGTAAATAAAACGACGCGGGGGAAAATTTGGAGGGGATGAAGAAAAGAAAAATGAGTGAAGAGCGGCTAGTCTGTATACCGGGTGTTTCAGAGGAGACCACCACTAACATTTAAAATGGGTTATTCGAGGTAAATAGGCAATTTTTGCGGCACAGTAATATCAGTGTAAGCGGACATAAGAAAGAGGCAAATCATGTTTGCAAATAGATTCATGGTTACGGTTTAGTGGTTTGTAGCTGGGCATTAATAATACAACATATTAGTTTTTAGAATTTAGAAAACGCGATTATCCGCGTCGCTGCGGGTCAAAAAATTTTGGGCCGCTTCTAGCGCAATTGGAAAACCACGTGCCTGTGGTGTGAGCTTAGCGACGCCCATTAAATCACATCACTCCGCGGATATCACACGCCTGATTTCATTGTAATCATTGCCAGCGCTACGGTGCTCACCGCTCTTTGCTTCTTCAACCAGCGTTTATTCCAGTACTTCTGTAATTTCGCAGCCCACTTCAGTTTTTCAGAAGAGAAAATTACCAGCATACTTACATCAACACAAAAAGCTAGTGGATAAAACGCTGATTGAACTTCAGCAATATCACCATGGACTTCGATTCAGTCATGAAAGACTCCTCTGACAACTGGCTTGAGTTTCTTGACATAGCAAATGAAATTTCTTTTTATGTCTGCTGGCAATAAAAAAAAAGGAGCGAAACCGGACTGCTTCTCTGCGACTCAGCCCAAATTATACTGACAAAACGCAACCTTGCTGATCCATGCTTGCAGCACGCGGGAGCCATGAGAAGGTGAATGACGACGTTTACTTGCCGGTTGCGCAAGTGCAGGCAGCTGGATACCCACCCGGTTCTTGGTGTTTTTTATGGAAATGATGATTGAAGCCAGTGGTTAAGGGGAAATTGACAAATGTGAAAGAAAGGGAATAGAAGCCTGTTGTTGTGCTTTGTGTGCATGGTTTTTGTCACACAGGATAAGCAAAGTGGCAGAAAGGCACGAAATTCCGATCGTATTTTCCGCGCCTCAAAACCTGAAGTGGGTGCGCAAAAGTAAACTTTATATAAAAGATGTGCACTCTAATAGCCTTGAGGCGTTAGGTACCAGAACAAGCTTGACATGCGTGGAAGGTGTTGTAACTGTCATGCTGCGCGGCCTGCGTTGGTCAGACGGGAAGGCAAGTGAATCAGAGGCTGCAAGAGCGCTACTACAACTCTCCATTTAAATGTGCCTACATACTTGGAGCCTCATTGCTCCAGGCTTCAGTCTAAACTTTGGTTTGATAGAACAGCGGTTCTATCCAGATGCCCCAACAAGGTCCCAAGGTATCAGTGAGAGGCATTCTCCATGGCTTCGTTCACGGAGTGCAATTGGTGTGCAAGATACTTAGAAAAAAAAGTTTTTAGGTGCTAAGAAAGTAAGAAAAACCTGAGAGGGGTTTAGCGTAGTTAAACCGAGGAGACCTGCGAAACCAGGTGTTCATTCTTCAATTGGAGGAGGCATTTAAACTCCGCCTTAGGGGTTTGGCATGGTATCTTTAGTGGGTTAATGCCCATGTATGCTCAATCCGTGATTCCTGCTTAAGATCCATAGATGGCGGCGAGTCGTCATATACCACCTGCCAGCGCAGTGGCGCAGCGGTTAAGCGATTCTACACTGCACTGGCAGGTGGCTGTTTCTATCCCAGCCACCTGTCGGGATTGTGCGACCCATGTTACTCTTCCCGAGCAACACCTCGCGCAGACGGAACGACGCTCGTCCGAACTTACCCGAGCTTACCCGAGTTACTACTCGAGCTTACCTGAGTAGCCCCCCGGGTTGCCTAGCCTCGGGTTGCCTACCCGGGTTGCTAGGCAACCCGGGTAGGCAACCCGGGGCTAGGCAACCCGGGGGGCAGCAGGGGGGTCCACAAACTACGCGACGAGCGGCCAGACCTGGCGTAGTATTGCTTTCGCAATAAAACATGGCTTGTGCACGCTGGTTGAAATCACTGACGTCTGGCTTTGTGGCTGGTGCGCTTATTACATTTTCATGCCTGTGTATGTATTCTTAAGGAGCTTACTGGAAAGCGCACTACAAAAAATTAATTTCGTTGAAATTCGGCGCTGGATGTCTCGTCTTGTGTTCTATGTGTTTGCGTACTGTATGGTCTCTATAGAAGGTAATGCACGCCTATGCTAGTAAAAAAAAAACGATTTCTTACCAACCTGCTATCGCAATAACTCGTTTATGCTGGTAATGCTCTATAGTTCTTGTTATCAATTCCGTTGAATAGGCCTTGTGTCGGAATCCCCGTGTATTTTCTAATGCCTAAAATGCACTTGGGATATTGAAGTAAAAGAGGAATTTGATTACTGCTGAAATGACAGATTCGATGACAGCATTCAAGTGGAGGAAACCAGAGCGGTGTGAAGCATCACTTCCTCGTAGAATCGCTGCTGTTCGCTGAGCGCTTCGAAAGTGACTTATCCCGTCTGTACCAGGCTTTCAGCCTGGTACAGACGGGAGACAGTCATGCACACGTTTGAAGAGCAGCGCTGGTGTATAAAACGCAAATCAGTTAGCACTCATAATGAGCCCCAAATTTCAGCTCTATAACAAACTGAAGGCTTGGATGAAGTACGACAGTACTCGACCTTGAGAAGAGACAGATAACCTTTGCGAGAGTGGACCATGCGGATCAATGAAACATTGCTAAGGAGGGGGTGCAGGTGAATGTGATTAGCAACCCCGCTGTTAATAATGCTACATCTTCCATCTAAAGAGGCATTTGATCCCTCCTACACCCTATTTCGCACCACGAACGAACTACTTTGAGGAGGTTATTCAGGTTAAAATATTAACGACTAGTTTTGCGATGGTTTCTGGAGCAGACTTCGCGTAGAAGGAGAAATAATGCGGTGTTTCAAAGCTCGATAAATGAACATTGGATCATTCAAAGTGGACGCGAAGCTTTTTATACCCCACAAAAGGGATAACTGGGCCCGACGTTGATGAAATGATGAAAGCAGAGTTTTTAAGCAATACCTGATTTTTTTTTTTCATCGTTGAATCTGGATATGAAGGAAGCCTTTCTGACCACCTACTCTAAGCTCCATGAACGTACGCCGAATACAAAGAGAATATTCCCCATGTAGTTTCTTACCTCACCTTTACATGGACGATCATATTCTGGCAATGATACACCCATCCACCACGCTTTTCTAAGGCCACATGAATCCAAAAGGTACCACTGAAATTCTGTAATGCAAGCTACGCTTCCCTCAAAGAAGTAAACAATATGCCACCCCTCACCAAACACACACACGCACACATCATCATCATGAGCAACCTGACTACGAACACTGCAGGGGAAAGACCTCTCCTATGTCTACCCAAATAACTCTGTCCTTTGCCAGCTGTGGCCTAGAGTAACTTGGCAAACCTATTCTGATCCGCTCACGTAACTTTCCGCCACCCACTGCTACGCTTGCCTTTTCTTGGAATCCACTCCGTCACCCTTAAGGGCCAGCAGTTATTGAAGCGAAAACTTAACTACAGGACTTCGTGTTTCGATCAGAGGGTGCCTAGTTTTGACCTTTAGCTGAGTGAGAGGCCAAACTATGAAAAAGAGAAAAAGAAATTGAATCAATATCTAAGACTGGGAGTCGAACCCGCGGCTGCGCGATCAGATCTCGTTTAAGGGCCGCTCAGCGAGACCACTAAACTATCGCCGCATTTTTTCGGCATAGTGCCGAAAAGAAAATCTAAGCATGCTTACGTCAAAAAAACACCAGGCTATCACACCCCTTCATGACCCCACCTTCTGAAACATCAAAAGTTTGGGAGGCGCACAAATGCATCCAAGTTGGGGAGCCAGCTAGGCGACTCTGGCAGGGAAGCATATACTCCCCGCACCAAAGCGAATTGTTCACGAAACAAAGATTTCTACGACCGCGGTGTTTCAGCGTAGCGGTGCATCATGGGGCTCCTTCAGAGGCTAAACAGTCACAGCAGCCTAAATAGATCATATGGCGCAACAAAGTTTTTCTCCAAAGGCAAAAAACGGATACGGCATGGCGTGATGTCAATGTCCTTAATTGCTCGTTGTATTATGTCCTAGAAGAACACAGCATCATTGGAGTGAACAAAACAATGGTCAAATGTCTCCGTTGTACTGCACAGGCGGCAATTCACCGTCCACGGCGTAGGCATTTCTTTAGCATTAAGCCGTGCCTTCACAGGCAGCTTAAATGTGTGCAGTTTAAAGAAGAATGTTTTTGCAGCAGAAGAAATGCACATTCGGATAACACGTTTTAAAACACTGCTGTCCAGGAACTCCAGAAAAGATTGCCAATACAACGGTACAGAAAACTTATTCTCTGTAAGTGCCTGAGTCATCTAAGGAGGCTATACAGGTAGTCTAAAGAATAGCGCACAGTGAGGAAATGGAAGTTGTCAGCAGCTTCTTTAATGAATCCCCATAAAGGCCCCTCACGAGTATGTCCTGTCGGTGTGAACAGGGAAGGCAAATGAGCACTGCGTCGCCTATTAAGGACAGCTACTAAAAAAAGTTGTTTCTGCCGATATGAAAAAAAAAAAACGCGAAACAAGCTGATGTATGATTAAACAAACAAGGCCTATTCCACCAGCTTCGATAGAGAGAAATAGGTTATCGCGACGGATGGGTTCAAATTGGGAACGCCATACGAAGGTAGCATTTATTCTGTGCATCACCTGCACTTCCTTCCTCGCGCAGTGGAGAACTGGCGCATTGTTACAAGTTTTGCAAATAAATAAATGTTGCAGACTTGAGCCCGACCAAACACTGATATAGCAAAACGTTCAGTTGGGCGAGTTGGTAGACATTCATGATGTGAACAGCGCGAACAACAAGGGACAAGAAAAGAAGGGACACAGGACGAGCGCTGACTCGCAACTAAAAGGTTTATTCACTGAAACCTCCTTATATGAAGAAACAATCAAAGGGAAGAAACAACACAAAAAAATTTACTAAAAACCATGAAACGCAACATTCGTCAGGTGCTCCCGAGAAAATTCATCTCCCTATCGCAAAAGGAAAACAGATGGTTTGGAAGGAAAACAGATTGGTGAGACCGGGCGTTGCCTTAACAAGCGCCTACAAGAGCACAGGAACAACTTAAACATTGGTGATGACCTTTCACATTTGGTCAAACATTGTCTAGAATGTAAAGTCATGAAAAAGAAAAAGAAAAAATGCACCGCATTATTCAATCAAACACGTGTACTATACACCCACAGTGATCAGACGACACGAGAAGTTGTCGAGGCTTTTCACATCGCAGGGGATCAACTGAATTGCGCCAGCAAACCATCTGTTTTCCTTTGCGATAGGGAGATGAATTTTCTCGGGAGCACCTGACGAATGTTGCGTTTCATGGTTTTCAGTTAATTTTTTTGTGTTGTTTCTTCCCTTTGATTGTTTCTTCATATAAGAAGGTTTCAGTGAACAAACCTTTTAGTTGCGAGTCAGCGCTCGTCCTGTGTCCCTTCTTTTCTTGTCCCTTGTTGTTCGCGCTGTTCACATCATGAAACACTGATAGTTCCCTACCCATCCAAGCCCATGTTTGGCGCCTCATGGAGATCGTTACGATTTTTTGTTTGAGTCTTAGAGCATGCAAATATTGGAGATGTTTTGCTTAGGGGCATGAGACTGTGTTATAAAGAGTCCTATACAAGTATAATTGTTGGTTGGTTAGTTGGTTTTGGTTTATGAGGTTTAAAATCCCAAAGCGAATAAGGCTACGAGAGACGCCGTACTGAAGGGCTCCGGAAATTTCGACCACCTGGGGTTCTTAACGTGCACTGACATCGCGCAGTTCATGGGCCTCTAGAATTTCACCTCCATCGAAATTCGCGCGCCACGGCTGGGATCGAACCCGCGTCTTTCGGGTGAGCAGCCGAGCACCATAGCCACTCAGCCACCGTGGCGGCACAATGCCAATTGTTAACCAAAAGCTAACCATACCTATCCCATTGAAGTCATCTGTTCGTCAAGGCTGTCAATTGTCACCTTTGTTTGCCCTTTATCTTGAACCTCTTTGCCTCAGTAATATTAACAGCACATTTATCCATGCTTTCACACTGGCACAATGCGAAATTAAGATTTTAGCCCAGGCAGATGATGTCGCCTTCTTTTGTTTTGAGAAAACGAGTGTGCTTGATGCATTACATTCGACTGAACAGTTTTTCCAGAAGGCAGGTGCGGCTCTTAATTAAGATCATTATAAGGGGTTTTGGTTGGGCCAATGGGGTATAAAGCCAAGTCATTATGGTGGCATAAGCTGGGACTGCGGGACCCTTCACTACCTAGGGGTTCCTCTTCACCAGATTCACAACAGTGGAGCCTACTGGGATTCACAGATCACGAGGCTATCGCCGCAGCCTCGCGCAAAGCATTAAACTGCACCACACTCTCGCGCTGAGCATTGCAGAGCTTCGTCGTTTATCAACTTCGATCTGCTCCCTCCCACGGCACTGCCTGCTCACCGTCGTCCTCTACGTAGCACAAATCCGTGCTTTCGCTCCGATTCGAATGTGGCAAACATTCCTCGTAGTTTTCCTTGGCTTCAGATTACAAGCGGTGCCAAAGCCCATATCTTCTTGATTTCGAGTAGGATATCATTAACCCGCATTTGTTCCCTCACCCACTCTGCCCGTTTCCTGTTTAAGGCTGCACTGTTTCCATAGCTTGCTGCGTTGTCCTTAACTTTCACTGAACCCTCTTTATTACCCTCGAAGTTTCTGCTGTGTAGGTGAGTGAGGTAAGATACAGCAGTTGTGTACTTACCTCTTGAGGGATGTTGGTAAACTGCATTGTTGATCGAAGAGAATCTAACACATGCCATCCCACTCATATTTTTTAGTTATATCCCCTCATGATCTGGATCAGCGATCACTACCTGACCCAAGTAGACGACCCCCCCCCCCCTCCGCTTTCAGCACCTAGCTACGAACTATTAACTGCTGTTCTCTTGCGAAACTGTTGATGTTGGTTCGATTTCCTGCGTGCCAACTCTTAGATCCAGCTTTCTGCTCTGCCTGTCTAACTCATTGATTATGCTTTGCAGTTCACCTCCTGAGTGACTTAGCAAGGCATTTTAATCAGCGAATCGCGGATTACTGAGGTATTCTCTATTGACACCTCCTGTAAACAAGCGGTGAACAGAACTGGCGAGATCATGTCTTCCTGCCTGACACCCTTCCTTATTGGAATTTTATTGCTGACTTTATGAAGGAACATGCTGCCTGCGCATAAGACTCTTCTGCACTCTGATCCCGCAATGCCTGCATGACTGTTTAAGGTTCCACTGAGCGAAATGCTTTCTCATAACCACGAAGGCTATATATAAGGGTTGGTTATTGCCTGCACTACACCGGGGTGGCGAAATCGTGCCAAGTACTGCACCAGGACAGCCAAATCCTTCTCATGCAAGGAAATGCGTTATCGCTTCTGCTCACTGAAATCAGGCTGCACCCTGGGTCTGGTTGTGCATTTCATGGACACGCGGAGTTTTTTTCTACTCGGTGGAAAATTGCACGGGTTTGCACAAAATTTCACGGAATTGCATTGGAATTGCACAGAATTGCACAGGCCATAGTCGTGCGCGGGGCATGACTATGGCCTCGCATACGCGACACACATTCACTACTTCTACGCCATCGCTGCCGCCTACGCACACACATACCTGAAAAAAAAAACACATAGGATGTTGCAGCCCTTATATCTTTGCATTGCTTGCGCAGGTACTCTTGCTCGTCCAGTCTTGACCGAATGCTCGCAGCAAGGTATTTCACGGTGCTACTCTCAGTACGCCATGATGTTCTACACCTATCAACTACCAAAGAACGCTCAAGGCGAGTTCGCAGAGAACGCCAGCAAAAGAATTTGCAGGTTTGAATTTCTTCGTTCTTTCGGCTTGAGCTGAACATACACGCGAAAAACAATGATCATTCATTGCGCTTTTCCAGGCTATAAATTAGGTGAACCGCTCAATTCAATCCATGAAAATGGTCTGAAGAAGACATCGCACGAGTGACCGACTCTAAAAAATGAGGAAATATAGCGGTTAGTAATGACTTTTATCCTTCTAGGAAGGTTAGTATTCAAAGAAAATAATTATTCAGGCTTTGTTATACGAATAATGCGGATTTAGACAGCTAATCGCTTCAACATTGCATTTAGAACGATGGCGGGTAGATTAGACACATGAGAGATGAGGGTGTTTCATGAAGGTCAGGTTTCCTACCTAGACGCTTTTACAAAAGTTGCTGCAATTAAACATTGCTTCAAATAAGGATAGGGAACATCTCGTTCCACAGATTCCAAATAAGTTCATATACAGTCACTGGCAGCTCTTAACTTGGTAGTACATTCCTTCTGCATGGCGCCCAACACGGCGCTCCACATGGGTAACTTTTTACCTAACGCCAGACAGCTCCGTTTTTATACTTGTCATGAAATTTTTCGTCGGGAACGTCCCACTTTTCATTCTTTCACCCGAGACTATGTAGTTAAAGTTCAAACAAGATAATGACAATCTCTTAGGCAGGAGAGCCGGTTTCATCTTTAGTGGGGCAAGAAGCTTCCATACTCGTTCTCCAGAGACGCTAATTCGGTCACTGACTCAGTGCTTTGTGAGAGTCTATTTTATATCTGTCCGCATATATATATAGGAGCCGAGGAAAATACGATCCCATTATAATGAGCCCCAGACCAATCCAAGTTAATGCTACATTCGAGAACGGCATCTAATCCTTCACAACGATAACGAAAATCTTACCTGCATACAAGGATGTAAGCTTGTTCCACGCCGTTTATCAGTTGTCGGGGTGCTCATCAGCAGCCCACATTTTGAACGCAAGGAAGAAGACAAAGCCTGTTGCTTAGACGTTCACTAGTAAACTTAGGCTTCTCAGTGAACCTTGTTCATTTAGTTTTGTGTTGAACCCAAGTTTCTTCGAACGCGATTCACAATTTCGAGCGATATATTAACAATATATGCGTTCATTCTGTGCTAAGTACAAGATATAATCATTCGGTGCTGGGTATTATTGGCCCACCTCCAGAGGGTGCGCAGGTAAGCGCGAATGCCCCCTTAAACCGGATTTTTCAATGATGGATATCAAAAGTTCGAACACCTGCCGCTGCTAAAAATGAAGTGACAGGGAATAGCTTTAAATTCAAGTTCATCAGATTCTCCATGATCAGGCTTGTGCATTGAAATCACTGGCTCTTCCTGGATTATAATACTTTGAAAGAGGAATGTCTACTGTCAATGGACGCTAAGATATTGTTTTGAGAATCTCAATTTATGCCATAACCAATGGGAGAAACCTACTCGTAAATAGTTCATAATAATTTTATTAGCTAGAACACAATCTTCAGATTTTAAGCTGTGGAGGATTGGGTGGAAAATTTGGTTTAACTTTGCGGAACAAATAGGCAATACTCGATTCTTACATACTTCAGGGTACCTGCTACCACAGGGGAGTCTATGGTTATAACAGCGAGATCGCTGAAAAACCTGGTCCAAAAACAAAACCAAGAATCAGTAATGCCTTCACTAGCGAAACCTGCCATATGAGTATTTGCATAATTTCTCATGTTTTGGGTAACGCTCATAAAGAAACTATTTGCAAGGATTAATATCTTGGTGCGGGCTAGTTGGTGATTCATCTTGGAAAGCGGCAATGCGAAGCAAGAAGGACGAAAGAGAGACACGAGAACACAGGACAAGCGCTGTGTTCTCGTGTCTCTATTTCGTCCTTGTCGCTTCTCACTGCTGCTTTCCGCGGCTATTTGCAACATGCGAAGTATACGTAAGGATTATACGACAAAGTATGAGGAAAAGTGGAAACTCATATGGAGTCTGTATGACGACATGCACGTCATTTAAAAATCGTCTCAAATCTCCTCTGAAATTGTTTCGAAAGCAAAGATATTTCCATACATTGCTCCCAATAATTTGTACGCAACCACACAAACCGGTCTTTTCAAGTTGGGCTTAGGCTTAGTCTAGGTTGGCCATTGATGAGATGCTTCGGGGGTCTTTTGTCCTTGAAGAGCTTGTATGATGATGCTGCTTATGATCAACGTTAGCCACTATGTTGGAGCACAAGTCTCATTGACTGTATTAAATTATTACAGGGCCTTTAACAAAACGTCATCCTGCTATGCGGGTTTCGTCCGCTGTCCTGAGTCCATGCGAAGGAACTTCACTCGAAGAGAGGAAGGTTACCGAGCATTACGCTCCGTGGTCTGCGATAAAGAGGCTTATGAAGGTGAGACCTAAAGTACCTATTGGCGCATATTTGACTCTGTGCAGTCCATCCATGGTGTACTTAGCTGGTAAGGAAAGCGAATACTCAAAGCTTCTGAGACCTGAATTTTTCTCTGAGCCTAATTTACAGTTTTATTCTGATAAACGTTCGCAATCTCGTAAGAGGAAATCTAGTTCCAATACACTGTAGCGCAGCAAAAGACGGGGACACAAGAGACGAGAAATGAACAGCACGAGCGCTAAGTTTCTCGTCTTTGTGTCCTCGTCTTTTGCTGCGCTACCGTGTATTGGAACTATGTACCAACAAGCCCAAAAAGCCACGCTAAGGAAGTCTAGCTTTGATGATTAGCGTCTGGCGCTTAAACGAGGCCTTTCAGTTGTAATGTTCATAGTGTCCCACTGCCGGGAACTGAGCTCGACGAGATAAAATATATCTTGCCGGTGACAACCTTCCCAAGGAGAAAGTGGGGAACCTGATGCACTGAAGTGAACCAGGTTCAGCGCATTTAAGGGCGCTTATCCCTCTGCTAACGGCAAGCCCTGCTCTCGGTACCAGACGAGGTGATATGCATACGCGGCTCTACCTGTTTTTATGGTGAGACGCGCCACTGGTAAAAAAAAAGATTCTAAGATGTATCAGGATTGCCTCTTCAATACAATAATGCTATTGTTGGCAGGCGAGAGAAAACAGGTTAATCACGCTGCTAACTTTAAGCTTGATAATTAGTTTATAGTTTCTAGCACTTAACTTTTACAGTCAGGTGCCTAGTTGGAAATAGACAAACAGTACGAGACGGGTAGACATAGCCGTATAAGTTATCACTACTCTTCTCCTACTGTTTCCTGTCTGGAGTAGTCTACCCAGTTATTTCCGCTCGGTGGCTCAGTGGTTATGTAGCTCGGCTGCTAACCAGGAAGACGTGGTTTCGATCCCGGCCACTGTGGTCGAATTTCAGTGGTGGCGAAGTTCTAGAGGCCTATGTACTGTGCGATGTCAGTGCCCGTTAAAGAACCCCAGTGCGAGTGGAGTGATCCAACCGAACTCAACGTCAGGACAAGCTCCGCGAGAGTCAGTGAGTATGAATTTAGAGTCGGGATAGGAGGCTGCGAGGGCATCGCCACCTCCTCCGCATGCGTTGAGCTGGGCGCTCTGAACGAGAGGGCGTCCACCTATTTTCCCTTGTGTATCACTGCAGCGGTATACCATTCTCCCCTGGAGATGTAAGGGCCTGCAATGTCGACGTAGTAGGCGTGTTTCTTTGGCCCATAGCTGCGGTGCAGGGCATCCGCCTGCGCCAGGTGCCTGCCATTATGGCCCCCCTTGCTCATCTTAGTCGGAAGGGGTGCAACGTAGAGGGCGCGTCTTCACAGTTCGGGCACTCGAACCCGTTCCAACATATGATGGTCATGTCTGGTATGTAACCAGTCCAAGAGGCGGGGATTGTATACGGTCTGGACGAAACGCGTGCATTGGTTAACGAGATGCGCCTCGCGAATTTCCCGATAGGTGTTTCCCCCTCCCCGCTAGGAGTCGCGTGATGGAAGTGGAGATCAGGAGATCTAGGGCTCTGCTGAAAATTTTGAGCAGTAAAACCTCCCAGCAATCTCTCTCTCTTGTCTCCGGAAGCGGAGGCAGGGAGTCGAGTACAGTACTCGACTAGTTACGAAGGCATGTGCAAGCCGCACCACGTGCTTACTTCGGAACCCTCCTCGCTTGTTTCCATGTTGGAAACGCGGCATACCATTCGCCTACCGGGTTCTGCGGAGTTTGGCAAGAGTTATGCCTGCCTTGCGATGTTTAATAATGAAGAGAACTAGTATTCGAAGCTGTCGCCTTTTCGCGAAGTTAGGGCGTGCACTCTCGACACCCTTAGAGCGTGGGGGGGGGGGGGGGCGGTCTCGCACTCAGAAAAGGTGCCTTCAACTCAGCATTGCACTCAGCCAGAAACCAGCTACCAAGTGACAAAGGGGGCGTTGTCGTTATGAGCTCAGCTTTCGCCTGTCGCAAGCCAGATAATGGATCGGAGCCAAAGGTTCTCAAACAAAACAAAGTTTATACAGCAAAAAGACCATACAGAGAAATTCGCAGTCACTGGTGCGAGTACATACATAATGATTAACAGTGTTGTATGAGTTCAAGAAGCCCGTAATAAAGCTGCTAAAGGATGTCCTGTGCGGATGTCTGAGGTCGGAAGCCGAGCATAGTGTCTGCGAAGGTGTTTTTTCTGTCGAAATATTCCGAGAGCCGGTTACGGATCATAGTTTCCATCAGTTTCCTAACGCATGAATTGAGGAAGATGGGCCGTAGGTTGTGTGTGTTAGCCGCTTGCCCCGCTTTCGGGACAAAGGTTACCAGTGATGTCTTCTAATCGGGCGGCAACGAAGTGTCCCCGGTCGAAATGGCGTTGATATATTCGAGTAGGGTTTCGTATCGCCCATCAGGAAGGTTTGCCAATAATTTTACTAACCTTATCCATGCCGGGCGCCGTCACCCTGCGCATTTTGACAAGAGCCACGCGAAGGTCGCGAAGCTGGAAAAGCTGATCCAGTTCCGGATTATCGCAGCCTACATACGAATAATCCTATCCACGCCTGACGTGATCCTGATTGCAGTACTGAGATCGCAAGGCATTAGCTAGCTGCTCCCTAATTCCTTGAAAGTTGTTTATCGCGCGAGTGGGGTGTTTCTGGGTTTCCGAGCGTGTTTGTTTAGGAATATGAGATTCCTAAAGAGCCGTCAAGTGTTGCGGCTCGACATCTGTCTTGCTGCGAAGTTGCATCTGTCAATCAAGTTAGTGTCGGCGAGCTGGGCAGCATACTCGGGAGCTCGCTGGGTGAGGTCAGAGATGCGAGCGCGGAGTTTACGATTGTGTTTCTGCCACCGCCATCGTTTAGTGAGGCTGCGGCGAGCTTCCCAAAGGCGCCTCAGATGGTTACCTACGTTTGATGCACCTCCGTAAGCTAGGTCTCTCTTTTTGTATGAACGGAGTGTTTGCATTAGTCCGTGTGTCCAAGTGGAGTAGTCTTGCTCCAAAGAGAAAAGTTACTGTGAGGGCCTGGTGGAAAGCATTCCATTCGGGAAGTTTGGCTTGTGCAGGGGGACGATGCAAAGGTCGATTGTAAATGTTCACTACGCATTGTTCACTATGCGGTGGTCGCTATCGAGGGTGTCCTCGGTGTTGATCCACTCTGCGTGTCGGATGTGTTTCGTGAGTGTAAGGTCGGGGCAGGTGTCCCGAGTGACGGAATCCCCTACAAGCGTTGGCTTGATGAGGTCGGTTAGACGAGCTTTGCCAAGCGTAGATATAAATTTCGCCAACTTACTACCACGCGGCTCTTTCTTGCAATAGCCCGACATGGGACCGGGGTTGTTAAAATTGCCCACCTATCATGATGGGACCGCGACCAGTGATCCTCAGGGTTGCGCTGAAGACGTTAGAAAAGGATGTTTTTGTGTTTGGGGGGGGGGGGGGGGCAGTAGATATTAAGTATATGCGCGGGGCTATCAGTTTGCCGCAGGAGGATGACAGATACCATCACGTACGAATGTTCCAGATTCAGGTCGAGGTCACACTCCTGCGCAGTGTAGTCCTTATGACTAGGAGACAGGCGAACGGGTCTTGTTGAAAAGTGATATAGCCCACCAGCTTAACCGCATCCCCGGTTCTTGCAACGCAAGGACTGCGCCGGGGCGTTCGAGGTTGTCAGGCTTAGCGGTCTGGGTCTTGTTCTGTGCCCTAATGAAGTGGCCAGTGAACCACATCTGTTCGCGCCGGCCTTTTTCGAATCCACTGCGGGTGAAATGTTAATTTTTTTGTACGTTCTGTCTTGATGATGTAGACTATGCTGAAAGCGTCATGAGGTCACGTGGGTTTTATGTGGACGGAAAGCTTGACATTCTGACTTATGGGCCGTATAATGGGCCATTAAAATAATTCTTCGCTAATACTGCCTCAGTGTTCGGCTTAAGAGCGTTGGCTACGGGCGCTTCAAGTGTTTACATCGGCATGCTCTGCAAACGTCGGGAAGGCTAAATCCAAAAATCTGTGGATGTTTCTTTTACGGAACCCTCTCTTTTAAGACATAAGCAGCGGCAACTGCCTCATAGATTTTTTTCTATAGCGATTTATAGCCACCTTCGCTATATCGGTATATTTATTCTTATTATGAGATAATATTTTTATGAACGTGTGCATCACCACACCGCAAATCATTTGACACCATCCGGAACCCCCTGCGACAAGCAGTTCGGCCGTAATAGCCATCCGAAGGTCTTTGGAATGCACGGTTTGGGGGCAGAAAGATGGTCGTTGCGAATCCTACACATACCTCGTGCTTCATCTCAGTTATTAATTTTATCATCAGGAACACGCCAAATCATTTGAGACCACTTGGAACATTCGTGTCAAAATGCAAGCATGCGTGCTTACCAATAGGCACTAAAGTAGGTCCGAATTACATATTTGTGAACATTTTCGAAACTGAATTTCTAGTGAGCTGCCTGTGGAGGTCTCTATTTTTATGGGAGGTTTATAGATGACATATTTCTTGCAATCTACCATGATAAAAAAGAGCTACTCAAACTGACCGCTAACTTCATAAAGTTCACAGCAGCATCTCCTTTTCCCACACTTACTGAAGCTCTACGATCTGCTTTCAAGACGTCAGACTTCAGATCTCACAAAACCAGCATGTCACATCAGTGTTTGGGATGCCCACAGAGAAGCACCAATACTTCCCTTTTGAAAGTAGCCACGTGAAACATTGCAAGAAAGGAATACCATACAGCCAGGCTCTAAGATTTATACGCATCTGTCGCCGTGAAGAGGACTTCGTTTCTAAGTGTGAGACGCTCCGCAAAGGACTTGTAGGGATTTGGTTCGACGGACCCACCCGAAGCCCATCATCGACGATGCCCTGAAAAACGCTGCAGCACAAGACCGCCGTAAAATCGTCAATAACACCAAGCCTGCATAGACAAATTTCCCAACTAATCTGATACTAACCTACTCGCCATCAACAGCGAATGTTACTGCTATTCTCCAAAAGCATTATAACATTCTTCTTCAGAGTGACAAAATAAAGCCGATGCTTCCCGAACCACCCCGTGTCGTATATTGGAGGGCAAGAAATATAAAAGATGCCGTAACCTCCTCCAAACTAGACAACTAGGAAGCCTCAGGGTGCACACCTTTAAATAAACCGCGCTGTAAGCTCTTTTCGATGATGAATACGATCACAGAAGTTCGTAGCATAGCGCCGTCTTTCTCATTCATAAGTCAAGGAGACTTCAACTGTTACACCAGCAACGCAGTCCACCTTCTCGAGTGTGGTGTATGCCGTGTGCGGTGTATTGGACAAAATGAAACTCTTTGCCGGTTGAGAATAAATAACCACAGAGCACACATGCGATCACTCGCAGTCTGGCTCTTTGAAGACACGTAACAGCAAAAGATCATCCATTTGGAAGCTTCGAGGCCGCCATACTGCAGTTTGGTTTCAAGACACAATAGGGCAGGGAAGCGTGTGGATCATACATAATATTTAAATTTAACACTCTGACGTCTGCCATTAATGAGAGCGTTGGCAAACTCTCCTGCCTTTCCGGCTTATTCTTTCTGCAATGTTTTTTTTTGTTCTGAACTATATTGCGCCACACGGTTTTTCCTCACATCTACAATGATCACTGTTTTATAACGTAATCTTTCTTGCTGAACAATTTCGAGATATTAAAATCCTTCTTCTCGCGGTTAAACACTGTTTAACTCTGCAACGCTCGCCTGTCATGTGCATTCATCCTATTATTATTGTTGTGTTTTGCTGGTCACTGCGTTTTGGGGCAAATCTTTTTTAGGGCACTTGTTCCACACTCTTGTGCTGTAGTTCAATTTACCCTATTAATCTTCTTGTGTTGTTGATGAGCGCTGTTCTGTGGGATGAAAATTCTTTTATGGGAAACTTTATAGCACGCTGATGCTGTTTTTGAGTTTATTTATGAGCTTCCGTGCTTTTCCCGCCTATATTCTGCTAACAAATACTACAACAATGACGTATTTGTGTGCGTAGTCTGTGTATTCGTGCCTCCTGTTTTTCTCTCGGCTACTGCAGTGCAATTTTTTCTCTCTATTATTTCTTTTTCCATTCCTGTAAACAAGCCTTTTCATTTGGTTCATGTATGCGAACCTCATCCGGCGTTAGTGGCTCGCGTCTCATCATGTGGAGCCACTTTGGGCAGTCGCAGTCTGTGCGTCCTTGTTGGGCTATGTTTCGGAGTCGCACAGGGCCACAATGACACGGCCAGATGTGCTACAGACGCTCACAACTGGCGGAGCAGGAACAAACAAGACAGGATGGTGCTGCACTTCCAACTGATTTTATGTGAAAATTTTAGATGTCGTAGAATCTAAAAGGAGCTCTCAAAAAAAATTTATATTGCGAAACGATGCTGGAGGCGTGCTGACGCAGTTGTTACCAGCCTGCTTGACAAAGAAAGCTTCAAGGGTTTCACGCTCAAGCTTTTCCTTAGCGTAGCCCAGAAACTGCGTCTTTGTCCGTTCTCTTGTATCTCAGTTTCATTTGTGCTGCGATTTGTCGCTACACCACGAATAGTAATCAACTGCCATAACCACCCTGCTACGGCGTACACGGCTGAGTGTTCTCATGGAACCAAGAGCAAGAAAGCTTCTTTTCGCTGAAATTTTGTTCGCAGGTGCTATCACAACAATAGTTTGTTCGGACGTTGATAAGATGCAGACGTGTCTTGTGGAGCAGCTTGGCCCTTTGAATACAAGCAACACAGAGTACGAGCAAATCGTCTGTGGGTAAGTCGATGCCTTCTTTTCTCCTCTTCTGTTGACTAATGTGCTTGGCTTGATCACGATGTGGATCGGCGTCATGCCCGGTAGCGCACAAGGAAGGAGCTTCTCTGCGTAAAACGCTGTACGTCACGGTGGCAAAATGCAACCCCATCATTCCTCAGCGTATTGGCCATAGTATCATCAATTATGCACTTGGCGCTTCCCGCCCTGGTTGCAGGCAGCGCCTTCATGTTGCATGCCGCGCAACTCCGGCTAGGGACGGAATCACACCAAAACGGCTTTGTTCAACACCTCTCCCTTTAATAAATTCGCAGAATAAAAAGGCGCGGAGAATTAAGGATTAATCATTGGGAGCTACTTTCCTAACCATCCTGTTACCCTCGCGCGAAGGTTTGAAAGCGGCCAATGTGGCCAGACGCTTAGGTAAGGCCCACGAACAGCGATTTAGCGCTAGGGCGAGCCAAACAGCGAAAGAAAATAGAGACCCAGAACGTGCTGCGCAGCACGTAGAAAATAAAAGGTCAGGTATAGGGTCTTGGATGATGAATCTGTTGTAATAATACAAGGGAACCTTTCCCAAGCAAAAACAGCGCGTTGCTGTGTGTCTTTCCTTGCCCGTCGTCTCTGTGCGCTGCCTCGAAGCAATGAATCGTTCCCAAGCTCTTGAACCAGGAGTAGCTGAACTTCAGGCACGGAGAAAGCTTATTTTCAGTGGAATAGGGTGCGCGCGCACGCGGTATTTAGCTCGCCTAACATATTCTGCAGAAGTCCGGGACACATTTAGCTTCTAAATGCACTTGTCAATACCCGTGTGCGGCTACAGCCATCTGTGAGCCGTCGTACAGTCGGATTCAACTCCTCAAAGAAGCAGCAAATGCCCGGCATTTGCCGCTTCGTCCTTGAGTGTTATCCGTCTACAGAACGCTACTTCTTCAGAGTATTTGATACTTTCGTCTATTCTACACGAAAAAGTAGAGTTTAATTTGGTTTGCATTCGGTGTGTCTTCTGTACCGCAAATGGAATGAGGTTATATGACCAATTTTAGACAAATAGGAGTGAAAAAAGGCATTCACATATGCATCGCAGTTCCAGCTTTGCAGTGAAACACAAATTTTATCTCAATCTTTGTGCGCTTCTAAGAGCGCACATACCAGGCTGTTATTGCGAACAACAGATTGTTAAGCGAGTTTGTGCACTATACAAGAAAAGGGCGGTGCAACTACGACACCACAAAAACGAGAATTAAATATGCGCATCCTCATGATTTTTTACAGATATAATCAGGCTCAAAGCGTCTGCTACGAAAAATCATGGATTTCATCATGTGCAATATCTTTCGCATCGGCACAAACTGTGCTTACCGCACTTATGAAAGCTGGAGATCTGCTACATGACTGTGAAAGGTGTGTACACTGAAACATGGCTTTTTACGAGCACCTGCCTGCATTGGCCACCTTTTCATATATTTGGGCAAGCGAATCAACAACACTTTCCGGGCTTTGTTCACCATTCTATTATAACCTTCCCTCGCTTCATCTATGCTGTAACATATCTATGAACCAACTTCTGCTCATTTTTCGCTGACAAGGAGAATACTTTTTGCTTGAGGAAGTGTCATCGAAAGACGCTGTAACATAAAGCTCCGTAAAGTAATATTGACTAACCAACTGCTAAATCTTTAATTTTAAGGCCAACAATCAAATCCAAACTCGGAGTCCGGCAGCATCAAAGGGGAGCACCTTATTTTAATTTCATTTTAAGGCCGTAGCTTGAGGTATTCAACGGAAACATGTCCTTGTGAAAACTGAAGTGAACTCTCCTGCGTTGCACACTGGCCATAATGTAATTATATTAAGCAGTGTGCGTGTGGAGTTCGTGAGTTTTGTGACGTATAAGATGTTAATGTTGTTTCCATGACATTACCTTCAGTGAGGCAATTTCGGAAATGTCCAACGTGAGAAAGTCAACCAGCTTTCAAAATACTTAGTTCCCCCGTTCATTTTCTGGAACGACGGTGCCGGTTAGGAAGTTTTAAAATATTCGCTCACTGAAGATGTTGCAAGGCTTTACTTGCATGCTCATTGTATATTGTATGCTCATTGTATATTAATCAATGAATGCACTCTAGCTGCCGCCTTGCCTTGAAGAAATGACAACTACGTGTCTGTCACTAGTTTTAAAAGTTAAATTTGTGACGAACAAAATAAAAGGTCAGGTATAGGGTCTTGGATGATGAATCGGTTGCAATAATACAAAGGAACCTTTCCCTTGCAAAAATAGCGCCTTGATGTGTGTATTTTCTTGCCCGTCGTGTCTGTGCGCTGCCTCGTAGCAATGAATCTTTCCCAAGCTCTTGACTGGGGAGTAACTGAACTGCAGGCCAGGAGAAAGCTTATTTTCATTGGAATGGGGTGCGTACGCACGCGGTACTTAATTTTGAAAGTAAATCAAGAGATGAATAGCGAATCTCACATAACCTCAAACTTCACTGCTAAAACACAGAAACGGGAGTTCCATTTGCACAGGCAAAGGATTGTGTACCGTATTCTCTTCCTTTTCTACGCTTTTCGGATTTTTTCTGTTCTTACGCTCCCATTACGCTTCCATTCCATTAAATGCCTTGACGTTTCTTGAATTCCATATGTCGGTGAAATGAAATACAAAAATAGGCGTCTCGATTTCGATGAGTACTCCGAGATCTCATATAGAAAAAGGGCGATGCGAGTAATTGGCAAGTATACATATCACTGTACTTGACAAATTGCATAGGGTGCGTGATTAATGTGGGTATCAATAATAGCAAATAATAAATTTTAGGTGTGTGTATTAATAATAGGTTTAGAGAATAAGAAGCGCAATAAAGAACGCAATGAAGGTAAGCTACCTACGTTTGAGAACTATCACTCATTGGTGATATTAGAGTTGGAACTAGAAGAAAAAAAGTCAGAGGTGCAGTGTACGTTGTGGGCGGAGCTGTGCACTGGGGTGTGTAACAGGAGCAACGGGGAAACAAAGTAATCGAGACCAGGAGAAATCTGACAGCATGAAGAAGCTGTAATTAATGCAATGAAGGGACACATATAAGCGTTGGCAAGAGGTCATTGCACTGCACAAACAAACAAGTATGCACAGCTTGACGTCCGGATGATGTTATCTCAACTCACGCACAGTTTAAGGACGAAAACAGAGGCTTTGGCGGCTTTAGTGGAGCTGTACGCCGATGGAGTGCCTCCGGATTTGGTACCCGGTTAGCAGGGAAGACATTCTCATGTTGGCTATGCTGGTAATTCCAACAATTTGTTAAATTGAAAAACGCTATGTAAACTACTGGTTTGGTTCGGTTTATGGGGTTTAACGTCCCAAAGCGAGTCAGGCTATGAGGGACGCCCTAGTGAAGAGCTCTGGAAATTTCGATCACCTGGTGTTCTTTAACGTGCACTGACATTGCACAGTACACGGGCCTCTAGAATTTCGCCTCGATCGAAATTTGACCGCTGCGGCCGGGATCGCACCCGCGTCTTTCGGGCCAGCAGCCGAGCGTCGTAGCCACTGAGACACCGCGGTGGTGCGCTATGTAAACTGCTTCACCCGGCCTTTATACATAGCGACCCGTATTTGTAGTGCACATACGTTATTACTCAACTCAAAGGTTGCTGTTCGAACCAGTCGAACAGTAAAGATACCATGTTTAGTGTTATAGTTTGGTTCTTGGAACACGGAAGGATTACCAATGCATGTTATCGGATCTTGTTGCCGATGTCACAGATAGTTAACAATTTTTTTTTCTGTTGCATTGAACTATTGCGAGAAGTGCCACAAGAAACAGACACAAGGAAGTTGTCTGTGCGTATTTTCCTCGCATCTCGTCTGCTAGCGCTGCTCATTGCAATTCCTTTTCAACTCGCCGTGCAGCATACGTCTTGGCATTAATATAAAATGTAATACATTCACTTCTTATAAATCATGATTTTCTCTGTGTTTTAACTTGCTGGAGCGCATGAGTTACGCAGACACAGTACTCCTGAATAGAGAAATATTTTTTTGTTAGACATAAGTTCACTGATGGAAATCGCAAATAGCGCCGGGAGAACCGAAACTGGGCCAGGCGATGTTTTTCATTATTATCTGAAAAAGTCTGTTTTTTGTTGTTGTGCTTATTGTGTTACTTTCCCGATTCCCGTAGCCAGGCAAACGCAATTATGTACAGAGTTGATTCTTGCTTAAGCTTGACGAGTCGAGCTTAGCCTGTTTTATTCTAGAATATAGGGGCATGTTTTCTAAGTACTGAACATCTTCAATCTAAAAAATTTTTTTCAAACATCTCCTGATATATTGAAACGAAAGAAAAGCAAGGTTTTTTTAGAAAATTATTTTAGTTTCTACTTTTAGTCGGGCTAATTCCATGAGATTGTTGAGGTAGGCCTTAGGACGGGCGTTGTTCTGAGACACATGAGTGCTACAAGGAACCATTGTCTTCGACATGCTGTAGCCACAATTACGTGGTCAATCATTAAAGGTCATGGTCTTGTAGGGTGTTAACCATCGCCCTTAAAAGCACGTTCAATGCTCTAGACTGGCAAGTGTTCATTTACAGTTCTTCTGCGCAGCATGTATGGCCGAGATCGTGGGGCTAACAACAATGGTATCGCCGCGGGACCTGCTGGCAATGCAGCACCCTATGGCAACCTTGGCGCTGAGGTGGCCAGGATTCAAGACTCTCTACGGGACATCAGCCAAGCTGTCTCCTCTCTCACCGAGAAGGTGAACGGCATGGAGAAGGCGATCGAACACCAGCGGACAGAAATCGCTAAGATCACAAAGCAGCAAAAGGTTACCACTGAATGACCTCTGGTACCGGCAGGTACAACAGAAAGAATTCGCCCGGCGCTGCCTCAGAAGGGAAGCCAGGAGGAGTTTTCTGAATCGTCCATGTGATTCAGCTGGAAGGGACCAGCACAAATGCAATGGCCATGCCTGCTGAGGCTCTTTTTATCGCCGCCTACAAGTAGGCAACGTTAAATAAATACACCAGACGATAAAATTTCCGGCTATATGCAAGTCCGCAGCAGAAGCGAATTGTGTCTTTGACGAAGTTATTTTTTGGCAACTGCTGTGGGCACTGAAGAAGGACAAACATAGCTATTGGAATGCACGATCGAGGTTCTTACGCAGCCTTTCATTCGTATGCATACATTACATTATACTGTTACGAGCGTGAAACCTTAACCCAGGCTGATTCACGCCAGGCGTACTGGGCCTACCGAGTCAGTTCCCGATACCTCCAGCCGACCCAACTCCCACCTCTTTTTCACTTCTATTACTTCGTGACAGCTCGGCCGCGGCATTTGCCCTCTGTGCAGCCGAAGCCCGCCGGGCGAGTTATGCTGTCCCCCGGGAGTGGCACGACTTCAGACGAGAGACATGTGACAGTTTACTTTTCAAAGAACGGCGACCGGTTGCGGTGAGGCCCGCAATCTCATATGTGATGTCACTAATTCTGGCCACAGCCACGTGGAGGCCATCGTAGTGGGCCAGTAGCCTTCTCGTACAAGCCGCGACGCGTGAATGGCTCCAAAGCCGGACCATATCACCCGGAGCGTACATAACATGCCGACGGTGCCTATCATAGCGGTCCTTGATGCGCTCTTGTGAAGCAATAGATCGCAGGAGGGCAATCCGGCAAGCTTGTCCTGCTAAAGACAGGATCTCGGCTATACAAAGGTTTTCACTGGTAGTAATTGGTAGTATGGTAGCGTAGCAGGCGAGCCTGCAAGAGGTAGAAATACATCCGGGCTTTTGATGAGTGGCGATATTGAAGGCGTACGTGATTAAGTGCGGTATGGTGTCCCAGTTCTTATGGCCAGAGTCCACATACATGGTAAGCATGTTGGTGAGTGTTCTGTTCGTGCGTTCATTCAAACCGTTTGTCTGAGGGTAATATGGTCTTGAGGGCCTGTATGTAACCGTGCACCAACGTAGCAGCTCTTCAATGATATCGGCCGTGGACTTGCCCGCCGCAGAGGGAGTGATGACCAGTCAAAATCGTGAATGGGTGACCATACAAGTACGATCAGAACCTCTGCGCGGTCAAGATTACAGCAAGACATTCTTGTTCAGTAAAAGCGTGGTTGCGCTCTGGCTTGCTGAGGGAGCGGCTCGCGTATGCAACAACGTGCTTCCGATCATCGTGGCGTTGAACCAGAAAAGCGCCAATGCCAACACCACTAGCATCAGTATGAACTTCTCTTGGTGGTGCGGAGGGCTTAAAATTCTGGAGGCTGGGATGTGATGTTAAGAGAAAAGAGAAACTTCAGCCGGCGTAAGGGGGCATCGCATTCGGGAGTCCATTCAAAGGAAGCTCATTTGCGAAGAAGGCACGTCAGCGGATAGGCAATGTCGGAAAAGCGGTGAATAAAATCCAGAAATAGAATCATAGCGTCAAAAAACTGCAGACGACTTTGATTGTTAATGATGCTTGAAACGACTCCATAGCCGCCGTTTCCTGAGGATCTGGCCTCACACCCTGTTCGTCAACGAGATGACCGAGTGCCAGCGCTTGGCGCTCGCCGAAGCAGCATTCTCCGAATTGAGGATAGGCAGGCGTTACCCAAGCAGTCTAACACACGAGCTAAGCGGTCGTTATGCTCTTCGAACGTTTTACCAAAAATAACGACGTCCTGAAGATAGCATAGAGAAATGTCCCATTTCATGCCGAGCAATACTCTGTCCATAAGTCTCAAAAAGTTGGCGCCCCAGTGAAAAGTACAAACGGCATCACATTAAATTCAAAGAGGCCATCCGGAGTTACAAACGCAGTATTTTCTTTGTCTGCCAGATGCACCATAATCCGCTGGTAACCTGATCCCAGATGGACGCAGGAAAAGCAAGAAGCGCCAGAGAGGCACTCTATGGCATCGTCAATGCGAGGAAAAGGGTATAGATCCTCTTTTTTGCTGATGTCGTTTAAACAGCGGTAGGCCACACAAAATGCTGTCTTTCTTGTCGATTGTAATTATTGGCGGAACCAGATACCGACATGCATCGGAATGCGATGAATGTATAAATGCGACGCACCTGTGTAATAAACTCAGTTTAAGTTCCGTGCTCTGTCTTATTGGTTTCTTCCTCGTCACTTGTCTTTTTTCGCCGTTTCAAGATGCAGACTGATACAGAACAGAGCGGGCGTCTAGCGGCCTCACCTCCATTGGTCGTGCTGGTTAGTTTCCAGGACGAGGTGACAATAACTGGCGACGAGATGATGAAAACAGCCGCACGCGAAACGCGGGGGGAGATGCCCCACTGCGATCGCCGCCGGGGAGGAATTCCTTCGGAGTGGGTATGTTCTATCGCGATGGAGAGAAACGCGAACGCGAATTTTCGAATTTCTTTTGATCGCGCTTTCACCTTGGTTGGAAGAAAAAGACATTACGGTCGTCCTAGAATGCGTAACGAACGATTCCATCGTATTTTTACTACCACCGAGGTAAAAGCGCCATGAAAAGAAATGTGAGCAGCGGGGCGCCTAGGCTTCCCTCTGTTCGCGTTTTTTTTTCATTGCCTCGGTACATAGATGTGGCAGACGCTTTTTCACTTCTGCTACTTCGTCCTCGCTCGGCCGTGTCCGTATAATTTATAAAATAATGTAGACTGATCGTGAGTTACATTGAAGAAACAACATGAATGACGAAGTAATATTCACTACAAGGAATGGCGAAGGTATCGACAGAGGTGAATGTAGTATATATATATACTCGGCACATGAAGATTACCTATTCTGTGCGTGATATTACGTGTCTCAGGTAAAAGCAACCAAACTCTTAAAACAGACTGGTTGTCATAATCCACTGAAACCAACTGAGGGCTTTTCACTGCCGCATGGCAGAGTCAGCAGTACTTTAATGGTTCTCGAAAGAATAGAGCGTCCATTGAGAAGCTGTAGGTCGTCTCGAAGAGCAGCCTCCTTTACCAGCCTTAAACGACAGTTTCCCCGTAACAGATGCTGGTGCGCATCTCTTATCCAGTGCACCTGCAAAGCCTCACCGTTGCAGCGTTACGGCGAAACGCGGATGCTATTCTCTGAAATGTCTATTGGTGCGCTGTACTGGCAGCTCTGTCAGGTGGTTCTTATGGTGCGAGTTTTATTTTAAGGCCGGTAAAGAAAGCTACTGTACGCAATGGGTACCCTGGTGCAATACCTAGCTGATTTTACTTGCCTAGGACACATTGCGTACTTTAGATTTTGGTTACAATCAGCGACAACACCTGCCAAACAATCATGCAGCGCATATCAAGGGGCCAAAAGAAGAGAGCCCTACAACATTTATTTTAAATATTGCCACCTATCATTCTAGTGTCCGTTCGTTCGCGCAAGGCCGCAGGAAAGGGGTTATCACATCTGTTCGTGACGCGAGAAGCGACCAGACTAATCTCGATTGATCGCAGCCATGAAGAGCTGCATCTAGGTTTTTCCGGATTACTGTAGATGATCTTGTCCTGTTATCACGAAGTTTCCTTGCCGGCTTTAAATTGAGCGATGCCGCGAGCGGCGGGAATTCGTAGTTCGACGACTGACGAGCACGCTTGTTGCTTACGCCGCCGCCGAGTGATTCAGTTCTTTTGCGGGCGCAATTCAGCCCAAATAAAGAGCTTAGTTTGCAAGTCTTGCTTGTGTCTTCCTGACCGCTGGACTGCCGTCACTACAACGTGACATCTGGTGGAGGTGCGGGGTAGCCTTTCATGTTCCGGACACCCCCCACGAGTCGTTACGCCAGCCCTCTTAGTCATTCACCGCCGGACCTGAGTCCAGTCCACCGCGGAAGCCGACGCGTGCTAGGGGACGCCCCTGAGTACGGGATTCTGCCGGACCCTACCCGGAAACGAAAACCAGTAGCAACGTCCACCATGAGCGTGCCCCAGACGACGACTCCAATCGTTCGTCACCAGCCCCGGGTACCACCAACATTCGACGCTTCGCCCGGCGCCGACCCCGAAGAATGGCTGGAACAGTTCTACCGTGTGGCTGTCTTCAACAACTGGGATGATGCTACGAAACTTAGGTACGTCTCCTTCGCCTTAGAGGGACCAGCAAGACTCTGGTTTGAGAATGAGGAAGCTAACCTCACGAACTGGGAAACCTTCAAGGAGCAGCTTCTGAAGATTACATTAAGGATGTAATCCTTAATGTAAGATCTTCTGAAGATCTTCACGAACGTCGTGCGAAAGGAGAGAGCCCAGTAGCTGCTACAGTCTCGCATACAACATCCAGACGAGACCGTTGCAATGTACACTGAGGAGATGAAGCGTCTCTTCCGGCGTGCCGACGCAGACATGAAAGAAGAAGAAAAAGTAAAGCTTCTTTTGCGAGGAGTCAAAGAGTAACTCTTTGCGGGCCTCGTACGGAACCCACCCAAATCTGTCGCGGAATTCGTCGAAGAGGCATCCACCATGGAAAAAACTCTTGATACCAGAGCCCGCCAGTATGACCGCCAGCAGCGCTTTTTGTCAGCAAGCTGCATGGACACCGCTAACAACTTTAATCTGCGAGAGGTTATACGTGAAATTGTGCGAGAAGAGCTCCGACGATTGCTGCCAACGGGAACGCGTCCGCAGCTTTCATCGCTCACAGACGTCATCCGGGATGAGGTTCAACAGTCCTTGTGTGTGACGCCGACAACCATGCAGCCTCTGCAGCCCACAGCGATGCCTTACGCCGCAGCTGTGCGCCGTCCTGCACCTCGACGACGGGACCCGAGCCCCTATCGCCCTCAGCCAGCTGCGTTGGACCACCGCCCTCTCGCCCCAACCCGCCCGTCCTACGAGCGTCGCACACAGCCGAGGAAATGCGACGAGTGGAGAACTCCCGACCAGCGCCGCCTACTATGCTTCCACTGCGGCGAAGCCGGTCACGTCCTCCTGCACTGCCCATACAGAAGACTGGGGCATTCGAGGGTTTTCTTACGACGCTCCACGACCGCGACCCGGCCAGCGACCAGCCAAAATCGAGGAGTTTTGCGTCGGGAATGATGCTCATCGCCGAGCCGCCTACACGTTCCCCGTCGCCTTCGTCTCCGCGCTTTGTATCTCCTAGCCGAGGCTACGCAGTGCGTGGACGCTGCCCCAGCCCCCGAAGGTTAAACTGAATAAAGCAGCCTCTGGAGGTGAGGTTGCTTCCGAGCGCAAGCACAAAGATCCTCCATCGACGAAAACCCAAGTCCATGCCTCAGCTACGACGACAACACCGCCGACAACACCGACAACGACGACGACGACGCGGCCAGACTTGAAACTTTCACCGCTGCCCAGAAAGGAAACGTCAGAGTACGCCCCCCGCAGCCTCACTGCTCGACGAAGCAGCGACCGTACACCGAAGACAACGTACAATACGAGAACGCGAACAAGTGACTTTGAAGTTACGGTCGACGGTCACGCGGTTACTGCCTTGGTCGACACAGGACCTGACTACTCCGTCATGAGCGGGCCGCTCGCTGTACAGCTCCGGAAAGTGACAACAACTTGGGATGGCCCGCTGATCCGCACCGCAGGTGGTAACCTTATTTCGCCGTCAGGACGCTGCACTGCGAGAGTTACTGTAAATGGGAGAACCTATGCTACAACCTTCCTGGTCCTACAGCAATGCTCGCGAGACGTGATTTTGGGAATGAACTTCCTGAATGAGCATCGGGCGATCATCGACCTTCGGTCTAAGTCGATCAAGCTTTCCACGGACAAAGCCATGCCTGTTGCGACGAGCGCAACACATCACGTTGCCTTAAACTTCCTCGACGAAGCATTCAGTGTGCCGCCCCGATCGAGTGTCCTCGCCTGCATAGGTACTGAAGACATCGAAACTGCCGAAGGCGTCGTCGAGGGGAACACCCAGTTACTCCTGGATCGAGGACTGGGCGTCGCAAGGGGAGTCGCCCAAATCCGAAATGGCCAAGCCCAGGTGTTGCTAACCAACTTCACTGAAGAATACCGGCATCTAAACAAAGGTGCGACATTTGCTTTTCTCGACGAGCTGGCAGATATCAAAGACATATTTGCCTTACCCGACCAACCAGTAGAACCATCTGACCAAGGCCATCAACCCACGTTTGATATCAATCCAGCATTAACCCGGAGCAGATAAGACCAAATACGCAGTCTTCTTCAAAGGTACAGCGATTCCTTCTCATCAGCATCGAATGTGCGACGAGCCGGAATTGCCAAGCACCGCATTGTCATAGACGAACACGCCCGACCATTGCGACAAAGCCCCTACCGCGTATCGCCGCTAGAACGCCAAGCTATCCGCAAAAAAGTTGAGGAAATGCTTCGTGACGACGTCATCCAACCATCGAGGAGCCCCTGGGCAGCACCAGTCGGCCTAGTGAAAAAGAAAGACGGCGCCCTTCGCTTTTGCGTCGATTACCGCCGCCTGAACAGCATTACAAAGAAGGATGTCTACCCCCTCCCTCGCATCGACGACACATTGGATCGGCTGTGCAACGCGAAGTACTTGTCATCGATGGACCTGAAGAGCGGCTACTGGTAAATTGAAGTCGAGGAAAGAGAACGCAAGAAGACGGCGTTCATTACACCGGACGGACTCTTCGAGTTCAAGGTGATGCCATTCGGCCTCTGCTCTGCCCCAGCGACGTTCCAGCGTGTAATGGATACGGTGTTCGCAGGCTTGAAGTGGCAAATTTGCCTAGTCTACTTAGACGACGTTGTTGTCTTCTCCTCAAGCTTCGAAGACCACCTCAGAAGGCTTCGGATAGTGCTGGAAACAATCAAGTCTTCAGGCCTAACACTGAAACCAGAGAAGCGCCACTTCGCCTACGAGGAGCTGCTGTTCCTTGGTCACGTCGTAAGCAAGAATGGAGTTCGCCCAGACATTCAGAAGACGGCTGCGATCGCTGAGTTTCCACAGCCTAATGACAAGAAAGCTATACGCAGATTCCTTGCATTGTGCGCTTATTTACCAGCGATTCGTCAAGAACTTTTCGCGCATCGCTGAACCTTTGACCTAATTAACCAAGACTGACGTGCCTTTTAAGTGGAAAGCGCTGCAAGAAGAAGCTTTCAAAGAGCTGAAGCGCCGCTTACAGGCCCCTCCTCTGCTCGGACACTTTGATGAAAACGCCGAAACGGCAATTCATACAGATGCAAGCAGTGTGGGCTTAGGAGCGGTCCTCGTTCAGAAAAATGGTGAACAAGAGAAAGTTATCGCGTAGGCTAGCGGTTCACTGTCGAAAGCCGAATCCAACTATTCGACGACCGAGAAAGAATGTCTCGCTATTATTTGGGCCATGTCGAAATTTCGACCCTACCTGTACGGACGGCCATTCAAGGTTGTGAGCGATCACCATGCTCTATGCTGGCTTGCCAACTTGAAAGATCCCTCCGGCCGCCTTGCTTGTTGGAGCCTGCGTCTTCAACAATTCGACATAACTGTAGTCTACAAATCTGGCCGCAAGCTTTCCGATGCAGACTGCTTATCGATGCAGACTGCTTATGAGCCCCCGTAGACGCAGCACCGGAAGAGGAAGACGACGACGCTTTCTTAGGACCAGTAAGCGCCAGCAGTTTCGCGCAGCAGCAGCGCTCGGATCCTGAGTTGCAAAGACTAGTTGATCAATTGAAAAGGCAAGACCACATCGCCTCCCCGAGGATTCAAGCGCCAACTGTCGTCCTTAGTCTTTTGAGGATAACAGGACAGTGCATCTCCTTGTCGGGCCCAAAAATCTCAGGCAAGAAATTATGCAGGCATGTCATGATGAGCCGACTGCAGGGCATCTCGGCATTGCTCGCACGTTCCACCGCATTCAGGAGAAGTACTATTGGCCGCGGCTAGCTGCCGACGTTTCCCATTGCGTGAAAACGCGCCGTGAGTGTCAGCGACGCAAAACGCCTCCGATTAGACCAGCCGGACTCCTGAACCCCATACCACCTGCAACTAAGCTCTTTCAGCAAATAGGGATGGACCTCCTCGGCCCCTTTCCGACTTCATCATCAGGTAACAAGTAGATCATCGTGGCCACCGACTACATGACCCGCTACGCCGAAACAAAAGCACTGCCTAATGGTACCGCAGCAGAAGTCGCAAAATTTTTCGTCGAACGAATTCTCCTGCGACACGGCGCCCCCGAAGTGCTCATCACAGAGAGAGGAATGGCGTTCACAGCGGAGCTGACACAAGCCATCTTATACTACAGTCAGACAAGCCATTGGAGGACAACTGCCTATCATCCGCAAACCAACGGACTCACAGAGCGTCTGAACAAAACCATCGCAGACATGCTCTCCATGTACATCGACGCCGAACACAAGACGTGGGACACCATTCTGCCCTACGTGATCTTCGCCTATAAGCCTGCCGTCCAGGAGACAACCAGGTCTACCCCATTCGAGCTTGTATACGGCAGGAAGTCCACGACAACACTAGACGCAATGCTGCCGCACGTTTCTGACGAAGACAGCCTCGACGTCGCCGCCTGCCTTCATCACGCCGAGGAAGCCCGAAGACTCGCGCGGCTTCGCATAAAAGACCAACAGCACACCGACGCCCGACACTACAATCTGCGCCGCCGAGACACGCATTACAAGCCAGGTGATCGTGTTTGGATATGGACTCCAATTCGCCGCCATGGAGTGAGTGAAAAGTTTCTGCGACGCTACTTTGGCCCGTATAGGGTTCTCCGTCTCATCGGTGACCGCGACTATGAAGTCATCCCCGACAGCACGACAGTATCTCAGCGACGACGCACACGCCCGGAAGTCGTCCATGTCGTACGCCTTAAACCCTATTATGAACGCTAAAGGACTCGAAGTTTGCTTTATCCGTGTTTATTTTCATTTTAAAGCATCGAGACGATGCTTCTTTGGGAGTGGGGTAATGCCACCTATCATTCTAGTGTCCGTTCGTTCGCGCATGGCCGCAGGAAAGGGGTTATCACTTCTGTTCGTGACGCGAGAAGCGACCAGACTAATCTCGATTGATCGCAGCCATGAGGAGCTGCATATAGGTTTTTCCAGATTACTGTAGATGATCTTGTCCTGTTATCTTGAAGTTTCCTTGCCGGCTTTAAATTGAGCGATGCCGCGAGCGGCGGGCATTCGTAGTTCGCCTCCGCACGCGCCTCTTTGAACAAGCATGCGTGGACGCTCTGTCAATGAGCGAGGCTGAGTTCTTGCGCAAATGGTCGACATACTTTATCGTGCTGCGCGGCGGTCGAGTATCGGCTTTCTTACCGCATTACTCACGTGCTCAGTGCTGCGTCACTGCGCATGTGCTTGACTAATCAGAGCATTCAGTTCATCCGTTTTGTTTTGTATTTTCTATGTCAACACAAAACAAAATAAACTTCTCTTTCTACGCCGCCGCCGAGTGATTCAGTTCTTTTACGGGCGCAAGTCAGCTCAAATAAAGAGCTTCGTTTGGAAGTTTTGGTGGTGTCTTCCTGACCTCTGGACTGCCGTCACTACAACGTGACAATATTAATATAGGATCTAACTTAGAGAAACAAAGACTCCAAGGATCAAGTCATGGCGTCAAGAATTATTCCTTTAAAGTTGTCTTAAAACTGCCTAGATGAACATGACACCTGTAGCGAGCATGCTGCGAAAACAGTTTGTTTACCTCAGTGCGTACTGTTATATGTTTACAGTAATGAATGATTTTACTTTAAGCTGCGGCGTCACTGGACGGAAGTTTTGGGCCAGTTGTTTCAGCGTGTGGAAGAAGAAACGGAGTCGCTTCTTGAGATGGGGCTTAGGGCAGCGAAGGAACGCGACAAGTGGTATTGATTTCTACTACACGGTTTCACACGAGTACCAAAATTTTTCTAAAGAATGAAAAGTGGGCAACGGTCGGTGGATGGCTGATGTGTAGCGCTTTTGCAGTGCGGAAATGAAGTGCGCTAGAAGAACAGAGGTTGTGGTGGGTGAGTTGGCTGCTCGTTAAATGGGCGGCTTGCGTGAGGGGGTAGATGATGGGTTGTTTTTATGTAGGGCAGGTGGCTTTTCACGTCGTATATAAGCTCGACTTTGCCGCCTCTTTTCCGTACGCTTCTGCGTGAGCTTCTGTTGGGTGCCAGCCTTGTGCAAGGAGGCGGTAGCTGGGTTGCTGGCGGGTGGTTCTTCAAGAAGGAGGCGGCTTCACTCACCGAGACTTCACACTGACGAAGCCGGCAATTTTGCTAAGGGTCACTGGTACTGCTATTGCAGTGGAACACGATACTAAAAATATTCACACACAGAGACAGGCCCAATTGCACACTATAAGATCAAATTATTGAAAAAGTGCATGGAAAAATTTATAATGCTTTGTGTAAACTACACGCTACTTCACAAAGCTATATTCGAATTTCAAACACGCTGCATATCGCGATAAGGTCTTGTTCACAGTACCATGAGTACAGTCGAGTGCACTAAAAAGGTTAGGCAACAGTTATGACGAGTGCTCGCTTATTAAGAGCTAGGGTGGTACTACCGTCGAAATAAGTATAGGCAATAGGACTGCGTCTAAAATACAGGAAACATCCATGGCGGCGCAACTCGCTTAAACAACGAGGAGGTTCCGTAAAGTTGCTCCGCAATAAAAACTCGCGCATCGGCAAGCACGGAGTTGGTGAGTGATGGTGGCGAAAACATTCATTAAGAAGGGACAGGAGGTACGTTTGGATCAGCCCGTAAGGGACCGATCCTAAGAAGCACTAGTTGGAGGTCCTTAGTATGGGACCCCAGTGGCGGTGGCCGCCGTCCGGGCGCGCCCGACTAAGGCTTGTTGGGCGTGTAAGTCGTGGCAAGCAAGCAGGGTCGCCTCCCAGTCCTCCCGGGTTGGGTTGGGGATGGGGGGAATAGCGGGGTTGAAGTGGCAGACCCACATAATGTGATAGGTGTCAGAAGACACTGCACTGCAGTGTGGGCAGCTGCCATTAAAGGAGGGGTCAAAATGTTTTAGTGCTTCCGGGCACTGCAATGTATTGGTCAGAAGATGGAGAAGCCGCTATTCCGCCTTCTTCAGGTCTTTACAGAGGCTAGGGTAAAGGCGATGACTATTTTGATAGTAGGTTTTAATATATTTGAATGTATAGACAAGATTAAAATCGGGTTCCTGGTCGGGTGGAGAGGAGAAAACAACCCGTTGAGAGAGCGCGCGGGTGGCTGCGTCTGCTGCCTCGTTTCCTGCCAACCCCTGATGAGCAGGGGCCCATATAAGGTAACGGTGTGCGGGGTCCGTATCCCTTATGGAATTTTGGTCGATACGATAGGCTAGGAAGACAGTGCAGCCTTGTTCGACGTTCCGACAGGCCTCTCGCGACTCGGTAATTATGTATTTTGAATCGGAATGTGAGGCCGCGAGAGCAATCGCGACCTCTTCTGCTTGTGTTGTACTGCTGGCTCTGAAGGTGAGGCCGTTAACTGTGTTGCTGTTGTGAACCACCGCGAGCGTGTACCATCCTCCTTGGATGGTACACGCCGGAGGCGTCCGCGTAGTATACACCTGTTTTCTTGCCATAATGTCCGGCTAGAGCTTCCGCTCGTGCCAGGCGCCGACCATTATGTTCTTCTTATGACATGTTTGCTGGAAGAGGCCGCACGTGGAGGGCACGTCTCTACAGTTCTGGGATATGAAACCTGTCTTCCATTGGAGGGGTGTGATGGATATGGAGTCGACCAAGAAGGCGGCGTCCCGACTCCGTTAGCGACAAGCGCGTGTACTGGTTTGTAAAGTGCGCCTCCCGATGCTCCCGGAAAGTATTTGCCACCCCAAGAGCCATAAGCCGGCTGTTTGAAGTAGTGATGGGGAGGTCAGGGGCACGAGATAAGGAGTCGAATAGAGAATTCGACTGGCTACAAAGGCGTTTGCCAGCCGCAAGGCATCCTTACTTCGTAAACCCCCGCGTCTGTTGGAAACCCGGCTGACCATGCGGCCCACCTGGTCAACACCTTACGGAGTTTGGCCAAGGTAGTGTCTGGCCGTCTGTGTTTGTGGATGTAGAGTCTAGTACCTTATCTAGTCACTTTCGCGTATGGGACCGCTCTCAGGAGAAAGAGAGGTTTTAATTGCGCAGATGACACAAAGTGCAAAAGGGACAGGACGAACGAAGAAACAACACGGACAAAGCGCTTACTGCAACAAATTTTTTAATGCACGATCTTACCTTTTATAGCATGGTGCAAAAGAAAAAAAATTGCGCCTCTCCCGTAACCGAGAGTAGAGTAAGCATGAAATGTTAACGGGCCTAACACAGCCTCCATTGCTAGGCTTAAGCAGCTGTGACGGTGGCGGCATTGAAATCCAGGACGATGCAGAAGCGTACGCGGGCACGACGAGACGCAGGCCTGACAAGAATGTACAGGGTGGTCCGCTCTAAGTGCGAACACAGCTCCGCGTGGCCGCGCTCCGCGGAGCGCCAGCGGATCCGGCGCGTTCGCGCATCGAAGAAAAGCCGCGCAGGCGCACAGGGGCCCGGGGCAGGAGCTTCGTGTCGTCGCTAGAGATGCGAAGGCCCGAAAAAAACACTGCAATTTTGGAAAAAAACCGTTTTTTTTTCGTTTTTTTCAGACGAGGAAGAATGGAAAGAAACATCGAAAATTTCACAATGCAATTTCACGGTTTTATAATTTCTTACTTTTAGTTTAGGTTTTTGATTTTGCTTCGAAAACCATTACAGTGTGCATCGTTGAACGATTCTAGAGCAGTCGTCATCGCCGGTGTCGGGTAGTGCTTTTAAAACGTTCGTGCTGCGAGTACACGGGTTGAAGGCCAAGTCACATATAAGACTTAAAACATTGTTTTTAAGTCAAGACTTATAAAGCTTGACTTAAAAATACACTAATACTTGAACTCACGGCTCAAGTAGAACCAAATGGCTGCAAATTCTACAGCGCGACACACACGGCATATAGGCTGCTGTGCGCATAAGCGGTTTTAGCCAAATACAAGCCTAGCTTCTTGATTTCCAACGTAGCAGAGTAGAGGACATCCGCAGGAATTTGGTCCAGGACAGGGGTCCGGGACTCAGCGAAGCACGTGGCCCCATCTACCTGGTGGCAAGGCCTTTGCACCAACCTGCCGCTAACTCGTCTGGCTTGTCGACCGCTGCAGATACCACAATCAACCGCCAGCTGCGAACGAAACTTGTCACGTTTCGGAAACGTGCGAACAAGGATTCGCAACAGGCTTTCAGGGGAACGCGTTCGAAAGCTTGTGTATGTGCAGTCGAACCTAGGTGTGGACACAACTTCAATCCATGCTGCTGCGCGTAGTTCCGCATCCAGCGACAGTGACTATGAGTCCGATATGGAGTGATTTATAGATCAGTTTTCATGCTCCCTTTCTTGGTGCAATAGAACAAGAAGTTCGTTCCACAAATATGACATCTATAACTGCATATTCGGCTGAACTTCGGAGCATTATGATTGATCGTTGTGCTGTTGCAAATAAATGTTTTTGATACGTCTTGCAAAATTTCCAATTTTTCATGAAAAAAAACCATGAAAAAAATGGTGTTTTTCATGCCATTCAAAATTTCTTGAAATTTTACATCTCTAGTCGTCGCTGCGCGCACCTCAAGCGAGGTGCAAGCGAGGTGCGCGCCAGCGCGGTAGCAGAAGACAGGAAACTCCTCCCCCGGGCCCCTGTGCGCCTGCGCGGCTTTGCTTCGATGCGCGAAGCCCCTAAGAGATCACGTATGACAACGAAGTGTATCGTGGCATTTATGTGCGTTTCGCACGCGTTATTAGAAATCGGAAATTATAATTCCGTGCATTATCAAATGCACAGCTCGAGTGATATCTTGATGTACATTGAGAAGACACTTGCAGCAGTTATTTTTTGTGACTCGTTTGGAGAGCAACCGGCGCTTGTATGCCGGTCCCGTAGGAGGGCTTAGAGAGTCTCGTTGAAACTCGTTAAATCTCGTACGGTGCCCGGATGTTCTCGTTTGGGGCCGTTGCGTAGTTTCTGCCGGTCTTGCGAGGAGCGAGGCCCTACCCGAAGCGGAGCGGACCCCTGGACCCCGTCCCCAGCAGCAGGCGCCACCCCCCTGGAGGATCGCCGTCCCGGCGCCGCGCTGCCCGCCGGCTGCCCGGGAGCCCCTTCCTGGACTCGTCCTGCTGTTCCAGGCCACCCTGCTGCCACCATGCCAGCTTCCGGTCTTGCCGGTCCGGAGTTCCGGGCGCCTCCACCCAAGGCGCACTGCTTCACGTTCACGTTGAACGCGGACGCCACGGCCGACGACATTGTCGACGGCATTGAAAGTATCGTCGGTCCGAAAGGGCTCGAAAGCCTCCAACATCAAGGAGGGTTCAAGTTTTGTATCGCCGTGACCTCGGCTGCGGCGGCACAAAAGCTCCTAGCGGAGGGATCGTTCCCAGTGAACGGGTCCTCTGTCTCAGTCTCTTGCGTGGGCCCCTCCGTGGTCCACGTAACTGCATTCCGGGTGCCGCTGTTCGTCGGGGACGCGGCGCTGGCCTCGGCACTGAGCTCCTACGGCAAGGTGCTCGAGATCTCCCATCCGACGCTCAAGGGGCGACGCCACGTGAGCAACGGCCAGCGCCTCGTCAGGATGGAGGTGAAGCAGCCGGTACCTAACTTCATGTCCGTGCAGGGTCACCGCGTCATGTTCGACTACAGGGGCGTCCGAAAGGTCTGCTCACGCTGTGGCCAGGACGGACATGTTGGCGCGGCCTGCCGCACGACGCGGTGCGCCCGCTGCGACGACTTCGGGCACGAGACGGCCGGATGCGAGGCGGCGTGCCGACGCTTCTCCGGAGCCCACGCCACGGCCGACTGCCTGCGGCCGCGCTCCTACGCGGCGGCGGCCGCTTCAGGGGGCCCTCAGAAGAAGCCGGCATCGGCAGCGGCGCAACCGCCGCAGGATTCGGTTCCTGCCCCCTCGACTGCGCCCCCTGCGGAGACCGCGCCTCGCCACGACGACGACACGCCCGCAACTCACGTGTCGGAAACCCCGGCCGGCCCAGAGCCTGCAGCCTCATCGCAGGAGCAGCCGGAGAACACCGCGGACACGGCGTCGACGGACTCGCTCGCGTTCCCGTATGTCGGCGACCTCCCGCCGCCCTCCCTGACGAGCCTGTCAGACTCGTCCTCCTCTGGCGAGGACGACTTCTCCACCACAGCGGACGAGAGCAGCGGAGCGCTCTCACGTGGCGCGACGCTCCGCCTCACCGGGGACGTCACCTGTGAACAACCCGGAGTGACCGAATAGCTCAGCGCCGGCGGCCCGCCTCGAGGTCCACGGCGCCGACGACCACCAGAGGCCGCGGAAGGGAAAGACCAGGACTCCACCGACCGCAACCCGTGCACGACACCTTCCGACCCCGCCTCGCAGGGTGCGGTAAGAGAGGCCACCGATTCACTACCCTCCCCAGAACCCATGGACTTGAGTAGGGTCTCGGGGAAGCACGCATTGTCGCAGTCCGCGGACTCGGACGGCTCAGCCGATCCGTCGGTCCCCAAAAAGCTGGCGCGCGCGAGCGACTCCGCCAATAGCGGGGCCCCCTAAACTTGTCGGCGGAATGTCGGCGCCCTGCTTTTCCATCATGGCGACGGTGCATCTCCTCTCCCTGAACGTTCAGGGATTTCGGTCGCTGGATAAGCAGAGGGAGGTGATGCACTTCGCTCGCGCGCAGGGCGTCGACATTCTCTTCCTTCAGGAGTGCAACTTCCGCACCGCGCTTGATGTTACCAGCTTTAAGAATCGCTTCCTCGTGCCAGCATTCTTTTCGCTTACCGACGCAATGTCATGCGGTGTCGGTGTCGTATTTATCAATAGTTCTCTCCGTTCAGGCGCACATTGCACGTACGGCGTCGACGGTCGCACTTTGGCCGTCGATTTTTCCCTTAACGGCAGACGGGTGAGGGCATTGGCTGTGTACGCGCCGGCGCATCAAGGCGATTATTCGTCGTTTTTCGAGTCGCTCGATTGCTTTATGCTAGACTCCTACCCCTCTTTCATAGTGGGCGACTTTAATTGTGTGCTGGACTCCTCACGTGGTGTACGCGGCCCAGGTCAGGGTCGGCCTTACGCCGGCGCGCGCTCCCTGCATGACCTATGCGCGCAGTTCCGACTTACCGACGCATGGGTCTCGTCGCATGGCGATAACTTCGGGGCCACATGGGAGAGAGGGAGGTCGGCCAGTCGGCTCGACAAGTTTTTGCTCCCGCCCGTCCTCGCGCGTCATGTGGCTTCGTGCGAGGTACTCGCGTTTCCCGCGGGCACTCCGTGCATCACCGACCATCGACCGCTGTCAGTAGTGCTGGATTTCGGCGGGTGCGCCCCACGAGTAGACTTGTGGCGAATGGACGCCAGCCTACTGACAGATTGGTCGAGTCTCAGATCGTTGCAGCGTGCGCTGGGTGCTCCGGGCGCTCGCGCTAACTCATCAGTGCCGTGGGACGAGAGAAAGGGCGAGTGGCACGCGCTCCTTATCGCGGAAGGCCGCCAGCGCAGAGCACGCATCACCCGCGAACTTAACGAGACGCTGGCTCGCATCCGCACAGTCGAGAGAGGCGCGCCGCTTACATTCGCTATGCGGGACTATTATAATTTCTTGAAGGCTCGCTACGAGACGCTGCTGCGGCAATCGTCGCGCGCTGCCAGCCGAGCCCTCGTTCGGGGTAGGCCCGTAGCCGATCCATCGGTTTTGCGGCAAGTGCACGCAGGCGCCCTCGATGAGGATGCGCCCGCATTCATTGCTGAGATCGCGCTGCCCAACGGGGCCACGAGCAGCAGCGCCACGGAGATACGCGAAGTCCTCACACGTCACGTGTCCCAGCTTTTCGCATCCAGTGTTGAGCGGGCAGGCGACCCCGCGTTTCGCGACGCACTCCGCGATTTTTGCCAGGGTGTCCCCGCAGTCGAGGACGAGCTCTCGCAGCAGCTCCGCGCGCCGGCGACGCCAGACGATCTCCGCGCCACAGTAGCTAGAATGAATGCTGCCTCAGCCCCCGGACCTGACGGTATCCCAGTCAGTTTCTACGCGAAGCTGTACGACGTTTTAGTGGGTCCTTTACTTCATATGGTCAACAGCTTTCTGACGGACGGAGCTCGACCAGAGTCTTTCAGAGACAGCCGAGTCACGCTCATTCTGAAGTCGGCCGGGTGCCCATCTGACCCACAGGCGTGCCGTCCGATCACTCTGCTCAACGCAGACTACAAGATCGTGGCGTCACTGCTGGCGAACAGGTTGAGCGCGATTCTGCCCTCGGTGGTCAGCCCAGCGCAAACGTGTAACGTGACCGGCCGTTCGGTGTTTTCCGCTCTCGCACTTACTCGTGACTTGTTCACATTCACCTCGAGGGCGGGGATCCCGGGCTGCTTTGTCTCGCTTGACCAGTCCAAAGCTTTTGACCGTATCGAGCACCGGTACATGCTGGGTGTGCTCGAGGCTTTTGGCTTTCCATCAGCCTTCGTAGCCAGAGTCGGGCTCCTCTACTCGGGGCTTACGGCCCGCCTGACCGTCAACGGAGCAATCAGCGCTCCCTTTTGTGTTTCTAGAGGGATCAGGCAGGGCTGCCCCTTGTCGCCCACGTTTTTTGTTCTTTGTTTTGACCCACTGCATCGCCGCATCGCCGCGAGCCCGTCCGTGCGCGGTTTCCCGCTGCCGGTCCACGGCCAGGAGAAGGTCTCGGCATACGTCGACGATGTGTCCCTGTTTTTGCGGGACGAGGACAGCTACGTAGCGTTTTTGCGGCTGTTTGAAGTGTACAGCGAGCTGTCCGGCGCCCTGCTGAACAGGGGCAAGAGTAGAGCGATGCGCTGTGGTGCGTTCTCTTCAGACCTGTTGCGCGACGTGCAGTGGGTTTCGGCCGTGAAGGTTTTAGGGGTTTATTTCCTCGCGACCGGTGAGGCAGCTCGCGAGACGTGGACCCGGCTTAGAGAGACCGCCGAGAAACGGCTGTCAGCGGCGGTTCCATTCCGTCTCTCCCTCGCGGAGCGCGCATTCATCATCCGCGCGTCGGTGTGCGCCCCACTGTACTATGTCGCTCCTGTTGCCCACCCACCCGGCACCTTCACGCGCCGTCTTGCCACTTTATGTGGCTCGTTCTTTTGCGCAGGCAAGACGCAGTCTGTAGCGCACGCGCTCCTCCGGCTTCCTACTAACATGGGGGGATTCAGCATTCCCCACCTGCCCACATTCTGCAACGTGCTCGCTTTGCGGGCGACCAGCGACCTGGCTAACCAGGCCGGCTACGCGGGCAGGGCGCTCCTGTCATACCTACTCGGTACGTCGCGCTCCCTATTCTTTTCCGAGCAGGGTGTCGGCCCGACAGCCTTCCAGCAGCCTCGGTTTTTCCAGCCTGTCTGCAAGACGCTCAGGTCCCTCACCGCAGCGCTGGCAGAGGTGGAGCTTTTTCAACTCCCGCCTCTCGGGTATGCGAGCTCCTGGCCGTAAAAGAAGCCCCACAGGAGAAATTGGCGCTAAGCAGAGAGGTACGATGGCGGGACCGGACGTCGTCATCCCTTCCCGCAGACGTGCGAGACTTTGACTGGCTGCGGGGCTGGCGGGCCCTGCCTACGGCAGATAGCCTGGCGGCTTGGGAGGTGGCCCCCTCCGAACGATGTCCGCAGTGTGGCCTTGTTGAAACCTTGCCGCACGCACTCTTTGAGTGTTCTGTCGCCAGGACATTTTTGGGTCTCATGTCTAGAATGTTTGGAGCGACCCTCGGCCCCAACTCCAGGTTTCGCAACCCTTTCGTACGCATGCTTTTTTTCGTCGGGGCATTCGTGCTGTGGCGCCAGAGAGGTGTGGCGGCTCTGCAGGGACGACCACGGAGAGCCATGTACCCTATGTTACAGCGAGTACGTGCGCGCATGTTCGCCCAGGCGTGCGTGGACCTCGTGTCGCTGGAGGAGCACCAGTTCCTTCGGCGCTGGTCCACCCGCTTCATCGTCGCGGGCAGGGGCCGTGTGTCGGTGCGGCTCCTACCATATTAAGTGTGGCGCGCCTGTGTGGTACGCGTGTTTCGTACACGATGTTCGCTCGTTATGTGCGTGCCCGAAGTTTGTGCGCGAGGTTTGTGTGCGTTGTTCTCGCGTTATGTTTGTGCGCGCTATGTTCGCGCCCGGAGTTCGTGCGCGAGGTTTGTGTGCGTTGTTCGCGCGTTATATTTGTGCGCGGGTATTTGTGCGCGGTATTTCCATCCGGTGTGCTTCCCCCGCATGTATGGACCCCTGAACTTTCTTGGACATCTCGTGGTTTTGGACTCTTTTAAGTTCCCTGCGTGTGTGTGCACCGGGCAACATCAGTCGCCGCAATGTTTGTTTTTGTAGAGGGACCGATGTCCCTTTTTGGTCCTGGGTTCAATAAACTTCTCTTAAAGCCTGGATGAGTAGAATTCAGTGCCCGGATGAGTAGAATTCAGTGCCCGGATGAGTGGGATTCAGTGCCCGGATGTTGGCTTTCGGTATCGGCGTGACGTCACCACACTGCCGACAACGGGAGCTAAAAGCATTTCATGCTTAAAACGCAACAGGCACACAACCAAAACACCCGACAATCGTGACGATAGCTGATATCAATTGTCACAAAATTCGGCGTAATTTTGGAAACAAAGAAGCAAAAACAGCGCCGCGCGGACGCGTCTCGCCGGCGTCAGCCGAACGGGGGAGAAGGAAACCCCCGCTGAGCGCCTAGCCTGTGTGCGTGTGCTTCCTCTCCCCTCCACCACCGCTCACCGACACGCCGTGCGCGGAGGGAATGAGCCATCCACGCCGATTTCTCTCGAACGTCCGAGTCGCTTCTACTGCTAACCGGGGTAAAAGGGGGTAGCCTTGCGTGCGCTAAAACATGTCCCCTTCCTCTTCACTTGCACGTCGGCGACGGCGCCACGCCAGAACACGCTCGAACCTTCGAGATCCGACCCCTGACCTCTGAACAATGGGGACGCGCGGCCGGTGAGAAGAGGGCAGGGAGACAGCACTGCCGATGCTGAGGGTATGTGCGCGCCTACTCCGGCGCGTAGAAGAAACAGACGTGGAAGGGAGCCTATAAAAGAAGGCGTTGACCGCTATCAGATTAGTCCGGACCGCCGTTTAAGCTTCATCGAAGCGCGCCCGTTCGACTCCCGGGAAAACACCACTCGGCCAGCATCGGATCAACGAGGGAACGTTCGCCAGTCTGCGGGACGGCATTGTCGTGGAACTCTGGTCGTCGGACTGCCGCAGTGCCCGGTGAACAAATTGTGTTTTGTTTCTTTACCTTTCTCTCTTGTGTTAGTGCACTTTAGGTGCAATATTTCATTTGAGTATTGTATTCTCTCTCGAGTTTAACGTTGCACGAGTTGCATTGTTTCGTTAATCACTTTGTATGTGTTTGTACTAGTGATTGTGAAATCCTCTGTATCGTCTCCTGGCTGTATAAACTTTGTTTTGTTTGTGAACCTTTGGCTCCGAACCATTCTCTGGCTTGCGACCGGCGAAAGCTGGGCACCAAACGCTCAAAAACCTCCTGTAACTTGGTAGCTGGTCTCCACTGAGTTTACCACGCTGAGTCGAGGGCATCTCTTTTGAGTCCGAGACCGCTACCCCCACACGCTCTAAGGGTGTCTGGGAACTTCGCGCTTAAAAGTGCGGGAAGTGTGGGTGACACCAGTGCACACTCTCGCCCAAGTGCACAAGTTCCTTTCTTGTCAATGACACAGAGGGGTTGCTAACACATGCTTCACCAGCTTTTGTGATTAGGAATGCTTCGACAATTTCCCTGGCGTCCTTTTGTTTGTGGCTTCTGACGACACGTGCATCGGAGAAGATAGGGTTACATCCTTCGCACACTCCGCAGTGTGCAGCAAGGTGGCCTTTGATGGCCACATTTTTCTTGTCATTATTATGCTCAAGCAATCGTTCATTAAAACATCTTCCAGTCTCTCCGATGTACTGTCTCCCGCAAGACAAAGGAATGATGTAAACAACCCCAACCTCACATGGTACAAAAGGTTCACGGTGTTTTATGCGGCACAGTTTAGGTGATGCCTCTTCGCAATTAACCTTCGCGCTAAGTCTACCGAGCTTTACAGGTGCCGAGAAATGAACTTTTACGCCAATCCTGCTTGGAATTTTCTTCAGATTGTGGCTAACAGTATGCATGTACGGAAAGACAACCGTCTTCTTATTGGTGTGATCCTGTTGATCGGCCTTACTTCCCTGATGGTGTTTCGTTAACAAGCGGCAAGCCACAGAACACAGCACTTGTTGTTAGTACCTAGCGGCTACAAGGCGCGAAACTTGCATGTCAAAACTATGGGTTTGAAGGTTATGGCATGACTTTTCAATGGCATTCCTAAAACACAGGCTGCTGATGCCTCTTTTCACTACTTTGGAATGCGCAGAATCACTGGGGAAGAGGGGCTTTTGGGCTCTGGGCTGATAGCACCAGCATACATGATTCGTTGAGAAACGGAGGGTGAGGTCTAGGAAGCGTATGCTATCATTTTCTAGAGCTTCGAAGGTTAAAACCAGAGGTTGGAGGCTTTGCTTAAACGTAGAAACAACAGCAGCAGTGGAAGCGGAACATTCATTCAGACCTTCCAGCAACACCAAGTAGTCATCAACGTATCTAAAGTTTTTTGCGATTCCCAAACCTGATAGGCTGATAGAAAGTTTTTGGTGGCAAAAAGGCACAAATATTGCTCAGAATTGGTGCGAGGCACCAGCCGATACATGCACCTTGTTTCTGCAGACAAATAGAATCCCCCCACTCGGCGCAAGTAGAGGAGAGATACAGCGACAATAGCTTTAAAAAATTATCAACCGTGATGCCAGTATCATTCTGAAAGCTTAGAGCGCCGTAATTGTCAATGGTATTCTCTACACAGGTTAGAAGTACTTTTTGCGGGAGAGAATAATAAAAATCCTTGATGTCCAGTGAGAAACCATGAAAGCCTTTCTTACAGTTGTCATTTAAAAATGTCACCAGTTGGTTAGAGCTGTTAATCATGTAAGGTCGTCAATTGGTAATACCTTTAGCTTAGATTGCAGAAAGGATGCTAATGACTTTTGCCAGCACCCATTCTCAGAAACGATGACTCTAAAGCGACATCCTGACTTATGGTCTTTGCGGAGAAGAACATGTTCAAGCTGAGCTTCTTGCAGGACTGTGTGCTTTGCTTGCTTGCAGGACTGTAAGCTTGCGCTGTAAGCTTTCAGAACGATACTGGCATCACGGTTAATAATTTTTTAAAACTATTGTCGCTGTATGTGTATTCTACTTACGCCCAGAGGGGGGATTCTATTTATCTGCAGAAACAAGGTGTATATATCGGCTCGTGCCTCGCACCAGTTCTGAGCAATATTTATATGCCTTTTTGCAACCGAAAACATTCTATCAGCCTATCAGGTATGGGAATTGCAAAAATTTTTAGATACGTTGATGACTACTTGGTGCTGCTGGAAGGTCGCAATGAATGTTTCGCTTCCACTGCTGCTGTTGTTTGTACGTTTAACGAGAGCCTCCAACCTCTGGTTTTAACCTTCGAAACTCCAGAAAATGATGGCGAGGAACTTTAGCGGCTAAAGTGCTGAAAGGCGAAAGCCTGAGTGCTGCATTGTGCTACGTGATTGTTCACTTCACATTTTGTTGGTGCATTAATTAACTGCCAATTAATGACGCTTAAGCTTCGCCTTTAGGAGTGGAACGCGACAGCGTGTTGTAGAGCTGCCACGGAGTCCATTGAACGCCACCCCCCGTTCGGCGCGATGCGTTGCCCTTTGAACGCAGCGCTTTTTAAGGAAAGGAAATGGCGCAGTAATTCTCTGTCATCTCGGTGGACACCTGAGCCGCACTGTACAGGAAGGGAGGAAGTGGAGTGAAAGAAGAAAGAGGGGCCGTAGTGAAGAAAATGGAAATTGTATTTGAGGATAGGAAATTACGCATTAACTGTCTCGCATATCTCAGTGGACACTAGTCGAAAATTGTATTTGACGAAAGGTAGTTGCGCAGTAACTGTCTTACATATTTCGGTGGACACCCGTCAAAATTCGCGCGTGGTGACATCACGACAATTTGGACCAATCTGAAACGCGGACAAATACGCCTTGCTCGTCAGTAAATTGGTTTTTGAGGAAAGGAAATGTATCTGTCTCGCATATCTCGGTGCACACCTGAACCTCGCCGTAAGGGGAAGGGAGGAAGATGGGAGTGAACGAAGACACCGTATTCACTAGACGCACCTTTGTTCATTCCAAATCATCGAGCTGGCATGGCGGAGCTCGATGGTTTGGAATGAACAAAGGTGCGTCTAGTGAGCTGGCATGGTGGATGCAATAAAGACAAAAAAAAAAGCTGGCATGGCGGAGTGGTAGCGTGCTCGACTCGCACTCCGGAGACCAGGGTTCGATTCCCAAGCTCGGCCATTTCTTACTCGGTTTTATTTATCTGGTCTGACTAGAAAGGTTAATTGGACTAATTGGTTTAGTAAGCAATTAACTAAACTCAGTCAAACTTACTTGGAGCATCACTATACGATCCCTTTAATTGGTTGCATGGTTAGTAGGCAAAGTACAATTGGCCGCGTTTGAAATTCACGCACTGTGACGTCACGACCGTTTCGACCAACTGAAAAGTGTGACATTTCTGTCGACAGCTCCTGCTTACAACGATGAGGCATTAAAGGCTTCCGCCTTAAAAATGATAGCATGCGCTTCCTAGGCCTCACCCTCCGTTTCTCAACGAATCGTGCATGCTGGTGCTATGAGCCTAGAGCCCAAAAGCCCCTTCTCCTTAGTGATTCTGCGCATTCCAAAGTAGTGAGAAGAGGCATCATCAGCCTGTGTTTTAGGAATTCCATTGAAAAGTCATGCCATCACCTTCAAACCCATAGTTTTGACATGCAAGTTTCACGCCTTGTAGCCGCTGGGTATGAACAAAAAGGGCTGTGTTCTGTGCCTTGCCGCTTGTTAAAGAAACACCACCAGGGAAGTAATGCCGATCAACAGGATCATACCAATACTAAGACGGTTGTTCTTCCGTACATGCATACTGTTAGCCCCAATCTGAAGAAAACTGCAAGCAGGATTGGCGTAAAAGTTCTTTTCCCGGCACCTGTAGAGCTCGGTAGACTGTGCGCGAAGGTTAATTGCGAAGAGGCATCACCTAAACGGTGCCTCATAAAGCACCATGAACCTTTTGTACCATGTGAGGTCGGGGTTGTTTACAGCATTCCTTTGTCTTGCGGGAGACAGCAGATTGGACAAACTAGAAGATGTTTTAATGAACGACTGCTTGAGCATAATAATGACATGAAAAATGTGTCCATCAAAGGCCACCTTGCTGCACACTGCAGATATGCGAAGCATGTAACCCTATCTTCTCCGATGCACGTGTCGTCAGAAGGCACAAACAAAAGGACACCAGGGAAATTGTCGAAGCATTCCTGATCACAAAAGCTGCTGAAGCATGCGCTAGCAACCCCTCTTTGTCATTGACAAGAAATGAACTTGTGTACTTGGGCGAAAGTGTGCATTGATATCAGCTATCGTCACAATTGTTGGGTGTTTTGACTGTGTTGCGTTTTTTCCCATGCACCATGCTGTAAAGGCAAGATCGTGCATGAAAAAATTACAGTTGCAGTAAGCGCTTTGTCCGTGTTGTTTCTTCGTTCATCCTGTCCCTTTTGCGCTTTGTATCATCACATCATGTACCAACTCGCCCACCAATCAATTTTTTAGTTGTGCAGTTTTGCGAGGGGCGGAGGTGCACAAATTCCAATTTTTGAGGGAAACTTTGAAGACCGCAGTGGCGGGCGTAGCGGTCTACTATCGTCGCCGCTGTTTGCAGGCTGGTTTCAATGTGCCCTGTGCTGCCCTGCGTGGCCCACAGAGTGATGTAATCGGCGTACAGAGCGTGCTGCACGCCGGCGACGCCATCCAGCTGTGCCGGCAGGTGCATCATAGCCAGATTGAAGAGCAGCGGGGAAAGTACCTCCCCTTGGGGCTTCCCTTATGCCAGTTAGGTGAGGACCATGCTCTCTGGCTTGGATGTAGATGTAGCATTGACGATCCATTAAGAATTGGCATGTGTATCGGAATGTGTTGAGGCCACAGTCGGTCTGGCTTAGGTTAGTATGATCCCATGTGTTACATTGTCAAATGCTCCTTTAAGATCCAAGGCAAGAACTACCCGGTCATTATGGGGGCATTCGAGGGGGTCAAGGACTTCCCGATTAAGTTGCAGGAGGCCATTCTGGGCGGATCTGTGTGGGCGGAATCCGAACATCGTGCTCGCAAAGACATGTTTGCGTTCACGATACAGAGATAACCGATCCCACACTATCGTCTCCATTAATTTGCCCACACAAGAGGTGAGAGAGATGGGGCGAAGGTTACCTGTGTCAATTGGTTTGCCTGCTTTAGGAATAAAAGTTAGCAGAGCCGTTTTCCAGTCTATTGGCAGGGGGATGTCCCTGCGCCAAATTGCATTGATGTAGTCGAGGAGGGACTGGTATGCCATGTCGGGCAGGTTCGTCAAAAGCTTTACGGTGACCTTATCCCTTCCTGGCGCAGTGCCCCGTTTCATTTTGGCGAGAGCCGCCCGTAGATCATGGAGCTGGAAAGGTTGATCCAGCTCCATGTTCTCTCTGCCTGCATAAGCGTACGCAGATCCACGGGGGCCTTGGGCTGTACACAGACACTGGTCCCGAAGTTTCTGTGCCAGTTGAGATGTACTGCCAGAGAAAGCGTGCATGGCTCGCTGCAAATGTTTTTGTGTTTCGGTTCGTGTTTGTGTTAGGTCAATCAGGGCTCGAAAGAGACGCCACGTGTTGCGGCTGGACATTTGTTGTGCGGCCGTGTTACATCTATCCACCCAGTTGGAGTCGGCAAGTTGGGCTCGGCACTCTGCCGCTTTCTGGGTAAGCTCTGTAATTCGAGATTTAAGCTTTATATTATGTTTCTGGCGCCGCCAACAGCGGACGAGGCTGCGACGGGCTTCCCAGAGGTGGAGAATGTGGCTATCCACGTCCATGACCGCCTCTGAGAGCTGGATCTGAGTATCATGCAAGCGAAGGTGTGTCAGGAGCTTTTGAGACTATGCTGGGTAGCCTTGCTCGGAAATTGGTATATTATCAAGTGAGTGAAAATTTTGCCTGAATTTCATCCAATCTGGGATACGGGCTTGTGTTCTGGGACGCTTGAGCGGGCGTGTGCTTAGTGTAGAGATAAGGATGCAGTGTTCGCTACCGAGGGTCTCCTCGGTGTTCAGCCAGTCTACATGTCATATGTTGGGAGTGAAGGTTAAGTCCGGACACGAATTCCGTGTCACGGAGTTTCCTAGCCGTGTTCGGCGGACGCGGTCCGTGTGAAAGGTGAGGCCCACCGTAGACGCAAGTTCCGCCAGCATACGTCCGCGCCACCCTCCTTGCGATACCCCCACAGCTGACTGGGAGCGTTAAAGTCGCCCACAGTCAGTCGGGGATCGCGACCCGCTACTCTTAGCGCTCGGCTAAAAAGATCCGCAAAAGTCACTCGCTTGAGTTTGCAAGAGCAGAACTCGTTGAGTATATGCAACTGCGGGTCCCTGCGGTGGAGTGTTAGGATAGTCACCATTACATAGGAATACTCAAGCTGGACGTTGCGATCCACTAAGTTGGCTGTGTAGGCTTTGTAAACGAGAAGACAAGACGGGGGATCCTGTTGGAACGTCTTGTAAATTGAAAGTGTGGCGCCCAGGCCTGGCTCCTGGAGGGCAACCACGGCTGGTAGGGACTCGAAGGTTTCAAGGTAGAGCGGAAATTGGCCCGCTCAGTGCGCTCTTTAAAGCCTCTACAGTTGCACTGTGTTATTGAAGTTGACATGGCCGAATTGGAGATGGTGGAACTCCTTTGATTAAGGTGTCTCGCCATGATTTAAAATTCTTCGGGGGGGAGAAGGAGGGATTGGCTGCCCCAGAGCGAGCTACTTGCTCCATCAAGGGGGTGATGACAGAAGGAGCAGGGCAGCTGTCATCATTGTCCGAATCAATAATAAGACGGTTGAATTTTGAAGGACGGGATACGTCCTTAATGGGCCCCGTCCGACGGAGGAGGTGGGGGTTCTCCGAGATGTGTTTTGAGACCACCGCGGGGACCACAGATTTGTCCTTTGTCTCGATCTGGTCCATGGCGGTCTCGATCATAGATCGCAATTAAGAGGTTAAGCGCTCCTCCATCTCAGAGAGCGCTGTCACGAGGGCAGGCGAGATCGCGTCGCTCTTTATTGCCTCATATTTCTGCGGGATCGGTACGGCGGACGCAAATTTGACTCTAAATTTTGAATTTTGTTCAGCAAGAGCTCATTCTACGCCCGGAGCACGTCTATCTGTTTTTGTATTCCGCGTCGAGTGCGGAGACGGTTACGGGGGCGGAGGGGGGATGGGAGGAGGAAAACGCGATCTGAGCCGAGCTGCTCACCTGTTGTTTGTCGTGTTGAGGCGCTGATGCCCGGGCGCCGGCAGCGCCAATTGACTTGAGGGCTGGGAAAGTGGCCAGGGTCTCTGCCGCTGGGCGGTGGGGGTACCGTCTTCTTCCCGGGCGCTGACTTCACCGACCGTGACGATGTTTTCTGGTCGGAGCCGTGAGTACCACGCGGCTTTCCGCCACCGGCACCTGATTTCGAATAACTTGGCTGCTTGCCAGGTCACTGGTTTTTTTGGCAGTTCTGGGCGTTTAGCCTTGGGGCCGGGCACCTTGAGCTGCCGGAATTTTCCAGTGCAGTCGCGGGAGTTGGTAGCGTGGTCTTGCCCACAGACTGCACAGGACAGAGTACATTCATGCGGCGTCTTGATCCGTCGATGGTCGGCACCGTTTAGCCACACAGGCCATACCTTTCATCCGGGCAGGGGCAGGTGTCTTCCCGGGGGCCCGCAGTGCCGCACTGCACGCAGGCCCGGATGGTTTTCTTGTACGCACGCAAAAGGGTCACTTCGGAGTTATAATGCACATATCGCGGCACCACTTTTCCCTCGAAGGGGAGCGCCGCGAAGTCTGATTTGGCAAACTTGCGGATATCGGCAAGCTCTCCAGCATGCCACTGGATCTTATTTTGGAGGGACTCACTGGTCTCGTGCTTGGCCATGCTGATGACACCGCGGCACACGTCGCCAGTGAGTTTCAACTGGCCGTACATGGAGAGCCGGCCCTTCGGTGATGTTAGTTCAAAGTCCCGCAGAAGCTTGTCCGCGACGTTCGGGTCTCGGGTGCCTCGATCGGGTGCCTCGGGTGCCTCGAGCAAAACGATCAGGTTTTGCTCCCATGTGGGGAGTAGGTTGAGGGATGCAGCGGCCTTGGCGCCCAGGTAGGCCAACGAACGCTGCACCCAGCTCGCCATGTTGGTATACATCCTTGAGAGCGACGGTCACCCGGGGCTTCAGGATGATGACGATGTCTTCTGGATGAAGCCGCGGAAGCAGCTTTGGCTTCCAAGAGGGTTCGGTCTTAGACTGGGCCCTGCCGTGAAGCGCTGCAGCGCGCGCAGCAGCGTTGTGCCGTGTTGAGCGGCCTGCGGACGTGGCGTCCGCTTTCTTGCAGCGGCGTTCCGCTTGCGGGAGCGGCGTTCCAGTAGTTCGAAGAGCATCAGGTTCTCAATGGGCGCAGAATCCGGGCTCGCAGGCGTTGGAGTTGAAGGAACCTCGGACCAGGCCATGGCGTCCGGGTCGTAGCCGCGTTGTACGGTTTGGGCAGCCGTCTTGACGCGGGTGGGCGACTCACTCACGGCCGGGCTTCAGGGTAGGCGTTAGGCCTAGCGCCGTCCCCACGAAACGCAAGTGAGGATCGGCCCTAAAATGCCTAATTGTTGCCCCACCTGTGTGCGAGTGGTATAAACAGGTAGCTGTCGATTCGCGAATACAGACGCGGCTGTGTTGACGGGGTTCCGGTCGAAATTCCGTGGCTGCAGCCAAAAGTTGGTGGAGCCAATGCGCTGCACGTCCTCTCGCTTCGCGCGCTCACAGCCCCCCCCCCCCCCCCCCCCCTTTTTCGATGGAGGCGGAACGCAAAAGGCACCAGAATGCTGTGTGATGTCTCAACGCTGAGTTGGAAGAGCGCCTCTTGATGACTGTGATACCGTACATGTAACTAACGTGGCGACCCAAAGACGCAATAAAATGTTCAAAGGCACTGCCGACAAGAGGGTCGACATTTGGTACCCGACAAGAGGGTCGGGTACCAAATGCTGTTGTCGAAAACACATGCCTTGAAAGGCGACACCTATAATGGAGAACGGCAAGGATGAACGGCGACGACCGGTGGTGGCCCTTTCGTGACCGGCAAGTCGAGCACACGGCGGTATTTTTGGACCTAAGTTTTCGTTTCGTCGCTGCAGGCTCAAAACATAGGTCTGGATAACGCGCAACTTTTGTTTTCTTGTGACGAGCGTGCAACCAGGTTTTGGAATGACGCGATGGGCATCGCGCACATTTTACTCACCAAGTGGCTTATTGACCGTAACACAGCAAAAAAAAAAAAAAAACACGAGCACCAACTCGTTCGGGCAACGCACCACGTTTTGCGTTGTATGGCTGTGTTAACAACGTTTTTGTCGCCACCAAATGACGAGTGCAAGAAACAGCCACCAGATATGGACGTCATTCACGCACTCAAGATGTCCTTTCACAGCTGCGTCACCCAGGTCAGGTTGAAAGCAGTTGACAGAGCAGATGGCGATGACGACGTTCTAGTTCGGGTATCTTTGCTGGCTGCAGTGGAATTATTGAGGCCATGTGGATGGGACTTGCAGCGAACTGTATTACAAATTGTTTCCGCAATGCACGGTTTATATGCCAAGAAACGACTGACAGCACTGTTGAACATCCGCGTGATTATAACCATATGTGGATTTGTGACAACGCGTTATTGATATCAAAGATTGTCGGACATGATTTAGCCTGAGATGACTTCGTTGGTGTGGATCTTGACGCGGGCAAGCCGATGTACGCGAGATAGGAGCGCTGCCCGACTGCGAAAATCTGATCTCGATGAAATAGAGGCCGAGATGTCAGCAGATGCCGTGAAAGCTTTAAAAGTGAATCGTTATGTGCTGTTCTTAAAGCAGCTTAACTGTTGGCACTTTAGGCATGAGCGAGGAACATAAAGTATGACTGTTCTGGAAAGCTTGGAAAGCGCCGTGTTGTGTTCTCCTTAGAAGAAGCCGACTCGTATAGAAGTTTTCGATGTAAGAAATAAAGGCAGTTCCTTAAACTTAACATTACGGGCTGTAAAATGAGAAGTCCTGCCCTCGTCGGATACAAGGAAGCAATTCTAGCGACCGTAAGGTTCATTATAAGCGTACTAGCCTGTATTTTATATATTTCATATGCAGAGTTTGATCTTTTATAGTTGTGCATTAATTTTAAAATGACAACAAATAGCACTAGCACAGAAGACAGACTGCTGACACGAGGTTGACGGGGCGGGCGCAAACTTGCAACTGATTTTATTGCTTTAAAAACGGGAACTTATACAGGCAATAATAGAAAAAACACACGCCCCGAAAAGAGGGATATAAGTCAAGCCAGGGCGCACGTCATGCTAAATACCGTGGAATTTTTTTTCTGAAGATACAAAGAAGCAGATGCATCACTGAGGCAGGCATCAGCGGATTTCTGGATGTGGTACGTTTCGGTTTGGTTTATGGGGTTTAACGTCCCAAAGCGACTAAGGCTATGAGAGACGCCGTAGTGGAGGGCTCCGGAAATTTCGACCACCTGGGGTTCTTTAACGTGCACTGACATCGCACAGTACACGGGCCTCTAGAATTTCTCCTCCAAAGAAATTCTAGCCGCCGCGGCCGGGATCGAACCCGCGTCTTTTGGGTCAGCAGCCGAGCACCATAGCCGCTGAGCCACCGCGGCGGCGGTACGTTTCGACTAGCTCTAGTGCTACTTTGATCCTGCCTATGAGCTTGATAATCTCAAGCCCTGGCCCGAAACCTTTGCGTGCGATGCAATGCTCCCTTGCTCAGTCATTAACACAGCGGTCCATCTGCCCTATGTAGACTCGTCCATGCTGCAGCGGAAGCTGGCAGAAGACAGCCGTGACACACTTCACAAACTTTCTTGCATGCTTTGTTCCGCATCCACTTGTCAGAGCTCCCTCGCCCCTCATACTGGGGCATAGACCGGCGAGCTTTAGTGGTGCTTAAAACACCATAGGGATGCAATGCCCGTCAGCCACCTTCTTTCCATTGTGGATGACTTTGTGCATACGAGGCAGAACGGTGGGCATCCTCTTTTTAAGGGTCAAATCATTACTTTTTTTTTTATATCATCCTATGCAGGTTCTCAGCCACAGCCGAGAAAACCGCAGTAAAATAAACCGGATGAACGCACTCTTTTAACCTGATTGTAAAACCTAGACTGCTTTGCATGACTACACAACTTGGTTGGCTCGAGCCACGAACTGGCTATTGCTCTCTCGGCAGTCTTTTATTGTGTAGAGTGATACGGAAGTAAGTGTTTCTGTGCTCTTTGTTAATGACCTCGCGATGGAGCATGTACTATTGATGTAAAATAGAGAAGGAGCGAACTTGCTCTCTCACTGCTTTGCATGCGAAGATTGCCAGCCACGACTCAACGTGATATCAACAGTTCAGGCTAGAGCAGGATAAGAATAGCACGTGAGCCGTTGGAAGCGTACCCCGTCAAAAGAACTGGCGATTCCTGCGTCAGTGATATGTTTGCTTGAATCATTTCGAAAGAAAATTTATTCACCGTTTTGCGAAACATGCGCAGTCACTTCACTTGCATTCATTTCGGGGCATGTGCTTTTTCTATCGTTGCCTGCACATAGAAATGAAGGGAGCAATCAGGCCCGAAAAAAAAAAACAAAGCGAGAATGAAAACAAGCATTTTAGTGGTATGTGGACCTATTAGATTACCGAAAATTTTAATAATTTAAATTTTTGAGACAGCAGAAAAAAAGCAGCGAAACGGAAGCATGGTCCGTTGCCCGGGATTTAGCGTCTAAAGCTCTGTTAACTGAGTCACCACGCTACTTCTATTTTCCATACAATGGAGTCATTACAACCACTTAAGCATATGAGCATCAATAGAGTCTGTGTAGTGGGATTGTTTTGCCAGTGAATCAAGCGTTAAACCATCAAGCTATCAAACATGCCTTCCATCTGCGGTCATGACATGATGTTCACCGTAGGTGTTCCCCTCGAACCCTCCACGATTTTGAGAAGACAAGGGCCGATCTCAACCATGGGAACCATGACTTTCTCAACCATGACTTTCCTCGTAGACGCCCTTCTATAATATACTCTGCCCCGCCGCGGTGGCTCAGTGGTTACGGCGCTCGGCTGCTGACCCGAAAGACGCGGGTTCGATCCCGGCTGCGGCGGCTGAATTTCGATGAAGGCTAAATTCTAGAGGCCCGTGTGCTGTGCGATGTAAACCCCAGGTGGTCTAAATTTCTGGAGCCCTTCACTACGGCGTCTCCCATAGCCTCAGTCGCTTTGGGACGTTAAACCCCAACAGAACAGAATAAAATACTCTATAAAATTAATTTTTGAGGAAACAAGGTCGTTAGTATTGTGATCCAGTGTGCGCGCTTTCCTCCCTATAATATTTCGTTACCAGGTCACGTTGCTAATAGCGCGAAGACGAAACGACAGAAAAAACACAAACCAAGAGCCGAGTGTCAGCAGTCGTTATAAGGTTTGATAGTAGCGCTTTGCCATGAAAAGTCGTTAGCTGCATGCACCTGCACAGATTCCTTCTTCGCTGACTAGTTGAACGGTGCATAGTGACAAGCGCACTTCAGGCAGTGTCAAGCAGGCACTGCGAGCACAAGGTCCCCTCCAGCTTTGAAACGCAGGTGCAACGCCTCTGCTCTGCCGGCTACTCACTATCTTTGGTCTCCAATCTGTGCGAGGCTATGCCTAAAGGGATAAAAATGCAGGCGAAGGCTGGGAAGGGAAAAGAAAAGAGCCGTGCGGCAGTTATCACCTGCCTCCACAAGATCTCGCACAACAGAAAAACGATAGCAGGAAGCTACAACGTTGGGGTCGTGGTCTGCGCTGCGTGCAAGCTGGGAAAAAATATGCGCGATCGTTAGCAGACATATACAGAGGGCCTGCACAACGAGACATGCGAGCCGAGACATACGAACCGGTAACTGCCGAACCGGTAGCTGCCGAATCGGGGTACTACACGAGATACAAAGGGCAAAGGGTACAAGTCAAGACGGGATGATGCTTTAATGTGAGGGCCCAGAAGCATTTCCTCAAAGTAACAAAACAGAACTGGAGGACATCTTTTATAACACTGCAGTCAGCCTAACCACACATGTAAGCCTTTATTAGCGAGCACGAGGTACCTGCCGACGGCAAAGAACAAAATTGAAAGGTAAGTGACTGTGGCGTCTCACACATTGTCAAGGCAGGTGACTCTTGTGCCAGCACACCGTCAATTCATTCTACGGAAAAGAAACGTGCTTCCTGGATTGTGCCTAAAGTTTGTTGCCTCTATGTCGCACATGCCTACGTCAGTGCACCTGCATCCTTTTCTTATTTTTGATATTAATGGCCACTTTAAAGCTTTTACCTGTTTCACTCTGCCTTTTGCTGTGATGCATTTAGCTAATTCTAGCGCTCGGTTTGCCTCTTGATTACGCTTTTAGAGCTTACCCACGTTATTTGTTTGCCACAAAAAAAAAGTATGAACTTTTCTCTGTTTTCTTAAAGTGACATGGGTTTTCCTTCGTTGTTTTTACTGCTTATTGCACGCTGGCCAGGTTTCTAATGAAATCATTCTTGTTTGTTTGTTTACTGTTTAGCCGCGTTACTTGTTAGCCTGCATAGCTTTGTATAAGCTTTTTTGTTTTTTATAATGTGACTGTCAAGCTAGAAGCCTACGGCACCGGTGGCTCCTTTCGCCCTTTCGCCGGTAACCAGCGTGTCCTAGGAAATCCGGAGGGGTTATAGTAATGACAACGCGACGCCCACTTTGAACGCTGTACAAGGACGTGGAAAATGAGGAGTGAGACCGCGAATGGCCTTGTCGTGGTCGAAGTGAGCCGATGACTTTTCCTCTCAGAAGGTATGCGCTCTCAAGTGGGGGGTCATTAGGGTCAGAGCGACTTATCAAATCCCCCGACTGTCCAGCTAAGCGGAGGGAGTCTACTGACAGCAGTGACGGCAAAGTCGATGCGGGGGCGCCTCGATGGCTTGCAGGTGCAGCGAGATACAGATGCGTAACCGCGCGCCCTGCATATTCTAGGAAGTGCGGTGTCCGAGGAGTCATGCTCTGGCGAGCCCTGGGCTCTGTCCAGTTGTATGCATGGTGCCATTTTACTGTTATTTGCCAAAATTGGGCGAGAGGAGATTTACTAATGCTCTGCCTGATTTACCGATTTACTGATAAAGCTGTGATTTACTAAAAGGTCTAAAACCAGCTGCAAACAAAGGACTAGGAAGAGGCGCACCGATTCTCAATCGCGGCCGCATTTGAAGAGCCTTCATTTTAAACAACCTTTTTCTCTTACTGCTTGTACTTTGGTCCGTCTTTAATAAATCAGTTTTGTTTGTCAAGAAGCTGGAGTTGCTGCCCCAACCGGTAACGTGTCTCCAGACGAGCGGACGAAGACGCTAAGTGCCCTTCCTACTGCTGACGGCATACGATCAACGACCAAGGTGAAGTGCTCAGCACTCGACCAGACAAACCGGCCAATTACGACGTTTTACAAGAAAAACTTAACTCCCAGTCTCGCTTTAATTGCCTCGGGAGTGCTTGAGCCGCAAGGTTAGAATTAACCAAAGCATAATGGCTGTTACATTGAGTTGGCGGAGTTAGAGAGAGAGGAAAGAATTTTAATGAGAGGAAAAAAGGTGGAGAGGTCGGCCAGTGGTAACATGGCCCTGGCTTGCTACTCCACACTAAGGGAAGTGAAGGGGAGGGAAAGGAAAGTGCGAATGAAGGGCAATGATGTCATAACAGAATGAGTTTCATGGGTTTTGTCCACACAGAGACACGCTGGCTGGCACTCGCATCGCGGTGAGTAGAAGCACGTGAAATTTATATCTTGAACACACACACCGAGACAAGTCATTAACACATACTCTAGTAGGGGCTCCATGAAAACACAAGTGTAAACCGTGTAAATTATTTAAACCACGTAGATAGTGCACAGGCGGTCACAAACGGGTATCCAGGCCTGATTCACATAAAAACTTGAGCAAGACCTTTGTGACACATTACCAATCAGAACGTTTCGCCCAGGCGCCTTTGGCGGAGTGGTTACGGCTTAGGTATGGCGGTCCGCGCGCACAAATGTCAGAGGCCGAGTGAGCCAGAGAAAAGGAGAGAATCGGCGCGTATATTGGAGACCTCAAGCGTCAGTTAACGATAGCCGAAGAGAATCTCCGGCTGGAGATAAACAGAAGCGAGGAGGAGGAACGCTCACGGAGAGAGGCTGGTGTACTGCCGGAGACGGCACACTCGCAGTCGTACCCTATCGTAAAGGACGCTGATCAAACGCTGATCGAGGTAATAAATAAAAAGGATAACAGCAACGGAACTCAGTCCGTTTCTACTTAGAACAGAGAAGAGATATCACAGGTTCCTGCAAACAGTGGAGCTTTGGTTAGCGTCGAGGAGCTGCACATTGTGGAGTCAGCCAATAATCTTGACAAATGCCAACCATCCTGGATTCCCAAGGAGGAGGTGAGATCAACGGACGTGCATAGGAAAAATTCTCCCATTGATCAGACAGCGCAGGTTGATTGTTGCGAGGTAGCCGAGCATGTTATTAGTGATGTTAATGCACTGATAAGCGCAACGACCCAAAGAGGTCGGCCGGGCAAGGCACCCATTGCGACCTTTTGTTCCCATCTGAAAGGCCATTATGCATTAGAGGGTTTGGGGAAAGCGGCATGTTCGGAAAAGCCAGCAGCACAGCTGGGTAAGCGAGGCTGTTCCAATCCAGAAAAATCGTACCCATGTAACGCCGCGATATGCTTGGCGGTACAGGAGTGGAATCTAAACAGTGGCGACGGCGAATTCACTCCATGCCCTGAGAGAAGCGAAGTTACTCTGCCGCTGATAGGGGCAAACCGCTACCCTTGCTGTGATCTCCTTGCGGGTCGGCGCAACAGATTCATCGCAAGACGAGAGGTCGGTTGTGATGAACTGGTTGAGCTGGCCATGCCGTATTCAGAGAGGCCCGCTAGGCAAGCGCGCTTAGAGCCGTTCGCGGAGGCTTGAGCCTCACATGCGCACACGGTCCTCGGCTCCACCGCGGTAGAAGCTGAGCGACGCAACTGGAAAGCAACACGAATGCGAGAATGCTAGAAGTTGCAGCACGGAATGTTCACTTTTATGAGACCAGATCGAGTGTTCGATCCTGGAGGCTAGCGACGCATGCCTGTGTCCACAGCCCTAACCCACTTTGCCACTGACAGGGGGCAATAAGCGTGGAGTGCCTTGTGGCTCCATCACACAATGGGGCACTGGATGAGAGTGGGGGATCGTGAACAGTTTACAGCTAAGAGGCACTGCAAATGATTGGCAAGAGCCATGCTGGTGGGCTGATTTTGTCTTGTATGAACTGTTTTCGTTCGTGGTGACATATACTCGTAATTCGTGTGTGACGAAGAGCATCGTGTTAATATTTATGTATTGCCCTCGTCGGGATCATGTTGCGATGTATGCAGTAATATGTTTTGTTCACTGCGTTTTTATTGCCATGTTGTTGCATTTCAGAGCCGAGTAGAGTGTCGGGTTCCTTGTGCTTCTGAACATTTTTGTAAGTTCTTGAGGGCTGGGACCCTTGTGCTTTTGCGCACTTTTGTAAGCTGCGTGTATGGCAAGCGTCTACCCCAATATTCTTGGCAGGGAGGCGCTAACCTAGGAGCCTACCTTTATCTCTTTCGCCGGTAACTATCTTGTGCGTGGGAAGTCTGGTGGGGTTAGATTGACAGCTCGTCGCGCCCTTCCGACGCTGTCCAAGGCCTTGGGAAATGGGAATTGAGACCGCGAACGGCCCTGTCAGAGACGCAAAGGGCCGACGACCCTTTGCGTCTGAGCAGGAATGAGCTCTCAAGTTCGGGGCCATTAGGGTAAGTGACTTCTCAAACCACCCGACTGTCAACAGTGGCAGTAAAGCCGATGCGGAGGCGCCTGGATGATTTGCAGGTGTAGCGAGATGCAGATGCGAACACGCGCGCCCTGCATGTTCCAGGAAGTGCGGTGTCCGCCGAGCACTTGCGTGTATGGTTCCATTTTACTGTTATTTTCCGAAATTGGGCCAGAACCGATTTACTAAAGCTCCGCCTAATTCTCGAAGGGTTTAAGACCAGCTGCAAAAAAAGAGTTAGGAAGGGGACCCGCCGAGTCTCAATATCGGCCGCTTTTAAACAGCCTTTCTTTTAAACCACCTTTTTCTCTTTCTGCTTGTCTTTTGGTCCCGTCTTTAATAAATAAGTTTGCTTGTGTAGAAGTTGGAGTTACTGCCCCAACCGGAAACATGTCGCCGGACGAGCCGACGAAGACGCGAAGTGTACTTCGTACTGGTAACCGCTGTATATACGATCATCGAACAACGTGCCAGTGTTATTCGTCGCTCGCGACGAGCTCCGACAAGCCCAACCGGCCATTCTCCGACGTTTATGAAAATTTAACTGTGCTTCTATGTTTTTAGGGCTGCTTGCGTGATCGCCTGTCGTGACTTTTGTTTTGGACATCGCCCTTTGGCTCTGTGGATGAAAGAATCGTACTTTTCCTCTCCCTTTTTACCGCTTTTACTTCGTGCGTCACAAGCTTCCTCACTGTCACGTGGCTTATAATGACGATATTGCGCGGGGCGGGCTCACATTAAACACTTGGTGTACATCACCCGTCCTGTGTTTCTGTTGTGTTCTGTGCCGCCTTGTGGCACTGCCCACTAATGTTTCAAGTAAGGAGGTAACGCAAACGAGCACTATAGCAGCGACCATTTCCTTTGTGAGCTGCAATCTCACCAGCGCAGTTATCAATCCTTTTGTTCGTCATTACCACTTATGCCGAAAGGATTGATGCAGACTGTTTTCGAGCATACATTTCTGCATACGTTTAGCTGCGCTGCGCATTATGAGTGTCTTCCGCTGACAAGTACGCATGAGCCAAGCCTCTCTTGGACATCGTAACTTAAAGGGTCCCTGAAAGGGGTGTCTGAGGTTGGCAAACAAATACTTGCATTATGTAGAGCGTAGGCCACTGAACGTTCATGCCGCGTACAATACATCAAAGGCGAGTAGATAATTTACAATACATTTTCAAAAACTACCTCTCCCGAGCCTCGCGGCGACCAGCGGCGGTGAACTTCCGCCCGAATCCGTACTCATTACGTCAGTTTGTACTCTTTACGTCACAAGTGCTGGGCTATGATTGGTTCGCGGTGCCAACGTGAAATCACGCATTTAACAAACTAGAAGCTCTAGATACTTCACACTCTTACTCTTTTCGGAAACATTTCGCATTTCAGCAAGCAGAGTTGTCGTTTATATGCATGTTTACGCAGTTATTGTGTGTTCGGTGTCAGAAATTAGTACTGCACTTCCGGTTTACAATGTTTTCGTCTGCTCGTGCCGCTTGTGTCACTCCGCCGGCGCCGCCGTCGAGCCGAATCGAGAATCGAGGTGCGATTTGGAGTCACCGCACTACTGATTTCTGTCGCGACCTCCGTCGCATGCGCAATCAAAATGGACCGGCCGTGCTGTGTCGTTGGTTGCAAAGCCAGGGTTCGGCAAGATGTTGCCCTTCGGCACTGTCTGCCGAAAGATGGAAGTGAGCGAGCCGTCGTCGTCGTCAGGATTCAGCGCTCGATTTCTGAACGGCGTGTCCTTAAAAGCTTGGCCGACGCGCTGCACCGATCGTCGCTTGCGAACTGCCGCCCCACTACAAGCAGGGAGACACGGAGCGGTGAGCATCGCTGCGCCGCCCTACCCAAGCTCCGCTCACAACCGGTGTCGCACTTCGCCGCCGTGCAGCAATGCCTGAGCGCTGCTTGGGACGGTGTACAAATATCACAAGGCAAGATCGCCTTGTTATCAGAAATACTTCGAGCAGCGACAAAGCACGCCTGCTTATGTTGCGAGCTTTCGGCAACGGCACCGCGCGCGGGCGCTCAGGGCGACGAGCTCTGCTGCTGCCTGGCTGCCGTGGTCGTCGCTAGGCCTATTGCCTCTTTGGCATCGAAGCTGCAGCGGCCGGCGCTTCGGAAGTCGCCTGAGCTATAATACAAGGCTTACTCTACACATCGCTTTGCAGTCAACAGCATCATCTCATAATAAAATAATAGTATGGTCACTTTCCGCGACTCCTTCTGCAGCGAAGCGAGCGGGCGCCAGGCGAGTCGGACCCCACGTCGGGCCAGCGGCAGCTGCGAGACGGTTGTGGCAAGAAATTTGCTCGTATCACAGTCGTTACCTTTACCAGCAGCTCAGTATTGGTCAGCGATCCTCAAAAATGACACATTTTTCACATTTCTTATCCCAGGGTTTATCATTTACGTCAAGAACACACTTTAGCTCGTTTTTATGTCGCCGGCAGACGGGATCCAGGCTGGCCGGCCGGCCGGCATGCTCGGCGTACATCACGTTCGCACAAGAAAATGCAAAACAGCCATGATACCAGCGAGGATGCGTCCTAGATTCGAGCAACGAAAATATGTCTGTGTAAAAGTGGATCTTTCGGCAACGACACCGCCTGCGGCAACGCCGCGCGACGAACTGCGCGCTGGTCCCAGGCTGCCCTAGTCGTCGCTAGGCCTATCTGGTTTCGCATTGAAACCGCAGCTGACGGCGCTTCGGAAGTTGCCTGCGCTATAATAAAAGGCCTACTATTCACATCGCTTTACTGCGAACTCGTCCCATAATAAAAGATATGTTCGATTTCCACGATGCCTTCAGCAACGGAGCTAGCAGACGGTAGGCGAACCGCACCAAGTAGCAGCAGCACCAAATCGGCTGTTGGATGAAATTTGCTTGTATCGCAGTCATCACTTTTACCAGCAACTTGGTATTGGCCAACGATCGTCAGAAATTATGCATTTTTGACATGCATCTATCCAAGGGCTTGCTATGGACGAGAGCAAACAATACTAGCGCGTTTTTCAGTCGCCGGTGGCCGGCATCAAGGCTGGCAGGCCGGTCCGGCGTGGCTCGGCCCCGAGCGCCCTGAGCAGCGCGCTGTACGGCATCATGACGCTGCCGCTCTCCGCACTCGTATTGGCTCCCGCTTCCCGTCGTTGCGTTTTCCGCGCGCGGCTTGTCGTAGACATCCAGCAGGTTGGACGCAGGCGACGAGCTGCGATCGGTTGTTACGACGTCGTTCACAACGGCGCGCCGCAGCGAATCGCACACACTTTTCGCTCATGTGTCCCTGCCTTAAGGCTGAAATCCCATTTCGGCACTCATCCGCAAAAGTCGTTCCTTCAGCTCGGGGTCTATAGTACGAGAGAAGCCGCAGCGACGGTTGCGAGACACAGGTGAACATAGCAGACAGCGGGAAAGCGAGCGAGCGATCGAGCGAAAGAGCGCGTCAACCGGAAGTAAACAAACCGATCTCGTCGATGACGTATTTGTGGGCGGAGCATGGTCCCGGCCTGTAATCTTTATTTTTTTATGGTTCGCTCCGGTGTACGAGTTGAGAGGGAAAAGGCTGGTGGTCATTTTTAATAGCCATTATCTCTGGTTCCGCACAAGGTAGATCAAAAATTTTTGCGGTACGATGATGGATCGTTCAATGTCTATCAATACTTCGACTTCTCTTTGCCTACATGGACACCGTTTCAGGGACCCTTTAAGTAGCTGGTGAGAGCGCCTGGAGACGCTGCTTTTAGTCCTGTTATGTTTTGCGGAATGTTGTTACTTCTGCAGTGTTTGTCGCGCAAGTTTTGCACATTTGCGGCAGGTGTTGCGGTGTCCGCTGCTATGCACAACAAAAAGGAAGACCGCATGGTCAAGTGTTCTGGTTACCAATGGAGCATAGATTGGGGCAAAATTGAAAGCCTCTGTCTCACCTCTCTGTTGAGTCCTCCCTTGCAGAGCGACATGCCAGATCGTTTCAACGTTTCCGAACAATCGTAGACCAATTCCAATTCTCCCTCTGTCTCTGTCTCGCTGCTTGGAAGCGGCCCCAACACCTGAACGTTGTCTCGGGTGCGCAGTTCGTATTCGTCCAAGGAAATTTTGTTCAGTGTCAAGCTTAGTTTGAGCGATCTCTGCAGTGGCATCAACATTCCTTTCGTTTTGGTCTGGCGCTACTAGTGGGCTTCCGACGGCAATTGCTTTTTTTATATGGCCTGGCGGTTGTTGTCCGGGTTCCCTCGCCTCCCAGAGAAATTGCCAGAGCTGGATATCGACAGCCAATGAGGAGAGGCCTGGAGGAGTTCAGAACGGAAGCCCCTTCTTGCACGTCTAGTCAGCCGAGCTTTGTAGGCGCAGCTCATCTTCAGGACACATTTTCTGGCGGCGGGATGCTCTTACGATCCGGATCCCCTCCAGCCTAAGGGGACTAAAAACGCGAACTCTGCTCCGGCGTAACCACGGCAGTGACGAGAGCAAACCTCCCCTGAAAGCAGCCAGCACAGCTCTGTGAGTGCATCCTCCTCTACATGACGAGGAGAGTTACCAAGACCAGCAGTGATGGGCCTTTCCTACAGGAATCGTGTGTCAGCGGTGTCCGGACACCTTATGTTTGACCGTGGCATCCGACGTCCAAAAAGTAGCGAGCTGTTTCCCTACCGCGCGTGACTTTGCGCATGGCCTCAGCCTACACCTTGTGGTCTTGCACTGATGGGGGACATGTGCGAGCACTTGCAGACCATGGAAACGCCACTCGCGGACTTTTGGGTGTCTGCGTGACATAAATGGCATCCTCCTCAACCTCAGGCTCAACACATGACGGGGGCGTGTTCTCTAATGATAGAGTGTGTAATGAGTGCCAAAGTGAACTTTTCAGGACACGCCTTCATCGGCAGGCCCGGCCCCCACCTAGGTATTTCAAAGAAGGAAAACCCTATAAAACTCGGCGAAAAGTACGGCTGAGAAGCCTTCTCTCACCTATACTCCCGTCTGCTAAGACGTTGCCTTTTGCTGAGAGGCACATTCAGTTGCTGTTTACTGGTACATAATGTTAATACTTGCTCAAAGTTTTCAGTGTCTTCCTCGTAATCACGTAGGTGATCTTACTTATCCCTTCTCCGTCGCAAACACGCTACCTGAGTCCCAACAACTGGTGGCGGCGCTGTACTTTAGGTAGCTAAAAAAAAAGTGTAACGAAGTTTTCTATCTTCTAGTCCTTTAAAAGTACTCCATATCTTGTTTTTTCCAAAGACGAAATGGTGTTGTTAACTTGATTTAAAGGTATCTTTAGCATCACCCTTCTCGCCCTTGTCAGTAGCGAAGAACATTCTACATATAAGCAACATTTTTTAAAATCTGCTCAATGTGTGGTTAATGACCATTAATGGAAATAAACATCAAGCGTGTAAATTTACAACATTGGAAAAGGGCGTCATTTCAAGGTGACAGCCCACCGTGTATCGTGATGTAACTGAAGCCCTGTATATTTGTAGAACATGATAAGCAAAACTGTCGCCTAGACTAGCCAGTTATTTGCTTAGATAATGAAATCAAGCAACTGAGGCGTTGTAGGAAATTAAGAATGAATGGACATCGGCCAAGCAAGGCATAGCAGGAAGGGCTGGGAATTGAGGCTACACACACAGTACGAAAAACTGGGTATGCTGCATTTATCCCACAAGAAGAACAAAAAGAAGATATGTAGAGTAGATACCATAGGCAAAATAAAAGAAGTCGCCAGTGGCATGGTCATTTGGAAGATTGTATTAAGAAGATCTGTACGATAGTGTGGCTGCCGCTAACGGAAAGAAAATGCCAGTTATCTGCTGTAAAAGGGAGATGCCGTTCTTTTAACAGATGCCGTTTATAATGATGATTTGTGTTGGTCTGGTGCGTGCCTCGATTATAGTGAAGGGAAAATGCTGTCGTACCTAACATGCTAGAAAGCATCCGCTATATAATGTTATCGCATCATTGTTGATGGCGGCACTTCCGCTCTCGTACATCATACCCCGACACTATTTCACCCCATTGCCAGCAAGAATATCAAATGGCCGTAACCCCTAAGCGTGCATTTGCCGGACGCTTCACGTTGTCGAAAAGCTTCGCGCTGTGTCCACATGCACCTGAAGGGCTGCACAGCGGGCTACTACTGCACTCTGCCTTCTGAGAATCACAATTCATTATTTATGCGTCACTTTCACAGGTTTAATCAAGCAGTCTCAGAATGCACAAGTAAGCTAAACTGGGCTAGTCGGAGCAAGTGCATCTTCGAAAAAAACCGTAGCGCAAAAAACGAGACGTCGTGAGAAGCTCTCGTGTCCTGTCTTCACCTTTTCTTTGTCTCGTTTTTTGCGCTACGGTTTTTTCGAAGATGCGCGTCTTAGAATGCTCTTATAAATGCGTTCTGATAGCGGCTGGCCTGTGTGACGTGACCTGTTTGCGAGGGCGCTCTCATGGGGTGTTTGGAGGATAGCACAAGCATGGTTGAATGCTTTTAGTTAAATCAAGTTAAATGACTGCGAATTCTTTTTCATATTTTGAAGTCTACTGCATATACCCAAGCAATGCCGTTAAAAGTCTCAGATTCTTCCTTTCTTTCGAATCAATGTGCAGTGCTCAATGGCAGAGTCCGACAGGTTGTTCCATTCATAAACAATGTGCGTTGGACGGTACTCGTATAACTACACTGGCAAAAGAAAACGATTACCGTGCGTAAAACCCCGGTTGCGCGTACGGGTGTTTACTCCTAATCAACAATGTTGGTGGTAGCTACAACCTTGTCAACCGCCTTGTTGATATGCTGGCTGCGTCAAATCGATGTGAGTAATTCAAACATTGATGAGTAGGCTACCCCTTAGCAAAAACTAATACGTTTGCAATATACGGTGGGCTATTTAAATTGTATTTTAAACATATTTTGTATTCGTGAATGCACTAAAATTATGTAGGAAATACGTTCCTGAAATTTCATGCTTTGTATTCGAAATATATTTTTGAAATATGCTAAAAATACCACACTTAAAGCATACTTCGAGCACATTCCAAATACGTGAAAAAATATGTATGCAGTTTTAGCATCTTGTCAGTGTATTAAAAGTGTATTTTCGGAAATATGAAATTAATTCATCTAAAGTATACTTCAATTCTAAAAAACGGACAGTCCTTGTAAACGTATATGTCTGCAGTTTTAGCATCTTGTCAATGTAGGTATTAAAAGTGTATTTTCAGAAATATAAAATTAATTCATCCAAAGTATACTTCAATTCTAAAAAACGGGCAGCCTGTCTAAATGGATATGTATGTAGTTTTAGCATCTTGTCAGTGCATTAAAAGTGTATTTTTGTAAATATGAAATTGATTCATCCAATGTATACTTCAATTCTCAAAAACGGGCAGTCCTTGTAAACGTATATGTATGCTGTTTTAGCATCTTGACAATGTATTAAAAGTTTACTTTCGTAAATATGAAATTAATGCATCCGAAGTATACTTGAATTCTAACAAACGGGCAGTCCTTTTAAACGTATTTGCAGCACACTTCCAGCTGCCGTTGAACAGTCGAGTGCTCGAAGTCGCGTTTCGGGAAATGGAATTTGCGTGTTGTCAACGTATTTGAAGTGTACTTCCGTAAACACGCAATTAATTCATTCAAAAAACGCTTAAATTCTAGCACATTGGCAGTCCGCCTTAGCATATTTGCAGCACACTTCAAGCTGCCGTTCAACAACCTAATGGTCGAAATCGAGTTTCGGGAAATCGCATTTTGCTGTAAGCAATGTTTTTAAACAGTACTTTCGTACAGTTTCGTACAGTTTCGTACAGTACAAGAGGAAGAAGTGGGCTTGGGAAGGGCATGTAATGCGAAGGCAAGATAACCGCTGGTCCTTCAGGGTAACGGAGTGGATTCCAAGAGAAGGCAAGCGTAGCAGGGGGGGGGGCAGAAAGTTAGGTGGGCGGATGAGATTAAGAAATTTGAGGGAATATGGTGGCCGCGGCTGGCGAAGGGCAGGGTTAATTGGAGAGACGTGGAAGAGGCCTTTGCCCTGCAGTGGGCGTAGTCAGGCTGATGATGATCATAATGTATGAAGCGCATAGAACGTTGTGCTTTGATACGATCACTGCTTATGTAGTAAGACTAGCATAAGCTTTTCAGCAAGCAATACGAAGAAATCAAATGCTTTCAAGTTGCGTCATGGCCGAAGTGTAGCACGGGATCATATAATCGTCTGTCGGCTTATTTCTGAATTTAATTTTTAATTTTAACTATTTAAGTTTATTACACTTATCTTTAATCTCATTTTTAATTTTAAATCTTGAATATGAAAGAATAAATTTTGTTGTATTCGTATTGAGCTCAAGTTTATTTAAACATTCAAGTATTATGTTGTTTTAACGAAGAGTATCAGTTTGCTTCGATTTCTTGAAGGTTAGTACCAGAGCGAAATGCATGCAGTACCAGAACAAAGGGGCATATAATACAATCTCTTGAGTTATATAATGATAACTGTTAAGCTAGACGCCTACGGCGGCAGTAGCTAATTTCCCCCTACCGTGTCCGTCTGAAGTCGAGAGGGGTTGACAATGGTGACAGCGCGTCGCGCGCTCTGGACGCTGTCCAAAGCCGCGGGAAACGGGGCCGCAAGGGGCCGACGACCGTTTCCCATTGAAAAGAGATGAGCTGTCAAGTTGGGGTGGGGGACTGTGAGGTCGGCGACTTCTTAAACCCCCGACTGTCTACCTACGCAGTGGACTTACTGGCGCCTCTAGAGTCGGGCTCTGGCGAGCACTGGGCTCCGCCCACCTGTATGTAGTGTCATTGCAGGGTATTGGCCGAAATTGGGCGAGAGCAGATTTACTAGTGCTCCGCCCAATTATCGAAGGGATTAAAAGCCCGCTGCAAACAAAGCAAAGGAAGGAGCGCGCCGAGTCTCAGTCTCGGTCGCTTTTACACAGCCCTTCTTGTAAGCAGCCTTTCTTTAAACAGCCTTTTCTCTTAGTACTTCTATTTTGTTCCAGTCTTCAATAAACTAGTTTAGTTGTCAAGAAGTTGGGAGTGGCTGCCCCAACCGGCAACGTGTCGCCGGACAAGTGGACGAAGACGTGAAGTGCCCAGCATGCGAGAAGACAAACCGGCCATACCGACTTTTTAACTATAACTATGTTACTTATGCATGCTATAAAAATAAAGCATATATTGCGATCCTTGTCATACGCCTCATTTAATAATGCCGATATCAAATTCAGCGCCATGCACTGGACAAAACTCAAATCTCAAGCTTAGGAAATCATGCATAAGATGATGAGCAGTGCCCTTCATACCATATATTTTATGTTCCCTCATCGAAATATGATGCTAAATAGATGGAGAGCCCTTCACGAAATATAAGAAAGTCCCGACACTGCGAACGTTTTTCGAGACTTCTGTAAATTTATATTCCGTCGGCAAAGGCGCGTTTTTCGTGAACTTGCCTTTCTGAAAACTACACTGCTACTCTGAAAGAGAATACATGAGAGAATGAAATCATTCAGATGCTTGTATGAATATCACTCCGCTATTTTAAAACGTGAAGTATGTCATTATGTGTTCCTGCCCTATGTATGACCCGATCATATTTACTTAGAGCGCTGGAGCGGTGTGCTGGGGAGCAAATGATGTTAAATCTTTTCGACACTTCTTTGCTAGGAGAATGCGCTGGTTACTGTGCTGTTAACATGTCTATTCGTCTCCTTTCCAGGATAACTATCATTAGTGAAAGTCAATACCTGCTTTAGGATTTCTCTTCATTTGCCCCAGAGTGCACTGCTCGAGCGCTCTAGATAAGCGTAATAGACTCTGTACCCCAACACAGGCAATCCAAAGCTTGTCAGGTAAGATATTAGATTCAAGCACGCTTCCTCAGCTATAAGTGGATAGACCAGATATGGTTTATGACGCGGCTTACACAGGCTCAGCTTTCATTTAGTGATATCCAGCTGCTGACCTCTTGTCCAACAAATTTTGAATATAATTTACGTATACGTGCATGTAGAGGCAAGCAAAATTATATCACAAATGTGAAGGCGTAATATGCTCTTCGAAATCATTAACCAGATGTGAAGGATGCCCAGCCTCCAGAGACTGCGTCCACGGAATGAGTGTAAAATTAATTTATTTGCTAATGATTTACCAGAGTAACGTGTGCTATCTAAATCAAACTGTGATGGTTTAAAAGTGCCATTATTTACTCTCAACTCGCGGAATTTTTCCAAGGCCTATGCTATGGAGAATAAAACAAATCTGCGCTGCCGATATCAACTTTTTTCTTTAGGTCCATGCTCCTGTATTATGATATTCGCGTTTACATGGAAAAAGACAGAAAACCAAGGCGGCTGAATTATCATCCGGGATGCAATACGAAGGGAACGAAGGAAATGGTGGAGGTTACTGCACCAGGACTCCTCTGGCTATGAAGTTGATCGCACGTGACGATATAATTTTTTGCTATTTCAGTGCATACGGGGCAATGCACGTCCGGCATGAGCTGCGTGTGCAGTGGCTACAGCTGTGCAGCAGCTGAGATTTACCGTTCTATACACGTGAAGCATTATGTACACTAGTGCCTGCAGGAAATGCGCACTGCGTGCTATCAAGGTCAACAACCTGTTCCGCTGGGACACGTTTGTCTAAATGAGGCGCGGGCCTATTGCTCGTAAAATCCCTTCTGCTTGAATTAACGCGGGAGAGAAACCCCATATAGACTTCATGGTAATATTCGTTTATAAATGCTACGTTTCTCAATGTTTTCCTTCGTTGAAGTCATATGCACACTCACGAGAAATGCATTATCGTTTAGAGACCGCAAAACCTTTCAACCCGCATTCAAGTATAGCTTTTACGAATAACTTCCCATAAAACTAAAATACTCCAAATAAATCTCACAGAAAAACTACAGTGGATTACACTCTATCGTTCTTCTCTACCCCTTCTGTTCCTGGGCTTGAAATGTTCCATGACCTGTGTGACAGGTTTTCATCAAGTATACTAATGTTTAGACAAATATCTTTCCTAAAAAGGCACACAAACTTGTACAATTTTCACCATATTCTGCTGTGTTAGTGCTATGCTCAAAGGAGTCAGCATGGGTACTTCATCAGAAAACTTCTATTTCACATTCGGCCGCCGCGGTGGCTGAGTGGTTATGGCGCTCGGCTGCTTACCCGAAAGACGCGGCTTCGATCCCGGTCGTGGCGATGGAGTTTCGATGAAGGCAAAATTCTAGAGGTCCGTGTACTGTGAAATCTCAGTGCACATTAAAGAACCCCAGGTGGTAAAAATTTAGGGAGCCCTTCACTACGGCGTCCCTCATAGCCTAAGTAGCTTTGGGACGCTAAAGCCCATAAACCATAAACCAACCATTTCACATTTCCGGCATGCACCGGGTACTATCGCTAACATTTAATGGCGCGAATTCTAGCGTAATGCATTTTCAGCTCGCAAAGGTGCGTAGATGTTCTTGGAGCATTTATGTGTGTTCATGTGAGAGCAAACAATACCGCCAAGAAATTCTGCGCATCTGCGGTACCTGGCGTTGTGAGTGCCCTTCAGTTGATGCTCCCAGACAGAAGTAAAAGTATTTAGGAACACCCCGCAAACACTGCCTGCTGCTTCGGCACAAATTTAATTCCACCGATTTTCCTTGCAACCACCGCCTGGTTACACACCATTCCTCTGTTCATCTGAAAGAGGGCCTCGTAAGACGCGATGTAGCTAACAGAGCTTCTTCTTTCCTTTCCATAATTGTATGCGTAACATAAATAACATCTCCTCACTAAACGCCCGCGCAGTCATGTCGATATGCATTCCTTTCACTCTTGCAAAAACTCGACTGCTCCTTATTGTTTTCCAGATAACGTCTCCACTTCATATTTATCGAAACTCTGTGGTGCTGATGCAAACATGGCTCCGCAAAAAGCGAGCCTGCAATCTCATAATGCATTTCTGCATTTAAATTTTTGCTTCATTGATAAATGCAGTCATACGTATTAATACATGTGCAAGTATTTGAACCACCAGTGTAGTTTTGGAGCCACTGGCTAGCCCATAGCCGTAGAGAAGACGGTGTCACAACAATTATTAAAGCCCCGAAAATGTTCCCTTATGTCACAGAAAAGTATCAGGTACATTGTTAAGCAGAGAACGAAAACACAATGCCTGAAGTGCCCAGGAGGTCGAGGATGTGTTGAAACGCATTTAGCGAACATTTCGAACTGCGTGCGCTGTCGTACCCCAGCTGCCGGCAGGACAGAAACTCCCATCCTATACAGGGCGTAATCCCAGGAGAGCTCTGCGGGACCTTCAAAGCCAGCGTTTCACGGGCCAGTTATTGGACCCGCGGTGATAGTTCATTGGTCAGCTTAGTACTTAAAGAAAGAGAAACAAAACCTCCGCAGAAGGCGAAGCGTTTTTAAGCATGAAATGCTTTTAGCTCCCGTTGTCGGCAGTGTGGTGACGTCACGCCGAGACCGCGAGCCATCATCCGGGCACTGAAATCCACTCATCCGGGCACTGAAATCCACTCATCCGGGCACTGAATTCCAGTCATCCGGGCACTGAAATCCACTCATCCGGGCACTGAATTCCAGTCATCCGGGCTCTGAAACGAGAACATCCGGGCACCGTACGAGACTTAACGAGATTTAACGAGACTCTCTAAGCCCTCCTACGCGACCGGCATGCAAGCGCCGGTTGGTCTCCAAACGAGACAAAAAATAACTGCTGCCAGTGCCTTCTCAATGTTTATCAAGATATCAGTGGAGCTGTGGGTTTGATAATGCACGGAATTATAATTTCCAATTTCTAATAACGTGTGCAAAAAGCAAATAAATGCCACGTTACTCTTCGTTGTCATACGTGATCCGGGGGAGAAGCGCTGCGTTCAAAGGGCAAGGCATCGCGCCGAACGGGTGGTGGCGTTCCTCCCTTCCTGTACGGTGCGGTTCGGGTGTCCACCGAGATGACATAAGGCCAGTAAACATTTCATGCTTACTCTACTCTCGTTTACGGGAGAGGCAGAGTTTTTTTCTTATGATGAGTACTTGACAGAATGACATAATCGGCACATGCTCCGGCAGCTGAAGGCAGCTATGAAAAGGCATTTATGCTAAAAGGCAAAGGACAGACTGCCCAACTTGTGACACATGCGAAAGGCGATATGCTTTGTGGGTCACTTTAATCTCATTGCAGCGGTTCAAAGCTATCGTTGGGTGGCCCGTACTACAATCAAACAAACTATATTCCATTTTCGCTCGCGTAGTTGGGGTGCCTCGTCGGGTTCATGTATTTAGTTGCAAATAGAGTGGATGTTGAATTAACACTTTCTTGCATTGTCACAGTAGTGTACAAGACAGTTCATTCTAAGTCATTTACGCACTTCATTACTTCGCTTTTATTCAGAAATAAATTCCGATAGAGTATAAGCTGTGGAAGGGTTGTCGACCACTTTTAAGCTATCACACAAGTATACTTACTAATAGATGTATACTTTTCTGACAGTTGGCACCTGCTTAAAGTGCTTTGCTGAGTGCAGCAATAAGTAGCACAGGTGCATGCAGCTTGCTTTGAAAATTACTGCACCCTTATCTCCATTTGTCTAGACGAAGCGCAAGAAAAAATGATTATGAAATATGAAAGGAAAAGATTATTTTAAATAAGACTAACACGACAGAAATGTTCTACAAAATGCTGCAGGAAAAAAAAGTAAAGATACAGATTTTTCTGCCTAACTAAGGCAATTTCAGGCTGCAGAATGGACAGCACCTTGCGAGAGAACCAGACGAACAATTATTTTTTCATGTTTCTGCAACCGGTGCTCACGTTCCTGTATTATCCAAGTACTTTATGTATAAAAGGCGAAATTGTACGGATAATATAAATACACAGAACCAAGGCAGTCAGACTTAAAAGGGAGGACAGTTAACAATATCATGTATGAATTCAAATGAAGAAATGGACTATGATGCTACATGCAATATAAACAGGTAATCAATAGCCAGGTGTTATAAGAAAGTGGATTACAGGCGAAGAAAAATTTAGCTGGAAGCAAGAAAAGGGTTTAAAAGAACATATTTCAAGATTTGCTGGAAGATGATTGCATACATTGTTGTCAGTATAGTGTAATTGCCTTCTGCCTCGCATTTTGTGGTTATTTAATTCTGTATATGTGTCCTCTTTTGTCTGCATTGTATATCATCATCATCATCATCATCAGCCTGACTACACCCACTGCAGGGCAAAGGCCTCTCCCATGTCTTTCCAATTAGCCCTGTCCTTCGCCAGCCGCGGGCACCATATTCCGGCAAATTTCTTAATTTCATCCGCCCACCTAATTTTCTGCCGCCCCCTGCTACGCTTGCCTTCTCTTGGAATGCGCTCCGTTACCCTGAAGGACCAGCGGTTATCTTGCCTTCACGTTACATGCCCTGCCCAACCCCATTTCTTCCTCTGAATTTCTACTGCGATGTCATTATTCCGCGTTTCTTCTCTCACCCACTCTTCGCTTGCAGTCTCTTAATGCTACCCCCTTTTTTTTCACAGCCCGCTGTGTGTTCCTTAACGTAAGCAGACCCCTTTTCGTTAGCCATCGCGTTTCTACCGCGTAGCTGAGTACCGGCAAGATACAGCTGTGATACACTTTTCTCTAGAGGGATGTTAGCAAACTGCCATTCAAGATATGAAAGAGCCTGCCGTGTGCGCTCCACCCCTTTCTTATTTTTCTAGTTATTTGCTTGTCATGATCCGGATCAGTGGTCACTACCTGCCCTAAAGAGACACATTCTTTTACTACTTCCAATGGCTCGCTACCGATTGCTAACTTCGGTTCCTTTGCTAGACTTTTGAACAATATTTTGATCTTCAGAATGTTAATATTACAACCACCCTTTCGGCTCGGCCGGTCTAACACATTAAACACTCTTTGGAGCTCGTCACCTGAGTTACTTAGGAAGGCAATGTCGTCAGCGAATCGCAACTTAGGTTTTCTTCATGACCTCTTATCCCGAACTGTTCCCAATCCAGGCCTCGGAACACCTTCTGTAAACAGGCGGTGAATAGCACTGGCGATAGCATGTCTCCCTGCCTGACACCCTCCCCTATTGGAATTTTGTTGCTCACTTTATGAAGTAATATGGTAGCGGAGCAGTCGATATAGGTATCGTCACACATTAGGTTCTTCTACATCCTGATTCCGCAATGCCTGCATGAATGCTGAGTCTTCAACTGACTCAAACGCTTTTTCGTATTCAATGAAGGCTATATACAGGGTGTTTCACCTAAGACTTTCTGCAATTTTTAAAAATAAGCTATTTGAATTAGATGCGCGCTTTTTCTGGCATAGCATTGTTAGTGGTGTAGTACATCATAATTCAACTAAGACGTGCTAACTAGCAGGCTTGTTAACCAATATTTAATAGTTAACTTTTAAACTATTACTGTTGGGCTCCTTAATTATTGAGAGGCATGCAGCCCACCGGAAGTAATGTCTATATCCGTTTTTAGAATTTCGAAAACGCGATTATCCTCGGCGCTGTGGCCCAACAAATTTCGCCTACATCGCGCCAAAATACATGCGGTTTGAGAAGCTTGCAGGCAAAGCAACCTCTCCAGTGAACCTAACTCGTCGAAATAGCCAAAATTTGTCGGGCCACAGCGCCGAGGATAATCGCGTTCTCGAAATTCAAAAACAGATATGGACATTACTTCCGGTGGGCTGCATGCCTCTCAATAATTAAGGAGCCCAACGGTAATAGTTTAAAGGTTAACTATTAAATATTGGTTAACAAGCCTGCTAGTTAGGACGTCTTAGTTTAATTATGATGTACTACACCTCTGACAATGCTATGCCAGAAAAAGCGCGCATCTAATTCAAATAGCTTATTTTTAAATATTGCAGAAAGTCTTAGGTGAAACACCCGGTATAGGGGTCGGTTGTATTGTGCGCATTTTTCTATCACCTGATTGATAGTGTAAATATGCTCTATTGTCGAGCATCATTTACGAAATCCTGCCTGATCATTTGGCTGACTGAAGTTTAAGGTTGTCCTGATTCTATTTGCGATTACCTTAGTGAATACCTTGTAGTTAACAGACAGAAAGCTGATTGGTCTAATTTTTCAAAACCTAGACGTCTCCTTTCAAATGAATTAATATAATGTTAGCGTTTTTGCAAGCTTTTGGTACGCTCAAGGTCATAAGGAATCGCGTATACAGGGCGGCTAGATATTCTAGCACAATCTCCCCTCCGTCCTTCAAGAGATGTGCTGTTACGTGATTCGCACCAGCTGCTTTCCCCGTTTGCGTTTCTCCTAAGGCTTTCTTTACTTCCTCCTTCGTTACTGGCGCGATGTCCCATTGCTGTGTTGTACTGTCTCTCTCAGTAACATTCTGATTGCAATCGCTACTGTATAGATTAGTGTAAAACTATAAGGCTACTTTAACTATCTTATCCATATTGCTATTGACCTCTTTGCCTTTTAGCGCGTACATCTAGTTTTTACCTATGTCTAGCTTTCTCTTCACTGCTTTTAGGCTACCTACGTTCTTTACCGCATGCCCAATTTTCTTCGTGTTAAGCTGTCTTTTTTCGGCTACCTTGCGTTTATTTGTTAACTTTCATAACTCTGCCAGTTCTATTTTCTCCTTGGGGTCAGCCGCTTTCATGCTTTGACGTTTCATTATGTTATTTTTCGTCTCTTGAGATAGCTTGCCAGTATCCTGTCCAACCATCGTACCGCCTACTTCTATTGTGCACACCGTAACGATAGTTGTCAGATTATCGTTCAATCTTGAACATTAAAATCATCTTTCTCAGTTAAAGTCGAATATCTGTTCTGCAGCGATATGTTGAATTTCTGTTTTTCCCTCTTACAGCTAACCTTTTAATAGGCTTCCACTTCACTATTTTTTTCTGTTCCGTTCTCAGGTCTAAGCTAATGCGGGACACTACCATTCTGTGGTCGCTACAATGTACCTTTCCAAGGACCTGCACATCCTGCACGACACAAGAGTGAGCGCATAGTATGAAGGCTATTTCATTTTGAAGCGGCAGCTTCCCTACAGGAGGTCTCAGGCTGAGATCGCCGTGCGTTGCAGATGACCAGCAAGGCATAGCCAAGGTCCAACCTTGTTTATGAGCTTGGAAAACCGGTGGACGGTCAATAGCCATACCAATGGTCAAGCAATCGGACAGGTCAAGGGTCAAGATGCTTTCAAGGTGAAATCAAGTTCAAGCTGGGGACGTCAGGGTGAACACAAATTTGGTCACGTGATCGGCTTTGGGCTCACCGAGGAGCCTTAACGCGGCGTTACAACTGGCGCTTGGCCTCGTCTGACGATCCGGACAGCATTGCGACTCGCCAGGGGAGTCTGCGGAAAATTCGTGACCGAGAAAGGCGAAGACTACAGCTGAGACGCCGCAGGAGCGGGAAAAACGTCTCGCCAAGCGGTGTCGGGCCGACGCTGCCGCGGACGCCGCGCGCTGGTGAAGAATCAAGAATAAAAGACATTGCTCCACATTTCAAGTGTGTTGATTAGTTAAAAATTTACAGATTTCAATAAAATTAATGGTGCTTTAGTTTGGTTAAATCGAGTGAGAAGTGGTAGCTTCACAATGTTTTAGCCTGGAGAATGCCATAGAAACGCTGAACGAACATAATAAGACTTCGCCAGGCTAAACCATCGTGAAGCTAGCGCTTCTGACTCGGTCTGACCAAAGCAAAAGCATCCTTAATTTTTTTACAGTGTGGCTCTTCCACGTCCACTTCCAGTTCTTTCATTTCCGGAAAAAAGTAATCACTGTTTTCTTCTGCGTACTCTGCTAAAAACCCTCCCCTGCCGTTCCTGGAGCGTATGGCATCGTCGCCTACCGCCTGGGCTCCGGCCTGCTTCTTGCCTCTCTTCGCATTGAAGTCGCCCATTTGTACAATGTACTGTCATTTTACTTGGTTCATTACGTATTCCACGTCTTCATAGAAGCTTTCAACGATTTGGTCATGATAGCTCGATGCTGGCGTGTGGGCCAGCACCACTTTCAGCTTGTACCGCTTATTAAGCCTAATAAAGATAGCTGCCACACTCTCATTAATACTCTACAGCTCCTCTATGTTGCCAGCTATATCCTGATTAATGAGGAATGTCATACCTAGTTCTCGTCTGTCCGGTAATTCACGGTAGCGCAGTACGTCCCGCTCCTTGGTACTGTATACGTCTCATCTGTCCTCCTAATGGCAGTAAGCCCAATGACTTCCCATTTAATACCTTCTAGTTTCTCGAACAGCATTACTAGGCTAGACTCACTCCAGAAGGTTCTCGCGTTAAACGTTGCCAGGTTCAGTTTCCAACCGTGGCTTGTTCGGATTCCTGCAGTTACTGATTTTTTTTTTTCAAATGGGTGTGTAGCATGCCACCGTGGTCCAGCAGCCGAAGACGACGACTGTCCCAGTACGCCTTCCAAGCACGCGCAGACTGTATTTTCATGGCTGCTTAACTGCAAGACCGGCGCAGCGCTGTTCCGTCTCAGCCTGGCTGAGCGCGTCCAGCCGAATATATTTGTGGAGACCCGACGATGACTGGTGCCCACGAATCGTCTCCACAAATTTATTCGATTCGTCTCCAAACAGGTGACCATGTTCGATCATGTCATTGGTGCGCTCACGCCTGCTACTGCTGCGGTTATTCGCGACGACCTACGCTCTCTGCCTGCCGATCGCCCATACGATTATCTCAAAGCGATGCTCATCCAGAGAACTACTGAAACGGAGCCGCGTCGCCTGCAGCAGCTCCTTACCTCAGAAGAGCTCGGAGATCGCAAACCTACTGAGCTGTTGCGTCGCATGACCGCCCTGGCTGGTGACTTGGCTACTTCCCACGACAGCGCGCTAATCCGGGAACTCTTCCTGCAGCGCCTGCCTCCGCAGGTGCGCATGATCCTGAGCGCGTCTTCGTCTCAGACCCTGCAATCCCTGGCTACGCTGGCGGATAAGATCATGGACGTCGGCTTTCTCTCCGTTGCAACACTTCATCCCCCTCCTGCCCCTCAGCTATCGAGCCCAGCTCCTGACGATTGCTATACCCATCTCACTGCTACTCAAGAGGAGCTAGCCCGGCCGGTGTCGCAGCTTACAGCTGAAGTTGCAGCCCTTCGTGCTCGCCGGCCGCGTTCGTAGTATCCACCACGCCGTAGCAGCCCCAGTTTTTCTGGCAATCGTTCTCCGCCCCCGACGACACTTTGCTGGTTCCACCGCCGATACGGTTCTCGCGCACGCCACTCCCGCCAGCCCTGCTCCTTCGCGCGAAACGGTCCGGCCGAACACTGAAGGCGACCGGTGTTCTCGGCCCGCGATCCAGCCGCCTCTTCCACGTCACTGACCGTGTAACCAAAGTCCGCTACCTCATCGACACTGGTGCCGAGATCTGTGTTCTTCCGCCTACGTTGGCCGAGCGACGCCGTCCTTTAGACTCTCCTCCTCTGACCGCAGTCAACGGATCCACCATACGGACACACGGCCAGAAGTCGGTAACGCTTGACCTCGGACTCCGCCGTACCTTTCGCTGGGTATTTGTTATCGCGGACGTGCGCACGCCAATCATCGGCGCCGACTTCCTATGGCACTACAGGCTCCTAGTTGACATGCGGCAAAACAGAATACTGGATTCAGAAACAAGCCTAGTCGTCCAAGGCGTCTGTTGCCGCGCTCCACCACTCCGGCTCCTCCAGGCGCACAGCACCGTTTCCAACCCTTGGTCCAGCATCCTTGCTGAGTTTCCAGATGTCTTCCGACCCCCGTCCCTCCAAGCTCCAGTCGCTCACAACGGGACTCATCATATTGTGACGACTGGGTCTCCCGTGTTTGCTCGCGCTCGTCGCCTCGCAACGGACCGCCTCGCTGTCACCAAAGAGGAATTTGAGCATATGCTAGAACTTGGCTTCATCCGCCCCTCCGCCGCCGCGGTGGCTCAGTGGCTATGGTGCTCGGCTGCTGTCCCAAAAGACGCGGGTTCGATCCCGGCCGCGGCGGCTGGAATTTCTTTGGAGGAGAAATTCTAGAGGCCCGTGTACTGTGCGATGTCAGTGCACGTTAAAGAACCCCAGGTGGTCGAAATTTCCGGAGCCCTTCACTACGGCGTCTCTCATAGCCTCAGTCGCTTTGGGACGTTAAACCCCATAAACCAAACCATCATCCGCCCCTCCTCCAGTCCTTGGGCGTCGCCTCTCCACATGGTGCCCAAAAAGACCGGCGACTGGCGGCCGTGCGGCGATGACCGAGCCCTCAACAAGGCCACAGTCCCTGACCGCTACCCGATTCCCCACATCCAAGATTTTACATCGGCTCTACATGGCTGCACAATCTTCAGCAAAGTCGATCTTGTAAAGGCATATCATCAGATTCCTGTGGAACCGTCGGATATCCCGAAGACCGCCATTATTACACCTTTTGGCATGTTGGAATATCTCAGGATGCCTTTCGGCCTTCGCAACGCTGCCCACACTATTCAGCGTTTCGTTGACCAAGTCCTACGCGGCCTGACGTGCTGTTTTGTCTATCTTGACGACATTCTCGTCTTCAGCCCTACGGCAGAGGCCCACAAGCTCCACCTGCGTCAAGTGCTCGAAAGACTCAGCCGCTTTGGTCTCGTGGTCAACGGACCGAAAAGCGAGTTCGGCGTTGCTGCATTGGACTTTCTCGGCCATCGCGTCAACGCCCATGGCATTCGCCCCTTGCCGGCCCGTGTCACCGCCATCAGTCAGTTTCCCCGGGCCACCACCACCCGACAACTGCGCGAAATTCTTGGCCTCGCCAAGTATTATCGGCGCTTCATTCCTCGCTGCGCTGCAATACTGCAGCCTCTCCACGACCTTCACTCGGGCCACAGCAAGCCGACCGCTCTTGTTGCTTGGACCGATGCCGCTGACCGCGCATTCAGCGGCATCAAAGCAGCCATTGCCGGAGCGACGCTGCTGGTTCATCCTAAATGTGACGCGCCCACGTCCGTCATGGTTGACGCATCGGACACTGCTGTCGGCGCGGTATTGCAACAGTTTGTCGCTCATGTTTGGCAGCCAATTGCCTTCTTTTCCAAGATGCTTGCGCCCCCTCAACGCCGCTACAGCACCTTCGGCCGAGAGCTGCTAGCAATATATTCAGCCGTGAAGCACTTCCGACATTTTCTCGAGGGACGCAGATTTCATATCCTCACTGACCACAAACCTCTGACGTCCGCGCTAGCATCCAACAGTACCTCCTACGCTCCTCGCGAAATCAGGCAGCTCGCCTACATTTCCGAATTTACCTGCGACATTCGTCACGTCAGCGGCAAGTCCAACATAGTTGCCGACGCTCTTTCACGTGCTGAAGTCAATGCGACGGACAATGGACGACCAGTCATCGACTTCACAGCTATGGCTGCTGCTCAACGAGCCGATGCCGAGTTGCAACGGTTTCGCACGCGCGACAATCCTCTCTGGTGTTGGGGGACGTCTTGCTCCCTGACTGCGCCGTTCCCCTCGTTTGTGATACATCAACCGGTCGCCCTCGCCCCTACGTGCCTCCACCATACCGACGAACCGTCTTTGATGCCCTCCATTCTTTGGCCCATCCTGGCATTCGCGCAACACAGCGCCTTGTCACGGCTCGCTATGTCTGGCCTCGCATCAACGTCGACGTTCGCCGCTGGTCGCGCGCGTGCCTGAGCTGTCAGAAAAGCAAAGTGCATCGACAAACTGCGCTGCCGCTTGGCACGTTCCCGTCCCCGGACGCCCGCTTCAGCCATCTGCACGTCGACATTGTCGGTCCCCTTCCTCCCTGCAGGAACCACCGCTACCTGTTAACCTGCATTGACAGGTTCACGAGATGGCCTGAAGCGATGCCCCTTCTGGACATAACGGCGGAGTCGATCGCAAGAGCATTCATCACACTGTGATAAGCCGCTACGGTGTCCCTTGCCCTATTACGACTGATCGTGGGTGTCAATTTGACTCCGCCTTATTTGCTAACCTATCTCGGCTCCTCGGCGTCAATCACATCAAGACGACCTCTTACCACCCGATTTCCAACTGTGTCTTTGAGCGTTCTCACCGGTAGCTGAAAGCTTCACTTATGGCGTCCGCTTTTCCTTCGCCATGGATTGAGCGCCTACCCTTCGTCCTGCTTGGTCTCCGCACTGCACTTCGCAGTGACTCTTCTACCTGTGCAGCAGAGCTCACGTTTGGCACTACTCTCCGTATTCCTGGCGAATTCTTCGAGCCCTCAACACCCACGCCTGCTGACGTCTCAGATTACGCCTACCGCCTACGTAGCGCTATGAGCACTGTCGTTCCACCACGTCAACGCCAGTATTCCCGTCGTATCCACGTCCCCTCCGACTTTCAGCGGTGCACTCACGTCTTTGTTCGCCACGATGCCGTACGCCCGCCCTTAGGGCCACCATACGATGGTCGCTACCAAGTGCTCCGGCGTGCTCCTAAGCACTTTCTCCTGCTCATCAACGGCCGGCAGGACACAATCTCAGTTGACCGCCTTAAACCTGCTCATCTTGACACCGACGTCATCGTTAACTGTGCCGCTGCATTCCCTCCCGACCGTGCCAGTCCTCGTCGCGTACGATTTGCGCCAAGAATATCCGCTTTTCGCCATTCACACTTCGCTCATGGCTTCATCGCTAGAGGTGGGGCCCTGTAGTGTGCCATCGTGGTCCGGCAGCAGAAGACGACGACTGTCCCAGTACGCCTGCCAAGCACGCGCAGACTGGATTTTCATGGCTGCTTAACTGCAAGGCCGGCGCAGCGCTGTTCCGTCTCAGCCTTGCTGAGCGCGTCCAGCCGAATGTATTTGTGGAGACCCGACGATGACTGGTGCCCACGATTCGTCTCCACAGGTGCTTGGTGTTGTTCACATGTTTAGATATAGGAAGGTTAGGCAGTGTCTTACAATGAGCTTGATGATTATTAAAACGAATATTTGAGCCAAGTTTTTTTTTTACCTCATGTTGAATTTTGCAGATTGAACATAGAAGATGGTAGATTACGTTGCTCTAACACCGAATTTTCACATTATATTTCGATGCAGTGGTGGAAGCTATTATGTGCAAACTTTGCAATGCACTTTATTGCATGTATGACAGGCAATTGGTACACTTTGGTTTATTTTAGATGAACTGCAACACGGGGGCTTGGTGAAAAATCGGGTTCAGTCGATCACTTTGCACCAGAATGACATGGTGTTTTTTTTTTACAAAATCCTCGGGACGTTCGCAATCGAAGCTGAATGGGTTAGTAGCAGGTTGATTTGTGATTGATCCGATAGGTGGCATTCTACTTAGAGCAGTACCTCACGGTCATGAAGGGGTGCGCGTTTTTCCGCATCGTTTATTATTAGCGCTGTGTACTTTTGTTTAATCAGGGTGTTCAGGAGGTTTGTACAGTTCCTTTCGAAGTCGCGCTCGTCAGAACATATCCCTTTAAGGCGGACAGCTTCTCTGTAGGGATGCTAGCCTTCCTGTGTTTAAGCTGGCTACTTTCTAAATGTATGCGTTGGAGTCTGTCACTAGCCCCATAGCTCTAAAAAGGCACGGACACAAGGTTTCCTATCACTAGGTTTCCGGTATAAATCAGTGTTAAGTTTGCGAATTTTTATTGATACTCTCACATCTATAAAACTAAATGTGGCTGACGAGCAAGAATGAGAGTAATGGCCTCATGCGCGTTGTTAAAACCAGAGATGAGTAATAGAAGTTCTGCTTCTCCATGCTTCCGGATGAAAAAAAAAATGTCAGCAATGAATCTCTTATAGCAGATGGGTTTTAATCGGTGTGTAGCTAGAAAATGGTCTTCTGATGAACCCGTACGTATGCTGGCATAGTTGGCAGCGATGCGTGTTCACATCCATGTTCACTTTATATCCGATGTCCCCTTCACTGCTTCCTTAACACGCCTTTGAAATAGAAAAAAAACGGCTTTATTGCACATCCAAAATCAGCGGTAGTTTTGATCACTGGGATTCTTATCGTGCCATATCTTCTGATTATCGGAGAGCATTAAAAGACGCCAAGCAAGTCTTTTTCATGTCACATTTTCGTCATAGTTCATTGACAACGCAAACAAATTTTGGAACTTTATCTCTGGGCCGAGGTGCAAAGCTAAATGTCTAAAGCATAGCAGTGGAGCAACCATCCTTTCGCCACACTCTCCTTAGGTGCTCAAGGACACCTTTTCTAAAGTTATTATTTTTTTTTACCGCAATCGCCTGTTTCCCTTCCCTCTTTTTACTCTGTGCAGAATCACTTAATGCACCCAACTGTGGTTTACAGCCTTGGTATACAAAATCTAATTAATAATCTAAAAGTTTCTTTGTCCTCAGGAAACGACGGCATAAATTCTAAGTTTTTATAGAATGCAAGTGTTTATTCCTCCATTGAACTGTGTGAAAATGTTTTCACAAACTTTTGAATCAGGAGCGCTGCCCGGGGACTGGAAGGTTGCCCACCTTGGTGGGCAACCTTCCAGTGCTAATATTCAGGTGGTGCCAATATTCACGTCTGAGGATGCTCATTGTATCCTTAATTAAAGACCCATATCGGTAACAAATGTCCCATGCAAAATGTTTGAACACGTCATATAATCTAATCTCGCCAAATTCTATGAAATCATTCGTTTTTTTGCCTCATCAGCATGGCTTCCGTAAATAATTATCGTATGAGACATAACTCCTTGCCTTCACCCGTCATTATATTTCACATATTAGATAAGGGACTTTTCCATTACTGCATGTGTTTAGATTTTCAGAAACCATTTAGTGTTGTTAATCACCAACTTCTTTTTTTAACCTGAGCAAACTGCACATTGACCCAAGCATTCTTTCATGGATCGAGAGTTGTTTGCGTAAAAGAACTCAAAATCGTCACTGCAAATAACGCTAGTTCTGCACCATGCTCCTTTACCTCAGGAGTGCTTCAAGGGTGCGCACTGGGGCCGCTATTCTTCCTAATTTTTATGAATGATCTGCCAAACTCTATTAACTCCACAATCAGGCTTTTCGCAGATTTTTGTGTTAATTATCGAGTTATCAATACCGTTCGAGACTCATCCATCATGCAATGCGCCTTAAATAAGGTATTGGTGTAACACTTGAATTATGGAACTGAACACTAACACATGTAAGGTTATGCGTGTTTCACACGGGTTTACTGAAGTGAATTTAGTCTCTTCCATATTTCAGTCTGTGTACTTGAGCAAGTAATAATGTACAAATGTTTAGGTGTTCACATAAATGTTAACCTTTCATGGCAGGCACACGTCCATAATGTTGTTAACAATAGTAAACGCATGCTTGGCTGCTTGCGTTGTAACATTTCCATGGCTTCATCTTCTTTAAAGCTACTATTCTACAAAACCTTATTGCGATAGAAATTAGAACACGCGTGCTCTGTGTAGGACCGGGGACTCGAAACTCTTACTAATCAATTAGAATCAGCACAGAAACGTAGCGCCCGATTTATGTTGTCTGACGTTCACCGCACTGGTAGCGTAACTGCAACGAAAAGTAACTTGAACCTTTCTAGCCTTGCCCTTCGTGGGTAATTCTTGCGAATGCTAATTGTTCAGATAATTTACTGCAACAATCACCAGTTAAAAATGGGATGTTCAATTTGCACCATATTTCATATCACATCGAAAGAATCACCGCCATAATGTTCGCATTTCATGCTGCCGGACCAATGCATATTTTAACTCCTTTATACCGAGAAGGGCCAGCGATTGGAACCACTTGCCCACCTTGATTGCCAATATTTCTGACACTTGTTTGCTGAAAATAGCCGCTGAAAACATAGTGTTGCCTAATCTGCCTTGTTACCCAATGGGATCATCTATCTTGAGTACACTTACGGTTTTCTTTGCAGTATTACATTTGTTTCTGTTTTGCTGCGTTATGACCACTTTTCTTCTGCTTATTCCGCTCCCTTCTGTGACGCCCCCTGGGGCTTTGAAGGCATGGCTATAAAAAATTGGCGGAGGCTTAGCTTTGGTTAAGCCTGGTAGGTTTCGAAAGCCGGCGTTTTATACTGCATATGAAGCACCTGTAGTGGGAAGAGCGCGGCGTGCTGCGCCAAGCGGCCGCCGTTACCCGACGAGCCGAGTTGGTAGCCCGCCTCTGGCTCCTGGTATGACGTCACGATGGATGAACGTCATACCAGGAGCTTTTTTTATTTTTTTTTGTTTACTGTGTTGGCAATTCTCATTAAGATTCGCCATCATCTTTACTTACGATTTCCTACAATTCTAACCTTATGCCACATCTCTGCTTTTCAGCCACCAATCCTCCAATCGGTTTTTGCTGACTTCCACTGCAGATTTATTTACATGACCATTGTTATCTTTAAACCCTAGGGCCTCCGAAAGAGTGACTGTGCCTGCATCGACATCCGGATGGATACCATCACATTTGATTATGAGGTGTTCAATTGTTTCCACAGATCTACCACACACTGCACATGTGTCATCTTCTTCGTTAAATTTCTTTTTGTAGCTGCGCGTTCTAAGACACCCTAACCTAGCTTCAAAAAGTAGGGCACTGCCTCTTGAGTTATCATAGAAAAATTCTTTCCTGATCTGCATTTTTAGTATCGATATAGTTCTACACTATGTTTCTTTTCCATTGAATTAATCCAATATTTAACATCCGCGTTTTTAACCTGTCGTTTAATACTCTTTCTTTCTCCGTCCTCATGGCCGGCATACTTACTGGTTAGTGACGGCATAACGTCACTAGCGCCTCTAGCGGCCGCCGTTACCTGGGGAGCCTAGTTGGTAGCCCGTCGCTCGCTCCTGGTATGACGTCACGCTGTGACGTCACTCGACATGGTATGACGTCAGGGATCATTCTACAGGTCAAACGTGCCAAGTGGCCGCCGCTACGAGAAAGGCCGTTCTTGGGAGTAGGGCGAGAGAAAACTGCGCGAAGACGACGGGACAAAAGAAAGGCACGAATACACACACACAAAGCGCAGACTTCCAACTAATTTTATTTCGTAAAAGCAGGGCTGAGTTCCACAGCCACTTTCTACGACGGACGATTTTATGTTCAAAAGTCCGGAATTTGCATTGGGTCTTTGGTTGCTCCAGTGCTGTGTGACATTTTTATGGCTTTTTTAGACAGACGCTTAGAAAAAGAGCTTTTAAACCACCCTGTATCACGTGCGTTTCGTTATGTCGATGACTTTCTAGTGATTCTGGACAATTCTTCTAACTATGACCTTGGCAGTGCTGTCACTAACATTCTTAACGTCTTCTCCTCTGAGGGGCAAGGCTTACTTTTTACTCATGAACTGACAAGGGACAACCGCATACAGTTTTTAGACTTAAATCTGCACTTCACTGATGCCCACGTTTGCTGGTCGCATAGCCCAAGGTGGAAAAAGAGTCTACTAGCCTATAAAAGCGCTCATTCTAAGCTAGTCAAACGTGGCATCATCATGTCTGCCTGCCTCTCTGCCCTGCAGAAATTCTGAACCCACACCATGTCATCCAGTTTTCACTGTCAAGTTGAGCGCCTTCTTTCCGCTGGCTATCCCCGTCATCTACTTCTTGGCACCTGCGAAAGCCTGCTTCAAAGGCTAAAATCTACACATGAAAAAGATAAAGGATGCTCGGATCCCAAGCCACCATTAGTCATGCCGTATTTTCATTGCCTTTCCCATAACATCAAGAAGGTAGCAGAAAGGTATGGGATACGCGTTGTTTTTTCGGCTCCCTGCAAGCTGAAAAAAGTGTGCCCTCTACTGGCTGGAACAATAAAGGAACCCACCACTTGCAAGAAGAACCACCGGAACAAGTTTACAAAATGTGTTTCCGAAGTTGTTTACGAAATACCTTTGTCATGCGGTCGTTCCTACATAGGCCAGACTGGCCGTTGTTTTAATGAGCGCGCTTTAGAACACAGGCGATCCCTTAGCAGTGGCACTGGCAGCAATCTACCCTTGCACTGTAAGAACTGCGACTCCAAAAACTGTTCACCTTACCTGGAAAAAACAAAGTTCCTTTCAAAGGCCAAAACAAAAACCGAAAGAGAAGTTATCGAGGCCTATTTCATTTCTAAAAGGGGTGATAAGTGTGTTGGTGCCCCTTCTTTACCTCTTTCATGTCAAGAAATCAATTTCTTAGATGGACACATCCGAACTTTTCATGCGTCGTAATTCACACGTGGTCTTGTTGACTTTGTCATTGCCGTTCGCACGTTGCTTCTGCTTGTCTCCTAGTTTGCTGTGATTGCCTTTATAAGCACCCTGCTTTTACGAAATAAAGTCAGTTGGAAGTCTGCGTTTTGTGTCTGTGTATTCGTGCCTTTCTTTTGTCCCGTCGTCTTCGCGCAGTTTTGTTTCGCTCTAACCATAAACCGACAACCCAACATCATGTCTTACTTGGGAGTAGTATTGCTTTCGCAATAAAAATAAATAAATATGAACATAGAGTCTGCCATCAAATTCGAAGTCAAGTTGGAGTAATAATTTCAAAAGTTTACCTAGCGTAGGGTTATAAAGTGCACAACATAAGTTTCGTTTCTGAAAAACCTGCACAACTGACAGGATGCCATCGAAGGGAGGAACGTCGGTATAAACAGACGCAAACTCAAGGGTTACGAGCAAGGCATCGTGGGGGATGGCGTTGTCGGCTCTACCAGATAGGAAGTATGTTGTGTCCTTTATGATGGACTGAAATGTAGCAAGGTGCCTAGGTGAGCGGTGCGCTCCTCTTTGAACCGCGGCCTAGCGCGGGACCAGTCACGTGGTCTGGCAGCGAGAGAGCGCGTGCGCGGCGGCTTCAGCTGCGGCGGTGGAGAGAGCGCGCGCGCTGCCGGTAGCCAGCGTGGGTAGCCAGCGTAGCCAGCGGTAGCCAGATGAGAGACGTGGGTAGCCACATCGTTGAGCCAGCGCAACTCCGGAGCGGCTGAAGGTCACTGAAGGTCAAAGCGACGGAGTCGGAGAAATTCGTGGAGCATGGCTTAGTAAAGCTTTTGTTTTAAACATGGATTTCTCTTTCCACTTAGGAAGAGGCAGATGGTGGCAAGGGCAGACAAGGTTATGCCGGGCAACGCCGGACAATTTCCCTTCACGGTGGAGCGTCTAATGGTAATGCATGCTAAAACTGCATCAACTTCCGCCGTGTTCTGGGGTGGGGTGCCGCATCCTCGCACTAACTACACTTTCCAAATGTTAAATCATCGCTTACCACGGCTATTAAGCAATCTCATGCGCAATGACACATATGTGTCTTTTTGTAGCGCTTAACATTTGTACGAAAATTTTGTGGTACTTTAATATGACCTACGTTCTTGCTTGATTTTTTGTATCGTCATGAATGCTTTCGCGGCATATTGTTATTGATGAGTGATACCTTTGTTCGATAGTCGCCTCTGTAATTTCGGTAATCATTCAGCTTTTATTCCTCATTGTTTATCTTATAAATATATCTATTGATTTTTACTTTGCCCGCAACTTCTTGGTTTTTGTGCTTTTATTCTTGTATTGAATTTCAGTTTGATGGCTTAGTTTGAGCCAACTATGCTTTCTTTAAGTATTAATGGTGCGATTGCCGCTGCTGCCTAGTTGCTCTCAGCAACTTTTTCCTTAAATCCCCCTTATAATCATTATTCATGGAAATGACGGCAATTCCATTGAATTCAAGTACATGCATCAGTTTTGCTCTCCAGGTCTCTGGATACTAGACACGGGGTTGGAGTCCTGCATGGTAATATTATCGTGGGACTTTTACCGCTGCTCGGCAGTACAGGACCGGTGCAAAACTTGTTCTTGGCCGCCTCTAATGTCGTAATCGAGTGTACAACTCGACTTGTACTAAAGGTGCACTGGACACTACAGCGTCGACAGAAGTTCCACGTGCACGTTCTAAAAGGGCCCCCCACGCGCCCAATCAAAGTGCCCATTTCATGGTCGTAGTGAACCAGGCTTTTGTTAACACGTCACCACACAAAGTACTCTCACCATCAACATCTCAGCGCCCATCGAATGCCTTCACTATGTTTAGAACGCGCTAGCTATTTATAATGAAATATCATGACGACAACATTGATGGAAACGTTCGCCCTTTTTATCGCGCGAAAGAGGGCGGAAATGCGTCAACGTTTAGGAAAAGCAAAACTCGCTCAGCCGTGCTGCCTGCTTTTATAATCCCATTTAAAATAAATCGAAGGTAAAAAGCTGAAACGCAAACACAGGCCCTCCTGTGTAAAAAAGAAACCGCATGCGCTGGCACAAACGACCGAGGCAACCTTGACATGCGCTGCTCGTGATAGCAGGTGCAGGTCACCGTACCCCTTCACTAAGCGCATAAAAAATCTCCTGCAATTCAGGGTATAAAAAGCGATCACAGCAGTCTTATACAGAAGTACTCGACAGCTCGGCTAAACCTGTATTTAGACATTGTGTTTTTTTAAATTCAAAATACCAGAATCAGTCGCCCAGTCTCCACGATGGCACTTCTTGTTCCCGCCGTCGCACTGCTTTTCCTTGCACCTGCACCGGTCCTCTCTGCTAAGCCAAGTACGACAATTTTTTTTTTCTGCCTTCTTGAATGCTCAGTAAGTCTGAGTCAGTCCTCTTCCAGTCTCATGTACGCGCTATTTCAAGCTTTTAATTATAATGAAACAGCAGGATTTCTCTCTATCACTGATAAAACGGGTATAAAGGGGGCCATTTTCATTCTCTAAGAAGGCACCACAACCTCAGTTTCCCTCCATAACCAGCGCGCGAGGACTGAGCGGGAGGATACCTTCGAAATGGAAGCACCATTGGAACTAATCTGAGGTATATGCTCTGTAAGGTAGCAGGATCGCGGTGAGTTTTGGTTGCGGCAAACTGCAATCAAAGAGGAAGGTTACATTTACCTTTCTTTCGTTCTTTTCCGCTGAAATTTACCGCATGAAATTAATTTACGATCTGCTTCACTTTTGTGTGACCCATTAAATCAAATATTCAGTGGCTTGTGGGTATATGCAGCATAATTAAATCCTGCGGAAGAGCGGGGAGACACAACAGGAAATGTGGTGTTGTGCCTTGTGGGGCCAAGAAATTTCGAGACATAATGACAAATATAGCTTCAGAGCACTGAAAATCACCTCAGCAGAACGCTCGGGCCACGGTCACTCAGGTCCACCTGGAGCTCACGTTCAGGGTCGGATATGTGGTAAGGTAACCTGAATGGCTGGCGGGTGAACGTGAATCAAATGCAGCCGGAGTTATCCGCTCGAACCAACCACGCCCACTGCGAACCTGTTTTATTCGTCGAAAACGTTTGCAGGTTTTCTCTTCAGAAACCCAAGAAAAATGCTAGTTTTGTTGATTTTTCTTCCTTGAATGTGCGAATGGCGATGACAAAAAATGAAGTGTTGCCAAGATGGAAAGAAAAAAACGTCAAGCCCGATAGAGATAGAAATCTTACCTATTTAGAGCACGATGTTTTTGCTCACAGTTATGATGTGTTTTCATTAGGCGTCGGTGCAAAAACTCCCAGTGCCGTAGCCGTGAAGCTGTCGCATCAAAAATGTCTATGAAGCAATGTGTGCGCCTCCGCGTGTTCGCGGATATTTCACGGTAGAAGCAAGGCCTACTTGCACACATTTGCACTGAGGCAAGAAGCACAAGGTTAACATATATTTGTTACTCCTGTAGTCGGACACACTATAGTGAATTTTAGGGCCGCAACGCAACGTAACAGAACTCAACACCTACTGCCGCTAAAAAACCTATACGCAGGCTAAAATCTAAAAAGGCAGTATGGCGAAGCTTTCATCACAAATTTAAAAAGAAATGCTGTTTATGGTAGTAACTCCATGAATGCGAATTTTGTTATTCTGCAGACCTGAAATGCACCGCACAGTTATGAAAGGGCTAGTTCCTAAACGAACGTTTCTTGGGTTCGCTATCAGCGTTTTAGTAGTAATAGTAGTAGTCTGCTCACCCACAGGGAAAGAGGAGAGTTTGGTGACAGGTGAGGAAAGCGCAATGGGAGGGCGTTTAGCGTGGAGCGAGGTGGGTATGGAGAGAATACTATGCGCAACTGCAGCATCCTTACCGTGCGGGGAGACGGGTATGCGGACAGCGGAAAAATATGCCACTCTACGTCTGCGGCAAGTGCTGCGAAACGCTCCGCCGGAGAATAAGCTTACTCGCCTAGGGACTGCAAAGGGCTGCTGGTCAAAGAAAGTATATATGGTAAACGAAGAGTTATCTATAGCTTTAAGCGTATGAATACCCCTATAAAATTGCTTACCTCTGTATAATACAAAATGAGAATGCTTCCGCAGTTATCGGTAACCCTTGCATCACACAGCAGTCACCGTCCAGTCGGGTTCTTTTTTTCTTCACAATGAGCAGTCCCAATCTCAAATTACATAATTATAACTGGTGCCAAACTGGTTTGTGAAACACGTTTAGGATATCAGGAAGAGCGCGTTTTTTGAAGCAAGATTGATCCACGCCTATATTCTTCTCTGCGGAACGGAAAAGTCCCCGAGTGCTGTGCGATGTCACTGCACGTTAAAGATCACCAGGTTGTGGAAATTACTCTGGAGTCCTCCTCAACGGCACCTTTTTCTCTCTGTCTTCTTTCGGTCCCAGCTTCCTCCCTTCCCTCACGGCGACATTCGGGTGTCCAACGAGATATATGAAACTGTCGCCGCTCCCATTTCCTTTCCTCAAAACGAGTTTTCAATTTTCACAAACGTGGAGGCAAACGAAAAGGGTTCAACGTAAGTTAAGGACAACGCAGCGAGCTATGGAAAGAAAAATGATAGGTGTAATGTAAAGAGGCCGCAAGCGGGCAGAGTTGGCGAGGAAAGAAACGCGGATTAGTGACATCCTAGTCTAAATTAACAGGAAGCAATGCGCTTGGGCAGGGCATGTAATGCGAAAGCAAGATAACCGCTAGCCCTCAAGGGTAACGGAGTGGATTCTAAGAGAAAGCAAACGTAGCAGGGGACGGCAGAAAGTTAGGGGGGCGGATGAGGTTAAGAAGTTTGCGGGGATACGGTAGCTGGAGCTGGCAAAGGACAGTGTTCATTGGAGAGACATGGGAGAGGCCTTTGCACTTAAGTGGGCGTAGTGAGGCTGCTGCTGCTGATGATGATGATGGAAACTCGGCATCTGTGATAGCAGAAATGGATTGAACTAACCTTGGTATCAGAACGTCCATGGTCTACGAGTTCCCTGTCAGCGATGAGGCCGATCTGTCGAGATAGGGCGCCTAGAACACCGAGGAAATTTCATACAACACAGAAGCTATCGCACTTAACCCACAGTCGTTTCAGAGTTATCTGTCCCGTCTCGCGTTGCTACTTGTTCCAGGGCCTTGTTCCAGAGCCCGCAAAAAGCACAGTGCTCTCGTGCACAGGCCAGCGAAGATTATGAGTTCGTGCTGTCGTGGGTTCGAAAGCCAGTCGCAATAATGCCTATTTTATTACCGCAGGCTTCCGATAGGGGCGCCACAACACTACTTTTTGTGTTTTGCCGCGTTAAGTAGCTCTTTTTTCCACTTCAATATCTGTGTATGCGTTGCCGCACAGCAGCTCGCAGCGGCTCTTACGCCGTCCACCAGCCTATTCTGAGGTTTTCTTGCCGCTAGCTACCAGCCTTGGAAAGCGTATCTTGCAATCTTGTGATTTTGTCTCCTACGGATGCTCGCCTTTTTTAAGCGTTGATTTTGAGTGCTTGGTTACTTTTGTCTGCGCGCTATGCTCTCGTCAGCTGCGTGTGCACACTTGTCTTTTGACATACCAACCAAAATGGGAGTCGTACGCTTTTGAAACTGTAGCCTTCGGAAAGACGATATGTGATTTTGTTGCGGAAGCAATACTACGCAAGGCGTGAGTGATTGCGCGGAGACCCGAAGAGCTCCAATTGCGCATGAGCTAGGAGCGAGTGTGAGACAGTTAGTGCATAATATCCTTTCCTCAAATACAATTTTTAGTTTCTTCATTACGACCCCTCTTTCTCTTGTCTCTTTCACTCCCACTTCCTCCCTTCCTGTACGGTGCGGTTCTGGTGTCCACCTCAATGACCGAGAATTATTGCGGCATTTCCTTTCCTCAAAAAGCGTTGCGTTCAAAGGGCAAGGCATCGCGCCGCGCGGGTGGTGGTGTTCCGTGGACTTCTTGGCAGCGCTACAACACGCTGTCGCGTTCCACTCCTAAAGGTAAAGCTTAAGCATAATTAATTAACAGTTAATTAGTATTTAGTGATAAACGGGAATTAGACATTAATTAGCAATGTCACTACTTAGTAATTAATACTTAATTATCCGTGACGTCATCCAGTGGTGACGACCAAAGTGTCACAGATGCAATCAAATTTTGGAGGAAAACGCTTTCTCCTCTACCCATTTTAGGCAGTCAAAGTGCCCCCTGAGATGCCGCCGCCGCTGTGATTGCCGCGCCGTTGCTTCCGCAGTTCTACTCGCGATAGCCATTGATCAAACCACAGCCAATTTTTTTGTATCACATTTTTCGTTCTTACATGAAACACTTCAGATATGTGATTCCAAACGAAAACTGTACAGCATGCGAACAAGTGGTGCTCCGTAGGGAAGTGTCAATGTGAAAACGGCGCCGCTGGTATCACATTGCAACTACAGGGTATGGCGTTGTCACTGAGTGCCTATCCCAGCCAGAGAGGTATCTTATACCTTCATGCAGGGTGGCGTCAGTATGGCTTTCGGGAGTTCGTTTGGTAATCTGTACTAAACCGCATGTTCCGCGGTGAGTTTTGTAAATTTCCTGCACGATGCCGTAGGACTGAATTGTGCTTCGTGTTCACTGTGCTGATTGAAGTACTGCGTGCAAATAATTTGCGTTCACGGTTAAGAAACGCCATGATTAGCGTGCGCATGACAGTGATTTGAAGTACACAAGTGGTTCTTTGCGTCTAAATCCTAGGAACCGCTTTCATAAAAGTGTCGCGTAGCGGTGACGGCAATCTGAAAGTCAGACAGCTTTGAACGTAAACGAAGAGTACACATATTCTTGGCAATTTAGAAATCGGAAGTCCTATCTCTAGTAATTACTAAGTGAATGTTGCATGGACGGGTCGCGCTACTTACGTACTACTGAGTACTAAGCTACGAAAGAAGGGAGTTTTGCACACATTGAGTTTTTTGGATGTTATGATGACGTAGTACTGCCTTGTTATTATCCTAGATCAGAGAAAGAGCTGCATATCAAATGTCACGGTGTGCTCAATTTGCTAACTGTCGCAAGCTCACATGCCCATGTATGTGTGTGCTAGGCAAATAACAGTCTTTCAAATTCATTGAATGTTCTTTAATAAATCATTATTTAATAAATATTTCATGCAAAAATAGTGTAGAGAAATTATTGTCAGCTTTTCAGAGCAGGTCACTTGTTTTATTGAAATATTCGTGGGTAACCTTAAGCGACAAGTGCTTCCTTTAATTTTTCTGTGATTGCAAACTCAATATTCGTATTTGTTTACTATCCCGTCCCTCCGCTTCCTTTTTGATACTCCGACCGCTTTATTTTGTTTCATTCGGTCTTCATATCTGCGCAGTGTATGGGCGAAACTATCTGCTCCAAGCGTTCTCGAAGGCATTCTTAGTTTCAACGGCCAAGTTCAGCGCATATTACAGCGCTCTTATAACATTTATGCACAGCAGGCAACTAGCTTGTTGTCTGATTGTGTAAAGTTTACATTTGTCTCGTGGGTAAGTTCAGGAACTTGCTGTTGTGGGACTATTCCGAAAAATGCATGTTGTGTTCTAAGCTAATAAATTGGCTTTGGTGAGAAATTTGCACTACTGTTACTTTTAATATAAGCTGGATTCAGTCCACACTGTTACGTCACAACCCACTGCTTGTCAACTTGGCCGCTCAATAATTGCTCTCAAGCAAGGAGCTATAGTTAGTGAAGCTTCAATTGGACCTAACCGGTTTGCCGCATCTAAATGCATTAGGGCACTTTTCGTGGTAACGTACAACACCGAATACTAAAACAGATGCTTGGGCAAGTTGGTAACTCATTTTCACCGGAACAGCGCGCACTAAGACACGGACACCCAAGCAGCTACTAGTATCAGTGTCCGAATCTGTTCTCAGTAGCTTGAGCAAAAATGGAAAAGTGGAGCAGGCAGATTCAGTGACGCGGAAGGAAAAAGAAAAAACTACTGTTGTGCCTTACATTCATTATTTCTCCCACAGACTAAAAAAGATAGCGAATAGAGCACGTGTTAAGGTTATGTTTTCGGCTCCGGATAAGCTTGGGAAGATGTGCAAAATGGTTAACACTGATTTCATTCCCAGAGAATGCGACATCAAGCATGAAAATCGATTCGTGTCATGTGAAGAAGGTGCAGTGTATTCCATTCCCTTGTCATGCGGCAAGCTGTATGTGGGTCAGACGGGGAGATGCCTCAATGAACGCCTGAAGGAGCAAACTAATAACGTGCATAACACAGTAAAAGGGCATCTCGGGATCCATTTTAGAGACTGTGAAAGCAAAACTTGCCGCCCTGACTTCACTCGCACACAAATTTTAAGTAAACACAGTGACCAATTAACACGCGAAATAATCGAAGCAGCGCACATCACCTGGTCTAAAGACGCATGCGTCAGTAGCCCCTCTTTATCGATCGGTTCTAAAGAATTGGCATTTTTAGCGAAGGGAAAATGATAATGTTGTTATCGTCTTTGGTCAGTGCGACATGCATGAATTGACTATGAATCTATGAATGGATGGTTTGTTTTCCTTGTGTTGTTGGAACTGTATATATGCCTCGTTCCAAACAATCAACACCAGTTGAAAGTCAGCGCTCGTGTGTGTCGTGTCTCCCTTCGTGTCCGTGTCTTAGTGCGCGCTGTTCCGGTGAAAACCGAATACTAAACCTATATACAAAAAATTAGGATTCGACAGTATCCTGTCTGGAGAGGGGAATTCATAGCGACTTGGCAAAATATACGCCCTGCAAAAGGTGTAGAAAAAAAGAAAAAACTATTCACACTTCGGCGCGCAAACGGGTTCCTTCATCCTAATGTAGCGAACGATGGGGCAGGAACTATATAGGGGCGATTTTTTGAAAGTAGCAGATGTATATCTCTGGGAGATTTCTTCGTGTCCGGTCAATCGTTTGTGTATTTACTGAATGTACAGGAATCGCAAGCGTTTTGGCTGTAATTTTCCTTGGCAGACACACGCGCCGCGTCTCAGTCGATGGCGTGGCCTATGCCTTGATGATGTTCCGCTAAAGCGTTTGAGAGAATTTTTCCTTGTCGACGAATTTTGATGTTGTTTGATTCCTCGTCTTACGTTTTCGTGTTCAACGTATGCAGGCAGTGTCAAAATCACGACATGGTTTTTTGCAGGCAACCCCCGGTTAGATAGCTGGGTCAACAGGATCATTTACCGTAAGAAACGCCTCTTACGTCTTCCAAACATATGTGTGCTCAAAGTATATCACCGAATGGATGACAGAATTCCCCATTTGTCCAGTTATTCACCCGGGGGGTTGTATAAAAGATGCCTGCTCGTGATTGGGACGCTGCCTGCTTAGGCGAAACTGGCAGAAAAGGGCAAATCAACACCGAAATGTTGTCTGCAAAGAAAAAAACTCTCTCAAACGCTTTAGCTGAACATCATCAAAACACTGGGTATGCCACTGCCATCGATTGAGACACGGCACATGTGAGTGCCAAGAAAAAATTGTGGCCAAAACGCATGATCATGGAACCCCTGCCCGTTCAGTCAACACTGAAAATGATTAACCGGATACGAAGAAATTTTTCCGAGATATACATCGGCTCATTTTGAAAAATCACCCCTTTCTGGTCACCTACCCATCCTTCGTTCATTGCGATCAAGACACCCGTGTGGGCGGCGAAACGTCAATCGTTATATTTTCCGCAACTTTTAGCACGTTTTTTTTTTAGTTCGCTGAAGACCGCATATACAGGCAGGTCGCAAATTGTCAATTGAGATTATACAGGAAAATTTATTTAAAAAAAACAGCTAAATATATTAAAGAACACATCAAAAATAGTGTCCTGCGGGTTCTGCTGTTACCTTCTTTTTGTATACGGGTAGGGCGCATGCGTGGAGGGTCTATGGGTTAGTCTTCCTCAAGACGTCGACGTCCCGCTAAGTCAACGTGCCTGTCAAGTCATTGACGCACGCCCCTTCATTTTTTTTACATAGTAAAAAAAGCCTCAAACAGTCTTTTTTTCATCTTACCCTGCGACCGAGGACGACAGGAATGTTTTCGAACAAGTCTGCGCTTAGCCGGCCTTCCTCGCGCTCTTTTCTTTGCTGTTGGTGAAAACCTGCAGAAGGTAAAAACATAAAAAGTCAACAGTCGAATTGAACGGACACTTGGACACGAAGTAGTTCGAGGCATAATAAATGAATAAGAAAATTTCCCTCTCCCGCACCCCTACTGTATCGCGGGTGGAACACTTGGACAGTCGAACTTCACGGTTGTGTCTTATATGCACAAAGTCGTAAAGGGACACGACATCCCTATGGTGTCTTTGAGCAGCACGGAAGCTCACCGGGCTATGACCCAGGATCAGTGGCGAAGGGGCTCGAACACGTTCATGCGAAACGAAGCATGTTATAAAGGCCACTTATAAAGCGCCGAATGGGAAAGATTCATGGACATGACGCGTTCATTAAAAAGCGATCGCGACATTGATTCACTACATATTAGCAAGCCCCGAAGTATTAAATGTAGATTATGTTTTTGGCTTTTACGTAAGGCATGCATTTCATTCAATCAGTGTAACATCAAAGAGTGTTAAAGCTGATTTTTTTGTTCCACAGAATGCATAAACATCACCTTGAACAACGTACTCGACATAGCAGATGTAGGTACCATATAGTACCTTGTATTTTTTGATAGAGGTGTCAACAATAAGTTAGGCGAAGAGAGGCGACAAAGAAATCAGTCTTCGAAGACAGTGTTTTCCGAGCGTCTAGTTGCGTATAAGCTCTAATTTCATTTGACATAAACCTCAATGCCCTTTTATTTACTTAGATGCGTTGTAATCTCCAATGCTTTACTTAGGGGCAGGTTGTAACTTCGGCTGCGAAATGTCTAATCTCTAAAAATATAAAATGACAGCATCAAAAAATTGTAGCTGCGAAATGAGACAGTAGAATAATCGCGGCGTCCTTGATTGTACCCAAGATTCAGAAAATTATCGTACGCCGCGGCACTTATTTCTTGGTGTTTTATGCAAAACTATAAAAAAATCACAGCGAAAAATTACTGCCTTCCCTCAAATTACCTATTTTTGAAAAACAGTTTTGAAGCACATATTGTAAAGCACACAGAATTATGCGCGAGAATTATCCTAATGCGAGAAAGGCTGAAAACAAAAGCGCACAGTGTCAGTATGGTAACTTTCTAGGCACACCAGTACTGAAACATAACCGACAGGCGTGACGTGATGCCGCGTATGCCGCCGGACGGACGTACAGAAGATTCGCCCCTGGTGTGCTGCGGTGGATGTCTGCCACTTTCAAGCACTGCAAAGTTGACCTGATGTTGCGCGCAGTGAATTTCAGCAGCATAGAGCAGCTGGTCCTGTGGAAAAATGCTTTCCTTCTCAAGTACCTTGCAGTGGTTCTCATCATTCTCTGGTTAACCTAATAAATGCATTTATTCGTTAAACTTTCAGTGTCTGGGCGGAAACAACGATTACTGCACCAACCCACAGGTAAGGGCACTAGCCTCTAAACGAACAACGTAAATTTTAGGTAATCTGAATACGGCGATGTCCCTTCAAGCCTATTTTATGTGTTCTCTGTCTCATCAGCATATTAAACAGATTTTTCATGATTTTGTTTTGCAGACTCCCGTAACGACAGCTATTAACAAGTTCACTGGCGTAAGTGCAGACATGTTTTGATTTTTGTTTCCACAGCCCTGTTTTTACAGTAGTAAGCGTTAAATACATTCAGCACTAAATTGTAATTCGGTTTTGTTATTTTCTCCTTCTCGTGATATAAATTTTATATTCGCATTTAGGCTCTAATACGGCGTATAATACCTTGCACATATACTGCTTTTAAAACAATGGAGGACAGAGCGGTCGGCGATTTTTTTGCGCAGTGCACAGTGTGAACAGTGAACAGTTCAGTTCAGACTCTTGCCCGGCTGTTGGCTGTACAAGCCGCCAACTCACACTTTTCTTTCCGTTGTGGGACGCCCAGGTTGTTTTTCAGCATGCGTTTGATATCATGGAATATCTGCATCACCTTTCCAACATAGTGTCGATTATAATACACGTATTATTGGAGGAGGAAAAGCTTCCAGGAAATCTAAAGAATCAAATTTAGCAAGTATATTCCTGGTTTGACATAGGTTTACGTTAATATAAATGAACTTTTTGATACCGATTAGAAACCGACTGGCGAGACTTCATGACGCGTGCGCATCAGTGGAGGCTTCTATTATGTGCATACGCAGCGTGAGTCGAAGGTACGAAATACGGCATAAAGCTACGTCAATGACCTCTAAACTTGTCCAGGAAGCATTCCGTCAATTTTCTTAGCAGCCTTTCAAGTGTGGACTGCGCTTTGCTGCTTCAGGCGGGCGCTCCCTCTGCGTGAATATAAGGCTCTGTTTGGCACCACTGACTGTATAGTGTCGGACATTGTCATCATCATCGAAATCCCGTTCATTGTAAAGAACGAAGAATTAAAAAAGGGTCGGTCTGCATCTGACACATCCTGACTGGCGACTTATGAGGCCCTTGTGGTAGCGTCTAAAGATTACTCAATATTTTCTATTTGTTTTTTTTTTCACACAACCAAAGAGACGAGAGCACGGTATGAGTGCGCATAAAATCATGCAGTATTGCATCATTTGAGCTTCTAGTCTCTATGGCACTGCATGCTTGACTAGCTTTACATTTTACTTTCTTTGTTTCCGCAAAAAGTAAATCAGTAAACGTGTGGCTTGGCTTGAAAGTACCCTATTTGCCCAAGCAGAAATGAAAACTTTTCTTGTACCACAATGTGGCGTCATTCTGCTGCAGTGTGCTTTGCAAGGCATCATTAAGTACGGATCACCAGACGGCATTCTGTCGGCACTCCAAGGCGTCGGAGCCATTCTCCTCAACACCCTTGGCTTAAGTAAGTGTTTTTTTTTGTTTGTGGCACTCAGTTGATTCGTTAGTACACAAAAAAAATTGAGTTTTGCTGTCAGTAGGTTTCGTTGCATAATACCTGGCAGGAAGGCGTTTTCAAAGCAATTTGCATCATTGTGCCATTGTGGAGTAATTACAGCCTGATTCACTTCCTGTATGAATGCGGTCAGCTCAACGAGTGTTCTGTTTGAAGTCTACGCAGAAAACAGCTGCGCTGGAAATGCTAATGAGAATTTGTTGACCACCAGCCATTTACAGTCAGGTTGAGAATGTAGAGGCAGATATGAAACAAAGGCAGCTCCTAAGTTTATATAGTATACTTTCTCTTATTAAAGATATGAAATTGTATCCAGTGAGCGAAAATACCAGTGGATAAAAGGAATAGGTTTTCAAACTTATGCGACGGGAATTATGCAACGGGATATATTCGAAGGGATCTAAGGAATCGCTGCTATTTCGTGTCTTCAATTTGTAAACTGTATTTATTTTAATCTGTTGCGTCGTGGCACTAACGCTGCCCACTGCTTGAAAGTTCTTGATGTGACTGCCATTCGAAGGGTTCCGGCTGAGGAACACAACGCAAAAATCGCAGCCCACCATTCAGTTCAGTCCATTTGAAAACTGTTTATCGTCATGCACTTTTCCCTCTCCTTATTATATTATTCGGGTTCACCTGAAGAATAGCTGAGAAGGCGTGCATACCCCAAGCTCAGAAAAGGGAACAGCGTGTCGGAGACTCGAAGACAAACCAATGACTAAATAATTAAATTCGCTCTAACGTTCCATTTGAGACTGATGAAAAGTATCGCTTTTGGAACGAAGAATACCAGGTGCATCTGAGGCGAGATACAGCTCACTAACGTTACTTGCTTTATCTTTTTCCCTTATTTCGTCATCTTTTTGCGCTTGCTCCTGAAATCGAGCAAGAACCGCTTTTAACGTCACCGCTGCTGTGACTTTTACATCCGTTTTCCCCACATTTCACGCGCATGTCAAAGAGACAAAGAGCAGATGAAACAAGCGGGACAAATGAGCTCACCTTAGGCCTATTTCTTTTATGCGCTATTTTATGTTCTAAGATACCACTCACTTCAATGCAGCTTCTTGAGCGTACTTTAAGGCTAAAAAAAACTTCGAAATCGATTTCTAATAATGGACAAATCGCTCATTGACATCCACCCAACGTAGCCATAAGGCTACAAAGGAAAGCTATACAGCTTTCTCAGAAACTTCGTAGTTAAAGAAAAATTCGTCCTGGCCGGGGCTCGAACCCGGGACCACCGCTTCACCGGAGCAGTCGCTCTACCAACTGAGCTAACCGGGACGGCAAGCTTATGGTAGGGCGAGAGCGAATTGATCAATAACTCGAAGTGGGAACAGCGTCGGTCAAATGTCAAACGAAGGCGGATATATACTAGCCGTTTGCCCGCACACAGCCGCCCTGGCTATGTCAGGGTGCTGCATGGGAAGCCCTATGGCGGTGGCCCGCAATTTACCTTCATGCAGCCCCCGTCTTTCATGCACAAACTGTATATTTTGCCACTGCGCAGCTCACGCTTAGCCTTTTTTTAGCCCTTTCAACAAAACCGTGTATGTGTTCTTACCGCACTTATGCGCACGCTGCCCCCCTCCGCCCCCTCCCCCTAAAAAATATCTGCTGGCCTGCAACAGTCAATCTGTAGACCAAGCACCAAAACTACGCAACACATATCGCTCTGAATACAGGCTGGTCTGTCCAGTTTGAGCTCCGTACCGGACTGGTCTGTCCGGTTTGAGCTTCGAACCGGGATTGGTCTGTTCGGTATGAGCTCCGTACCGGAGCGGTCTGTCCGGTTTGGGATCGATACCGGACCGGTATGAACCGGTATAGCCATCAAACCGGACGGGTTTCGCTGGTATGAGAGAGATACCGGAGCGGTATGAAACCAATATGTTCCGGCAAATTCCGGTTTGCCGCGAAACCGGTGTTTCAATAGGGTCGGAACCCGACACAAACGGCAAAGAAGTCTCAAGCGAGTTGCAGTACTGCGTTAATACTGAAGACTTGCAACTGTTGGCCTGCAGAAAGGCATTGAGGATCCAGCATGGCAATATAGAAAGGAAACATTTTTATATAGGCTAAATGTGGCGCTCGATGCCACCATGCTCCTCGCTGTGCGCGCTGTTTACATTGCGGGCGAGTTACCTCCGGGAGAATGTTTTATTCCAATTGCAATTCAAAACTGACCTCCCTCGATAAAAATAACGGCTCTAGCAAAAGTGTGAAAAACCTCGTAGACTGCGTTTAAGCCCATTTATAGGAAGCTTGAGTGACGAGAATTTTCTTTTACGATCTGACACTGCGGGTGCCTACGCACTTCTGACATGTCCAGAAAAAATTGAACAGCGTAAAACGTAAACTGATAGAAGCTCAGAACAAGAGAAGAGGAAGCAAGGCAAACTGTACAGAAGTGTCATGGGCAATTATGCATTTGTATTATATGCGGAATAAAAGATATAATTCAAATTTTAACATTAAACAGCACCTTGGACAATGCTTAACCGACCCTTAAGAGTAGAAGGCGATAAAATAGGGATTGCTGCCGCGAATGCGCTCCTGTCTTCGCCTGGATACTGCTTACACACTGATATATGCGGAACGGGTCATTCTGTAATTTATTGCTATCTTTTCAGCCAGAAAGTTTGGATCTGTATTTTAACCCCTGATTACTTAGTTTTTTGCCCGTGGTCACGGGAGATAGGTTGCTCACGACTCGGTAAGCGACTTGTAATCGCGTAACAAGGTCACGTGACTACTCTCGACCAGTCACATTGTCCCACCGTGGTAGTTGGGCCACCTGCTCTTTCGTCACTTGGCCGTAGTCACGGTTGCCTGCTTTCGAGAGAACAGGACCCGCTAATGCTATTGTGCTTGTTAAAAAGAATGATGGGCAAGTGAACAAGTTCTGCAAAATTTGGGCTGAAACCATCTGTTTAGGAAGAGAGCAAGCATGAGTGGGGTTTTACCAATATTCTTTTTCTGTTTCTTAAACGAGAGAAGACGCTGAGTTTAAACAGAGGCCGTGGATCGACTCTCCTGACCTGGATTTCTTAGGCTTACCACAATTGCAACATTAAAGGCTCTCTTGGACCCACTTCAAAGACCGCAATGGAAACTTCCTATTTCTAAGCTACTGGAGACCTCGTTCTCTCCTTAAACCTCTGATATTATATCAGGCTCTGAGCGGAGCGACTTTTGGCACCGTGAGAAATTGGCCGCTATCGAAAATTACACTCTTCAGAGATATGTGCAGATAAGGCTCTCGAGAAAAGGCATCTTTTTTCGTAAGAAGCAATTCTATTATTATAAGCGATAAACTTTCAATTTCAATTCAATTTTCAATTCATTTCTCATGTATACATGGTAAGGGCCGAGGGAAAAAAGCCAGAACTTGTGGCTTGACGTGCTTGACGTGGCTTGACGTGGTTTTTGTTGCATATATAGAAGCTTCCGAATAAAAATTCTTGTAGTTGCTAGTAAGCTCTGTGTCCCCTCTGTGTCGTTTTTTGTTAGCGCCTGGATTTTTCACAGTGCCACTCGGCCCCTACATTGCAGGGCAGCAGGTAGCATACAAATGTTCTAGACAAGTAGCATCCCAAAATGCAAACAATAGTTATCAAAAATGGTTTGGCGCATTATTAGAAAAAATGAGAAGGAACGAAGTGTGAACAAAAAAATGGTAACAAAAAAGGAAACAGAAAAATACACGTCATCGAAAAACAGGAATTCGGTTTTTCAAATCAACACTATGCGGAAACGAAAGAGATAAAGAAGCAGTGAAGAGATAAGGAAGCAGTGAATCTAAAAAGTAGCACATACATCATGTATATCTTTGCGGCATGCTCGCGAAAGATCAACGTTTGCAGCTTGAAACTTATTTAAAAGACGGGGCAGCGTGTTTGCTAGACTATGTGTGCCATATATTGTGCGGCATGTTGGAATAACAATAGGATACTGGGATAACCACTGGGATAACATACCGCTCCAAAATTTAACATCATTTTAAAATAGCATAAATCGCTAATGATTTTGTTGCCTTCCGTTTGTATCTTAAGTAATGCGCTTGTTAAATGCAGGCAACGTGGTTCCCAGCACGACGACAAGTGGCCCCTGGTTGGCTACCAGTGAAACGTGTGAGGATCCCATCCACATTACTACTGCCGACATTGGACTGCTTGGCAAGATAAGATGAAGCAATAATTCCGCAAGACTCAACGAAACTGATAACCAGTGCTAGCATTGTTCTTGTTTAGTCTCGCTAAGAGATTGGTTTAACTTCGAGTTCGCGAGTTCTCATGCTTAAACCAATAACCAAAAAATGACACTGGCTATATCTGCAGTGTATATGACACGTCCACTCATTCGTATCTCACGCGGAATGAAGTACAGGGGCCGTCCGCGCGTTTATGAACAATTGTCATGCAGATTTTCTGTAAAATATAAATACAAAAAGGAGAAGCACTGCGAAGAGAAAATAACCAATGGTTCTTAAGGGTAACTGAATAGAGTCTGAGAGAAGGCGAACATACGAGGCAGGGGTAGAAACTTACGTTGATGGATAAATTTAGCAAGTTTGCAGCGCACCTGAAGTAGAATAGGTTTAACTGGAAGTCAGCGGTAGAGTCATTTGTCCTGCAGTGTTTAAACTAAGCTCCTGTTGAAGCTGTCCATGTTTCATCAAGCCTTGTACATAGCAGAACAGCCCTTCGAATTGATCTTAAGTAACTCGTGCCTTCGACGTAATCTCGCTCAACATGATTAGCGGGGAATATTCTCGCGAAGGAAAATGCAAAATTGTTCACTTTTTAGCTCAACGGAGGAGTCAAAGGAAGATAAACGTCAAAACTCATCTTTAGCCATCAATTTCAGGGCTTCATCCTGTTATCTGCGGTGCGTATTTAGTAGTGTTAACGCGTTCCTGCGCATTCGCTAGGCTAAACATCAGTACAGTAAGTATATGGAACATGTACAGTGGTTTACATGCCATCTCGACGGCTGCAAAATGAATGTTGCAATTACTAAAACATTCGTGGCCTTCACAACTCGGTGACATGCGCTCAGGGGCACTTTTAAAGTGGCTATGCACGAAGACGAGTGCAAGCATGGTTAAAGCTGACGCACGTTTGCAAAATGGGTATTCGCTGCTTTGTGAGAGGCTGCACAATTCGAGTAATAAACTTTTTTCTTTTATAGTGCGTCAATGACTTGGCTGTGCTGTGTCAAGCGGGTGAAGTTGCCGAGGTAAACTTTTCACTACTTCTTTATAATGTCATTCTTATTTTAATCTTAATGTTAAAAAAACTGCCCCATAAGTATTTTTCCCACAGATTTTGTACGATTTTCCTCCACTCATAAGTACACTTTTTTTTATTTCACTCTCTTGCTGTACAGGATGACGTTTATCAGCAGCTATTTGAGACACTGAAGGTGAGTGATAACACAATCTTTACCACATGTTTGAGCACGCCTGAACTTGCGAGAGGATGGATTGCTGTACGGTACCATGGGATAGACACTTACCGTCCTGCAGGACGTAAGAAACTAAAATTGACGCTCACAGTTGGCTACGACTTAGGCTATATTTACTATATTAAAAAAAAGTGAATGATGAGGTCCATTTCGTCTATCCAAATACCCCATTAGAAGGAACTGGCTCTAAATAGAGTACTAAGATCGTGGACAACGCAAAGAAGCGAAATCTTGTTTAGCTGACAAGGGATATTAGGACGCCTGCGGAGTTCACACCACGGTTTAAAACATGCTGCTCCTTAAGGCAAATACACTGCCATGAATCTGCTAGCCGGTACAAGCTTTTTTCTGAATGCTCCTCAGTTCATCTCAAATATAAGCACGCGAATGCATCGCCAGCACCAGTTCAGCACTTTGTTAGCAGCTAAATTGGTGACCTTTGCTGGTGTACAATTTTCGAGCCCCTTGAAAGCTAAATAAGGTTCAAATAAAGCCGTTTGTTTGTAAAAACTCTTTTCAGTGCTTGTTAAAGACCCTTTTGAAGAACGACCTCAGGAAAATCGCCTTGGGGCAAATATGCACCATTGCTGAGGGGTTTGAAAAGCTCGACATCGGGATTGACATTGTGACACTTCTGACAAGTTCGGCGACAGGTCTGCTAGGAGGAATCACTTGTGGTAAGTTCACATTTCGCTGTCACCTGCTTATTTTCCTAAACCTCTTTTCTTTGTAATGTACGAAGCGGTGGCATCACAGTGTTTTTGTCTGCCTTGGAGCCAAGTGTTTTGAAGCTTGCTTTTCAAGAGCTGGGAAGAAAGAATATTTTAAGGTTTTGTTTTGAGCCATCCTGTATGCTTAATTGTCACTTGTCGTACATACTGTATTTGGGTTGCTGGATCAGCCTGCTTTTTGCGTACTTTCCATGCCACAAGATGGCAGAATAGTATACACGTCCATACTCAGCGTTTTCCCATCAAATGTTTCCAGTTGTTACCTTCTAGCTTTTTCGTGCCGCTATCAGCGCTTTTTATTATCCTTTTTTTTGTATTGAGAGCACTGTATCGCTAGTTCGCTAGTTCTCTTGTGCCAGTGTGAGCCAAAGCTCTTCGATACTAATGCCAGAAAGCGTAGCTGCCATCGATGTTCTTCGGTCTTCTGCAACCATACTTCGCTCAAGGCTTTACTCTGCGATTCCCAAACTTCAATCAACGTAAATTCCACGCTCCGTTGCACTTTCGCATTTCTGGTATGCTTGAACCTTCGACCTTAAGCACAAAATCGCATTCACAAGAGTATTCCCTCATGCTATTAGTCCTTTCCAGTTTGACACTTACCGTATGCTGTGCTTCTTTACCGAAGCATTTCTCTTTGTTTGGGCAGCAGTAGGCTTTTCGCGCTTTTCCATGTTTCCCATCCTTTTGCTCATCCCTCCTGGCTCAAAACAATGACCTCCTTTCCCCAACCGGTCGATCCTAGAACCGCGGAGGGCGGAGGGGCGCAGGGTTCCCTCAGACACCTGTTCTAATCCACAGCGCAAAACACATTACAAGACAGCGAGAGCATAGACAGTACAGGCGCTTGTGACGTTGCTGTTCTCTGTGCGGTACCGTATGTTATGCCTTATAGTAAGGCATGAAGACAGGAGGATCTATAGCGTCTCACTTTTGGGCATAATCTCTGCAGCACACCCCTCCCTTAAAATTTACGTTCTAGGCATAGTTAGCTGCCCGACGAGAAAGATCCACCTATCGCTGTGCTGTCCAATTTGGTACGTACCGCGTAGAGAGTCCTCAATTTCTCTTTCTTATATTTGCGAGAACTCCGCATTGAGATTCCTTGCATCCGATGTTGTTCGCGAATTGCAAACGACCCCAGTTTTCACGTACAAGGCCAACCTAGTAATGCACCAAGCATTTTTTATACATTCTCCTATTTTTGTGACGTGTATACGACATTATGCTTATGGAATCGTACTTAGCTCCGCTCTCTAGATCGCATACTTACAGGTTTACGTAGTTGCAGCTGCACGGTGCCGGAAGTACTTTTTGTTCTTCACTCGGTCATGCCGTGTTAAGTGCTCTAAGACACTGCATGAAGCGCGCCTGCTCAGTAACGTAACCCCTTTTCTTCTTGCACTGCACTTGCCTCGCACGTTCTGTCATATAGCGTGAGGTCCCCTACTTTAGTGCCCTCACACTAGCCCAAACCATAACCGGTGCTTGTCATTTGCTCGCTCCTTATATTCACCGCGTCGTTGTCCGCAGCGCCCCATACCTCCTGCCTCGATTCGCAGGTGCGAAAGTCAGCAGATAAAAATCTCCCTCTCCACTTTTCAAGGAGAGGAAGGAGATGAAGAGAGGCTGGGAGGTAACGGATGGCATAGTGGCTTGAGCATTCGCCTCGGCTTTGGGAGATGGTTGGGTCGAAGCACACCGCCAGACAAGGATGGCTACAAGCGTTCCGAGGCCCAGTTCCCGGATGTGTTAGGACTGTGCACTTCGAAGAGGCTCTAGAAAGCATGCTGCGCCTTTTTGAAGGCAAACCTAGTTTTCAACGCATCTGCCTCCTAAGTTTGTTAGTGCTACCGTGTTCACAAAGGTTTTCAAGTTTATACGCTCTGTATAGGATCCCTTAACAGACGTGCAGGTTAACTGCCAGTGCTTTAAGCAGGGTTTCTAAAAACGTTCACTACAGAATACCGCTGCAGTCCTCGGCAAGTTCCGATCTCGATGTATGAAATTAGGAGAAAAAAACACCTCTGTGAAAAGTACTTACCCATTACACCGCAGCTGACGCTCAAACCCCGAGGTCGCGCACTCGTAATCCTCCCGTTATTTTTTTTTTACATGTGTAAACACTTGCAGTTTTGGTAGCTACGCAAACTACAAAAGCCTTAACATTACACGTTTCATTGCCGCAATTTCCTAAATGTAAGGAGCGTGTAGTATACGCATGCTCAGAGCAAGAGTCCCTCTCGCAAGTACGCCAGTGAAAATGTCTTTGAACGTAAGCCGAGACGAAGATATCTCCTCTTCTCGAAACGTTGGCAAGCACCTGAGGCTCTGCCCTCCCTTGTTCACTTTGTGATTGTGTGCAAGTTTAGCTTTTGAGTTGTTTCTCTGTCTTGGCGCTATTTTGAGCACTGCATCGCTAATGCTGTTTTACGTTCATACTAATACAGTTCTCCCTTAATACAATTTAGGTTAGAAGAAGATCCCTTCTGCCAGACGGATCGATGGCCAGGAGGCGGCGAGCGTCAACGGCTTGGATGCATGGGCATTCGTATGTTGCAAAATAAAGCGGCTGTTTTGTGACCAGTGTGCGTATCTACCTGGTGCCCTTTCACCAAGATAAATCTTCAATAAACTGATCGTATTTTATATTACCAGAACAGCATTGTTTTGACCATGTGACAAATTCTGCCATAAAAAATCAAGCCAGATTAGCTTTCCACGACTGGATCTTCTAAAACAGCGCCGCTGACGGCAACAAGCTTAAGTCCGAGTGCAGTTTTGACATCGGTAGCACTAAATGCGCTCATTACTCGGGATTTAACTAATTCGTCCAGTTCTATTGACCAGTATTTTCCTTCCATGATTACGCAGACATTCGAGTGCGAAACTCTCAGTGGTGAGTGCCCATAACAGGTACCAATAAAAAAAATTGATCTCTACAAAGTTTATTACTACTACTACTGATACTTCTACCGCTTGAAGTTATTGAATACACGGAAACACCAGACATGTTCCTTGCTATGATATTTATTTTGTTAAGGGACGGGGTACAGAGGAAGGACCGGAATTTTGGAAGGAGGGGGAACTCTCAGATGCTATGCTCTTCTTAAGCTAGCAAAAACAATAATTATTATTTGCAATTAACACACACGTTTGCAAACTTTCACAGGCAACGAAAGCAAACTGATATTGATGCAGCTCAGAAGTGGCGGAAGAAGAAGTGCTTCGCCATCTCGCTTGTGACCGCTCGGCAGTCTGGAGCAGTTCTTGTGTCCCTAACTGTGTGGCGTGTAATATTCGTGACAATATGTCTTTGTCGCACGTCTCTCTGTTAGGCGGAAAAAAAGAAACTAAATGAAATGGTCCTATTATCGAGTGAAACGAATGCAGGAGCCAGCCACGAGCGACTAGAAAGACCAAAGAAAATAAAACTTTGTTTATCACAAAAAATCAAACGTCGTAATCACGAACCGCTTTCACCAGAACACTGCGATGAGAACTTTTAAATTCGGATCCCTAAGGCAAATCTTCATAGCTTTCTACTCTCAACATGTCAGTAGTTGCTATCAAGAGGATGACGCGAATATCTTAATGTGAAGTGCAAATTTCATAGCAGCAAATAAGCTTTTTGCTTTCGTATGAAACTGAGGAAAGTCATAGAAAGCAAAAGCGTCGACGTTTGCTAGGAACAAAAATCGGTCAGAACGGTTTTTATTATCCCTTCAAGGCTAATATAGATAGAGCAGTGCAGCGAAGACATAGCGATAGCAAGCAGCGATTTGAAGTTAAAAAAGAGGTTTTTAAGGCCAAAAGAAAATAAAAGTTTAGAATAAAGATGCGCATTGTAATATTACAGACCAACGTTCAAAAATTTCTAGGGAGTTTTTATTCAATCCTTAGTGACTCCCCTTATGACATTCAAGATTTAATGAGGCACTTGCCGCCGCGGTGCACTGCGGTTATGGCGCTCAGCTACTGATTCGAGACGCAGGTTCGGTCCCGGCAGCTGTGGTCGAATTCTGATGGATGCGAAATTGTAGAGGCCCGACTACTGTGCGACATCAGTGCACGTTAAAGAAACGCAAGGGGTCGAAATTTCGGGAGCCCTTCACTACGGCATCCCTCATAGCCTGAGTCGCACTGGGACCGATAAATCAAAGAAGTCGGCACTTATTGACTGTCTATGTCTGGTTTGGACTAGGAATTAAACATTGAGTTCCAACTGACGGGTAACAAATGAACTCAATAGATATGCATCTGGCTTTTATTAACTTGAAGTCACATATTTTGTTCCCTGTTTATTTAGTTGAAGTTGACGTTTCGGTTCTGGTCATTGACAACTGACTTGTAACTTACATTTATTTAGCTGTTATGAACTAGTAGATCACATTTAATTAACTAGCAGCTAATGTTTATCTGATTGTTAGTTGCCATTTGCATTTAATTAGCTTGCAGTTCTCACTTATTTGACGGTTTTTAGATTGATCTCAATAAATATCGTTGGGAGTGTATTAGATATTAGTGGACTGAGATCGGTGTTCGGTGCTTTAGTCGATCCCTTTGTGTACATGAGGTCATCGAGAAGACAGGTCGAGGAGACAAAACGTCGAGAAGGTGATGTCACGGTATGCGCATTGTAAGGAGCCATGGCCCTTACATAGCTGTTTGGATGTCACTGTAATAGCTATGTATAGCTTCCAGGATATCGAGTCCAGGTTCCACCTTGCCAGTGGCGGTAGGATTTCAATGAAGGCGAAATTCTACAAACCCGTGTAATGTGCGATGTCAGTGCACGTTAAAGAATCCCAGGTGGTCGAAACTTCCGTAGCCTTTCACTGCGGCATTCCTCAGAGCCTGAGTCACTCTGCGACGTAAAACCCCACAAAAACCAAAAACATACGTATACAGGGTTTGGAGATCGTCGTCTCCTTTGTCGAACTGCCCTCCGATTGCGGTGGGCAGCCAGTGCAGCACACATCTTGGGATGCGTTGGTCAATACTGTCCCACCAGTAACGATCGCTAATAAGAAATGCATATATCCTGGCATATTTTCTCCTGCAGCTGAGTCCAACGGATTCATGGGCCAAGTAATGGTGACCACTACTCACTCATCAACCTCTTGGTAACCCACTACCCCTAACCCCATTTACATCAATAAAGTTTATCAGTCCGTCAAATGGCCATCCGTTAGTGAGTCACCCAAACCATGAACGCAGCAGCGACAGTGGTCTTTCATTGCACTGATCTTGTTCGGCGTGTTTGCTTTTCATCTTTCACTCCGCAGCTGTACGCGTTATAGTTAATTAAAAGACTAGCGCATAAAACTAGGACAAAGACAGAGAAGGAGACAGGACGAGCGCTCGTCCTGTCTCCTTCTCTGTCTTTGTCCTAGTTTTATGCGCTAGTCTTTTAATTAACTATGACACACCAACTAGCCCAGCTTTCCGCCTTGATTGTACGCGTTAATCTATGATAATTGAATAAGCAGGTGTTGTCATGTCTGTAACATGAATAGAAATTACATTAGCATTTCAGTACAAAATACGACAGCGACCATACACCATACCTGTTTCGATAGTGCCCAGGGAGGACAATAGGCTGCTGCGTAAGCGCTTTTCCTAAAAGGATCATGATACGATATTTACTGAGGTGAAGAAAGCAGACAGGCGATATCTATTCAATCATTCGTCACCTCCCGCTGGCCATAATTTTGGAGTTAGCGTATCACATCGCAATTGTCTGTCAACTTCTTCAGTGGTACCCAAGGCTGATGCAGTTTTACAGCGCGAGTTGTACAGATACAATGTAGGAGGCAGAGAGCGAGAGAAAGAAACAACTTTATTGCCATAGATTGGTGGGATTTAGGGCAGGTGGGCTTGGTGTGGCCCCCAGGTGGGAGCGACTTCCTGGGCCCACGAAATGAGTGCCAGTTGGATGCTCTTGTCTGGCCTTTTGAGGAGTTGGTTCCATCCTTCTTCGGAGGGAGCTGGCAGTAAGATTCGAGGGGGCGGATTTCCCGCGCAACCCCAGAGGATGTGTGCCTGGGTGGCGATTTCTCCCTGGTAACAATTTTGGCAGACGGGGTCGTATTCCCCGTCTGAGATGAGTGAAAGGAGGCATAACGGCAGTTGTATAACATGTTATGTTTGAAAGTTTAAGTCGACACCAACATTATCTACCTAAAAGTGCGATTGAGGTGCTCGCTGAGCCAGGGGGGTAGTTATGCGCCTTCCATTTCCTCAAAACCAACAGTGAACCCTCCGTTGGTTTGGAGAAACAGGAACTCGCGTAACTCCCTCAGTTTGCATGTGGACGCCACCGCTACTCCGAAGCGCGATTGAGGTGCCCAGTGAGCCAGTTACGCGCCTTTCGTTTCGTCAGAACCAGAGGAGGGTTTAGACTGCCAATGAGACAACACTGAGAGCAATACAATTTGATTCCTGCAAGAAAGACCTGGAGACTGTGAATTGTGCTGGGAATACCATCTAAGCGAACACCGCAAGCGGAAGAAGGTCGACTTTGCACGTTAGCGTACAGACGCCAAAATGGGCCTGTGAAACCTCCAACCAGGTAGTTGCCTCTGAAATGGACTTGCCAGTTGAGACCTCACAGCCGCTAGCTGACGCTAATTAATTCTCTAAGCCGGTAAGGTTAAATCTAAGCATTTTATCTCGATACCGTGAAGGGGCGCCTTTCGGAGAAAATCCAATGTCGCCGTCGGCGTTGTCGTTAACCATGAGCGAGAAATCCGTAAAATATCTACGAAAAATGCCCCGGAGAAGCAACCAAGGATGCAGGTCACGCACCTAGGTGTCACAAAATTGAGGGCATTTTTGAAAAAAGACAAAAAAAAAACAGCGCCGCGCGGAATCCTCTTGCCGGTGCGCGCCGTAAAACCGGAGAGGAGAAAACCCCGGAGAGCGACTAGCCTTGTGTGTGTGGCTGGCCCCTCCACCCCCACTCTTTAGCATCTACTACTATTTTCTACGCGATGTTGGCGGAGATGGCATGGCCTTGCGTGTGCTAAGAGATGCCCCCTCCCTCTTCTCTGGTGCGTCGGTGGCGGCGCCAGACCAGAAAAATCTGGAAGCAACTCGAAGCCACTCTAGTAAAACGAGCTTTTGGGCAAGTTGGTTGCTTTGCTTCCACATAACTGCAGCGTAAAAAATGACTAGCACAAAGGAAGAAACACCGTTTGTCCGTGTCGTAGCTGTTTCTTCCTTTGTGCTCCTCGTTTTTTAAGCTGCAGTTATGTGGAATCGAAGCCTTTCCCAGTGTTTGAACAATGGGGATGCGCGCCTGGCGCGAGAAGAAGGAGACTGTACAGTCGATACTCTTTGTATGTGCGCGTGTGCCTTGGCGCGAAGAAGCGACAGACGTGCAGCAAGCCTATATAAGAAGGGCGTTGACCGCTGTTGACTAGGCCGATCCGCCGTTTAAGCTTCAGAGATGCGCGCCGCTTGACACCTGAGACAACACCACTCGCCCAGCTCCGGTCCAACGAGGCAGGTCGCCCGCCTGCGGGACGGGACCGTAGTGAACCTCTGGTCGTCGGACTGTCGCAGTTCCCGGTGAACAAAGGTGTATTGTTTTTTTGCCTCTCTCTTGTGTTAGTTCAATTTAGCTGCAATAATTATTTTATATTGTAATCTCTCTCAAGTGTAACTTTGCACTAGTTGCATTGTTTTGTTAATCAGTTTGCATGTGCTCGTACGAGTGATTGTGAAATACTGTGTATCATCTCTTTGCTGTATAAACTTTGTTTTGTTTGTGAACCTTTGGCTCCGACCTATTCTCTGGCTTGCAACCGGCGAAAACAGCACCAAACGACCAAAAACCTCTTCTGACTGGTAGCTGCTCTCCGCTGAGTCGAGGGCACCTCTTTTTGAGTCCGAGACCGCTCCCCCACACGCGCTAAAGTTGGCTGGGAACGCAGGGTAAAATGTGCGAAGTGATGACCATAGGTTTTTTTTTTTTTTAGATAGATCTTTATTTAGACAACAAGGTCTCGGATACAGGGGCAAAAGGCAGATGCACTGTGCCTGACGGGGCCCAAGCACCCGACACAATGCTCAGAACAAGCGGCAAAAGAAGCAAGAGCTTCATACACTCTCATTACAAAAAACAACACATAATTATACAAGGTAAAAGTAGGAGGAAGGTGCATACTTTTGCAATGACATAATTAAAGTAAATATTTACAAGGCACATCACAACAAGAAAAAAACGAGAATTCAAAGAGTTGACGGAAAAAACAGGGACATCAAGAATTTTAATCATTCGGGCAAGAAAGGAGGTAAGCTTCAGCATTTCTATTGAATGACTTTTGGGAAACAGATTTCTGAATAATTTCTATGGCCTGTGTATGTTTATTTAGAAGACTGGGAATTAAATATGAAAGCATTTCGGTTCCATAGTTAGTCCTTACGAATGGTACTCTGTAACTGACGTGCCTTAATTTATAAGGCGCGTCACTACTAGAGTTTAATTGAACATATTTAGTGGGATGATGTTTGAAATCGTTAAACACATAAGAAAGCATTTTAAACTCAAATAATTCATTGACTTTTAGAATAGAATGCTTAGAGAAGTACAAACCTGTAGGATCATTGTATGCAAGGTTTTCGACATATCGTATTGCTTTTTTCTGTAATGTTATCAGCCTCGTGAGGTTAGTTTTCGTTGTAGATCCCCAAACAAGTAAACAATAATGAAGATGTGATTGAATTAGGGTATAATATAACTGCCACTTCAGCCATTTCGGAACAAGGTCTCGAAGTTTATATAATACACATAATGACCTTGATATGCTGGCATGAATCTTATTAATATGCAGGGTCCAACTCAAGTGCTCTTCAAAGATTATGCCTAAATATTTGTAGGAAGAAACACGCTCAATTACGCTATTTTTGAATGTAAGATTAATTTCATTGTTATCAGGCTTGTTACGTGCCTTAAATACAATAAGCTTTGTTTTATTAACATTTAACTCTAGTTTATTTATATTCAACCATAACGACAATTCTTGTAACCATGCATTTGCCTCAGCCTGAATATTACTAAGATGCATGCCAGAAAAAAATACACTGGTATCATCTGCATATAAAATTATTGTGGGAGTTCGAGGGATGGCTATTATATCGTTGATATAAAGAATGAAAAATACTGGACCCAGAATAGACCCTTGTGGGACACCGTATATTAATTGACCAGGTTGTGATTGATGACCATTCAAACATGTATACTGAACGCGAGCGGAAAGATAAGTACGGATCAGATTTAAGGCAACTCCTCGAATGCCATAAAACGGTAGCTTATAAAATAAAATATCATGTTTAACTGAATCAAATGCCTTCCTGAAATCTAAAAAAGTCCAACTGTAAATTGTTTGTCATCCATAGTAGAAAATATTTTTTCCTTTATACTAAGCAATGCCATTTCTGTTGACTTCTCATGAAATCCGAACTGTTCGTTAACAAAAATTTGTCTGTCGTCAAAGAATTTACAGTCTGATTTTCATCAAATATTCCAGCAGTTTAGAAAACAAAGGGAGTACAGATATAGGTCTGTAGTTGTTTATATTGTCATAAGGGCCACCTTTGTGTAAAACAACCACTCTGGCAATTTTCATACCATCTGGAAAAATACCTTGAACTAACGCGTTGTTACATATATGCTGCAAGGGCAAGCTAATTAGATCGGCAACAGCAATAATAGGCTCGGCCTTAATTTCATCTGCGCCTGCCGCAGTGGATTTGTCTAGGCTTCTAAGAAATGTGAATACTTCATGTTCGCGGCAAGGATTCAAGAATATGGAACTACCAATTGGAGAGGCAATATACTGAGCAATTTCATGATTTCTATCCTGCTTCTGAGATGATTCGCCAGAGGACAGGAAATGAGCATTAAACTTGTCTGCCAAAGCAGCGCCACTGTATTCAACACCATTGAATGTTAATGTGCTGGGAATATGGGTTGTCGCCCTTCCCATGAGGTCGCTCAAACAATCCCATATTTTCTTAGGGCAATTGGAGACTGCTGAAAATTTATTCTGATAATACTGTTTCTTAGCTTTTTTAATATCAGAGCCTAAGTTATTTCTAAGTTTTTTGTATTCCTTAAGTATGACTGGATCTTTTGATTCGATGAATTTGTCAAAAAGCCTGTCACGGGTTTGAATTCGTCGATATAACTCTCTCGTAACCCACGGCTTTCGAGACTTTTTGTGAGTTTTTCCCACTGTCAAAGGAAATGCGGTATCATATTTGCTTTTTACTAACTGAAGAAAGATATTGTACGCTATACTAGGATTTAACTCATTGTAAACTTCGCTCCAGGCAGTGCTTTCCATCATGGATCTAAACCTAGCTAAGTTTTCTTGATTGAAACTGCGATATACTATCTGGGGAGTTGGTGCTTGCTTCCTTTTTTTTATCGCCCGAGGAAAAAAACAGAATATAGGCAGATGGTCGCTCAAATCAAATGTAAGCACACCTAATAGCACTCTTGATAACTCATGATTTGTAACACATAAATCTAATAATGAGTCCCTCTCTAAGGTTATTCTTGTTGGTGACTGAATAACATTGGTGCAGAGAAATGCATCAATGGCTTCACAAAAAAGACGTCGCGGGGAGCTGTTTGTCAAAAGATCAATGTTAAAGTCTCCAACCAAAACAACAGGGATATTTACGATACAAGCATATTCAAGAAGATCACGCACAAACTTGATAAATTCGGCACCTTCACTAGATGGGGGCCGATAAATGCAAGCGATCAGTGTTCCATGACATTTTATAGCAACCGATTCGTAGTGGGTATCGACAAGAGAAAAATCTGATAAACCTTCATAGTCAAGGTTTTCTTTAACATAAAATGCGACGCCACCTCCTCTACGGTTTTATCTGAACACGCCTTCAAACTTGTAGCCACGAAAGAAGATAACATCATTTTGATTTGTGAACCATGTTTCGGTGTACGCTAGTATATCAAATCTGTGATTCAGGGAATCCAAAGCTGATTGCATTTCAAAGTGCTTATTTTTTAGACTTCTAATATTCACATGAAAGACTGACATCCTGTCATTTTCGTGAACAAGACAACTGCGCACCGCAGAGTTAAAAGATAAAGCATTGTAGTAAAGAGGCTTTGTTTGTGATGCCATAAAAGAAAAATAATGAAAAAAACTGATCAGTAAGGCGAAGTAGAGGCGGTGCCTGCTCAGATGATATTTTCCAGGTCAGCAACACACGCGATCCGTATTGCCGTTTCACCCTGGCACTTGCGCACAAAAAGCTTTCCATTACTGTGCCAAGCATATTCGTACTGCTTTTCTGTGGCCCTTGTCCTCATCATCCACATGAGCTTTTTGTTCTGCGCTGTTAAATTGTCAAGAATGTACACTGTGGATTCAGCTTCCCGCATACTTTGCTTCTTTGCCATCCATTGGTCCTTCATTACACGTGAGGAAAAGCGAACCAGAACTGCCGGGGTTTTGCCACGTTTAGCGGGCAGTCTATGAAGGCCTTCAACGTCGTGCTCAGGCAACTGAGGAAGCTCTAGGTCCTGGGCTATGGCATTGATTTTTTGGAACAAGTTTTCATTTTTGGTTTGCGCAAGTCCATGTACTTCCAAGTTATTCCGCCTGCTGTACTGTTCCAGACTGTTTATTTGCTGTCGTAGTTCGCAGACTTCGGGGTTAGTGTTCTCTGACTGAATCTGTGCCTCAATCCTTTCAACCCTTTTTGATAAAGTGACTATCTCAGTGGACTGAAGCTGCATTTTGGCCAGCACTTCATCATACTGATCTGAAAGATGCTGAACAGACTTTTCCATACTTTCCACTGTCTCTTTTACCTGGAAAAGGATATCTAACTTCTGTTTGATTTCCGGTAGTTCACAGAGCTTTTTGTTTATTTCCATTAGCATCCTTTCTGTCAGAGACTGCTCCTTCTGTACCTTTGTTACAATTTTTGAGCCTCGAACAGCTGAAACTACACATGTTTGACACTTCCAATTTTTTTTATCGATATCTGTCATTGCTTTGTAGGCAGCTTTCGTCGTATTAGAACAAGCGCCTAAGTGGTAACCGTATCGGCATTCTGAGCAGGTAAGGGACAAGCCCTCTGCTGGAAGTGACTGATTACAAACCAGGCATATATCACAAACAGGATCACCCATAGCACTCGCGATGGAAAAGCATGTGGCACAATAGAAAACAACTACAGCAACAGCACAGACTCAAGCGGCGGCGGCGTTTGGCAGAAGGTTTCTTATGACTTCAATAAGTGAAAGCACACCAACCTGCAAAGTGAAGGATTTGCAGTTACTCTGTGCCGCTGTTGCTTTCGTCACCGCCGCTGAGCAAGTGTGGGGGGCACAGGTGAGCCTTGTCCTTTTATATGCTCCTGGCTGGCGCTGCTTGTGTCGTTATCTTGCGGGGCCGAGCGTCGTCGCTCTTGCCACTTTAGTTCACCAGGTGTAACGCTGCAAACCTGGCCAAGAACTGCAAAGTGAAGGATTTGCAGTTACTCTGTGCCGATGTTGCTTCCGCCACCGCCGCTGAGCAAGTGTGGGGGGCACAGGTGAGCCTTGTCCTTTTATATGCTCCTGGCTGGCGCTGCTTGTGTCGTTATCTTGCGGGGCCGAGCGTCGTCGCTCTTGCCACTTTAGTTCACCAGGTGTATCGCTGCAAGCCTGGCCAAGAACTGCAAAGTGAAGGATTTGCAGTTACTCTGTGCCGATGTTGCTTCCGCCACCGCCGCTGAGCAAGTGTGGGGGGCACAGGTGAGCCTTGTCCTTTTATATGCTCCTGGCTGGCGCTGCTTGTGTCGTTATCTTGCGGGGCCGAGCGTCGTCGCTCTTGCCACTTTAGTTCACCAGGTGTATCGCTGCAAGCCTGGCCAAGAACTGCAAAGTGAAGGATTTGCAGTTACTCTGTGCCGATGTTGCTTCCGCCACCGCCGCTGAGCAAGTGTGGGGGGCACAGGTGAGCCTTGTCCTTTTATATGCTCCTGGCTGGCGCTGCTTGTGTCGTTATCTTGCGGGGCCGAGCGTCGTCGCTCTTGCCACTTTAGTTCACCAGGTGTATCGCTGCAAGCCTGGCCAAGAACTGCAAAGTGAAGGATTTGCAGTTACTCTGTGCCGATGTTGCTTCCGCCACCGCCGCTGAGCAAGTGTGGGGGGCACAGGTGAGCCTTGTCCTTTTATATGCTCCTGGCTGGCGCTGCTTGTGTCGTTATCTTGCGGGGCCGAGCGTCGTCGCTCTTGCCACTTTAGTTCACCAGGTGTATCGCTGCAAGCCTGGCCAAGAACTGCAAAGTGAAGGATTTGCAGTTACTCTGTGCCGATGTTGCTTCCGCCACCGCCGCTGAGCAAGTGTGGGGGGCACAGGTGAGCCTTGTCCTTTTATATGCTCCTGGCTGGCGCTGCTTGAGTCGTTATCTTGCGGGGCCGAGCGTCGTCGCTCTTGCCACTTTAGTTCACCAGGTGTATCGCTGCAAGCCTGGCCAAGAACTGCAAAGTGAAGGATTTGCAGTTACTCTGTGCCGATGTTGCTTCCGCCACCGCCGCTGAGCAAGTGTGGGGGGCACAGGTGAGCCTTGTCCTTTTATATGCTCCTGGCTGGCGCTGCTTGTGTCGTTATCTTGCGGGGCCGAGCGTCGTCGCTCTTGCCACTTTAGTTCACCAGGTGTATCGCTGCAAGCCTGGCCAAGAACTGCAAAGTGAAGGATTTGCAGTTACTCTGTGCCGATGTTGCTTCCGCCACCGCCGCTGAGCAAGTGTGGGGGGCACAGGTGAGCCTTGTCCTTTTATATGCTCCTGGCTGGCGCTGCTTGTGTCGTTATCTTGCGGGGCCGAGCGTCGTCGCCCTTGCCACTTTAGTTCACCAGGTGTATCGCTGCAAGCCTGGCCAAGAACTGCAAAGTGAAGGATTTGCAGTTACTCTGTGCCGATGTTGCTTCCGCCACCGCCGCTGAGCAAGTGTGGGGGGCACAGGCGAGCCTTGTCATTTTAAATGCTCCTGGCTGGCGCTGCTTGTGTCGTTATCTTGCGGGGCCGAGCGTCGTCGCTCTTGCCACTTTAGTTCACCAGGTGTATCGCTGCAAGCCTGGCCAAGAACTGCAAAGTGAAGGATTTGCAGTTACTCTGTGCCGATGTTGCTTCCGCCACCGCCGCCGAGCAAGTGTGGGGGGCACAGGTGAGCCTTGTCCTTTTATATGCTCCTGGCTGGCGCTGCTTGTGTCGTTATCTTGCGGGGCCGAGCGTCGTCGCTCTTGCCACTTTAGTTCACCAGGTGTATCGCTGCAAGCCTGGCCAAGAACTGCAAAGTGAAGGATTTGCAGTTACTCTGTGCCGATGTTGCTTCCGCCACCGCCGCCGAGCAAGTGTGGGGGGCACAGGTGAGCCTTCTCCTTTTATATGCTCCTGGCTGGCGCTGCTTGTGTCGTTATCTTGCGGGGCCGAGCGTCGTCGCTCTTGCCACTTTAGTTCACCAGGTGTATCGCTGCAAGCCTGGCCAAGAACTGCAAAGTGAAGGATTTGCAGTTACTCTGTGCCGATGTTGCTTCCGCCACCGCCGCTGAGCAAGTGTGGGGGGCACAGGTGAGCCTTGTCCTTTTATATGCTCCTGGCTGGCGCTGCTTGTGTCGTTATCTCGCGGGGCCGAGCGTCGTCGCTCTTGCCACTTTAGTTCACCAGGTGTATCGCTGCAAGCCTGGCCAAGAACTGCAAAGTGAAGGATTTGCAGTTACTCTGTGCCGATGTTGCTTCCGCCACCGCCGCTGAGCAAGTGTGGTGGGCACAGGTGAGCCTTGTCCTTTTATATGCTCCTGGCCGGCGCTGCTTGTGTCGTTATCTTGCGGGGCCGAGCGTCGTCGCTCTTGCCACTTTAGTTCACCAGGTGTATCGCTGCAAGCCTGGCCAAGAACTGCAAAGTGAAGGATTTGCAGTTACTCTGTGCCGATGTTGCTTCCGCCACCGCCGCTGAGCAAGTGTGGGGGGCACAGGTGAGCCTTGTCCTTTTATATGCTCCTGGCTGGCGCTGCTTGTGTCGTTATCTTGCGGGGCCGAGCGTCGTCGCTCTTGCCACTTTAGTTCACCAGGTGTATCGCTGCAAGCCTGGCCAAGAACTGCAAAGTGAAGGATTTGCAGTTACTCTGTGCCGATGTTGCTTCCGCCACCGCCGCTGAGCAAGTGTGGGGGGCACAGGTGAGCCTTGTCCTTTTATATGCTCCTGGCTGGCGCTGCTTGTGTCGTTATCTTGCGGGGCCGAGCGTCGTCGCTCTTGCCACTTTAGTTCACCAGGTGTACCGCTGCAAGCCTGGCCAAGAACTGCAAAGTGAAGGATTTGCAGTTACTCTGTGCCGCTGTTGCTTCCGCCACCGCCGCCGAGCAAGTGTGGGGGGCACAGGTGAGCCTTGTCCTTTTATATGCTCCTGGCTGGCGCTGCTTGTGTCGTTATCCTGCGGGGCCGAGCGTCGTCGCTCTTGCCACTTTAGTTCACCAGGTGTATCGCTGCAAGCCTGGCCAAGAACTGCAAAGTGAAGGATTTGCAGTTACTCTGTGCCGATGTTGCTTCCGCCACCGCCGCTGAGCAAGTGTGGGGGGCACAGGTGAGCCTTGTCCTTTTATATGCTCCTGGCTGGCGCTGCTTGTGTCGTTATCTTGCGGGGCCGAGCGTCGTCGCTTTGCCACTTTAGTTCACCAGGTGTATCGCTGCAAGCCTGGCCAAGAACTGCAAAGTGAAGGATTTGCAGTTACTCTGTGCCGATGTTGCTTCCGCCACCGCCGCCGAGCAAGTGTGGGGGGCACAGGTGAGCCTTGTCCTTTTATATGCTCCTGGCTGGCGCTGCTTGTGTCGTTATCTTGCGGGGCCGAGCGTCGTCGCTCTTGCCACTTTGGTTCACCAGGTGTATCGCTGCAAGCCTGGCCAAGAACTGCAAAGTGAAGGATTTGCAGTTACTCTGTGCCGATGTTGCTTCCGCCACCGCCGCCGAGCAAGTGTGGGGGGCACAGGTGAGCCTTGTCCTTTTATATGCTCCTGGCTGGCGCTTCTTGTGTCGTTATCTTGCGGGGCCGAGCGTCGTCGCTCTTGCCACTTTAGTTCACCAGGTGTATCGCTGCAAGCCTGGCCAAGAACTGCAAAGTGAAGGATTTGCAGTTACTCTGTGCCGATGTTGCTTCCGCCACCGCCGCTGAGCAAGTGTGGGGGGCACAGGTGAGCCTTGTCCTTTTATATGCTCCTGGCTGGCGCTGATTGTGTCGTTATCCTGCGGGGCCGAGCGTCGTCGCTCTTGCCACTTTAGTTCACCAGGTGTATCGCTGCAAGCCTGGCCAAGAACTGCAAAGTGAAGGATTTGCAGTTACTCTGTGCCGATGTTGCTTCCGCCACCGCCGCTGAGCAAGTGTGGGGGGCACAGGTGAGCCTTGTCCTTTTATATGCTCCTGGCTGGCGCTGCTTGTGTCGTTATCTTGCGGGGCCGAGCGTCGTCGCTTTGCCACTTTAGTTCACCAGGTGTATCGCTGCAAGCCTGGCCAAGAACTGCAAAGTGAAGGATTTGCAGTTACTCTGTGCCGATGTTGCTTCCGCCACCGCCGCCGAGCAAGTGTGGGGGGCACAGGTGAGCCTTGTCCTTTTATATGCTCCTGGCTGGCGCTGCTTGTGTCGTTATCTTGCGGGGCCGAGCGTCGTCGCTCTTGCCACTTTAGTTCACCAGGTGTATCGCTGCAAGCCTGGCCAAGAACTGCAAAGTGAAGGATTTGCAGTTACTCTGTGCCGATGTTGCTTCCGCCACCGCCGCTGAGCAAGTGTGGGGGGCACAGGTGAGCCTTGTCCTTTTATATGCTCCTGGCTGGCGCTGCTTGTGTCGTTATCTTGCGGGGCCGAGCGTCGTCGCTCTTGCCACTTTAGTTCACCAGGTGTATCGCTGCAAGCCTGGCCAAGAACTGCAAAGTGAAGGATTTGCAGTTACTCTGTGCCGATGTTGCTTCCGCCACCGCCGCCGAGCAAGTGTGGGGGGCACAGGTGAGCCTTGTCCTTTTATATGCTCCTGGCTGGCGCTGCTTGTGTCGTTATCTTGCGGGGCCGAGCGTCGTCGCTCTTGCCACTTTAGTTCACCAGGTGTATCGCTGCAAGCCTGGCCAAGAACTGCAAAGTGAAGGATTTGCAGTTACTCTGTGCCGATGTTGCTTCCGCCACCGCCGCTGAGCAAGTGTGGGGGGCACAGGTGAGCCTTGTCCTTTTATATGCTCCTGGCTGGCGCTGCTTGTGTCGTTATCTTGCGGGGCCGAGCGTCGTCGCTCTTGCCACTTTAGTTCACCAGGTGTATCGCTGCAAGCCTGGCCAAGAACTGCAAAGTGAAGGATTTGCAGTTACTCTGTGCCGATGTTGCTTCCGCCACCGCCGCCGAGCAAGTGTGGGGGGCACAGGTGAGCCTTGTCCTTTTATATGCTCCTGGCTGGCGCTTCTTGTGTCGTTATCTTGCGGGGCCGAGCGTCGTCGCTCTTGCCACTTTAGTTCACCAGGTGTATCGCTGCAAGCCTGGCCAAGAACTGCAAAGTGAAGGATTTGCAGTTACTCTGTGCCGATGTTGCTTCCGCCACCGCCGCTGAGCAAGTGTGGGGGGCACAGGTGAGCCTTGTCCTTTTATATGCTCCTGGCTGGCGCTGCTTGTGTCGTTATCTTGCGGGGCCGAGCGTCGTCGCTCTTGCCACTTTAGTTCACCAGGTGTATCGCTGCAAGCCTGGCCAAGAACTGCAAAGTGAAGGATTTGCAGTTACTCTGTGCCGATGTTGCTTCCGCCACCGCCGCCGAGCAAGTGTGGGGGGCACAGGTGAGCCTTGTCCTTTTATATGCTCCTGGCTGGCGCTGCTTGTGTCGTTATCTTGCGGGGCCGAGCGTCGTCGCTCTTGCCACTTTAGTTCACCAGGTGTATCGCTGCAAGCCTGGCCAAGAACTGCAAAGTGAAGGATTTGCAGTTACTCTGTGCCGATGTTGCTTCCGCCACCGCCGCTGAGCAAGTGTGGGGGGCACAGGTGAGCCTTGTCCTTTTATATGCTCCTGGCTGGCGCTGCTTGCGTCGTTATCTTGCGGGGCCGAGCGTCGTCGCTTTGCCACTTTAGTTCACCAGGTGTATCGCTGCAAGCCTGGCCAAGAACTGCAAAGTGAAGGATTTGCAGTTACTCTGTGCCGATGTTGCTTCCGCCACCGCCGCCGAGCAAGTGTGGGGGGCACAGGTGAGCCTTGTCCTTTTATATGCTCCTGGCTGGCGCTGCTTGTGTCGTTATCTTGCGGGGCCGAGCGTCGTCGCTCTTGCCACTTTAGTTCACCAGGTGTATCGCTGCAAGCCTGGCCAAGAACTGCAAAGTGAAGGATTTGCAGTTACTCTGTGCCGATGTTGCTTCCGCCACCGCCGCTGAGCAAGTGTGGGGGGCACAGGTGAGCCTTGTCCTTTTATATGCTCCTGGCTGGCGCTGCTTGTGTCGTTATCTTGCGGGGCCGAGCGTCGTCGCTCTTGCCACTTTAGTTCACCAGGTGTATCGCTGCAAGCCTGGCCAAGAACTGCAAAGTGAAGGATTTGCAGTTACTCTGTGCCGATGTTGCTTCCGCCACCGCCGCCGAGCAAGTGTGGGGGGCACAGGTGAGCCTTGTCCTTTTATATGCTCCTGGCTGGCGCTTCTTGTGTCGTTATCTTGCGGGGCCGAGCGTCGTCGCTCTTGCCACTTTAGTTCACCAGGTGTATCGCTGCAAGCCTGGCCAAGAACTGCAAAGTGAAGGATTTGCAGTTACTCTGTGCCGATGTTGCTTCCGCCACCGCCGCTGAGCAAGTGTGGGGGGCACAGGTGAGCCTTGTCCTTTTATATGCTCCTGGCTGGCGCTGCTTGTGTCGTTATCTTGCGGGGCCGAGCGTCGTCGCTCTTGCCACTTTAGTTCACCAGGTGTATCGCTGCAAGCCTGGCCAAGAACTGCAAAGTGAAGGATTTGCAGTTACTCTGTGCCGATGTTGCTTCCGCCACCGCCGCCGAGCAAGTGTGGGGGGCACAGGTGAGCCTTGTCCTTTTATATGCTCCTGGCTGGCGCTGCTTGTGTCGTTATCTTGCGGGGCCGAGCGTCGTCGCTCTTGCCACTTTAGTTCACCAGGTGTATCGCTGCAAGCCTGGCCAAGAACTGCAAAGTGAAGGATTTGCAGTTACTCTGTGCCGATGTTGCTTCCGCCACCGCCGCTGAGCAAGTGTGGGGGGCACAGGTGAGCCTTGTCCTTTTATATGCTCCTGGCTGGCGCTGCTTGCGTCGTTATCTTGCGGGGCCGAGCGTCGTCGCTTTGCCACTTTAGTTCACCAGGTGTATCGCTGCAAGCCTGGCCAAGAACTGCAAAGTGAAGGATTTGCAGTTACTCTGTGCCGATGTTGCTTCCGCCACCGCCGCCGAGCAAGTGTGGGGGGCACAGGTGAGCCTTGTCCTTTTATATGCTCCTGGCTGGCGCTGCTTGTGTCGTTATCTTGCGGGGCCGAGCGTCGTCGCTCTTGCCACTTTAGTTCACCAGGTGTATCGCTGCAAGCCTGGCCAAGAACTGCAAAGTGAAGGATTTGCAGTTACTCTGTGCCGATGTTGCTTCCGCCACCGCCGCCGAGCAAGTGTGGGGGGCACAGGTGAGCCTTGTCCTTTTATATGCTCCTGGCTGGCGCTGCTTGTGTCGTTATCTTGCGGGGCCGAGCGTCGTCGCTCTTGCCACTTTAGTTCACCAGGTGTATCGCTGCAAGCCTGGCCAAGAACTGCAAAGTGAAGGATTTGCAGTTACTCTGTGCCGATGTTGCTTCCGCCACCGCCGCCGAGCAAGTGTGGGGGGCACAGGTGAGCCTTGTCCTTTTATATGCTCCTGGCTGGCGCTGCTTGTGTCGTTATCTTGCGGGGCCGAGCGTCGTCGCTCTTGCCACTTTAGTTCACCAGGTGTATCGCTGCAAGCCTGGCCAAGAACTGCAAAGTGAAGGATTTGCAGTTACTCTGTGCCGATGTTGCTTCCGCCACCGCCGCTGAGCAAGTGTGGGGGGCACAGGTGAGCCTTGTCCTTTTATATGCTCCTGGCTGGCGCTGCTTGTGTCGTTATCTTGCGGGGCCGAGCGTCGTCGCTCTTGCCACTCTAGTTCACCAGGTGTATCGCTGCAAGCCTGGCCAAGAACTGCAAAGTGAAGGATTTGCAGTTACTCTGTGCCGATGTTGCTTCCGCCACCGCCGCTGAGCAAGTGTGGGGGGCACAGGTGAGCCTTGTCCTTTTATATGCTCCTGGCTGGCGCTGCTTGTGTCGTTATCTTGCGGGGCCGAGCGTCGTCGCTCTTGCCACTTTAGTTCACCAGGTGTATCGCTGCAAGCCTGGCCAAGAACTGCAAAGTGAAGGATTTGCAGTTACTCTGTGCCGATGTTGCTTCCGCCACCGCCGCTGAGCAAGTGTGGGGGGCACAGGTGAGCCTTGTCCTTTTATATGCTCCTGGCTGGCGCTGCTTGTGTCGTTATCTTGCGGGGCCGAGCGTCGTCGCTCTTGCCACTTTAGTTCACCAGGTGTATCGCTGCAAGCCTGGCCAAGAACTGCAAAGTGAAGGATTTGCAGTTACTCTGTGCCGATGTTGCTTCCGCCACCGCCGCTGAGCAAGTGTGGGGGGCACAGGTGAGCCTTGTCCTTTTATATGCTCCTGGCTGGCGCTGCTTGTGTCGTTATCTTGCGGGGCCGAGCGTCGTCGCTCTTGCCACTTTAGTTCACCAGGTGTATCGCTGCAAGCCTGGCCAAGAACTGCAAAGTGAAGGATTTGCAGTTACTCTGTGCCGATGTTGCTTCCGCCACCGCCGCTGAGCAAGTGTGGGGGGCACAGGTGAGCCTTGTCCTTTTATATGCTCCTGGCTGGCGCTGCTTGTGTCGTTATCTTGCGGGGCCGAGCGTCGTCGCTCTTGCCACTTTAGTTCACCAGGTGTATCGCTGCAAGCCTGGCCAAGAACTGCAAAGTGAAGGATTTGCAGTTACTCTGTGCCGATGTTGCTTCCGCCACCGCCGCTGAGCAAGTGTGGGGGGCACAGGCGAGCCTTGTCCTTTTATATGCTCCTGGCTGGCGCTGCTTGTGTCGTTATCTTGCGGGGCCGAGCGTCGTCGCTCTTGCCACTTTAGTTCACCAGGTGTATCGCTGCAAGCCTGGCAGAGAACTGCAAAGTGAAGGATTTGCAGTTACTCTGTGCCGATGTTGCTTCCGCCACCGCCGCTGAGCAAGTGTGGGGGGCACAGGTGAGCCTTGTCCTTTTATATGCTCCTGGCTGGCGCTGCTTGAGTCGTTATCTTGCGGGGCCGAGCGTCGTCGCTCTTGCCACTTTAGTTCACCAGGTGTATCGCTGCAAGCCTGGCCAAGAACTGCAAAGTGAAGGATTTGCAGTTACTCTGTGCCGATGTTGCTTCCGCCACCGCCGCTGAGCAAGTGTGGGGGGCACAGGTGAGCCTTGTCCTTTTATATGCTCCTGGCTGGCGCTGCTTGTGTCGTTATCTTGCGGGGCCGAGCGTCGTCGCTCTTGCCACTTTAGTTCACCAGGTGTATCGCTGCAAGCCTGGCCAAGAACTTGAAAGTGAAGGATTTGCAGTTACTCTGTGCCGATGTTGCTTCCGCCACCGCCGCTGAGCAAGTGTGGGGGGCACAGGTGAGCCTTGTCCTTTTATATGCTCCTGGCTGGCGCTGCTTGTGTCGTTATCTTGCGGGGCCGAGCGTCGTCGCTCTTGCCACTTTAGTTCACCAGGTGTATCGCTGCAAGCCTGGCCAAGAACTGCAAAGTGAAGGATTTGCAGTTACTCTGTGCCGATGTTGCTTCCGCCACCGCCGCTGAGCAAGTGTGGGGGGCACAGGTGATCCTTGTCCTTTTATATGCTCCTGGCTGGCGCTGCTTGTGTCGTTATCTTAAGGGGCCGAGCGTCGTCGCTCTTGCCACTTTAGTTCACCAGGTGTATCGCTGCAAGCCTGGCCAAGAACTGCAAAGTGAAGGATTTGCAGTTACTCTGTGCCGATGTTGCTTCCGCCACCGCCGCTGAGCAAGTGTGGGGGGCACAGGTGAGCCTTGTCCTTTTATATGCTCCTGGCTGGCGCTGCTTGTGTCGTTATCTTGCGGGGCCGAGCGTCGTCGCTCATGCCACTTTAGTTCACCAGGTGTATCGCTGCAAGCCTGGCCAAGAACTGCAAAGTGAAGGATTTGCAGTTACTCTGTGCCGATGTTGCTTCCGCCACCGCCGCTGAGCAAGTGTGGGGGGCACAGGTGAGCCTTGTCCTTTTATATGCTCCTGGCTGGCGCTGCTTGTGTCGTTATCTTGCGGGGCCGAGCGTCGTCGCTCTTGCCACTTTAGTTCACCAGGTGTATCGCTGCAAGCCTGGCCAAGAACTGCAAAGTGAAGGATTTGCAGTTACTCTGTGCCGATGTTGCTTCCGCCACCGCCGCCGAGCAAGTGTGGGGGGCACAGGTGAGCCTTGTCCTTTTATATGCTCCTGGCTGGCGCTGCTTGTGTCGTTATCTTGCGGGGCCGAGCGTCGTCGTTCTTGCCACTTTAGTTCACCAGGTGTATCGCTGCAAGCCTGGCCAAGAACTGCAAAGTGAAGGATTTGCAGTTACTCTGTGCCGATGTTGCTTCCGCCACCGCCGCCGAGCAAGTGTGGGGGGCACAGGTGAGCCTTGTCCTTTTATATGCTCCTGGCTGGCGCTGCTTGTGTCGTTATCTTGCGGGGCCGAGCGTCGTCGCTCTTGCCACTTTAGTTCACCAGGTGTATCGCTGCAAGCCTGGCCAAGAACTGCAAAGTGAAGGATTTGCAGTTACTCTGTGCCGATGTTGCTTCCGCCACCGCCGCTGAGCAAGTGTGGGGGGCACAGGTGAGCCTTGTCCTTTTATATGCTCCTGGCTGGCGCTGCTTGTGTCGTTATCTTGCGGGGCCGAGCGTCGTCGCTCTTGCCACCTTAGTTCACCAGGTGTATCGCTGCAAGCCTGGCCAAGAACTGCAAAGTGAAGGATTTGCAGTTACTCTGTGCCGATGTTGCTTCCGCCACCGCCGCTGAGCAAGTGTGGGGGGCACAGGTGAGCCTTGTCCTTTTATATGCTCCTGGCTGGCGCTGCTTGTGTCGTTATCTTGCGGGGCCGAGCGTCGTCGCTCTTGCCACTTTAGTTCACCAGGTGTATCGCTGCAAGCCTGGCCAAGAACTGCAAAGTGAAGGATTTGCAGTTACTCTGTGCCGATGTTGCTTCCGCCACCGCCGCTGAGCAAGTGTGGGGGGCACAGGCGAGCCTTGTCCTTTTATATGCTCCTGGCTGGCGCTGCTTGTGTCGTTATCTTGCGGGGCCGAGCGTCGTCGCTCTTGCCACTTTAGTTCACCAGGTGTATCGCTGCAAGCCTGGCCAAGAACTGCAAAGTGAAGGATTTGCAGTTACTCTGTGCCGATGTTGCTTCCGCCACCGCCGCTGAGCAAGTGTGGGGGGCACAGGTGAGCCTTGTCCTTTTATATGCTCCTGGCTGGCGCTGCTTGAGTCGTTATCTTGCGGGGCCGAGCGTCGTCGCTCTTGCCACTTTAGTTCACCAGGTGTATCGCTGCAAGCCTGGCCAAGAACTGCAAAGTGAAGGATTTGCAGTTACTCTGTGCCGATGTTGCTTCCGCCACCGCCGCTGAGCAAGTGTGGGGGGCACAGGTGAGCCTTGTCCTTTTATATGCTCCTGGCTGGCGCTGCTTGTGTCGTTATCTTGCGGGGCCGAGCGTCGTCGCTCTTGCCACTTTAGTTCACCAGGTGTATCGCTGCAAGCCTGGCCAAGAACTGCAAAGTGAAGGATTTGCAGTTACTCTGTGCCGATGTTGCTTCCGCCACCGCCGCTGAGCAAGTGTGGGGGGCACAGGTGAGCCTTGTCATTTTAAATGCTCCTGGCTGGCGCTGCTTGTGTCGTTATCTTGCGGGGCCGAGCGTCGTCGCTCTTGCCACTTTAGTTCACCAGGTGTATCGCTGCAAGCCTGGCCAAGAACTGCAAAGTGAAGGATTTGCAGTTACTCTGTGCCGATGTTGCTTCCGCCACCGCCGCCGAGCAAGTGTGGGGGGCACAGGTGAGCCTTGTCCTTTTATATGCTCCTGGCTGGCGCTGCTTGTGTCGTTATCTTGCGGGGCCGAGCGTCGTCGCTCTTGCCACTTTAGTTCACCAGGTGTATCGCTGCAAGCCTGGCCAAGAACTGCAAAGTGAAGGATTTGCAGTTACTCTGTGCCGATGTTGCTTCCGCCACCGCCGCCGAGCAAGTGTGGGGGGCACAGGTGAGCCTTCTCCTTTTATATGCTCCTGGCTGGCGCTGCTTGTGTCGTTATCTTGCGGGGCCGAGCGTCGTCGCTCTTGCCACTTTAGTTCACCAGGTGTATCGCTGCAAGCCTGGCCAAGAACTGCAAAGTGAAGGATTTGCAGTTACTCTGTGCCGATGTTGCTTCCGCCACCGCCGCTGAGCAAGTGTGGGGGGCACAGGTGAGCCTTGTCCTTTTATATGCTCCTGGCTGGCGCTGCTTGTGTCGTTATCTTGCGGGGCCGAGCGTCGTCGCTCTTGCCACTTTAGTTCACCAGGTGTATCGCTGCAAGCCTGGCCAAGAACTGCAAAGTGAAGGATTTGCAGTTACTCTGTGCCGATGTTGCTTCCGCCACCGCCGCTGAGCAAGTGTGGGGGGCACAGGTGAGCCTTGTCCTTTTATATGCTCCTGGCTGGCGCTGCTTGTGTCGTTATCTTGCGGGGCCGAGCGTCGTCGCTCTTGCCACTTTAGTTCACCAGGTGTATCGCTGCAAGCCTGGCCAAGAACTGCAAAGTGAAGGATTTGCAGTTACTCTGTGCCGATGTTGCTTCCGCCACCGCCGCCGAGCAAGTGTGGGGGGCACAGGTGAGCCTTGGTCCTTTTATATGCTCCTGGCTGGCGCTGCTTGTGTCGTTATCTTGCGGGGCCGAGCGTCGTCGTTCTTGCCACTTTAGTTCACCAGGTGTATCGCTGCAAGCCTGGCCAAGAACTGCAAAGTGAAGGATTTGCAGTTACTCTGTGCCGATGTTGCTTCCGCCACCGCCGCTGAGCAAGTGTGGGGGGCACAGGTGAGCCTTGTCCTTTTATATGCTCCTGGCTGGCGCTGCTTGTGTCGTTATCTTGCGGGGCCGAGCGTCGTCGCTCATGCCACTTTAGTTCACCAGGTGTATCGCTGCAAGCCTGGCCAAGAACTGCAAAGTGAAGGATTTGCAGTTACTCTGTGCCGATGTTGCTTCGCGCCACCGCCGCTGAGCAAGTGTGGGGGGCACAGGTGAGCCTTGTCCTTTTATATGCTCCTGGCTGGCGCTGCTTGTGTCGTTATCTTGCGGGGCCGAGCGTCGTCGCTCTTGCCACTTTAGTTCACCAGGTGTATCGCTGCAAGCCTGGCCAAGAACTGCAAAGTGAAGGATTTGCAGTTACTCTGTGCCGATGTTGCTTCCGCCACCGCCGCCGAGCAAGTGTGGGGGGCAC